>NC_086097.1:53635005-54877666 GCF_963921235.1 Mobula hypostoma
TAACCCACTCTTCCACTTCTTCATCCAAGTCATTCATTAAAAATTACAAAAAGCAGGGATTGCAGAACAGATCCCTGAGGACCACTGCTGGTCACCGACCACCAGGCAGAATACACTCCATCTACTACCACACATTGCCTTCTATAGACAAGCCAATTCTGAATCCATACATTCCCAGTCAGATATGTCCATACACGGCCTCCTGTACTGCCATGATGAGGCTAAACTCAGGTTGGAGCAGCAACACCTCATATACCGTCTAGGTAGTCTCCAGCCCCTTGGTATGAACATTCCGGTACTTCCAACTTCCGGTAATTCACTCCCCCTCCCTTCCCCTATCCCAGTTTCACTCTGCCCCCTCCCCCAGCTGCCTATCACCTCCCTCATGGCTCCACCTCCTTCTACTACCCATTGTGTTTTCCCCTATTCTTTCTTCACCTTTCCTGCCTATCATCTCCCTGCTTCCCCTCCCCCACTCCTTTATCTTTCCCCTTACTGGTTTTTCACCTGGAACTGACCAGCCTTCTCCTTCCCACCCTCCCCCCACCTCTTTATAGGGCCTCTTCCCCTTTCCCCCTACAGTCCTGACAAAGGGTTCCGGCCTGAAACGTTGACTGATCGTTTCCATGGATGCTGCCCGACCTGCTGAGTTCCTCCAGCGTGTTGTGAGTGTTGCTCTGAATCTACACAGCCAAGTTTCATTGGATCCCACACCTCCTGACTTTCTAAATGAACCGATCATGGGGAACCTTGTTAAATGCCTTACTAAAATGCGTGTACACCACATCCACTGCTCTGCCTTCATCAATATGTTTTGTCACTTCCTCTAAGAATTCATTGGGGCTCGTGAGGCACAACAGAATGATGTTGACTATCCCTAAATAGACTATGCTTCTCTCAATGCTCATAAATCTTATCTTTAAGAGTACTCTGCAATAGTTTGCCCATCACTGATGCAAGGTTCACTGGTCTTTAATTCCCAGGATTACCCCATTACCTTTCTTGGACAAAGGAATAACATTTCCCACCCTCCGATCCTCTGGTACTATTCTTATGGCCAGTGAGGGCACAGAGATCATTGTTAAAGGCATAGCAATCTCTTCCATCACTTCCTGTAGTAACCTGGGAGTAGATCTTGTCTGCCTCAGGGCTCATCTATCCTAATGGTTTTCAAAAGTTCAAGCACACACTTTTTTTTAACATTGACATTGTTCATTGTCACC
Organism: Mobula hypostoma; assembly: GCF_963921235.1. Lineage (NCBI taxonomy): Eukaryota > Metazoa > Chordata > Chondrichthyes > Myliobatiformes > Myliobatidae > Mobula > Mobula hypostoma. Next base: position 53,636,229 of record NC_086097.1, read on the forward strand.
ATGTCAATATTGGGTAGAGTATACACACACACAAAATGCTGGAGGAACTCTGCAGGCCAGGCAACATCTGTGGAAAAAAGTACAGTCGATGTTTCAGGTTGAAACCCTTTGGCAGGACTGGAGAAAAAAAGCTGAGGAGTAGATTTGAAAGGTGGAGGAAGGGGAGAGAGAAACGCCAGGTGATAGGTGAACCTGGGAGGGAGAGGGATGTAACCAAGAGCGAGGAAGTTGATCGGTGAAAAAGACAGAAGGCCATGGAAGAAAGAGAAAACGTGGAGGGGGGTCAGGGGGAAGGAGCACCAGAGGGAGGTGATGGGCAAGGAGATAACATGAGAGAGGGACAAGGGGATGGGAAATGCTGAAGGTGGGGGAAAGCATTACTAGAAGTTTGAGAAATCGATGTTCATACCATCAGGTTGGAGGCTACCCAAATGGAATATAGGGTGTTGTTCCTCCAACCTAAGTGTGGCCTTATCCCAACAGTGGAGGAGGCCATGGATGGACATATCTCAATAAGAATGGGAAGTGGAATCAAAATGGGTGGCCACTGGGAAACCCCTTTGTTCTGGTGGGTGGAGCAAGATGCTCAGCAAAGCGGTCTCCCAATCTATGTCGGGCCTCACCGATACAGGAGGCTACACCTGGAGCACTGGACGCAGTATATGACGTCAACAGACTCGCAGGTGTTGCCTCACCTGGAAGGACTGTTTAGGGCCCTGAATGGTAGTGAGGGAGGAGGTGTAGCACTTGTTTTGCTTCCAAGGATAAATGCCAGGAGCGAGGTCAGTGGGGAGGGACGAATGGACAAGGGAGTCACGTAGGGAGCGATCCCTGCAGGAAGCAGTAAGTGTGGGAGAGGGAGAGATGTGTTCGATGGTGGGGTTCAGTTGGAGGTGGCAGAGGTTTCAGAGTATTATGTGCTGGATGAGGAGGCTGGTGAGGTGGTAGGTGAGGACAAGGGAAACCCTATCGCTGGTAGCGTGGCAGGAGGATGGGGTAAGAGCAGACGTGCCTCAAACCTGATGGTATGAACGTCAATTTCTCCAACTTCCGGTAATGCCTCTCCCCAGCTCACCATTTCCCATTCCCTTGTCCCTCTCTCATGTCATCTCCTTTTCCCCCACCCCGCCCCTCTCTGATGTTATCTCCTTGTCCCCCACCCCAGCACCTTGTCCCTCTCGCATGTTATCTCCTTTCCCCCCACCCCATCCCTCTCTAATGTCATCTCCTTGCCCCCCCACCCCTCTCTCATGTTATCTCCTTTCCCCCCACCTTGTCCCTCTCTCATGTCATCTCCTTGCCCCCACCCCCACCTTGTCCCTCTCTCATGTCATCTCCTTGCCCCCACCCCCCACCTTGTCCCTCTCTCATGTCATCTCCTTGCCCCCACCCCCCATCTTGTCCCTCTCTCGTCATCTCCTTGCCCCCCACCTTGTCCCTCTCTCATGTTATCGCCTTCCCCCCACCCCATCCCTCTCTCATGTCATCTCCTTGCCCCCACCCCCCCATCTTGTCCCTCTCTCATGTTATCTCCTTTCCCCCCACCTCACCACCTTTTCATTCTTCCCTGCCCTTCTGTCTCTTTCACCAATCAACTTCCTAGCTCTTTGCTTCATCCCTCCCCCTCCCAGGTTCACCTATCACCAGGCGTTTCTCCCTCCCCTCCCACCACCTTTCAAATCTAGTCCTCAGCTTTTTTACTCCAGTCCTGCCGAAGGGTCTCGGTCCAAAATGTCGACTGTACTTTTTTTCCATAGATGCTGGCTGGCTGCTGAGGTCCTCCAGCATTTTGAAGGTGTTGTTTGGATTTCCAGCATCTGCAGACTTTCTCTTGTTTTAGAGTATATACACCTTTACTGTATTGTTTCCAAAAGAAATTTATGATCCCGAATAATTGCTGGTTTTGCCAGCAATATCCCGACATCTGAATGGTTACAAAAATGCAAGGCTCATTGGCTTCTTTACATACGGCAGGAAATAGAGGGGAAAAAGCATTGGTTGGTATAGTGATTATGAGATCCTTCCTGTAACCTGACTTACATCTTGCTCTAATAAAAAACACTATTATAATACCAAGAAATTTTGAAGGCATTTGTGTTCTCTTCAGGATATGGTACAATAATAATTCTTGGTTTATAGAAAAGACAATTTTGGAGAAAACAATCCAAGTGATTTTTAAATGCCATTCATTTTGAAACTGTTGGGTTAAAACCACAAAGGTTATTTATATTTTTATTTATATTTAATAAAGTCGAGTTCATTTGACAGAAAATTATAGCACTGCATAAACTAATGAATGCAATCATTGTATGTATATACAATCTACTTATATGTGCATATGCATTATTTATATATACACTGCATCTATCTATATATACACACATACGCATGCATAGGTAAATCCCAAGTTCAATTTGCATAATTAAATTGTTTTTTGATTTAATAATGCAAATAGTTTGCTTCAGTTTGAAGGATGAATTTTGTTTGAAGGGTTTTGTTATATCTTTCCATGTATTTTCCGTCCCTTTCGCTGCTGTCTGTTCTCTTGTGACAGGATTTTCCCACCTTTGACCCATATTCTGGAAGTTGGGTCATGTAATGCCCAGTTTTAATTTCCTGTGTCAGAAGATTACTAGCAAAAGCAAGTCTTACATGATTTTATTTTTACTTCTGGAAATGCTTTAACAGGCACCATACAAACAACGCGGGCCCCTCTAGACACCCTGCCCTGCTCAGTTCATGATCTTTTTCACATTATATACGCTCTGCATCCTATTGTGTAATCTTCTAGGAGAGGTGAAAAAAATACTTTAAAAAACACGCCACTTGGGAGAAGAAAATCTGGGGAAATCCTTTCCTTTCTGTTTTGGTGATTGAAGGCAGTCTGGGAGAAATCACACTTGATCTTGAATTCCCTGTTGTGTATAACATTTGTAAGATATTCTAATAGAGACAACCAGAAGTAGGTCCAACTTCCATTAGAATTAATTTATTAAATTGGTGTTCATTGCATATGGCTCGATCCACAGGACCATTGTTCCGCACTTACATCTAATTTGGATCTAACCTTGTCCAGCTTAAAACTGATCAACTGGTTCTTTCTAGTCTTCCTAAATAGTCGACTAGAATGTAGTCTACTTCCTTCTTTATCTTACCAACCTCAAACTAATCATATCTACATTTGCATTCAGAATCTTAATCCTTTTACTACCGTCTTGCTACTCAGAAATCTACATGCAGTAAGTATGGGAAAAATGGGTGAATTTAGACCTGTAATTTTCAAAGCTTTCCACCACTTGAACCAAAGTTGACTTTAGGGGGTGATGTATTAACATGGACAGTGGATTGGTTAACTAAGAGAAAGCAGGGAGTTGGGATACATGGGAGTTACTCTGGTTGGCAATCAGTGGTGAGTGGTGTGTCGCAGGGGTCAGTGCTGGGCCTGCATCTGTTCACGGTATACATTAACAATCTGGAAGAGGCAACTGAGTGTAGTGTATCTAAGTTTGCCGATGATACTAAATTGAGTGAAAAACCAAATTGTGCACAAGATATGGAGAGTCTGCAGAGAGATACAGATAGGTTAAGTGAGTGGGCAAAGGTCTGGCAGATGGAGTGCAATGTTGGTAAATGCAAGGTCATCCACTTTTGGAAAGAAAAATGAAAGCAGATTATTATTTAAATGGTAAAAAATTGCAGCTTCTGCTGTGCAGAAGGACTTGGGAGTGCTTGTGTATGAATCACAAAATGTTGGTTTGCAGGTGCAGCAGGCAATCAAGAAATCAAATGGGATGTTGGCCTTAATTATTACAGGGACTGAATTTAAGAGCAGGGAGGTTATGCTGTAACTGTACAGGGTACTGGTGAGGACACACATGGAGTACTGCATGCAGTTTTGGTCTTCTTACTTGAAGGAGGATATACTGGCTTTGGAGCAGAGTGCAGAGGACGTTCACCAGGTTGATTCCAGAGATGAGGGGGTTAGACATTGAGGTGAGACTGAGTTGCCTGGGGCTGTACTTGCTGGAATTCAGAAGAATGAGTGGAGATCTTATAGAAACATATAAAATTATGAAAGGGGATAGATAAGATAGAAACAGGAAAGTTTTTTCCACTGATAGGTGAGACTAGAACTAGGAGACATAGCCTCAAGATTCAGGGGAGTAGATTTAGGACTGAGATGAGGAGGAGCTGCTTTTCCCAGAGAGTGGTGAATTGTAGAATTCTCTGTTCAATGAAGCAGCGGAGGCTACCTCAGTAAATATATTTAAGACAAGGTTGGATTGATTTTTGCATAGTAGGGGAATTACAGGTTATGGGGAAAAGGCAGGTCGATGGAGTCCATGGCCAGATCAGCCATAATTTTATTGAATGATGGAGCAGGCTCAACGGGCCGGATGGCCTACTCCTGCTCCCATTTCTTATGTTTAAGAGCCTGAAGGCTGTTATATAATTATACTACAACTTGATTCGTCTGTCTTGTGACTACCAAATACCTCCAGATTATGAAAAAGATGGGTCTTTGTTCTTACATATATATCCAGTAACTTGTATACTTCTGTACAATTACTCGTGGATTTCTGTAATGAAGCATTAACAGACCAGGCAAATCAGACATTTTTTCATTATGATGCTTATTTCACAATGACAAATAATGCATGCGCATAACTGTTTTTGTTTTATTTTTCTGCTATGAGAAGGGTCTGTCACTGGTGCGTCCAGCATTTACTGCCCGTCTCCAAATGACCCTTGCACTGAATGAGTTGTTAAACAGCTGGGAGTGAAACACACTGCTGGGTCTAGTCATTTAAGGGTCAGAATGGGTAAAAATGTCAGATTTCTTTCAGTGAAGGACATAAATGAACCGTATAGGAGTCTAGAACAATATGTTATAAGAACAATACTTTCTTATTTTTAAATTTGGCAATTGCCTGGGTGGGATTCAAACATCTGCCTCTGGAGACAAAGACCAAGTTAATTTGTCAAGTGCTCAATGCAACCATGAACCTAAACTCAATTACCCCTGGGTATTCTTGCAAGACTTATCAAAGCCATGACACTGTAAACAGCAAAAATGACCAACGTGAAGCCATTTAAAATAAGATACTACAAACTTATTTGAAATATTTCAAACCCTTATAATGGCATTTTATTAAGATAGAGAAGAAAATCTCCTCATTAATATAATGCAGACTTTTTTTTCCTGTTTTTTAATCCTGTACTTAGGATGTGGGAAACACGAGTGTGGTAACAGTGTATGTTCATCCTTTGTTGCCCTGGGAGTTGTAAGAGTCAATGGTATAGTGATGGATGGATCTGTGGCAGATTCATTTCTCTGATGAATAGCAGTGAACCAAATTGCCCTAATAAGAACAGGGCAGTCTTCGTGGTCATTTTTGCTGCTTTGCAAGTTAAAGGGTAAATTAGCAGCTGATCACTAGTATAGACTCAATGGGCAGAAGGGCCTGCTTTGGTGCTGTATAAATCTATAACTGACCATGACTTACATTTACAAACTCTAGTATGCACTGGATGACCAGAGTGTGTGCAAGAAACTGTGAACCTAACATTTATAAAAGAGCTTGTAATTTAGCACAATGAAGACTATATGTTGGATGAGCAATTACTAACACACAAATATTTCAGAAGTGAGTCATAAAAGTATGAAAAATGTATAATTAGAAGCCTGGAACAATGATAATCTGGAGAATATCGGTAGAGGCACAAGACTAGGAACAAAGATTGATCAGTCACTCGTCTCTCTTGTTTGAGGAACCTTGCTGCTGCACTTGCTTACATGGCAGATTGACATTTTATAATTAATTGATTGGTCATGAGGCACTGAAGAAACTTTTTATTAAAGGATGTAATAAAGGTACTTGTCCAAACTAAGTATTATTGGTTATTTGATCCAGCAGGACTTTTCTGATTAATGTTTCTAATATGAACTTGGATTGAAGGTTTACTTTAGTTGATCCTGGGATGACTTTGAAGATTCTCAATGGATCAGCTTCCTGTCGGCTTAACAAAGCCAGGCAGTTTTGCCCTTTTAGAGTCCAAAAACTGACTCAAATAGACTTTGTTCATATAGGATTCCCTTTTGGGAGCAGTAGCTGATTTAATTAGCAGACCTATAGCCAGATCCCCAGCAAGGGAGAGTCAAAGGTCAAACCAATAACTCTGAGTTCTGAAAAGTACTAAAGATCAGAGATTCATGTGTTCATGGCCTAATGGCAAGAAAACTGGCAAGACCTCAAAGAGAGGCCTGACTAGGCCCTAAGCTTTCAATTTAGTGACCAAAATCAGGTTTAAATTAACGAGGACAACGTGGTGAAGCTCTGCTATGTTTTCTTATTTATGGGGGGAGGGGAGCGGAATTGAAGTCAATGTGAATTGCTACTAAATCCACCATTTAGAAGACTAAATCTATGTGCATTACAATATTTCAATATTTCATCCATTGATATTAGACATACTGATGCCGCCTGGTAAACAGTTTACTTTTGTACGATGCTACCTGTTTGGAATAGATCCTTTGCTTTGCATCTCCATCTCCACTTACCTGCGCATGTACAGGCGTATATACACACACACACAAATTAAACACAGAAGAAACACTCACACATGTACACAGGCCATCAGCAACACATACATGCTTCATAATCCTAGGAAATAACAAGCCACTGTGAAACATGCTATGAAAATGATGAACAAGAGAAAGTCTGCCGACGCTGGAAATCCAAGCAACATGCACAAAATGCTGGAGGAACTCAGCAGACCAGGCAGCATCTATGGAAAAGAGTACAGATGACATTTCAGGCCCAGACCCTTCATCAGGAATGGAGAAAAAAAGATGAGGAGTAGATTTAAAAGGTTGTGGGGGGGTGCACAGATGTGTGAAGCAGAGCTTGGAAGTTGAGTGGTGAAAGAGATACAGGGCTGGAGAAGGGAGAATTTAATAGGATGGAACAGAATGCCATGGAAGAAAGATAAGGAGCAGGAACACAGGGGGAGGCAATGGGCGGGCAAGGAGATAAAGTGGAGAGGGAACAGGGGATGGGGAATGGTGAAGGGGGGGGCACCCATTTTAATTCCACTTCCCATTCCAATACACCTATGCTCCATCCGCCAGAAGAGGAATCTCCCAGTGGCCACCCATTTTAATTCCATTTCCCATTCCGATATGGGAATCCATGGCCTCCTCTGCTGTCGAAATGAGGCCTCACTCAGGTTGGAGGAACAACACCTTGTATTCCGTCTGGGTAGCCCCCCACCTGGTAGCGTGAACATTGATTTTTCAACTTCCAGTAATGCCCACCACCCTTCTCCTTCACCACTCCCCATCCCTTTTCCCCTCTCTCCTTATCTCCTTGCCCACCCATCGCTTCATACATTCCCTCCTTAACTAAATGTTATTTTCTTCAAGAGCACCATACCGTGCAATGTTATTGACAGTGAGGTTCCTTGATGCTTGAGTTGGGATATTGGGTACTAACCCTATTTGCCTCTGCGCATAGTATATTTTATACTTTATTGTCGCCAAACCATTGGTACTAGAACGTACAATCATCACAGCGATATTTGATTCTGTGCTTCACACTCCCTGGATTACAAATATTATTAGAAATAGTTAAAATTAGTAAATATTAAAAATTTAAATTATAAATCACAAATAGATAATAGAAAATGGAAAGTAAGGTAGTGCAAAAGAACTGAGAGGCAGGTCCGGATATTTAGTGGGTACGGCCCAGATCCGAGTCAGAATCCGTTCAGCAGTCTTATCACAGTTCGAAAGAAGCTGTTCCCAAATCTGGCCGTACAAGTCTTCAAGCTCCTGAGCCTTCTCCCGGAGGGAAGAGGGACAAAAAGTGTGGTGGGTCATGTCCTTGATTATCCTGGCAGCACTGCTCCGATGCGTGCGGTGTAAAGAGAGTCCACAGACGGAAGATTGGTTTGTGTGATGTGCTGGGCTGTGTTCACGATCTTCTGCAGCTTCTTCCGGTCTTGGACAGGACAACTTCCATACCAGGTTGTGATGCACCCCAGAAGAATGCTTTCTACGGTGCATCTATAAAAATTAGTGAGGGTTTTAGGGGACAGGCCAAATTTCTTTAGTTTTCTCAGGAAGAAAAGGTGCTGGTGGGCCTTCTTGGCAGTGAACTCTGCTTGGTTGGACCAAGTCAGGTCATTTGTGATATTGACCCTGAGGAACTTAAAGCTTTTGACCTGTTCCACTTGCGCACCACCGATGTAAATTGGGTCATGCGGTCTGCTACTCCTTCTGAAGTCAACAACCAATTCCTTCGTCTTGCTGACGTTGAGGGATAGGTTATTGTCTTCGCACCATGCCACCAGGTTCTTAATTTCCTCTCTGTACTCAAACTCATCATTACCCGAGATACGACCTACAATTGTTGTGTCATCAGCAAACTTTTATATATTGAGTTTGATGGAAACTTGGCTGCACAATCATGGGTGTACAGTGAGTACAGCAGGGGGCTGAGTACACAGCCTTGTGGGGCACCGGTGCGCAGAGTGATTGTAGAGGAGAGCTTGTCCCCTATTTTTATAGTATAGTTTAATACTCCAGGCAAGCATATCTCCAGGGAATATCTTTATTTTAATATTCCATCGACAAGGGTGAAAACATTGCCGAGACTAGTTTGAGGCCTTTTAAAGATCAGCTTCACATTTCTACATTCAGAAGTAGGTATGCAAGTAAGCTGGAGTCAGAATCAAGTTTAATATCACTGACACGCTGTGAAATTTGTTGGGTTTTTTTTTGCCAGTGGAGTGCAATACATAACGCTTTTTAAAAACTACAAATTACAAGAACAAAATATGTAAAAAAAAATTAAATTAGATAAGGAGATGCAAAAAAAAAGTAAAATAGTGAGATGGTGTACAGGAGGTCATTGCCCATTCAGAGCTCTGATGGCAGAGGGAAGGAAGGTGTTCCTAGAATATAGTGTGGGTGCCTGCAGGCTCCTTTACCTCCTCTTTGATGATAGCAATGAGAAGAGGGCATGTCCTGGGTGTTGGGAAGCCATACTGATGGATGCCATCTTTTTGAAGCAGAGCCTTATGAAGATATCCTCTCTACTTGGGAGGCTAGTGCCCATGAAGCAACTTCCTGCAGCTTTTTTTCGATCCTTTACCGTGCCCCCTCCATACTAGGCGGTGACGCAATCAGTTAGGATGCGCTTTAAAGTACATCTGTAGAAATTGGTCAGAGATTTTGGAGACATAATAAATCTCCTCAAACTCCTAATGAAATATAGCTGCTGTATTAATTATGGTTGTATAGCCATAGAAATACAGCCATTCTATCCAGTAAACCTGTTCCAGTATTCAATGGGAGAACAAGTTATTTAAATTCAGTACAGATGACATTTGTGCTACGGCTGTCTGGGTAACAAAAATTCAGCATTATGGAATTCACAAACTTCTACCCAAAAATGCAAGAAATAGAATAAAATTTACTCCTATACTGTATTATTCTTTTACTCTATTTCACTTAAGTTCACAAATTTTATTTTCAACTCCTGTTTCTTGACCCATGTGCCGAAGACATGACTTTGCTTTTGCTAAAATCGTGATGTGGACTATTCTTTAGGAATGCAATTTCCACATTGTGTGAGGGTTACCTGTACACTATTCCTGCTTTCTCCCCATACTGCTTGATCTCTTAAGCCTTTTGAACATTGTCTGAGGTTTTGTATATATTCAATTATTTTGACTCAACCGTTTTCTGTGGTACAGAATGTTACAAGCTCACTATACTTTGGTGAAGTAATTTCTTTTCACCTTAGTTGTAAGAGTTTTACCCCATATCTTTAGGCTGTAATTCTTTGTTACGGATTTCACCACCATCAACAACATTCTTCCTGCTCCTTAATCCATCTATCTCTTCAGAATTTTTATAAATGACAATGACGTCTGCTTCCAATAACATAAACCCAAATGCCCTTGTCCCTCTTCATATGCAAATCCTGCCATCTCATCTATCAATCTGGTGAACTTCCCTACACTCCCTCAATAGCCAGAATATCATTCCTCAGATGAAGAGACCAAAACACGACACAAAATGCAACATTCCATTAAGACCCGATATTAGATATGGTTTCTTCCAGAACAAATTGGAAATCTACTTCAGGACCATCTTTGATTCAATAGTATTCTTTGCTGTTCTTCAAGGGATCAGGCACTGTGATCTTTTCTGATATATGACTAGTCCTAAGCCCACTTCCTAGAACTGAATCAAATACAAAACAAAGTTAGACGGCATTGCCAACATCAGCACATCTCTTCCTGATGAGCTTAACACATTCTATATATGTCTTGAACTGAAGCGAATGGATATGTCACCACCTACCCTGAGTGCACCTCTAGTGCACTGAACCCACAGTCATGTAATGGATGCAAGGGCAATCTTTTGGAGAGTGAACCCATGCCAAATGCTGGCCCACATGGAATCCTGGGCCATGTCCTTAAATCTTAGAAAGTAAACCATGCTGACTTTAGACTACTTTATCCTGTGCCTCGAAGTACTTCAGCTCTAATAATGGACACCAGCATCTTCCCAACCACTGAAATCAGGCTAACTGTGCTATAATTTCCTTCCTTCTGCTTTCCTCTCTTCTTAAAGAGTGGAGTAACATTTGCAATTTTCCAGTCTTCTGGAACCACTCCAGAATCTATTGATTCTTGAAAGATCATTACTAATGCCTCCATAATCTCATCAGCCACCTCTTTCAGAACTTTTCAAGCACCTTTTCCTTAGTAATAGCAATTACACTAAATTCTGTTCACTGACGTTCTCGAATTTCGGGCACACTACTAGTACCTATCTGCCACAGTGAAGACTGAAGAAAAATACTTATTAAGTTTGTCTGCCATTTCTTTGACCACCATTACTACATCTCTGGCATTGTTTTCCAGCAGTCTAATATCCACTCTTGCCCCTCCTTTACTCTTGATATATCTGAAAAATCTTTTGGTATCCCCCTTTTATATTATTGGCTAGCTTACCTTCATATTTCATTTATTCTCTCAGTTTTTTTATTTGCCCTCAATTAGTGTTTAAAAGCTTCCCAATCCTCTAACTTCCAACTAGTTTTTTTTTGCTATGTTATATGCCTTCTCTTTTGCTTTTATGTGCTCTTCATTGCTTTTATGTTGTCTTTCATTTCCCTTGTCATCCTTCCCTTAGAATACTTCTTCATCTTTGGGATGCATCTATCCTGCACCCAGTTGTATACAGACCTCTGAGCAATGTATATCCCACGTCCTGGCTACTGTTCAGAGGCCTGTATACAATTGCCTTCAGAAACCCCAGCCATTGCTGTTCTGCCGACATCTTTACTAGTGTCCCCTTACAACAACTTTGGCCGGTTCCTCTTTTATGCATCTCCAATTCCTTTACTCCACTGTAATACTGATACATCTGACTTTATCTTCTCCCTCTCAAACTGCAGGATGAATTCTATCATATTATGATGACTGAGTTCCTTTACCTCAAGCTCCCCAAGCAAATCAGGTTCATTATGTAACCCACAGTCCAGAATTGCCTTTTCCCTAGTGGGCTCTACCACAGGCTACTCTAAAAAATAAATTGGTAGGCATTCTATAAATTCTCTCTTGGAATCTAGCACTAACCTTATTTTCCCAATCTACCAGTAAATTGATATCCTCCATGACCATCACAACATTGCCCTTTTTACATGTCTTTTACATCTCCCATTGTAATTTATATCCCACATCCTGGCTGCTGTTCAGGGGCTTGTATACAATTTCCATTAGGGTCTTTTTAGCCATGTATTTCTTACCGCTACCCACAAGGATTCTACACCTTCCAATCCTATGCACCCCCCGCCCCTTCTAAGGATTTGATATATATTTTTTTTAAAACCAACAGAGCCACGCCACCCCCTCTGCCCATCTACCTGCCCTTTAGATATAGTGTGTATCCGGATGTTTAGCTCCCAACTATGATCTCCTTTCAACCACAACTCAGTGATGCCCAGGATGTCATACCCAACAATTGCTAACTGCACAAGACCTTATTCTGCATACTGCATGCATTCAACTATAACACCTTCAGTCCTGTATTCATCACTCTTTTCGATTTTACCCCCATGTTCTACTTCAACACATCCTACTGACTGCAATTTGCCCCATCATCTGCCTGTTCTTCCTCACAGTGTCACCAAAACAGTTTAAAGTCTCCTCAACTGATCTACAAAACCAGCCTGCAAGGACATTGGTGCCCCTTGGGTTCAGGTGTAACTTATCCTTTTTGTGCAGGCCATGCCTTTCCCTGAAGAGATCCAGATGATCCAGAAATCTGAAACCCTGCCTCCTGCACCACCTCCTCAGCCATTCATTCATCTGTACTATCATTGTATTCCTGCCCTGACTAGCACGTGGTATTAGGAGTAATTCAGAGGTTGCTACCTTTGTGGTCCTAATCTTGAACCTTTTCCATAACTCCCCCTTAGGACCTTTTCCCCATTTCTACCTATAGCATTTGTGCCAATGTGCTCCGCAACTTCTAGAAACAGTTCTGAAACATCCTGGACCCTGGCACCTCAGAGGCAACACCATCCCGGTTTCTCTTTGGGGCCACTGAATCTCCTGTCTATCCCCCTAACTATCAAGTTTCCTAGCACTATTGCTCTGCCTGACTTTACCCTTTCCTGCGAGTCGCAGAGCTAGGCAGTGCCACTGGCCTGGCTGCTACTGCTGTGCCCTGATAGGTCATTCCCCTCTCCCCCCACACAGGAGCATTAAAAGATGTATAATAGTTGTTGAGGGGAATACCAACAGGGGACTACTTTGTCCCCTTAATTCTCCTAGTGGTCACTCATCTGCTATCTGAGGCTGCACTCTGGATATGACCACTTCAGTAAAAGATTTCAGCCTCCTGGATGGTCCCCAAGTACAGTACATCTAGCTTCACCTCCTGTTCCTTCACCTTATCAATCAGGAGCTGCTTGGATTTACTTCCTGCAGATGTAGTCGTCAAGGAGACTGTTAGGTACCCTGCAATCCCACAGCATACAGGAGAAGCATTGCACTGCCTTAACTACCATCCTTCCTAGACTCGTTATACCTCTAACTTCTTAAACTTAAGCTCCAGCTCCAGCCTGCACCTGTTCTTGTTTAAGCCTGTTGAGCCCAAAGCCTGGCCACTCTAACACTGTCCACTCCAACAATAGCTGCTCCTCTTACACCACTTCTTTTTATTGGCCACTGCCAAATCCCCAAGAGATCATTAGAATTGCAGCCTGCCAATAAGTTCCAAAAAGCCCCGAGCTCTTTTTAAACCTCATGCTGACTCAGCAACGAACGATTTCTCCTGATGATCACAGCCCACAGAAAAGAAGACCAGTATCATCCCAATACATAAAGAAAAAAAAATCACCTTTGGAGCATCTGTACAGTAAAAACACCCATGTAGAACTATTGATTATTGATCACAGCTTTGCCTTCAATACTGTAATTCCAAGCAAACTCATCACCAAAATCCAGACCCCGGGAGTCAGCGCCTCCCTCTAGAGCTGGATCCTTGACTTCCTGACCAACAGACTGCACTAAGGATAGGCAAAGCACCTCCATCACTATTATTCTAAACACTGAGGCTTCACAAGGTTGCATCCTCAGCCCCTACTCTACTGCCTATAGACTCAAATATTTGACCAGATTTTGCTCTAACTCCATTGCAAGTTTGCAGATGATACAAATGTAGTGGGCTGTATCTCAAATAATGACGTGTTCGCGTACAGAAAGGAGATAGAGAGTGTAGTGTCATGACAACAACCTTTCCCTCAATTTTTGCAAAACACAAGAGCTGCTCATTCACTTCAAGAGGGGGTGGTGCACTGGTGCACTTGCTCCTGTCTTCATCAATGATGCTGATGTTGGAAGGGTTGAGAGTTATAAGTTCCAAATGAGTGAACATTACCTGCCTGTTTTGGTCCAACCACATAGATGCCACAGTTAAGGAAGCTACCAATACTTCTACTTCCTCTCTAGACTAAAGAATTTTGGCATATACACTTTGACCCTCACCATAATTTTTGATGCACTATAGAAAGCATCATATCTGGATGCATAACAGCTTGGTATGGCAACTGCTCTGCAGAGAATTTTGAACATAACCCAGCACATGATGTCAAACAGCCTCCCCTCTATGGACTCTGTCCACATTTCTTAATGTCTCAGCAAAGCAGCCAGCATAACAAAGACCCATGCACCTCGGACATTCCCCTTTCACCTCTCATCCATTGAGCAGACCCTGAAAGCTTACACAAACAAGCTCAAGGATAGTTTCTACCCACTGTTTTAAGACTACTGAATGTTTCGCTGGCATGATAAGATGGAAAATTGACCTCATCATCTTCCTCATTATGATCTTGCACCTTATTTTTTTAACTGCATTGCACTTTCTCTGTATTTGTTACACTTTATTCTGAATTTGTTATTCCCTAACCTTATTCTACCTTATAAACTTTATGCAAGACAGGCTTTTGAATGCTTCTTGGAACATGTGAAAATAATAAGCCAATTTCAATACTATTTCCAAATCACACAAGCGGCATTAAAATGCAATGCTAGCCAATCACTAGCTTTCATGAGATGAAGCTATAGAAGAGGAACTAGGATTTTAAAAAATATTTCTTCCTTAGGAAAATCTTAAAGAGCAAAAAACCAAGTTTTAGAAAATAAATATTTTTGAAAACAAAAAGTTTTCTTGATGTCTTCTGATGAATGGAATCAAGATTTTTTTTGGTTTTCATTATTGGATCTTAATTGCAGAGATGCAAGCCATCATTGGCTTTAGTTATCTATGTACATTTGGTATTGAAAGGAACTTGTTTCTACACAACACTTTTGCCAGATACAAGTCTTCATTTTCTGCTGGAGATGGTCCAAAATTTCTTTGCGTCGTCATGAAAATTGGTAGTTTTCCTGTGAGTATACTGGCAATCTTGAAAATGCCTTATGAAGCATATTGAATGTCGAAGCCAAATTGGAACAGGTCAAAAAGTAGAATATTTAAAATATTTTCACTCTAATTTAAAACAATTCTGTTTGATTTTAAAGAAATTTTTCAAAGTGACAAAACATAATAGACCTTTTGACTTCCTTAACATTCTTCTGTTTTTGAAGCCAACAAACTCCTAATGCAAACCTTAAAGAAACAAAACCTATGGTTTCTACGAAGAGATATTGTTTTGCTGAGTCCTGCTTATCTTGTGCAGAAAAACATGCTGAACGCTGGAACAAGTATGTGCCATATCCAGCTGTTTAAACAGTGATTAATTAAAGCGATTCAGTTTGGAAAGTAATATCCCCTGACAGACTGCAACTATTTCTTCTGCACATCCAAGAACAGATACAGCAATTTTGTGGTATTCTGTGCCCAAGAGGTAAGGAAATGGTACGCTGCTGGGATACCTGGGATTTTGCACAAAACCACTTGCTGCACTTCGTTTGTGAATGGGGAAAATGACTGGAGAGATCGAGTGCCTTCAGAATTTAAAATGGTCAGATTTCAAGTCCAAGCATCATACCAGAACTGCACTCAGCTCATCCTTCATTAAGCAAGGAGCAATTCATAGAAGGGTTTAAATTCACCCAGGGACAGAGAAATTCCTGGAGATTTTAATATGTAACAGAATCAGATTTTTTTTATAGTGCAAAGGAAGACATTCAGCCCTTTTCTTTTCTGCTGGTTCTCTGAAAGTTTTCTCATATCAAAGTTCAAAGTAAATTTACTTTCAGAGTACATACGGCATGTCATCAAATTTGTTTTCTTGCAGGCATTCACAGTAGAACAAAGAAATATAATGAAGTCAGTGGAAAACTACACACAAAGCCTGACAAATCGTAACTGCAAAAGAACTAAGTAACTAGTAATTAATTAATTAAATCGATAACACAAGTTGTAGAATCTTTGAAAGAAAGTCTAGAGGTTGTGTTCACTGATCAGTTCAGTGTCATGGTGACTTGCTCAGGATACTAATGGTTGAATGTCAATAATAGTTCCTGAACCTGATGGTACGGGACCTGTACCTTCTTCTTGATGGTAGCAGCAAGAAGCGAGTATGGCCAGGAAGGTGGGTGTCCTTGATTTAATTCTGCAATTCATTCATTTATTCATTTCATTGTATTGAGAGACAGCATGGAATAGGCCCTTCCGACCCTTTGAGCCACACTAAGCCTAATCACAGGACAATTTATAATAACCAATTAGCCTACTAACCAGTACGTCTTTGGGCTGTAGTTTGACTGGAGGAAACTCACGCAGTCACGGGGAGAAGGTACAAACTCCTTACAGGCAGCAGCGGGAATTGAACTTGGGTCACCTGTACTGTAAAGTGTTATGCTAACCGCCACACTACCATACCACCCAGGAGTCCCCTACAATCCTGCAAACTGATGATATTCAAGTAGATGTCCAACTTCCTTTTGAAAGCTCCAATGGAATCTGCTGCTTCTACTAAAAATATTAATTTAAATCCATACTGACCATTCCATTTGTACAAGTTATTTTGAGATTTTATGAAATGATAAACATCTGTTCATAAATCACTAACTCTACTAGAAATTAGAAATGTATTGAGACAAAGTTAGTTCCAAGGGGAATGTTTTCAAAGGATTTAAATAGTAGCTAAGGCAGGCAGTCAATTTATTACAATTTTTATGTGACCCAGAACTATTTTAAATAGAGGAGAAACCTAATTTAATAACTTCTAATAAATAATAGGAAGAGGTGAAGACAGGTATGATTTAAATTTTATGACATGAGCATGATACATTTCAGCAAATTCTTGAAAAATAATGACATTTTTGTTTTAGCAATAAAGAGTCTCAAAATCACTCAGGCTGAACTGATCATCATGATATCAGGACATCGATAGCAGACATATTCAATAACATGCTAGGATAATATCATTGAAGTTAGGCAGCAAGAATGAACATTAAAAAGTGATTTTAGAAATAACCAATGATAATATACAGTAGATACACCATGAGTTGTGACTCAGGAGCTGCTGGAGAATTCAGAACAATGCTGGATGTGTAAATTTTGTCAAAATAGGTGTAGATCTTTAACTTCCCAATGTTACCAATCAAGTCATCACTGAAAATTAGAGGTTAAATTATATATCATTTTAATCATCTTTAGTACATTATTATCTATGAGGATAGTGTGACACAGGGAAAAGCATGCAATTACAGGATTTTGATGATAGATAGCAAATAAATATGCCAGAATGACTTCGGGTTGATCATTCTAGTTCAAATAAGTTTTTAAATTGTGATCATTTTAACTACTATGCAAACAATTATTCTAGTTTTCACCATTGACATTTTCAGAAGCATCAACCTTCAGGATTTAGCAATTGCAGATTGTTATATTAAATATGGATTGCTTTTAATGCATATTTGCTGCATTGAAAACTGTCTGGTATGGAGGGGCCACTACATAGGATCAGAATAAGCTGCAGAGAGTTGCAAACTCAGACAACTCAAACATGGGTACCAGCCTCCTCAGCATAGGGGATATCTTCACATCCATCATTAAGGATCCCCACCACCCAGGATACGTTACTACCATCAGGGAGGAGGTACAGGAACTTAAAGACACACACTCAACGTTTCAGGAACCGCTTCTTCCCTTCCTCCATCAGAATTCTGAATGGGCATTGAACCCATGAACACTATCTCACTATTTTCCCCCTCGGTTGTTTCACTACTTATCTAATTTAATATGTATATTTTTATTGTAATTTATAGTTTTTTGTTATGTATTGCATGTACTGCTGCCGCAAAACAACATATTTCACGACATATGCCAATGATATTAAAACTGATTCTGAAAATTAAAAGGGAAGAAGTTAAATATATAATTATATATCCAATTAGCATTTCCTGTATGACTCTTTAAACTCTCTCTGCTGGTAATGCACAGGCTTACTGGTGGTAGTAGCCCTCGGATCTTGGTCTGTACAGAGCTATACTGTACTCTCTACATGCTTGTTCCAGATGGGAAGTTTATTGTGAACACTTAAAGGAGGCCCCAATGGTTAAAATTGCCATTGACTCCGGCTGTGCCTAGCAAAAGAAAAATTAACTCACAAGTGTGGTTTTCTATTGGAAACTTGATCCAACTTAAAGTCTGCTTGATTATCTACACCAATGTAGTAGAGTTTTGTTGTTTAATTACAACAAGCTTGGATTTGTTCAGATATCAGGGGTTAAACCACACCCAGAGATTCATTGGCCCATTTAAAACAAGAGCAACAAGTTACATTAATGCACCTTTAAATAAGTCAAGGTATTACATCCACAGAAGTCTGACCAAATAAACTTAAAAACTGAGAAGCAACAAGAAATATTTGTTGCAATTTTCATAATGTATGCAATTAAACATACAATCTCCCCTGAAATGACTTCTCACTTTAAATACCTCTTCAAACTCTTTCTACTAAGAATATGGTCTAGGGCTCACTAGATTCTCTTATTGAACAGCTTCATGTTTTAAGGGATAAGAGAAAACACTAGAAGTACTCAATAGGTTTGACAGTAGAAAGATAAATAGAGTTAATGTTTCAGGTCAAAGAATCTTTATTGGTTCTGGCTTAACTCTGTGTCTCCTGTTGCAGATGCTGTCAGACCTACT
This sequence comes from Mobula hypostoma, assembly GCF_963921235.1. Taxonomy (NCBI): domain Eukaryota; kingdom Metazoa; phylum Chordata; class Chondrichthyes; order Myliobatiformes; family Myliobatidae; genus Mobula; species Mobula hypostoma. Next base: position 53,654,920 of record NC_086097.1, read on the forward strand.
GTGTTTTCCCAGCATCTTCTCTTTCTATTTTACATTTCCAACATTTGCAGTTGTTTTTGTAATATCCATATTTTAGGAGATTTGCTATGCCTGGAATTTTTACATATGACAAGATTAAACCTTCCATTTTACAATTCCATTGCCAAGAACATAGTGATAGAACTACAGGATATAGCCGACAGGTTTAGTCTATTGGGGGGGTCAACATTTGCCAAATGCCCTTCTTTGTATTATTGTAAATAATATTCAATGAAAGGAGAGAACAAGAACACAAAAAAAGAGGAACGGTCCCTCAGACCTACCTTAATATGATCGCAAATCTTGTCTCCCTTTCTCTTCACCATTTACACCTCGGACTTCAACTACTGCACAGAGTCTTGTCATCTTCAGAAGTTTTCGGATGACTCTGCCATAGTTGGATGCATCAGCAAGGGAGATGAGGCTGAGTACAGGGCTACGGTAGGAAACTTTGTCACATGGTGTGAGCAGAATTATCTGCAGCTTAATGTGAAAAAGACTAAGGAGCTGGTGGTAGACCTGAGGACAGCTAAGGTACCGGTGACCCCTGTTTCCATCCAGGGGGTCAGTGTGGACATGGTGGAGGATTACAAATACCTGGGGATACGAATTGACAATAAACTGGACTGGTCTAAGAACACTGAGGCTGTCTACAAGAAGGGTCAGAGCCGTCTCTATTTCCTGAGGAGACTGAGGTCCTTTAACATCTGCCGGACAACAATGAGGATGTTCTACGAGTCTGTGGTGACCAGTGCTATCATGTTTGCTGTAGGGTAGCAGACACCAACAGAATCAACAAACTCATTCGTAAGGCCAGTGATGCTGTGGGGATGGAACTGGACTGTCTGATGGTGGTGTCTGAAAAGAGGATGCTGTCTAAGTTGCATGCCATCTTGGTCAATGTCTCCCATCCACTCCATAATGTACTGGGTGGGCACAGGAGTACATTCAGCCAGAAACTCATTCCACCGAGATGTAGCACAGAGCGTCATAGGAAGTCATTCCTGCCTGTGGCCATCAAACTTTACAACTCCTCCCTTGGAGGGTCAGACACCCTGAGCCAATAGGCTGGTCCTGGACTTATTTCATAATTTACTGGCATAATTTACATATTACTATTTAACTATTTATGGTTCTATTACTATTATTTATGGTGCAACTGTAACAAAAACCAATTTCCCCCGGGGATCAATAAAGTATGACTATGACTAAATAATCTGTGCTGGCTTCAACTCCTCTTCTGTGCCAGCTTCCCATAATTGTTAACCTTATAAAATCTTCTTCATCTCTACCTCTAACGAACTGGCTTCCACCATCCTTGGGGCAAAGAATTCCAGAAATTAACTAGCCAGAGAAAAGACATTCCTAATCAGCTCATTTTTAAAAGAGCAGCCCCTCATTTTATGCCCTTGCTTCAATTCTCCCACTAGTGGAACATCTCACCATCTACCCTTTCAACCCCTATTAGGAACTTATATGCATTTGAATAAGGTTACCTGTCATTCATCTAAACTCCAAGGACTACCAAACAAATGATTTAGTGAAACTTGAAGACAATCCTCTCATCACAGGAATTAGCCTCATGAATCTCTCTTGCACTGCCTCCAAAGCTCCTAGATCCCTAAATCCTTTTTTTCTTTTTAGGTCAATAATAACAATGGATCCTCAATCCTTTGAGTTTACCTGAATAAAGAATAAATATAGCATCCCTACTCACCAAAAATAATTTGGAAAGGTAAGCATTACAGTTGCTAATCCCTCATTTTTTTTCCTCAAGAATCTCCCAATGGTCGTTAAAGGAGTTCAGGAGAAATTTGCTGTTAGTTGTTTACTCACACATGTAATCAGTAGGTTGTTATCTGCAGCCAATTAGTGGGCTATTTGTCCCACACATTATGGTATGGTGTGTGCAGAAGTCCAGCAAAAGGATTGGTCGAAGAGGAGGCACACCTGGATGTATTAACAACTCATTTAAAGAGAGGAAAGGGTACTGGCCTTTACATATGCTGATGATAGATACGATTATGGTGTGATTATTTATCACTGGGAAAAGATTTCTTGTAAAAACTAAGAAATTAATAATTAAGGTTATAATATTAAGATTATAATTTCTTTCTTCCAAAGTGCTAATGTTCTGTGTTAATACCTACCATAGAAAACCAGTAAGAGAGAACTATAAAACAATTTTTTTTTGTCAAAGAAACAAGATATTTTGTGAAGAGCATTTGGAAGATATTTGACAACCAATAGGAGTTAAAAAGGAGCAGGCAATCACAAACAGTTGCAGCAAAGAAACTTAATTAAGCTTAAAATGGGGCTGGGATGTACATATAAGAAAAAGTCAAGAAGGACAGATGAATGACCAGTGGCTCATTACAACCTAAAACAATGAGTGAAGTGGAGAAAGATAAATGACAATGGAATGGGAAGAATGTATGACTTATTCACCCAACATTGCTGAATTACAACTCTGGCATCATTTTCTTTTAAGTATCTAATTAATACAACAACCTATTCTCTTGTTTTTCTATGCTTGCTCTTTCTATTCTCACCATTCTCTCCTCCAACAGTTTATGAAGAAACCTTCATGAAAAAAGAGTTAATCTATGTGAAATATGCTTTTATGAATGGGTTGAATAATATTTGCAAACTGTATCTATTGGGTATCAGGAGATTTTGTGTTAGATGATTAGATGCTTTGTGACCTCTAGCTCAGGTTTATAGTCCTACTTGTAATAGAACATGCCAAAATTTAATGCTATTTTAATTTACATTTTAAGCTGCAATTGCAATCTGCTGAACTTTGGCTGAGGTTATTTTGTGTGAATGTCTAAGATCAGTTTTGGGTGCCCTATTGTAATAATGTTCAGAGATCTGAACAAGAAATACCTTTGCACTATAATAGTGATATTGAAAGCATGTGGTTCAGTGCTAACATTGCCTCCTCCAATAGTGAATGGATAGAACTACCAGTTATTCTGGATGAAAACTAACACAGAAATAGCGCATTTCTTGTGTAAATTGAAGTGTGAAACAGATTCTTATTGATTAAAAGGGTGAAGGTGTTGACAGGACCACACTGAAACAAAGCATGAGCAATTAGAGTGTAGTTATCCCTTAACTCCAAAGTCTTTGGATTCATCCATAGATAGCCATTGGTATTCCAAAGTTTAAAAAAAATTAAATATTGTACAACTAAAAAAAATTACTATCACATTTTATTTCTATTACTTAACTTGAATTTTTTGGAGTGAAGCCCATTTTAAGATGAATTGAACTGCTGAATGAATGCAGCTGCATTCAGAACTTTTAATAACTTTAGGCAACAGGCCTGCATGTGTATTGCTGGGATTAAGTGTCCGTTTTGACTAACATGACATGTTTAAAATTTTTTGCAGCTTTACTTAATGGAATTTTAATTTGCAGGGAGGTCAATGACAATGCCATCTGAAGCATCTATATGTCTGGCAGACCGAGCCCACGTTGACCTCAGTTCATCTTCTTCATGCATTTATAAGACAAAAACAGACGTGTCTGAAAGAAGAAAAGAATGGCATTATGTCCATATACTAATTTTCCCCGAATTTTCTTCTGGGGTTTCCCAAGTCCCAGCGTCTTACACCGGCACACCTGCTACACAGCCACTAGAGGTACTGCGAAACATCCTTCTAACTGTAAGGGGCCAAACTTCCAACTTATTGTACTGTCCCCCGGGCTGCTCACATTCCACATTTTGGTTCTAGCATGAAGGATGTTGTTTTAAATCATAATAGTAACCAGGCTGTAATCACATTATAGCACACATGGAGAACTCGCAAAGATCATGTGTTTCAGATTTGACATTCTGATTTATGGTTGTGTGGCTGCAGTTACACAGCTGCAATCTCATTTCTGAACAAAGATGGTTTTTATTTTTCTATTACTTTTTTTCTAACCCATTCCATCCAGTGGGGGGGGGGGGGAGCTGCTCACCACCAGTTAAAGTCACAACACAGGCACAATCATGCTTGTTCTTTTCACTTGGTAATAACATTATGTACCCTGTAGAATAGTGATAGTACTTCTTAATAGGCAGATATTTACCAATAATCATTCAAATCATTCCAAAAGAAAATTTTACACAAGTTGATCTTTCATAGTTGTTTATAACTGTAACTGATCACAACAAAAATAAAACCCTTCTATTTTTACAGTTTTCATTAAATTTATTTTACCTCAGTAATAATTAGAAGACTGGTCTGGGCTAAGCAAACTTAACTTGATCTGATATTGAACTAATCCTAAAAGGTGCTGGTTTTTAATTAAACCAACAGGAATATTAACTACAACATTTTTCAGGGACTGTTCCAGAAACAAGTAGGAAGGATCAGAGCCAAAATCAATTGCTTAAAAATGGTTCATTTGTATTCAATAAATGAAAACACTTAAGGAACAGGGAGAGTCTGACAATATCTGGACCTTGTACACTTTGAGGCATGCTGTAGCACCTGTGGCAAAGAACTTGGGCAATTACTTAAGAACGATTTTCTAGTCTCAGACATCCTTTGATGGCAGCTGAAAATCTTATTCGGGCCAACAATAATCAGCCAACTCACCTGCAGCTTGGAGAAATAGCAGCCTCTGACAGCTCACATTACAGGAGGCAATATTTGTATTTGCCCCTGGGGTTAATTTGGTTCAATCAATACAGGAAAGAAATAGTTTCAGAGATGGATGTCCATGTTACTCCTCTTCCATAGAGCCCTGCTGGCCTTGGAGTCGGGTCGCCCCGGTGGCTATGTTGCGAAGCATAATTTGTCCGCCACTTCATTGCTCTATATATTCCATTCTGAATGAGAATTCCATACATCCATGCCAATTCCTCTCCTTAACTCAATATTCACAGTCAAGTGACCTGATCTGTGAACAAGCAATAGGATGAATCCCATCCATTATATATCCATAGAACAAGGCATCCCAGAGCTACTCTATGTGGGTATATTGAGTTAGGGTTGGGGTAAAATGTAAAGCCAAACGGCGGGTGAACATCGTGCGAAGCTGCGATGCTAAAATGAGTGAGGGGTAACTGAGCCCATTGAAACACTTCGAAGCACAAATTGTGGAACACGGTTAGACACGCTGTACTAAATTTAGTCTATCAAGGAACTCACTTGTCTCACTGGACTTTGCTGATGCTTGGTTGCAGTAGCAACCTATGGGGAAGGAGAAGTTGTTTGAATGAGGAGTGGGTATCACTTCCCCCTTGAAGAAGTGTAACTGGGAGCAAACACAATCACTCCGTATCTGACAGAGGGGCTTCACCATTGGACTGTGTCACAAGGGATGACAGGGGCAGAAGAGGGAACAAAGGCGCTCTGTAGTAGACTCAGCGCCCGAGGTCGTTTCTTTAGATAAATATTGTATTGCTTGGGTTCCCTTGAGTACTGACCAAATTGACTACTGCTTTAAAGTTATTGTGCACCTTCTCCAGATCCTGAATTAAACACAACAGGAGTTGTTTTTTTTTTGTATAAATTGCCCTCATACTTTAGGGAGGAGACGATTAGATATCATTGACAACTATATATCTTATTTAATCCTCAAATATTGTACATCAAATAAAACACAGTAGAACGGCCACCTAGTACCGTCTAAAGCAGGGGGAAGGAGGATATGCTCCACAGAAGGTGGATGGTGTGAAAATTATGTACACCATTACCATTTTCTTTAGCAGTATCAAAAATTCAATAAAAACTCTTAAGACTAAGCAATTCTGTCATGATGTTATGAGATAGATTTAAAACTACAAAGCTATTAACAAATCTTTTTTTCCAATGATGTTCTATGGGAAATTATCCATTTCAATGTGTCACATTTCGGTATGGAAACTTCTGTTGGCACTGCACTGATGTCAAGTGATGTTAAATGCGTGATTAACACCACTGTCAAAGTCTTCCAGTGTGAATATACACCTTGCAGGCAGCATTGATAGAGTGGTGCAGACAGCAGAGGTGCTGCCTCACAGTGCCAGAGAGCTGAGTTCAATCAGGAGCTCTATGTGTGAGAAGATCGCACAATCACCCCATTTGTTTGGAGTTTGGCAGTAAGAAAATGTCGACAAGCAGAAGAAGCTGAGTTGAAGTCAATCATCTCCCCTCGCAGTCTTTTTTTCTTGGCGAGCACTTTGAGCACCATGATTAGATAATGGCAAAGTTGCCTCAAAGTGAGTTCCTGTTTTGTATGCAGCTTTAGAAACAATATTCTCTACAGTATCACAGAGAGTCTTTGCATTTCTGTGGCACGTGACACATGCTGTGTGTTAGAATATCACTTTCCTCCATGAGTACCTTCACAAAGAGCATGCCAAAGGCCCTCCAAATGCAGCAGTTAGTTACTGGTAGAATCATTAAACATGTTCCAGCGTTCATATTGTACAAAACAATGATTCTCTGCTTAGGGCAATAAGTAAGTGGTAATATCAAATATGTGTAGCCAGGGGAGAAGTACACACTCAGGATAACACATACATTTTCAGGTTTTAATTCCTTTATCTGTTTTAGATGTTTTAGTGCCGGAAGAGGGTCTCAAAACAAAGCGAACGAATTTATAACCAGTTCCTGCTGTCACAATCTCAGTTTAACTTTCGATCCACACCCTTGTGCATCGACGAATTGTGTATGCAGTATAAAAATACATAAAGCAAACCGCACAAAACTAATACAGAACTAATGCAAAACTAATTCGGAACTAATACGGTAGTGGCAATTCTGAAGGAACACGATACAAATAATATTAGAATCCCACCAAGCCTGTACCTTATAATTAGCAGCGAAAGTGTAAGCAAATACATCTCATCTAAGACGTCTACTCCCTTTTAGCACACACATGCTTAACTTCCAAACAGATACTAAACATTCACATTACGCTGTTACATTCACAATCAGTCATGATACAATAAAGTTAGATGAAAGGTACAATTTGGCACAACTTTTACAAGATATTGCCTGGTAGTTAAATTACAGGAAGACTGACCTACTTGGCCGGTAAGGAACTTTGCACAAGCCATGCTATCCAGCGCCGATGCCTTCACTCGTGAAGATCTAAAGCATCCATGTGTAAAACATGTCAAATTACTGATATTCTCAATTTGACAACAAGCATAAATGAATTCACATGGATATCGTCAATTAACACTCACCTTTCCTCACCATGCCCAGTACCTCTGGGAGGAACTTAATCCCAAAGCCCCAACAGCTTCTTCTGCCATAAACAAAAATGGTCTCCCCACTAGCCTGTGCGTGTGTAATGACATCACCGTCTCCACTTAAAGGCACAGGCAACTATTCTAGCACTACCCGGATGGATGCCTAAGTACACTTCTAATGATAATGAATAAGATTTGACGGTCAACCGCTTACATATAAAGTCCTTAGAATTAGAGTACTAGCAGCAAATTGGAGACAGTTATACAAAATTATAAGAGGTATAGATAGGAGAAATGCAAGCAGAGTTTTTTCATTGAGGTTCAGTGAGCCTACAACTAGGGGTCATGGGTTAAGGGTGAAAGGCGAAACATTTAAGAGGAACATGAGGGAAACTTATTCAGTCAGAGGGTCATGCCAATTTGGAGAGTTTGAGAATGGCTTCTTTGGCCGAGAAATCCAGGTCCGAAGTGAATCAGCTGGAGTAATTTGCCACAGCGAGGCCCAAGTCCTAATGCAAGGTACATTACGCTCTTTGGACAATCTAAACACTGGCCCAGATAGACTGGAAAGGCAGTGTGTTGAGGGCCAGACAATCTGAACGCCGGCCCAGATAAACGGGACAGGCAGTGTGTCGAGGGCCGGGCAAGGTTGGATCGCTCTAAGTGCCGAGATGATTTGGAAAGGTTCAGAATGGCTTCTCCAGCAGGGAAATCTAGGCCCGGAACGACTTGTCATGGTTCCTAGTGTGAGGTTCAGACAATTTAAATGCCAGCCCAGTTAGTCTGGGGGCTCATCTCTCTGCAATGCTCAGGCTGTGCGACTGCCCCCAGCTGCTGTGCTTTGTGTCTGTGAACTTTACATTAACTTGCCCTGCTAAAATGATGAACTGAATACCGAGGCTTTGGGCCTGCTCTGGGGATTTGGACCTAAGGACTCAAATTGGTTCGGAATGCTGTTGTTGTTGCTCATTTCTATTGTTTGCATGATTTGTTTTTTTGTCTTTCTCTGTGGGCTCTGGGGGGTTGGTTTTATTTTTTTTAATTGGGTCCTTTTAGGTTCCTTACTTTGTAACTGCCTGTTAAGTAAAGGAATCTTAAGGCTGTGTAATTTATATATTCTTTGATAATAAATGCACTTTGAATCTTTAAATCTTTGAATGAGAATGTGGAGCAAGCTGCCAGCACAACTGGTGCATGCGAGTTCGATTTCAATGTTTAAGAGAAGTTTGGATAGGTACTTGGATGGTAGGGGTATAGAGGGGTATGGTGCAGGTCGACGGAACTAGGAAGTTTAAATGTTTTGGCATGGACTAGATGGGCCAAATAGCCTTTTTCTGTGCTTACTTTTCTATGACTCTAAATATAGTGTGGTATGGTAATGTAACTGTTAGAGAATCGCTTTACAGTTCCAGCTCTCACCAGTCAGGGTTCTCTTTCCGTAAGGAGTTTGCATGTTCTCCCCTGAACAGATGGGTTTCCTCTGGGTGCTCTGGTTTCCTGTCACATTCCAAAGACATTTAGGGTTAATGAGTTGCGGGCAGCTTATTTTGACACTGGAAGCATGGTGACACTTGCAGGCTGCCCCACACAATCCTTGCTGATTTGATCTAATGTAAATGATGCATTTCAGTACATGTTTCAAAATACATGTGACAAATAAAATTAATCTTTTAATGTAGCAGTAGGACTTCACACACCGACGGTTCTAGAAGGGTGTTTATGTCAGGTTCTGTGGAAGCTGCCCGCCTGCGAGGAGTTAATAAATACATTGGGCCATTCTTCATTGCACCAGATCAAAATATGATGTGATGCCTTCAGTGCTCATTCCTGATCAGAATCAGGTTTATTATCACTGGCATGTGAGGTGAAATTTGTCAACTTAGCAGAAACAGTTCAATGCAATACATAATCTTCAGAGAGAAAAAAGATAATAATAAATAAAATAAAACAAATAATAACAATAATAAACAAACAAGCAAATCAATTATGTATATTGAATAGATTAAAAAAATGCAAAAACAGAAATACTGTATATTAAAAAAAATGAGGTAGAGTCCAAAGATTCAATGTCCATTTAGGAATCGAATAAATAAAAACAGCTGCCTTACAAAATAGATTCAAATGAAAAGCTTGTTTGAGGGTGGCATTCTGACGACAGTCATTTTTCTGACAACATCTCTAAATTTGCAGTTACAATGTTTAAAATGTCACCTTATAACTAAACCATAGACTCAAAAGCAATTCTGGAACATCATACATATTCCCTAGTGCAACATCTCATCACTTTTCAATAATTTTAGAATTTTTTGCCACCAGCACTACAGTTAGACATTCACTCTGCCAGTGACCCATCGGGAGATCAGAAGCCAGAGAGGAGGGAATTTCACTCGAGTCCATTGACCGAGTGTAAAAGGCAGCAACTCATGGCAGTTTGTTTGGAGCTGTCACCAGCAACCAATCAGCATTAGCAAGAACAAATTAAAAGAAGGCAGGGGCAAGCACAACAGCCAACGTTGGAGTGGCTATCATTAGAGTGTACAGAGCTAGGTTGGTGATTTTGAGGATTTAGCTCTTGGAGGCTTCAGTTCTGAGAAAGCAAAAAAGAAAAGCTCTAGGTTAGACGCAAACAACAGGAATTCTGCAGATGCTGGAAATTCAAGCAACACACATCAAAGTTGCTGGTGAACGCAGCAGGCCAAGCGGCATCTCTAGGAAGAGGTGCAGTCGACGTTTCGGGCTGAGACCCTTCGTCAGGACGAACTGAAAGTAGAGCTAGTAAGAGATTTGAAAGCTGGAGGGGGAGGGGGAGATGCAAAATGATAGGAGAAGACAGGAGGGGGAGGGATAGCCTATCCCTCCCCCCTCCTGTCTTCTCCTATCATTTTGCATCTCCCCCTCCCCCTCCAGCTTTCAAATCCCTTACTCACTCTTCCTTCAGTTAGTCCTGACGAAGGGTCTCGGCCTGAAACGTCGACTGCACCTCTTCCTATAGATGCCGCTTGGCCTGCTGCGTTCACCAGCAACTTTGATGTGTGTAGCTCTAGGTTAGAGTTATTTTCCTCCCTTCCGTACATTTGCTCAGTTAGGACAGTAGAGATGCCAGGGAGGATAGTTGAATGCTTCTGTTACGGATTGCGGGAAGACAGGGAGACCTCCCGTGTCCCTGATGACTACAACTGTGAGAAGTGCATCCAGCTGCAGCTTCTGACAATCTGTGTTGAGGAGTTGGAGCTGGAACCGGATGAGCTCCGGATCATTTGGGAGGCTGAAGATAGATAGAGCATACAGAGAGGCAGTTACACCCAAGGTGCAGGAAATAGCTGACCGTTAGGAAGGGGAAAGGGATTAAAGAGCCAGTGCAGAGCACCCTCTTGGCCATCCTCCTCAACAACAGGTATATCACTTTTGATACTGTTAGGGGAATTGAACTAGCAAAGGAAAGTCACAGCAGGTCAGGTCTCTGGCACTGAGTCTGGCTTTGTAGCTCAGATGGGAAGAGGTGGAGAAGAGATGTGCTGTGGTGATAGGGGATCAGTTAGTTAGGAGAACAATAAGGAGGTTCTGTGGGAAAGAACTAGATTCCCAGATGGTACGTTGCCTCCCAGTTGCTAGGGTTCGGGACATTTCAGATCGAGTCCTCAGCATTCTCAAGTGGGAGGGCGAAGGACAAGAGGTCATGGTCCACATAGGTACCAATGAAGTGGAAAGGACGAGAGATGAGGTTCTGCGTAGTGAGTTCAGGGAGTTAAGTGCTAAGTTAAATGGCAGGACCTCCAGGGTTGTGATCTCAGGATTGCTACCCATGCCGTGTGCTAATGAGGCCAGAAATAGAAAGGTTAGACAGTTTAACATGTGGCTAAGGAGTTGGTGTAGAAGGGAGGGCATAAGATTTTTGGATCATTGGGCTCTCTTCCAGGGAAGGTGGGATCTGAACTGGAGGGGAACTAAAGGCTGATTTATACTTCTGCTTAGTAGCCTACGCCGTAGCTTACGCAAGTGGACAACGCCATTGTGAGCATTTATACTTGTGTGTTGGTGTGTCTGCATCGCTCTGCAATTCACCGCCAACATGAAGAAACTCAAACTTCAAACAACGGTGACTGAAACTGAAGGAGGGTGAATTTTCTGTGCTTGTCCGGCCACTGAGAGACATGGACGAGGAAATGCATTTCAAATTTTCTCGAATGTCGGCAGGTAGATTTGACGATTTGTTTCGTCTCCAGCTACTTATTTCGCATCAGTGTACGCACAGTATACTCAGAGACTGGCAATCACCATTCGAGTTTTAGCTTCAGGTGGAAGTCAGGCTGTAGCAGCTAGCTACAAGTTGGTGTCAAGCACAGGGTCCTCCATAATTTTGGAGGTCTGTAAAGCTTTATGGAAAGCATTGCAGCCAGAGTTCCTTCCCTGCCCTTCAGTCGCCCAATGGGAAGCTACTGCAACATAGGAGGAAATGCAATGTTACCAAGCGGACCAATCACAGTTGTTGCGGTCTGCGTTGCTGCGACTCATAGTTACAGTTTTGGGGAGGTGCACGTTAGGCTATGACATAGGGTGCGGTGTAGGGTACACGGCTACGCTGTACCTAGGGCGTCGATTTGACACACAAGTATAAATTGGCCTTAATGTTCTAACAGGAAGTTTTGCTAATGCTGCACGGTGTGGTTTAAACCGGAGCTGCAGAACAGTTAGTGGAGAGGTTGTAGAGGCAGATGTTGGTAAGACTTCCAGACAAAGTCAGGAATCAAAAGGTTGAGCATGATGCGACTAGTGTCCTGAACTGCGTATATTTTAATACGAAGTACCGTAAGAAAGGCGGTTGAGCTGGGGTCATGGATCAACACCTGGAATTATGACAGTGCAGCCATTAGTGATACTTGGCTGTAAGAGGGGCAGGACTGGTAGCTCAGCATTCTGAGGTTCCTTTTTTTTAGAGGTGGCAGAATGGAGGGATGATAGGAGGGGGGGTGGCGTAACTAGTCAGGGAAAATGTCATGGCAATCTCTATCAGGACAGACTGGAGAACTTGTCTAGTGAGGTGTTATGGGTGGAAGTGAGAAATAAGAAAGGAATGATCACGTTAATGGAGCTATATTACAGACCACCCAACAGTCCAAGGGATTTAGAGGAACAAATTTGTAAAGGGATCGCAGACTGTTGCAAGAAACATAAGGCTGTTATAGTAGGTGATTTTAACTGTCATATATTGACTGGGTCCTGCATGGAAGGTAAGTCAAGAAGGTTCAGTCGCTCAGTGTTCAAGATGAGGTAGTAAATTGTATTAGACATTGGCTTTATGGTAGAAGCCAGAGAGTGGTAGTAGGTGGTTGTCTCTCTAACTGGATGCCTGTGACTATTGGTGTGCTGCAGGGATCGATGCTGGGCACTTTGTTGTTTGTCATCCATATCAATGATCTGAATGATAATGTGGTTAACTGGATCAGCAAATTTGCAGGTGACACCAAGATTGGGGGATGAGTGGATAGCGAGGAAGGCTATCATGTCTTGCAGAGGGATCTGTATCAGATGAAGAAATGGGCTGAAAAATGGCAGATGGAATTTAGTGCAGACAAGTGTGAGGCTTTGCACTTTGAGAGGACTAGCCAGGGTAGATCTTACACAGTGAACAGAACTCTGGTAGAGCAAAGGGATCTGGGAATACATGTCCATAATTCATTGAAAGTGGTGTCATACATTGAAAGGGTCGTAAGGAAAGCTTTTGGCATATTGGCCTTCATAAAGCAATGTATTGAGTATAGAAGATGTGATGTTATGTTGTATAAGTTGTATAAGACGCTGACGAGGCCTAATTTGGAGTATTGTGCGCAGTTTTGGCCACTAACCTACAGGAAATATGTAAATAAGTTTGAAATAGTACAGAGAAAATTTGCAAGGATTTTGCTGGGTCTGGAGGACCTGAATTAAAAAGAAAAATTGAATAGGTTAGGACTGTATTCTTTAGGATGTAGAAGATTGAGATGAGGTTTGATAGAGGTGTGCAAAATTATGAGGGGTATAGATAGGGTAAATGCAAGCAGGCTTTTTCCACTGAGGTTGGGTGGAAATACAAACAGAGGTCATAGGTTAAAGGTGAAAGGTGAAAAGTTTAAGGGGAACAGGAGGGGAAACGTCTTCACTCAGAGGGTTGTGAGAATGTGGAATGAGCTGCCAGCACAAGTGGTGCATGTGAGCTCAATTTCAACATTTAAGAGCAAGTTGGAGAGGTACATGGATGGTAGGGGTATAGAGGTTATGGTCCCGGTGTAGTTCGATGGGAGTTGGCATTTAAATAGTTGTGGCATGAACTAGATGGGCCGAAGGGCCTGTTTCTGTGCTGTACTTCTCCAATTGTTAGTCATTGAGTGTGAGGATAAAGCATTGTTAGTCATATAAAATCAATGAGCCTTTGGTACAAATTCTTTTGCTAGTAGTAGCAACTTTTCTTTTGCTCTATGATTTATGAAAGATGTACCGTAGTTGCCTTGGTTTAGAAGTCTTTGCAACTGATCTAACCTGTTCATCTTGTCTCTCTTTTATTCTCCATAAGAGCATCAGTTTGTCTGTTTCTGGATTTCATGTAATTTGCCATGTCGTTGACCATGTAATCTACATTCCATTTCACTCTGATGATTGGTATTATCCTCCTCACTATTTACTCTATTTACAGATTATCTCACCTTTGCAAACTATGTGATAATGTCCTGCGTATCCAAGTCAATGATCAAGATTCAGGACTCCGGTTCATTTATGGCAGACAGTGAAATGCGTCATTTGTGTCAACAACCAACACACCAAAAGATGTGCTGGGGCAGCCTACAAGTGACCCCACGCATTCCAGTGCCAAAAGTCAAAGTCATATAAAACTTCAAAAGAGTTCTGGTTCCAGTAACAACACTTGGAGACACAAATCCGTATTTCCCTCCATTTCAAAAAGTAGCTTTCTGTTTTCCAAATCCTGACTGGATTTACATCCATGCTGTTATTGAGCCTTCAATCAATTTCAAATTTGTTAAAAAGATTTTGATGAAGGATTATCAACTTGAAACATTACATTGGGTTTTGTTCATAGATACTGTTTGACCTGCTCAAGCCTTTTCAGCATCTTCCATATTTTTTTATTTGTGTAAGTCTGGCCTGATGCAGTACCTGACAGATGTAGTGGATGGCAGTAGAATTAGATTGAAGAATAAGACAGCATGTAATGATTCTATGCTGTATCATATTAATATTGAGTCCCGCAGTCATGTTCCAGCAGAGGGGTGATGGATATCTTCAATAAAGTCAGTTCATGCCTTCGGTTCAAATCAATAAGCCCCAAACCCTAGGCCCCTCTCTGCATCTGGATCCTGGACTTCCTCTTCTGGAGACTACAGTCTGTGCGGATTGGGAGTAACATCTCCTCACCTCTGACAATCAAACTAGGGCATTTCAAGGATGTGTGCTTAGCCCACTGCTCTACTTTCCCTACATTCACGATCGTGTAGCTAGGCACAGCTCAAGTGCCGTCTATAAATTTTCTGACGACACAACTATTGTTGGCAGAATTTCAGATAGTGACGAAGAGCGAAATAGATCAGCTTGTTGAGTGGTGTCGCAGCAGCAACTTTGCACTCAACGGCAATAAGACCAAGGAATTGACTGTGGACTTCAAGAAGGGGCGGTCAAGAATCACGCACCAGTTCCCATTGAGGGATCACCAGTGGAAAAGGTTAGCACTTTCAAGTTCCTGGGTGTTAACATCTCTGAGGGTCTAGCCTAGACCCAACGTGTTCATGCAATTACAAAAAAGGCATGACTGTGGCTATATTTCATTAGCAGTTTGAGGAACTCGCAAAGACACTCACAAAGTTATACGGACGTACTGTGGAGAGCATTCTAACTGGTTGCATCACCGGCTGGTATGGAGGGGCCACTGTACGGGGTTGAAAAAAGCTGCAGTAAGTTATAAACTCGGCCAGCTTCATCGTGGGCGCAGGCTCCCCCCCCCGCCACACTGCCAGCATCAAGGACACCTTCAAAAGACGATGTTTGAAAAAGGCAGCATGGTTATTAAGGACCCCATCACCCAAGACATACTTCCTTCTCATTGCTACCATCAGGGAGGAGATACAGGAGCTTGAAGACACACATTCAACGTTTTCGGGTACAGCTTCTTCCCTGTCAATATTGTAATGTACTGCTGCCACAAAACAACCTATTTCATGACATAAGTCGGTGATACTAAACCTAATTTTGATTCTGAAATATTCTGCTCATCCCAAACTAGGAGCTACACTTGGAATTGTAGAAAATATACCTTCACCAGGACATCAGACCTGCATGCTTCAAAATTCCTTTAAAGAAAATTACATTTTTCAAAAAATTACGGTTCAGCAGCTTGTCATGTAAAAATTTTCTGTGGAAAACTAGTAAACAAAAACACCTGTAACCTTGATTCTTAGAAACTATAAACTTAAGTTAAACAATTTCTACTTCAATGTTGTACATAATCTACAATGTGAAAAAAATAGTCTTTCAGCCTTCAATTCTTTCAATTGAATGCATTAGTTTTGGTAGCATCCAGCTCTATCCTCTGATTAATCTGGAAAACACAGAACTCCCTTCCACATGGATTATTTGAAAGGAATAGAAGAGAGATCTCTACGAGAGAGATAGATAGAGGGAGAGGGAGAGAGAGAGAGAGAGAGAGAGAGAGAGTGAAGAATATTACACAAAGATGGAGCCTGATGAAACAAGGTAGGAGATGCCTTGGATGGAGCACGAATATCATGTTGATGTGAGTAACCTTTTCCATTCTGAAGTTCTATAAGTTGTGTAACTTTTTTTAATGCTTTTCCATATTGTATTAATTTTAATCTGCCATGGTACTGTCTACTAACATAATTTATCAAATGTACTATGCTTTTGTCAATTACAGTATTCCTTTGCAGTCTACTGTCCCTCCTGGTAGAGACATAACAGAGGCAATTTAACTTTGCTCTCTGGGTGATATATAGTACACAGCTGATCCCAGTTTACTCTTCCATGAAAACTTCCCCCAACGTGTAATAAGGTGAATAACATTTACCGTTTGAAAGCGGACTACTGTGGATGCTGGGGCATCAAACAAAAGCAAATGCCAGGAAAAACTCGGTGAGTCAGGCAGCGTCAGTAGAAGGAGAGAAACAAAGTTAACATTTCTAGTTCATAACCTTTCAGACGATAGTCCAGTTGCCTATCATTTTCCCATTTAATAACTCAACTAGGTTTCTTTCAAATTCCTACTTTACAAGATTTATCTTACACAGAATACATACAGCACATATTATATAGTTTCAATAAGTAATGGTATAGAGTTGTCTAAATATGCTTTCCTTTGTCACCAACTAACCGCAGAGCAAATCATTGATACTCTGAAAGATATTGGCAACTGTGCAGCCTTTCATTTTGGTGACATATGCAGATTTAGCTAATTTTTATTTCAATAAAGATATTAATATTTTGCAAGCAGGCAGATGTGGTATAAATTGTGCAAGCACAATACTTGTGAATTCTATATACTGTTCCCTCCCCCTCAAAAGCTGTCCAGCTAGTTACTGTTCAACACTCTGGTTCTACCCTGGAGGATCATTAATTTGCATATGTAATACAATTGCTCATTTAACCAAATAATATAAGATATGATATTCTTCATGCTACTGAGCTTTGAAGAGATGAAAGCCTAATTATATTTTTTAACCAATAATGGCCAATAAAGTAGAGCCCTTTGTAAATGCATCATTGATCAGCGCTACTGTGCATATATTCTTAACCAGCCTCCAAATCACGTGTGGTGCACATCACTTTCTGCATTACCTATAGCTTGCAAGGAGAAAGCTGAAATTAGGTCTGGCTCCTCATTTGCCCTGATTTATTTCCATACTTAGTGGTTGAAGCCTCGTGAATGTCATTGCCTTGCTACTTAGCGTTTACTTCAGATATCTGCTATACGAAAATAGAATGCATGGAAGGACTTTTGCCCATTCAACGTTCCTGACCAGAAGTGCCAATCGGCCACCTGTTAATGTCATCTGGATGGCAAACTGTATGGCCTACTGTGCACTAATAATATGTAGACTGCGTTTAAAAATCTGCCTAAGTGACTTCCTCTGTCATCTCCTCAAAAACCTAAGCTATCAGTCAGGCATGAAAAGTTGATTTGTCTGGTATGTAATTGATATCTTGATTCAAATGTTAACAGTCATTTAAGATGGTAACCATTCCCAGTGAATTTTCATACATTTGAAGGTTATTGTTATGCATTGCTTACTATTTATTTTTGGCACTCAGCAGATAGCAAGAGCTAAGGCCCCCACCTGATGTATTTTCACTGCTAGTTGGACAAGTGAAACAGGTCAAGAGTGCAATCACGTGAGAAGTTATTTCACATATTGCTCCTTTTCATTCTCAGATAGGCACTGGCACCTCCTCATGTTATATTGACCTGTCCACGTCACAGAACAGAGCACAGCACCAAATTCCTTCTGAAGCTGTTTGTGAGGAAGGAAATGAATCAGGAAAGATAGAGCCACAGCTAAATTCTGTTTCCTATACAAAGGTGGAGGCCAGATATTATAAACCTCTGCCCCTTTTCATTTTCGTTGGTGATTCTCTGGGCATTTCAAAGGTAACTCACTTCTTTCGTCGGCTTCAGTATAATTTTACACCTTCTTCAAGCGTAGTAATCTTTTCCTTAATCACAGTGAATGGATCAAGGGGGTTGTGGCACTGAATGAATATAGGGTAAGATTCTTTAGGAAGGTTCTGCTTTTTAACACCATCTGCGACAGCCTCATATTCACCTCTTTTTCCCCTTTTAGCTCTTTCCTGATCAACTTTCTCCCATAAGGAACACTAGAAACAAGTTCAGTGAATGTTACCTTTAGGCCAGAAACCTAACAGAAGTATGTCTCGTTTCATATTCCAGACTCATATTTGGTAGCACATTGATTTATGATGGAAACACATAAAAAAATGGTAAGTACATTTGAGGCTAGCATCTTAAGCAGTAAAACTGTTTGCAATTGGCCTATTGCCTTTAAAGTTTTACTGCCTGTTAAAATGGACCTTTGCATTTACACGTCATCACTATGCTCTGATGATGTGTAATTATTAAAATAAACTAGAAACATTAACATAAATTGAATGCAAATGTTTCCTGTTTGACCATGTGGTTCCTTGTTGTACAGCAAACTTTCTTCACGATTTGAACATTTTTGTTTTACTTTTATTTATAGATGAAATTTCTGTTGGACCGAAGTACAATTTTTGTAAAAAGTCTTTAAATTCATTATATATCAATACTGAACTCATCACAGTTATCAAAGAGTTAAATAATTCTGTTGATTCATAGGTAATAATTTGTAAAGTACCAACTTTAATAGATGTTTTCTCTATTTTACACTCCATCCTCCCTGCTCCCTTTAAGTGCCAATTCATTTTAATAAAGGCATCGAAGCCTGTGTTTTTGAACGGAAGCATTAACTTGAAATGCCAAAGGCGGTTAGTTTGAGAAAAGGCAATATTGTTTAGCTTAAACAGCATAGAATTTTTTTATGGCGCAAAGACTTCCCTTATTATATACAGATGCCAGTTGAACGCCATTGTCATTGACGGGGTTTGCAATTCTTCTGCAGTAATGAGCTCCAGAATGGCCCATTATGTGGGTCAAACACAAGCCTGCAGCAGGATAGTTTTCAAGGTCTGGATAGAGGTTAATACATAATGTTCCTATTAAATTATTTTCCCTTCTTCTAACTCTCCCTGTGCTAATTTCTATGAAAGATTCATTCCTTACTTCATAATTTTATTATAAAAGGTTGAATTTTTTTCTGGGGGCTGCAAATACACATGACAGTGAGACACTTCAGATGAATATTTAATAAAACTACATTGGGATTGCTGTCAGTGAGATTTATTGTTGAAGTGATTCCACTTTCGCGAAGGTAACTAGAGTAGAAATAAAGAGCAGTCCAGTATGGTCGTCATTCATTTGCCCTCAGTTTTTCACAGCTGACGGTTCAAAATCATGGAATTTCATACCCCACAGTACCTTTGGTGTATCTTCCACAAACTGCAGCAGTTCTAGGAATCTCACTCCATTCTTCTCAAACTCAAGAATAAAACATTATTCTTAATGCTATGGAGCCATTCACATTGAGACATGGATTTCCACAGGTGAATCCCTTCATTACAACTGGAATTTGAATTGGTTTGTTGTTGTCACATGTACTGAGATAGTGAAAAATTTGTCTTGCATACTGTTCATACAGATCAATTCAGTGCATTGTGGTAGAACAAGGTAAAACAATGACAATATAAACTAAAACAACTCCAGAGAAAGTGCAGTGCAGGTAAGCAAGAAAGTACAAGATCATAATGAGGTAGATTGTGAGGTCAAGAATCCATCTTATCATACCAGGGAATTGTCAATAGTCTTTCTATGGTGGACAGAAGCTGTGGTAGATCCTTTCAGGCTTTTGTATCTTCTGCCCAATGGAAGAGGGAAAAGAGAATGTTTGAGATGGAAGGAATCTTTGATTATGCTGGCTGCTTTACTGAGGCAGCAAGAAGTTGAGAAGAGTACGTAGAGGGGAGGCTGGTTTGCATGATGTGCTGAGCTGTGTCCACAATCCTTTGCAGTTTCCTGCAGAACAATTGCCATACCAAGCTGTTATGCATCCTGATATAATGCTTTCTATGCTGCATCAATAAAAATAGGTTAGGGTAATGGGAACATTCTGTATTTATTTAGCCTCTTGAGGAAGTAGAGGTGTTGGTGAGCTTTCCTGGTCTTGGTTTTTATGTGGTTGGTCCAGGGCAAGTTATTGGTGATCTTCATTTCTAGCAACTTGAAGCTTTCAACCCTCTCAACTTCCACACTGTTGTTGTAGACATGAGCTTGTGCATCACTCCCCTTCCTGAAGTCAATGGTTATTGTCATAACTCCATGTTACTAAGCTCTCTATCTCCTCCCTGTATAATACATAAAGGAGAAGTGAATAAGCAGCTGGAAGATGCTAGTGCAGGTGCTATTCATGTGTTAGACATACAATAAGCATCTCAGATTGAAGTCATAGCTTCAAATGCTTGTGTTCTCTCTCTGCTACAACCAATTAAGTAGACATATGAACTTTGCATATCCCCAAAGAGCAATATCAGCAAGTTCACTTGAGTCTTAAGTTTCTTTGCTGGTATGTCATTCCATGAAGTATCAGTGGATCGTTGTCTCCTTAACCTCTGACAGAACACCGCTATCTAAGTAATGGTTTCACATGCTGGAACTCCACATTACTCTCTCAGGGAATCAGATAACAAGAGAGATATCCAATTCACAACATCGGTAAGTACATTGGATATGGGAAGCAATTAGTGCACATGACCCTCACATGACAGGCTACTCATTTCATGACAGAAAGGATTAATTCATTTAATATCAGAAGATTCTTGAGATGTAGTGGCAATCATTTTACCCTATATATGAATTTCCATTATCTAGTAAGATTCATAGCTTTTCATAGGGTAAAACATAAGTTGTACATCTTCTGTTTCTATATGATTCATTCAAAGCAAAAGAATAGGGCATTTAACTGCCCAAGGCTGTTTTACCATTCAGTGAGATCTTGGTAGATCTGTGAACTAACTCTATATATCTTCCTTTTTCCGATATATCTTAATGAAATATTCCTGTTATCATTATCTGATTTAACTTCAACAATTTTCTGTACATCCACCATTTTAAATTCTAACTTTTCCTGTAGAAATTTTGCTTAACTTAATTGCTGGTCTTGTTCTTGTTCCCAATTATCCGATTTTCAAACACATTGATGACACAGTGCCTAAAATATCGTTGGTCCAGCCTTACAGTGCACTCAACGTAGATCCCGATCTTCACAATTGTCCCAAACCTAACTGCCATCTGTGGAATCCTTCTTCGCACCCTTATCTACTGGCCCACAGCAGACTCAGTCCAATGATTTTTGACTAACCTTTCAACTTTCAGCATTAGAAAATGACTCCTCATCCCAGCCTGTTTCCCCATCAAGTTTTGGTCCTGGATGGGGGACTTCTGTTTGGCGTTCAGCAGCATATTGTGGAAGAAATGCAATGTTGGGTTATTTGAACACCTCAGTCTACCTACATTTGAGACAGTCAGTACAGAACTGAAAGTGTTGTCAATTTAACATGAACCCAGTTGCCCACCATTGAGAACATCTACCATAAAAGCTGCCCGGGCAGGGCGAAAAGCATTATCAGGGATGCATCTCCCCCTAACCATGGACTTTTTACTCTCCTCCCATCCCGTAGGCGCTACAGCAGGCACAGGAAGAGCTTCTTCCCTGAGACTGTGACACTGCTGAACCTCTCATCACAGTGCTAAGCAGTATTGCATCCGTATTGTACTGTCTCAGTACTTTTACATTTGTGTGCTGTAGCACTTCTTTTATTCGCAGTTATTTTGTAAATAACACTATTCTTTGCATTTCTGGTCAGATGCTAAATGCATTTCATTGGCTTTGTATCTGTACTCGGCGCAATGACAATAAAGTTAAACCTAATCTAATCTAAATGACCACAAAGCAGCCTACAAAGATACAATGACTTCTAGGCCTCAGATTGTATTTAAAAATTACCTCTAATATTTAATTAAACAAGCCTTAGCCTTATAAATTTCTGATATATAATCTATAATCTTTTCTCATAACTAATCGTTAGATA
The DNA here is from genome assembly GCF_963921235.1 of Mobula hypostoma. Classification (NCBI taxonomy): domain Eukaryota; kingdom Metazoa; phylum Chordata; class Chondrichthyes; order Myliobatiformes; family Myliobatidae; genus Mobula; species Mobula hypostoma. Next base: position 53,676,857 of record NC_086097.1, read on the forward strand.
TTTTTATGTATTTTAACTTTAGGATCTGTGGATCATTGTGAAAATCAGCAGAACTGCCTACCCCTGATTGCCCCAAGTATTGGTGGTGTGCCACCTTCACGAACTGCTACAGTCTTACTGGTGAAGGTTGTCCAACAATGCCTTCAATTATGCAGTCCAAGGCTTCTGACCAAGTGACCATGAAGGATCAGCAGCATTTTCTAAGATATTATTTGATTTGGAAGGGGAACCTGCAGTTGATCTATTCCCATGTGCCTCCACTCTTGTCCTTCTTAGTTGTAGAGATTTGATTTGGTTCGACACTGCACTCCTTTCAAACCCAATAACACCACCATTTGTTATGATTTCCATTACTGAACACAATACACCAGGTATAATTTCACTAATGGACTAATCAAATTTTATATAGGCTAACATTAATTAACACTTTTTGATTATTTTCTGTAGCTGTACAGGCAGATTATTACTTTCTGTACATGGACCACAAACTCCCTTTGGTATATGTTTTTTCTGTCTTTTTAATATTTGGAAAGTACTTTGATTCCAAGCTAGAATTAATTGCAAACTTTAGGGCTAAAAGTCCGGGTGTTAATGATGGAGAAGCCAAATGGGAGGGGCAAGATTATCAAATGGTTTTGGGATGGGAGAGATAATAGGGATAGAAGGGGCAATATTATCAAAGGGTTTTGGGATGGGATAAGGAAATGTGAGATATAAAGTTATGAATATATTGAATAATAATACGAGGCTGCAAAGAATTAGTTTAAAGACCAGCATCTGATCATCTATCTGGACAAAATGCTACAAGCAGTTTGACCTTTCCTAAAAGGAATCTTCCTTATGCAACAATTAGCCACTTAAATCTCCTTAGGACGCCTTCCCTAGATGCACTGAATCTTTCTGAGAAAATGAAGACCCAAGACGTGCACATTCCTCCAAGTGTGGTCTGATCAAGGTTTTATATGTTCAGCATAACTTCCCTATTTCTAAGTTCTCTCCCTCTTTAGAAAGAAACCAGTGTGCACTGTTTATGTTTTTAACATTTTATACAGCTTTATTAACTGATATCACAAATTTTAGCGATGTATATGAACATAAAATCAGTGGTCACTTTACTAGGTATGTTCTGTACTGAATAGAGTGGCCACTGTTTGCTGCTGCTGTAGCTCATTCATCTCTGGATTTGACATGTTGTGCCTTCATAGGTGCTCTTCTGCGCGTCGCTGTTATAACATGGCTATTTGATTTACTGTCAGCTAGAACCAGTTTGGCCATTCTCCTCTTTAACAAGGCATTTTCGCCTATAGAACTGTCACTCACTGGATGTCTTTGTCTCTGTAAACTCCAGAGACCATTGTGCATGAAATCCCCAGGAGATCAGCATTTTCTGAGATACTCAAACCACCCCATCTGGCAAGAACAATCATTCTATGGTCAAAATCACTTAGGTCATATTTCTGCCCCATTCTGATTTTTGGTCTGAAAAATAACTAAACTTGTTGATCAAGTCTGCATGATTTTTATGCAGTGAGTTGCTGCCACATGTTTGGCTGATGAGATATTCGCATTAATGAGCAAGTGTACAAGTATACCCAATGGAGTGGCCAAAAAATGTGCATTCAGATACTGCATTCCTCTACCCCACTTAGCTATTTCTCTCCTAAAGACCTTTCAACTAATTCTGCCAACCTAAGTGCACTGCCTTACATGGAAGCCTATTTGGTTAACATGGTGGAAGAATAAATACATTACAAAAAGTTAAAATTATCCTGGAGTTTGCATTGATAACATTTTGGAAATAAGTTTCTATGAAGCCAAAGTAAACTCTACATAGCCTATTGCAGGAAGTGCTGATTTTGTTCAGTCGGCGAATAAGGAATCCGTGTCAAGATTTATTCAAATGTTTATGGTCTTCTAAGTAATTGCATTTATTAGGTCCATTCCAAGATAATCACGGGACCAGTGTTCTTATGTCAAGTCAGGTTGAGTTTGCTGCGTTATGCACAAGTACCTTGAGATACAAGTACAATGAAAGTCTGGCTTGTATCATAGATATGTAGATTCAGACAACACACACGCCATAAGTTGTACATAAATTATACAAGAAAGTGAAGAAAAACTACAGCGCATACATAGTCTAGTCCAGCCAAAATAAAGAACGAGCAGTTATTTTTGGTAATGTTGACAGAATTACAATACGGTACAGTAATTGTCGGTTTCTTTATCTGACCCAACAACTTTCCTTTACTTTTCTTGAGATTTGTGTTATGTCATATTGATATCTGACATCACATGTTCTTCATTCTTCACCCAGTAACCTATCAAACATTTGTCAACCAGTTTTGCTCCAGTGACTGGAACCTGCTTGAAATTTTACAACAGACCACAAACAGTCAATATTGAAATGGAAGTTTGCAGAAGAGGGTATGGAGCGAGTAAGGTTACGAAAATGAACTTCAGCATAGTCTTCCATAAAATATCTTCTCTATGAACAGAATCCAAAGAATAGTTCAAATAGTGGGGCAGCACAGTAGCATAGTGGTTAGCACAATGCCTTAGAGTACAGGTGATCCAAGTTCAATTCCCACCACTGCCTGTAAAGGAGTTTGCACTTCCTCTCCGCAACCACGTAGGTTTCCTCCAGGTGCTCCAGCTTCCTCCCACAGTCCAGAGAAAAACTAGTTGGTAGGTTAATTGGTCATTGTAAATTGTTCTGTGCTTAGGCTAGGAATAAATTGGGGGATTGCTAGGTGGCACGGTTTGAGGGGTCAGAAGGGCTTACTGTATTCTACGCTGTAGCTCAATAAATAAATAGATAAAATGTGAAAGCAGGCTTAATGGAATCCTACCATTGACAACTTTCAAAATGGAGTTATATCCTGCTGCATCTATATTATCACAATTTATTTCATTCACTTTATACATCAACATAAAAAGGTGAGTTCGACCCTTAAGGTTGCAGGTTCAGGGAGGTTACTTTTGCTGACATTACTAATTCAGTAATTTTACTGCCAGACCTATCTACCTTGTTTATTCACTTCATAAACAGATTCACTTCTGGTTGCTACATTGCTAGTGACATAATGTAATTAAAGGATGATTTTACAATATATTTATTTACACCTATTGTTAATCCCCAATGTTTTTAACTTGGAAGGCTGGCTTCAATAGGAAAGACCACAATTATTAAAACGTACATGTTTTAATCAGTGGTTATTATACAATTGTTGCGTTGGGAGGTAGTAGTGGGGATGGGGTTTCATGATTTGGTGTTGAAGAACATCAAATCTGTCAGAATAACTACAAATACAAGATGGCAATTGCAGACATTTTCAACTACCCAGGATAGGAAGTGACAAGGGGATGAAAAAACAAAATACATGATATATATTCAAGAGAACATTCAAACTTGTACATGGCAAACTCAACAAAATCAGGGACAGTAGCACACTTAGCTTTGAGGAGTGTATCTGGGATTGTGGCAAGGGGGTTACTGGAGAGCAGTTTGGAGGCAGGGATTATAAATCTGTTAGATTTAGCATAGTTAGACGTTAAGTTATTGCAACAATGTACAGAGATCTATATTATCAATCCTGGGTGTACCAATTGTTTTAGTTTCTTCCCATCACTCATGAGTGCACTATATTAGATGTAAAAATGACATGGCAGCAAATGACCTGTAGCTTGAAAACAAACACTTTGTTTGCCATAGATAAAGTGCGCCTTAAGAAACTAACTGCGGGAATAACAAGTGGTAACATAATGTCAACAGTCCGGTGAGTTATATTCCAACCCACATAAACAACATGAATGTTAAAGTTGACTCAAAAAGAAACACAATTTAAAAAAACATCCTTTAATTACATTGAATAAATAGTGTAGACAGGTTTGGCGGTAAAATGTTTAATTAATAATGTCATTAAAAGTAACCTCCCAGGGTGATTGGATATTCTGAGTGCGTGAAATGTGGATGTGATGATGTCACAGATTCCACTCAGGATGAACTGGTACGTCAATGATGTTTAAACATTCATAAAAATCTAATGAGAAAAGTAAACTAGCATTCAACTGTTTACTGGAAGACCTAGTGATGATGGGAAGGTCAAGCATGCATTTTTGTGAATGAGAGAGAAAAGCATTGCATCTTTTCAGCTGTCATGCCAGAATCTTGATAAAGTATAAAAAAAAGTCAGCACACACTTCAACAGACCCACAGATGTCAATTCCAAAGCCAGAGATAGGAACTAGGCAACCCTGTTGGCATTTTCCTTAAAAAGACTAGAAGCTCATTTGGTAGATGGAAATCTGATGAAGGTAAAGAACCAAAATATTTTGGTGCACAGTATACCCAAGTATCAAGGAAGCTTTGATTGAAAGGAAGAATTTACTATGTCACAGACTATAGATACACCAACAGCATAGGAAGCTACAAGAAGACAGACAAATCTGCTGCCTGCTCATACAGCTAACTTCCAGATCGGTCTTGGGACAGGAAGCAGAGAGACAACAAATGCAATAGGAAACAGACTGAAAATAGGTATGTAATGTTGACTGTTTATTCCTCTCCATAGACGCTGCCTGACCCGGATGAGTTCCGCCAGCATTTTGTCTGTGTTGTTCTGGATATCCAGCATCTGCAGAATCTTTTGTGTCAATGTAGAAGTCGGACCTACTGATTATTCCAGCAGTTTATTTCTATTTTCAACTTCCAGCATCTGCAGCTTTTTTTCATTCACTAGACTGGAAAAGTGCACTGGAAACAGCTGCTTGAAGGTAAATCTGTGTCAGAGTGGTGAAAAGCATTAAAGGAAGAGGTTGTAAGAGTTCAGACCAGTTGTGTTCTCTTGAAAGAGAAAAGGGAACTTCCAATTCTATACCCCATGAGTACCAAGCAACAATCTAGGCTCTAAAGAGGAAAACTTGGCAAATTCCACGATTTCAGCATTGCAGAAAGCCTGGAGAGTGTAGAAGGTGCCAGGTAAGATCCAGAAAAGCCCTTAAATGTTCCATAAATATGTTCAGGGAATTGTAAAACAAAGAAAAAAGATGGTCTCATCATGCCCTGTAATGCTGCTGCTAGCAAGTTTTCCATTGTACCTGAACCTCACTGTAATTCCGCTGGAGGCAATCATCTCAACTAGACATTCGAGACCAAATCTATGCAGAGATCAAACGTCTTCACAGAAAATAAGGTGTGCATTCACATGAAGGAGGGAGTATTGGAAATGATAATCAAGCAGAGGGAGAACACATTAAGGAGTCTAGCATCTTTATATATGACTAAATATCCAAGCTGGATAAAAGATGTGCCAGATACTTATGATGAGCAAGGAAGGAAATGGTGCAGGCTCTGACAATCATTTTCCAATCGCCTTTAGCTACAGGCGTGGTGCCAAAGAGTTGGAAGATTGATGATGTAGTATTGTTGTTTAAAAAGCAAGAAAGGGATATAACGAGTTACCACGGCCAGCAGTGGGTCAGCTGTAGGGAAGTATTCTGAGGTTTAAACCAGCTTTTAGAGAGATGCCAATTAATCTGGGACAGTCAGCCTGAATTTGTTAAGTAAGATTTTGCCCCACAAACTTAATTGAATTGTGAGGAGGTAGGAAAAGAAATTGTGTGGATTGTCAACGTGGAGCTCAATGAAGTCTTTGTGGATTTTTATCAAGGTATTGGACAAAGTCTCATGAAGAAAATGAAAGCTCATGGCAAAACTAAGGGAAAGTAACAAGTTGAATTAAAAATTAACTCAGTAGGTGAATGGATAGAATAAGAAAACACGGCAATGCCTCTACTTCGGAGGTGGCAAAGACCGGACATGACATCTAAAACTTTGACAACCTCTATAGATGTGTGGTGGAGAGTATATTGACTGGCTGCATCACAGCCTGGTATGGAAACACCAATGCACTTGAATGGAAAATTCGACAGAAAGTAGTGGATATGGCCCAGTCCATTACAGATAAAGCCCTCCCCACCATTGAGCACATCTACACAAAACACTGTCACAGGAAGGCAACGACCATTATCAGGGACCTCCACCACCCAGGACATGCTCCCCTAACACTGCTAATATTAGGAAGAAAGTACAGAAGCCTCAGGACTTACGCCACCAGATTCAGGAACAGTTATTACCTCTCAACCATCAGGGAGAACCAAAAGGGATAACTTTACTCAACTTCACCTGACCCATCATTGAAATGTTCCCACATACTATGGACTCACTTTCAAGGAATCTTCATCTCATGTATTTATTTATTTATTTATTCATTCATTCATTCCATTTGTATTTGCACAGTTTGTTGTCTTTTGCACACTGTTTGAATGCCCAAGTTGATTCTGTTATGGTTATTATTCTATGGATTTACTGAGTATGCCCACAAGAAAATGGATCTCAGGGTTGCATTTAGTGACTTACTGTATATGCACTTTGATAGTAAATTTAGTTTGAACATTGAATTGTTAATGGGAGTTTTACTGATTGGAGTACTGTGGCAATAGGTTTCTCCGGACTCATTCCTATGCCTGGACTTAAATTTAGGTTAGGAACAAGGAGATATAGGGATCTTGGAATGAATGTCCACAGATTCTGATCGGTAGGATACTTAAATAAGGTGATCAAGAACTGTTCAGGGCAGAGAATATCTAAGTAGAGCTCATCCTTGCAGTGACATCTGTTAGTCTCGCGAGACCATGGATCTGCGCCTGGAAAGTCTTGCTTCAGTCTGTGTTAGAGCAGCGTCTGTTGTGGCTGTAGAGTCCCACACGGGAGTGACAGTCTCGGCTGCAGCGACTGCCCTTGAAGGCGCTGTCCTCCAGTGTTGTCTTGGTGCTGTTTTTCCAACGCGTGCGCTTTTCTTCAGCAGCAAGCCTCAGCTTCTCTTCTCCTCTTTTTAGACCTCTGCGTAGTTCCAGCCTCCAGCGAGAGCGATCGCTTGAAATGTCCTCCCACCTCTCGACGTTCATTTTCAGTGACATCATGTCTCTCTTGCAAACATCTTTGAACCGAAGATGGGGCCGCCCTTGCGCTCTCTTGCCAGAGGCCAGTTCCCCGCACAGCAGGTCTTTCGGGATCCTCCCATCTGATATGCGGTGTACGTGGCCCAGCCAGCGGAGACGGCGTTGTTGGAGCAGGGTGAAGAGGCTGGATATCTGGGTGTGGGCCAGGACCTCATTGTTGGTGACTCGGTCAGTCCACGCGATGTCCAGGATGCGTCTCAGGCTGCGAAGGTGGAAGACGTTGAGATGCTGCTCTTGTCTGTAGTAGAGGCTGCCGAAAAGCAGTGTACTGAGGACGCAGGTCCTGTAGACTGCAGCTTTGGTGTGCGTCATCAGCTTTCTGTTCTCCCAGACTCTTGGTCAGCCTGGCGAATGTAGAGACTGCTCGTCCGATCCGTCTGTTGATCTCGGGGTCTAGGGAGAGGCTGTCCGTGATGGTGGAGCCAAGGTATGTAACCTCTTGAACTACCTTCAGCTCGTAGTTGTTGATGGTAATGGCAGGGGGGTGCTCAACGCCTTGGCCCAACATGTTGGTTTTCTTCAGGTTGATGGTCAAGCTGAAGTCCTGGCCGGCTCTTGAGAAGCTGTCCATGAAGTGTTGCAGTTGTTCTTCAGAGTGTGTTGCTAGTGCCGCATTGTCTGCAAACAACATGTCCCTGATGAGTTCTTCACGAACCCTGGTTTTCGCCCTCAGCCGGGACAGACTGAGCAGCCTCCGGTCTGATCTGGTGTGGAGGTAGACACCATCAGTTGATGTTCCAAAGGCGTGCTTCAGCATGACTGTGAAGAAGATGCCAAACAGGGTGGCGGCAAGCACACAGCCCTGCTCCACACCGCTGTGGATGTTGAAGGCCTCTGACGAAGAGCCGTCAAACTGAAGGACGCCCTTCATGTCTGTGTGGAATGACTGAACTATCCTGAGGAGACTTGGGGGACAACCAATCCTGGCGAGAATTTTGAACAGGCTGTCTCTGCTCACAAGGTCGAAGGCCTTCGTAAGGTCAATGAAAGCGACGTAGAGTGGTTGTCTTTGCTCTCTGCATTTCTCTTGTAGCTGTCGAAGGGAGAAGATCATGTCGATTGTGGAGCGTTCCGACCTGAAACCGCACTGAGACTCAGGATATACCCTTTCGGCTATTTTTTGCGTCTGTTCAGGACCACGCGGGCGAAGACTTTCCCAATGATGCTCAGCAAGGAGATTCCCCTGTAGCTGTTACAGTCACTTCTGTTCCCTTTGTTCTTGTATAGGGTGACAATATTGCAGTCTCTCATGTCTTGCGGCACTGCTCCCTCTGTCCAGCACTGGCACAGTAGTTCATGCAGGTGGTTTAGCAGGATGCCCTTTGCACATTTGATGGCCTCTGGTGGAATGCCATCCAATCCTGGTGCCTTCAGAGTGGGCAGGCTGTCAATGGCTTTACTCAGCTCTTTGGCAGTCGGCAATGCATCAAGTTCCTCCATGACAGGCAGGCATTCCACGGCGTCCAGCGCGCTGTCCAAGATGCTGTTTTCTCTGGAGAAGAGTTCAGAGTAATGCTCCACCCATTTCTCCATCTGCTTGCCCTTGTCATTGATGGTCTCGCCTGTTATGGTTTTCAGTGGTGCTGTCTTGCTCTGGGTTGGCCTGACGGCTTTCTTGATCCCCTCGTACACTTCACGGATGTTGCCTAGAACTGTATAAAACACTAGATAAGCTACTTTGAGAGTACTGTGCCCAGATCTTTTTACTAGGGGACAGGAAGGATGTGGCACAGCAGAATGATGTAGAGGAGATTTACAAAAATGTTGCCAAATTTGGAAATTTATGCGAAGAGGCTTTCTGGATTGGGCATGTTTTTGTTGGAACAAAGGAGACTGCATTGAGCTTTGATTCATATGTATAAAATGATAAGAGGCTCAGTACGGAAAGCACATATTTCCCTTAGCAGGGAGAACAATATCCAAAGGAAAGCCGTTAAAGGGTAGAGGAGAGTTGGGGATTTTTTAAGAATTGAACAAGGAGTTAGAATTCATCAGTGGAAAGGACGGAGTAGGCAGAAACCCATGGCATATTTGACAAATGCCTGGATGACTACTGAAATTGTTGTGACTTCAGGACTGTTGACCAAGAACTGAGAATCACGATTACCAAAAGGTCCATATCTAGCTGGTGTATGCTATCATTTGTACATTTTATCAAATGATAGAACATCCACCCCACCCAACATACTGCGGTACTCCTTCTCCATATGGACTGCAGCAGTTTAAGGATATTACTCCTCAACATCTTCTGAGGGGCAATTAGGGATGGCTAGTAAATGCTGGTTGTAGCAGTCATGCCATGGCGCTTGAAAGAACAAGTTCAGTTCTTTTGCCTGTAAGTGCTTTGTGGTTAGTTCAGTTCAATTTCTGGTCTAAGTTAACCACTGGGTTGTTGGCAGAAAAAAACTTCAGCACTGACACAGCTGTTGAATGTAATGATAGATAGATTCTTGCTGTTTTATTGGCGATGGTCATCACCTGGAATCTGACATAAAAATGTGACTTGCTATTTATCAGCCCCAAGTATGAACATTGCTCAAGGCTTTCTTTACATGGGCAGAGGTCTGCTGCACTATTGACATTTCTGATTAATCACGGATGCACAACAGAAAATACTACTACATTACTGCAAGATTGCAATAAATTTGCAAATATGTTTCCATGTTGGAGGTATCATAGTGCACAGTTTACATGTCTTGGGCTCTCACTGACCTGTGACATCCCCATTTTGGAAAGGGTAATTAAAATATTATAATTACCATAATGTATGAACAAACATGAAAATCAAATAAATGTTTTTAATACTTTTGCTGATATTACTTAGACTGTTCATTTATCATTTCACTCTACCTAATTTCTGGGTTAAAAAAATCAAGGAGATTTGTTGTTTGATAATAATAGAAATACATTCTTGTGCGAGACATTTCATGATACCACACAGGTGCAGATGACAAAAATGCGACCATTCTGGTAATGCAGATCTGTGAGGGAATATCATTAAAAAAAACCTCAAGGAGTCAAATAACCACTGTGCTAAGAAAATTGTGTGAATATACATTTTCATTATTTCACTGTGGGCAGATATTTTCTCCAAGTTACTATTATAACATACTTGAGCTTATTCCCCATAAAACTGGGTTGGGTCTTGCTAAACTGTGTGCTGCGTGGTCAAACATTGCAGCCAAATTAAATCCTTGTGGCCATGCAACTTTAAAGATTCAACCATTCTCAATGCCTTGCTTGTCCCAAGGGATAGAGAGGGCCATCATTAACAACTAGGCTGCTAGATCCCACCAATGGAGCATAGATAACTGTCTGTCAACTCATATTATAAAATAGCCTCAAAAAAATTAGTGATACACACAAAATTTATGTAAATTAAAAAAATCAAGGTGAAAAAAAAGAAACGTGAACGAAAAACTTCCCTTTTTAATGAAGGTTGGAAACACTGTTAAAAAAAATGGGTCTTCTTGATATTTGTTGTAAACCAATCACAAACAGGAGAAAATCTGCAGATGCTGGAAATCCAAGCAACACACACAAAATGCGCGAGGAACTCAGCAGGCCAGGAAACATCTATAGGAAAAAGTGCAGTCCAGGTTTCCGGCCGAGACCCTTCAGCAGAATTGGAGAAAAAAAGATGAGGAGCAGATTTAAAAGTGGGGGGGGGGGGGGGAGGGGAGGGAAAAACACAAGATGATAGGTGAAACCAGGAGAGGTGAAGTAAAGAGCTGGGAAGTTGATTGGTGAAAGGGATACAGATCTGGAGAAGGAGGAATCTAACAGGAGAGGACAGAAAGCCACAGAAGAAAGAAATTGGGGGAGGAGCACCAGAAGGAGGTGATGGGCAGGCAAGGAGATAGGTGAGAGAGGGAAAAGGGGATGTGGAATGGTGAAGGAGGGTGAGGCATTACTGGAAGTTTGAGAAATTGACGTTCATGTCATCAAGTTCGAGGCTACCCAGACGAAATATAAAGTGTTGTTCCTCCAACCTGAGTGTGGCTTCATCACAACAATAGAGGAGGGCATGGAAAGACATATCACAATGGGAATGGGAAGTTGAATTAAAATGAGTGGCCACTGGGAGATCCCACTTTTTTTGGTGGACAGAGCGTAGATCCGCGGCAAAGCAGTCTCCTAATCTACGTAGTCCTGTGGCGACCCACTTTCGAGCACACACGAACCGGCTCACAACAGCATGCGCAGGCAGAGAGCTGGCCCCAAAAAGGGCACCAGGCCATCTTCACCAGCAGGGGGAAAATCCCGCGTGCGGAAAGGGTCTGGGAATATGCATTCCCCACAGTAGTCCCGCCCAGGGAGGGCGGGAACGGGAAGGCTTTAAAGCAGGCCGTGAAGTTTGAATAAATCTCTTTCATCGCAACTCCAACTCACCGACTCCGTGTGGTTATTCTAGCACTGTGTGTGGCACACCGCTACAATTGGTGACCCCGACGGCCCAAACGATATTTGGGCCAGAGATGACCGACGCCACATCTGTTCATGCAGTTTCGTTACAACTGCCAAGCTTTTGGCCGCTGAGACTCTGTCTGTGGTTGGAACAGGCAGAAGCACAATTCCACATTCGGCAGATAACCTCGGAGTCCACTCGCTACTACTACGTGCTGAGCTCTCTCGACCAAGAGACAGCTGCACAAGTTGAGGAGTTTATACAGTCGTCCCCAGAGGACGGCAAGTACACAGCATTCAAAGCCCTGCTCATAAGGACTTTCGGACTCTCACGGCGCGAACGAGCACGCCGCTTAATGCACCTGGATGGTTTGGGAGACAGGCTGCCGTCAGCACTAATGAACGAAATGCTGGCCCTGGCTGAAGGACACAAACCCTGCCTCATGTTTGAGCAGGCGTTCCCAGAGCAACTGCCCGAGGACATACGCCTGCTGCAGTCTGACACAGATTTCAGCGACCCCCGGGAGGTGGTGGCCCGAGCAGATGTGTTGTGGAATGCCAAGAAGGAGAGAGGGGCATCCGTCACACAGATCACCAAGCTGCGTGCCCAACGACAGACCAGACCAGGCCCGGCAGCAGAGCCCAACGAACAATGGTGCTTCTACCACCAGCGGTGGGGCACAGAGGCCTGCCGCTGTAGACCACCCTGCAAATTCCCGGGAAACGCCAAGGCCCAGCTGCCGCAGATCGCTACAGTGGCTGGCCATCAGGACAGCCTCCTGTACGTCTGGGACAAGCAGTCGGGATGCCGATTTTTGGTCGACACCGGAGCGGAGATCAACGTTTTACCTCCAACGAGTTACGACACCCGTAACAGAGAACCCGGACCCACCTCGAGGGCTGCAAATGGCAGCACAATATGAACCTATGGCACCCGCACGGTGCGGCTACAGTTCAGCTCCAGCCGGTTCACGTGGGACTTCACACTGGCCGCCGTGGCCCAACCACTCCTGGGGGCAGATTTTCTGCGAGCCCACAGCCTGCTGGTCGACCTGCAAGGGAAGCGACTAGTCCACGCCAAGACTTTTCAAACGTTCTCCCTGGGTGAAGCGAAGTTGCCAGCCCCACACCTGGACTCCATCACGCTGTCCAACGCTGAATTCACCAGGGTCCTGGCGGATTTCCCATCAGTACTGACACCGCAGTTCACGGCAGCCATGCCCAGACACGGAGTACAGCACCACATCCCGACCCAGGGACCACCCCTCCACGCCCGTGCTCGAAAGCTTCCCCCGGACAAGCTCCGACTGGCGAAGGAGGAGTTCAAGAAGATGGAGGAATTGGGGATCATACGATGGTCCGACAGCCCATGGGCCTCCCCCCTGCACATGGTGCCTAAGGCAACGGGGGGCTGGAGACCATGCGGTGACGACCGCAGACTGAACGAGGCTACAACGCCAGACCGCTACCCTGTGCCGCACATTCAAGACTTTGCAGCAAACCTACACGGCGCAAGGATCTTTTCCAAGGTAGACCTCGTCCGGGGATACATCAAATCCCGGTACATCCGGATGATATCCCCAAAACAGCACTCATCACACCGTTCGGACTTTTCGAATTCCTCTGAATGCCGTTTGGTCTAAAGAATGCCGCACAGACTTTCCAGCGGCTAATGGACGCGGTGGGACGCGACCTGGACTTTGCATTCATCTATTTGGACGACATCCTCATAGCCAGCAGTAGTCGTCAGGAGCATCTGTCCCACCTCCACTAGCTCTACTCCCGCCTGAGCGAATTCGGCCTTACAATCAACCCAGCCAAATGCCAGTTCAGACTCGATACCATCGACTTCCTGGGCCACAGGATTACTAAAGACGGGGCAAACCCTCTGCCCGCCAAGGTAGACGCGATCTGCAACTTCTCCCGACCCAACACAATCAAAGGCCTGCAGGAATTCGTGGGTATGGTGAACCACCGTTTCCTCCCCTCAGCAGCCCGAACCATGCGCCCCCTGTTCATTCTAATGTTGGGTAAGGGCAAGGACATTACCTGGGACGAAGAGGCCGCAGCCGCTTTCGTTAAAACCAAAGAAGCCTTGGCAAACGCCGCGATGCTAGTGCACCCCAGAACGGACGTTCCTACTGCCCTCACTGTGGACGCATCCAACACAGCAGTAGGTGGAGTGCTGGAACAACTCATCGAGGGTCGCTGGCAACCCCTGGCGTTCTTCAGCAAACACCTACGACCACCCGAACTCAAATACAGTGCTTTCGACCAGGAGCTACTGACACTATACCTGGCAATCCGGCATTTCAGGTACTTCTTAGAAGGTAGGCCCTTCACCACGTTCACAGACCACAAACTGCTTACCTTTGCGTTCACTAAGGTGTCCGACCCCTGGTCGTCCCGCCAGCAGCGACATCTGTCCTACATCTCCGAGTACACGACGGACATCCGGCATGTCTCGGGAAAGGACAACGTCGTGGCGGACGCACTTTCCAGACCGACCATACAGGCCCTGTCCCAGGAGGTGGACTATGCAGCGCTGGCAGAGGCACAGCAGGCAGACGCTGAGATCCCCAGTTACAGGACTGCAGTCTCCGGTTTGCAGCTCCAAGACCTCCCTGTAGGCCCAGGTGAGAGGACCCACCGTTTGCCATAGAGGGAGTACAAAGAAGGTTCACCAGATTGATTCCTGGGATGGCAGGACTTTCATATGAAGAAAGACTGGATGAATTGGGCTTGTACTCGTTGGAATTTAAAAGATTGAGGGGGGATCTGATTGAAACGTATAAGATCCTAAAGGGATTGGACAGGCTAGATGCAGGAAGATTGTTCCCGATGTTGGGGAAGTCCTGAACGAGGGGTCACAGTTTGAGGATAGAGGGGAAGCCTTTTAGGACCGAGATTAGGAAAAACTTCTTCACACAGAGAGTGGTGAATCTGTGGAATTCTCTGCCACAGGAAACAGTTGAGGCCAGTTCATTGGCTATATTTAAGAGGGAGTTAGATATGGCCCTTGTGGCTACGGGGGTCAGGGGGTATGGAGGGAAGGCTGGGGCGGGGTTCTGAGTTGGATGATCAGCCATGATCATAATAAATGGCGGTGCAGGCTCGAAGGGCTGAATGGCCTACTCCTGCACCTATTTTCTATGTTTCTATGTTTCTATGACCCCTACTATGTGACGTAGCTACCGGCCAACACCGCCCCGTCGTCCCAGCAGCCTAGAGCCGGCGGGTTTTCAAATCCATTCACAACTTAGCGCACCCCTCCATCAAGACAACCGTCCGGCTGGTCGCCAACAGGTACGTGTGGCATGGGCTTTGTAAACAGGTCAGTGAATGGGCCAAAACGTGCATGCAGTGCCAAACGGCCAAGGTGCAGCGGCACACCAAGGCTCCGCCGCAGCTGTTCGAACCCACCCGCCGGAGGTTCGACCACATCCATGTGGATATCGTGGGGCCCCTGCCAGTGTCACGAGGAGCGCGGTACCTCCTAACTATGATAGACCGCTTCACCAGATGGCCAGAGGCAGTCCCGCTCACCGACACCACCTCCGAATCCTGCGCCCGAGCACTGATCGCAACCTGGGTAGCCCACTTCGGGGTACCGGCCCACATTACCTCCGACAGAGGCGCCCAGTTCACCTCCAGCCTGTGGTCGGCTATGGCCAACCTTTTAGGATCGCAGCTACACCACACAACTGCCTACCACCCACAGTCGAACGGACTAGTGGAGCGTTTCCACCGTCACCTGAAGTGGGCTCTTATGGCCCGCCTGGAGGGGCCTAACTGGGTGGACAAGCTTTCCTGGGTCCCACACGGTGCACAAGGAAGATCTGCACACCTCGTCGGCCGAGTTGGTGTACGGCACACCCCTGGTAGTCCCAGGAGAGTTCATACCAGCCCCAAGGGGGCAAGAGGAAGAACCCACAGCAGTCCTGGACAGACTACGTGAGAGGCTCGGCAACCTGGCCCCCATACCCACTTCACAGCACGGACAGAGCCCGACCTGCGTACCCAAAGACCTGCAGAAGTGTAAGTTTCTTTTTGTAAGACAGGGCGGACACCGGGCACCGCTACAGCGGCCCTACAAGGGGCCGTTTAAGGTGATCAGGAACAACGGGTCCACGTTCGTGCTGGACATTGGAGGGAGAGAGGAGGTTTTCACGGTGGACTGACTCAAACCGGCCCATGTGGACTTGGCGCAGCCGGTCCAGGCTCAGGCACCGTGGCGCAGGGGCAGACCTCCCAAACAGAGGCCGATCCAGACTGTGGACATTGGGGAAGGTATCGCCGGTTCTGTGGGGGGGGGGGTTATGTGGCGACCCACTTTCTAGCACCCACGAACCGGCTCATGAAACAGCGCGCGCAGGCAGAGGGCCGGCCCCAAAAAGGGCGCCAGGCCATCTTCACCAGCAGGGGGAAAATCCCGCGCGCGGAAAGGGTCTGGGAATATGCATTCCCCACAGTAGTCCCGCCCAGGGAGGGCGGGAACGGGCAGGCTTTAAAGCAGGCCGCGAAGTTTGAATAAATCTCTTTCATCGCAACTCCAACTCACCGACTCCGTGTGGTTATTCTAGCGCTGTGTGTAGCACACCGCTACAGTCCCACCAATACACAGGAGAGCACGGAACATAGTATATGACCCCAACAGACTCACAGGTGAAGTGTTGCCTCACCTGGAAGAACTGTTGTTTGGGGCCCAGAATGGTAGTGAGGGAGGAGGTGTAGCACTTGTTCCACTTGTAAGGATAAGTACTGGGAGGGAGATCAGTGGTGAGGGATGAATGGACAAGGGAGTTACAGGGTGATCCCTGCAGAAAGCAGAAATTGGGGGAGGGGGAGGGAGGGAAAGATGTGCTTGGTAGTGGGATCCCTTTGGAGATGGCAGAAGTTACAGAGAATTACGTGCTGGACATGGAGGCTGGTGGGGTGGTAGGTGAGGACAAGAGGAACCATATCCCTGGTAGGGTGGAGGGAGAATGGGGTGAAGACAGATGCGTGTGAAATGGAAGAGATGCAGTTGTGGGCAGCGCTGATGGTGGAGGAAGGGAAGCCCCTTTCTTTGAAAAAGGAGGACATCTCCTTTATTCTAGAATGAAAAGCCTTATCCTGAGAGCAGATGTCGTGGAGACAGAGGAACTGAGAGAAGGGGATAGCTTTTTTTTTTACAAGTGACAGGGTGAGAAGAGGTATAGTCTAGGTAGCTGTGAGAGTCTGTGGGTTTATAATGGACATCAGTAGATAAGCTGTCTCCAGAGATAGAGACAAAGAGATCGAGAAAGGGGAAGAAACTGTCGGAAATGGACTAGGTAAATGTGAGGGCAGGGTGGAAGTTGGAGGCAAAGTTGATGAAGTTGATGAATTCCGCATGGGGTCAGGGATCAGCACCAATCCAGTCGTCAATGTAGCGAAGGAAAAGAAGAGGCGGACACCAGTGTAGGCTTGGAACATAGACTGTTCCATATAGCCAACAAAAAGGCAGGCATAGCTGGGACCCATGTGAGTGCCCATGGCTACATCTTTTGTTTGAAGGAAGTGGGAGGAGCCAAAGGAGAAATTATTGAGTGTGAGGACCAGTTCTGCCAGAGGAGTGGTGGTGGAGGAGAACTGATTGGGTCTGGTGTCCAGAAAGAAACAGAAGCCTACCTGGTGGGGAAAGGATGTGTGGAGGGACTGGATATCCATGGTGAAAATAAGATGATGGGAGCCAAAGAACTTGGTCATTGAAAAGATCCAGAGCATGTGAATTGTCACAGATGTAGGAAGGGACTGAACCTGGGGGATAAAACAGAGTTAAGATATGCAGATATGAGTTCAGTGGGGCAGGAACCAGCTGAAACAATGGGTCTACCTGTACAAGCAGGTCTGTGGATCTTGGGTAGGAGGTAGAAATGGGAGCTGTGGGGCATGGGAACTATGAGGTTGGTGGCAGTGGATGGGAGATCCACTGTTGTAAAGTTGAGAAGGTGGATCCAATATTCATCTAACCCTTTGGTTCTGGAATACTGGTCATAAGATAGATCTGGATGCGTTTGATCCCAGCACGTTCCTAACTTCTGTACTGTGGTCTCCACAGACTCTCCAGTTAATTGCTGGTGTAAAATGCAGGTGTTCTCCTGCAGACAATTTGTAAGTCTTAAAAGTAATTGCAAGAAAGCTTTGAGGAAAATTATAATTATATTCTAATTAGACTGTCATAAATTATTTTATCATTTCCTGTCAGAGTCACCCTATGTATAGACACTCTTCTGCTTAGCATCACCTTATGGACATACAATCAATGTGTGTATATCATCTAACTTATGTATTTATACTGATTGTGTTTTTTATTTTGTGTTCTTTATCTTATTGTGTTTTTTTTGGTGCTACACTACATCGGATCCAGATTAACAATTATTTTGTTAACCTAGATAATGTTTTCCTGACGAAGCCCTGACGAAGGGTCTCGGCCTGAAACGCCGACTGTGCCTCTTCCTAGAGATGCTGCCTGGCCTGCTATGTTCACCAGCAACTTTGATGTGTGTTGCTTGAATTTCCAGCATCTTCAGAATTCCTGTTGTTAATGTTTTCCTTAATATCTTCTGAAAAATGAAAATATCATTTGATAAGATATTTTATTGTCATCTCTTTAGAGTTAAATTTCCTGTTCACAAAATTAACATCTCCTTTTCCCCACTTGTGATTCTCTAAGAATACCTATGATTTGATTAGCCATTTTTTTAATCAGTTTTCCCTAGCTTCTTGTCTAATGTTCCTTTGCCTTCAGGAGATTCCTGATCATTAAATGCAAACATGATAAATGTTTCACAATGCTGACCTGATAGGGTTGCACATTCTTTGAAAGAATGATTTCGCAGTCAGATCACGCACAGTTGCTATCTGCTGCTCCTGAAAGTCTAAACGTCTACATGGTCCTTGACTATCAGTAACTCAATAACTCATTAAAAAATAGAACAATTACAGCCATTGTTGGGCTATAGTAGCCACCTGTTGATTTCAGCCTTCCACAAGAAAATAAGGATTTATCTCAAGGCCAGTTAATATGATCAATGCTTATGCAGAGTAACTGTGAACAGTGATTGGGGTAGGGTAGAGGGTGTAGAGGTTGTGGAGTCCTTTACAACCATGTAGTAGCTGAGTATAGCTTTTGCTTTAAGAAGAAAAAGCATAATAAAAAGCTAGTTGTGGAACAAGATTCTACTTGCAAAATAAATTCTTGATCTGCTAGTTAACATTTACCACAGACAAAGCAATTCGGAGGAGTTGGTTTCTGTCAAAAATCACATTAGAACTGTTGTTGCCTCAGAGAAGTTGGTTTCAGGTAAATAAGGTAAAACAAAATCTTCAAACAGAAGTGTAATTATAATAGGATTTCTGCAATGAACTATAATCTGTTTCTAGTGGAAAATTTCAGAATTCATTTTTAGATAGTTCTCTTTAATTGTTTGAGATTGATATCTTCAAACTCTCCAAAGGTTTCTTCAAGGCAGCAGACAAAACAGATGTAATCTTATAAAATTTCAAGCTTTGAACCCCAAGTTGTAGTAAACATTGTACATAATCATAAACTTACAAGTGATTAAAGTTTCTGTACCTCGACTTTGTAGTACCTTCTCTCTCTGTTATAGATTTTATTTCCTAACCAGATTTGATGTTTCAGAGTCATTAAAAATACTAGAAAGCTGTATTCCCTTTATTAATTAATCAATCTATTTTTCTTTATTTTAAATTTGCATTAAAATGTAAACTTCTCGAGTAGTGTCCCTCTCTTTCGGTGAATGTCAGTGATATTGTAAGATGGTATCATGGTTCTGCATTTTTGGACTGCGGACTTTTTCCAGACTTACTGCTTTTATATTCTGTGTTTTATTTTTAAATCGCCTGTTCCTTTTCCGTTTTGTTATGTGAGGAGAGGCAATTGGGTGGGGGGCGGTTGATGTTCTGTTAGTCTTTTGTGTGGGGAGTGGTTGTTTTTTTGGTGGGGAACGATGGTCCAGTTCCGTTTTGTGTCAGGGGAGTGGGTTTTGGGGAGCTGATGATTGAAATGCTGTACTTTTTTGTATGGTGGGGGAGGTTGATGTTTCTCTCTGAATGACTTTCATGTTCTTTCTTTGTCTTGTGGCTATCTGGAGAAGACAAATGTCAGAGTTACATATGGATACATGTGTTGATAATAACTTTACCTTTAACCTTTGAACATTAAGTGACCTTTAACTGTATGATAACATACATTATTTCAAAAGATGGAATTGGCTTTCTGCTTTTTTTTCAAGATACATCATACATTTACGCATTACCAGAAGTTGGTCAGTTGTGATGAAAAGTCACTAATCTGTAATAATAATGTTTCTCTTTCTTCACAAATATTGCCTGAATTCCTGAATATTTCAGGTTTTCTGCACTTTAAATCGGATCTTCTGCTGTTGCTGTGTTTTATATCTCATAGCTTGCTTTCTTTTCCTTTCCTTCTGTTCTTATTCACCTCCTTCTATTTGCCTCTCCTCCAGGTAACTCTGCTGTGGCTAATAAACCCTGAGCACCCTGATGCAGCAAACCTCACTTCTGCTTATTTCAGTCAGTCTCGAACTTCCTACTCCATTTCAGGCATTTCCTTTGTTCTCTCCACCTCTCCCCCTTTCTCTGCAGCTTAGAATGTATTAAATTTCTACCTTTTCTGGTAAAAGATCATCAAGCGGAGACATCTACTGTGCAACTCTGCCACACGTGCTGCCCAAACCATCAAGTGTGGCGGCAAGGAGCATAGTGGTCAGCACAACGCTTTACAGTGCCAGCGCCCGGCTCATTTCCTGCTGTTGTCTGTAAGGAGTTTGTATGTTCTCCCCATGACCGCGTGGGTTTCCCCCGGGGGTTCAGGTTTCTTTCCACAGTCCAAAAATCTACCGATTGGTAGGTTAATTGGTCATTGTAAATTGTCTTGGAATTAGGCTAGGGTTAAAATTGGGGGATTGCTGGGCGGCGCGATTCAAAGGGTTGGTAGGGCCTGTTCTGCTTTGTATCTTAATAGATAAATAAATTAGTGTTCCAATCACAAACAAGAGAAAATGTGCAGATGCTGGAAATCCAAGCAACAGACACAAAATGCTGGAGGAACTCAGCAGGCCAGGCAGCATCTATGGAAAAGAGTACAGTCAACGTTTTGGGCCGAGATCAAGAGTGGACTGTTTAGACTTTTCCATAGATGCTGCCTGGCCTGCAGTGTCCCTCCGGCATTCTGAGAGTGTTGAATAAATTGGTAATTCCAGCATTCACTATTCTCATTCATCTTAAAATGCTCAGCTACTATGCCAATACAAAAGTGACCAATATTATTTATAAACCAAAGGATGAACTTTGACTTTTTGCAAGTTTATCCTTCTGAAATTAAGTTCTTAAGAATAATACATAGAGTTTAAATACTATGATTCAGATCCCTACATGGAGATCAGCACAACTATTTAGCAATGAGTTAGTGCTGTGTTGTATTGGGGCCAAAACATTAATCCTATATCTATTTTGCTTTCCCAGGTGAATGTAAGGGATCTTATAGTGCTCAGTAGAACAGGGAGTCAATCCTGATATTCTGGCCAATATGTATTCGTTATTCAACAATTAAAGAACAGCTAAAGAAAGTAGCTGATCATTATCACATTGTTGCTTGTGAAGAGTTAATGTTTACAAATTGGCAACTGTTTTATTTATATTACTATAGTGACGAAACTTCAAAGCATCATGAGTAGTAAAGAATGCAAAGTCCTAAAATTTTGAAAGGTACATGCTTTTTACAATTGGAAACTTTTTTTTCTGCTTTTTGTAGATAATCCATGAGTATTGTAATACTTCCACTTGCTTTTATTTGTCAATTGCTGAACATTGTTATCTTCCATTTGCTTGGCTACCCTGCAGTCCTTCTAATCCTTTCAGTAATGCTGACACCAATTATATTTGACAGCAAGATCAACTAACACTGAAAGAGATAATCTGTTGATTTGGTAACTCACAATTACTCTCTCTTGCATCAGTCTATGAATCGACTTTCCTTGGCCTGACAGTTCATTTAGGTCGACAGACTTCATATTTTACGTTCAAGTTAATTGGAGATGGGTATCATATCTGATAATGTAACTGGTTAATATCCCACCTGATCAACAAGAAAACAAAGTGAGTGGGTGAATTTCTGTGTATCCACTTTACGCTATTTCATGAGGTCAAAACCCACCTTATTGTTTTTAATACTTGATCCATAAAGCTAGGAACATGTAGTTGGCACTTGGGAAACTTATACCAATGCAGGTCACTCAGCCTCATCATGATGGTCAGAATCATAGAAACAGGCCCCTTCAGCCCATCGAGTCTGCCCAGACCATCAGCTACCCACTTATACCAAACCTACACAGATCCCCATTATCATTGCCCCTGAGAAACATTCAGCAGCTTTAGGGAAATATCAAGTCAGCAAAGAGATTACCATGGATTCATTGGGTTAACGGACTTGCTTCAGTGCTATATATCTCTATGGCTCCTAGTTTCTCATCTTTCATTTTCATTCTTTTCCCTATCCTTTGATACCTTCATCTTGCAAATGCTCTCTGTTGTCTTAATTATTTCAATTCTTCCATCATATCTATCATTTATGGAGCTAGATATGTTGTTTTAAATATTCTTTTCTAATTTCATTCTTAAATTATTGGGCATTAATGTTAAGATTCTATGTTGAAGGAGATCCATCTTGGTTTCCCCCTCTACAGGTTATTCCTTATTTATCTCACTGGGTCCCTTTATTTCTTTATCCACCTTCATTAGATTAATAAGGAGAGAAAAGATATAATGTAAAGGTAAGCTACAGGATGCAAAAAGTCTTTTCAGATATAGAAACAGTGAAAGGGAGGTGAGTATGGATATCAAAATGTTGGAAAATGATGCTGTAGAGGTAGTAAGAGAGCGGATGAACTGAATAAATATTTTGTGTCAGTCTTCACTGTGGAAGACACCAGCAGTAGGCCAGAAATTCAATAGTGCCAAGCAACAGAAGTGAGTGTAGTTGCTGTTAATAAAGGGCCTGGGAAGCTAAAAGATCTGTAGGTAGGTTAATCGCCTGGACCAGATGTACTATGCCCCAGTGTTCTGAAAGAGGTAGCTGAGGAGGTTGTGGAGGCACTAGCAATAATCGTTCATGAAGCACTAGATTCTAGAATGGTTTCAGAGGACTGAGAAATTGCAAACGTCATTCCACTCTTCAAGAAGGGAGGGAAGTAGAGTAAAGGAAATTATAGGCTAGTTAGTCTGACTTCAGTGGTTGGGGAGATGTTGGGGTCCATTACTAAAGGTGAGATTGCAAGGTACTTGGAAGCACATGATAAAATAGGCCAAAGTCAGCGTGGTTTCCTTAAGAGGAAATCTTGCCTGACAAATCTGTTGGAATTCTTTGAAGAAGTAACAGTGAAGACAGACAAAGGAGAGTCAGTAGCTGTTGTTTACTTGGAGTTTCAGAAGGCCTTTGACAAGGTACCACACAGGAGGCTGCTTAACAAGGGCCCATGGTATTACAAGAAAGATACTAGTATGGATAAAAGATTGGCTGACAGGCAGGAGGTAAAGAGTGGGAATAAAGGGTTTTTTTCTGGTTGTCTGCTGGTGTCTACTGATGTTCCACAGGGGTCAGTGTTGGCACCACTTCGTTTAATGTTATATGTCAGTGATTTGGGTGACAGAATTGATGGCTTTATGGGCAAGTTTGCAGACAATACGAAGTTAAGTGGAGAGGCAGGTAGTGTTGAGGAAGCAAGGAGTCTGCAGAACAACTTAGACAGAATGGGAGGATGGGCAAAAAGTGGCAGATGCAATAGGTGCAGGTAAGTATATGTTCATGCACTTTGGTAGAAGGAATTTTACAAAGGTGGAGAAAACTCAGAAAGCAGAAGTGCAAGGGGACTTGGGAGTCTTCATGCAGTATTTCCTAAAGGTTAACTTGCAGGTCGAGTCAGTGGTAAGAAACGCCAATGCAATGTTAGCATTCGTTTCAAGAGGACTGGAATGTAAAAGCAAGGGTGTAATGCTGAAGCTTCCTAAAGCATCGGTCAGACCACACTTGGATTATTGTGAGCATGGAGAGGTCCAGAGGAGGTTCATATGTTTCCTCTAGTAGATGTAGTAGATGAGTCTAAGATCAGAGTGGACAGTCTCAGAATAGAGGGACATCCATTTAGAACAGAGCTGAGAAGAAATTTCTTTAGTCAGAGGGTGGTGAACCTATGGAATTTATTGCCACAGATGGCTGTGGAGGCCAAGTCATTGTGTACCTTTAAAATGAAGGTTGATTAGTCTGGGCTATGGGGAGAAGGCAGGAAAATGGATTGAGAGGGATAATTAATCATCCATGGTGGAATGAGAGAGCAGACATTGCTGGACCAAATGGTTCAATTATATTCCTATGTCTTATGGTCTTTTGGTCTTATCTCTTAAACTCAATGTACAAACAAAGATTATGCACTTCATTTAGTCTTTAACCCTGGTATAATGTTGATGAAACTGCAGATTACACCTAATGTACTGATCTTGTGAAACTGAAGGTAGAACATTATGTGGATCTGAAGAATTTATCTTTCATATTTTTGTACAACAAAGAAAAAGACCATTCAGCCTATCAAGTGTAAACTAAACAGGCTTTCAGAGTAAACCCATTAATTGCATTTCCCTACTTTTCTTCCTTTTATCCTTTTCTCACAAACTCCACTCTGATTCCCTTAGCACCCACCTACACTAGAGGCAATTTACAGCAACCAATCAACCCTCCAACCAGCATGTCTTGGGGCTGTGGGAGGAAAATGTAGCTTCTAGAGGAAACCCATGCAGTCAAAAAGAGAACAGGCAAAACCCACACTGAAAGCTTCAGAAGTCAGGATCTAATCTAGAGTGCTGGCGTTGTTCATTAGTAGCATAATCTGTTGCATCAACTTACCACCCTGAAGAACTGAAGCATTTTTGAATTCCAAACCTATAATACAAAAACCATGTTATATTGTCCTCTTAGATAATTTTCAGTATCTATACACAAGTCTGTAAGATACAAAATCCTTTTACTTCTCTGTACCAAATAATCTCTCATGATTAATATTCTGATTGACTTGAATTCAGAATCATTAAATCAGCCCTCACCCACTTTCAATGTCTCCTGCTGAAGATTTACTTTTTTCATTCAATAACATGTTTCTTTACGACTTTCTGTTCCTATTCACAAAGCTCAATAAATAACCCCTAAAAGTGGGTATAGAAGTCTATTCCTTCCTTCGAGTAATTACCATATAGTGAGAAATTGGGGCCCAGTTCAGACCCCTGGTGAACAATACTTGTTACATCTCCCTTTATCCCTACCCTCTGTCTCCTACTTCCTAACTAATTACTGACCCATGTCACAAGGTTACCTCCAATTCTATGCATGCTTGTTTTTTTCTAATGATCTCTTTTGCAGACCCTTTTCAAATGCCTTCCGGAAGTTAATATAGATAGCAACCAGAATCACTCCCCTATCAACTATGCTAGTGACCTCCTCAAAAAAACACAATTAGATTAGTCAGACATGGCATACCCTTCACAAATCCACGCTGTCTTTCTTTGATCAACTAGTACTTGTCCAAGTGTTCAGTCACTCTGTCTCTTGCAATAGATTCGAATTACTTCTTACAACTGATGTTAAACTACAGAAAAGTGTTTATTTCTCAATTTCTTAAATTATGGAATATACCAGTCCAAATACAGATTCCTGTCCAGGTGACATGGGTGAATTACAGCTATTGCATCTGCAATAATCTTACCTTTTGGTGTATTTGTCAGTGGTCTGTCTATTGGCTGGCCTCACTTATATCATTAAGTCCAGCTGCAATATTAACTGTTGCCTTAGTGGGGAAGCCATTGGGTTAGACCTCCAGTGAATTCTGTGGATAAAAGATGATTTTTAACTCACGTTTTAGAGTTGGTAGCTCCTCAAGGAATCTCCAATATCCCTGCCTTCCCTTTTTGGATTTAGCCCACATTCATAACTCTCCTGACCCTGTTCCATCCTGTTGAAAATGATTATTACTCTGCTGGCTGGTGGTGGGGGGTTGGTGAGGTCACATGTAATCCTTATCAACCACTGACCAGCACTCATTGTATCTTTTTGAGGCAGATACATAACTGGTCTCATATACATAAGGCCAGGAGTTAAAATAGTTTGGAAACTATTTTGCCAAGGTCATAAAGGATTACCTTTCACCTTTCATCTGATCACAGGAAGCCCAGTTAAAGTAAATGTTGTACTGATCTCTGGATTGTGCTGCCTCCTTCACATACAATAAAACAAAACACTGAAGGAACTCAGCAGTCAGGCAGCACCTGTGGAGTTGATATTTTGGATCGGGACTCTGCATCAGAGTTCAGTCATACAATGTAAGGCACAACCCACAACCTGAACCATTCCTCCACAGAAGCTGCTTGACTCATTTCATCCAACAGTTTGTTTTACTCCCTATTGCAGCATCTGCCGGCTCTCGTGCCTCCATTCTCCTCACATACTTACTAACTGCAGCAGACGTCATGCGTGCAACAGACCACCAAACTAATGGGAATTTTGAGGAACCTACTGTCAAAAATGGCTTTGGCTGATACTGCTGAGAAAGCATTCATCTTTTGGCCCATTTTGGTGGACAGGCGCTACCATTTTGGCCACAGGATCCGGCAGAAACCAATGTCAGGAGGACAGAGGCAGACAATATGCTAGGCCTTGTTTAGCCCGAACAGTCACCAGCAAGTTTCTAATCTTGCTTAGCTGACATTTGAGTCAGGTTGTGGAACAATATTACTCAGCATAGAACCTTATGGTTCAGGTGAATGCATTCAATCCATCATGAAGGTATTAATTCCCTTTAAAAAATCTTTCAACTTCATATACTTACACAATCCATTTCCAAACTTACAGTACATCTGAACCTACCATTATTACAAGAGGTACATAGTGCCTATAAAAAGTATTCACCCCCCCCCCAGAAGTTTTCATGTTTTATTGTTTCACAACATTGAATCTCAGTGGATTTAATTTGAATTTTTTTGACATTGATCAATAGAAAAAGACTCCTTCATGTCAAAGTGAGAACAGATCTCTACAAAGTGAGCTAAATTAATTACAAATATAAAGCACGAAATAATTGAATACATAAGTATTTACCCACTTTAATATGACACATCACTGGTGCAGCCAATTGGTTTCAGCAGTCACATAATGAGTTAACTGGAGATCACCTGTGTGCAGACAAGGTGTTTCAATTGATTGTAGTAAAAATACACCTGAATCTGCAGGGTTCAACTGTAGGTGAATCAGTATCCTGGCAAAAACTACATCATGAAGACAAAAAAACACTCCAAGCAACTCCACATAAAGGTTATTGGAAAGCACAAGTCAGGAGACAGATAAAAGAAATTTCCAAGTCACTGAATATCCCTTGGAGTACGGTTAAGTCATCATCAAGAAATGGAAAGAATATGGCACAGTTGTAAATCTGTGTAGAACAGGCTAGTGAGGGAGGCCACCAAGAGATCTATGGCAACTCTGCAGAAGTTACAAACTTCAATGGCTGAGCTGGAAGAGGCTGCGTATACAACTGTTGCCCAGGTGCTTCACCAGTCGCAGCTTTATGGAAGAGTGGCAAAGAGAAAGCCACTGTTGAAGAAAAAGCACATGAAATCTCAGCTAAAGTTTGCCAGAAGGCATGTGGGAGAGTCTGAAGTCTGCTGGAAGTAAGTTCTGTGGTCTGATAAAACCAAAATTGAGCTTTTTGGCCAACAGACTAAATGTAATGTTTAGTGTAAACCAAACTCCACATATCATCAAAAATACGCCATCCCTACCATGAAGCATGGTGGTGGCTGCATCATGCTGTGGGGATACTTCACTGCAGTAGACCCTGAAAGGCTTGTGAAGTTAAGAGTGTAAGATGAATGCAGAAAAACACAGGGACATCCTGGAGCAAAGCCTGGTGCAGTCTACAAGAGTCCTGCAACTTTGGAGAAGATCTGTTTTCCAGCAAGACAATGACCCCAAGCATAAAGCCAAAGCTATACAGGAATGGCTTAAAAACAACAAAGTTAATGTTCTGGAGTGGACAAATCAGAGTCCAGACCTCAATCCAATGGAGAATTTGTGGCTGGACTTGAATATGGCTGTTCACTCATGATCCCCATGCAATCTGACAGAGCTTGAGCAGCTTTGTAAGGAAGAATGGTGAAAATTTACAGAGTTCAGATATGGAAAACTGATATTGACCTATCCACAGACTCATGGCTGTAACTACTGCCAAAGGTGTATCTACTAAATATTGGCTTGAAGGGGGTGAATACTCATGCAATCAATTATTTTGTGTTTTATATTTGTAATTAATTTAGATCACTTGGTAGAGATCTGTTTTCACTTTGAGCAAAATAGTATTTTTCTGTTGATCGGTGTTAAAAAAGCCAAATTGAATCCTCTGTGATTCAATGTTGTAAAACAATAAAACACAAAAACTTCCAAGGGTGGCAAATGCTTTTTTTTAATAGGCACTGTATTCCACACCACCAAAACCTACTGTAAACAATCCCCACTCTCATTTCACTAGACTCTCCTTCCCAATTATATTAGTTATATTCTTTGGTTATCAGCCCCAGAGCCAGTTTCTATGCTGTATACATTGGTGACTAAACTAACCTGATATTCCGTTCCTCGGTGAATGCCCCTAAGTCATAAGGTCAACAAACTTTCAAATAAATCTTCTGCTGATTTTTAAAGAATTTCTGATTGCCACAGAATTACTGAAGATTGACCTGACTAAATGACCTACTCACCATATTGAGCATGCTCGTGTCTTCACAGGACACTGAGCTTACTCTGTGCCAATTTTGAGCACAAGTACAAACTCAATTCCAGATGAATTTCTTGAGCCGGGTATAATTCCAATCTTGAATAGACATTTGGACAGCTACACGGATAAGATGACAGAAGTGGGAATACTTCACTAACTCAGAATTTCTGACAACCTGAAATTCCAAAATTAGTAATTTAGCTAAAATATATTGTATTCTTACATCAGTCACATTTTCACTGGTGTATGTGGTTTTCTAGATCAGGGTCACCATAATCTGAATTTAAAGATTATTTGATTATGTTTTCATACACAGATGCAATATAGAAGGATATTGCATGTCAAAGTTATATTCAGCATTGAGAGGGTAGAAGGGTGGGTTGGCAAGTTTGCAGATGACACAAAGGTTGGTGGTGTTGTAGATAGTGTAGAGGATTGTTGAAGATTGCAGAGAGACATTGATAGGATGCAGAAGTGGGCTGAGAAGTGGCAGATGGAGTTCAACCCGGAGAAGTGTGAGGTGGTACACTTTGGAAGGACAAACTCCAAGGCAGAGTACAAAATAAATGGCAGGATACTTGATAGTGTGGAGGAGCAAAGGGATCTGGGGCTACATGTCCACAGATCCCTGAAAATTGCCTCACAGGTAGATAGGGTAGTTAAGAAAGCTTATGGGGTGTTAGCTTTCATAAGTCGAGGGATAGAGTTTAAGAGTCGCGATGTAATGATGCAGCTCTATAAAACTCTGGTTAGACCATGCTTGGAGTACTGTGTCCAGTTCTGGTTGCCTCCCTATAGGAAGGATGTGGAAGCATTGGAAAGGGTACAGAGGAGATTTACCAGGATGCTGCCTGGTTTAGAGAGTATGCATTATGATCAAAGATTAAGAGAGCTAGGGCTTTACTCTTTGGAGAGAAGGAGGATGAGAGGAGACATGATAGAGGTATACAAGATATTAAGAGGAATAGATAGAGTGGACAGCCAGCGCCTCTTCCCCAGGGCACCACTGCTCAGTACAAGAGGACATGGATTTAAGGTAAGGGGTGGGAAGTTCAAGGGGGATATGAGAGGAAGGTTTTTTACTCAGAGACTGGTTGGTGAGTGGAATGCACTGCCTGAGTCAGTGGCGGAGGCAGATACACTAGTGAAACTTAAGAGACTACTAGACAGGTACATGGAGGAATTTAAGGTGAGGAGTTATATGGGAGGCACAACATTGTGGGCTGAAGGGCCTGTACTATTCTATGTTCTATGTTCCATTAACAAGAAATAACACTAGAGATGGTTTGGAGCCTTGGCCAAGTCTGGAATCAATAAGTGCCAAGCTGAAAAAATCAAGATGGCGGTGTATGCAACATCTCCTCACAGCCAGCTAATGTAACTCCCGAACAAAACTAACAACAGTGATGACTGGTATGTCATATAAGGTCGAATTTGTGAGACTCCCACACTATAATGGGTCTGAAAACCTTACAGACTAAAGTAAACCAATATATCAACACAACACTGAAGCATCAGCTCCAGTGGCATTAAGAGCATTGAGTAGCAGTAAACCTTCGTTCAAAGTATATGATAAGGATAAAACAGGATTAAATTAGGACTTTAATGTACAATGATTTAATGCTTTATAACAAAATGTGATCAAGGCCCAATGTCAAAGAATCATTTCCTGCAGATTGTTGTCACTTATCTCTTGATGATTTATGTTTAAATCTATTGCAATTACAATAAATAATTAGGGTATGTCATCAAAAGCATTGTTACTAGGAAACCAGATAAGATCATATCTCTACGACAGCGTGAATTGTCATTAGCAGTACTGATAATTTCTTGTGGTATGTAACTTATTATTAATTTGATCCACTCATAAACAGGCGTTTCCCATGCCTCTGTGGCATTTCATGCAAAGAGATCAAAACACGTAAGTACAGGGCTCTTGGATTATGAAAAACTTTGACTATGGAAATACTACTTTACACAAATTCTCCCAAACATTTTTGAAGCTAGCAATAAGAATGATAAAATAGTATTTATTAATGACTGGATACAGTCTATATTCCATTTGTTTAATAATGTGAGAAATAGGGTGATTAGTCACTGAAATGTAAGAACTATAGAAGCTGTATGTGGACTGATGTGTTATGGGTTATTGTAGAAAATGGACCTTTCTGACTTACAAAGAAATTGGCATATGACAGTTCTCAGGAACAGAACTCTTATATACCCCAAGGGACTGCTTGTACATTAATTTGTTACTAATTGGTATACTTGCTGAAACAGCTAATGGAGAGGGTAAGGTGGTCAGGGTACAACTTTACCAGCTACCTGCATTGGTAATTAATGGGTCAAATTTCACTGACCAGATGCCTTTGGTTCCTGTCCACCCACTGTGTTTGTGCTTATCAGATCTGGATGAAGCAAACATGCAGAATTCACCTAACTACACAGTATGTCTCTGCCATAACAAATGAATTTTACTTTGGTCTTGATGTACTAAAAAAATAGTTTTGCTTAGCTCTAACATCTCTGGATTCCTAGCAAAAATAACCATGGAATTAGCCAAAAATATGTTTGAAAGTGACCTGAGTGGGTTACAATTAAAATGTGCTCTGTGGGGACCTGTGTGGTTCCAGAGGGCACCACAGGAAATGGAACACAGCTACTGATGATTTCTGAGAAGGGAATGAGTTCCTCAGGGTACAGTCCTCATGGCTGCAGCACGCAGTAGCATGATGCATAGTTGATGCCAAAGAGGAGAAAGAAGCTGAAGAAGAAAGGGAGAGTGTCACTTAAATTGTAAAATAAATTATTCCCTCTAAGGAGATGAATACCAGTAGGGAATTTCTTTGTGTCAGAGGTCACTGGTATCAGTCAGTGTTGGGGCCGTGAGCCTCTAGATCCAATAAGAGTCTGACAGAACGTGTCTTCTCCATGTTGAAGAATCTACACTCACAATAAACTTGGAGAAGTAAAAGTAAGGGTAGGCCATTAGTCTCCTTGTGCCTGCTCTGCCATTCATTAAGTTAAGGGCTGATTTTTTTACCTCAATATCACTTTCCTCAATTAACCACGTATCCTGAACATCGACAAATCTTTGGTATTGAATAAACTCAGTGACTGAACTTCCACAGCCATCCTGGATATGAATTCCAAAGACGTTCTATCTTCCGAGTCAATAAAAAGTTTCTCTCTTTAATCCTGAGTGCCTTACCCCTTACCTTGAGTTTATGATGACTGATCCAAAGTGCTCTTGACACACAAACATTGTGTCTGTCATGCAGTGGTTGTTATTTATCCAAATGTTTATAGGGTAAAAGATTAAAACTTAGTTCATAATTCACCACATCTTCAACAGCCTTCAAGAGCTCTCCATTACCTACCACAGTAGTTTTCACCATCTCCCCTGACCGGGTGCTTATCTGCTCTAATCTCCCTGCAGGTCACTCTCCCAGCTCACGCTGTGCTCCCTTTTACACCCTCTCTTGTTCAGTTCCATTGTTAATCTTAAAAAAAATCACTACATTTTAAAATATTCTTTCAATATGCACTTTAGACTTCTTCCACTTATTTCACAAAGAAAAGGAATAAAGATGCAAGTCTATCAAAGTTGTATGGCGAAGTTTGAAAGCCAGATTAGGAACAAACATTACAAGTATGTTTTGTTGGAGTGCCTCATCACATGTACATACTGTGGCTTGATCTGACTCTGTATAAGTGTTGGGGCAGCAGCTGTCTATTGCTTTATCATACTGTTAGGGAGTATTCTGGAAATATATGAATATGGCAGATGTTACTTCAGGTGAGAACTAGACCTCAGTTCTTAATGTTGCTTATAAATTGCAAGCAGTAAATTGAAGTTAAAATCTTGCCTTTACACTGTCAGAGGAGCACAGGTTGCCCACAGACTAAGAGATATGGTTTGTAAAATGGCAACCATAAGGCATTCACATATACCTCAGCCAATCGTTGAGACAATGGGGTTATGTTAATTGACTTGCTTCAAACCAGGCAACATGACTAAGTTATGTGACTGAGTTCAAGCTGGCAGACCTGGCTGCTGTTGTCACTTAGCATATCAAACATGGTCACAGGTATAGCTGCAATCAATAGCTGATTTATTGTGTACTCTGACATCTATCTCTCTGTCTTCAGAAGTGTTTAAGAACATCTGTGTCAATTAGTTTGTCTCAGCAGAGACGTTTTAACATTCTGGGGTGTCTCCTACTGTAGATATGAAATTCAAAGGAACATTGTCAACCCAAAACACTGAAGTACACAATGTCATTGTAACAGCTGGGACTGTATTGAATCATCAACTGTTACCTTTGTTTTCAGGGTATAAAAATGTGACATTCCTTTGGGTTTGTGAGCCTCTATAGTGTACGTCTCCACAAGAATGTCTGTTCATTGTGATGAATATAGACTTCCATATCCACGACTCCAGCATCTCTCTGGTGACTTAGTTCACAGTCACAACAATACTGACACCTTAACTTTTAAGGACAAGGAGATGTGGTTAAAATCCTCTGTAAAAACAAACACATCAATCTATTAGAAATTAGAATGCTTTAATAAATCACTGGGAGGGTATAACTCTGTCTTGATAATATTCTCTATAAATGAATATTGTCTAACCCAAGTAGATCAAGAACATGAAATGCTGTTTATAATTTTAACAGAACATGTTATCCGTACAGAATTTACACGCATCAATAGAAAACTTTGTCAAAACTGAATCATTGCAAAAATGAACATAAATACAATGCAATTTAAAAAATCATAAATGTAACTCATTTTGTAAATATTTTATTGAGATATGTTCATCGCATAAATCAAAAATTAATTCCATTGGGAATCAAATGCAATGAAAAGAATGCCTTTTATGTATCTCACTGAAACAATGAGTCTATTTAGTGTTGATCTACAGTAGACTTTTAATAATATACTAATTGCACTTCTGGAGCTTACAACATTCCTGTAGCCAATCAAAAATTTCAACGAGCAGAGTTTTGTAATTTCTATGCACCTCTTTAGACTCCTGTACGTACAATAAATCCATCCTAATACATGGGTAAAATGACTATGAAAAGATGAAATGAACAAGAAGATTCAGGCCCAGGTACTTCCTCTTCAAAGCAATGTTACTGGTTTATAAAACTTTATGGTCTACAATGATCAGTGGATAAGAGTACCTTTGCCATGGCAAAATGTTTTAGGATAAGTTTCATCAATAAGGTATAATAATGAATTCTCAGTTTTCAAAATTCAATGCAAAGTAAAGCCTGTCTTTTCTAAAGCCAGTAGCAGCCATTTATGAAGAACATTTATCAGGTCATGAAAGGGAAGGCTCTACGCACTATCCAGTTTTAGTACTTTCTCAGGATGTTCTGATGTCAATGTCATATGACTTGCATATGCTTTCGGAATCTTTTTCAAAGTACCCTATGTAGAAAATCTTTCTTTCCATGGGATCAGTGTAACGGCCAGTTGGAAGTCCGATATCTCTGTGAGGCGTATAAACCCATGTTCTGCAGACTCCTGTTCTATAGGCCATATGATGCTCTATTTAGGGTACGATCACTCTTAGGAAAGCTTCTTAACTGAAGTCAAAGTAGAGGTGATTCACATCTGTGATTTGTAGACTTTATATAAACAGGTAAAATCCCAACTGATCCAGATTCGCAGCTTTCCTCAGAATTATTAAGTTATAAAAATGCGACCTAATTTTCATCAAGAATAACAAACTCCAATTAATCAAACTAGTACAACTTGTATAGATGATCTGGATCAGCATGGATATATATTTTCATACCTGACAGACTTTAGTTTTAACCTCAAATTAAATCTTTCTGTGTTTCTTCTGAGAAAAGTCGCTTTAATATCTGAGCTACCAGGTCAGGCATTAAAATAATGCTGATATATCAAACATCATTGGCTTGAATTTGCAAATATTCTTGATTTCATGATCCAATGGAAAGAGGAGGAATGTTGGCACTTCTTTTCAAGGCTACTGTGTGCAGTGGAACAAGCCAAGTCTCACTCAGAAAGAAACAGGTTGCATCTTGCTGCACCAAATGAACAGGTTAATCAGCATTAATGAACACTTGTTGTGTTAGATAGATAGATAGATAAATAGATATACTTTATTGATCCCGAGGGAAATTGGGTTTCGTTACAGCTGCACCAACCAAGAATAGAGCATCAATATAGCAATATAAAAACCATAAACAATCAAACAACAAAATGCTAACTATGCCAGATGGAAATAAGTCCAGGACCAGCCTATTGGCTCAGAATGACTGACCCTCCACAGGAGGAGCTGCAAGTTCGACGGCCACAGGCAGGAACGACCTCCCGTGCCGCCCAGTATTGTATCTCGGTGGAATATGGCCGAAGTCCAACAGCAAAAGTTCAATATCCGGTCTACAAACACATTCCTCGATCATAATATGACCCAGATTGCACCATCTGTTGTTAACCAGAACAGTAAGCACCCAACTCCTTTACGCTTACCGCTCTCAGTGCACTTCCGGTCAGCCCGAACGGTCTGGAAGCCGTCCATGGGGAAGTTTTGATCAGGTATGTCCTTGTGCAGCCCCGATCCAGTGAAACACATAATACTGCACTCCTGAAATGTTCTCTGATGCCTGACTAGCGCCGTAAACTTGTCCATTTTATTACCCACCGAACTCCTCTTCTCCATAAGTCTCTGTTGTCTCGACCCGGTCCTCTTTCCTCGACTTTGTGATCCCCCTCTGCATCCTCTGTGTTTTCCTCCAGATTTCAGCAGGAGTGTCGCCGCTCTGCTTGCTAAACCGTCCGGCATAAGCGCAATCAGCTGGTCCCTGGAATACACAATGCTACCATGCTTCTGTCCCGCTAATGAGATGAGTCGGAATGTAACTATTTCCAGCGCTAAAAACCCAGATAAAACTCTCTCTACCAGCATGTTAGAGAGGGTGCAGCTTCGACGTGTTACCGTGAAAAAAAAATACAAAAAGTAACGTAAGTTAAAAAGTAAGAATACTGGTCGGAACGGCTGTAACAGGCTGCATGCACGACCGGCGCATGCGCACTAGAAAACCATTGCAAGTTTTGTGACTGTCACAATACTTCGTCCTTGACTGTCAGAGCAGAACTGAAGGGCCAGCATGAGGGAATTAAGTAGACCATTTACAATGAGAAGCTGCTATCTGGAATGAGCTGCCAGTAGTGGAGACAGGAATAGTAATGATATTGAAGAGCTGGCTTGAGATGTACTTGAATGAGTAGGGAAAGGAAGGACATGAGATAAATGTAGTTAAGTGTGGTTAGTATAGCTAGGCATCGACTTGGAGGACCAAAGAGCCTATTTCTATGTGGCACAATTTTATTACACTATAAAGGGATTTTATACCTACTGAAAGATATTTTGTAGAAAAACTGACCATTGGACCCAATAGTATATGCTCCCCTAATACACAGAAAGTCCATATTTCATCATGCTAATGATCAATTCCTGGTTGAGTAATAACCACTGGGAAATTGGCCCAGCCACATCTGGGGTGACTTATCTTGGTGCAGCTGGCACTTACCCAACAGCAGTCATACAATAAATGACATCACAGTTTGCAGAGCTACTGCTAGGAGAAATTGGAATTTTTGGGGAAAACCATCTTTGCCGTTCACGGACAAAAATCATACATCTTGGTCAGATTTGTCAAGAGATGACAATTAAAAAGCCTGCATTGTCACATCAATGTTTTGTATAAAGATCTCCCAGCCTAACTATTCAATCACCAGCATTATCATAGATAGCTCCCCGGTTCTACCGGCACTGATCCCAGTCCTTTTTAACAACTCATGCTGAACTACACACTGCCTAGCCCCTTGACCATATTGCACCTTTGCTGTGACATGTAGCCACTCACGGAACAGGAATTGATCGGGCTAATTACTCCAAGGAGCACAGACATATGAGAGAGAGCCACATAACTCCTTGCGTTGCATTTTCCCTCACTTCCATGAGGGTCTTCCCCTTCGCTGCTCTGTGGTTGCTACATCTTCAACTACACTCAGATGCGAGATTGAAACTTTACATCCAGGTTGAGAGGGAACTGCAGAGATGATGCTTAATGTATGAGTCTTTGTAGTAAGTGCCCCAAAACTATTTTCAAAGTATTTTTGCTCAATTTAGCAGGTATTTTCTAGAGATCAGAGTGAGTGTTTCAATATGTATTGCACTTGCTTAGCACACTAAAGAAGGGCTAACATCGAACTTCTAAACAGGTTTAAACTCAGTTATCTTTCAATATTCTTTAATTGGGTACAATTTTACATACTTCTAAACAATAAGAACTATATAATATTAATAATATTGATGCAGTTAATTCCTTACTAAGAACTTTTTCATTCTTGTCTCCTTAAAAAGAGAAACAGTTTAACTTTTCTTAACTGACCAAATTCATGGGATATTGCAACTGCACTTTTCAGTGGATGGGGAAACTTGAAAAATTCTGGGAAATTTTACCAATGATTGTAAATAAGTGTACATAAAATATTTTCAGAACACTGTCATTTGCAGGTGCTAGAGGGATTTCTTCAGACGATGTTTGGAATATTTTTGTAAGTAAGGAAAGATTATTAACTGCTGGTGTGAGCCCTTTGTACTGCTACCAGCTATTAGTTGTTGGCTCAAGCCCAAGAACGTCCACTTTGCAGTGGATTCTGCCACCAAGGGAAAGGTCATTAAGGGCTACTCTTTATTCCTGTTAGTACGTTCCAGTATAATTAGCAGAAGTTGTTCTCCAGATGGTTTCCTTCCTGTCAGCAAGTACCTATGGTTTAATGATCTGTCTTGGATTCCTTCTTTCATTGGGTGAGGTTCAGACCAAAATTATATACTTTGATCCACCCTTTGCTAATTCTTTCTTAAGAATTCATGAGATTGTGGGAATTAATATAGGAAGAGAAGTAGACTGCACAGCTCACTTTGCAACCCGCACTTCTGGCATAAAATAATTCCATGAATTTTTTTTTTGCATCTTTTGACCAAGTACTGATTACAAATTTTAATCATGATGGCAGGAAAGATTTTTCAAATCTACTTTTTTTTTTCTTGCACTCATTACTTCTCTTAAGCAAAATGTTAACCCTTAATGATCAAAGTGTTTATAAAATCAGTAAACATCTGTGCATTTATGATCCATTTTAAATTTTACGAACTTCTTTTAACATAGCTTTTCATTTTGTGCTAACAATGCCACAAATATGTTAATATATTGGTCTAATTTAAGAAGAATTATTTCTGCATTTATCATTTTCAAACAGGAGGGAGAAGGTAAAGTAATTCTCAATAGTAGTAAAAGGACAATGGCAATTTAAAAGGAAGTATTATCTATTGCTATGAAAGGCTAATATTAAATGGATAAACTTTTCAAAATGAAGAGCAGGAAATTACATTACATTAGATGACTCCAGTAGAAAAGCAAGTAGCCAATTTTGTGCCGAACATTCTTATTCTGGAAAATGTTATTTTCTCTTGAAATACAGATGTTTTCAGTTTTTAGAAGTATTCCTTTATTTATTTTGGGCCTGATAATATCCTGCTTTTGCCCAGTTCCAAATAAATGCCCAAAGCCCCCATCCTTCACTGTGGCCAAGGCACAGAGTGGGTCCCAAATGCAAACGATGAGTGCACACATGGAGCCAGGAATCTGTGTGTGAGCCATACACTTGCATCGTTAAGCACTCTTACGTTAACTGACTTGCTGTCCCATAATATAACCAAATGGTTGAAGCATTTTGTCCATTTGGAATTGGTCCTCAAAAGACAGCCAGTATTAAAGTGGAAAGTAAAATTGGTAACATTTTCTCTTTGCCCTCTTGCCTCTGAGCACTTCCCATCTGATTCACATTCAGTAACCACTTTATTTAGGTACCTCCTGTACCTAATAATGTGGCCTTTGAGGGTTTGTCTGTGGTCTTCTGCTGCTGTAGCCCATCTTCCCCAAGGTTCAATGTCACCTTCAGCACACCACTGTTGTAACGTTCAGTTATTTGAGTTACTGTCGCCTTCCTAACAGCTTGAACCAATCTCGCCATTCTTCACTCTCAGGGTCTCACGACTGGCCGTTATTCGATATGCCAAGGACGTGGCCTAGAAGCCTAGTGCGCCTTCAGGGTTCCGGGATTTCTTGGCTCTGGAGGAGGTTGGACTCGAGGTCGGTGCCACCACAGGAAACTGGTATGTCGTGGGAGATGGAAGATCGAAAGCAGTGAGCTGGCTGCTGGCTGTGTGCCCAGAGACTCAAGTTCTTTGGGCACAGAGCTTGGAAGAAGCAATGCAACAGATTTTTAACACCATAAATCAGCGAGTTGTTTTGTTATGTCTCCCCGCTCGCTGTGAAACAGGGACATCTCTTTTTCCCTTATTAGGAAGAGAGAGAGAGAGAGCCTGTGGTACGTCAGATCACCAGGTGAATGAGCAGTCTTTGCAGTACTGCAAGTCTGTGTTGTTACTGAAGCTTTGCTGCATGCTTGAGTACTCGGTAGGAGGTACCAATGCGCTGAGGTGCGGGAGCTTTGCTGCTGCTTATGTGTGGGTGGGGGGAGCTGAGGTAGGACTTTGGGTTCTAACATTTAATTGTCATTCATTCTTTGGGGTGCTCCTCTGTTTTCATAGATGTTTGCAAAGAAAAAGAATTTCAGGATGTATATTGTATACATTCCTCTGACATTAAATGTACCTTTGAAACTTTGAACAAGGTGCTTTCGCCCACAGAACTGCACTCAATTGATTTTTTTTTTTTGCATCATTCTCTATACACTCTGGAGACTGTTGTGTGTGAAAATCCCAGGAAATCAGCAGTTTCTGAGATACTCAAATCACCTCATCTGGCACCAACAGTCACAGTCACAGTCACAGTCACAGTCACAGTCACAGTCACAGTCACAGTCACAGTCACAGTCACAGTCACAGTATATTTCTTCCCCCATTCTGATGTTTGGTCTGAGCAACAATGTCTGCATGCTTTTATGCATTGAGTTGCCGCCACATGATTGGCTAACAGATATCTGCATAATCAAGTGGGTGTGCAGGTGCACTTAACAAAGTGGTCATTGAATGTTTATCCTATTCTCATTACTGAGTGGTGTCCCTGAAAAAAGTTGAAAATCCCAGTGAAGAGCAGACAAGCAAGCATTTTGTTATAAATCACAGTGGAATTGTACACCTCAATGACTATTCCCCTTGACCCACTGTACTTTGCAATGACATGTAGTCACTCATGGAACAGGAGCTGATAGGGCCAATTAATTAAGGACAGCAAGATACTGGTGCTCAATTATGGTGAATTCCAGTAAATAATGCAGGTGCATGATCTCAAGCCTAAATGTCAACTCCAGTAGAAAGTAATATTGTATTCTGCCTAAAAAATTAAGCTGTATTTTCTTAAACAAAACTTCCTCTCCTTTATCCTCTTCTCCTGACTTCTAATGTACCTATCACCTTCTTATGGAATTAATATTAAGGCTGCAGCCAAAGGCCATCTAGGGAGATATATTTAATGTTTCACCTGTATTTTTTTCTGAAGTCTTTTTTTTAAACAATTGGACCAGATTTCCTTCAATCAGAGACAGATTTCCTCTAAATGGTTAATTTCTGATCATATATTTGTGGCCCGTAACCTAGACCTCATGCTGCTTGTTTGCAGTGTAATCCATATCGGAAGATGTACACCCGTTGCCCATAGAATGCCTGAAAGACATCCAATCCAATATAGAGTTAGAACATTTCTCAAATATCAGTAATGGTCAAATGAAACAGGTGTTGGGCACTTTGGCTGTGCCACGCTCCACAGACCTGCTGGTATAAACTGCAGGATATTCTCTTTAAAGAAAGGTGACATGGACAGAAGTATTATTCCACATCAGTACTGGTTACTGCAAAAGCTGTGATCACCCTATCCCTTCCTCTCAGCCTCAGTAAACTACGTGAATGCAAGTAGATCGAATGGAGTATACTGTATGTTTCCCCTGACTTCATGAATACCTGGGTATGATGTGGCTAAAAACCCCAGGCCTTACTGAGTACATCCTTAGACTTTGTGGAAGGCTAGAGAAGAAATTGCAGAGTCCCTTGCAGAGATATTTGCTTCATCATTTGCTTCATCACTGGGGAAGTTCTTGAAAAGCAGAAGGTGGCTGATGAAGTTCAGTTTTTTAACAAAGGTAGAAAGAACAAACTAGGAAACTACAGGTTAGTCAGCCTGGAATCAGCAAAGGGGAAGTTACGGGAGGGAATTCTGAGGGATAGAATCCACCAGCGTTTAGATCATTAGAGTTTGATTAGGAAGAGTCAGCACGGCTTTGTGCATGGAAAGTCACGACAAGAAAAAGATGAGGTCAGGGCAGTAGATGTTGTCTATTTGGACTTTAGAAAGGCCTTCAACAAGGGTCCCACAATGGTAGGCTGATCTAGAAGGTTAGATCCCATGGAACCCAGAGTGTGCTAGAAAGGTGGATTGGAGGTAGAAAGCAGAGGGTGTTTGTTGAGGGCTCTTTCTCAGAATAGAGATGAGTACCAAATGCTTTGCTGCTGGAATTGGTGTTGGGACCCTTGTATTCATAATACATGCATGGAACTGAAAGGGATAAGGGAGATCTTAAATGAACTGTTTGCATCTGTATATACTCAGGAGACAAGGCTCAGAGTGTGAGGCAAAACAACAGTGAGTTCATGGACTATATACAGATCACAGAGGAGGAGGTGCTTGCTGTCTTGAGGCTAATTAGGGTGGATAAATTCCCAGGGGCTGACAGAATGTTCCTTCGGACATTGTGGGAGGCTAGTGCAGTAATTGCAGAGACCCTGGCAGAGGTATTTAAAATGTCCTTAGCCACGGGTGGGGTGCCAGAGGATTGGAGGATTACTAATACTGTTCCACTGCTTAAAAAAGGCTCTAAGAGTAAGCTAGGAAATTATATCCCGGTGAACCTGATATCATTAGTGGGTACATTATTGTAAATATTTCTAAGGGATAAGATATATAAGTATTTAAATAGATAGGGACTCATTATGGATAATCATCGTGATTTTGTCCATGGTAGGTCATGTCTAACTAATCCTATAAAGTTTTTCGAGCAAGTTACAAGGAAAACTGATGAAGGAAAGGCAGTGGATGATGTCTATGTGGACATTAGAAAGGCCTACATGAAAGGTTAGTCAAGAAGGTTCAGGAAGAGGTAGCAAATTGGATTAGATATTAGCTTCACAGTAGAAGATAGAGTATGGTAGTAATAATTGCTTCTCTGACTGGTGGCCTGTGACTAGTGGAGTGCCACAGGGAACAGTGCTGAGTCCGTTATTATTTGTCACCTATATCAATGATCTGGATATAATGTGGCAAACTGGATCAGCAAATTTGCAGATGACACCAAGATTGGGGGCATGGTGGGCAGCAAGGAAGGCTATCAAAGCTTGCAGTGTGATCTAGGCAAGCTGGAAAAATGGGCTGGAAAATGGCAAGTGGAATTTAATGCAGATAAGTGTGAAGTGTGCACTTTGGGAGGACAAACCAGGGAAGGACTTACACAACGAGTAATAGGATACTGTGAAGTGTGGTAGAACAAAGGGATTTGGGAATACAGTTCCATAATTTCCTGAAAGTGGCATCACAGGGAGATAGGGTTGTAAAGAGAGCTTTTAGCACATTGGTCTTCATAAATCCAAGTACTGAGTACAGGAATTAGGATGTTTTGTTGAAGTTGTACAGTGTAAGACATTGATGAGGCCTAATTTAGTGTATTGTGTGCAGTTCTTGTCACCTATGTATTGTTCACTTAAGGGAGTAGAGATAGCCCAGGAAATTATAGACCAGTGAGTCTTACTACAGTGGTTGGTAAGTTAATGGAGAAGATCCTGAGAGGCAGGATTTATAAACATTTGGAGAGG
This sequence comes from Mobula hypostoma, assembly GCF_963921235.1. NCBI lineage: Eukaryota > Metazoa > Chordata > Chondrichthyes > Myliobatiformes > Myliobatidae > Mobula > Mobula hypostoma. The sequence continues at coordinate 53,719,088 of NC_086097.1, forward strand.
CATAATATGATTAGGAATAGTCAGCATTGCCTTGTCAAAGGCAGGTCGTGCCTTATGAGCCTGATTGAATCTTTTGAGAATGTGACTAAATGCTTTGATGAAGGTAGAGCAGTAGATGTAGTGTATATGGATTTCAGCAAAGCATTTGATAAAGTACCCCATGCAAGGCTTACTGAGAAAGTAAGGAGGCATGGGATCCAAGTGGTCCTGTTATGTGGATCCAGAAATGGTTTGCCCACAGAAGGCAAAGTGTAGTTGTAGACGGGTCATATTCTGCATGGAGGTTGGTGACCAGTGGTGTGTCTCAGGTATCTGTTCTGGGACCCCTTCTCTTCATGACTTTTATAAATGACCTGGATGAGGAAGTGGAGGGATGGGTTAGTAAGTTTGCTGATGACACAAAGGTTTGGGATGTTGTCGATAGTGTGGAGAGTTTCCAGAGATTACAGAGGGACATTGATAGGATGCAAAATTGGGCTGAGAAGTGGCAGATGAAGTTCAACCCAGGTAAGTGTGAGGTTGTTCATTTTGGTAGGTCAAATATGATGGCAGAATATAATATTAATGGTAAGACTCTTGGCAGTGTGGAGGATCAGAGGGATCTTGGGGTCCGAGTCCATAGGACACTCAAAGCTGCTGCGCAGGTTGATCGTCTGATTAAGAAGGCATACAGTGTATTGGCCTTCAACAACCATGGGATTGAGTCTAAGAGACGGGAGGTAATGTTACAGCTATATAGGACCCTGGTCAGACTCCACTTGGAGTACTGTGCTCAGTTCTGCTCACCTCACTACAGGAAGGATGTGGAAATTATGGAAAGGGTGCAGATGGGATTTACAAGGATGTTGCCTGGATTGGGGAGCATGCCTTATGAGAATAGGTTGAGTGAGCTTGACCTTTTCTCCTTGGAGCGATGGAGGATAAGAGGTGATCTGATAGAGGTATATAAGATGATGAGAGGCATTGATCGTCTGGATAGTCAAAGGCTTTTTCCCAGGGCTGAAATGACTAACATGAGAGGACACAGTTTTAAGGTGCTTGGAAATAGGTTCAGAGGAGATGTCAGGTGTAAGTTTTTTATGCAGAGAGTGGTGAGTGTGTGGAATGAGTGCTGGCGACAGTGGTGGAGGTGTATTCAATAGGGTCTTTTAAGAGGCTCGTGGATAGGTACATGGAGCTTAGAAAAACAGAGGGCTATGGGTAACCCTAGGTAATTTCTAAAGTAAGGACATGTTCAGAACAGCATTGTGGGCTGAAAGGCCTGTATTGTGCTGTAAGTTTTCTATGTTTCTATGTAAGATATCAATAAGTTTGAAAGAGTGTAGGAAAAATTTACAAGCATGTTGCTGGGACTTGAGGACCTAAGTTATAGGGAACGGTTGAAATAGGTTAGGACTTTATTTCCTGAGGCATAGCAGAATGAGGGGAGGCTTAGTAGAGGTATTAGATTAGATTAGATTAGATTCAACTTTATTGTCATTGTGCCGAGTACAGATACAAAGCCAATGAAATGCATTTAGCATCTGACTAGAAATGCAGTGAATAGTGTTATTTACAAAATAACTGTGAATAAAAAACGTACTACAGTACACAAATATAAAAGTACTGAGACAGTACAGTATGGGTGCAATACTGCTTAGCGCTGTGATGAGAGGTTCAGCAGTGTCACAGCTTCAGGGAAGAAGCTCTTCCTGTGCCTGCTGGTGTGGGAGTGGAGGCTCCTGTAGCGCCTACCGGATGGGAGGAGAGTAAAAAGTCCATGGTTAGGGTGAGATGCATCCTTGATAATGCTTTTTGCCCTGCCCAGGCAGCGTTTATGGTAGATGTTCTCAATGGTCGGCAATTGGGTGCTGATAATCCGCTGGGCAGTTTTCACCACACGCTGGAGTGCCTTGCAGTCCGATACGGGACAATTGCCATACCACACTGAGATGCAGTTGGTGAGTATGCTCTCAATGGTACAGCGGTAAAAGTCTGTCAGTATCCTGGGACAGAGGTGAGCTTTCTTCATGCTCCGCAGGAAATAAAGGTGCTGATGCACCTTTTTGATCAGGATGGAGGAGTTCAGGGACCAGGTGAGATCCTCGGAAATGTGGACACCAAGGAATTTGAAGCTTGATACACACTCCACTACAGCTCCGTTGATGTAGATGGGGACGTGAGTGTGGCTCCTAGCATGCCTGAAGTCCACAATGATCTCCTTGGTCTTCTGGGTGTTAAGGGCCAGATTGTTGTCGGCACACCACACAGCCAGGTGCTGAATCTCGTCCCTGTAGACCGTCTCGTCATCCCCTCTGATCAGACCAACCACCATGGTGTCGTCTGCGAACTTGATTATGGAGTTAGAACCATGTACAGGAACGCAGTCACAAGTGAAAAGGGAGTACAGAAGAGGGCTCAGCGCACAGCCTTGAGGCATGCCAGTGTTCAAGGTAAGAGTGGAGGAGGAGAGGTTGTCTAACTTAACTGATTGGGGTTTGTTAGTCAGAAAGTCTAAGGTCCAATTGCAGAGGGATGAGCTGATACCAAGCTGGTGAAGTTTGGTGATCAGTTTGGAGGGGATCATAGTATTGAATGCTGAACTAAAGTCAATGAACAGCATTCTGACGTAAGAGATGGGGCTGTCCAGGTGGGTCAGGGCAGAGTGAAGTGCCGTGGAGATGGCATCCTCTGTAGACCTGTTGGTGAGACAGGCAAATTGATGAGGGTCCAGGGTAGAGGGCAGACAGGATTTCAGATGTGATAGAACCAGTCTCTCAAAGCACTTTGCAATGATGGGGGTGAGTGCAACTGGGCGGAAGTCATTCAGGATGTGGAATGCTTCGGCACTGGCACGATGGTGGCGATTTTGAAGCTTGTAGGGACAACTGCCTGTGCCAGGGACAGATTGAAAATGTCCGTGAAGACCCTGGCCAACTGCACTGCACAGACTCTGAGCACACGGCCAGGTATTCCATCCGGACCAGCTGCCTTCTGTATATTCACCCTGCTCAGGGTGGCGCAAACATCGGAGGTGGAAAGTGAGAGAGGCAGTTCACCAGGTGGGAGATCCGCTTTGAGGGTGGCCTCCTTGTTCTCGCGGTCAAAGCAAGCGTATAAGTAATTGAACTCATCTGGGAGGGAAGCAGAGCTGGAAGGGGGCACAGTACTAGGTGGTTTTAAGTCTGTAATGACCTGTATGCCATGTCACATGCTCCTCGATTCTCTGCTTATGTATGTGTTTAGCCTGAGAGATTCCCCTTCTCAGTTTGGCCCTGGCTGAGCTGTAAGCCTTCCGGTCTCCAGACCTGAAGGCTGAATCTCTGGCTTTGAGCAGGAGGCGAACTTCTCTGTTCATCCATGGTTTCTGATTGGGGAAAAATTTTATTTGTCTTTGTGATGTCACTCTATCTACACATTTGTTGATGTGTTCAAGGACAGAGTTGGTATATAAATCAAAGTTAACCTGAGAGGCATATAAAGTTAGGAGGAGTATAGGAAGGCTAAATGCAAACAGGCATTTTCCGCTGAGGTTGGGTGAGACTGGAACCAGAGGTCATGGGTTAAGGCTGAAAGGTGAAATGTTTAAGGGGAACATGAGGGGGAGCTTATCCACTCAGAAGGTAATAAAAGTGTAGAATCAGCTGCCAGTGGAAGTGGTAATACAGGTTTGATCACAACATTTAAGAGAAATCTGGATACGTACATGGTTGGGAGGATATGGAGGGCTAATGTCTGGGATAGGATTAGGCAGATAATAATTTGACATGAACTAGATGGGCTAAAGGGCCTGCTTTTGTGCTGTAGTGTTCTATGACCTTATATCAATGACCTTGATGCAAATGCACAAAGATTTATCAGTAAGTTAGAGGATGACACAAATTTAGGAGGTTTTGATGATAGTGGAGAAGGTTATTATAAATCCCAGGGGGATTACACCTTCGGAAAATGATGCTGTTAGGTGGTGATCCTTTGCATGCAGCTCCAATAGGAATTGTTGTGCATTTAATATTTCAATGATATCTGAGTGATTTTGTAAATATATTGCTTGATTAAGCATTCCTGTTTGTTTAAGTAATTAATTACGGGTTGTATGTAAAAATACGTGATTTGCATATGTTCATCGCCCTACATTGTGATACGTGTGCACTTTGCTTAAAGTAAACTCAAAGTGAGACCCGCATTTCGGACTCCTGTCTCTTCCTTTGAACTGGTTTAATATTTTGAAATTACAAAACATAACAGAATTCATCAAATATTCCTGTTTAGGACTACTACAGCTGAAACCAAATCGCAGCTATATGTACTTCAGTAAGCAATGTTTTAGGAAGATTAAAAATTCTATTGGTCCGCAAAATCGCTGGACCCGGGAAGGCAGATTCAGGTCCAAGGGAACAGGAAGCATGGAAGGCATGCTGGTCTGCAGGTACATTTGAACAGCAGAGACCTTAGACTGCCCACTCCCAACTATTCTACAGGTAAATTTACAACCTCTGCTAAATAAAATTGAAGAATTTAGAGCAAGACGGCAGTACCAGAGGGACATCAAGGACTGTTGTGTACTTTGCTTCACAGAAACATGCTCATTCCCGCAAATTTGGACTTCAGCCCAATGGCTTCACCGCCCACCAAAGGACAGGATAGCTGAGTCTTTCAAAGCTGGAGAAGGTGAAGTATGCTTCATAATTAACTTCATCCCGGTGCACAGGTGTGGTGGTTCTGTCTCAATCCTGCTCACCCGATCTGGATCCTCTAGCAGTCAAATGTCAACCATTTTATCTGCCGAGGAAGTTTTCCACCATCATCCTGGTAGCGGTGTATATTCCACCTCTGGCCAACGTCAGGCAGGCGCTGATGGAGCCGAGCGCCATGATCAGTAGTCACAAAATACCGCACCCTTTCATCGTGGGTAATTTCAACCAGGCCAGTTTGAAGAAGTCTCTGAAGAACTACCAACAGCATATCACTTGTGGAACCAGAGGAATGATATTTCCACTGTTATACCACCATCATAAGGCATAAGGCGGGAGGAGAAGATGACAGCGCGACGCAACACGTGCAGCTCTCCTGTGAAATGATATCGTATCTGTTAAATAGGGGCCATAGACAATTCTGATTTGATGAAGACAGATGTGAGAAGCAGAGGAACATCTGGAGAAATTTCTGAAATGCCCGGTTCGCTGCCGTTACTGCTGTGCGATCGAGAATCTCTGGAGGGAAGGCCCCAAAATCCCCGGCTTTGCCTGCGGCTGGCGACCAAGGCTGAGGTCGAAGCGTTTGGATAGAGATGGTGCTTGGTACTCGGTGTCGGAGGGCTAATCAGAGCTCGAAGTTTTCGGATGGCTCAGAGTCGGACTGTGGTCGGACATGGCAAGGTGAGTTTTCTTCCTTCTCCCGTCTGCGTGAGATGTGGGACTTTCGAGAGACTTTGAACTTTTTTACTGTGCCATGGCCTGTTCTTCATCAAGTTATGGTATTGTTGCACTTTTGTAACTATATGTTATAATTATGTGGTTTTTGTTAGTTTTTCAGTCTTGGTCTGTCCTGTGTTTCTGTGATATCACACCGGAGGAACATTGTATCATTTCTTAAAGCACGCATTACTAAATGACAATAAAAGGGGACTGCGTGTCCTCATAATCTAATAATCTAATCTAATCAGGAACACTTACCATGCCAACCCATGGCCACAAATTGGAAAATCCAATCACCTGGCTGTACTTCTACTCCTGATACACAGGCAGAGACTAAAGACTGGAGCAACAGTATCAAGAACCAAGAAGGTATGGTCAAGGGAGCTGGAGGAGCACTTATGATTGAAACTAGAGACAGAATTGGATGCACGTCAGCCTCTGGCAGGGTTTACAGGCCATTACTTCCTACAAAGTGAAACCCAACATCATGAATGGCTGTGATGCTTCACTCCCAGATGAGCTCAATGCCCTTCATGCATGCTTTGGAAGGGAGAATACAAGTACACCTGTGTGAATCCCTGCGGCATCTGTTGACCCTGTGATCCCTGTCTCGGAGGCTGACGTCACAACATCTTTCCGGATGATGAACCATTGAATGGTGGAAGGCCTTGAGAGAGTGGATGTGGAGTGGATGTGGAGAGGATGTTTCGTATGGTGGGAGAGTCTAAGATCAAAGGATACAGCCTCAGAGCAGAGGGGTGTCTTGTTAGGAAGGAAATGAGGAAGAATTTATTTAGCCAAAGAGTGGTGACTCTGTGGAATTCTTTGCCACACATAGCTGTGGAGGCCAAGTCTTTATGTATATTTAAGGCAGGGGTTGATACATTCTTGATTGGACAGGACATGAGGGGATATAGAGAGAAGGCAGGAGATTGGGGCTGAGAGGAAAATTGGATCAGCCATGATGAAATGCTGGAGCAGACTCAATGGGCCAAATGGCCTAATTCTGCTCCTATACCTTATGGTCTTATGGCCTTATGGTCTTCCAACTCCTATGGTCTCAGCCTTGCAGATAATTTAAAATAATAATAAATGTGCCCAGAACTTTTCATGGTGTAATAGTTCAGTTTCAGCTGCACATTTCCTCGACAATAAATTGCCAAAGAAGCACTGCTAAGGTGTAAAGTTAAGTGAAGCAGAGGAGTATTAGGTGCCTTAGCATGAGTGAAAAATTCAACCACTGATAATGTCATGGGATTTTTATTCTCCCTGTTGCCCTTTACTATAGTTTCAGTCTTCTTGAAATGACAAAGGCAGTAGCATATTTCCCAAAAATTCATCCCATTATTCTTCTCTATCTCAATGGCCTGAAAAATAACACTTAATCACACACAACTAAATTTTACAAACTCTGTTTCCTTAACAGTTGTGTAGCTTAAAGGACACAACATGCAGATCGAGTTTTCTGTCATCACGAAAAGCAATGAACTGCGGAATCTCAAGCAAGGGCTCTCGAATGCTAGGAATGGTTTGCACATGGAGACAAAGGTCATGATCACTCCCAGATTCTTCGTTTCAAAATCATTCCAACCTGCTATTGCTGCTGCTCTCTGCCACGTTTTCAATGCATAGCTCCCTGCTCCACTATAGGGAGTATTGATATACCATACTGAGAGAGAAGAAACATAATCTGCTTTTCTCATCCCACAATCATTTTCTTGAATTGCATTGGTCCCCAATTTGCAGGCATTCGAAGACTGCACTTGTGTCATGGAACTTTTTACTGAGATATCCTTGGTAATCTCCGTGGGTACTGATGACACAAATTCCAGTATTGAATGGTTGTTGCTCTTTCCTGAGGCCAGAGATATTCTATTTAAGCATGAGGCTGGGTTGGGGGCAGAGAGAGAAAGGCCTAATTCATTTGAGGTAGGATGGTTCAGGACATTAATATATTGGAAATGTTATGTTACACATAGTGAATATTTTGGTTTAAAATGAATCACAATATCTGCCATTTCTCTGTCCATCATACACTCAGTGGCCACTTTATTAGATACCGGAGGTACTCTTTGCTCTTCTTCACACAACTATTGTTACACCTGGTTGCCTTCCTGTCTGCTTGGACGTACCTGGTCGTTCTCCTCTGGCCTCTCTCATTAACAAGGTTTCACCCATAGAACTGGCGCTCACTGGATGTTTTTTTTTTTGTTTTTCACACCATTCTCTGCAAACTCTAGAGACTGCTCTGTGTGAAAATCCCAGATGATTAGCAGTTTCTGAGACTCAAACTACCCTGTCTGAAACCAGCAATCATTCCATTGTCAAAGTCACTTAAATCACATTTCTTCCCCATTATGATATTTGATCTAAACAACAACTGAACTCCTGATCATGTCTGCATGTTTTATGCATTGAGTTGCTGCCAAATGATTGGCTGATTAGATATTTACGTTAACAAGCAGGTGTGCAGATGTACCTAATAAAATGGCCACTGACCGTATGTTCTCCAATGACATACCTATTCTCAATTCTCTTCACTGTTGATTAATTTGGGCACTGGGAGGTGCCCAAGAGCTGTGTGGGTTCAAGTTACTCTTGCACTTCCCCTGTCTGATAATGCACCTCATACTGCTGATGCCCATCTTGTGACATGGACATTTAAAATGATGCTGAGCTCTACTGCTCCATTGCATCCTCTCCTAATAATTCTGTCTGCTTTATTGTAATTTCATTTCCTCCAAATTGGGTGGGGTGGGGCACTGCTTAAAACTTGATCTGAGCATGTCTAAACTTGATGGATTACTTAAGGTTGTTATAGCCGAGGGTGGTAGGGGGTTAAGCTCCCACTACCTATTAAATGCTCCCAATGGTGTGCATCTCAAATAGCCTCTGACAACCAAATAGCTCCTGGCCTTCAGATACAGCTTAGCTACTAAGCCCAGTGGAACTGTTTCTACCGATGGAAGTAGAGACAAATGTGGGTTACTGGCACCTTAAGACCAGTCACTTTGGGCAGATGGGGCTCGTCAGCCATGGTTGGCAGCTCACCTAGGAGAAGAAAAGCTCAGGTGTCAAATCTCCACTGCCTGGTGGCTGTACCCATTCATGGGGAAAGCTTCGGGAGTAAACCCTAAGGATAAGTCTGCAGCTGGAATCCCTAAGGCATTCCTACATTGAGTTTGACACTGACTGACAACTCCTGAAACATCACTGGTGCCAAACAGTATTGGCCTCTGCCATTCCTCTGGATTCATCAGCTGCATGGGAAGGGGAAGCCTGCTATATGAGCAACAGCACTCTCTCCATATCATACTGCCCTGGCTTGCATAGACAGTTGAGACGCAGCATCCATGGTCGACCCAACCAACAGAGGGTCTCCAATTGTGAACATACCTCGAAATCAGCTATTATTCCATTACCCAAATCCATGAAGTGGTCGACTTCCTTTGGTGGACAAAACATTCATTCTAAATATCAACAACGAGAGCTTCATTTATTTGCACATAAACATTCATTAATAATTCTGACATTACACATGATGCATTAAAAATATGGCAACTTGGCCTGATCTCTTAAGTATCTTAGTTGTCCCAAAGTGCGTCTTAGTTCAAACCAGAGAATAAAATACAATTTCTGTGGCCTTTCCTTTATCCAAACAAGATTCAGAAAAGATACTGAAAATTAATCGTAATCATGGCAATTCTAGCACAACACACTTTCACTCTTTGCTGAAGTCAAAATAGATAATGAAGGATTTTGCATTATTTGTGAAAAAGTGAATTACGACAGAACAGGATTCAGCTCTAGACAATGATCCAGGATGAAGTAAAGCAAGTAAAAGTGATTAAAAAAAAACTTTTCAGAATCAGTTTTAATATCACCAGTATATGTCATGAAATATGTTAACTTTACGGCAGCAGTACAATGAAATACATGATAAATAAAGAGAAAAAATTGAGTTACATTAATAATATGTCTATTAAATAGTTAAGTTAAAATAAGTACTGCAAAGAAACAGAAATAAAAAAGTGGTGAGGTAGCATTCATGGGTTGAATGTCCATTTAGGAATCGGATGACAGAGGGGAAGAAGCTGTTCCTGAATCTCAGAGTGTGTGCCTTTAGGCTTCTGTACCTCTTTCCCAACGGTAGTGTGAAGAGAGCATGTCCTGGGTGGTTTGTTGGATTATTATTTTAATATTTCACCAATTGGCAATGCACATTGACATGAATGGGAATTTCAATGAAACTCACATACTCTTCCCTGTAGAGGATGCTGCTGCCAATTTCTTTGTCCAAATACAGAAAATTCACCGACGAACATCAACCAATTACACTAACACCAAAAGGACATTCCTTCCCCTCTGCCCCATTTTTTTCTTGTCACTCATGTCTGATCTTTTTAATGACTTCTTCATTCCAGCACAGTTAGGAGCATTTTTATCCGTAGCCAAGATTCCAGGCATGTTTCAGCAGAAATTCAGGGAAAAGGTCAAATTATTATTATTTTCCTTTAATTGGCTGATACTTGAATGAAGTATACTATTGGGAAGGGGTTGTATGAATAACAAACACTTCATTCAACAAGATTTGAGTAGATTTGCTGCACCACTTATCTTGTATGAAATTCACGATGAATTGTACTTGGAATGCTAAGTTTATCATTGCTTTCTTTGGAAATAACAAAATGAGAAAAAAGTCACCAGACCATGACATAAACTGTGTGGAAAGTTCTCAAACTCCTGTAATTTGGTTTTGAAGAACTATGTGTGCATGCATGCATGCATGTTTGTGTATGTATGTGTGTGTGTTGGGCCATATGTACAAATATATCAACGTCTTCATAATTGTTTACCTGGAAATTTCTTAAGTATAAATTAGTCCAGGTTTGCAGTTTTTTCTCAATTGTCATAGTATACTTTACTCAACTGTCCGCTTCAGTTAACATAATGACAACATGTAATCCTCCTACATTGCAAACGTATAGAAGATAAGATTGAGCATGGTTTGAATAACCTGAAACAATTTACTTGTTTGTATTGTATTTCCATTTTCTGTGGTAATTGCCAGCTAATAAAACCTCATGCATTCTGATGTCTGGATCTGTGCATTTTCAAGGATTGTGCCAAGTCTTAGCAACACTTAAATTTATTATTAATACAATGCCCTTCTTGCAAACAATGAAGTTGTTTGGGTAAACATTACTGCTTGAGGTATAAAGAAATGATGAATATTAGTTTTTATGGAAAACATTTTAGGCTGAAAATATTTTTTCTCACTCAACCATCATTATTCTCTATTTACTTTAATTGATTACAGACTGAACAGACCATAAGACCATAAGACCATCAGACCATAACAAATAGGAGCAGAATTAGGCCATTTGGCCCATCAAGTCTGCTCTGCCATCTCATCATGTCTGATCTATTTTTTTCTCTCAGACCCAGTCTCCTGCCTTCTCCCCGTATCCCTTCATGCCCTGATCAATAAAGAATCTATCAACTTCTGCCGTAAATATATGTAAAGATTTGGCCACCACAGCTGCCTGTGGCAATGAATTCCACAGATTCACTGCTCTCTGGCTAAAGAAGTTTCTTCTCACCTCTGATCTAAAAGAACACCCCTCTGTTCTGAGGCTGTGTCCTCTGGTCCTAGACTCTCCCACCATAGAAAACATTCTCTCCACATCCACTCTATCAAAGCTTTCAACATTCAATAGGTTTCAATGAGGTCTCCTGTCATTCCTCTGAATCCTAGTGAACACAGGTTCATACAAATGCCTTTCAGATGCAAAGCCATTCAATCCTGGAACCATTTTCATGAACCTCCTTTCAAATTTCTTCAGTGGCAGCACATCCTTTCCTAGGTAAGAGGCCCAAAACTGCTCACAATACTCTAAGTGAGGGTTCACAAGAGCTTTATCAAGCTTCAACATTATACCCTTTCTTCTATATTCTAGTCCTCTTGAAATGAACACCAACATCACATTTTCCCTCCTCACCACTGATAAAACTTGCAAATTAACTTTTGGAAATATTGCTCAAGGTCTCCCAAGTCTATTATGCCTCAGAGTTTGTATTTTCTCTACATTTAAAAAATAGACTACCCTTTTATTTCTGCTACCAAAGAGCATGACCATACACTTCCCTACACTGTATTTCATCTGCCTTTTCTTTGCCCATTCTCCTAATCTTTATCCACACTAGTATCTTCCTGTAATACCATGAGCTCTTAACTTGTTAAGCAACCTCACGTATGACACCTTGTTAAAAGGCCTTCTGAAAATCCAAGTGCACAACATCAACCAATTCTCCTTTGTCTAAACTGTTATTTCTTCAAAGAATTCCAACAGATGTGTCAGGCGTGATTTTCCCTTGAGAAAACCATGCTGACTCTGGCCTATTTTATCATGTGCCTCCAAGTACCCAAAACCACATCCTTAACAATCAATTCTAACATCTTCCCAACCACTGAGGTCAGATTAACTGGCCTATAGTTTCCTTTCTTCTGCCTCTCTTCCTTCTTGATGAGTGGAGTGACAATTGCAATTTTACAGTCTTCCAGAACCATTCCAAAATCAAGTGATTCTTGAAAGATCATTACTAACGTCGCCACAATTTCCTCAGCCACCTCTTTCAGAACTCTGGGGTGTACACCATCTGGTCCAGGTGACTTATTTACCTTCAGATCTTTCAGTTTCCCAAGAACCTTCTCCCTAGTATTGGCAACTTTGTACACTTCTGACACCTGACAATCTTGAACTTCCACCAAACTGTTTGTATCTTCCACAGTGAAGACTGGTGCAAAATACTTATTCTGACTATCTGCCATTTTCTTGTCCCCCATTACTACCTCTCCAGCATCTTTTTCCAGTGGTCCAAAATCGACTCTCGCCTCTCTTTCACACTTCATGTATCTGATGAAACTTTTGGTATCCTCTTTAATATTATTGGCTAGTCTACTTTTATATTCCATCTTTTCCCTCTTAATAACTTTTTTAGTTGCCTTCTATTGGTACTTTAAAACTTCCCAATCCTTTAACTTCCCATTAAATTTTGCTCTATTATATGCCCTCACTTTGGCTTTTATGTTGGTTTTGATTTCTATTGTTAGCCACAATTGTGTCATCTTGCTTTTAGAATACTAGGGATGTAGGTATCCTGTGCCTTCCGAATTTCTTCCAGAAAATCCAGCCATTGCTGCTCTGCCATCATCCCTGCCAGTGTTCTTTTCCAATCATCTTTGGCCAACTCCTCTCTCATGCCACTGTAATTCCCTTTACTCCACTGTTATACTGATACATCTGACTTTAGCTTCACCTTCTCAAATTTGAGGATGAATTGATAATATTATAATCGCTTGCCCTTAAGTCTATTTTTACCTTGGGCTTTCTGATCAATTTCAGCTCATTGCATATCATTCAATCCAGAACAGCTGATTCCCTAAAGGGCTCAACCATGAGCTGCTCTAAGGAGCTGTCTCATAGGCATTCTGGAAACTTCCCTTCTTGGGATCCAGCACCAATCTAATTTTCCCAATCTGTCCGCATATTGAAATTCCCAATGACTATTGTAACATTGCCTTTTTGGCATCCATTTTTTATCTTCTGCTGTAATTTGTAGACCACATCCTTACTACTGTTTGGGGTTCAGTATGTAACTCCCATCAGGGTCTTTTTACTCTTGCAGTTCCTTAGCTCTACAAACAATGATTCAACACCTTCCAATCCTCTATCACCTCTTTCTAATGATTCGATCTAACTTTTTTACCAACAGAGCCATGCCAACCTGCCTGTCCTTTCGACACAATGTGTATCCTTGGATGTTAAGCTCCCAGCTAAAATCTTCCTTCAATCATTATTCAGGGATGCCTACAACATCATGCATGCCCATCTGTAACTGTGCTACGTTCATCTACCTTATTCCGTATATTGCACACATTCAAATATAACACTTCCAGTCCTGTATTCACCCTTTTCGATTCTGTCCTTTTTTTACATTGCAATTCATCCCATTGCTTGCAATTGTTCCCTATCATCATCCTCTCCTTGCTACACATTGCTTTGCTTTAAATCAATTACCTTACCCTCAGCACTATCACTCTGTTTCCCATCCCCTTGCCAAATTAGTTTAACATCCCTCTCCCCCAAACAACTCCAGCAAACATGCCGTTAAGAATATTGGACCCTCTCGGGTTCAGGTGTAACCCATTCCTTTTGTACAGGTTGTACCTTCCCCAGAAGCGATCCCCAGTGATCTATAAATCTGAACCCCTGACCCCTGCACCAGTTCCTCAGCTACTCGTCTGCCATCTGCCAAATCATCCTCTTCTTACTCTCACCGGCACATGGCCACAGGCGGCAATTCAGAGATTACTATCCTAGAAACACACATAAAAGTTGCTGGTGAACGCAGCAGGCCAAGCAGCATCTCTAGGAAGAGGCGCAGTCAACGTTTCAGGCCGAGACCCTTCGTCAGGACTAACTGAAGGAAGAGTGAGTAAGGGATTTGAAAGTTGGAGGGGGAGGGGGAGATCCAAAATGATAGGAGAAGACAGGAGGGGGAGGGATGGAGCCAAGAGCTGGAGAGGTGATAGGCAAAAGGGATATGAGAGATTTTTTCTAGATTACTATCCTAGAGGTCCTATTTATCAGCTTTCAGCCACTGGGCTTTGCTGGCTCTTTGAAAGGACATTCACCCTTCATCCATCTTTCTTGCTTCTTATCTATAATTCTAGAAATGCATCATTAGATTCCAATTAAGATAAATCATAAGATCAGTCTTCACTGCTTTTTAAGGAAGAACATTCCAATTCCAGCAACTCGAGAGAAAAGATATTTCTTCTCTTGAAGATTTACCAATAACTTCATTGTATAATGTCTGAGGTAGCATTTCACAGATGTTCATGCCTAACTATTCTAATGAAAGAGTTGATCAACTGATCAACTGAATTCTGCAGAAGATGTGTTAACAAGACTGCAAATTGATAAAACGCTTATGAATGGGTGACGAAGTGAAGTTCACCAAAATAATTACTTGGAATTGGCTTTTGACCTTATTGACCTCTCACATTGTTATAGGAAAGTTTAACGGTGATGTTTAGGATCTATGTAAAATGATTTTTAATGTGTGGAAGGAATTATGCTCAAAAGATCAAAGTCACAAAACTCATCTGCATGCTCTTCAGTTCAATTACATATTTCCTATGAAGTGGTGACCAGATCTGTGGGCCAAGCTCAAACTTTGGCCTAATATGCATTGCAGAAAATACAAGGAAGACCTACATGCCCCTACATTCTATATCTCAGCAAATAAAGAATATATGTCTAACCATCTAACTGCCCTGTCTTGCTATCTGTGAGTAATATTTTTACATGTAGATTCCAAGCTCTCTCTTCTTTTCCACACTTTCAATGCTGCGGATGCAACAGATGTGTTCCCATGCAGGTTTGCTGAAGAGCTTTAGAAAACCAGTCTCTATGAAAGAGAATTACTGTCCAGTGCAGCATCATCATGGGAGCGGTTATTGTGGGAGTGGTCTGAGTCAGATTAGTAAGGCTTTGGCTCAACGAGGCTTTGGCGAGAACAGGCAGAGGCAAGGTAAGTAGGTAAGTTTATTCCTTATTTCTTACTTCTTTTTTTCTGAATTAATTCTTGAGAGAATAGGGGGTATGTCTACAGAGTCAGTGTTCTGTTCTGGGTGTCAGATGTGGGATTTCCAGGAGACTTCCAGCCTCCCCAGTAGCCACATCTGTACCAGGTACATCGAGATGCAGTTCCTTAGAGACCATGTTAGGAAACTGGAGCTGCTACTCGATGATCTTCAGCTTGTTAGGGAAAGTGAAGTGGTGATAGACAGGAACTATAGGGAGGTAGATACCCCAAGGTGACAGGAGACAGATAAACGGGTGACTGTCAGGAGAGGGAAGGGAGAACCTCAGATAGCGGAGAGCACTTCTGTGGCTGTCACCCTCAACAATAAGTACTCCATTTTGACTGCTGTTGGGGGAGACGACCTACTTCGGGGAAGCAACAGTGGCAGTGCCTCTGGCACTGTGTCTGGCCCTGTGGCTCAGAAGGGTAGGAAAGAGGATGGCAACAGTAATAGGGCACTCTATAGTCGGGGGACAGGTAGGTGATACTGTGGATGCAAAAAAGAAACATGGATGATAGCTTGCCTCCCAGGTGCCAGGGTTCATGATGTTTCTGAACACTTCCACAATATCCTGAAAAGGGAGGGTGAGCAGCCAGAAGTCGTGGCATATATTGGTACCAACGACATATGTAGAGAAAGGGAGGAGGCCCTGAAAACAGAATACAGGAAGTCAGGAAGGAAGCTGAGAAGCAGGACCTCAAGAGTAGTAATTTTGGGATAGCTGCCTCTGCCATGCAACAGTGAAGATAGGAATAGAATGAGGTAGCGGATAAATGCGTGGCTGAAGAATTGGAGCAGGGGGCAGGGATTCTAATTGCTGTATCATTGGGATCTCTTCTGGGGCCAGTGTGACCTCTACAAATGGGACGAGTTGCACTTGAATCCAAGGGGGACCAATATCCTTGCAGGCAGGTTTGCTAGAGCTGTTGGGAATGGTTTAAACTAATATGGCAGGGGGATGGGAACCAGAATGATAGAACTGAGGATGAGCCAGCAGGTTTACAAATAAATAATGTAATATGTAATGTGAATGTAAGGAAGGACAAGCCAGTGATTGGGTACAACTGCAGACAGGGCAAAGAGTTAAGTTGTACCGCAGAGGCAAAATTCATAAGGGTGAAGAATGCAGGACTTAAGGTGTTGTATCTAGATGCACGTAGCATTTGGAATAAGGTGGACGAACTTGTGGCACAATTAGAGATTGGTCGGTATGACGTTGTGGGAGATGAAATACAATGTTGGGAAATGCATGATAATGCATTTTGGTAAAAGGAACAATAGTGTGGACAATTATCAAAGGGGCTTAGGAGTCCCCGAGCAAGACTCTCAATAGGTTAATTCACAGGTTGAGTCTGTGGTAAAGAAGGCAAATGCAATGTTGGCATGTATTTCAAGGGGAATAGAATATAAAAACAACGAGATAATGCTGAATGCTGAAGCTTTATAAGCCACTAGTCAGGCCGCATTTGGAGTACTGTCAACAGTTCTGGTCCCCTTATCTCAGAAAGCACGTATTGTCATTGGAGAGAGTCCAGAGGAGGTTCACGAAGATGATTTCAGGAATGAAGGGGTTAACATATGAGGAGCGTTTGGCAACTTTGGGCCTGTACTCACTGGAATTTAGAAGAATGTGGGGGGGGGGGTGTGCGGTATCTCATTGAAACCTACCGAATGTTGAAAGTACTAGATAAGGTAGATGTGGAGAGAATGCTTCCCCTGGTGGAGGTATCCAGAGCTAGAGGGCACAACCTCAAAATTGAGGGGCGACCTTTTAGAACAGAAGTAAGGGGGAATTCTTTTAGCCAAAGATATGGTGAATCTGTGGAATGCTCTGAAACAGACTGCAGAGGAGGCCAAGCCCGTGGGTATATTCGAAACAGGTTGATAGATTCCTGATTGGTTGGGGCATCAAGGGATATGTTGATAGGGCAGATGTATGGGGTTGAATGGGATCTGGAAGATGAAATGGCGGAGTGGACTCGACAGGCTAAATCTGCTCCTATATCTTGCTGTCCATTGGTCTTATGTCTTGCCATTTATTGTGTCATGTTACGCTACCAAATGCATTGCCTCACAATTCTCCAAATCTTTCTAACTGGCAGGATCATCTACTTGTACCAGACCGATGAGTGAACGGAGCAGTTCCATACTGAACGAGCACACAGCACCGGATTAACACAGAAGAACAAAGAGATTCTACCCACTCAAATTTATATTTGTAAATATCCAAGTAATGTTGGTTCGTACGCTAAATTTACTTTTCATCCTGGTTCCTGCAAGTGAGTGTGGGGTCCCAGGTCATCTTGGGGCTGTGTCATGAGTGAGATCGACATTGCTCCAATTAATATTTAGAGCAAGAATGTTAATAAATTGGATACAATATGTATAGACTTTTAGAAAGTTGTCAGAATATAATTATCTTGTGGCTTTTAATGAGACAACTTGGTGTCTTTTTCCTTCTTAAGCAGACCCATGATATCGGAATAACTTGCTTGCAAGCCAGAGCACTGAAGAGCACTGTGTGAGGTATATAGACACCACTACGGTTAGGTTGACGAGGTAGGTTCACTGAGGTGTTATGTATCCCTTTTGTTGGTTTCCATGTACTCGCATGCTAAAGACTCAATGTTCTCAATGTCATCCCACATGCTCATTTTGTTTAGAGCGTATTTTGCAGGATCATTATTCATGGTACTTATCCAATACTGTGAGGTACCTATTACAGTTGTCCATGGGTCTAAGGCTTACGGGGAGGCAGGGATCACTATTGGCTGTTTTGCACTGGGGCAAGTTGGCACAAAACCTTTGTTCTGTGGATATTTAGTGTAGGCCCTCATCTTCCTGTCTGCTACAAAGAGAAATGAATCCTGAGGTTAGATTGATCCTGGTTCTGGACTGGGAATGAAAGCTGAGTAGCTTGTCAGTGCCCTGCTGTAATCTTGTTGGTAATGAAGTCCAGGATTTCAGCAAGATGAACTGAGAGAGTGTTGGTGCAATGACGTAGGCTTGCTTGACTCACTAATCCCAAAAGAAAAAGTGATTCATCGATGGTTGATGAGAAAAAAAGAGATTAAAGATAATATTACATCCAGAAGACTGGGGACATTTGAAAACTCAGCAGAAATGGACCAAAAATTGTATAAAACAATGATAGAATTTGAAAAGAATTTGACAAGATACATGAAAAAAAGGGCAAAAACATTTATAGTACGTAAAAGGAAGGAAGGAAGTGCAAATATGGGTGCCTTGCCTGCAGAGTTCTTTGAGGAGTGAGTAATAGAAAACTGAAGGGAACTGGTGGTTGTGATGTATTTGAGTTTTCAAAAGCTTTTTTGTAAGTTCCTGTGAAGGAGGTTAATCAACAAGATCAGGTGACATCAAAATAGGAATCGGTTTTTGGAATGGGAATTAAATTACACTGGACAACAAAGGTTTTACTTCCTGAATACTTTTGGGTGTATCTTGAGGATTTTGGGCTGCTTTTCATGAAGATCACCACGAATGCTCCCTATCACACACCAGTTTTAAAAATTACTTGATTCATAATTCATCAGAATAACTGATGCCAAGATTAAGATTGGCATTTTTGTTGATCCACAAATCAAACAGGTCATCAATGACAGGTGGGACAGGAGAAAATTGCATGGATGGCTTTCAAGGATGTTGTGAAAATTTGCTTGGCAACTACAGCGCTCCAAACTACGTGCAGCTGGTTGACAAAATGCTTCAAGAATACAAAACCATGAAGTGCAACATGTCACTAAATATTCATTCTCTGAATTCCCATTTAGACTTCTTCCCTACAAATCCTGGTGCCGTCAAGGTTGAGCATGGTGAAAGGTTTAACCAGGATGTTGTAGTCCTGGAGAAAGGGAATCAGGGCAATTGAAATCCATCAGTGCTGGCTGATTATCATTGTACACAAGTGAAAAGCCTCAGACACTGAGGACAAATGCAAATCATCAACAAAACATTTTTAGTTTAGTTGAACTATTGCAAAGCATTAGCACCATTATGTGAACAACAGGAATTCTGTAGATGCTGGAAATTCAAGCAACACCCATCAAAGTTGCTGGTGAACGTAGCAGGCCAGGCATCTCTAGGAAGAGGTAGAGTCGACGTTTCAGGCTGAGACCCTTCGTCAGGACCAACTGAAGGAAGAGTGAGTAAGAGATTTGAAAGTGAGAGGGGGAGGGGGAGATCCAAAATGATAGGAGAAGATAGGAGGGGCAGGGATGGAGCCAAGAGCTGGACAGGTGATTGGCAAAGGGGATATGAGAGGATCATGTGACAGGAGGTCCGGGGAGAAAGACAGGGGGCGGGGGGGAACCAGAGGATGGGCAAGGGGTATATTCAGAGGGACAGAGGGAGAAAAAGGAGAGTAAGTGAAAGAATGTGTGCATAAAAATAAGTAACAGATGGGGTACGAGGGGGAGGTGAGGCATTAGCGGAAGTTAGAGAAGTCGATGTTCATGCCATCAGGTTGGAGGCTACCCAGACGGAATATAAGGTGTTGTTCCTCCAACCTGAGTGTGGCTTCATCTTTACAGTAGAGGAGGCCGTGGATAGACATGTCGGAATGGGAATGGGATGTGGAATTGACATGTCAGAATGGGAATGGGAATGTCCGCCAGAGAAAGCAGGATCTCCCAGTGGCCACACATTTCAATTCCACATCCCATTCCCATTCTGACATGTCTATCCACAGCCTCCTCTACTGTAAAGATGAAGCCACACTCAGGTTGGAGGAACAACAGCTTATATTCCTTCTGGGTAGCCTCCAACCTGATGGCATGAACATTGACTTCTCTAACTGCCGCTAATGCCCCACCTCCCCCTCATACCCCATCCGTTATTTATTTTTATACACATTCTTTCTCTCACTCTCCTTTTTCTCCCTCTGTCCCTCTGACTATACCCCTTGCCCATCCTCTGGTTCCCCCCGCTCCCTTGTCTTTCGCCCGGGACCTCCTGTCCCATGATCCTCTCATATCCCCTTTGCCAATCACCTGTCCAGCTCTTGGCTCCATCCCTCCCCTCCTGTCTTCTTCTATCATTTTGGATCTCCCCCTCCCCCTCCCACTTTTAAATCTCTTACTAACTCTTCCTTCAGTTGGTCCTGACGAGGGGTCTCGGCCTGAAACGTCGACTGTACCTCTTCCTAGAGAAGCTGCCTGGCCTGCTGCGTTCACCAGAACCATTATGTGATTAAACACATTACATTCAATAAAAGTCAATTTCTTGTTTCTCCAGTTCCTACCTGATTCAAATAGTCTGAACGTATACATTTGTGTTCAGATTCAAGTGGTCTATCCTAAACAACAAAATGTTGTTGCCGCTTCTCAGGATAACTGGCCATGACTATTGGAGTACTCCAGGGATTTGTGCTTGGTTCCTGGCTATTCACAATTTATAGGAACAATTTCAGTTACAAAATCAAATGTCACATTTTGAAGTTTGCTGATGTTATTAAACTATGTGAGATCATGAGCATGGAGGAGATTTAAAGAGGCTTCAATGCTATGGCCAAACTGGCTGAATGATGAGAACATGGCAGATGGACTTCAGCTGTAGCACCAGGGATCCCAACACACTAAACCACTGTTATACTAACTTACAGAATGCCTGCCTCTCCATGCCCAGACGACAGTGTGGTAAATCTCATCACTTGGCTGTCCATCTCCTACCTGCATACAGGCAGAGGCAAAAGAGCAAAGCTCCAGAAATGATGACAGCAAAGAGGTGGTCATGGGAGGTAGAGGAGTGGCTACTGGATTGTGGACTGGGCCGTGTTCAAGGATTCATCTGTGGATCTGAATGAATATATCACAGTTGCCACGGTCTTTATTTAAAACAGTTATAGACGAGTGTGTCTCCCCAATATCATTCAGTTTTCCCCAATCAGAAGCCCTGAGTGAACCATGAGATCTGCAATCTGCTGAGAGCCAGAACAGAGGTACTCAAGATTGGTGACCAAGAAAGTTACAACCTCTGGAAATCTATCTCACAGGTGAAATGACAATTCTGCACTCAACTTCAATCAATGAAGGATGCTCGACAGTTGTGGCAGGGCTTGAAAACTATCACCCCATATAAAGTTAAATCAAGCAACATTGGTGACAGTGGTGCTTCCCTTCCAAATGAGCTCAATGCCTGCTATCCTCACTTTGAACGTCAAAACGTGGAGTAACCATCATGAACTCTCTCAGCCCCAAATGATTCTATGATTTCAGTCTCTGAGGCTGACATGCAAGCAGACGTCAGGAGGGTGCACCTATGAAAAGCATCTGGCCCAGACTGGGTACCTGGCCCATGTTGATCAAATGGCTGGAGTGTTCACTGAGATCTTTACCCTTTGCTTTAGCAGTCTGCAGTACGTACCTGCTTCAACCAGGCTTCAATTATACCAGTGCCCAGGAAGAACGTGGTGACCTGCCTCAATAATTATCATCCAGTAGCACTTCCATTCACTGTGATGAAGTGTTTTGAGAGGTTGGTGATGAAGCATATCAACTCCTGCCTGAGAAACATCTTAGATATGCACCAATTTGCCTATTGGACCAATAGATCCACAGCAGATGCCATTTCATTGGCTCTTCACTCTACCCTGGAACATATAGACAGCAAAGATACATAAATCAGGATGGACAGTATCAACTACAGCTTGGCACTCAGTACCATCATCCCCTCAAAACTAATTCATAAGGTTCAAGACCTTAGCCTGACTACCTCCCTGTGCAATTGGATCCTCTATTTCCTCACTGGCAGACCCCAGTCAGTTTGGATTGGCAACAACATCTGCACAATCTCCATCAGCACGGCTGCACCACAAGGCTGCGTGCTTAGCCCCCTGCCCTACTTGCTTTACACTTCTGACTAGGCACAGCTCCAAAGCCATATTCAAGTTTGCTGCTGACACCACTATTGTTGGTTGAATCAAAGGTAGTGATGAATCAGCATACAGGAGGGAGATTGAAAATCTGACTGAGTGGTGCCACAACAACCTCTCACTCGATGTCAGCAAGACCAAGGAGCTGACTATTGAACCAGAGGTCCATGAGCTGGTCCTCATTGGAGGACCAGAGGTGGAGAGGGTCAGCAACTTTAAATTCCTCAGTGTTATTATTTTGGAGGACCTATCCTGGGCCCAGCATGCAAGTGTAATGAAGAAGAAAACACAGCAGTGCCTCTAGTTTGCAGGGTTTCAGCATGATATCTAAATCCTTGACAAACTTCCATAGATGTGTAGTGAGAATATATTGACTGGCTGCTTCACAGCCTGGTATGGAATCACCAATGCCCTTGAATGGAAAATCCTACAAAAAGTAGTGGATATGGCCCAGACCACCATGGGTAAAGTCAACCCCACCACTGAGGACATCTACATGAAACGTTGTTGCAGGAAAGCAGCAACCGTCATCAAGGATAGCCCATCGCCCAGGTCATGCTCTCTTCTCGTTGCCATCATCAGGAGGAAGGTACAGGAGACTCACAACACTAGGTTCAGGAGCAATTATTACTCCTCAACCATCAGGCTTTTGAATCAAAGGAGATAACTTCATTCAACTTCATTTGCCCCATCATTGAAATGTTCCCACAACTAATGGACTCACTTTCAAGGACTCTTCATCACTTGTTCTTGATATTTGTTGCTTATTTATTATCAATATTTATTTTTGTATTTGCACACTGGTTGAATGTCCAAGTTGGTGTGGTCTTCCATTAATTCTTTTATGATTATTATTCATTAGACTTTTTAAGTATGCCCACAAAAAAATGAATCACAGCATTCGACACGGTGACATATGCACTTTGATAATAAATTTACTTTGACTTTTGGAATATAACATAGAAAAATACAACATTAGTACACATAACAGAAATGCAGAGAGTTGTTAACTGCTGGGAGTTCAGGTAGTGGTGTTCAAATATATTTAAGTGTATGTGTACACAAGTTGCCTAAAAGCAACATGCAAGTATAGCAGAATTAGGAGGATATCTGGTGTGGTAGACTTTACACAGAGAGGATTTGAATACGGGAGTAAGAAAGTCTTATTGCTATTGTACACCACATCAATATTATTACGTACTGTCTTGATCAATGGTTATAGAATAAGGTACTTTCAGTAGAGGGAATGGAGCAAAGATTCAGCAGAGTTGTTCCAGAGATTGTGGGTTGAGTAGATTGAGACCATATGCTCGGAAGTTCAACAACCCACTCCTATTTCTCAGATCAGCCATGATCTTATTGAATGGCAGATTGGGCTGAATGGGCTCATATGAGTGGAGATCCCATTAAAACATACAAAATATTAAAGAGCTTGACAGGATATAAAGGTGTTTTCTCTGACTGAGGATTGGATTAAGAAACACAGCTCCAGAATAAAGAACAAGCTACAGTACCTGGTACAGAGATGAGGAGAATACTTGTTCATTTAGAGGGTGTTGAACATTTGGATTTTTATGCAGTGAGGGTCGTGAAGGCTCAGTCACTCTACTCAATCAAAACATAATTTAAGGGTATCAGTTGATATAAAGATTATGCAGGAAATAGGAGTAGAAGACGAGTCATAATCTTAATGATAAGTGGAACAGAACTAAAAGGTCAGATGACCTATACTTGCTCCTGTATTTTATGATTTATGTCTGCTTTGAAATAAGAGCTGTGGTGTACCATAAGACCATAAGATATAGCAGCAGAATTAGGCCATTTGGTCCATTGAGTGAGCTCCTCCATTTCAACATGGCTGATGTAATTTTCCTTTGTGTACCTTTGGATTAAGATCATTTTGTATATCATACTGACTCTCACAGCTATCTATCAGCCTACTGACTCTCACAGCTATCTGGACTATTGTCTACTATAAGCCTACTGACTCTCACAGCTATCTGGACTATTCCTCTTCTCACCATGTCTCTTGCAAAAATGCCATCCCCTTCTCGCAATTCCTCCGTCTCCGCCACATCTGCTCTCAGGATGAGGCTTTTCATTCCAGGACAAGGGAGATGTCCTCCTTTTTTAAAGAAAGGGGTTTCCCTTCCTCCACCATCAACTCTGCTCTCAAACGCATCTCCCCCATTTCACTCACATCTGCTCTCACTCCATCCTCCCGCCACCCCACTAGGAATAGGGTTCCCCTGGTCCTCACCTACCACCCCACCAGCCTGCGGGTCCAACATACTCCGTAACTTCGGCCACCTTCAACGGGATCCCACCACTAAGCACATCTTTCCCTCCCCCACCTCTCTGCTTACCACAGGGATCGCTCCCTACGCGACTCCCTTGTCCATTCTTCCCCCCCATCCCTCCCCACTGATCTCCCTCCTGGCACTTATCCTTGTAAGCGGAACAAGTGCTACACATGCCCTTACACTTCCTCCCTTACCACCATTCAGGGCCCCAGACAGTCCTTCCAGGTGAGGCGACACTTCGTTTGTATATCATTGTTTGGTTGAGAGTGAATGGTAATGAATTTATGGAACATTCTTGATAATTCCTCTAACTTGACAGAGTCAAAAGCTTTCATGGAGGTCAGAAAAGGCCACATACATTGGTGGGTGCTGCAAGCCACATTTCTTGCAAAGTTATTGTCATGAAGATAATGTCCTCAGTAGTTCTTATGTATAATGGGAAATGGCTTGGGTCCACTCAGGTTGTGCATGTAAATACTTGGATGCTGAATAAGTGAGGAAGAGTGAAATTCTTCAGCTGAACCTGTGCTGGATAGTTCACTCTGCACAATCCTTGCTGGCACCTAGCAGAAACACAGTATGTTATCAACATCTTGATATTTAGTCGGTTTTGGAGCAAATTGTAGATGTCTATGAATTCTGTTAGGGTGGCATTTCAGAACAACTGCCACCCATCCAGCTAATGTGATTACTACTTCAGGGCACAAATGACCTGCTTCGGTGGAGTTCCTGACAGGATGAATGAGCGATGTGTGTTGTGGTTACCCGATGTATCTAGTGGTCAGCCTGATACTATGAAAGAAAATGGGTATTAAAGACAGTTCCTGGCGATGGACAGGGATACTGTCAGAAAGCTATGTACAAATCTGAAGAGTGCACTACCAAAGCAAAATACTATGGCTGCTAGAAACCTAAAATAGAGCACTCAGTAGGATCATATCATGTCTAATCATATTGTTGACATTGAATAGTTTAAGTTTTCTTTTCTAATGCTATCCTTTTGCCACAAGCACTGCAAGTTTTATTTGGAAAGTCCAAGAGCACGAATTTAAGCAGATTCTCCTTAAAAGCATCACTAATCTAGCAATTCTATGAAAGGCAGGGTCCATAGCTTAGCACACTCCACTTCAGGAATGAATTGTCTGGCCATGCAGGTGGCGGAATGGATTGAAGCAGTGTAAAACAGGAAAATAGCGACAAAAGGATGAATTATGAGTGGAAATTATGGCCAACTATAAGGCAGAGGAGTTTGTTAAGAATATAGGGCTACTTTTCAAAAGCAGTAAGCTCGGCAAAAATGAAGTGAGTGTGAGAAACAGGAAAGTCAAAGACTGAGCCCTTGGGAAGGATGACAATGAGGTGGTTGGTTTACACAGAGGCTTGTGGGAGGTCTGACTAAATAGCAAGAACAAAGTAGTGGAACAGAGGGAAAGCCATGATCAAGGGTCAGAAAGGAGCCCCTAGTCTGAGCAACACATTGGAAGGTGAGAAAGGTTAGTGTGATTGTAGGGAGCACAGGTATAACCTATGATGTCGAAATTGAGTATGAAGCTGGATAACTGTATGAAGTACAGTTATACTGGAGAGAAGTAGGCAAAAATGCTAGTCGCAATTTATCAACACAATGGCACAGATTATGGAGGACCTCAGTATCTGAGAGGTTATCGGTGAGGTGGAAAGGATTCTGAGAGGCAAGAAGGCCTAGAATGTCAGGGACATTAAGAATTTCTGTTTAAGTAGATTAAGTATTTCAAAATAAATTGAATAAATATATTTTTAAACTATACTAACAAGCAATTAAAGTCATTAAGATAAAGTGAACTAATGCACTTACTTGCAATTATCCTTTTCCACATGTTTGGAGACCCTCTTTCAAGGAAGGTGATGGAGCCAATGCACCTCTACCAGACCTCCCTGGTGTAAAGCAGGGACGTTTGTACCCGTTCTCCTCACAAGGTCAGAAGTCTGTCACTAGCCTCAACGATGGGGCAGAATGGAACCACCAAATGTCAGTCAATTTGTTTATCATTAAACTTTTAGGGCAAGCTTTCAGTTTTGGGCAGGCAGCTGTCAGAACAGACTGGTTCTTTCCTTTTAAATGGCAACAGAGGCCTGGATCATTCTGAGCTTAGGCCTCATTAAATCCTCAGCAGTGAACTGCCAGTCCTGGACCAGCATCAGCTGCCCAGCTGAGGGGCATTGCGATAAAGTTTAATTCTCTGCACCTGGAACACTTTTTGCTTAGAATTTCCAAACTTTACTTGTTTTCCTTTACATGTGTGAGGTGTGATTGTTTATATTTTCATTTCCCAACTCTAAACACTGATATGTAATAATAATATAAGTCACTACAGATGAAGAATTGGAGAACATCAGCCTGCCCTGCCCATACTCACCCTATGAGCCAAAAGTAAGAAACACAGAACCAAAATTCTAAGATTGTTAACATTTATTCAACATGATTCCTATTCAATGATTCATTCAAACTGCTGCTTCTCCGGGCCTACAGAGGACAATAAAAACTGACCCCTGAGTGGCCCATTTCCAGTAATCTTCTGATGGGTTACCCATGGATATGGGGAGGGAAGCCATAGTAGCTGTTAAGGCAAAATAACAATGACGTTACTGACACTTGATCAGCAGGTGTTAAAAAAGGACTCTGGTGAATTCAAATGGCCACATCTGCCAACGCCTCTGCAAAGCAGACTTAAACTCGGCATGGTCCGAAAAATTGCTCCAGATTCTGTAATAGTAAACATACTCACATATTTTACTCTTGAATTGTTGCACTATAATAGGGCACATTCCCTCTGTTTTTTGATTGTCTCTGCAGCCAGGTCCATTCAGGGCCCCAAACAGTCCTTCCAAGTGAGGCAACACTTCACTTGTGAGTCTGTTGGGGTCATCTATTGCATCCGGTGCTCCCGGTGCGGCCTCCTCTACATCGGTGAAACCTGACGCAGATTGGGGGACCGCTTCGTCGAGCACCTCCGCTCCGTCCGCCACAGCAGACAGGATCTCCCAGTAGCCACCCACTTCAACTCTGCTTCCCACTCCCATTCACATATGTCCATACATGGCCTCCTCTACTGCCATGATGAGGCTAAACTCAGGTTGGAGGAGCAACACCTCATATACCGTCTAGGTAGTCTCCAGCCCCTTAGTATGAACATAGAATTCTCCAACTTCCGGTAATTCCCTCCCCCTCCCTTCCTCTATCCCTATGTCACTCTGCCCCCTCCCCCAGCTGCCTATCACCTCCCTCATGGTTCCACCTCCTTCTACTACCCATTGTGTTTCCCCTATCCTTCTTCACCTTTCCTGCCTATCACCTCCCTGCTTCCTCTCCCCCACCCCCTTATCTTTCCCCTTACTGGTTTTTCACCTGGAACCTACCAGCCTTCTCCTTCCCACCCTCCCCCCACCTTCTTTATAGGGCCTCTGCCCCTTCCCTCTACAGTCCTGATGAAGGGTTCCGGCCTGAAACGTCGACCCATCTTTTCCACGGATGCTGCCCGACCTGCTGAGTTCCTCCAGCGTGTTGTGAGCGTCGCTTCATCTTCCATTGATCAGGCAGGATTAACCTGTGGAAGGAAAGACCACAGTGGTGTTCGGGTTAATGAGTAACAATAAGGCACCTTAAATAGCGCAAACTTTAGACTGACTGTAAGTTGTTGTTTGGGAATTACAGATGCTGATAAAGTACCAGATTAGCATCAACTTACATGCTTGGCCTGCGTAATATCAAGCATTGTATTAGCAAACAACAAACAATCTGCAATCAGTGGTTCAAACAGCATCTGTATGGGGGTGGAGAAGAATTGTTGATATTTGGTCAACAGTTCCTTCCCTGCCCTCACCTCCATATCCATCTCTCCTGGAATTCACTCAGTCTTTTTCCAAGGTTTATGAAATCAAGTACTAAAGGACATTGATTTAATCTGAGAGGGGAAGGATTTAATAGGAACGTTAAAGAGGGGCCTTTTTTTTTACACAGAGGGTAGTATTTATGTGGAATGAGCAGCCAGAGACAGTGGTTGAGGCAGGTACTTAAATAACATTTGAAAGGTACATGGATGGGAGAGGTAATGCTGACAAATGGGACATCTTGATTGGCATGGAGCAGTCTGGCTATAAGGTCTGTTTCTCTGCTGTTTGTTTCCATGACAATAAAGCCCTATTGATTTCATCCCTAATTCCAGACTCAACTTCATTCACCTGTGGGTTGAAGTTCAAAGAACAATGTTTAAATAAATAAATGAGCAAGCAAGATCTGAGATGAAGACTCTTTGAAAGTGAGCCCATAAGTTCTGGGAACAGTTCAGTGACGGAGTGATCGAAGTTATCTCCTTTGGTACAAGAGCCCGATGGGTGAGGGGTAGTAACTGTTCCTGAACCTGGTAGCGTGAGTCATGAGGCTCCTGTACCTTCCACCTGATGGCTACAGAGGTAAGAAAGCATGATGGTGGGGGTCCCTGATGATGGATGCTGAATTCCTGCAAAAACGTTCATGTAGGTATGCTCAATGGCGGGAAGGGCTTTACCCATGATGGGCAGGGCTGTATGCACTACTTTTTGTAGCATTTTATGTTCAAATTCAGTGGTGTTTCAATACCGGGCCATGATGCAGTCAGTCAAATATACTCTCACTACACATCTATAGAAGCTTGCCAAAGTGTTAGATGTCATGCTAAATCCTCGCAAGCTCCTAAGTAGAGGCACCTCCATTCTTTCTTCATAATTGAAACTTATGTGCTGGGCCCAGGACAGGTCCTCTGAAATAATAACACCGAGGAATTTAAAGTTGTTGACCCTCTCCACCTTGAACCCCTGATGAGGACTGGCTCATGGATCTTCAGTTTGCTCCTCCTGAGGTCAATAATCAGCTCCTTGGTCTTGCTGACATTGAGTAAGATTTAAGTGGCACCACTCAGCCAGATTTTCAATCTGCCTCCTATATGGTGATTCGTCACCACATTTGATTCAGCCAACAACAGTGGTGTCGTCAACAAATTTGAGTATAGCTTTGTAGGCGTGCTTAGCCACACAGTCATAAGTGTAAAGTGAGTAGAGCAGGGATCTACACACAGCCTTGTGGTGTACCTGTGCTGATGGAGATTGTGGAGGAGATGCTGTTGCCAATGCAAACTGACTGGGGTCTGCAGATGAGGAAATCAATGATCTAATTGCACAAGGAGTTATTAGGGCCATGATCTAGAAGCTTATTGATTCATTTTGTGAGGATGATAGTACTGAATACTGTGTTGTAGTCGATAAGGAGCACCCTGGTGTATGCAGATGTTCCACATTTGAGTGAAGAGTCAATGAGATGGCATCTGCTGTGGACCTGTTGCTCCAGTAGGCAAATTGGAGCGGATCCAAGTTGCTTATCAGGAAGGAGTTGATATGCTTCATCAGCAACCTCAAAAACACCTAATCACAGTGGTTGTGAGTACCACTGAATGATCGTCATTGAGTCAGGTCACAACGTCCTTCTTGGGCACCAGTATAATTGAAGTCTGCTTGAAGCAGGTGGGTACCTCAGGCTGCCAAAGCAAGAGGTTAAAGATCACAGTGAAGACTTCAGTCAGGTGGCCAGCACAGGCCTTTAATACTTGGCCAGGTACCCCATCTGGGCCAGATACTTTTCGAGGGTCACCCTCCTGAAAGCTGCTTGTATGTTGGACTCAGGGACTGAAATCATACGATAATCAGGGTGTTGTGGGAGTTTGTGATGGTTCCTCCATATTTTGATGGTAAAAGTGAGCATAGAAGACATTGATCTCATCTGGAAATGAAGCCCTGCTGTTGCCTATGTCGCTTGATTTAACTTTATAAGAGGTGATGATAGTCAAGCCTGGCCACAACTGTCGAGCATCCTTTATTGGTTCAAGTTTAGTCTGTATTTGCCACCTTGCCCATGAGGAGTCTTTCCAGATATCGTACCTGGACCCCTTGAAAACTTTCTTGGTCACCAGACTTGAATGCCTCTAATCTGGCTCTCAGACTCTCCCGAATCTCATGGTTCATCTGTCACTGAAATGATCCCACAACCTATGGACTCACTTTCAAGGACTCTTCATCACACTAAACCTAAAGAAAGGTGCAATAGAGCTAATAGAATACAAAACAGAGCAGCAAGATACAATAGAACCGATGGATGAATATAAAACATTCTGTAAGTATCTGGGATATCAACAAGCAAAGAAAATAGACCATAGTGTGATAAAGGGAAACTTTTGACAGAATTTACTTCAAAATCTGCCAAATGAAACTTAGCAGTAAAAATATAACGAAGGCATAAACACTTTTGCTATACCTATATTAATGTATTCTTTTGGCATAATATCTTGGTCCAAAACTGATCTGGAAAATTTACAAAGAACAATAAGAACTGTAATAACAAATTTTAGAAAACACTACGTATGTACACTTAAAAATGGTTAGATTAACAATACTTAGGACAAAAGCAGAAAGAGGAATAATATTCATAGAAAATTTACACAACAGTCAGATAAATCATCTCAGGATATATTTTTTATCAGCAAAAACAGGATTCAGCACTCCATGCAAGCATATGCAATTCTGATAAGAAGTACACACCACTAAACTTAAATGAGAGCACAACCCAGAAAAGTGAAGAAATTATCATTGTTGAAGAAAAAGTTGGCCAAAAGAAGGAGGACATCACCTTGATCTGAGCAGACTAGATGTCGACATGGAAACATCAAATGCCTGACACAGAGACCTCTTCCCAGAAATAGATAGAACAATCCTTAATAACAATCTGTATATAATAATACAGGATAATCAAGCAAGATCAACTTACTTAATAGATTTAGCCATTCCAAACATACATAAAGTGCAGAAATCAGTAAGTGAAAAACATTAGAAATATACTGAATTAAAAGAGGATATTAAAAGACTATAGAACATTCACATATACATTGTCCCGATAGTGATATCTGCAACTGGTTTCATCCCAAAGACACTACACAATAGCATTAAATAATTAGGGCTACTCAGCAATATCTATGTAAATCTTCAGAAAGCCACAATACTAAACACCACCAGAATAGTCCATAAGTTCCTAGCAATTGACAAATGAGCCTTGCTTGGCTATGCCCGTACCTCCGGTTTTACCAGCTTGAGCTAAGAAAAAAAAGCAATAATAATAATAAATAAATGAATAGATAGATAGATAAGCAATAAATATCCAAAACATGGGATGAAGAATCCATAGGTTGTTGGAACAGTTCAGTAATGGGGAGAGTGAAGTTGAGTGAAGTTGTCCCCTCTGATTCAAGAGCCTGATGGTTGAGGGGCAATAACTGTTCCTGAATCTGGTGTTGTGGCACATGAGGTTCCTGTACCTTTTTACTGATGGCAGCAGCGAGAAGACAGCAGGGTCTGGATGGTGGGAGTCCGTAATATTAGATATGGGAGATAATTCAGAAAATTTGTAGTTCGGATGTTTGATAGTTGGGTTGAGTTGTTCTCCAGTATCGGCATTTTACTTGTAAGTGTTTCGTCGCCATATGAGGAGACATAATCAGTGCATTGTTAATTACTATGTGTCCTCTGAATGCTTGGCCCTTATGTATTTATCAATCAGCAGATTGGTTGTCATTTTGGAAACTCAGTTGGGATGTGGGGAGGAAATCTCATTGCTAATTGGTTGCATGACGAACTTTGTGTGTTGTGGTCTGGAATTTTACCTGCATTGGCTTATAAATAGAATCAAGGACTATACATTTGCATACAGAATTGTTCGTGGAAAACCACGCTTCTAGGAATTCTTTTGCATGCTGCATGTTTGCTTGTGCCATAACTTTCACTGATGCCCACTCAAATTTGCACCCCTCTCAGTCTTCATGGGCAGAGATTTGGACGAGTTGGTTATCGCGTTTAACAGCCAGTTGATGTTCATGGATCCTTGTGGATAGTTTTCTCCCAGTTTGGCTGATGTAATATTTGCTGTAGTCCCTGCAATGGATTTTGTAGACCACATTGGCCCTGTCCAATAGCTTGATTCATTCCTTTGGTCTGCAAAGTACTCTCCTCAGCAATGCTGTTGGCTTGTGCGCGACTGAAATTCTATGTTCTTGGAGCAGTCAGACCATCATTTCCAAGATATATCAAATGTATGGAAGGACAACCCGTTTGATCACTTCTTTATCGGGCGCTGTCAACCTCATAGGCATCTTCATATGAAGTTCTGTGGGTATGCGTTTCATGCGAATACTTTTAAGAGATGTTTCTCCTTTTTACCCTTCATTTCCGTCATGCTGGAGCGCGTCTCTACTTTTCTCCGCATTTGGGTGGTCGCTGTGGTAATTTAACATCAGATATGTATGTGTTTCCTTACGATAAATGGAAATTTCCAAGGTGCCGTCTGTGTTTCCACTGGCAAGCATGTCTAAGGATGTTAGTTTCTGTTTCCTTTGTGAATTTAATATTGTTAGAATTGAAAGAACTTATAAACTAATCAATGAGTGTTCCCTTATGATAAACAGCAGTTTACCGTAAGGGAACACACACAGATCAGATCCTAAATTATCACAGCAACCACCCAAATGCACACAAGGAAAGCACAAGGTGTCATCAGCAAACATGTAAACATCTTTGGAGCCGTGCTTATCCGTACAGTCTTAAGTGTAAATCGAGTAGAGCAGCAGGCTAGGCCCACAGTTTGGGGTGCACGTGCTGATGGTGATTGTGGAGGAGATGTTGTTGCCAATCCACTGACTGGGGTCTGCAAGTGAGGACGTGATGTGCTAGGAGTTGTACCAGGGCGTGCTGCTGCTGTAGGTCTCAGGGATATTCGGTGCACTGTCAGTTTATAAACAATAAATAATTGTTTTCACTCATGGTGTCCAGTCCAGCTTTTAGCAGTTTATTTTTAGCAGGACTCTTCACTACCGACTGCTCAATGTGGAAAGTCAGCATCAAGTGCTTATCTCCTGCGTTCTTTTCTTGGACTTGGGAAAGATTTGCCCTCATTAATTCATGAGCAACATCAAAATAAGTCTGCCTCAACAGGCCTGGTCCCTGGGAAACAGCAGGTATGAAGCAGAATGATCTCCAAATGGCAGTCTGCCTCTACCTTCCCCAGATCTCTTGAAAAGCCAGTGGTGAAAAAGTAGAATGCCTAGGTTACTGTTTTCAGTTATACAGTTCTTTTCACTTATCTTTTGTTTTGACATAACAATCTAAATCTTTCAAGATGTGCCGACTGCCACTATTCAGCTCCAAAGACTGGTTTTAATGATTGTGCTAAAGTACTTAAAACCAAGGGCTAGAACCAAATCTGTCAGACTGATATATGAATGATCTCCCTTTTGTGTACATAACGATGGCAGCTTTAGTACACTCGGATTTTCCAAAGCAAATGTTCATTGGACTTTTGGGAGTAACTCATTTCAATTTTCAGATGCCATTATCAGTCACCTTCCACAGACTTACATAGTAGATGCATTGATTTTTGTGATTTCTAAATATTAAACAATTTACAGGTCTTTGTTGTTAAGTGTGTTTTTTATTTTGCCTTTCATTTTGGCTTAACTCTATATGATACAGCCCCAGCTCTGCTGATCAGCCTGTAGTTAATAATTCCAGAATTCAGAGCGAGTTGAACTGGGTGTGTGTGTGAAGCAATTCACCATAGCAGCAGTGAAATACTGCTCTAGAAATATGTCAGTATGTAAAAGATTGAACTGGTGCAGAATTAGGATCCTGACCAAATTTATTCACATGTCTGATGCAAGATGTCATATATGATGTACTGACATAGGTTTAGTTCAGACAGTAAATTTGGAGGCTTTCATAGAGGGAGCCTTAGTGTTACCTTCCTATTGCCTTGAGCTTCCTGCTGTAGGTAATGCCAGTCTGAAAAAGCGCATGTAAGAGCTGGGATCACTGCTACCTGGTACACCACAGGTTTAAGGTCTTGAGCTTCAAATACCCTGAATCAACCAGAAGCTGTAGGTCACGGTGAATTCTGATGTCTGCTTTCACTGTGAGATGGAACCAAGATATGGGAAGAGGTCTGCTGAGAATCTTTATTATTAGATGAAGGAGGAGCTGTGTCTTGTGGATGTGGAGAGCAAGACTGGGTTAATGAGTCTCCCAAGCAATTATCCTGGATTTGAGACCGCTGTTCCTCTCGGCTGTGCTGGAGAGGTCACGTCAACCTTATGGCAAACACAATTATATAACCATATAACCATATAACAATTACAGCATGGAAACAGGCCATCTCGGCCCTTCTAGTCCATGCTGAACTCTTACTCTCACCTAGTCCCACCGACCTGCACTCAGCCCATAACCCTCCATTCCTTTCCTGTCCATATATCTATCCAATTTAACTTTAAAGACAACATTGAACCTGCCTCAACCACTTCTGCTGGAAGCTCGTTCCACACAGCTACCACTCGCTGAGTAAAAAAGTCCCCTCTCATGTTACCCCTTAACTTTTGCCCTTTAACTCTCAACTCATGTCCTTTTGTTTGAATCTCCCCCACTCTCAATGGAAAAAGCCTATCCACGTCAACTTTATCTATCCCCCTCATAATTTTAAACACCTCTATCAAGTCCCCCCTCAACCTTCTACGCTCCAAAGACTAAAGACCCAACTTATTCAACCTTTCTTTGTAACTAAGGTGATGAAACCCAGGTAACATTCTAGTAAATCTTCTCTGTACTCTCTCTATTTTGTTGATATCTTTCCTATAATTCGGTGACCAGAACTGTACACAATACTCCAAATCTGGTCTCACCAATGCCTTGTACAATTTCAACATTACATCCCAACCCCTATACTCAATGCTCTGATTTATAAAGGCCAGAATACCAAAAGTTTTCTTCACCAGCCTATCCACATGAGATTCCACCTTCAGGGAACTATGCACCATTATTTCTTCATCCCTCTGTTCTACTGCATTCTTCAATGCCCTACCATTTACCAAGTATGTCCTATTTTGATTAGTCCTACCAAAATGTAGCACCTCACACTTATCAGCATTAAACTCCATCTGCCATCTTTCAGCCCACTCTTCTAACTGGCCTAAATGTCTCTGCAAGCTTTGAAAACCTACTTCATTATCTGCAACTCCACCTATCTTAGTATCATCTGCATACTTACTCATCCAATTTACCACCTCATCATCCAGATCATTAATGTATTAATGCATTAATCCTTCCAAAACAGACACTCTAGTCCAAGATTTATCATTAGAAGAGAGGATCAGGTGGACAAAGTAAAATATTCAAGCATGCGATTAAAATAGTCTTGAAGTATAATATCCTCATTGACACCTGAAATCTCTGTCCAATAACCATTCAAAGTGGAGAAGAAATAAATAAGTTAGTATTGTGAACTTTGCCCCCATGCATGGATGCACAGACAAATCATATATAAGCAGAAGGAGTGTACTGCCCACCCACCTGCTCTATCTATGGAGGAGTCTGCAGTTCTTCCATCAGTCACCTCAGAACCTACAGAACAACAGTGAAAGCAAATCTTGCTCAATCTCCAAGGAAGACTGTGTCACAATTAGAAATTCTCAGCCTTCTATGCACAAATCACTTTGGATTCCCAAAGCTGCATGAGACCGGAGTGTTTAATACTGAGCTAAATATCTCCTTGACTAGAAAAACAGACACCACTTGAAAAAAACTGATGGAATATTGTGCCATTGGATGTTGACTCTGGATTTGCCAGTATAACAGTAAGGCCTTCTAGAGGTAAAGCAATCTTGGGATGTTTCATAAAAAATACTGCAGCACCTTCAATAACACCAATCTGTCGGAGCAAACTCTTGCAATCAATGCTTGCACCCCTCCTGACTGTATTGGACACTAATTAAATCACTGCAAGTACCCAGAGCACAAGAATGTCATGCACATTGTGGATCATATCACCATTTCTGGGTACACACCAGGCATGCACAGAGTCCTCAGTTGTGTTTAACAACCCAGTGGCAACTCAATGCATAAAAGCATACAGATAAGTTCAAGATTTTCAGTTGTTCGGACCAAACATCAGAATGAAGAAGAAACGTTATCTAAGTAACCTTGACCATTGAATGATCATTGCTGCCAGACAGGGTGGTTTGAGTATCTCAGAAAATGATGATTCCTTGGGATTTTCATACATAACAGTCTCTAGAGTTTACAGAGAATGGTGGAAAAAACAAACAAAAACATCTAGTAAGCAGCAGTTCTGTGGATAAAAATGTCTTGTTAATGAGAGAGGTCAGAGGAGAATGGCCAGACTGGTTCAAGCTGACAGGAAGGCATCAGTAACTCAAATAACCACGTGTTACAATAGTGGTGTGCAGAGGAACATCTCTGAAAGCACAAAACATTGAACTTTGAAGTGGATAGGCTACAGCAGCAGAAGACCATGAACATACACTTCGTAACTGAGTGTTTAATACCTGTACCACTCATTTGAACTAGACGGGGATCGGTAAAATGCTATCATATATGTAATGAGCAGAATATTTCCTTGTAATATCACCAGCTTATATTGCAGAACTAAAATTCCCAGCTCATTCCATGATGGGCAGGCATCACATGTGGTTTTGGGTGCACTTCGTGATTTGAAGCTTTTCACTTTGAATGATCTGTTAAGATTGAAAATATTCCTGGATTCATTTCTAATAGCATCTGCATTAAGATTTTTTATTTAATGAATTTCTTCTTTAAAGAATCCTTTGAAAATCTAAAGGGTATTCACTTTGGCTTGTGGAAAGAGGAGTCCTAAAGAGCACTATTTGTCATGATTACATGCAAAATACATATTGATGCACTTTGAAAACGTATTTGTAAAAGATCTTTTCGTGTAGACCATTCAACACACTCATTATCTTTGTCAGAAGATCTATAAATGTTTTACAGAGAGATTGTTAGGGCATATTGTCATCTATTTTCCCTTTTTTTGTCGATAATACAAACAACTAAGTAAATTTTGTGAATATAAGTTTAGCATGAAATCATATTCTTTTAAAGTCAATATGAATTATATTGCACAATTTATCTTGAATTCTGAATTTCAATGGGAAGCACTTGAATCTTCCTTCTGAATTTTTACCTGGCTTGGATACAAAATGCTGTTTTGAGATGTGAGTAAAAACAGAAGTTTGCGAATATTATGCCCTTGCCCAAAGTCTGGATTTAGCTGCCTTTCTGGGGCAGCTAATTGCTGATGACCATGACTCAAGCTTGCCTGGAGGTTCTAAAGCACAGTTCTCCAACATCAGTTTTTTGCTGATGATGTGGATATTGACAGGTAGCAACATGTTTTTAAACGGCAGAGGGCTCCCAACTTCTCAGAGAGATGACTTAGGAGGTGCAGACTTGGGAGTCATATCAAAGGACAGAAGAGAGAAGGAACCCGCAGATCCAGTAATTTGGCTGGAAATCACTGAGGAAGTCAATACAAGCAATCATGTAGCCTACAGTGCCACAAAAATATTAGTGGCTTAACACAGGGGATCAAGGTAGGATCTCATCTCTCAAACATGTCTCTTATTGATGGCACCATTGATAGCACCTACACAATGCACTGATATTCATACAAGCTACATCACTGAATTCTTTGAAGCATAGTTAACACTTCACACTCATTTCACCTCTGTCAGTCATGTGAGACCTCTCTCTCTCTCTCTCTCTCTCTCACACACACACACACACACACACACACACACAATTTTGATTCTGAATGCTGTTGTTCACTTCAATTGTTTGCATGATTTGTACTTTTTTTCTTTCTCTTGCGCATTGAGTGTTGGTCTTTAATTTTTTTTTAATTCTTTTTGTTCTTTTAATTGGGTTCTTTCGGGTTTCTTGCTCTGTGACTACCTGTGAGCAAGCAAATCTCAAGGTTGTATAATTTATACATTCTTTGATAATAAATGTATTGAATTTTGAATCTTAGTTTTAACTGCACGCTCATTCTGTTGTAGGAAAGCCCCGATGAGAACTTTGGAAAACTAAGTTGAAGTCTGAACGATAGATGAATTCTATCACAAACAAGAGAAAATCTGCAGATGCTGGAAATCTAAGCAACCCACACAAAATGCTGGAGGAACTCAGCAGACAAGACAACATACGTGAAAAAGAGTAAACAGTCGACTTTTCAGGCCGAGACCCTTCAACAGGACCAGAGAAGTCAGAGTAAGAAGGTGGGAGGAGGGGAGGAAGAAATACAAGGTAGGAGGTGATAGGTGAAACCAGGACAGGGGAGGGGTGAATTAAAGAGCTGGGAAGTCGATTGGTGTAAGAGATAAAGCTCTGGAGAAGAGGGGATCTGATAGGAGAGGACAGAAGGCCATGGAAGAAAGGGAAGGGGAAGGACAACCAGAGGGAGGTGATGGGCAGGCAAGGAGATAAGGTGAGAGAGAGAAACAAGAATGGGAAATGTTGAAGGGGGCAATTACTGGAAGTTCGAGAAATCAATGTTAATACAATCAGGTTGGAAGCTACCCAGGCAGAAAATAAGGTGTTGCTCCTCTAACCTGAGTGTGACCTCATTAAAACAGTACTGAAGGCCATGGACTGACATGTCAGACTGGGAATGGGAAGTAGAATTAAAATGGGTCACCACTGGGAAATTAGATTAAATTAGATTAGATTATGAGGATATTCAGTCCTCGTTTATTGTCATTTAGAAATGCATGCATTAAAAAATGAAACAATGTTTCTCCAGTATGATATCACAGAAACACAAGACAGGCCAAGACTAAAACTGACAAAAACCACATAATTATAACATATAGTTACAACAGTGCAAAGCAATACCGTAATTCAATAAGAGCAGACCATGGGCACGGTAAAAAAAAGTCTCAAAGTCCTGGTAGCCCCAACATCTCACGCAGACGGTAGAAGGGAGAAACTCTCCCTGCCATGAGCTTCCAGCGCCGCAAACTTGCCGATGCAGCACCCTGGAAGCACCCAACCACAGTCCAACTCTGAGTCCGTCCGAAAACTTTTAGCCTCCAACCAGCCCTCCAACACCGAGTACCGAGCACCACCTCTGCCGAGCGCTTCGACCCGGCCCCAGCCACCAAGCAACAGGCAAAGCTGAGGATTCAGGGCCTTCCCCTGCAGAGATTTCGGATCGCACAGTAGCGGCAGCAGCGCAACAGGCATTTCAGAAATCCCCCTTTCTCTGGCAGATGGAGCATAGGTGCTCGGTGAAGTGGTGTCCCAATCTATGTCAGGTCTCTCCGATATACAGGAGGCCACACCAAGAGCACCGGATATAGTAGATGGCCCTAACAGACTTGCAGATGAAGTGTTGCCTCACCTGGAAGGACTGTTTGGGTCCCTGAGTGGAGGTGAGGGAGGAGGTGTTGGAGAAGGTGTAACACTTGTTCAGCTTGCAAGGATCAGGTGCCAGAAGGGAGATCAATGGGGAGGGGCTAATGGCCAAGGGAGTCACGTAGGGAGGGATCCCTGCGGAAAGCAGAAAGTGAGGGGCAGGGAGGGAAGGAAACATGCTTGTTGGTGGGATCCTGTAGTGCGAATAGAGGAATTCTATTCTCACTACCTCACAAATTATGGTTCAGAGGAGGGGTGTTTGTGGAAAATGTTGAGGTACAGATGGGGACGTGATTGGAGGGAGTTTTGCCGTGGCTTGGTAGAAAGGCTGGAATTAGCCCACTTTTCCATAGTGTGGAGCTGATTGGTTCCATTCAGCAGCCTGTGCTGTCCTCACTTACAGTATCTAATGAATGCTGCAACATCACCAAGGTCAAACAGCTTTCTTGAATCCTCTGAAAATCCCTGACTGAAAAAAAAAATCCAAAATAATGGCAGGGAAGACCAGAGGCATTACTCTGCTCAGTCACCCACTTAAATCCATTCTGAGGTAGTGCAGTATAAAGCAGGGTAACTACAGCTGGCAGCCTCTTGAGAAAAAGCCGGACAATATTGCAGCTACCTTCTTCAGATCCTTGCTTCCACAGAGAATGTACTTCATAAAAATAGTATAATAACATTGGCCACCTCCCAAGAATAAGCATCTTAGCGAATCATTTAACATTTTGTTTGTGTCGTTTCAATGTTTTCAGTGGTACTGCTCTGCCTGGCTTTATCTCTTCACCTCCAGAACCTGAGCAAGATCCCCTAACTAACCATATCCTTTTGCCTGCTGCCCTCAATAATATTCCCAGTTTGTAAAGTACACTCGCACTCTTTAGGTGACCCTTACAGAATGGCAGGAATTAGTACTGATAGTCAATTAGGCAGTTTCCCAAAATATATTAAATGTCCTCTTAAAATGTGCATTTAATTTATCCCAGTACACTAGTGAAGATGGATGATAGATAGCCAAAAAAAACATTCAATTTAATGTTTTAATGCTTTAATGAGCATTAGTGCCAATTTCACCAAGGATAAGAACTTGACCCATTCTTGGACCATTTGTTCCAGGCAACAACATGAAATCCCTTACGAAGGTGGTGTCAGCACTAATTAGTTGCTGCGTCTCAGAACTCCTCCTTGGCCTTGCAGGAGATTCTAAAAGGAAAAAACCTGCAAGCACCTCAGGAGAGATTTTTATTATAGATCGCAGAGATTACATTGATCTCATTAAGCCATGAGGCACACCTATTTACATCAGCAATGAAGTGAGTTAAGTTC
This sequence comes from Mobula hypostoma, assembly GCF_963921235.1. NCBI lineage: Eukaryota > Metazoa > Chordata > Chondrichthyes > Myliobatiformes > Myliobatidae > Mobula > Mobula hypostoma. The sequence goes on from NC_086097.1 coordinate 53,759,978, forward strand.
TGCTCAGAATATAGTGAAGAGTTAACTAATTGCAACAATAAATGAGAAGTAAAAAAAGAACTATGGATTTGTCAGAATAAACTTTCACTTTTGGACCACCAGCTTAAACACAACTCAGACAAATGGGATAAAGGATTTCTCCATTCATAGCCAGATAAAGATCAAAAGTAAAATGTATTTGGACAGTCCCAGTGACATGGCTAGGAGTACGCAGCTCAAAACCCCTTTCAAGCTCATGATTAATTTGAACTAATTAATTTGGCAAGCTCATTCTGGGCCCAAGAGGAAGCAGAGTGTGAGAAGAAACAAATGTGCAGTAGGAATTCTCCTTAGAGCTCGAGGTTCAGTGTGCTGTTTGCATGTTGGTGACTGGGGATTTCTGAAAAGTTTACAAATGTTCATCCTGTCAACTGTCATCCTTCATCTTGTTGAGTACATATATCTTGGTTCACTGTTTCCACCCCTACCCCAGAAAAAGAGGAAATCCAGCTTGCTGCACTGCCAATGATTAAATTCTCAGCAATATCCAAATATAAACACTTCCATTACTGAAGTGAAGGAATCAATTAATGTTCAGCCACGGACAACGTAGCCATTGCACAACCTTCTACTATTTCCTGTGTGAAAAAACAGCTGCATTTCTTTGTCCAACATCTGTCACATACCAGCTGTGCACTAAAATTATAACTGTTTAAAGAAATAACATTGGATTAGTTTAAACAACTACATGGAGCTGCAACTGCCTAGTAAATGATAGAAAGAAACATTTAAACAATACATAAACTAACTGAAGATTTCAGGAAGAAAGTTTCTACACTGAACGATTCTAAGATTTAAAAGTCGACTGGAAGAGGCACCAAGCTTCTTTGTAAAAAAAAATCAAAGTTAAATTATCAAGAATACCTATACACAAAGACTCGTTTTGAAAATGTCAGAAATTATACCTTAGGTATGATTGGTATTTCAAACTTGCTGAAACATGGGCAGTTTGATAAAATTGAATTTAAGTTAACCTTATTTGAGTTATTCTTTTGTAGGACATTTTTTTCCAGATGGACAAGAGAAACTGGTGAAGAAATTTATCTCATCCAAGAGTTTTGAACCCATCTATTTAGAAAAGAAAACCATCCCAAATGCTTATTTATGGTTCACTATTTAGTGACTCTAGTACTGTCTGCATGTTTCCTTTCTATGACTTTATCGATTTAAAAATTGTGTTGTAAATCGTGTGTTTCATCATTCTGTTCAGAATCAGCAGCAAGGAATTTAAAAGAACATGTCCACCTCTCAAGTGTCATTTCCTCTCATAAAACACTGGAATTCTTTCATGTTTAAGAGGTTTTATTACCATGTAGTTGTTTATGGGTTTTGTTTCCTTCTTAGGTCAATAAAGCAATGCAGGATTCTAGAACAAATTCTGCAGTGTTAATCAAAAAAGAAAATCCTTAAATAAGTAACTTTCGCTATTTCTGCATGAATTATCTTGACATCTCTGAGTCAAAAGAGTGCAAGAGTGTTGAGTAGTTCATGGTTAAGCGATGAATTATTGTTGAAGGATTGGTACTTCCTTTGGGTCAACCACAATATGGTTAATCAAATACCAATCAATTATAGATCTGGCAGTTGAATAAATGTCAAGCAAACCACAAGAAAACAAAATCCCCAGATACTTTACACAATAACAATCAAGCGAATGGGGACATATGACAAAGAGAAATTATAAATTCATCTGCCCACTAGTTAGTGAGTTATGACATATTGGTCTCATAATTCTACTCTGTGTGTTTAATAACAGATTTTGAGAACCACCACCAATTCTATCTATTATTTTCTGACTTATGAATGTTGTGGGAAATTTCCTGCGATGAAGCAACTTGAAATATTTTTCCAAGTGAAAACCAATGTATAAATTCAAGTTGTTTTGACTTGATGTATTGTGTATAAGATGATGAGAGGCTTTGATCGTGTGGATAGTCAGAGGCTTTTTCCCAGGGCTGAAATGGCTAACACGAGACGGCACAGTTCTAAGGTATATGAAAGTAGGTAAAGAGGAGATGTCAGGGGTAAGTTTTTTATGCAGAGAGTGGTGAGTGTGTGGAATGGATTGCCAGCGACAGTGGTGGAGGCGGATACGATAGGGTCTTTTAAGAGACTCCTGGATAGGTACATGGAGCTTAGAAAAATAGAGGGCTATGGGTAACCCTAGGTAATTTCTAAAATAATACATGTTTGGCACAGCATTGTGGGCCAAAGGGCCTGTATTGTGCTGTAGGTTTTCTGTGTTCTGTGTTCTATATTTTATCTTGATTTGATTTTGATTACCAGTGTGCATGAAAAGAGTCAGAATTTACCAATAACCAGTTGACCAAGCGTAAACCCATAAGTGGAATGGTAGTAAATTGATGTTTAATTACTGAAACAAAATCCAAATATTATTGTAGGCCAGTTGGATTAAAACAATTGAGGAATTTCTTTTTTTTTTGGCGTGTGCATGCGAGACTGTGCGTGTGCATCTGCCTGTGCGTGTGTGCATCCGAGATGATGTCTTTTTCATGGCTTTTTTTCAGGCGCGGAGTGAGAGAGAGAGACTGCGTGGTGCGCCACTCCCCACACAGACATCTTCGCAGCACTTTTCCCTTTATTTTACGAGGTCGAGTTGCGATCTCGACACACAACCCGGCACGGATGGAAAGCATACTCGAGAGCGGACCCGACTGGTTGCGAACCTGGGAACTTCCGCTCCCGGGTCTGGCACCGATGTCATTGCACCATTAGCTGGCCCCAATTCAAGAAATTTCCAGCACAGACTGACTAAAAATTGAACACAATCAGTCAAAGAATCATGAGGTCTATTTTAAGCTGATTAGAATGGTGGTACAGCAGGGTAGTTTTCTTAGTTTTAAAGTAATGTACATTCCTGGGAATTTGGTAAAGACTAACCCCTTCTTTATCTGACCCCCAATTAATTGACGCAGGATATTCAACAGAAGGAAGTTCTAGGGTATCATTTCTAAATTCCTCCAGTTTAAAGATTGTTTCCTTACATTGATCATAACCTGAACCCAGGGATACTGGACAAAAATGAGGAGCAGAACCATGACACATTTTCCTCTCCTATTGCAGAGGATGAAAGACAATTGTAGCTCCTTGCTGCTGTTCAACTGATGAACACTGTATCCTACTGAATGACATATCTGACAATATTAGACTTTGGTACCTCAAGAACTGTCATTTCATGGCCCAAGCAGAAGCCCTGGCAGATCACAGAGGTGTGCTCCTTACTAAAAGTCCGGGATGCTGCCTTCCCGTCTGGTGACAGAACAGCTCTCAGAGCAGTCAAGAGAAATATCATCTTAAACATCACCAGGGTAAAGGTCGCTTACGCACAAAAAAATTCAGGAACACCTGTCTGATAACAAATCTCAGTATGTATGTGGCTGGGCATCAAGGGGGATAACTGACTATACAAGGAGAAACAGCGTCGACTGTGCCAATGACACCGTCCTCCCTGACACTCGAAACAACACATGCACACTTTGAGGAGTGCAACATAACACCAGCCATGAAAGCTATCACGGCCCCTCCGCCCCCTAATTGAGTGATTATTGTTTGTACCAGCATCAGATGTGAGAAGAACTCTTCAGAGAGTCAATCCCCTTCAGGCGGTCCGGCCAGACTACATCCCAGGCCAGGTACTCAAGGAGCATGCACACCAGCTCACTGATGGCTTCATGGACATCTTCAGCACTTCACTCATCCAGTCTGCTATCCCGACATCCTTCAAATCAGCCACCATAATCCCTGTACCAAAGAACTCTACACCTTCAGATCTAAACAACTACGGCCCGGCAGCACTGATGCCAATTATCATGAAGTGCTTTGAATGACCAGTAATGTCACATATCAAAATCTCCGTTCCTGCCACATTGGATGAACTCTTGTCAATATGCTCACTGACAGAACTGCTCTGTGACAGATGCCATAGAATCTTTCATGCACCTGGCCCTGACACTCGGAGAAAACCGGGACACTTGCTGTACGTCAGAATGCTGTTTCTGGATTTCAGTTTGGCATTGAACACTATTGTCCCACAGACCTTGATGAACAAATTCCTATTTCTCAGTCTAAATACACCACCATGCAACTGGGTGTTGGACTTTCGAATCAATAAACCTCAGATAGTCAGGATGCAAAAATGCTCCTCCCTCCCCATTGTCCTCAACATAGGTGTCCCACAATGTGTGCTGATCTCACTGCTGTACACTCTACTCACTCGTGACTGCAAGGTCAAACACCCGAGTAATCTCGTTGCCAAGTTTGCCAACAGTGGTGCAGCTCATCACCAACAACAATGAGTCGGCCTACAAAGAGGATATTGAAGAGCTCAAGGCCTGGTGCCAGGCAAATAACCTTTTACTCAATGTCGACAAGGCAAGGCAGATAGCCATCAACTTCAGGAAAACTCGCACTACTCTTTACATCGACAGCACTGCAGTGAAAACTATGGGCAGTTTCAGACTCTGGGGAGCGCACATCTAGCACATCTCATGGACTGTTGGTTCCCCTCCCATCAGGAAAGAGGCTATGTAGCATCTATCCCAGGACAACCAGACTCAAAAACAGCTACTTTCCCCAAGAAATAAGGCTGATCTACACCTCCAGCCATTAATCCAACCCTCTGCAACAACAAACACCACTACTTCATCAGTTCCTGTCAGTCACCTTATGTGCAGACACTCCTGTGCCTAGCGTCACTCTATGAACATACAATCAATCTACGTATGTTATATAAGCTTCTTATGTATTTATATTTATTGTGTTTTTTATTATTGTGTTCTTTATCTTATTGGGTATTGTTTTGTGCTGCATCAGATCCAGAGTAACGATTATTTCATTCTCCTTTAGATTAGATTAGATTATGAGGACATGCAGTCCTCTTTTATTGTCATTTAATAATGCCTGCATTAAGAAATGATACAATGTTCCTCCAGAATGATATCACAGAAACACAAGACAAACCAAGACTAAAAAAACTGACAAAAATCACATAATTATAACATATAGTTACAACAGAGCAAAACAATACTGTAATTTGATAAAGAACAGACCATGGGCACAGTAAAAAAAAGTCTCAAAGTCTCTCGAAAGTCCCATCATCTCACACAGACGGTAGAAGGAAGAGAAACTCTCTTCCTGCCATGAACCTCCAGCGCCGCAAACTTGCCGATGCAGCACCCTGGAAGCACCCGACCACAGCTGACTCTTGAGTCCGTCCGAAAACCTCGAGCCTCCGACTAGTCCCCTGACACCGAGTACCAAGCACCATCTCTGCCGAGCGCTTCGACCCCGGCCCCGGCAACAGGCAATAGGCAAAGCTGAGGATTTGGGGCCTTCCCCTCCGGAGATTCTCCATTGCACAGTAGAAACGGCAGCGAAGCAGGCATTTCAGAAGTTTGTCCAGATGTTCCTCCGTGCTACTTATGTCTGTCTCCATCACTCTTGTGTACTTAGAATCTCCTGCATTGTAACTTCTGTCTATCCTAGCTATTTTTCGTGTGATTTTATTCTCTTATATATTGTCCGAAATTTGATGTTTGATTTTTGTATCTTATTCCATGTGAAGCACTTGGAACTGTTTCGTGTTTGAAAAGTGTTAAACAAGTAAACTTGCTTGCTTGCTGGAAATAACATTAAGCAATCTTGAATCTGAAGGTAGACCAGCTCTTGTAAGTAAAGGATCAGGAGTTTGGTCTTTCCTGCATTTATCAATCAGTTATCTCACCCATAATTTGCACCTCACTACTGTCCTTTTCTATACCATTGTCAATCTAATGGGGTACAGATAATCACAGTCTACTCTAGAAACAAGCCAGTCAGTCATAGAGTCAAAGATAAATAGAGCACAGAAAAATGGCCGACTGAATGTGCACAGAGCATTAATCACCCAGTTTTATGCTATCCTGCCCAAATCCATTTTATTCTCCCATATTCCTAAAAAATTCTCCTGGATTCATCCACTCATGTAGTCACCTTACTTGCCCGATGCCAGCCCCCTAGGCCTGAGCCGACATAATAGTAGTGTAGTCACCAAAGCAATTTACAGTGGCCAATTAACGTATTAATCTGCATGCTTTTTTGGGATGAGGGAGGAAGCCAGAGGGAACCCATGCAGACACAGGGAGAATGTGCAAACTCCAGAGGTCAGAACTGAACTCAGGTCATTGGAGTGGTGATGGACTGGGTCTACTGTCTGTGCCTCTCTGCTCTGTATTGTGGCATCCTCAGTGCATGTTTGATAATTATGACTTATGCTTAAGGAAAACCAGGATAACCATTTGTGAAAAGCTGGCACTACCATGACCAGGGTTCAGTTTCCTTGGGCACTTATTGGTTTTTAAAGGCACCACCAGAGCCTGTGGACAGAAAGGAAAGTTTCTCTATCTTAATTATCTAAGCTGATCATGAATTGTCCACTACTCCTCAGCTCCCATTTTCCTGACAGGAGGCTCTCCAGAGATCCATGGAAGTTTGACCAAGATGTAACTGGAGTCACCACAGTGCCTTGCTCTATCCTGCTGTCAGCAAAATGCCATTGCTCTACATGGTGCCAGCTGCACTAAGCTGTAGTATGAGTCAGTTCCTTAGTCCTCTTTGTAATGAAGATAAAGGAAGGGACATGTTTATTAAAAGCTGCTTTTTTTAATCAAAAACAGATGCTAAACTTTGAATTGCTGACTTGTGAGAACAGCAGAGGCTGTAAAGCAGGACATTTGCAACAGGGTTATGAGGAAGTTCTGTTTGTTCTTTGAACACTGTTTGTGGGATGAGCATTACTCCCATTTAATTTCATTGAACCAACCAACCAAACTTTGCAATGTCATTCAGAATACTTTCTGTGATTTCTGATTTGTTAAGCTAATGCATGTATTAGATAACAATCAACCACACTTGTTGGATAAAGTTTGTATAAGCTATTATGTAGCACAAAGAATTCAAACCTGAAGACAAGATTGCGTTTTATGAACAATCTATCGGGTGATCTTTTCCTTATTCCTAGCACATAATCTGTAGTCTTAAAGTATAACTTTTAAGATAAAATCTATCATGTAAAAATAGCATTGTCCTCAGATAACTAAAGGATTGCTAATTCAAAGCCATCAATTACAAAATTAACAGTCCGATTTTTTTCTGGTTTTTTATCAAGCAAGTAAAATATTAACTTCAACTCCTCGCCCTGGTAGATATTGGAATACTGCCTAAATTAAATTTATTTTCGTTTAACATTTCAATTTCTTGGGATAATAGCTATAATAGGAAAGAAATTAACTGAAAAGAGCTTTGAGGATAAATAAATGAAGATGCTTTAATTATTTATTGAAGTACCAACTTACTTCCTATCATTTTATAATAGCTTTTATTTCCTTTTATACTTCATTAGTAGTATGGACATTTATAGATGTCCTTTCAATTTGCCAATCTTCAATTTTTTATAAAATGGTAGAGAAAAAAAGTTTTAAAATAATCCAGAAAATCTGAAACAAAATTACAAAAAATGGAAACTACTTCTGGTGTTACAGAATAGTACCTTAAATGATGACAAAACATTTAATTAAAAGCTTTCCTTTCTTGAAGTGTATGTTTAATTAAATGGAAATAGGATCGATTTTCAATTGTACATAGAACCCTGTTCTTTAATTTTTGAAGGCACAAAAAATGAGCAGAAAGAGTCATTGCAATCAGATGGAATTTTCAAGTCGAGGAGAGCTGTGGATGTTCGGTCCCTGATCTTAAAGGAGCAGAGTTTCAGAGTGGAATGCCAGAGGGTGGTGACTGAAGTTGTGGATGTTCAGTCCCTGGGGTTAAGGGAACAGTTTGGAAATGGAATGCCAAATGGTGGTGACTGAACGATGGACAAAGGCACAGAGACGAGTAGGCTGAAGAGGAACCTAAACACCAGGATGAGAATTATAATTGTGAAGCATCATTAGACTGTGTGCTAAATATATCAGCAAGGATACAAGCAATTGCTGCAAACACTTGTGAGAGAGGACTATGGAATGTTAGAAATCTGTATTATTTTGTGTTTCTTCTTAAATTTATAATCTTCTGCCTAACATTCAAATGATTATCTTTACTTTCCCATTGTCTCTCTCACACAATCATTGCATTCTTGTCCTGATTTTCTGACATATGAATGGCTGAAAGTAAGGAATATAATGTGTTAATTCTGTTTAAAACGTAACCCTCAGGTTCGGCCAGCGGTGTTAGCCTAGGGAAGATGGTCTCTGGCCCCACCAAACTTGTGAAATCTGAGGTGCAAAACCTCTTGTTTGTGTGGATACTGTGTGATCTGTTCCCCCGTTACAAATCGGTACCATGAAATAACAGAAAGTACACCATATACAATTAAATGATTTAGCTCTTTAATTCTTAATTTGACTGAAGGGTTAGTAAAGAAAACAAAAAGAAGAGGGCCCATTTTAATGAAACAGTCTAATGTGCACATGTTGGAGCTCACGGTTTCCCTTCCATTGGTCCTCCACAGATTTCCCTGGGCTTTGTCCAATCCCAGCCCCACTCCAAGTCCACTCCATTCTGCTATCTACGACCTCTTCTTTCTGGCATCTTCTTTCTTCATCTCTCACCAAACAAAAGACCCAGATCACCTCATTCTCAGGCACACAACAAGAAAAAAGAACACTCCCTTCATTGTACGGCACACATTCCAAAGCATCCCGTTATTTCTAGTCATAACCCAAACACTGCTGCTACAGAAAAACTATTATATTAGCAGTGAAACATTTCCCAGGGTGTTACACATTACTAAAACAAAACATAAATTTAAATAACAATTTAAACAAAGAATCCTATAATTAATGAGGTTTTATGATATTATCAGTTGGAAAGAATGGAGTATGAGATAGAAAGTAGAGAAGCTGCAAGTATCTATTAATTGCTATTTTTATTTTTCATGAAAGATCAGACTTCTAGGAATGGGCTTTCACCTGGAGATCAGATTTTTAGAGAGTTACTCTCTTGTCCAAAAGAATGCATCCTGGAGAGTGCGAACAAAATCCTGGAGAGAGTGAGCAGTTTCAAGTTCCTGGATGACAAGGTCTCTGAGGATCTAATCTGGTCCCAACATATTGATGCAGCGAGAAAGAAGGCAAGACAGCGACTATACTTCATTAGGAGTTTGGAGAGATTTGGTATGTCAACAAAAGACACTCAAAAACTTCTATAGATGTACCGTGGAGAGACTTCTGACTGGCTGCATCACTGTCTGGTATTGGGGAGGGGGAGGGGGAGCTACTGCACAGGACTGAAAGAAGCTGAAGGTGGTCATAAATCTAGTCAGCTCCATCTTGGGTACTAGCCTACAAAGTACCCTGGACATCTTCAAGGAGCAGTGTCTCAGAAAGGCAGTGTCCATTATTAAGGACCTCCAGCACCCAGGGCATGCCCTTTTCTCACTGTTACCATCAGGTAGGAGATACAGAAGCCTGAAGGCACACACTCAGCGATTCAGGAACAGCTTCTTCCCCTCTGCCATTCGACTTCTAAATGGACGTTGAATCCTTGGACACTACCTCACTTTTTAAATATATGTTATTTCTTTTTTTGCATGATTTTTAATTTATTCAATACACATATTCTGTAATTGACATTTATTTTTTTCTTCCTCTGTATTATGTATTGCATTAAACTGCTGCAGTTAAGTTAACAAATTTCACGACACATACCAGTGATAGTAAACCTGATTCTGTTTCTGAAATGTAGGCAGCAGCAAACTGTGAATAAAAAATATGGATTGAAAGAGAACACAGATAGAAGAAATGAAAGGTGAGAAGATGGGCTTCCCACCAGCAATGGTAAAATTTGTGTCTTTACCATGAACACAGCATTGGATGAATAAAAATGAAAATCTAGGTATCCAGTAATTGCTTACATGGAAGGAGGTCTGGAGGATCAGAGGATATAACTACATAAAAGATAAGCATTAGGACCATAGGACATAGGAGCAGAACTAGGCCGGGGACCCATTGAGTCTGCTCCGCCATTCCTTCATGGCTGATTTATTATCCCTCTCAACCCCACTCTCCTGCCTTCTCTCCATAGCCTTTGACACCCTGACTAACCAAGAACCTATCAACATCTGCTTTAAAAATACTCAATAACTTGGCCTCCATAGCTACCCGTGCCAATGAATTTCATAGATTCACTACCCTCTGGCTGAAGAAATTCCTTCTCATCTCTGTTCTAAGTGGACATCCCTCTATTCTGAAATTGTGCCCTCTGGTCCTTGACTCACCTACTATAGGAAACCTCCTCTCCACATCCACTCTGTCAGCCTTTCAATATTCGATAGGCTTCAATGAGATCCTCCCTCATTCTTCTAAAGTCCGGTGAGTACAGGCCTAGAGCTATCAAATGCTCCTTATACATTAACTGTTCATTCCAGGATCACCCTTGTCAACCCCCTATGGACCCTCTCCAATGCCAGCACACCTTTTCTTAGATAAGGGGCCTAAATCTGCTCATAATACTCCAGGTGTGGTCTGGCCAATGCCTTATAGAGCCTCAGATCACATCATTGTGTAAGGGGGTTTCGTCTTTTATGTTACTGTGTAGGCTAATTAAAATGGCTTCTTTGTTATTTTAAACGCTGATCAAGTTCTTGCGCTAGCAGCTTGTTTTTGGTTAGACTGTGATAAGAAGATGTTACGAACCAATTGGGATAGTTGTAATGTTTTTGGTGTATCTGAAGATATTGTACGTGCGGGGTTTTGGGGGCAGAAGATGGGAGAGAGAGAGACAGAGGATGGACTAGGTGCTGTGAGCCCACTAACAGGGTCGGACCCCAAGCGGGGCGTTCGGCAAGGAGAGGAGACGGGGACGGACTCGTGTAGAGTGTCTGATTGACCACCGTTGTTGGTCCCAAGTGGCCGGTCGAGGTGGTTCGAGGGGTCGCAGGGTGAAGAAGAAGGGTCCTGAGCTCCAACTGTTCATGCACGAAGAGATTGAACTTTGATAAGTGTGGCGCCTTTGATTTTCCTTTTATATTTTATTCTCTATTAATTATATAGTTCCAGTCATATCTATAAACTGTAAATCATTTAATCGTATCTGGTGTATTGTCTGTTATTTGGGCGGGGTGGGGTACATCACACAGCATCCACACAAACTAATTACCCAGTTTGGCAGGGCCGAGGGCTGTTTCCCTAGACGACAGCGGGCCGAGCGACCCTGAGGCTGGCCAGGGGCCTACAATTGCTCTTACAGTATATTCTAGTCCTCTCAAAATGAATGCTAACGTTGCACTTGCCTTCCTCACCAATGACTCAACCTGCAAGTTAACCTTTAGGGAATCCCTCCCAAGGTCACCCAAACTCCTTTGCACCTCTGATTTTTGAATTTTCTCCCTGTTTAGAAAATAGACTATCCCTTTATTTTTTTTGCCAAAGTTCCCATCACTACATTCAATCTGCCACTTCTTTGCCCATTCTCCCGATCTGTCTAAGTCCTTCTGCAGGTTCCCTGTTTCCTCAACACTACCTTCCCCTCAAATTATGTTTGTATCATTTGCAAACTTCTCCACAACCCTGTCAATTGTATCATATAAATTGTTGACATATAAAGTGAAAAGAAGCACTCCTGTCATCGCCAACCAACAAAGATAGACTCCCATTATTCCAACTCCTTGCCTCATGCTAATCAGCCTATCTTCTATCCATGCTAGTATCTCTCCTTTAATACCATGGGGTCTCGTCTTATTAAGCAGCCTCATGTGCAGCACATTGTAAAAGCCTTCTGAAACTCCAAGCAAAAAGCATCTGCTGACTCTCCTTTGTCTAGCCTGTCTGTTATTTCCTCAAAGAATTCCAACAGATTTGTCAGGCAAGATCTCCCCTTAAGGAAACCATGCTGACTTTGCCCTACTTTATCTTGCACCTCCAAGTACCCTGAAACCTCATCCTTAATAATGGACTCCAACATCTCCCAACCAACTGGTCTATAACTTCCTATCTTCTGCCTTTGTAATTTTCCCATCCTCTGGAATCATTCCAGAATCTATTGATTCTTGAAAGATCATTACTAATGCCTCCACAATCTCTTCAGCCACCTCTTTTAGAACACTGGGGTGCTGTCCATCTGACTTATCTACCTTCAGACCTTTCAGCTTCCCAATCACTTCCTCCTTAGTAATAGCAACTACACATACTTCTGCCCTCTGACACTCTCAAATTTCTGGCATACTGCTGGTGTCTTCCATAGTGAAGACTGACTCAAAATACTTATTAAGTTCGTCTACCATCTCTGTGTCCCCCATTACTACCTCTCCACTGTATTTTTCCAATAGTCCCATATCCACTCTCACTTCTCTTTTCTTCTTTATATAAATGAAAAATCTTGTAGTATTCTCTTTCATATTATTAGCTTGCTTACCTTCGTGTTTCATCTTTTCTAAAAGAAATAGATCCATTGCGCTTTCTACCTCTTTAGATTAATGCAACATAAAACTGTATATGTGCAAAACATTACCTTTCCCTTCCATAAACCCAAATTCCAAATATAATAACAATCCATAAAAACTTCACTGTTCTAAAGCTTCAGTCTTTTGAGTGGTGCTCTGCTTCTTTCAGGATAGCGCCTGTGGACCTGTGGTGTGGTATCAGGTTTGGCAGGTGTCTTGTATAAGACAACGTTCTCAGTTTCCGATGTCACGTTGCTGTCAGTGACATCATCACTGAGAGGCAAGTCCGGTGACTGTGATGTGTCCATTTTGTTGGATGCAGTTGACTCAGGTGTGTTCTTCCTTTGAGCCTCCAGTATCTGGTCTAGATGCCGTCTCTACGTCTGATCTCCAACATCCACTGTATACATCAGTGGTCCAATTCTTGCAGCTTTCCTACTGGGCGTCCACTTGTCTTCTTGGAAATCATGCATTAGGACTTCCTGTCCGATCTCAAAGCTCCTTGTTGCTTCACTTGGCAACTGGCTGAACTGTTTGTTCTGTACTTCCCTCGACAGATCTGGTTTCAGGAGGTCTGTGTGAGATCTCAGACCCCTGTTCATGAACAGCATTGCAGGTGTTTGATTTGTCGTCGCATGAACAGAGTTCCGATACACAAAAAGGAAGTTGTCCACCTTGTGCTGTGGAGAAATGTCTTCCTTGTCCATCACGTTCATGGACTTTGAATTAAATTGACTTTATTTCTTATGTCCTTCACATACATGAGGAGTAAAAATCTTTACATTACCTCTCCATCTGAATGCACACTGTGCAATTTATACTAACTTGTAATAAATAGTATGTACAGTAAGATATACAAGAGAACAGTCAATATAGCTTAGAAATACAATTGTGTCAGCGTGAATTAATCAGTCTGATGGCCTGGTGGAAGAAGCTGTCCCGGAGTCTGTTGGTCCTGGCTTTAAAGCTGCGGTACTGTTTCACCAATGGTAGCAACTAGAACAGTTTGTGGTTGGGGTGACTCAGGACCCCAATGATCCTTCGTTTCCTTTTTACACACCTGTCTCTGTAAATGTCCTGAATAGTGGGAAGTTCACATCCATGGATGCGCTGGGCTGTCCGCACCACTCTCTGCAGAGTCCTGCAATTGGGGTAAGAACATTTCCCATACCAGGCAGTGATGCAGCCAGTCAGGATGCTCTCAATTGTGCCCCTGTGGAAAGTCCGTAGGATTTGAGGAATCACGCCAAACTTCTTCAACTATCTGAGGTGAAAGAGGCACTATTGTGCTTTTTTCACCACACAGCTGGTATGTACATATCAAGTGAGGTCCTCAGTGATGTATACACTGAGGAACTTAAAGCTGTTCACCCTCTCAACCCCAGATCCATTGATGTCAATAGGGTGAGCTGTCTCCATTCCTCCTGTCATCCACAACCAGTTCCTTTGTTTTTGCGACATTGAAGGAGAGGTTGTTTTCTTGACACCATTGTGATGGTGATGACCTCTTCTCTGTAGGCTGCATCATCATTATTATTTGAGATAAGGCCAATCAATGTAGTATCATCTGCAAATTTAATTAGCAAATTGGAGCTGTGGGTGGTGACACAGTCATGAGTATACAGAGAGTAAATGAGGGGGCTTAGGGCACAGCCCTGAGGGACTCCTGTGTTGAGGGTCAGAGGGGCAGAGGCGAGGGAACTCACTCTTACCACCTGCCGTCGATCTGGCAGGAAGTCCAGGATCCAGCTATACAAGGCAGGGTGAAGGTTGAGGTCTCTGAGCTTCTTGTCAAGCCTCGAGGGAATTGTGGTGTTGAATGTTGAACTGTATTTCAAGAACAACATTCTCACATTAGCTTCCCTCTTCTCCAGGTGTGCAAGGACGGCGTGTAGAGCTGTGGCTTGAAGGTTGGGATAAACCTTTCAGCTAACCCATTCATTACTGAGTGGCGAGGAGCTGACTTGATGCCATTTTTCTTCATGAAGAGTCAGGATTGTTCTGATGTGTATTGTGGTCTGTTGTCACTCACAATTTGTTCTGGTAGTCCTCAGAGCAGAGACATTCTTTGCTGAGGTGGTTGACTTCATTGGTATAACCTCTGGCCACGTTGAATGAGCATCCACAGCAATCAGAAGCATACAGTCCGTAAGTAGCCCAACACAGTCAATATGTACTCTTTGCTGTGGTGACAACGCTCACTCCCATGGGTGAAACACAGCCTATGGGGACACATTTTGAACTTTTTAGCATCCCCAATAGCTTTTGGCTAAGCTTTCAATCTGTTTATTTATTACCTTCTCAAACACTTTCTCATTAGCATCAAGTAGCTGTGACAGCCTCTGGTTAGTGCTACCACTTGGGCTGCAGTTGCCTGTTGATGCCACACTGATAGCTTTGATTAAGTGCAGGTCTAGTTGGATTTTTCTTAATCATTCACATCCAAAAAGTGTTGACTCTCCTCTTTTCAATACATAAAGCTCTAACTGTTGTTTGGTCTCCATATGTCACACTTAATTTCAGTTTGCCTTTGGAAAACACTTTTTCGCCTGTGTAAGTCTTTAGCATCATTGAGGTCTTCCCTAACAGTATCTTAGAAAACACTCTGTTGTAGTCAGCCTCTGGGATTATGGACAAACCTGACCCTGTATCCAGCTCCAATTTCAGTTTCGCACTGGACACATCTATTATGATCCAGATGATTTTGTGATCTACTTCAATTATACTATGCAGTTCTAGGCATGACAGTTCACTTTTGTCAGACTCTATGTAGTCTGATTCTGTTTTACTTTCGGTAACTTTATGGATTTGCTTAGTTTTGTGTTTGAGTCTTTTCACTCGGTTGTGTTTTTTGTCTGCCTTGCACATTCTCTCTATGTAACCTTGTCTGTGACACTTTCTGCAAACTTTTTCTTTGAACCAATAGTCATTTGAATCATGGGAAGATTTGCCACATCGATAACATCTTTGGCATTTTGCACCATTCAGGGACATTTTGTGCATTTCACATTCTAACCTCCTTTTCTGTAGTTCTGCAGCAGCCTTTGTTGTAGTCCCTATGGACATTGCAATGGTCAATGTCCATTCTAAGATTAGGTTTCTTTTAGTCGCTTTGACTATGTATGCCGCTTAAAAGTCTGCCCCTTAATGCATCAGAAAGTCCATCTCTAAAGTCACAACACTGGGAAAGTTTGTGCAGTTCTGCAATGTACTCAGAAAGGCTTTCATCTTTTGACTGGTTCCACTTGTAAAATCTAAATCTCTCGGCCATTACCAGTGGAATTGGGCTCAAGTAATTTTGAAAAATTGTAACAATTTTGTCGAACATCTTACTTGTTGGCTTTCTTGGGCTCATTAAGCTAAGAAGTGTAGGGGCTTTCTTTTATTCCTCCACGTCATTTGCATTACAATACAGTTCCACCCTCTCGATATATGACTCCCAGTCTTCTTTAGTGCTATCAAATTCGTCAACTTTTCATATTGAAGCCACCAGCATGTTATTTTCACTTTAAATTCAGTGCATCTTTCACTGTTACTATGCACTATACTTGTGTGTTTGTTGTCATCTGTGACGGCCTTCCCGTGCTGTTTAATATCACCAACAGCACCGACAGTCGTCCTGTAACTGTCGGTGCTGTTGGTGATATTCTCTGACACTCAGGTTCGCACTCGTGGCCAAGTCGTTGTGTCTGAGGACAACTACATATATATACTAAATAAAAGCACGCACACAGCAGACCGGTTTAACTGGTTTATTCACATTGCAGCGAGAGAGAGTGAGAACAATGTACATACACAGACAGCAGATCAATTCGTAGTTCTAAGGGGAGAATCATTGCTCTAAAAGAAATAGATCCATACATGACAGTAGGCATTCTACAAATTTCTTGGGATCTGACTTGGGATTCTCTTGGGATCCAGCACCAACCTGATTTTCCCTATCTACCTGCATATTGAAATTGCCCATAGCTATCATAACATTGCCGTTAATACATACTTTTTCTATTTCCTGTTGCAATTTATATCTTACATTCTGGCACAGTTTGGAGGCCTCTATGTAACTTCTACCAGTGTCTTTTTATCTGTGCAGTTTCTCAACTCCACCTACAAGGTCTCTCCATTTTCCAGTCCTAGGTCACTTCTTTCTAAGGATTTGATTTCATATTTTACCATTCGAGCCACTCCACCCCCTCTGCCTACCTGCCTGTCCTTTCAATACAATGTGTATCCTTGGATGTTAAGCTCCCAACTATGATCTGATTTCAGCCACAATTCAGTGTTGTCCTCAATGTCATACCTGCCAATCTCTAATTGTGCTACAAGATCATCTACCTTATTCCATATACATATACCGCGTGCATTCTAATATTTATCACCATCAGTCCTGTAGTCATCACCCTTTTCAACTTTGCCTCCATATTACATTTCAACACATCCCACTAATTGCAATTTTGCCCTATCATCTACCTGTCCTTCCTCACAGTCCTATGACACACTATCAACTTGTATACCACCTGGCCCACCCTCAGCTCTATCACTCTGATTCCCATCCCCCTGCCAACTTGGTTTAAACCTACGCCAACAGCACCAGCAAATCTGCCCGCAAGGATATTAGTCCCCCTCAGTTTTAGGTGTAACCTGTGCATTTTGTATAGGTCAAACCTTCGCCAGAAGAGATTCCAATGATCCAGAAATCTGAAACCATGCTCCCTGCACCAGTTCCTCAGCCACTAATTCACCTGGGATGTGGTACTAGGAGTAGTCCGGAGATTTTTACCTTGGAGGTCTTGCTCTTCAGACTCTTCCCTAGCTCCCTATTCTCATTATGCAGGACCTCTTCCCCTTTCTATCTATGTCATTGGTGCCAATGTGCACCGTGACTGCTGTTGAGAATCTTGTACAGCCACTCTGAGATGTGCTGAAGCCTAACATCTTAGGGGACAACACACCATCCTGGCTTCTCTTTCATGGCCACAGAATCTGCTGTCCATCCCCCTAACTATTGAGTCCCCTTACAGTAACACTCTGCCTGACTTTACTGAGCTTCCGAGCTGGCCACCTTGCCACAGGCCTGGCTGCTGTTGCTGTGCCCTGATGGGTTAACCCTCCTGAAGCAGTATCCAAAAGGGCTGAGGGGGAATGCCCTTTCTTCATAAAGAAGTAGTCAGATCCATATAAAGCACACTATATATCATGATCGAGTTACCTGGTTATATTCTAAAGGGCTTCTAGATCCATTTTCTGAACAATGGGTGAGGCAGATTCGCTCAATGTCTATTTTGCAGCTTGCTTTGTAATCCTGGAATGCACAATTTGAACTTGGGACTCCTACTCTTGGTCTCTTGGTCTATCTCTATAGATGGATGAAATAATTCAAGATTTTTTTTTCCATTTAGATGCTAACAATTCACATGAGATACATACCCTATACAAATCTGCAAACTTTATGAGCATGGACAATATTTATCATAGATTTCAAGAACATGATACACTATAACTATTACTTTATGTTTCTTCTTTCATGTGTTTTCTATTTTTATTAGTAGTAAAACATAGTCTTTAATGAATGAAGAAATCACACCTCAACCTTTGTTAAAACATTGGCAGATCTCGTAATGTCTATATTCTCGTTCATCCACTGAGCTACACCACTGCATCTTCCTGCAAGAATTAAGATTGTGGTGAACTTGCTACTTGGAAAGTTGCCAGATGACAAATTCAAGGCATTTGAATTCGCCTTCAACGCCGGTAAAATCTGCCATTTCCATTGGAAAAGAAATGTAGCTATTCCTAATGCAAAGAAACCTGGTCACTTCAGGAAGAAAATAATGAGTGCCAAACCAGCAACAGCTTGGAAGCATATTCAAAATAAGTTAAGAACCACAGGAATTCATGTTCATGGTGAACTTGCAAACTACTGGGTGAATACACACAGTGACCTTGAAGGATGGAATCACAATGCACGCCCTTGTATGGTTCTCGGTGTAGCAGCAACAGTTACCATATTTTGTGTCACATCTCTTTGTGAAGTGAAGGACACTTAAATAGTACTCCTCAGTAAACTTAGAACAGAAAAGTGCCTTGAAGATCCACTGTGTCGCCTTCCTCTGTCAGCTTTTAAGCTGCTTCTCCTATCCCAGTCTGCCTCATTCCTCCCTCTTGTCATTCAGGTATCTAATTCAGGAAATAATATTCCCTTAATTGAAGTCAGAAATCTGTTCGCTGGAAGAAAAAAAAACCTGATGTGAAAATGGTCTAATAGGACAGATGTTCGAGACTACCATGGACATGGTGAATGCCCTAGGGTGGTTGTCAGCCTAAAATGGATCTGGAATCGGAAAAGGTAAATTAACAACTAACCAATGTGCTATTGATCAGCCTTTTTAAACGACACTGTTGTCTGTTGCAACACACACAAAATGCTGGATGAACTCAGCAGGCCAGGCAGTATCTATAGAAATGATTAAATAGTCAACGTTTCCGGCTGAGAACCTCCTTCAGAACTGAGAAGGAAGGGGGAAGATGCCAGAATAAAAAGTTGGGAGGAGGAGGAGGAGGAGGAGGACAGCTGGAAGGTGATAGGTGAAGCCAGGTGGGTTGGAGAAGAAGGAATCTGATAGGTGAGGGGAGTGGACCACAGGTGAAAGAGAAGGAGAAGGGGAAGTGATGGTCTGAATGTAAAGCCATATCCTGGGAACAGATGTGGCAGAGGTGAAGAAACTGAGAAAAGGAAATAGCATTTTCACAGGAGATGGGGTGGGAAGAGGTATAGTGGAGAAAACTGTGGGAATCAGTAGGTTTATAAAAGATGTTGGTTGACAGTTTGTCTCCAGAGATGGAGACAGAGAGATTGAGAAAGGGGAGGGAGGTGTCAGACTATTGTCTGTTACTGCCTCAATTTACTGACCAGGTTATAATGTGGAGAGTTTGGCTTCTGGGCAGAGCAATTTTATTCAATCTCAATGAGCCTCAAAGGAGTCAGCTTTTTTGAAATCTTAAAGCCCTGTAAAACAAGATAGATTAATTTTTTAGTCAAAACATACAAGACTGAACCTTACTCCTCCTTGTTATATATATTGTGTATTTTGTCTTAAGATTTTAGTGGTTGCCTCTTCAAAATTCGATCACTGTACTTCAGAAGTTGTTAAAGCAACTAAACCTACGGTATGCCCATCATCCTGGCCTACAGTTCTGACCGCATTAATGTATGTAGGAGACAGAAGGAGTCTTGTTAATTCATGCTTGTCCAGTGGATACCTACATTATGAAAGACACATCTTAGCTGCCTGTCAACTGGGAATGCTGAGAATCCCAACCACTGCTGCCCAACAATTGCACTCCTGGACTCCCGGATATCAGTCTCAGCCAGGTAGAAATGAAAACGGTTCCACAGAAACTGAACTCTTTTACAGAGACTGGATCTCAGTTTTTTCACTCCCACTAGATTCCTGGTGAACTTCTGCAAGTGTGCTGGAAAACTTCAGACGCTGTCTTCAACCAAGACATAATGTTGTGAGGTTGTTATGATGGTCTCTCTGGTAACAGGCTTAAGAAGGGCATAGCACATAATTTTTATATATGCAGACTTCATCTCTGGTTCGGCTTATGTTTGACTAACAGTTCCCTTTTGAATTTGAGGTGCCAGTTTTCAAAGTCCATAAGATTCCAGTAATTCCTTCCAAGATTAAAAAAAAAGTGCCTGTCTCTTTGGTCTGAGAATTGATAGCAGGAGAATTACACAGAAAAGTGACTTATGAAGTAACTAACATGAAATTTGGAGACATTTTGGAAAGAATGGATAGAATAAAATTCTTGAAAGTATGAAAAATACTTTCATTTCTTACAAAATTGAGGCTCCGTTTTGGTGATTCAACATTACTTTCTGCCTGGGGGAATCTCGCGGACCCTGGTCAATCCTTGAGCCTCTGAATAGTGTTACCTTCCATCTGGAGACTCCTGCTGAGATGAGGGCTGGATCCCCAGGGTGCACCTCGATATGAGAATGTAATCAGCTGCCATGGTGCCTATAAAATGGGTAAAAACTTTCAAATTGCTTATGGGACTGTTCAGTCTATCACTCTGAGAGCAGTTAAACAACTCCAACCACCTGGAAACATTTCTGCTCCCTCTCAATAACCTGGGAACACTGGATGCCTGAACCTAACAGTTGTCCCTTGTGCTCTATATTAAAGCAAAAGGAAATAAAAAAAAATTTATAATGTATTTTTCATATATATGCATATACACAATATTCTACCTGAATAATAAGGAATGCTGACCTCGGAGAGAAAGTGGGTCAGGGATTGGGAAGAAGCTGAAATGGTAAAGCAAGATTGGTGGAGATCACAAAAATATATCCCTGAGCTGCCATCCGCCGTCAACTTCAAAACAAAAACCAATAAGTTTATGGGAAATCCAGAATGTTGTGCGCAATTAATGAAATTACATTGTTTCATTCAATTTTTTAAAGTTACGACTGCTTTACTTGATCACAAAGCCAAAAAGAATATCTACCTTTTAAATATATTACTGTTGTATCACAGTTAAATTGCTTATCATCTGTGTAGTAAGTTCAATTCTTGTTATGAATTTTAATTGATATTTTATATGAATACCGTACTGTTTTTGAAACCCAGCATGTAGATTTATGGAAGCATAAAATGACTGAAGGCCATTATCATATATGCTTGCTGTTAGTTAACACATGTAGACTGGCAGCAGCTCATTTTCATCAGGGGAGGCTGGGACTCACAAAGGAGATGCTGGGAGTTATGAATGCCAGGCTCCTGAGGATACATAGAGGCAAAATTGTCAGCATTCCTCATCATTACCATGAAACTGACAATCTGTGGTCTCCCTTTGCCAAGTTAAACACAGAAATCTGCTGCAATCATATCCTGTTTCTCAGAAATTGACATTTTCGAGGATTGAAATCCTTTTAAAATTACTGAGTTGACTTTAAGGTTTAATGCAATTTTCTTTCTGCAAAGGCTTAAGCCTTGTTGAATGGCAAGTATCAACTTCGTGGCATGAGTCTGAATTACTGCTGAACAACTCTCCATCCCTAAAATTCCTCAGTCCAATTATTTTAAAGTTTGGTCTTTAAAAAGCTCATTAAATTTATTTTATTAAGTTTTGCTTGCTGTGTCAACTTCAACCATGCACTCATGAAAATATACCAATCTTTTTTATGCTCCTGGTAAAATGTTTGTAAAATTAATTTAAAATATGTGAACTCTGGTTCCTGTTTTGGTTCCTATATCTACCCTTTTAAATATATAACTGTTATGTCACAGTTAAATTGTTTATCATCTGTGTAATAAATTCACTTCTAGCTTTAAATTTTAATTGATATTTTGTATGAATACTTTACTGTTTTTGAAACCTAGAATGCAGATTTATGGAGGCAGAAAATGACTTGAAGGCCATGTGACTGGCTACTGCTGATAACAGCAGTGTTGCTAGTTGCCTGATGTACCATTCAGCTGTACCTATAATAACATCCCTCCATCTTCTGCTGGCAGAGCCAATTTTGAATCCAATCTACCAAGCCATTGTGCATTCCATAAGCCCTAATTTTATGGATCATACCGTGAAGGAACTTGTTGAATGCTTTCCTCAAGTCCGTGTATACGTTGGCTGCCCTATCCTCTATCAGTTTTGTCACCTCCTCGAGAGACACAGTCAAGTTTTAAGACATGACCTCGCACACAAAGCCATGCTCGCATTTGTTAACATGTCCACAATTTCACAAATGCACATAAATATTATCCCCAAGAAGCAGAATCAGGTTCATTATCACTGTCTTAGAATATGTGAAATGTACTGTTCGTTGCAGCGGTACACTGCAATTACTACACTGTAGTAATTACTATAAATTACAAAATCAATAATTAATATAAAAAGAAATGAAGCCCTGTTCATGGGTTCACGAACGTCAGGAAGGAGACATCAAGGGAACACACGCCAGTACTCATCAGGGGATCAGCAGTGAAAAGGTGAGCAATTTCAAGTTCCTGGGTGTCAACGTCTCTGATAATCTATCCTGGGCCCAACATATTGAGGCAATTACAATGAAGGCAGCACAGTGTCTATATTTCATCAAGAGTTTGACAGGCCAAATCTCCTCAAACTCCTAATGAAGTACAGCCACTGGTATGCATCTTTCATGATTGCAAATGTGTTGAACCCAGGCCAGATGTTCTGAGATGTTGATATCTAGGAACTTCAAGCTGCTCACTCTTTCCACCACTGACCCCTCAATGAGGCATGTTCTTCCAATTTCCCCTTCCTGAAGTTGACAATTAACTCATCGGTCTTGCTGATGTTGAGTGCAAGGTTGTTGTGACACCAATCAACCAGTTGATCTAGCCCACTCCTGTACAAATCCTCAACACTATCTGAGACTTTACCAACAACAGCTGCGTTGTGTCATCTGCAAATTTGTAGATGACATTTGATGCACTGAGACAGGGCTCACCAGTTAATAATTACTGGCTTATCCATTAACAAAGTGGCAATATTGGCAGCAGTCCAAACTTCTGGGCCATCATTTCTGGTTAAAGAGGATTCAAAGATCTCTGTTAAAGCCTCAGCCTCTTCTCTTGCCTCCCTCAATAACTCAGATTAGGTTCCATCAGGTCCTGTGGACATACCAACCTTAATGTTCTTCAACAGGTTCAACTGCCTCTCCCTCTTAATATCAGGATGGCTTAGAAAATCAACATACTCCCCCCTAATCTCACAATGCTCCATGTCTATGTGATGGCAGCCATTTTATGATAAAGACGTAGAAACATTAATACAGGAAATATGCAGTAATACGCAAATCCCCAGGTTCAGTTATTAGGTAGTGCTGAATCTTCAGTAAATTGTACCAGTGAAAGAGATCTCAAATTGTAATTAAGTGTAGATGAAACATGATACCTGATGTGTCTGTGCATGACTACGTATATATTAAATAAAAGCATGCATGTGGGAGATGGCTTTAACTGGTGTATTCCCATTGCAACGAGAGAGAGAACAATGTGCATGCACAGGCATCAGATCAATGCGTAGTGCTAAGGGGGGAGGAACAATTGCTCTAAAAGAAATAGATCCAAACCTTACATTTCCTCCCCCTTTAGATTAATGCAACATAAAACTGTATATGTACAAAACATTCAATTTCCTTTTCATAAACCCATAATTCAAATAAACATGCTTTCACAATAACAGTCCATAACTGTTCTAAAGGTTCAGTCTTTCGGGCGGTGCTCTGTTTCTTTCAGGATAGTGCCTCTGGACCTGTGGAGTGGCATCAGGTTTGGCAGATGTCTTGTCAATGATAACCGCTCTCGTTGCGCCTCTGGACCTATGGGGTGACATTGGGTTTGGTAGGTGTCTTGTCTATGACAATGTTCTCAGTTACTCATATCATGTTACTGTCAGTGACATGATCATCACTGAGAGGTAAGTCCGGTAACTGTAATGTGTCCATCCTGTTGGATGCGGTCGTTTCAAGTGTGTTCTTCGGTTGAGCATCCAGTATCTAGACAACATGACGTCTCCATGTCTGATCTTCTACATCCACTGTGTACATCAGTGGTTCAGTTCTTGTAGCTATCTTACCGGGTGTCCACTTGACTTCTTGGTAGTCATGCACTGGGACTTCCTCTGAAATCTCAAAGCACCTTGCTGCTTCACTTGGCAACTGACTGAACTGTTTGTTCTGTACTTCCCCCTGGAGGTCTGGTTTCAGGAGGTCTATGCAAGATCTCAGATTTCTGCTTATGAACAGCATTTCAGGTGTTTGATATCTCGATGCATGAACAGAGTTCTGATACACAAAAAGGAAGTTGTCCACCTTGTGCTGTAGGGAAATGTCCTCTTTGTCCATCTAATTAATGGACTTCTTGAAGCTTTGGATAACCCTTTCAGCTGACCCATTGATTGTTGGGTGGTGAGGAGCTGACTTGAAATGTCTGATGCTATTTTTCTTCATGAAGACTTAGAATTCTTCTGACTTGAATTGTGGTCTGTTGTCGCTCACAATTTGTTCTGCTAAGCCATTACTGGTGAAGATAGCCCTAAGAGCGGAGACAGAGGTGGCTGACTTCAGTGGTATGACCTGTAGCCACTTTGAATGAACATCCACAGCAATCAGAAACATGAAGTTCATGAATGGCCCAGCAAAGTCAATATGTACTCTTTGCTATGATAAAGATTACCAGTCCCACAGGTGTAACAGTGCCTGTGGGGGTGCATTTTGATCTCTTTGGCATCCTGAATAGCTTTTGGCCAAGTCTTTAATCTGCTTATCTATTTCCTTCTCAAAAACCTTCTGATTAGCATTAAGCTGCTGGGTCAGTTTCTAGTTAGTGTTAGCAGTTGGGCCGCCTTTGCCTGTTGATGTCACGCTGATAGTTTTGATTGAGTGCCAATCTAGTTGGATTTTTCTCAACCATTCACATCAGAAAAGTGCTGGCCCTCCATTTTTCAATACATAAAGCTCTAACTGTTGTGGTTGGCCTCCATACGTCACATTTACTTTCAATTTGCCTTTGGAAGTCTTTAGCATCACTGAGGTCTTCTCTAATGGTATCTTAGAAAACAGTCTGTTGTAGTCAGCCTCAGGAATCATAGTCAAAACTGACCTTGCATCCAGCTCCAATTTCAGTTTTACACTGGACATATCTATTGTGATCCAGATGATTTTGTGATCTATTTCAATTACGCTATGCAGTTCTAGGCATGACAGTTCACTTTTATCAGACTCTATGTAGTTGATTCTGTTTTACGTTCTATAACTTTATGTATTTGCTTAGTTTTGTGTTTGAGACTTTTCAATCTGTTGTGCTTTTTGGCTGCCTTGCACATTTTCTCTATGTGACCTTGTCATAAAACAAGTACCCAACTTTTGCTACTTAGGAAGCTGGGTGACATCAAATGGCAGGTGCGACATGGACATCAAAAGAAGAATAGGGATGGCAAAAGACACCTTTACAAGAATGAAGAGTATACTGACCAATACTAAACTAGGCATGACAACCCGCCTCAGAGTACTGAAATGTTACATTTATCCAGTTATGTTATATGGATCAGAATGTTGGACAATATCTAGTAACATGAGGAATTGAATTGTAGCAACAGAGATGTAGTTTTTGAGAAGGATGCAAAGAATATCATGGATGAAATGAGTATCTAACGAGGATGTCATGAACAGAGCAAACACAAAAAGAGAAATAATGTATGAGGTCATGAAAAGGCAATGTAACTTCATTGGACATGTGACTGGGAAAGAGGAGTTAGAATGCACAGTAATTATGGGAAAGGTTGAAGGGAAGAAAGCAAGAGGAAGACAAAGACAAATGATGATGGAGACAGCAGCCAGAGAACTGAAAACGAATACCAATGAATTGATCCACTTGACCCGAAACAGGAGTGTGTGGGTCATGGCAGTCAAAGCTCAAACTGGGCATGGCACCTGATGATGATGATAATGATGACCTTGTCTGTGACACTTCCTGCAAACTTTTTCTTTGAACCAACAGTCATTTGAATCATGGGAGGATTTGCCACATCGATGACATCTTTGGCATTTTGCACCATTCAGGGACATTTTGTGCATTTCACATCCTAACCTCCTTTTCTGTAGTTCTGCTGCATCCATTGCTGCAGCCTCTATCGACATTGCAATGGTCAATGCCCATTCTAGGGTTAGGTCTCTTTCAGACAGTGGCCACCTTTGAGTGCTTTGACAATGCAAGCCACATAAAAGCCTGTTCCTTAATGCATTGGAAAGTCCATCTCTAAAGTTATAGTACTAGGAAAGTTTGTGCAGTTCTGCAATGTGTTCAGAAAGGCTTTCATCTTTTGACTAGTTCCTTTTGTAACATCTAAATCTCTCAGCTATTACCAGTGGTTTAGGGCTCAAGTGATTTTGTAATATTTTAACACTTTCATTGAATGTCTTGCTTTCTGGCTTTTCAGGGGTTACTAGTTTGTACTTCATTAAACTAAGAAGTGTAGGGGCTTTCTTTTGCTCCACCACGTTGTTTGTGTTACAATATAGTTCAACACTCTTGATATACGACTCCCAGCCTTCATTAATGCTATCTATTCATCAGCTTTCCTGACTGAAGCCATCGTCATGTTATTTTCACTTTAAATACAACATATCTTTCACAGTTACTCACAAGTCTGTCGACTTTCTCAGGCTGTTTAACTCGCATTGTTTTGTCCCATAACTGTCGGTGCAGTTTGTGATATTCTCTGACATTAAGATTCATACTCATTGTCAATTTGTTGTGTCTGTGCGTAGCTACATAAATATAAATAACAGCACACATGTGGGAGATGGCTTTAACTGGTGAATTCACAATACAGCTAGAGAGAGTGAGAACAATGCACATGCGTAGACCGGGTCACGCGCAGACAACAAATCAATGTGTAGTAGTGGGGGGGTGGAAGATCATTGCTCTAAAAGAAATAGATCCATGCATTACAATACCCATGCTTTGGCCAGTTTGAACAAGTTTACATTAAGATGTGCTCAACTGAACACTTTGGAAGAAAAGCACCAGTTAGCGCTGTTCCAAAACCAAGGAAAATACTGCACCCGATTGCAAGCTGAAGCAGGGTTCCTGTCAATGCTTAAATGAACGGAACCCAACCCCCAACGTCCATCCCATAGGGCAGCATCCTACCAACATTAAGCTTGTAGCAAGGGCATGTAAATGTCTACCCCTATTGTATTGCACACTTCAACCTGTACTGAAAGTCATTTTGAACTCTGGAAGAAGAACTGCAACAACACTTCTGCATTCATTGAAAAGCAAAGTATCGGTAGTGAAAGCTAAACCATACGGACCAACAACCAACCCAGACAATGCCTACACTATGTCAAATTAATCGATCTTATCCAGGCCTTTGGGATTTGCAGTACTGTTGCTCAATTTTTCAGTGCTGAGGGGGCATTTGGCAGAGTTGTTAATTATGTTGCTGTAGGAATCTGTGAGCACAATTGTTGGATTCAGACAGATTTATTCTCAGTTGTGATGTATGTCCTCTTATATAGACCGCACCAAAAATAAATAATGATTTATATTTTGTTCCCACGCTCAGTCAAACCAGTAATGGATAACTGAACACAGGATAAAGACGAACAGGTTTCAAGTTGCAGTGAGGAGTCTCTAATTCCAGGTAGGGGGTCGTAGATATACAGTAGAAAAAGAAATTTGGGGGAAAAAAAACAAACTTACCTTTGTCAACAAGTATTTGAAATATGAAAACACTGTCATTCAGGTATATTTATACACATTGCTAGAATAATCAGAAAATTGCGATGAAAATAAATTAGGCTTGGAAAACAATGACGTCAGCATGATTTAAAAATTATACTGAAGCTTAACTATGTACGACGATGTCCAGTGGTCACAAGACGTACCATAGTCATCATCACACATAACGTTACCAGCTACATCATCACATATAACGTTACCATTGTTATTATCACATATAACTTTACCATATCATCACACATAACGTCACCAGCTACATCATCACATATAACGTTACCATTGTTATTATCACATATAACTTTACCATATCATCACACATAACGTCACCAGCTACATCATCACATATAACGTTACCATTGTTATTATCACATATAACTTTACCATATCATCACACATAATGTTACCAGCTACATCATCACACATAACCTTACCATAGTCATCATCATACATAATGTTACCAGCTACAAGACAGGAATTATTGTAGGTCAATAAAAACTCTGGATAGTAAAAGGCATTTCTCTCACATTAGAGAGAAAAGAAAAATGTACGTAGATAAGCATGTGAAAATTGAATTTGAAGGCCTAGTCAGTTTTAAAAGAAGCCCAATAATTTCTTTCTGTGTTGTTGTTGAACTTACAGAAATCAAATATTTTGCAACTTCTTTGATAGTCATGGAATCATTTAGGCTAGGAACATGCCCTTCAGCCCACTATGTTTCTGCCATCCTTCTACACATCTATAGTCATTCTATCTGCTGTATCATACACTCATCACACTGTCAGATCAGCATTCATTTACACTTCTCTTCCCGCTTCATACTGCAGCCGATCACTTTTGCACATCCCTTAGTTAGTTGCGTCTTTGCCCTGGCCATTCTTACTTCTGGTTACCTTACAGGGTGGGTCAGGCCTTCTCCCTTTCAGGTCTGCCTGATCTCCACCTGTCTCACACTTCGTTCTCCCTTCTCACTTTGTTCATGTTTTAACCTACCTGGTGTGCTGGCTCACTCCCCTGCACCCCTTCACATTGCTTGCTCCACTTCCAATTAGCTGCTATTTCTGCTTCACTCTGTGGCTGATTAATGTGGCACGTTCCTGGGTTAGTTGCCCCCTCACTCTGTCCCTGGTTTACCCGACATGTTCCACCAAACTGCTGCTCTTTCAGCTGCCCGTATTGTATATCCAATTATCCTCTCTACACTGTGACAGCTTTTCTTATGTAAGCTTGTGCAATATTTACAAAGACTTTCTCAAAAGGGCTAAATAACTGCATCATCAGCAACCCAAAATTCACTCCAAATATAGAAAGCCAATCAAACTTCCAAGATGAATTCACCTTTTGTGTTAACCCATTTGTAAATATATGCAGTGACCACTTTATTTGGTACATCTGTACACCTGCTTGTTAATGCAAATATCTAATCAACTAATCATATGGAGGCAATTCAATGCATAAAAGCACGTGGACATGGTCAAGGGGTTCACTTGTTCGGAAGAAAGAGCAGAAACAGGAAGGAATATGATCTAAGTACAAACGTACTTTGACCATGGAATGATTATCAGAGCCAGGCAGGGTTGTTTGAGTATCTCAGAAACCGATGATCTCGTGGAACTCTCACATACAACAGTGCATAGTGCTAAAAACAAATACAAAAAAAGATCCAGTGAGTGGCAGTTTTGTGGGCAAAAATGTTCTGTTAATGAGAGAGGTCAGAGGAGAATGGCCAGACAAGAAGGTGATAGTAACTCAAATAATAATGAGCTACAACAGTAATGTGCAGAAGAACATATCTGAATGCACAACATGTAAAAGCTTCAAGTGAGTGGGCTACAACAGCAGAAGATCATGAACATACATTCAGTGGCCATTTTACTATGTACAGGAAGTACAGTGTATATCATTGCTCATGTTAATTTATCCTTAAGATTGTCCCACAATGAAGGAAATAGTTCGGGTATATTTTAAACTTTTTACTCAAAACATAACATATTGGTCTTGGAAAAGTGGATCTTAAAATGTCTGGGCTTTCCATGTGTTTGCTGAACTGCTGCAAGGAAGCAGGTCAAGGTGCCTGCTAGTTCTACTCACTTGAAACTTGTGACTGTGAGGCTAAGCACAGCTCCAGTGCCATATTTAGGTTTGCTACTGCCCTTGGTTGAATCAAAGGTGGTAACGAATCAGCCTATAGGAGGGAGATTGAAAATCTAGCTGAGTGGTGTTACAACAACATCCTCTGACTCAATGCCAGCAAAACCAAGAACCTGCTTATTGACTTTGCGGGAGGAAGCCGGAAGACCACAGGTCAGTCCTCATTGGGGATCAGAGGTGAAGCAAATCAGCAACTTTCAGTTCCTTGGTGCTATCATTTCAGGGATCTGTCCTTGGCCCAGTATGCAAGTTCAATTAGAAAGGAAGCACAACAGTGCCTCTACATCCGTAAAAAATTGCAAACATTCAGCATGATATCTAAAATTTTGATGAACTTCTAAAGATATGGGATGGAGAGCATATAGACTGGTTGCATCAAGGCCTGGTATGAAAAGTCGGGAGGAGAAGATGGCGGCATGACGCAGCTCGCAGCGGCCACTCCGTTGGTGATGTCTGTTATTTGTCAAGTAGGGTGCCGTGCACAATCCTGATTTGATGGAGACTGACGTGAGAGCACGGAGGAACATCTGGAGAAACTTCTGAAATGCCTGCTTTGCTACTGCTGCTACTGTGTGGTCCAGAATCTCCGGAGGAGAAGGCCCCGAGTCCTCGGCTTTGTTTGTTACTCGACGGCCAGGGCGGGGTCAAAGCGCTCGGCAGAGGATGGTGCTCAGAGAGGCTGTATCGCAGGGGCTGGTTGGAGACTCAAAGTTTTCAGACGGACTCAGGGTCTGCTGCGGTCGGGTGCTTCTAATGGTGCTGCATCAGCAAGTTGTCGGCGCTTGGAGGTTCATGGCAGGGAGAGTTTCTCCCTTCTGCCGTCTGCATGAGATGATGAGTCGATCGGGACTTTAGACTTCTTTTTTTACTGTGCCCATGGTCTGCTCTTTATCAAATTATGGTATTGCTTTGCATTGTTGTAACTATATGTTATAATTATGTGGTTTTGTCAGTTTTCGTCTTGGTTTGTCCTTTTTTTTGTGATATCATTCTGGAGGAACATTGTATCATTTTTAATGCATGCATTTCGAAATGACAATATACGAGGACTGAGTGTCCTCATAATCTAAAAAAAACAATTCTCTTGAATGGAAAATCCTAGATCAGAAGGTAGTGGTTACAGCCTAGTCCATCGTGGGTAAAGCCTTCCCCTCCACTGAGCACATCAGCACGGAGTGCTATCTCAGGAAAGCAGTATACATTATCGAGGTCTCCCACTACCCAGGCCATGTGCTCTTCTCACTGCTGCCATCAGGAAGGAGGTGCAATCCTGATTTGACCCACAGGACCCACACAGTTATTACCCCTCAACCATCATGATCTAGAACCAGAGGAGGTAACTTCACTCGGCCCATCACTTTCAAGAACGCTTCATCTCATGTTCTCAATATCTGTTGGGTTTTTTTGGATTTGCACAGTTTGTTGTCTTTTGCACATTGGTTGTTTGACCGTCCTGTCAGGTGCGCTCTTTCATTAATTCTATTGTGTTTCTTGGATATACTGTGTATGCCTGCAAGAAAACAATTCTCAGGGTTGTATATGGTGACATGAATGTAATTTGATATTAAATTTACTTTGAACTTTAGTTTGTTGTTATTCAAAGTCAGTACAAGTCTTTTCAAAAAAAAACTGTGCATTTCTTCTTTTATTCTATGGTTTCCAAGCACTCCAGGTGTGGCTACAAAGAAAGCAGCCATTGTTTTTTTACTGTAAAGTAAAAACAAAAAATGCTGGCAATTTTAGATTAAATTAATTACAGATTACATTTGTAATGAGGTTGTAAGCCTGGGATTGCAGTGACACAAGGTAAAAAAATAAGAGATACTAGGAAAACATCAGACCATAAGATATAGGAGCAGAATTAGGCCATTTGGCCCATCAAGTCTGCTCTGCCATTTCCTTATGCCTGACATATGTTTCCTCTCAGCCCCAATCTGCTGCCTGCTCCCTGTATCCCTTTGTGACCTGACCAATCAAAAACCTATCAACCTCTGCCTTAAATATATGTAAAAATCACCTCCACAGTTGCCTGGGGCAATGAATTCCACAGACTCACCACTCTCTGGCTAAAGAAATTCCTCCACATCTCCATTCTAAAGGGACGTCGCTCTATCCTGAGGCTGTGTCCTCTGGTCTTAGTCTCTACTAGCATAGGAAACATTCTCTCCACATTCACTCTATCAAGGATTTTCACCATTTAACGGGTTTCAATGAGGTCACCCTCATTGTTCCCAATTCTAGTGAACCCAGGCCCATTACCATCAAACACTTTTCACGACAAGCCATTCAATCCTGGGATCATTTTCGTGAACCTCCTTTAAATCCTCTCCAGTTTCAGCACATTCTTTCTAAGATAAAGGACCCAAAGCTGCTCACAATACTCCAAGTGAGGCCTCACCAGTGCTTTATAAAGTCTCAACATTATATCCTTGCTTTTATATTCTAGTCCTCTTGAAATGAATGTTAACATTGCATTTGCATTCCTCACCATCAACTCAAACTGCAAATTAACCTTTTGGGGAATCTTGTACAAGGAATGCCAAGTCCCTTTGTGCCTCAGTTGTTTGAATTTTCTCTCCATTTAAAGAATAGTCAACCTTTTCATTTCTTCTACCAAAGTGTAGGACCATACACTTCCCAACACTGTCTTCCATCTGCCATTTCCTTGCCCATTCTCCTGATCTGCCCAAATCCTTCTGTAGCCTCTCTACTTCCTCAAAACTACCTGCCCCTCCACCTATCTTCATATTGTCTGCAAAGCTTGCGACAAAGCCATCAATTCCATCATTCAAATCATTGACATATACGATAAAAAGAATCGGTCCCAACAAAGGGTCCCAGAAGTGCTCAGAATAAGTTCAATGGAGGCATCACAAGTACTTTATAAAGCTGCAATATTACATAATTGTTTTTATATACTAATCCTCTTGAAATGAGTGCTAACATCGCATTTGCCTTCCGCACCACAGACTCAACCTGAAATTTAACTTTTAGCAAATCCCGCACAAGGACTCCCAGGTCCCTTTTCACCTCAGATTTTTGAATTTTCTCTCCATTTAGAAAGTAGCCTACCATTTATTTATTCTACCAAAGTGCATGATCATACACTTTCGGACACTGTATTCCATCTGCCACTTCTGTACCCATTCTCCTAATCTGTCTAAGACCTTCTGTATCTTCTCTACTTCCTGAAACCTGCTCGCCCCTCCACCTATCATTCACAAACTTTGCAACAAAGCCATAAATTCCATCATCCATGTCATTGACATATAATGTAAAAAGAAACGGTCCCAACACAGACCCTTGTGGAACATCACTAGTCACTGGCAGCCAACCAGAAAAAGCCCCCTTTATTCCCACTCTTTGCCTCCTACCAATCAACCACTACTTTATCCATACTAGTATATTTCCTGTAATATTTCTTCCTCTTTGGGATGTTTACATACTGTGCCTTCTGAGTTGCTTCCAGAAATTCCAACCATTACTACTCCACCATCATCCCTGCCAGTGTTCTTTTCTAATCAATTCTGGCTATCTCCTCTCTTATGCCTCTGTAATTCCCTTTACTCCACTGTAATACTGATACATCTGATTTTAGCATCTCCTTCTCAAATTTCGAGGTGAATTTGCTTATATTATGATCACTTTTCCTGAAGAGCTCCTTTACCTTAAATTCTCTAATCAATTCTGGTTCATTGCACAACACCCAATATGGAATATCTGATCCTGTAGTGGGCTCAACCATAAGCTGCTCTAAAAAGCAATCTCATAGGTATTCCAGAATTTCCTCCTCTTAGAATCCAGCACCAACCTAATTTTACCATTCTACCTGCATATAGAAGACCCTTCATGACTATTGTAACAGTACCCTTTTGCCATACATTTCCTATTTCCCATTGTAATTTGTAGATCACATCCTTGTTATTGGTTGAGGGTCTATATATAACTCCCATCAGGGTCCTTTACCCCTGCAGTTCCTTAGCTCTATCCACAACAATTCAACTTCCTATTAATTTCATTTCATTTTTTTCCCAACAGAGCCACACCACCCCTTCTGCCTACCTGCCTGTCCTTTCAATACAAGAGGTGGGGGCATGGGACTGTCGATCAGGGATACTATCACAGCTGCAGAAAAGGAGGAAGACATGGAAGGATTGTCTGTGGGTAGAAGTTAGGAATAGGAAGGGGTCAATAACTCTTCTGGGTGTTTTGTATAGATCACCCAATAGTAACAGGGACATTGAGAAGCAGATAGAGAGAGAGATTCTGGAAAGGTATAATAATAACAGGGTTGTCGTGGTGGGAGATTTTAATTTCCCAAATATCGATTGGCATGTCCCTAGAGCAAGAGGTTTAGATGGGGTGGAGTTTGTTATGTGTGTTCAAAAAGGTTTCTTGACACAATATGTAGATAAGCTTACAAGAGGAGAGGCTGTACTTGATCTGGTACTGGGAAATGAACCTGGTCAGGTGTCAGTTCTCTCAGTGGGAGAGCATTTTGGGATAGTGATCACAATTAGAACCATAGAACATTACTGCACAGAAACAGGCCTTTTGGCCCTTCTCGGCTGTGCCAAACCACTTTTCTGCCTAGTCCCACTGACCTGCACCAGGACCATATCCCTCTACACACCTCTCATCCATGTATCTGTCCAACCTTTTCTTAAATGTTAAAAGTGAGCCCGCATTTACCACTTCATCTGGCAGCTCATTCCACACTCCCACTACTCTCTGTGTGAAGAAGCGCCCCCCCCCATGTTCCCTTTAAACTTTTCCCCCTTCACCCTTAACCCACGTCCTCTGGTTTTTTTCTCCCCTAGTCTCAGTGGAAAAAGCCTGCTTGCATTCACTCTAT
Source organism: Mobula hypostoma (assembly GCF_963921235.1). Taxonomy (NCBI): domain Eukaryota; kingdom Metazoa; phylum Chordata; class Chondrichthyes; order Myliobatiformes; family Myliobatidae; genus Mobula; species Mobula hypostoma. The sequence continues at coordinate 53,794,737 of NC_086097.1, forward strand.
CTATACCCATCATAATTTTATATACCTGTATCAAATTTCCCCTCATTCTTCTATGCTCCAGGGAATAAAGTCCTCACCTATTCAATCTTTCTCTGTAACTCACTTTCCCGGCAACATCCTTGTAAATCTTCTCTGCACTCTTTCAACCTTATTTATATCCTTCCTGTAATTTGGTGACCAAAACTGCACACAACACTCTAAATTCAGCCTCACCATAACATTCCAACTCTTATACTCAATAGTTTGATTCACACACAGAGAGTGGTGAATCTGTGGAATTCTCTGCCACAGGAAACAGTTGAGGCCAGTTCATTGGCTATATTTAAGAGGGAGTTAGATATGGCCCTTGTGGCTATGGGGGTCAGGGGGTATGGAGGGAAGGCTGGGGTGGGGTTCTGAGTTGGATGATCAGCCATGATCATAATAAATGGCGGTGCAGGCTCGAAGGGCCGAATGGCCTACTCCTGCACCTATTTTCTATGTTTCTATGTTTCTATAAAGGCCAATGTATCAAAAGCTCTCTTTACGACCCTATCTACCTGTGACGCCACTTTTAGGGAATTTTGTATCTGTATTCCCAGATCCCTCTGTTCGACTGCACTCCTCAGTGCCTTACCATTAACCCTGTATGTTCTACCTTGGTTTGTCCTTCCAAAGTGCAATACCTCACACTTGTCTGTATTAAACTCCATCTGCCATTTTTCAGCCCATTTTTCCAGCTGGTCCAAATCCCTCTGCAAACTTTGAAAACCTTCCTCACTGTCCACTACACCTCCAATCTTTGTATCATCAGCAAATTTGCTGATCCAATTTACCACATTATCATCCAGATCATTGATATAGATGACAAATAACAATGGACCTAGCACTGATCCCTGTGGCACACTGGCAGTCACAGGCCTCAAATCAGAGAAGCAATCCTCCACTACCACTCTCTGGCTTCTTCCATTGAGCCAATGTCTAATCCAGTTTATTATCTCTCCATGTATACCTAGCAACTGAATTTTCCTAACTAACCTCCCATGTGGGATCTTGTCAAAGGCTGTACTGAAGTCCATGTAGACAATATCCACTGCCTTCCCTTCATTCACTTTCCTGGTAACCTCCTTGAAAAACTCTAATAGATTGGTTAAACGTGACCTACCACGTACAAAGTCATGTTGACTCTGCCTAATAAGTCCCTGTCTATCCAAATACTTGTAGATCCTATCTCTTAGTACTCCTTCCAATAATTTACCTACTACTGACGTCAAATTTACCAGCCTATAATTTCCGGGATTACTTTTAGAACCTTTTTTAAACAACGGAACAACATGGGCTATCCTCCAATCCTCCAGCACCTCACCCATAGATACCAACATTTTAAATATATCTGCCAGGGCCCCTGCAATTTCAACACTAGTCTCCTTCAAGGTCCGAGGAAATACCCTGTCAGGTTCTGGGGATTTATTTACTCTGATTTGCCTCAAGATAGCAAGCACCTCCTCCTCTTCAATCTGCATAGGTTCCATGACCTCACTACTTGTTTGCCTTATTTCCATAGACTCCATGCCAGTTTCCTTAGTATTAGTAATTAGCCTTAGTAATTCTATCTCCTTTACCATAGCATTAGAAAGGGGTAGGAACAGACAAGTTAGGAAAGCGTTTAATTAGCATAAGGGGAAATATGAGGCTATCAGGCAGGAACTTGGAAGCATAAATTGGGAACAGATGGTCTCAAGGAAATGTACGGAAGAAGTATGGCAAATGTTCAGGGGATATTTGCATGGAGTTCTGTACAGGTACGTCCCAATGAGACAGGGCAAGGATGGTATGAGGGTGGTGTTGGCTAATGTGCATAGGGAGCACAGCTATTTGGTAGGACAGTTGAGGAACAGTGGAATACTTTCGAAGAGATTTTTCACAGTGCTCAACAAAAGTGCATTCTAGTCAAAAGTAAGGACAGTAAGTGTGGGGAGATCCAGCCTTGGATAACTAAGGAAATAAAAGATAGTATCAAATTAAAAGCTCGTGTACAAAGTCGCAAAGAGTAGTAGGAGACTGGAGGATTGGGAAAACTTTAAAAAGCAACAGAGAATAACTAAACAAGAAATAAGGACAGCGAAGATGTAGTATGGAAGTAGATTAGCACAAAATACAAAAACAGATAGCAAAAGTTTTTATAAAGATATAAAGCGGAAGAGGGTGGCTAAAGTCAATGTAGGTTCCCTAGAAGACAAGAAGGGAAAATTGATATTGGGTGATAAGGAAATGGCTGAGGCATTGAATGACTATTTTGTGTCAGTCTTCACGGTGGAGGACACGTCTAATATGCCAAAGACGAAATGGGAGGTGAGGACCTTGATAAAATCACTGTCGCTAAAGAGATAGCGATGAGCAAACTAGAGGGTCTGAAGGTAGCTAAGTCCCCTGATCCTGTTGGGATGCATCCCAGGGTGCTGAAGGAATTGGCGGAGGTTATAGTAGACGTGTTGGTAATCACTTATCAAAACTCTCTAGACTCTGGGCAGGTCCCGGCAGATTGGAAGACAGCAAACGTCACGCCACTTTTTAAAAAAGGATGTAGGCAAAAGATAGAACATAGAATAGTACAGCACAGTATAGGCCCTTCGGCCCACAATGTTGTGCCGACCCTCAAACCCTGCCTCCCATATAAGCCCCCACCTTAGATTCCTCCATATACCTGTCTAGTAGTCTCTTAAACTTCACTAGTGTATCTGCCTCCACCACTGACTCAGGCAGTGCATTCCACGCACCGACCACTCTCTGAGTAAAAAACCTTCCTCTAATATCCCCCTTGAACTTCCCACCCCTTACCTTAAAGCCATGTCCTCTTGTATTGAGCAGTGGTGCCCTGGGGAAGAGGCGCTGGCTATCCACTCTATCTATTCCTCTTATTATCTTGTACACCTCTATCATGTCTCCTCTCATCCTCCTTTTCTCCAAGAGTAAAGCCCTAGCTCCCTTAATCTTTGATCATAATGCATGCTTTCTAAACCAGGCAGCATCCTGGTAAATCTCCTCTGTACCCTTTCCAATGCTTCCGCATCCTTCCTATAGTGAGGTGACCAGAACTGGACACAGTACTCCAAGTGTGGCCTAACCAGAGTTTTATAGAGCTGCATCATTACGTCGCGACTCTTAAACTCTATCCCTCGACTTATGAAAGCTAACACCCCATAAGCTTTCTTAACTACCCTATCCACCTGTGAGGCAACTTTCAGGGATCTGTGGACATGTACCCCGAGATCCCTCTGCTCCTCCACACTACCAAGTATCCTGCCATTTACTTTGTACTCTGCCTTGGAGATTGTCCTTCCAAAGTGTACCACCTCACACTTCTCCGGGTTGAACTCCATCTGCCACTTCTCAGCCCACTTCTGCATCCTATCAATGTCTGTCTGCAATCTTTGGGCAACTATAGGCCAGTTAGATTAATGTCTGTAGTCAGGAAAATGCTTGAAGCTGTCATTAAGGAAGAAATAGCGAAACATTTAGAAGGAGTGGTTCCATTAGACAGACGCAGCATGGATTCAGAAAGGGCAGGTCCTGTTTGACAAGCTTACTGGAGTTCTTTGAGGACATAATGAGTGCAGTGGATAGAGGGGAACAGGTGGATGTCGTATACTTGGATTTCCAGAAGACGTTCGATAAAATGACACACAAGAGACTTATAAATAAGATACGGATGCATGGAGTCGGAGGAAGTGTATTGGCATGGATAGTGGATTGGTTAACCGATAGAAGGCAGAGAGTTAGTATAAATGAGTGTTTCTCCAGTTGGCAGTCAGTGGAGTTGCCGCAGGGGTCAGTGCTGGGCCGGCAGCTGTTTACAACTGATGATTTGGAAGAGGGGACTGAGTGTAGCATAGCAAAATTTGCTGATGACACTAAACTGAGTGGAATAGCAAATTGTACAGAGGATGTGGAGAGTGTGCAGAGGGACATAGATAGGTTAAGTGAGTGGGCCAAGGTCTGGCAGATGGAATACAATGTTGGCAAATGTGAGATCATCCACTTTGGAAAGAATAATAGAAGAGCAGATTATTATTTAAATGGTGAAAGATTGCAGCATGCTGTTGTGCAGAGGGACTTGGGAGTGCTTGTTCATGAATCGCAAAAAGTTGGCTTGCAGGTACAAGTTATTAAGAAGGCAAACAGAATGTTGAACTTCATTGCTAGAGGGATTGAATTCAAGAGCAGGGAGGTCATACTGCAACTATGCAGGGTATTGGTGAGGCCGCACCTAGAGAGCTGTGTGCAGTTCTGGTCTCCAAAGTTGTCGAAGGATATACTGGCTTTGGAGGCAGTGCAGAGGAGGTTCACCAGGTTGATTCCAGGGATAAAGGGGTTAACCTATGAGGAGAGATTGAGTCATCTGGGACTATACTCTCTGGAGTTCAGAAGAATGAGAGGGGATTTTATAGAAACATACAAAATTTTGAAAGGGATAAATAAGATAGAAGTAGGAAAGTTGTTTCCATTGGTAGGTGAAACTAAAACTAGTGGACATTGCCTCAAGATTCAGGGGAGAAGATTTAGGATAGAGATGAGGAGAAACTGTTTTTCCCAGAGAGTGGTGAATCTGTGGAATTCTCTGCCCAGGGGAGCAGGTGAGGCTTCCTCTCTAAATATACTTAAGAAACAGTTAGATAGGTTTTTACATAGTAAGGGAATTGAGGGTTATGGGGAAAAGGCAGGTAGATGGAGCTGAGTTTACAGACAGATCAGCCATGTTCTTATTGAATAGCAGGGCAGGGTTGATGGGCCGGATGGCCTACTCCTGCTCCTATTTCTTATGTTCTTATGTTCTTATGGTAGAGTACAGGAAACATGGTATACAAAGGCTGCTGTAAATCTAGTAAAGAAGAAAAGAAGAGCTTATGAAAGGTTCAAAAACTAGGTAATGATAGTGATCTAGAAGATTATAAGGCTAGCAGGAAGGAGCTTAAGAAAGAAATTAGGAGAGCCAGAAGGGGCCATGAGAAGACCTTGGTGGACAGGATTAAGGAAAAGCCCAAGGTATTCTACAAGTACGTGAAGAGCAAGAGGATAAGACGTAAGAGAATAGGACAATGGAAAAGTATGTATGGAACTGGAGGAGATAACAGAGGTACTTAATGAATACTTTGCTTCAGTATTCACTACGGAAAAGGATCTTGGCGATTGTAGGGATGACGTACAGTGGACTGAAAAGTTTGAGCATGTAGATATTAAGAAAGAGGATGTGCTGGAGCTTTTGGAAAGCATCAAGTTGGATAAGTCACAGGGATCGGACGAGATGTACCCCAGGCTACTGTGGGAAGCGAGGGAGGAGATTACTGAGCTTCTGGCGATGATCTTTGCATCATCAATTGGGACAGGAGAGTTTCCGGAGGATTGGAGGGTTGCGGATGTTGTTCCCTTATTCGAGAAAGGGAGTAGAGATAGCCTAGGAAATTATAGACCAGTGAGTCTTACTTCAGTGGTTAGTAAGTTGATGGAGAAGATCCTGAGAGGCAGGATTTATGAACATTTGGAGAGGTATAATATGATTAGGAATAGTCAGCAAGGCTTTGTCAAGGGCAGGTCGTGCCTTACCAGCCTGATTGAATTTTTTGAGGATGTGACTAAACACATTGATGAAGGAAGAGCAGTAGATGTAGTGTATATGGATTTCAGCAAGGCATTTGATAAGGTACCCCATTCAAGGCTTATTGAGAAAGTAAGGAAGGCATGGGATCCAAGGGGACATTGCTTTGTGGATCCAGAACTGGCTTGCCCACAGAAGGCAAAGAGTGGTTGTAGATGGGTCATATTCTGCATGGGGATCGGTGACCAGTGGTATGCCTCAGGGATCTGTTCTGGGACCCGTACTCTTTGTGATTTTTATAAATGAGCTGGATGAAGAAGTGGAGGGATGGATTAGTAAATTTGCTGATGACACAAAGGTTGGAGGTGTTGTGGATAGTGTGGAGGGCTGTCAGATGTTACAGTGGGACATCGATAGGATGCAAAACTGGGCTGAGTTCAGTTGGAGTTCAACCCAGATAAGTGTGAGGTGGTTCATTTTGGTAGGTCAAATATAATGAGAGAATGTAGTATTAATGGCAAGACTCTTGGCAGTGTGGAGGATCAGAGGGATCTTGGGGTCCAAGTGCATAGGACACTCATATCTGCTGCGCAGGTTGACTCTGTGGTTAAGAAGGCGTATGGTGTATTGGCCTTCACTAATCGTGGGACTGAGCTTAGGAGTTGAGAGGTAATGTTACAGCTATATGGGACCCTGGTCAGACCCCATTTGGAGTACTGTTCTCAGTTCTGGTCGCCTCACTATAGGAAGGATGTGGAAACCATAGAAAGGGTGCAGAGGAGATTTACAAGGATGTTGCCTGGATTGGGGAGCATGCCTTGTGAGAATAGGTGAGGGAACTCGGCCTTTTTTCCTTGGAGCGACAGAGGATGAGAAGTGACCTAATAGAGGTGTATAAGATGATGAGAGGCATTGATCGTGTGGATTGTCAGAGGCTTTTTCCCAGGGCTGAAATGGCTGGCACGAGAAGGCACAGTTTTAAGGTACTTGGAAGTAGGTACAGAGGAGATGTCAGGGGTAAGCTTTTTTTTTTATTTTTTTTACACAGAGAGTGGTGAGTGCGTGGAATGGGCTGCCGGTGACGGTGGTGAATACAGATACGATAGGGTCTTTTAAGAGACTCCTGGGTAGATATGTGGAGCTCAGAAAAATAGAGGGCTATGGGTAACCCTAGGTAATTTCTGAGGTAAAGACATGTTCGGCTGTAGGTTTTCTAGGTGTATCCTTGGACATTAAGCTCCCAGCTACAATTTTCTTTCAGCCATGATTCAGTGATGCCTACAATATCATACATATCAATCTGTAACTGTGCTACAAGTTATTCTACCTTATTCCATATGCTGCGTGCATTCAAATATGACACCTTCAGTCCTGTATTCACCCTTTTCAACTTTGTCTGCCTTTTACATTGCAACTCATCCTGTTGACTGCACTTTTCCCTTATCAACAGCCTCGCCCAGCTAGGAGTCTCACTACATATTGCTTTTGTTTGTCAACCAACTACCTCATCCTCAGCACTATCACTCCAGTCCCATCCCTCCGCCAAGTTAGCTTAAACCCACCCGACCAAATCTGGCAAACCTGCCTGCAGGGATATTGTACCCCCCGGGTTCAGGTGCACCCTGTCACTTTTGTACCGGTCATACGTACCCCGGAAGAGATCCCAATGATCCATAAATCTGAAGCCCTGCCCCCTGCACCAGTTCCTCAGCCGCACATTCACCTGCCAAATCATCCTATTCGTACCCTTACTAGCACGTGGCACAGGCAGCTATCCAGAGATTACCACCCTCGAGGTCCTGTTTTTCAGCTTTCTACCTAGCTTGCTAAAATCTCTCTTCAGGTACCTCCGCACCTTGTCTACCTGTGTCATTTGTTCTAATATACACCAAGAATTCAGGCTGCTTACCCTCACCCATGAGAATGCCATGGGTCCAATCTATGACATCCCTGACCCTGGCACTAGGGAGGCAACATGCCATTCTGGGTGTCTCTATAGCGCCCACAGAATCTCATCTCTGTTCCTCTGACTGTGGAATCTCCTATCAATACTGCCATCCTATTCACTTCTGCTCTCTGAGCCACAGCACCAGACTGAGTGCCAGAGACCCAGTCACTGTGGCTCCCCCTGGTAGGCCTTACCCCTCAACGGTATCTAAAGTTGTCTACTTATTATTGAGAGGAATGGCCACAGGTGTACTCTGCACCGGCTGTGCATTTCTCCTCCTTCTCCTGACAGTCACCCAGTTACCTGTCTCCGGCAACCCAGGGGAAACTACCTCCCTGTAGCTCCTGTCTATCACCTCCTCATGCTCCTGTATGAGTTGAAGGTCATCGAGCTGCAGCTCCAGTTCCTTAATACATTCTCTCAGGAGCTGCAACTCGGTGCACCTGGTGCAGATGTGTTTATCTGGGAGACCTCCAGTCTCCCAGACCTCCCTCATCCCACACAGAGTACAAAACACTATCCTTGGAGCCATTCGCACTGCCCTACTATGCCGCAATAGACAAGGAATGAACAAATAAGAAGAAAAAGAGAGAAACTTACAGGACACTTTACCTCGCCCAAGCTTGACAGCCACAGCCACTCTAAAGCCAGTACGCTCAAAAGAATGCCGTGTCACTTGCACTTGCATTACTTTGATTCGCCCTTTCTAACGAATCCGTCTCATTTCACTTCTCAACCTGGAGAAACTGCCGCGAAGCTCTGCTGTTTAAACCTTGATCTTGGACCAGATTGAAAGGTACTTCTTTTTATGCAAACCCACACATTCCATGTGGAGGACGTACAGAGACTCCTTACAGAGGACACCAGGATTGAACTCTGGCATCCCAAGTCGTAATAACGTTGCGCTAGCCATATGCTACCGAATCGTGATGATGAGCTCAAAATGCAGGCAATTGAGAAGTAACAAAAAAAATTAACAAGTGATCACCTGCAAAAGATATAAAACTGATTGAGCTGTTTATGTCAAAGACATTGTTTGATATCAATGATCATAGAATAACACTGTGAGTAGAATCATCAAAGAAAACAAACACCAGGTCCAAAATGTTTCCATTTACAGGCTCCCATCAGAATTCCTCAGATCAGTTTGTTCATTGAAGATTAAAACTCATTGTTCCTGGAATTGTTTCTGAAACATCATTACCCAAGCATTGTAGTGCTCCAGGATGGCCAAGTTGTTTGGAAGGAGCAGCATTTCCTTCATTGGTTCCCCACTGAAAAGTTCAAGTACACTTCGGTGACATTGACTATATGCCGTCAGTGCGCTGAGTTCAGGCTGGATGGCATCCTTTAGGCCTGTGCTGTGGATAAGGTCAAAGGCCACCAGCTTTGACAAGGTTGTGAGCATCTGACAGTTTGAATGATAGAGGGGGACCATCAGTTTGATTGGTGAAGGAGGTAGGGTGGACAAGCAATTCCAACGATGATGAGTAGGTGAGAAAGATGGAAAGATGTGAGAGTGGAGGGAGGAAAGAATCAGAAATGAAGCTTCTGTGATGGATGGAGCGGAAACAAAAGGAAAATAATCAGAACCAACAAATTGTATAGGGGGTCATTGGATTGTGTGGAAATGGCCATTTCCTGGAATTAAATTACTAATTGTGTCAGAAATAGGATTGGGGAGTGGGGGACGTATAGATGGGGTGCCACAACATAGAAGCTGATGGTGACATCTTGAAGAATGAAATAAGTAACTTACATAAATTTTTAATCTTAATTCTTAAAATTTTTGGAATTTTTGTTTTGAAAATTTGCTCTGCAACTTCCAACACATCTCTTTGTTCTCAAACAAGGGGATTCCCCACCACATATAGAGCCCTGAACAATGTCTGCTTTATTTGCTACACCCCTTCTCACTCCTAGAAACACTTTAAGAATACACCTTATCTTCACTTTCCATCTGAACCCATTATCACGTAATTTTGGATACCTTTGGTATGATGCCATATCCAAGCACACTTTTTCTTCACTTCTCCATTCAGTATTCCAAAGGGACCATTTATCAATGACCAACAATACCATTCATTTCCCTTACAAACCAAGAGCTGCAGCATATCATATACATTTCTCCAGTTCCTTTCTGAAGTATTTAACATGTGCATATATCTTAAGAATTGTGTGCAGCATGGTATAACCTCCAAGAGGGTGGTATCAACCTTCGCTGTGAGCTGAGTGTTGTTCAGCTTCCAAGGAGGATGGAGATACAAGAAGGCAGATGTTGGAATCTAGAACTGTTGCAGGGTATTGACCTGAAACTGCAACAATTCCTTTTTCCCCACAGATACTGTTCAACCTAATGAGTTCCTCCAAAAGATTGTTTGTCATCATAAGGTGAATGTTTCTTTGCCAGCTCTGTTCTTTTGCTTGCCATAACAAGAACCTATACATAGTACACTTTTCCATCTGCCAAGGATGCATTCTTTCCAGCTGAAGAGGTAATTCACTTCTTCCAAGTGAATACTCATTCCCAACAATGCAGTCTGCACTACACTGAGGCCAAATGCAGAACAAGTGGCTGTTTTGCAGAACACCTTTATTCAATTATTACACTTTCAGAGAAAAAAATTCTAATTATAATGTTCTGCTCTTACCACTTTTAGGAAACAAACGTCTTCTCACATGACCTCACAATGTCCCCAGTTTTATGTTAAATAGAGCAGACAAGCATCTTTGGCTAAAGTTCATAATAGTTCCCAGCTCCTTTGCAAACATTACGCAGTTGTGTCTATTGCTTTTCCAGCTTTTTTTCATAAAGAGAATTGATTTAATCATTGCCACAAATCACTTGAGAGCCAGTGGAAATTCGCCAGCAATCCAAAGGCTGGCACTCAGTATGTGAAATAATTTTTTCTCCTACTGAGCATCTAAGGGTGCAAACCTGCCTTGTAAATGGACGGAGGGTAGATGCTCAGCAAAGCTCTTTCCACCAGAACAAGCAGGATCTCCCAGTGGCCACCCATTTTAATTTCACTTCCCATTCCCATTCTGATATGTCCACTGTCTTGATGAGGCCACATTTAGGTTGGAGGAACAACACGTTATATGCCGTTTGGGTAGTCTCCAACCTGATAGCATGAACATTGATTTCTCAAATTTCTGGTAATGCACCTCACCCCACACTCCCTTCACCATCCCCTTTTCCCTCTCTCACCTTATCTCCTTGCCCACCCATCACCGCCCTCTGGTGCTCCTCCCCCACTTTTCTTTCTTCCACAGCCTTTTGTCTCTTTCACGAATCAACTTCCCAGCTCTTTGCTTCATCCCTCCCCCTCCAGGTTTCACCTATCCCCTGGTGTTTCTCTACCCCCCTCCCCCCCACTTTTCAAATCTACTCCTCAGCTTTTTTTTCTACTGTCCTTCCAAAGGGCTTTGGCCCGAAACGTCGACTGTACTTTTCTCCATAGATGCTGTCTGGACTGCTGAGTTTCTCCACCATTTTAAGTATGTACACTGTTCGCTGAAAGTGACAGAAAAATATGAAGTTTGATTTTTAAAAATTTGATCCTCAGCTTTATTAACAGTGGTGTGAAATGTTAAGTAAGAAAATTTTGCTAATACTTTTGCCTTAGATGGACTGTAGTGTCAGGCGTTATACTTTAGTGGGAGAAGGGCATTTACTAGACTGGTACCACAGATGCTTAGCATGTATTACAAGAAGGAAAGAAACATAGAAACACAGAAAATAGGTGCAGGGGTAGGCCATTTGGCCCTTCGAGCCTGCACCACCATTCAGTATGATCATGGCTGATCATCCAACTCAGAACCCTGTACCAGCCTTCCCTCCATACCCCCTGATCCCTTTAGCCACAAGGGCCATATCTAACTCCCTCTTAAATATAGCCAATGAACTGGCCTCAACTGTTTCCTGTGGCAGAGAATTCTACAGATTCACCACTCTCTGTGTGAAGAAGTTTTTCCAATCTCGGTCCTAAAAGGCTTCCCCTTTATCCTCAAACTGTGACCCCTCGTTCTGGACTTCCCCAACATTGGGAACAATCTTCCTGCATCTAGCCTGTCCAATCCCTTTAGGATTTTATACGTTTCAATAAGATCCCCCCTCAATCTTCTAAATTCCAACGAATATAAGCCTAGTCGATCCAGTCTTTCATCATATGAAAGTCCTGCCATCCCAGGAATCAACCTGGTGAACCTTCTTTGTACTCCCTCTATGGCAAGAATGTCTTTCCTCAGATTAGGGGACCAAAACTGCACACAATACTCCAGGTGTGGTCTCACCAAGGCCTTGTACAACTGCAGTAGTACCTCCCTGCTCTTGTACTCGAATCCTCTTGCTATGAATGCCAGCATACCATTCGCCTTTTTCACTGCCTGCTGTACCTACATGCCCACTTTCAATGACTGGTGTATAATGACACCCAGGTCTCGTTGCACCTCCCCTTTTCCTAATCAGCCACCATTCAAATTATAATCTGTTTTCCTGTTCTTGCCACCAAAGTGGATAACCTCACATTTATCCACATTAAATTGCATCTGCCATGAATTTGCCCACTCACCTAACCTATCCAAGTCACCCTGCATTCTCTTAGCATCCTCCTCACAGCTAACACTGCCACCCAGCTTCGTGTCATCCACAAACTTGGAGATGCTGCATTTAATTCCCTCCTCTAAGTCATTAATGTATATTGTAAACAACTGGGGTCTCAGCACTGAGCCTTGCGGTACCCCACTAGTCACTGCCTGCCATTCTGAAAGCGTTTCTCAAAGAAAGAAACTGTGGTGGTCACTTTGGGTCAGAAAAGGTTAAGAAGACATGTAATAAATGTTTAAATCATGAAATGTTCTGATAGATTAAATAAGGAAAATAAACTCTTACACTATCGCCTGAGTCAGTAACTGGACAATATAGATTTAAGGTGAATGGCAGAAGAACCAGATCTTGATGATGCTGATGAAGGCAAGGCAGAGGATGTTGTCTACATGGACTTTAGACTGGGTCCTGCATGGGTGGTTGGTCAAGATAACTCAGTCGCCCAGCATTCAAGATGAGGTAATGAATTGGATTAGATACTGGCTTTGTGGGAGAAGACAGAGAGTGGTCATAGATGGTTGCTGTCTGACAGGAGGACTGTGCCTAGTGGAGTCTCATGGGGATCAGTGCTGGGTCTGTTGTTATTTGTCATCTATATCAATGATCTGTATGGTAATGTGGATAACTGGATCAGCAAATTTCCGGATGACACTAAGTCTGGGGGTGCAGTGAATAGTAAGGAAATCTATCAGAGTTTGGATGAGCTGGAAAAATTGGGCTGAAAAATGGAAGACGGAATTTAATGCAGATGAGCACGAGGTGTTGCACATCGGTACGGTCAACCAGGGTAGGTCTTACACAGTGAACAGCAGGGCACTGAGGAGTGCTGTAGAACAAAGGGATCTGGGAATACAGGTGCATAATACATTGAAAGTGACAGCACAAGTAGATACGGTCATAAAGTTTTTGGTACATTGGCCTTCAAAAATCAAAGTACTGAGTACAGGAGCTGCCATGTTCGATTGAAGTTGTATAAGATGTTGGCAGGGTAATCGGTCAGCATCTGACTACACTATTGAGCTTTTGACTTTGGCCCAAGGGAGTAGCTGGACCGGGGAGGCCTTGGCACTCTGTACCACCACGGACTCCGAGACAAACTAAAAGGAGAGCTGTCAGAGGACTTGGAGGCGCTGATAGATCAGTCCGTTCACCTTGATAATCGCCTGGCGGAGAGAGAATGGGACTATGTCAAGAGGTCAGGGAGGGTTAGCCCAAGCCTGGTCACAATACATCACAGTTCCACATCCCTACCTCAGATAATACCAGCTCAACTCCTGCTCAGGATCCTGCTGAGGCCATGCGAATCAGCTGCGCAAGGCTCCCCGTCTCTCCCCGTGAGAGCTCCTGGCATCGTCACTGAGGTTGCTGCTATTACTGCAGGGAAACAAGCCTCCTGCAGTTTGAATGTCCAAAGCTGCAGCCGTCGGGCGGGCGGTGATGGAAACAGCCACTACTCCCAACCCCATGAATCCAAGTTCTCGTAAGGTAAAAACTAATGAGAAGTGAATGCTCTTGTGGACTCCGGGACAGCTGGTTACTTCCTATTGGGGACTGCCAGTGATTCAACACACTTCTGCAGGAGGTGATCCAGCCCATGCCTGCAGCTGCCCTGGACAGCCGTCTGCTCGAGATTCTGCAGCAGACATCGGTTTGGTGGATGAGGATTGAGGATCAGGTGGAGGACATTAGTTTCTATTAGTTTTTATATCATCATCTCCTCACATAATGCAAGGAGAAATAGTCTAGGGCAAGGGACCAGCTTTGCAGCCCGGGCAACAGCTGTGGCTGTCTACTCAGGATCTGCCCCTCTGTTGGAGTCTAAGAAGTTAGCCCCCAAGTTCATCGGACCCTTCGAGATTGCCAAGGAAGTAAGCCAGTGGCTTGCACTTTACAGCTCCCCAAAACTGTTAAAATCAATCCCACTTTCCACATTTGCACAACAAAACCTATAAATACTCGTCCTTTAGCCCAACCACTATCAGTCCCACAGCCACCCAAGTTTGTGGATAGTGAACAGGTCTTCACTCTAAAAAAAGTTCTGGATTCATGAAATGTTTGGGGTGTTCAGCAGTTCCTCATGGACCGGGAAGGATTTGGACAACTCTTTAAGTTTTAAGATAGCTATAGATGAGAATAAGTATAGATCTTGCATACTCAAATTGGAGCTGGGCAAATTATGAGAGCATTAGGCAGGAACAAGGGAGAGATCATTGGGAACAGCTGTTTTTGGGCAAGTCCACATCTGACATGTGGAAGGTGTTTAAAGACAAACTGCACAGACTACAGGACAGGTATGCCCCAGTCAGAAGGAAGGACAAGAATGGCAGGATGTTGAGAGAAGTGATGAATTTAGTCAAGAAGAAAATAGAAAAATATTTAAAACATCAGAAGCTAGAATCAAACAGAGCTCTTGAGGATTACAAAGAAGCCAGAAAAGAACTGAAGAAGGGAATTAGGAAAGCCAGCAGGGACTGTGAAAAGTCCTTGGCAAATAGGATGAATGAGAATCCCAAGGCATTCGATAACCAGTTTCCCCTGGGATTAATAAAGTATGACTATGACTATATGCATCAGGAATTAGATTAGATTATGAGGACACGCAGTCCTCTTTCATTGTCATTTAGTAATGCATGGGAGGGTAACTAGGGAGGGGGTGGGACCATTCAGTGATAAAGAGGGGAACATCTGCTTGGATGTGGAAGATGTAGGTGAGGTGCTTAATGAGTACTTTGCATCAGTATTTACCAAGGAGAATTGAGTGGAGTTTAGGGAGATCAGTGCTGAATGTACTAACATGGTAGCGCATTTAGAAGTAAAAGAAGAGATTCTGTTGGGTCTCTGAAAGAGTATTAAGTTGGACAAGTACCCAGGGCCTGATGGAATATACCCCAGGTTATTGAGAGAGCCAAAAGCAGAGATTGCAAGGGCCTTGATCAATAGGTTTGTGTCCTCTCTCACCACGTCAAGGTCCTGGAGGACAGGCAAGTTGTGAACGTTATTCCAGAAGGGAACCAGGGTTATTCCTGGAAATGACAGATGGGTGAGCCTCATATCAGTGGTAGGGAAGTTACTGGAGGGAATTCTTAGGGAGAGAATTTATGAGCATTTGGAGAACCATAGTCTAATTAGGGAGAGCCATCATGACTTTGTGTGGGGCAGGTCATGTCTCACTAATTTGACTGAATTTTTTGATGAAGTGTCACGGGTGATTGATGAAGGTAGAGCTGTGGGTGTTGTTTATATGGATTTTAGTAAGATATTTGACAAGGTCCTTCAGAGGAGGGTATTCCAGAAGATTAGGATGCAATGGATCCATGGTGAATTGGCCATTTGAATTCAGAAATGACTTGCCCATGGAAGGCAGAGGGTAGTTGTTGAAAGGACTCATTTGAGCTGGAGGTCTGTGATTAGTGATGTTCTGGTGGGATCTGTAGTGAGACCTCTGCTGTTTGTCATGTATATAAATGACCTGGATGAAAATGTAGATGGCTGGGTTAGAAAGTTTGCAGACAACACAAAGATTGATGGTGTTGTGGATAGCAGAGAAGACTGGCAAAGAGCACAATGATATGTTGCAATAGATCAGTTGCAGATATGTGCAGAGAAATGGCAGATGGACAAATGATAAGGGTTGCACCTTGGTAGGTCAAATGTAGAGAGACAGTACACCTTTAGGGTAAGACCCTTAACAGTGTTGATGAGCAGAGGGACCAAGTTCACAGCTCCCTGAAAGTGGCTGTGCAGGTTGATAGGGAGGTAAAGAAGACATGTAGCATGTTCACCTTTATTAGTCAAGGCACTGAGTTCAAAAGTCGGGCATACAGTTCTGGTCGCCCCATTATAGGAAGGATATTGAGGCTTTAGAGAGGGTGTTCAGAAGATGTTTAACAGGATGCTGCCAGGATTAGAGGACATGTGCTATGATAAGCGATTGGACAAACTTGGGTTGTTTTCTCTAGAGTGGCAAAGGCTGAGGAGAGATCTGATAGAAGTTTGTAAGATTATGAGAGGCAGAGATAGAGTAGACAGACCATATCTTTTTTTTCCCAAGGTTGAATTGGCTAATACCAGAGAACATACATTTAGGGTTGACAGGGGGTAATTTCAAAGGAGATGTGAGGGGCAAGTTTTTTTTTTACACAGAGAGTGGAGGGTGCCTGGAATGCACTGCCAGCAGTGGTGGTAGAGGCAGCTACATTAGGGACTTTTAAAAGATGTTTAGATGATCACATGACTGTGAGGAAAATTAAAAGATATTGACTTTATGTTGGCAGAGGGGATTAATTAGGTTGCCTATCTGATTACTTATTTAATTGGATTTGCACAACATTGTGGGCCAAAAGGCTTTTTCCCATGCTCTACTGTTCTAAATTGTACGTTAAATGGCTTCCATTAAACACAAAAACCCCTGATGTACTCTTTTGGACATATATTGAACCAGCCTTTCCTGAAAGAACCATTCTGCTAGAGGAACTCAACAGCCAAGCAGTGTCTGCAGAGGGAAAGGAACTGTCAATATTTTGGGTCTAAACTCTGGAACAGGACTAACTGTGGAAAGCAGAGACAGCCAGGAGAAAGAGGAAAGGGTGAATAGTGAGACAGATCACAAGGTAATTGGTGGATTGGGGAGGGGTAAAGGATCACAGCCAGGTCAGAGCAGTTAGGGGAGTGAAGGAGTGGATTTGGGAGGCAAGTGGTTGACAAAACATAGCTGGTGTGGTGTGGGCGGGGGAGAATGACTGTAGATACTGAAAAATGGACTAGGGAAACAGTGGCGGCACCAGAGATTTTTTCTTGCTGGTGCTACGGAGGGGCTGAATTATTCAGTGATGGTGCTGAGGGATGCACTGTATGGTAATACGTATTCGCAAGGCCAGACGCATGGCATTAAAAAGTCAGTTTCCAGCACTATGTGCCTGCTATAAGTGCCTCTGTTGATTCACAAGCAACAGCAATTGATAGATCTAATATAGAAGTGAACTGTTACAGTGTCAACAGCATCGGAGACAACCTGGGCTACACGGAGCATAAACAAAAAAAAACAAACAGAGATCCGAGCAAACAGCGCACAACGTGAATCATGCACCAATCCCGCAATCAGCGTCAAATGCGTGCTTTTCAACTGAAAAGCACAACATAAACCCGCTGCTATTCGTATTACATAGACAGCAATGCCAAAAGATACACCATTATTAAAGTCAAATAAGGCAAACAACAGATGCAAGGCTTTACCAGGAGTTGGACAAATCATACTCTGACCATGCAATACCTCAATTAATTCGGCTATTGAATTTAAAACAAAAATCAACAGAATCACCGCTTGGAAGTCTAAGCAAAGCCAGTAGGCTTAATAGCAGTAAATGTAATATTCTAGGATTTGCAGGAAACATAAGGACTATGGGGTATCCACCACAGAATAATAATAATAATCAGCATTAGTCTTGGCCCAAATTTTTAAAAAATCAACTGCACTACCATTAATATTTTCAGAGACGCACAATCCATCTGTTGTTGTGATTGGTGGTGAAAGCATCAATGATTTTCTGGTTGTCAAGTACTTTGGTCCTCCGGCTGTTTATGGCCAACAGGGTCAAGTTGCTGTTCTGAGCATCGACGCTGCTATTCCTTAAGTAGTTTTTGACGTGTCTGAGGCAAGAGAAACTCCGTTAGCATGAGGCAGATGTCACAGGCAGAGTCAGTGATATGCACATTAGTTTGTATGAATCTATAAATGCATCGCGGTACGGTCTCATTAGAGCTAGAAATTCCACTGTGTCATTCACTGTCTGTCCTCGCTTTTGTTTTGTTTCCAGCAGACTCCGAACCTGATGTAGCTCTGCAGTCAGTTTCACTTCAGTCACCCCATAGTATTGGGCCATTGGCCAAAGACAGTTCTTGTCTAGGAAGAACTTGTGTTTGGGACTCAATGCTGATACTCCAGTCAGAACACTCCCAGTCTCAACTGAGAACTGTCTTTTCATTTCAGTCAGAAATCTGTCTATAACTGGATAGAAACAATGGTTGCGAAGGTCAACAGAGGATGTGACAGGTGTGTGTTCAGTTTGGGCCTCAACAACAAAATCATGTAGGCAGCGGGGTGGCTGGGCCTGTCTCCTTTCATGTGGTCTGCTCTGTATACCGGCCTTGACGCACAGGTCCCTAGCTCTTGTCTGAATTTCACTCCATAATTCCTCTCCCCGTTTTGCTAAAAGTGCATTGATAACAGACTGAGCCAAGTCCACAACAGATGAAAGCTCCAAACTGGGGGATTGTAGCTGGTCTGACCTGAACCTGGTGACTTGGAGTAATTCCTCAAACAGAGTGAGAAGTAAAGCAAACTGCTCGTCAATCAGTCCATTTACAGCTCTGGCCTCCGTTTTCCTCCGTGCATTTGGTTGACCCATAATATCCTGTAGTGTAGGTAGAATGGCAGGGAGTGATTTCCTTATAGCCCACAAAGCTGTATACTGCCATGCCCAGCGTGTATCTGACAATTTCTTCAACTCCACGGGCTGTGTAGTTAATTCCTGTTCTCTCTGTTTCTTCATGAAAAGATCGTGGGCAGCAGAGTTTGAAAAGAAATTGTAAAGCAGCTGCACAGTTTCAAGAAACTCACCCGCTTGTGGTACATTGCTCACAACATCCACTAAAACAAGGTTAAGTCTGTGAGCATGACAGTGTATATATAATGCCTGTGGGACCTCTTTCCTGAACCTCTCTTGTACCTTGTTATTGCACCCGGACATCACTGCTGCCCCGTCATAACACTGACCTATACACGCATTCTTATCAATAACACACTGGGCGAGTGTCTGTTCAATGCTTTTAAGAAGCGACTCTGCGTCCAACCCTTCTGCTGGAGTGAAGTGCAAGAATTCTTCTAGCACTGTTTCGTTATTCAAATACCGCACCACCACTGATATTTGCTCCTTTTTACTCAAGTCTTTACTTTCATCCACCATGTTGGCAAAATATCCAGCCTCCTTGATTTCTGCACTTATTTGACGTCTGACCATATCTGCCATAATACCCATAATTTCATTTTGGACATCGTGATGGGTGTTTTTTTGCATTTCCAGGATTTTTTTAGCTACAGTCTTATCAAACTTCCCAATTACGCTGAGCAACTCAACAAAGTTTCCCCTATTGCCAGATCCATCATCCTCCCGGTGTCCTCGCTGGGCAATGCCTTGGCACGCAGTATAGCATAGAGACTCAACCACTGCTCTCATATACTCACGATTTTCCTGGACAATCTTTGCATGTCCTTTGTCAAGCATACTTCCCAATCTTGAACCGTCTTGTTTTCTCAATCTGAATTCAGCCCAAGCCTCCACAGCAAACTTATGAGCTGCATTTACATAGTGGGTTTTGAAAGCTGTTGCAGCTTTCCGCCAGTTGTGGTAACTGGTGACAGTGAAGGTAGACTCAGAATGGAACCCATGTCCTCCACACAGGAAATGCCTGCATGCGAAGCAGAATGTAGCATCCTTTGTGATTGAATATTCCAGCCAGTACAGGCCAAACCAGCCACAAATACTCCTTTGCTGATTGCCAAACTGTTGCGAAGGGTACTTTTTCAATGCTGGCTGACAGGGTCCTTCCTCAGGCTGCTGGCTAACATCGCTAACAGTATTCCCACTTGCACTAAGAGCAGCTTCATCCATTCTCTTCCGAATCCCGCTCCATTTCTTGTTCCTCTACTTCGCCCTCACACTCCTTCGATGAACTGCTGTCGTCCTCATCCCCACTTACTTCTTTCTGCATGTCACTTTCAATTAAGACAGACTCAGGCTGAGACACCACTGATTCCTCTGGATGAGGTCGTTTTCTGACTAAAAATGGATCCATTTTCATGCCAGCCAAAATAATGCACGTGCCAGGCCCACGCTCGCTTGTAAAAGCATAATGTGCGCGTGTGTCATCCGTTAGTCTCGCGAGACCATGGATCTGCGCCTGGATATATACTATCAATCTCTCGTGTGAGTGAGAGTGAGTGACATCACCACCTTAAGTGATCTTAGAGAGGACAGCAACGGCAAGACATTGACAACGAACGAATAAGCAGAAGTGTAGAGTGGATCTGACAGAGTTTATAACTTTATTGCTGCGTGAGTGCTATAGTAATTGGGGCCGCTGTTTCACTAGATCAACTGGAGAAACAAGCTGTATTTAAAACTATACAGAGAAAGCAAAGCAGCTGCAGTTAATTTCTTGGTGGTACTATGGTGGGGCTATTGCAATTTCTGCTGGGGCTATAGCCCCAGCTAGCACCACCTTAGCGCCGCCCCTGCAGGGAAACCACGAGAATCCACAGGACCAGTACAAGGCAGTCTGGATAACAAGGTGGAAAATGTCATAGGCAGCTCCAACTCATGTTCAGGATTTCCACAGGGATTCCCAGTTTGCCCTATTGAAGTGCTGGCAGCAGGGCAGAAGATCTTTTCCAACTAATACAAAGGCACTTAACTTATTTCCCAGCTGTGTGATATTTCTCCATTATTACAATCACTGGGTCTTTAAAGCTTACCATTAAAAAATGATCAATATTTTTGGGTGAAGGGAGAAAGGACTTTCTGTGAAGAAAGCAAGGGTAGATTCTCATGGATCTTTTTGCTTACCTAGGTTGGACAATATTAATTTTCTCCAGTTACACAATGAATTTGAATTAGTGAAACAAAAGATAAGGAAGGTGAATCAGATTTCAAGTCAGCTTCACTGTACTAAACTTCCTTCACAAAACATATTAAACTCCCTTTTCAAAGTGAAGAGTTACTGCAGGCTCTCTAGCACATTACATTTGGTGAAGGGGATACAATTTAAAACATGTCATGATTGAATTTAATATAAGCACATGTCCCATTTGGGTAAATGACAGATTCCAATTCAATATGTCAATGTTTTTGATGTGTTTTTAATCTATATGCTAAAAATATGAAAATAATTGCTTTGAAGTTAAATCAGAGCTTAGGACAAAGTGGGTGAATACTATGTATAAAATGATACATTATTACTTTGATAGATCAATTTCATAACAAAAAATCTGCAAGCCATTTACTATTAGTTTAGACTTTAGTATCAAATAATAATTAAAAAGTTCAAAGTTTACAAATGAAAATATCAGCAAGTGCAGAGCAAATTTACCAGATTGATACTATGACAAATTGATAGTAATTTTGAGGAGAGATTACATAAACTTGAGATCTAGCTCCTAAAATATTGGGTGAGGAGTGATGCCACTGAGGTTTTCCAAGATCACTTGGCAGATCTTGTGCCCTTGTGAAATCATTTCTGTTGGGTTTCTCTGTTTATCTGCGAAAGTCATTACTGGCATTTACTTTAGCTGGCACAGTGCTTAAAGACACACAAAGTCAGTACAGATTGGGCCACACCCCATATGGTTGCTTATTCATATGGAAAAAGATCCCTTGGAATTATTCATCTTCAAAAAGGTATCTGCTGATCTATAATGGTGTGTGCTGGCAGAAAACAAATCGTCACATTTCTCAAGTACTTCAATGACTGTAAAGTGCTTCAGGATATTGTGAATTATATAAACACCAATTCTTCTTTCTTAATACCAGAACTAGCTATGCCAGGTCTCCATTGCTAGGTTATTTGTGATGCTTCCTCTGCTTGCTACCATCATGGTAACGGGATTCAGTCACTAATAATGTCACACCGACAGCATGCAAATAACACGAGAGACTGAAAATAGCCAGACCCACCACCATGTAGACCTGTTTCAAATCCCAGGAAATATAGTGGCAATCCCAGCTAAATTGGTACTGAGTAATACCATCTTTACAAAGTTTATTGTTCAACTTTAACCAATATTAAGTCCTATGCAGTTATTCACAAGGCATGAAAGGTCTTTATGAGTAATTGGTTACTTGTCTTATATTGCACTTACGAAAATTTAACTTCAAACTCCAATGTTAAGCTGTGGCAAACTCAATATTCTGCAACTTACTTAGAAATGAAATAGTTACTACAGAGGCTTACTGAACAGTCACTGATGTTTTATAAGTATACCATTCTCTAACATTAGCATTTTTCAGTTTGATAATCACAACAAATTAAGTTAAAATAAAAAAACATAAGATATAGGAGCAGAATTAGGCCATTTGGCTCATTGAGTCTGCTCTGCTATTTCATCATTGCTGACCCCATTTTCCTTTCAGCCCCAATCTCCTGCCTTCATTCCCACTCTTTACCCCCTGGCAATCAGCCATCGCTTTATCCATGCTAGAACTTCCCTGTAATACCATAGGCTCGTAGCTTGCTAAGAAGCCTCATGTGTGGCACCTTGTCAAAATCCTTCTGAAAATCCAAGTACACAACATCAACCAATTCTCCTTTGCCTACCCTGCTTGTTATTTCTTCAAAGAATTCTAACAGATTTGTGGAGCAAGATTTTCCCTTCAGGAAACCATGCTGGCTTTGGCCTATTTTATCATGTGCCTCTATGTACCCTGAAACCACATCCTTAACAATCAACTCCAACATCTTCCCAGCCACTGAGGTCAGACTAGCTGGCCCATGGTATTTTTTCTTCTGTCTCTCTCCCTTCTGGAAGAGCAGAGTGACTTTTGCAATTTTCCTTTCTTCCAGAACCATCCAAGAACCTAGTGATTTTTGAAAGGTCATTACCAATGCCTCCATGACCCCTTCAGCCACCTCTTTCAGAACCCTGTGGTGTAGTCCATCTGGTCCAGGTGACATCTCATTAATATATTAAATTATAAAGTAGCACATGAAATAATTTCTTCACTATTGGAAAGAGTGAAAGAAACAGAAAGAAAAACTGTTAAGATGAAGAAGATCAACTGAGCACCCTTACAACTGAGTATAGGTTCCCTTTCTTCACAAATGAGCATAGGGTCGTGGTGTGAAATACAAGTGTGGAAACCTGGAATGCCTTCCCACTTTGAAATTGAGTCTTAATATCCACTCTCACATCAGGTACAGCAGGAGTCAGTCGGAGAGTGAAAGATCACAGTACTCTTCCTTAACAACTTGACTATTATAAGCACAGAAGAGTATCAAAGCTGCAAACTTGGAGCATTTGAATTTGAGATGACAGCCAGCCACTGCAAATTAAGATTTGCCTTCTTATGGCTAAGTTGTGTTTTTGAGTGATATTATCCTATGGATTCAAAGCACTGGATTGAAAGGTGGTTTCAATTTAAAGGTGGGCTGCACCCAGCACGTATTCTGACGATGTTGGTCGTTGACACAAGTGGTACATTTCACTGTATGTTTTGATATACATATGACAAATAAAACTAATCTTTCATCTTTTAATCTTTAATTGACCTGGCCCAAGTTCAATTAAACTGAAGTACAAATGTCACTGTGCAACAACATTCTCAGCTTACCTACATTTGTACATAAGATGTGAATCAAAAGACAGCAATTGATCTGTCTTTTCAACCTTTAAAAATGCAAAATGTTTTATGAAGTTTTTGGAGAAGGACTATTTTTCCTTCATTATATATCACTTTGTCATTTGGCCTTCTCATCTGCCTCTTTGCTGCATTCAAATTATTGAAAGTGATCCCAACAAACTCCAACTTTAATAAGTTTTGCCTCGTGGGATCAAAATTACACAGAATCTTTTTTCTGGAAACCACTACTGCCATGCTATGTATTGTACTTTTAAGAATTTGGGAACAGAAGAACTGAGATATTTACATATGCTGCTTCCCCTCTTCTCCAATTTGCTTTCTCATCCAGAAAAGATGAAAACACATGATTCACAGATCTCATCAGGCTTCCCAAATCTCTTCATAATAACTATTAATTCTCTGTGAGCTGCAAACACAAATGATATCTTAATATCCTCAAACGTGAGATGGCTTGAGTAGGAATGAGGACTGGGAACTTGGATGTTTACTTTAAGTGTTCCAAGCCCAGAAATAACTGTTCATCTGATTCTCCCATATTGGTCCTGATAAGATAACTGACAATCCCAACCTCTACAGTTCACTTTATGTTGCTTGTCGAGTTATCTACATACTGTACTGTGTAAAGAAGTCTATCCTGTTTCCTATCAAATAACAATGATTTTGGAAGTTCAGATTTCCCAGTTCTGCAGTTCCTTAGTTCATTGCTTTAGTAGACCACAGACTGGCTAAATATCCCTGAATTACAGACCTTCAGAACTCAACTATAACAAAAATTATTTACACAATCTTCTTTCTAAAAATGTATGCAATGTTTTAAACCAGAATACTCTGTGTAATTTCTTTCTGGCTTATGAATAATGCCTACATTAGTCCATTCCTGTGGCATTGTAAACAAGGGTTAAGGACAGGGAAAGTGTTGGAAACATCTCCAAAGCAGTGATGACATTAAACAGTAAATATTGGAAAACATATTGTCATGGAAATTAAACATGGATTGAGTAAGTTTTCTAACTTAAATACAACAAAATATGCATTAGTTTTTCCTCATTATTAAACCACAATGGGGGAGGGGAGAGCGTTCAACCCACAGAAAGCACGTCACCACTCACTGCCAAAGTTGAACAATTGCCACTGGACATCGGAGCACAGCTGACCAAGCATTGGTGAATTGTAAATAAATTGTAAGAGCACTCAAATATGCAAATTTATGCTGTGCCAGTTGCCGGCAAATAACAAAATGAAGCAGAAATAGGCATCAAAATTAACTAAAAATCATTAATAGAGAAGTGGCAGTGGGGATTTTAATAAACTACCACAAGAGCAAATGTCACAACACTAAGCAGCAAAGGAGAAGCAATAGCACTAAATGAATAAATGAGCAATGGAAAGTTGAAGTTAATTAGTTAATGGAACCTTTGGAAGCCAAATCAACAAATATTTATGTGGGTAGCTATGAATCTGAACCACAGTCTCAAGAACCTGAGCATTAATCACGATGATATTTGATCAAAAACAAAATTCTACTTACCAGATTAATAGAACTGTAAACATGCAAAAAATAAGGAAAAAATGACAGAGTGATTATTCACCCAACAATGTGCATTTTAGCGCAAATAAATATTAGCAATTGTGTAAAACAATATATCAACAAATGGAGAAAATGCTCATGGTATTCAGTGTTCAGTGCAGAACTAAAATCATAAAGTTGGGAGGCTTATGCTGGGTCAAATTGGAACAGTGCAGGAAGCCACATACGGATGGATCAGAGTGGGAGTTGGATGCGGACTTGGTGTCAGACTAAACAAAAGTGCTTGCAAAATCTTTGTTTTGTTTTTCCAACACAGAGGAGAAATAACAGGATTTGTTGAATATTTATAGTTCAAATATCACACTGTAATTGGGCTGCATCACCCTCACTCTGAATCCTCTTGTTTCCTTTGCATTTGCACCTATCCTTGGCTCAGTGTGATTGATCCACCTGGAGTTCTGGATGCTACAGCTTGTGGACTGACCACAAATTGGAGTGGGGTCACTGGGAATGTCTTGGGCTTGAGCAGTGGCTCACGAGGGCTCAGCCTGAGGTCCTTTCAATTGCTTTTGTTGTCCAAGGCCCTTGAATTGTTCTTAAATGTCTCCAGTAATCAGGTACATTTTAAAACAAGAACACATAAATGATTTTATAAATATTATTGACATGCCCAGAAAAAAATATGAAAAATACTTGGAATACCTTAAATTCATAAAAATTAACTGAAACCATAAAGTAAATAACCTTTAGTCAAGACCTGTGACTCTGAATGGGGTCCAGTAGTGAAAGAAATGTCCCGAGCCAAGGGGCGGATCCTTCAGCTGGGTGTTCAGTGGTGCCACAGAACAAACCGCTTCTCACCTCTAACTTCCATGCTTCAATGTACAGACGCGGAAGTCAGATAACTTGACCTGTTCTCAAAATTAACCAGGGGTTCTCTACTGAACTTTCAGTTAAGGATCAATTTGTTCTATCCTGTTAGCTTCAAGTTCAAATTTAAGCTTTTTGTCATTCAGCCGTATACATGTATACGTCCAAATGAAACAGCGCTCCTCTGAACCAAAGTGCACAGCACAGTACATATAGGTACATGATGTGATTAGTCTGCTCTGCTTAATTACAAAAATGCAAGATCAAGCACTTTACATTAAGAGGGAGAGCACAAAGTTTCATGAATAATTAAAAACTGACTTCAGAAATCCATTACCAAATGTATCAGCTTTCTTGCTCCCTGGATTATCATTCCTTTATACTTTTTAAATAAAAATTTACTGATAATTTAAACGTGTAAAATTATCTGAATTTGAAAAAGAATCTAGTGACAACGGAAACCTGATTGGATGAAGACTAACCAATCAGGAGGGATATACCACCAGATGAGACATGCCCAAGCATCATCCCTGATGAGATGGCAGAGTTTAGCACCGAACCATTGATTAAACTTGATACCTATACCTGGTTGGCAACCCAAGAAGAGTTTATTCATTATCTGAATTTGCTTGGAAAATGAAACAGCACTTTGAGGCCGGAAAATGACAAACCATAATTTGAAATAGAAGGAGATTTAACAGCATAGGGTTCAACAAAACACTTCCACGTTTACGTTTTAAAACCTTATGTGTGAGGCATAGAAGGATATGGTCCTGGTGCAGGTGAGAAATGAAGGTTAGCACAGATGTGTTGGGTCGAAGGGCCCATTTCTTCATGGACAACGACACTAAATTACCATCAGCAACAGGGATTAACATTGCAGTGGGGGATATCAGAGCACCTGAGACCAGACTGAGCAGGAGAAATGACTGTGTGCCTTTTTTATCAATCAGATTTAAATATATTGTAATTAACAATGCAGTAATTGATGTGCAGAGTGAAAGCCTACAATATAAAATGAGATGTATAAAAAGGTATAAGTAGAGGGAAAGGATTGAATTATGAACAGGAGAAAGTAGCTTAAAGGAAAGAGATTTTGAAAATATAAAATGTTGCTTTTTAATTCACTGGCATTAGGTAAAAACTGAAGGGCTCAGTACTTGAATTTTTTGTCTGTATCAGAGAAATTCATTGGGAATGATTTACATTCCTCACATCATTGAAAGGATGTATCGATTGTATGGGACAACATTCCTATTACTGTGGAGTATTTAGATTTCTAACAACACAATGCTTTTCAGTGGCAAAACACCAGATTTACCTTGGCTTTCAAGATCAAATCCTGCATCAACCTGCATATAAAACCATTTACAGTAAATAATAGAACAATGAAGGACTTCTGTGACGGCATAGGGTGAGAAGTACAAGCTGAAAATGCAGTAAGAGGTGGTAGTGTGCTTGAGCAGGTTGCTGGAGTGTGGCTGCCTGTTACCTTCTGCTATTTATTTATTACTGGGACAGAGCGGAATAGGCCCTTCCAGCCCTTCAAGTCACGCTGCCCAGCAATCTGAGCCTAATCACGGGACAACTTACAACGACCAATTAACCTTCCAACCCATACATCTTTGGACTGTGGGAGGAAATCGGAGCACCCGGAGCAAACCCACACAGTCACAGTGAAAAGATTTACAGGCAGTGGAGGGAATTGAACCCAGGTCGCTGGTACTGTAAAGCATTGTGCTAACCACTGTTAGCTCTGGAGATTTCAAAGTACAGGGTGGCTTTCAGCTGTAATTCTGGCTTCAGAACAGATACAAAGGACCTACAACATAACAACTGATAAATTTGTGATGTTATTGTCACATATGTAAAATTTTCATCTCTTTTGTTGTGTACAACCCAATATTCTGAACTACTTTTATCCAACCAAACAGACAGCAGATCAAAGCACTTGAAGTCACTTTTGTTCATTTGTTATCCAATTGCTTCACAATCTCTTTAATTTTTCCTTGGGAATTTCTCTTGTCATTCATGGTTGAGTGTTTTTCATAAGTTCTTAACATCTTCCAGCTGCTTTTTTTTTTGCTTCACATTCGACCATCACAAGCTTTTCTCTTCATTTAAATGGGGGAAAAAAGGAAAATACAACCAGTGGGCATTTTACTTGCAGGCAGTACAGACAATTGGTATTCCTTCATCATCACTTGGTCTCTAGCCTAAATTGCCTGCTCAACACCAGAAGGGTCAGGCATTTCAAGGGGGCTTGCAACCATCTTTTCAAGGGAAAAATTAGGGAACAACAAATGTTGACTTTGTTAGTGCTCATACTAAGGAATTACAAATTTTATGTTTTGCTACATTAAGGGCTCTGAGTGATTATAATAGATGAGTTGTACATGTTCATTTGCACAGTTACCCATTGCCTGTTTCAGCCCAGTGGACTATTCCCAATAATCATGCCACTTTCAGTAACCACACTGGACCTTCCTCGTCAGAGGTCCACGCTGGTTTAAACCTGTATCAGGAAGTCACCACTGGGGACACCACACTGATGAAGGGCTGGAGTGTAGCTAAGACTTGCTGCATATAGAAATACTTTTTAATTAATACACAGTATGTAGTTGTTTAGATGCCTTGATAACATTGCAATTGCATAGATTAATTGTGCATCAATCACCAACATTAAAGCAGCCGTCTATCCAAAAGAATGCCATCCACTTCAATTTCTGCTATTGTAACAATCACATTTTTTAATATTAACATAACTACAACTACAATGCTTTGATTTGTGGAATCAATGAAGCAACATTTCAGACTTTGCTATCAAGTTTGGGGTAACTGGTCTGTGTCTTTGCTATCGCTTAGCTCACACTTGTGCTCAGGAGCAGGTGCATTTTCTGTTTTGCCGGTGGGGCGAGGGGGATCATAGCTTGCTGCCGCTTACGCAGGGGAGGGGGGAGCTGGGGGGGAGGACTTTGGGGTTCTCACGTTTAACTGTCATTCATTCTTTGGGGCACTTTTCTGTTTTCGTGTATGTTTGCAAAGAAAAAGCATTTCAGGATGTATATTGTATACATTTCTCTGACATTAAGTTTGACCTTTGAACCTTTGAAGTTATTGACTGGTGTACAAAACAGGTCCTTCTTTGTTATGGGAAGTTAAGGGTTAATCTAAGTCATGTTCTTCAATCTAAGTTGATAAGCATTGCAGCAACATTACATAAATTCTAGTAGTTCTCAATGGGGTCATTCTGCAGAATTTTGTTTTGTTTTGGCACATGTATACTTTTAGAATAAATTATAGAGCCCTTAGTGTAGAAAAATGTGGCCACAAGATCTTGAAACCATTTACAATGTGCTATTTTCAAATTGATACCTTGATAAAAGAACAATGAAAGTGTTTGAAGCCAAAGTCACTCATCCTAAAAAGACCCAGACCTGATATGTTATTAAAGGGAATGCACAAAAAACTCATTCAGCCAAGCAAGAAAACCATCACAGTTAAATATGCCTCTTCCGCTCCCCTCAACAACAGCTGTACTTGCCCCGAACATTGGCACTGGTGGCACACAAGCAGAAAATACTGAAAATACTCAGTGGGCTGAGCAGCATCCTTGATAAAAGAAAAAAGTCCGACATTTCTGGTGACAGAACTAGTGGCACTAATGAATTGGGGTATAGGAATTTCTATGAAAATCACCAACAAAATATTGCACCCAGAATTCAAAAACTGAGATTTAAAAATTGAAGCTAATCTGCTTCATCTCTAACTGAACAGAAACAACAAAACAAACAGCAGCTATTCAATTCATAATTTTGAGATTTCTATTGCCTGTGCTTATGCTTTCTCATTCTCCTCATTTCTGCTCATCCCACGTTCTACAAATCAAACCCAAATTAAGCTTTTCTTTGCCCTTCTATTCCCAGACCAAATGGAGGAAAAATTGCAGACACAGAAAAGTACAAACTGTCATAATTGCATCTTTTCCATTATTTGTCCAATTGCAGGAATGTAACTTATCTGCACAATGCACTTAAAAATCTCTGCTTGAAGTCTTTGTAAAGTATAATCAGTGGCCACTTTATTAGGTACACCTGCTTGCTAATGCAAAAATCTAATCGGCCTATCATTTGGCAGAAACTCAATGCATTAAGCATACAGACATGGTCAAGATGTTCAGTTGTTGTTCAGACCAAACATCAGAATGGGGAGGAAATGTGATTTAAGTGACTCTGACCATGGAATGATTGTGGGTGCCAGATGGGGTGGTTTGCGTTTCTCAGAAAATGCTGATCTTCTGGGATTTCATGCACAACAGTCTCTAGAGTTTATAGAGAATGGTGCAAAAAAAACGTTCTGTGAGTGGCAGTTCAGTGGACAAGAATGCTTCAGATGAGAATGGTCAGTCTAGTTCAAGCTTACAGGAAGGTGACACTAACTCAAATAACCATGTGTTACAACAATGGTGTGCAGAAGAGCATCTCTGAATGCACAACACATCAAACATCGAAGTGCATGAACTACAAGTGTAGAAGACCATGAACATACCTCCTCTACCTAATAAAGTGGCAACTGAGTGTAAATCATCAAAGTACAAAGTAAATCTATTGTCAAAGCACACTTATGTCACCATACACAACCCTGAGATTCAATTTCCTGTGGGCATTCTCAGTAAATCCAAGGACCATAATAAAATCAGTGAACATCCGCACCCAACAGTTCAGACAAATGACCAATGTGTCAAAGACGACCAACTGTGTGAACCCAAACTAAATAAATAAATAAGCAATAAATATAGAGAAGAGTCTGGAAAGTGAATCCAAAGTATGGTTCAGTGACGGGGCAACTGAAATTGAGTGAAGTTAACCGCATTGGTTCAAGAGCCTGATGGTTGAGGAGTAATAACTGCTCCTGAACCTGGTGGTGTGGGTCCTGAGGCTTCCGTACCTTCCTTATGGCAACAGTGAGAAGAGAGCATGATCTGAGCGGAGGGGGTCCATGATGCTTGGTGCTGCTTTCCCGTGACAGCGCTCCATGTAGATGTAATCAATTGTGGGGAGGGCTTTACCCGTGATGGACTGGGAAGTATCTATTACTTTTTGTGGGATTTTACGTTCAAGAGCAGTGGTGTTTCCATACCTGACTGTGAAGCAACCAGTCAATATACTCACCACCACACATCTATAAATGTTTGTCAAAGTGTTAGATGTCACACCAAATCTTCACAACTTCTAAGGAAGTAAAGGCACTGCCGTGCTTTCTTCATAATTGCACTTACGTGCTAAGCCCAGTACAGGTCCTCTGAAATAATAACACTGAGAAATTTCTAGTTGCTGACCCTCTACTCCTTTGTTCCACAGAACCAAATGGCTCATGGACCTCCTGAAGTCAATAATCAGCTCCTGGGTCTTGCTGACATTGAGTCAGAGGTTGCTGATGTTCCACCACTCAGGCAGATTTTCAATCTTTCTCCTATATGCTGATTCATCTCCACCTTTGATTTGGCCAGCGACAGTGGTGTCACCAGCAAACTTGAATATGGCATTGGAGCTGAGCTTAGCCACACAGTCATAAGTGTAAAGCGAGTAGAGCTGGGGGATAAGCACGCATCCCTGTGGTGCACCTGTGGTGATGGAGATTGTGGAGGAGATGTTGTTGCCAATCCAAACTGACTGTGGTCCGCCAGTGAGGAAATTGAGGATCCAACTTCACAAGGAGGTATTGAGGTCAAGGTCTTGGAGCTTATTGATTAGTTCTGAGGGGATGATGGCATTGAATGCTGATCTCTAGTTGATAAAGAGCATTCTGATGTATGCATCTTTGCTGTCCAGATGTTCCAGGGTTCAGTGAAGAGCCAATGAGGTGGGACCTGCTGTGGTCCTGTTGTTCCAGTAGGCAAATTGGAATGGATATAAGTCACTTCTCAGACAGGAGCTGATATGTTTCATTACCAACCTCTCAAAACAATTCTTCACAATGGATGTAGGTACAACTGGGTGATAGTCATTGTGTCAGTTTACAATGTTCTTCTTATGATTGAGACACGTGGGTATCTCCGAGCACCGAAGTGAAAAGTTAATGATCTCAGTGAACACTCCAGCCTGTCGATCAGCATAGGTGTTTAATACCCGGCCAAGTACCTCATCCGAGCCGGATGTTTTCCATCGGTTCACCCTCCTTAAGGATGCTCTCACGTTGACCTCAGAGACTGAAATCACAGGGTCATCAGGTGCTTCACGAGGGTGCCTCCATGTTTTCAGGGTCAAAGCAGGCATTGAGCTTATCTGGAAACGCTGATTTCACTTTGTAAGAGGTGATAGTATAAAGCCCTGCCGCAGCTGTCAAAAATCCTTTATTGATTCAAGTTTAATCTGGAATTGTCACTTCGCCCCTGAGTTGGCTTTCCTGAGATCGTAGCTGGACCTTTTGTATCTTCCGCCACCTCCAACGGGATCCCACCACTAAGCACATCTTTCCCTCCCCCCCTCTCTCTGCATTCCGCAGGGATCACTCCCTACACAACTCCCTTGTCCATTCGTCCCCCCCATCCCTCCCCACTGATCTCCCTCCTGGCACTTATCCGTGTAAGCGGAACAAGTGCTACACATGCCCTTACACTTCCTCCCTTACCACCATTCAGGGCCCCAAACAGTCCTTCCAGGTGAGGCATCACTTCACCTGTGAGTCGACTGGGGTGATATACTGCGTCCGGTGCTCCCGATGTG
This sequence comes from Mobula hypostoma, assembly GCF_963921235.1. Classification (NCBI taxonomy): domain Eukaryota; kingdom Metazoa; phylum Chordata; class Chondrichthyes; order Myliobatiformes; family Myliobatidae; genus Mobula; species Mobula hypostoma. Next base: position 53,827,400 of record NC_086097.1, read on the forward strand.
GCCTTTTATATATTGGTGAGACCCGACGCAGACTGGGAGACCGCTTTGCTGAACATCTACGCTCTGTCCGCCAGAGAAAGCAGGATCTCCCAGTGGCCACACATTTTAATTCCATATCCCATTCCCATTCTGACATGTCTATCCACGGCCTCCTCTACTGTAAAGATGAAACCACACTCAGGTTGGAGGAACAACACCCTATATTCCGTCTGGGTAGCCTCCAACCTGATGGCATGAACATTGACTTCTCTAACTTCCGCTAGGCCCCACCTCCCCCTCGTACCCCAGCTGTTACTCCTTTTTATGCACACATTCTTTCTCTCACTCTCCTTTTTCTCCCTCTGTCCCTCTGAATATACCTCTTGCCCATCCTCTGGGTCACCCCCGCCCCCCGTCTTTCTCCCTAGGCCTCCTGTCCCATGATCCTCTCGTATCCCCTTTTGCCTATCACCTGTCCAGCTCTCGGCTCTATCCCTCCCCCTCCTGTCTTCTCCTATCATTTTGCATCTCCCCCTCCCCCTCCACCTTTCAAATCCCTTACTCACTCTTCCTTCAGTTAGTCCTGACGAAGGGTCTCGGCCTGAAACGTCGACTGCGCCTTTTCCTATAGATGCTGCTTGGCCTGCTGCGTTCACCAGCAACTTTGATGTATGTTGCTTTTGTATCTTACTTGGTTACCAGACCTGAGTGTCTTTGGTCTTGCCCTCAGCAGATTGTGCATCTCCTGGTTCATCCAGGGCTTCTGGTTGGGACACCTCGTCTACAACTGTTTTTATAAAGTCTGTGACAACCATGGTGTATTCATTAAGTCCTTTATACTGCCCAGTCCACCGGCTCGAAGCAATCTTCCGCCTCCCGCAACCACCTCTTCATTGCCCTCATCACTGATGCCTTTTCCTTTACCCTCCGCCTGTAGGCAGGTAAGAGGAGGACAGCTAAGTGATCAGATTTCCAGAAGTACAGTCTGGACATGGAGTGGTAGACATTCCTTACCGCAGTATAGCAGTGTTCTAGAGCGTTGGGACTTCTGGTGCTACAGGTTATATGCTGATGGCAATTGGGCAGAGATTTCTTCTAACAAGCCTGGCTGAAGTTTCTGCCTATGATTTGAATCATCCTATTAAAACTAGTATTAAGCAACAACACGAACACACAAAGCTAATAAAATAAAGCAACAGTGCCGAAGAAAATAATGCTATTAAAGAGTCAAAATCGCAGGACCAGATAATTTTCATTCCTGTACTTTAGAGGTAATTGGTAAGAACATTAAAGATGTCTTGGCTTTCTGGTTCCAAAGCTCCCTTTATTCGTTCATACGTGATAGGGCACCATTGTAGTGTAGCAGCTAGTGCAACGCTATTACAGCTCGGGGCGTTGGAGTTCGAATTTTGTCTGTAAGGAGTTTGCAGGTTCTCCTTGTGACCACGCGAGCTCCTCTGGGTGCTCCGGTTTCCTGCCACAGTCCAAAGATAGACTAGTCTGTCGGTTAATTAGTCATTGTAAATTGTCCTGTGATTAGACAAGGGTTAAGTAGGTGGGGTGCTGGGCAGTGTGGCTCGTTTGGCTGGAAGGGCCTGTTTCGTGCTATATCTCTAAATAAAGTAAAGTGCTTATCACTTTGTTATTTAAGTAATGTGGGAGAGGGGAACCAGGAATTATAAACTATTTACTATAAATATCTGCCAATTAGAAATTACTGGAGTCTATAATTAAAGATGGTGTAACAAACGGCTGGATAATTTTCAGTTCATGAGGGAAGTCAGTATAGATTTGTAAAACACAGCTTCTGAAGAGGTAACCAAAATTATGCCCAGGAATATGAGTATGGGTGCTTTTTACATTGATAAAGGGATAACAAAAAAAACCCTTCATAATAGATTATTTGGGAAAATTAAGAACAAATTATTTGATCTAGTTAGGAAACTGATGACGAGGCAGATCAGAGAGCAGGGATAATAGCAGGTGCTCAGATTGGCGAGATGTAATTATTGGGATCAAGAGTTTTTACTAGAGTCACAATCATTCAACATTTTTAATAAGCTTTGGCATTAAGAGATATAAAGAAAAATACTTGGAATTGAGTGAGAGTTCAGCCATAATCCCATGATAGTGTTGAGTTGTGGAACAGATGCTAAGTGGCCTATTCCAATTCCCAGACACACTATTAACAAAGGCATGTTGTCAAACCTACCCTGTTCTACTACTCAAACGTCTTCTCATTAGCTTTCATAGATCATTCAAAAAGTCAACTCCATTCCTTAGAGAGGAATTGCATATAGGAATCATACTCCAGCTGTACAAAGGTCTAGCTAGGTACAAGTGAAATGCTGTGAGCAGTTCTGGGCATTACAAGTAGAAAGGGTTTATTTGTCATTCGGGGATTACAGCAAGGATTTACCAGAATGATACCTGGTTTCCAAGGTTAAACTTCAAAGAGAGATTATAGACACTGAGGTTGTATTCCTGGAGCTCTATGACTGAAATCTGATTTCTCAGATGGTTAAGCATGAAGGAAAGAATAGAGAGAGATCACAGTATGAACTTGGATACTTGCACAAGGAGGCAGTGGAAAATGATGGCCATGTGATTTTTGGGCTTTGGTATTATTTAAATTTGCCTTGCATACTGCAATCAGCAGGCTAACCAAACCCTGAAAGTGAGGCTAGAGCTGATACCAGTAAGTCTTGGAGAAGGCCGGGAGGTGGGCAAAGAGTGGCAGCACTCAAATGATATTGGACTAGATTACTTGTCTACGTTCCAGAGGAGTAGCTATACATTGGCTAATAAGACTAGCAACCCGATTTCCTGCACCACTGGTGCCTTAAATAACTACTATAACAGATGTATGAGTCTAGAAATTCATTCGTGCAGCTCTGGAAGTACTGAGCTGCTGAAAATTAGGGTTAACCTAGAATAGAACAAGTTTTGCACACATTTCTAGATGTATTAGTACCCTTCAGGAAATTAATTTCCTCAATTTCCATTAGGGTTTTGTGTCTCCAGCACATGTTTTTGGCATTAAAACTCACCCAAATGACATCAGCTGGTATGCAACACACAAATTCGTCTGTACTGGGACTTTCAACCTCACAGGTGTGAATTATTGTTCCCTTTTACTCAGAGAACAACATGCTTTTCCTTACCTAGCTGCCCTTGAAACCATACTATTCAAATTGCCAACAGTCAAATGACATTCTATTGTCTTCACTGAGATCTATATTAGGTGCTTAAGATGGTGGAAAATCAAAATATGAAAAATTCAAACCTAGAGGATTTATTCATTCTAAACTACCAGGTATAATGATAAAATTTTTTCCAGAGGTTAATTGTCATGAAGAATATGTTACTGTTCCATTCCTGCTTCCCACCATAAATGCAACAATTAGGCAAGTCAAATTTGCCAGTCCTCTCCAGTTAGTCATACAATAAACTCTGTTTAATTATATATTTAAATATATATTAATGATCTGGATGATGGGGTGGTAAATTGGATTAGTAAGTACGCAGATGATACTAAGATAGGTGGAGTTGTAGATAACGAAGTAGGTTTTCAAAGCTTGCAGAGATTTAGGCCAGTTAGAAGAGTGGGCTGAAAGATGGCAGATGGAGTTTAATGCTGATAAATGTGAGATGCTACATTTTGGTAGGACTAATCAAAATAGGACATACATGGTAAATGATAGGGCATTGAAGAATGCAGTAGAACAAAGGGATCTAGGAATAATGGTGCATAGTTCCCTGAAGGTGGAATCTCAAGTGGATAGGGTGGTGAAGAAAGCTTTTGGTATGCTGGCCTTTATAAATCAGAGCATTGAGTATAGGAGTTGGGATGTAATGTTGAAATTGTACAAGGCATTGGTGAGGCCAAATTTGGAGTATTGTGTACAGTTCTGGTCACCGAGTAATAGGAAAGATGTCAACAAAATTGAGAGAGTACAGAGGAGATTTACTAGAATGTTACCTGGGTTTCTTCAGCTAAGTTACAGAGAAAGGTTGAACAAGTTGGGTCTTTATTCTTTGGAGCATAGAAGGTTGAGGGGGGACTTGATGAAGGTATTTAAAATTATGAGGGGGATAGATAGAGTTGACGTGGATAGGCTTTTTTTCATTGAGAGTGGGGGAGATTCAAACAAGAGGACATGAGTTGAGAGTTAAAGGGCAAAAGTTTAGGGGTAACATGAGGGGAATCTTCTTTACTCAGAGAGTGGTAGCTGTGTGGAATGAGCTTCCAGCAGAAGTGGTTGAGGCAGGTTCGATGTTGTCATTTGGAGTTCAATTGGATAGATATATGGACAGGAAAGGAATGGAGAGTTATGTGCTGAATGCAGGTCGGTGGGACTAGGTGAGAGTAAGAGTTCGGCACGGACTAGAAGGGCCGAGATGGCCTGTTTCCATGTTGTAATTGTTATATGGTTATATGGTTAATTGGCAAACTGAACTCATCCCTGTGTCAAATCAATCCGACCTGAGTATACATCAAGAACATCACCCTACAATCTTGGTTTACAGGATCACTGTGGCTTTGGCATGGGATACTAGGAGAACTCGTTTGGAAAATACATGCACTTTTGTCATGGCCAAGAATCACCCTTCAGTGGCAAAGCTGGGACAACAACTTAACCTTGAAGAAGTATCCCCACAAATATTTAGTGGTTGAGAAGCTCCCTTGTTTTGACTTGTTGCCACATGGGGTATGTTCAAGGATCATTCTCATGCCCTGAAACCAAGGTGTCAACAAGTTTGCTGAACCGCCAATTATAGTAAAGAACTACCTCAGAAGGCATATCATGGATTCAAGTGTGTACTTAAATACAATATTCCCACTGATTCCTCGGAAACTCTAGCCCACGAATGCTCAAATGCAAAAGGAGCAATGGGGATGATATTGAGAATCTTGACGTCATGGGTCAGGGGCACTCACAAGCCCTGTGTAAGCAGCTGAAGCTTGCAGGCCACCTTACAAAGTAACCACCTAACTGGACTGTCAGTTTAGTGTCAAGACACTAAACTGTTACTTACTGCAGAGATACTTGCAAAGAGCAGTTCAATCCTCTCTTCTAATTGCTGAAAAATACATTAGACATGAAGCAAAATCCTGAGAGTTTACATCATTGCGTTCATATTCTTTTCCTTTTTATTCCAAAAGGTGACTCAGACATTCTTATTTTCTGATGGACTTCAGTGTTCAAGGCTGGTGCAGTGGAGCTCACATGCATCAGGCAGAGCACCACTCTAGTCAAACAGTTCTACAATGGTACTTTCCCTGCATTACCTACAAGTACAGCACCAGAAGAATTCTTGCACTTTCTAAGTCAAAGTAAGTTTATTATCAAGGTACATACATCCCACCAAATTTTACTCTGAGATTCATTTTCGTGCAGGCATTCACAGCAGAACAAAAAAATACAATAGAATCGATGAAAAACTATACATAAACAAAGACTGAGAAACAATCAATGTGCAAAAGACAAATAGCGCAAATAAAAAATAAAGAGAATACGAGTTGTAGAGCCCCTGAAAGTGAGTCTGTCAGTTGTGGAATCAGTTTAGAGTTGAAAAATGTGAGTGGAGTAATCCATGCTGATTCAGGAGCCTGATGGTTGTCGGGTAACATATGTTCTGCGCTACTTTGATGACAGCCATTTTATTTCAAAGACCTCATTTTCTGAAGTTCCAATACAATTCATACAGTTACGAAAAATTTGGGATAAGATCCAGACAATGTGAAGCACCCACTGTAAAATGACATCCATAAATTAGGTGCTAGTGTAGGACACTAAAATTAATTTTTCTTTCCGATAGGTAGCTTCTCTGTAATTAACACTTCCCATGGGGAAACATGATTGAGAAGTTGAACTGCAAAGTGGAACAGTGAGAAATGTGAAAATAGGCACACCAATACCAAAACCTTTCAGTTGAAATTCCCCAGCCAGAGATCCAATGCTCAATTTCACAACCTGCTATGTGCTTTGTGTTCATTAGTACTAACCCAAGTATTATCTGGTCCAGAGACCTTGGTTCAGTTAATAAGCCATTTAAAAGCCTCTTTAAAATTTATCTCACCTTTCATTGCAGAAAAAAAAGACACTCACTCCTGATGAAGACCTTTTGAAGCACTTTCACTGTTATAATGTAGACAAACATCAGCCAAACTGAGCACAGCAAGGTGTTCTCGATGCTGGGGAGGCCAGTGCCCATGATGGAGCTGGCCAAGTTTACAACTTTCTGCAGCTTTTTCCGATCCTGTGCAGTGGCCCCTCCAGACCAGATGGTGATGCAACCAGTTAGAATGCCCTCTATGATACATCTGTAGAAATGTGTGCAAGTCTTTGGTGACATACCAAATCTCCTCAAACTCTGAATGAAATATAGCCACTGTTGTGTCTTCTTTATAACTGCATCAATATGTTGGACCCAGGATATATCATCAGATATGTTGACACGCAGGAACTTGAAACTGTTCACCCTTTTCACTGCTGATCCCTCAATTTTCCCTAAAATATACAAATCGAACGACTTGTCACATGGCTCCATGAACTGCCATTTGGATTTAATTATTGCCCTTTAGAGTGACCAATCCTGAGTGACAACGGTTGCATGGTTTCTAGGGTTAAGATGTATTCCAAGTTTCAACAACTGCTCCTTTATGTATTTTGTATGGCCTAATTGCGAGGTCATCCTAAAGCAAGAGTGAAAAGAGTTGAAACTTACTGAATCTTTGAGCTTAACTCTCATCAAATGATCCAGTGAAACTATATTCATTATCTGTGGTTGCTTAAAATAACTAAGGATTCTGGTTAACTCTTAAATGTGTGGATATGCCATTATTTTTGTTATATCATGGATGGATCTTGCTGCACCTTTTAGAACTTTGCCTCAAAATGAATCTTCAATTATACCACCATCATTAATTAAAGGGCTATTTTCATCCCTTCCATTCATTTTATAACTTTTCAGAATGCTTTAGAATTCTGCATTGAGGAGGAAATACTAAAGATTATCTCTGTGGGAACTCCCATAACTGACCACTCCAAAACACTTTTACAAAAGATCCCTTTCTAATCTCCTACTCTGGTCATGTTCCAGCTTTATTGAAATCTAGCTAAATTATAATATTTTGAAAGATCTAAGTGATGTGGCAGGGGTGAGCTATAATTGGTATGTCAACCTGTCAACCATAATACTTTGTGTTGAATTCTTTCCAGCCTGTACTCCACTGATGACAGGGCTTGTCCTAATGCACCCATCACTTGTCATATTATAGTCCAGGATAGGCACAGAAGATTCAAAGCTGCTCAGTTGTTCAGTGAAAATGGAATGCAGACCTGCTCAAGTCTTCAGCACAGAGTTACAGAGTATATAACTGGATGATAATCACACATCGAAAATGTCAAAGGGTTTACTCCCATTGATCAAGTGTACAACTGCTGGACTGAACCTGTATAAAAGGTAGTTTTTTGGTCCAGGTACATTAGACCAGATCGTTTGAATGTCAAGATTTACCTAAAAATGAAAACATCACAGACGCACACACAGACATGCAGACACACACACACACACACACACACACAGACTCACACGCATGCAGGCACATGCCAAAAAAAAAATTACCTAAAAATGGCAAAGGATTTGGTGCAGAATGAAGAAAGGATTCTTTGTTTTTAATACCTCTGCTGCTTTGAAATAATATTTAAGTCATTGATTTGCAGGATTTTCAGCCATCATTTTTTACTTCATAGAAATTCCTTACCCCTTTTTGCATCTCCCTTTTCACTTGGTTGCAAAAGCTGATGCAACCTTTTGAAACTTCTTGTTAATTTACTCTCAAAATTTGCCACCTCCCTCTCTTAGAATTCTTTGGTCATTTGTGGCTGCCCCCTGAAACTCTACCAATCCTCAGGCTTACTGCTCTCAATGATAACATTATAAGTTTCTTGTAATGTAATTTTATCTCTAATCTCATAGTTAGCTAAAAACAGATTGTTTTTCTCACAAGGATTTTTCTCTGCGGAATGTGGATTAGTTGAGAATTTTTCAATGTTTTTATAAATGATTAACATTACTTATCTATTGTCAAATCTTTTGTCCAATTTCCCAATTTACCCTTCATATTAACATGACTGTTTTTATTTCAGTTTGAGTCCAACCTGAACTGTAAACATAATTCTAATCATGTTATGATATTTTTCTTTGGAGGATCCTTACAAGTTAAGGGGCAGTGATTTAAAACCAAGGCGTGCAGGAATTATCCCCCTCAAAGATGGTGGTGAATCTCTGGAATTCTCTATCCTAGAGGAGTATGGAGACTAAATCAGTGGAAGTACTTAAAGAGGAGGTAGATAACTATTTAAAAGAAATATCTGCTATTTGAGGGTTGTATGGAAGTAGCATAAAAGCATTGAGACCTGGGGCAGATCAGTCATGACCATATTGACTGGCAAGTTTGGGAGCGGGCTTGTGTCTTGCTCCTTCTCCTAGTTTCTTGTGTTCTATGAGGTTACTAATTAACACTATTTCAATAGACCAAGTCTAAGATAACCGGCTCTCTAATTGGAGACATTTCAGATTTCTCCAATCTGAAAACTGCCCTAATGTTCAAGAAGTTGACCTCCAGTCTTCTTGTTGTCAATCTGATATGCCTTGTCTATGTGAAGTTTAAGGTCTCCCATGAACATTGCATTTAGCTTTGCTCCAAGCTTCTTCATTTTGTGTTTGTTCTTTTGTTTTAATTACTACGCTGTAGGTTGTTGTTGTTCCTTTTCACGCCTTGTGGTGCATCGGGCAGCATTTTTTGCTGTTTCCATTGCATTTGATTTTTTTTTAAATGATGCTGACTTGCTACCTTGACGATCAATCTACCACGGATGGAAAGCATGCAAGGAGCCAGCTGGATTCGATCTTGGGACCATTTGCCTTGAAGACCGATGTTAATGCCACTACACCGCCAGCCGTCTATGCTGTAGGTAGGTGTCCTGTAAGTCACTCTGACGCATGTTTCTTGTCATCTCCTATCTCTCCATTTAATTTTTGCTTCTATTGTCATGTTGCTCATATTACCAGGTCCACCTCTCTTTTCTATTTTGCTTATTCATTCTGGAGTAACCTAGGTTATTTAATTCCCACCTTAGTCATCCTATGATCATGTCTTCAAGTATCTGCAAGGTCATCTCAATTTGCTTCTGTTTGTGCCATTTGTTTCTACAGCAGAAGGCTTGGAGAGGCTTATTGGAGAGAACACTGGATGAAATAGTCAGTCTGTTAAATAGAGATCTCAATCTAAAGATGGAGAAATAAAATACCAGTCCAGGTAAGATACCCTGGTGAACAGCAGGTGGAGATCTGCAAAAATTAATGAAAACAGAAGCCTATAAGCAACAACTTAAGATGATTTTAAACTCCTACAGATGATTTGTACCAGGGTGTCTCTCCTTTTTAATTTCTCCACAAAACATCACCTAGTGCAGAACATTCACACAGGCAAACTACTCCGCAGCTTCCGAATTAGCAAGTGGCAGAGTATACACACACTTCACTGAGATGAATGAAAACTGGAGTAATTCAAAGATTGAGAGAAAAGATTTTGATGAAATTCTTGAACTTTCTTTGTAAAGAACCAAAGGGGGTATCATGGAATGCTAATTATCTCCAGGATTCACTACAGGATCAGAATCAGGTTGGTTATCATCGACTTATAGCGTGAAATTTGTTGTTGTGTGGCAGCAGTAATATGCAAGACATAAAAAATTACTACAAGTTATAATTAAAATAAAATAAATAAATAATGCAAAAAGGGGGATAGTGAACCATAGAACCATAGAAACTACAGCACAGAAACAGGCCCTTTGGCCCTTCTTGGCTGTGCCGAACCATTTTCTGCCTAGTCCCACTGACCTGCACACGGACCATATCCCTCCATACACCTCTCATCCATATGTATCTGTCCAATTTATTCTTAAATGTTAAAAAAGAACCCGCATTTACCACCTCGTCTGTCAGCTCATTCCATACTCCCACCACTCTCTGTGTGAGGAAGCCCCCCCCCATGTTCCCTTTAAACTTTTCCCCCCTCACCCTTAACCCATGTCCTCTGGTTTTTTTCTCCCCTTGCCTCAGTAGAAAAAGCCTGCATGCATTCACTCTATCTATACCCATCATAATTTTATATACCTCTATCAAATCTCCCCTCATTCTTCTACGCTCCAGGGAATAAAGTCCTAACCTATTCAACCTTTCTCTGTAACTGAGTTTCTCAAGTCCCGGCAACATCCTTGTAAACCTTCTCTGCACTCTTTCAACCTTATTAATATCCTTCCTGTAATTTGGTGACCAAAACTGAACACAATACTCCAGATTCAGCCTCACCAATGCCTTATACAACCTCATCATAACATTCCAGCTCTTATACTCAATACTTTGATTAATAAAGGCCAATGTACTAAAAGCTCTCTTTACGACCCTATCTACCTGTGACGACATTTTTAGGGAATTTTGTATCTGTATTCCCAGATCCCTCTGTTCCACTGCACTCCTCAGTGCCTTACCATTAACCCTGTATGTTCTACCTTGGTTTGTCCTTCCAACGTGCAATACCTCACACTTGTCAGTATTAAACTCCATCTGCCATTTTTCAGCCCATTTTTCCAGATGGTCCAAGTCCCTCTGCAGGCTCTGAAAACCTTCCTCACTGTCCACTACACCTCCAATCTTTGTATCATCAGCAAACTTGCTGATCCAATTTACCACATTATCATCCAGATCATTGATATAGATAACAAATAACAATGGACCCAGCACTGATTCCTGTGGCACACCACTAGTCACAGGCCTCCACTCAGAGAAGCAATTCTCTACCACCACTCTCTGGCTTCTTCCATCGAGCCAATGTCTAATCCAATTTACCACCTCTCCATGTATACCTAGCAACTGAATTTTCCTAACTAACCTCCCATGCGGGACCTTGTCAAAGGCCTTACTGAAGTCCATGTAGACAATATCCACTGCCTTCCCTTCATCCACTTTCCTGGTAACCTCCTCGAAAAACTCTAACAGATGGGTCAAACATGACCTACCACGCACAAAGCCATGTTGACTCTCCCTAATAAGCCCCTGTCTATCCAAATGCTTGTAGATTCTGTCTCTTAGTACTCCCTCCAATAACTTACCTACTACTGACGTTAAACTCACCGGCCTATAATTTCCCGGATTACTTTTTGATCCTTTTTTAAACAACGGAACAACATGAGCCACTCTCCAATCCTCCGGCACTTCACCCATAGACAGCGACGTTTTAAATATTTCTGCCAGGACCCCTGCAATTTCAACACTAGTCTCCTTCAAGGTCCGAGGGAACACTCGTCAGGTCCCGGGGATTTATCCACTTTAATTTTCCTCAAGACAGCAAGCACCTCCTTCTTTTCAATCTGTACAGTTTCCATGGTCTCACTACTTGATTCCCTCAATTCCATAGATTTCATGCCAGCTTCCTTAGTAAGTACAGACGCAAAAAACCTATTTAAGATCTCCCCCATTTCCTTTGGTTCCGCACAAAGCCGACCACTCTGATCTTCAAGAGGACCAATTTTATCCCTTACAATCCTTTTGCTCTTAATATACTTGTAAAAGCTCTTTGGATTATCCTTCACTTTAACTGCCAAGGCAACCTCATGTCTTCTTTTAGCCCTCCTGATTTCTTTCTTAAGTATTTTCTTGCACTTCTTATACTCCTCAAGCACCTGATTTACCCCCTGTTTCCTATACATTTCATACAACTCCCTCTTCTTCTTTATCAGAGTTGCAATATCCCTTGAGAACCAAGGTTCCTTATTCCTATTCAATTTGCCTTTAATCCTGACAGGAACATACAAACTTTGCACTCTCAAAATTTCCCCTTTGAAGGCTTCCCACCTACCAATCACATCTTTGCCAGAGAACAACCTGTCCCAATCCACGCTTTTTAGATCCTTTCTCATTTCTTCAAATTTGGCCTTCTTCCAGTTCAGAACCTCAACCCTAGGACCCGATCTATCCTTGTCCATGATCAAATTGAAACTAATGGTGTTATGATCACTGGAACCAAAGTGCTCCCCTACACAGACTTCTGTCACTTGCCCTAATTCGCTTCCTAACAGGAGATCCAATATTGCATCCCCTCTAGTTGGTCCCTCTATATATTTATTTAGAAAACTTTCCTGAACACATTTTACAAACTCTAAACCATCTAGACCCCTAACAGTATGGGAGTCCCAATCAATGTATGGAAAATTAAAATCCCCTACCACCACAACTTTATGTTTCCTGCAGTTGCCTGCTATCTCTCTGCAGATTTGCTCTTCCAAGTCCCGTTGACTATTGGGTGGTCTGTAATACAATCCCACTAATGTGGCCATAACTTTCCTGTTTCTCAGCTCCATAAGGACTCAGTAGACAAGCTCTCTAATCTGTCCTGCCTGAGCACTGCTGTAATATTTTCCCTAACAAGCAATGCTACTCCCCCACCTTTCATTCCTCTGCCTCGATCACATCTGAAACATCGGAACCCTGGAATATTAAGCTGCCAGTCCTGCCCCTCCTGTAGCCAAGTTTCACTAATTGCTACAACATCATAATTCCACGTGTCAATCCACGCCCTCAACTCATCCGCCTTCCCCGCAATACTCCTAGCATTGAAATATATACACCTCAGAAGATTTTTACCACCACTCACAACCTTTCTATCAGCGGATTTGCTTAAACTTTCAACATCATTTATTTTCACCCCAGCCACACTGTCAGCTCTGGCACTCTGGTTCCCATCCCCCTGCAAATCTAGTTTAAAGCCTCCCTAATAGCATTAACAAACCTCCCTGAAAGGATATTGGTCCCCCTGTGGTTCAAGTGTAACCCGTCTCTATTGTACAGGTCTGATAGTGCGATAGTATTCGAGGAGCATTCAGTAATTAGATGGCAGAGAGGACCTGCTCCCTGATTGTAGTCATGAGAAGAGAGCATGTCTCAGATGGTGAGGGTCCTTCCTGAGGCAGCACCTATTGAAGATGTCTTCAATGGTGGGATAGCTTGATGAAAATGGCCAGGTCTGCAACCCGCTGCAGCCTAGTTCAATTCTTTGCCTTGGAGCGTCCATACCAGGCAGTGATGCTCTCCATTGTACATCTGTACACAAGAGTCTTTGGTGCTATACCAAATCTCTTCAAACTTCTAATGAAGTATAGATGCTGGTGTGCCTTCTTCGTGGTCGCGTCAATATGTTGGGCCCAGGTCCAGATGGGGTGGGAAAGCTGTGCAAAACCAATGGCAACATATCAATTCCCTGTTAAAAAGGAACAACTTTCAACAGGTTATAGGAAATATTTTGCTACTAAGTATAATTTGACATTCTGAATAGAATAAGCAGACTGTAATTTAAGAGTAGGTTAAAAAAAACAATTGTTTGTACTCCCATTGGAACAAATGAACAGGGTGGAAAGTTGACTCAAGTATTTAGGGAATTAAATGAAGATCAATATGCAAAATATTATTATGAGAAATACTACTAAAGGACTGATAAACCGTTCAATTCCATTTTCAAGAATTCAAGACTGTTTAATGTCATTAATGCAGCACAAAAGTACAATAAGATAAAAATAAAAAACAAAATACACCTTATCCTCATTATATGCAAGGGATACGTTCCACGAAGTTGACACATAATATGAAATCGCTTAATGTGAATAATTATTTAAATGGAGAAAATAGGGACGCGTTCCAGAGGGCTTCCTAAATATGTTTTATCTGTAATTTATTCACATTTCTATACCAATACCACACAAAAGCAATACTACAAGACAACATTTATATTATATTTAATCAATTTAAGGTAATATTCAATGTAATAAATCATAGAAAGTTAACATCCTCTGGCGTACAGTACACACCAACGGTGGCAGGTGTGTTCACTCCCGGAGATGAGTGGTGGTTGTGGTGTCAGGCAGCTTTACATGGATAAGGTGGATGGTTGTGGTCGTCAGGATCATATCAAGCACAGCAAGGGGTGAAGGAAGACTCACAGAACGCTTAGAACTGCCGGCAGCAGAAGATTACAGCAATTTGCATAAAATGATGATTGCTTGGCAGCATTTTGTTTTAAATTTGCTTGTAGGGAAGAAGGGTTGACGGCAGGGAACGACTGAAATGCTGACTCCGTTCTAAACTTGGGTCCATGTCCATCGCCATTTGTGTCAAGTGTTCTGATTTCCACCATTCCCTCACCGTTGGTAAACTCCTGGGATTTTGAAAATCGTCTGTTGCTTGCAGCATCTGAGAGATAGTTCGCTGTAAAAAAAAACGCACGCCTTGAATATGGATCACACCAGTTGAGTGGTTGAATCAGCGAAGTTGTGTTAGGTGGCAGGAAACGCACTGTTATGTTAGGATGAATGCTGTCCAAATGTTTAGGATGGACTGGCGCATTGTCAAGCAACAGAACTTTAAAGGCAAGATCCTGTTCTGGGCAGTAGCGTCCCAGAGCTGTGTTACCTTCAGCTGATGCCGCGCTGTTTATAATTTCCAACTTTTTTTCAAGTGTCAAAGTGGTTCTCTGCCGTTCAGCTGACGGCCCAGGACATGACATCGGACGCTTAGGAGGCATAGCTAAATATTTCAAGTGCAAAATCACTGCACCGTAGGTAAAACCAACAAAAGTTTAAGATCGCGCATCCACATCTTGCCAAAACCAATGTGAGACTGGCGGGAGAGAGATTGTGAGGCGCGCGCACCTGGCTTGTATTGGCGGGAAAGCGGTGCTTCTCGTCTCAATGGTGGCACTGTGAAGCGTGCACACGTGTCTTGTATTGGCGGGAAGGCAGTGCTCCTCGCATAAATGTGAATTTTGGACGCATATGACGAGACGTTGGTAGAAATAAGTTCCTTGCATAACTGTGAATCCGCATAGTCTGAAGACGCATATAACGAGGATAGGGTGTAAATATAATTACATAAGAAAACTTATATACATATGTTATTTGTATGTCCATAAAGTGAAACTAGGGCCAGGAGTGTCCGTACATTAGGTGACTCTGACGGGAAATGATAAAGCACTGGTGGTGGGGGTTGCAGAGGGGTGGGTTAGTAGGTGGAGATGTTGATCAGACTGACTGCTTGGGGAAAGGAACTGTTTTTGAGTCTGACTGTCCAGATGTGGATGCTACTTAATCTCCTCCCTGATGGGGAGGGAATGTTGACTCAGACCATGAGGGGCTTGTGTCGGGCATTTTCATGGCTTACAAGGCGCAGATTGCAAGTCTGTGTGGGACGCCACTCCTCGCACAGATACTAGAGCAATGTGTGGTTAAGTGCCTTGCTGAAGGACACAAAAACGTTGCCACAGCTGAGGCTCGAACTAGTGACCTTCAGATCACTAGACGAACGCTTTAACCACTTGGCCACGTGCCCAACAAATCCCTGATGGGATTGAAACAAACACTCCAAGAACAGGGCGGGTGGGATCCTTCATGATGTTTCTAGCCCTTTTCCAGCACCTTTCTGGTGAGCTTACTTGATTGTGTAGGATATGTTCTGGGTTATGAGAGTTTGTGTGTGACGTGCACTCCCAGGAGTTTGAAACTGCCTGCAATTTCCTCTGCTATGCTGCCAATGTAAAGAGGGGTGCGAGTTCTCCTGAAGTCAATAACCATCTCCTTTGCCTTGTCGACAGTGATAGTGTCTGGCACCAGGCCTCAGGCTCTTCCACCTTCTCTCTGTAGGCCATCTCATCACTGTTGGTGACGAGCCCAACCACTGTCATGTAACAGTGAATTTGGCAGTGTGATTTCTCAGGTGTTAGGCTGGGCAGTCATGTGTGAGCAGAGAGTACAGCAGTGGGCTCAGCAGGCAGCCCAGTGGGCCAGTGGGCCGGTGGGGAGGGGGTACCCCTGTTGAGAATGATGGGGAAAGAGCAGCAGTTATGCAACCTGACTATCAGAGGTCTTTTGGCTATGAGGTTATGAGGTTATGAGGTCCAACACCCAGTTGCACAGTGGTGTATTTAGAGTGAGAAATAGGAATTTGTTCACCAAGATCTGTGGGACAATAGTGTTGAATGCCAAACTGAAATCCAGAAACAGCATTCTAACGTACAGCGAGTGTCCTGCTTTTCTCCGAGTGTCAGGGCCAGGTGGCTCTGTCGGTAAACATATTAGTGAGTGTGCAGTGTAGCAGCAATGGAGGTTCTGATATGTGCTATTACCAGCCGTTAAAGCACTTCATGATGATTGAAGTCAGTGCCACCGGGCGGTGGTTATTTAGTTCTATGCTACAGGATGATGGTAGCTGGTTTGAAGCTTGTGTGTACAGCGGTCTGGATGAGGGAAGTGTTGAAAGTATCTGTAAAGACATCAGTGAGCTGGTGTACACACTGCCTGAGTGCTCACCCTGGGATGTTGTCAGGCCCGGATGCCTTCCTCTGCAGAGTCCTTCTCACATCCATTCTTACCTGGGTGGGAGGTCGCTTTGGTTACTGGCATTGTGCTGCATGCCCTGAAGCATGCATAACAGTTGTTTAGAGCTTCGGGGGGGGGGGGGGAAGGCGTCATTGGTACAGTCAACATTGTTCTTCCTTGCATAGTCGATAAGTCCCTTGGTGCCCGACACATATGCTGGCGATCATTATCGGACAGGTGTTCCTGAATTTTTTTGTGGGCAGGCAGTCTTTGCCCTCTTGATAGCTAAGATGAGGTATCTCCTGACTGCTCTGAGAGTTGTTCTGTCTCCAGGCTTGAAGGCAGCATCCTGGGCTTTTAAGATCGAATGCACCTTTGCATTTAGCCAGGGCTTCATGGTTGGGCCATGAGATGACCGTCTGAAGTACCACCTTCATCTATACAATTACTGATGCTAATGGAAAAAAGACAGAGGACAATTAAGGAAACTACTTACAGCTAAGACGTATGTACTGTATAACATTACAAAAATATGTGTGTATTTATGTATGTATGTATGCATCTGGGCCAGCTGGTGGTGTAGTGGCATCAGCACTGGATGCCAAGGCAGATGATCCTGAGGTTCAAACCCAGCCGGGTCCCAACCTGGGCAATAGTATCTGCACGAAAGAAAGGCCTGGCAATCTACTTCCATATCTTGCCGTGAAAACCCTATGGACCCTGTGGTCCACTAGGTCACAAAGAGTCGGACTCGACTTGACAACTGAAATGTAATGTATCTATCTATTTAACATATCAGATGAGCTTCACCTAAAAGGTGTGGATTACATGCATGGACTGGCTGTACAGGTCAAACAGCAGGAAAAAACCTTAACCCAGTTGTGTGGTTTGATAGAACATCCTTGTTGGAGTGGACCAGTGAAAACTCAAATCGTAGTTATTTTTCAAAAAAATAGGAGCAAAGTTTAAAAAAGTTGAATACATAAATGTAAAAGAAATGGACATGAGCTTGCAATAATACGAAACATTTGATTGTGGATAAAGAGAATGTTTTGAGTTGATACATTGGGCAGCTTTAGCTTTGCACTAATCAAAGGCAAGCATATTTTACAGGATTGCATTGCTTACATTCTCATGAGTTAGGAGAAAAGGCGACAGGATGAAAGCTTACTGACATAAAAGAATGGGAACTGACGAGGCTGAATCACTTGGAATTACAACAGAGATAAACTGAATATCTACTGCAGAAATTCAGTCCTGATTGTAAGCCTTGATCTGGAACTGCAGAAATTGATAAAGAATAAAACTACTACTGAAGCAATTGCAGTTCTGCAAATTTCAATTTAACAAAAATGGATTGAGACGATCATGTCTCTATTGCTAAGGGGCAGTGTGTATTAATCTAGTGCAAGTGCTTTATTACTCATGTTCTAAAAGACATGAACGGGATCAGAGTAATGTGACTGGGGAGGCCAGATCTCCAAATGTGGGTAAGACAGAGAATCAGTTCCATATTTCATTTCATAGGAATTAAAGAGGTTAAAAACAAAATCATCAAATTACAAAGACTTGGCCCCCAAAGACCCTTGGAGGGGTGGAATGCAGAAGCATAGATAACTTTGAGTACAGGAGAACTGCCTGGAGATTGGAGAAAGCTTTTTTTTTATAAAAGGGTAGCAAAAGTGGCACAGGAAATGTACTTGAGAGACTTGTAATTCATTATTGGCTTATATGAATGGAAATTCTTATGAAAAAAAAAGACCGTAGGAAACATGGATAGATATAAAATCATGAAAAGATAGTGTAGATTTTAATAATTTATCAAATCTACTGTCATTGAGATTTTGACAAAGGAACTTGAGAGGAATGAGATGTCAATGAGTTGGGTTTTAGTACACCTTATTGCACCTCTGTACTTCACAGTATCTCTGGACTGCTGGTACTGACGTATAAAATGGAGATCATATGAACATTTTATAATTATTGTATAAAATGTAATCAGTTCTCCAATAGATGCCATAGGGTTATGGCAGTAAGTGTTATGCAGTGGGGTCATTAGAAAGCGTGAATAAAAATAAGCCAGGGACAAGCAGAGCAGCCATTGTGTGAGTGGGCCAGTGTCGGAGTAGCTTTGACTCATCAGGCTTCGGCGAGATCAGGATTGGGGGAGATAAGTATCTGGTAAGTTTTTTTCTTCTTCTTCGTCTTTATTCTTCATTCCTCATCTGTTACCGTACAGTGAGAATGGTTCCGGGGTAACACACATCAAAGTTGCTGGTGAACGCAGCAGGCCAGGCAGCATCTCTAGGAAGAGGTACAGTCGACGTTTCAGGCCGAGACCCTTCGTCAGGACTAACTGAAAGAAGAGCTAGTAAGAGATTTGAAAGTGGGAGGGGGAGGGGGAGATCCAAAATGATAGGAGAAGACAGGAGGGGGAGGGATGGAGCCAAGAGCTGGACAGGTGATTGGCAAAAGGGATACGAGAGGATCATGGGACCGGAGGTCCGGGAAGAAAGACAAGGAGGCGGGGGGGGGGAAAACCAAAGGATGGGCAAGGGGTATATTAAGAGGGACAGAGGGAGAAAAAAGAGAGTGAGAGAAAGAATGTGTGTATAAAAATAAATAACAGATGGGGTACGAGGGGGAGGTGGGGCATTAGCGGAAGTTAGAGAAGTCGATGTTCATGCCATCAGGTTGGAGGCTACCCAGACGGAATATAAGGTGTCATTCCTCCAACCTGAGTGTGGCTTCATCTTGACAGTAGAGGAAGCCGTGGATAGACATGTCAGAATGGGAATGGGATGTGGAATTAAAATGTGTGTCCACTGGGAGATCCTGCTTTCTCTGGCGGACAGAGCGTAGATGTTCAGCAAAGCGGTCTCCCAGTCTGCGTCGGGTCTCGCCAATATATAAAAGGCCACATCGGGAGCACCGGACGCAGTATATCACCCCAGTCGACTCACAGGTGAAGTGTCGCCTCACCTGGAAGGACTGTTTGGGGCCCAGATAACCACACCTGCATCAGGTGCATCAAGCTGCAACTCCTCAGAGAATGTGTAAAACAATTGGAGCTGCAGTTCGATGACCTTCAGCTCGTAGGGACATTGAGGAGGTGATGGATAGGAGCTACAGAGAGGTAATTACCCCGAGGCTGCAGGAGGCAGGAGGCAGGAGACTGGGTGACTGTCAGGAGAAGGAAGAGAAATGGGCAGCCAGTGCAGTGTACCCCTGTGGCCATTCCCCTCAATAATAAGTGTATCACTTTGAATACTGTTGAGGAGGACAACCTACTTGGGGAAGGGAGGCCACAGAAACTGGATTCCTGGTACTGTGGCTCAAAAGAGAAGAGAGTTAAAGAGGACTGGAGGACTGCAGTAGTAGTGACTGGAGATTCCATAGTCAGAGGAACGGAGATGAGATTCTGTGGACACGACAGAGACACCTGAGTGGAATGTTGCCTCCCAGGTGCCAAGGTCAGGGACGTCTTGGATCTGGTCCATGGCATTCTAAACGGGGAGGATCAGCAGCCAAGAGCCTGGGTAGATATTAGTACCAATTACATAAGGAGGAAATGTGAGGAGGTCCTGAAGAGAAATTTAAGGGAGCTAGGTAGAAAGCTGAAAAGCAGGACCTCCAGGCTGGTAACATCTGAATTGCTGCATGTGCCACGTGCCAATAAGGGTACGATTATAATGATTTGGCAGGTGGCAGATGAGTGGCTGAGGACCTGCTGCAGGGGGCAGGCATTCAGATTTATGGATCATTGGCATCTCTACTAAGGAAGATACGAACTGTATGAAAGAGACTGGTTACACCTGAACCTGAGGGGGACCAATATCCTTTTGGGCAGGTTTGCTGGAGCTGTTTGGGAGGGTTTATACTAATTTGGCAGGGGACGTGAACCGGAGTGATAAGGCTGAAGAGGACGGAGTGGTTTACAGACAGAGGCATTGTGTAATGAGATTGCTAGCAAGGAGAGTCTGAATATAGGGTAAAATTGCAGTCAGCAGTGAGTTGACATGCAAAAGGGGGGAAATTGAAAAGGGTGATGAACACAGGGTTGAAGAAGTTATATTTGAATGTACATAGTATTTGGAATAAGGTAGATGAAGTAGTAGCACAGTTATAGATTGTCATGTATGATGTCATGGGCATCACTGAATCATGGCTGAAAGATGATAGCTGGGAGCTTAACATCCAAGGATGCAGATTTTATAGAAAGAACAGACAGGTAAACAAAGGGGTGGGGTGGCTCTGGTGGTAAAAATTTAATCAAATCCTCAGAAAGAAGTGACAAAGGGTTAGAAGTTGGAGAATCATTGTGGGTAGAACAAAATAACTACAAGGGTAAAAAGACTCTGATGGGAGTTATATACAGATCTCCAAACAATAGCAAAGATGTGAGCTACAAATTAGATTCAAAGTACATTTATAATCGAAATGTATGCAGTATAGAACCCTGAAATCCGTCTTCTCACAGACAACCATGAAACAAAGAAACATCACCCAACTCTTTCAAAGAAAAACATCAAATCCCAACATGCAAAATAAAAACAAATCGTGCAGTGGCAAAAAGGCAAAAAACACAGAATATAAAACACCAAACCACAAATCATCAAACAGGAGGGAGAAAATGCATGTTAAAAGGGCAATGTTACAATAGTTGTGGGGATTTCAATATGCATGGGGATTTGAGGTTAGTGAAAATGAGGTTAGTGCTGGATTACAAGAGGGAGTATTTGTAGACTGCCTATAAAATGGCTTTCTAGAGCAGTTGGTGGCTGGGCCCACTAGGGGATCGGCTATTCTGGATTGAGTGTTGTGCAATGAACCAGAACTGATAAGAGAGCTTAAGGTAAAGGAACCCTTTGGGGCAGTGATCATAATATGATAGAATTCACCCTGCAATTTGAGGAGAAGCTAAAGTCAGAGATATCAGTATTACAAAGGAGTAAAGGAAATTACAGAGGCATGAGAGAGGAGCTGGCCAAAATTGATTGTGAGAGAATACGAGCAGAGACAACAGCAAGGCAGCAATGGCTGGAGTTTCTGGACACAATTTGGAAGGCACAGGATAGATACATCCCAAAGATGAAGTGTTCTAAAAGTAGGATGATGCAAGCATGGCTGACAAGAAAAGTCAAACCAACATAAAAAACAAAGAGAGGGCATATAATTGAGGAAAATTTAGTGGGAATTTAGAAGATTGGGAAGCTTTTAAAAACTATCAGAGGACAACTGAAAAAGTCATAAAGAAGGAAAAGATGGAATACGAAGGTAAGCTAGCCAATAATATTAAAGAGGATGCCAAACATTTCTTCAGATACATGAAGTGTAAAACAGAGGCAGAAGTGGATAAAGGACTGCTGGAAAATGATGCTGGAGAGGTAGCAATGGGGAACAAGGAAATGGCTGACGAACTGATCAAGTATTTTTCCATCAGTTTTCACTGTGGAAGACATTAGCAGTATGCCAGAAGTTCGAGAGTGTCAGGGGGCAGATGTGAGTGAAGTTGCCATTACTAAGGAGAAGGTGCTTGGGAAGCTGAAAGGTCTGAAGATAGAGAAGTCACATGAGTTAGATGGTCACACACCAAGGTTCTGAAAGAGGTGGCTGAAAAAATTGTGAAGGCATTGGTAATGTTCTTTCAAGAATCAACAGATTCTGTATGCTTCTGGAGGACTGGAAAATTGCAAATGTCACTCACCTACAATCTAGGCCGGTGTTTAAGTTGTCTAATCAGCATGTCGAACACCTCGCACTAGAACCCAGCTGCAGCAAAAGACTCTAGGCCTAGACTACACCACTCAGTGACTCAATCTGGACCCAGATTGCACCTCCCAGCCCAAAGCCACTCTCAAGCTCTTCAAATCAGCTTGATGCCCAGGACAATCCAACCTAGCACCCAGGCCAGTGGTACGGGCATCAAATCTTCTCTGCCCAGACCCCAACTTCTCCTCTTGTCACCCAAAACGATCCAACCTTGCACCTCACACCCAGGCCAGTTGTATGGGCATTGAAACTCCATTTGCAATGGACTCTGCAACACACAATCTTGGCTCATCCCCCGAACTCATCTCACCTTGCCACCACTCACCCCTTCACTGTTTGCAGCGATAATTTAATTCAATTTACCTCAGGAAAGTTATTTTCAATGATGTTTTTAGTCAGATTTCTTAACTTTTTAACTATTAGTGAGCTGTCACACACATTCAGTAGCACCATCTTAACTGGAAGACTGAATTGACTTTGTGGCCAAATTTGTGAACAATAGGGTACTTGTGAATAATTGATAATAGGGAAACGTTGAATGTAGAAGACTGAGATGAGATTTGATAGAGGTATATAAAATTATGAGGGGTATAGGTAGGGTAAATGCCAGCAGGCTTTTTCCACTGAGATTGGGTGAAACAAGAATGAGAGGTCATGGGCTACGGAGGAAAGGTGAAATGTTTAAGGGGAAAATGAGGGGAAACTCCTTCATTCAGAGGATGGTGAGAGTGTGGAATGAGCTGTCAGCACAAGTGGTGAAGGTGGGTTCAATTTCAACACTTAAGAGAAATTTGGATAGGTTCATAGATGGGAGGTATATGAGAGCTATGGTCCGGGTGCAGGTCAATGGGACTAGGCAAATTAATGGTCCAGCACAGACTAGATGGGCTGATTGGTCTGTTTCTGAATTGTCGTGTTCTATGACTCTATGACCATACACTTCCCTGCACTGAAATCAATTTGCTACAGTTTTATCCAGACTTCAACAGAGAGAAATGCGATCGTGTTCACAAAGAATAACTAGCAACATTTTTAACTTGCCAGAACAAATTCCTGTTTTTTTTCCCCTTGACGGGGCCTTCACACATGCAGGAGTTCACAGACCTTGCAGCTGACAAGTGCTGTCAGAGGACTCCTGCTTTCCTTGAACAAGCACAGACCCTCAGCAGACAGGCAGATGGCTGGGGTTTCACCTGGCCGTTCACCCCTCACCAAGGAGCAAGGAGCAGATGCTGAGTTCAAGCGCAGCTGTACAGATCTATTCCCAGCCATGCTTAGCTACTCATGGTTATCTTGGGAATTGTCGATGACGATAATTGAATATTCAAAGGAATCAGGGATACCAAGCACCATCAGGAGTCCTCATATATAGACCTTGTGTGATCATGTTGTGGACAGTCTAAATGACAAGGTGAGTACTGCCTTAAATGTGATAGTATATACCCTGGCTCTGGCCTCACAACCCCTTGCTGATTTGCACAAAACTGTACTCTTAACAGAGGTGCCTAAATGAGGATTGGTGAGGGAAGTTAAAAAATCATAACTCTTTCCCAACATACCCACTTCATATCCACTTCCTTGCCTTTCAGTTAGTGTCCCAAATGCCACCTCATCTCATGGCAGCTGATTCCACTGCTGCAAGACTGGCAGAAAGACAGAGGCATTGGAGCCGAACTGGGCCAGTTAGCCCATCAAGTCTCACACATAAAAGTTGCTGGTGAACGCAGCAGGCCAGGCAGCATCTCTAGGAAGAGGTGCAGTCGACGTTTCAGGCTGAGACCCTTCGTCAGGACTAACTTCAACTCTTCCTTCAGTTAGTCCTGACAAAGGGTCTCGGCCTGAAACATTGACTGCACCTCTTCCTAGAGATGCTGCCTGGCCTGCTGTGTTCACCAGCAACTTTTATGTGTGTTGCTTGAATTTCCAGCATCTGCAGAATTCCTGTTGTTTGAGCCCGTCAAGTCTGTTCTGCAGAATCTTTAACGGTTAAACTTTTTAGTTTAAGATGGCCCTGGTGAACTTCAGTGACCTCTGGCTGGTGGCTAATGAAACAATGAAAACAACTAAATATTTTGTTAATCTCTTTTTCTAGTAAACAATCATCACAAGCAATAGACTGTTACTTCTGTTTGGACATGGAAGCAATTCAACGTGGCAGAACTGAGACAAGGCAGTGGGCCCGTCACCGAGAGTGGTGGAGACCCAAGGCGCGATCGATTTAAGCGCCGGGCCGAAGCGGAAAGGCTGGGCACAGGCCAAATTGAGGTGGTGGAGTCCAGGCTCCAGAACGTAACAAAGTGACTGAACCCGATGTTTCGACGGCGATTTAGAGTCCAGTCCCTATATACTTCCATCCCCCATCAGGAAGGTCTCAAAGCTCTCCGCTTCTTTTTGGATTCCAAACCTAATCAGTTCCCCTCTACCACCACTCTGCTCCATCTAGCGGAATTAGTCCTTACTCTTAATAATTTCTCCTTTGGCTCCTCCCACTTCCTCCAAACTAAAGGTGTAGCCATGGGCACCCGTCCCAGCTATGCCTGCCTTTTTGTTGGCTTTGTGGAACAATCCGTGTTCCAAGCCTATACCGGTATCCGTCCCCGACTTTTCCTTCGCTATATTGACGACTGCATTGGCGCTGCTTCCTGCACGCATGCTGAGCTTGTTGACTTCATTAACTTTGCCTCCAACTTTTCACCCTGCCCTCAAGTTTACCTGGTCCATTTCCGACACCTCCCTCCCCTTTCTAGATCTTCCTGTCTCTATCTCTGGAGACAGCTTATCTACCGATGTCCACTATAAGCCTACTGACTCTCACAGCTATCTGGACTATTCCTCTTCTCACCCTGTCTCTTGCAAAAACACCATCCCCTTCTCGCAATTCCTCCGTCTCCGCCGCATCTGCTCTCAGGATGAGGCTTTTCATTCCAGGATGAAGGAGATGTCTTCCTTTTTTAAAGAAAGGGGCTTCCCTTCCTCCACCATCAACTCTGCTCTCAAACGCATCTCCCCCATTTCACGCACATCTGCTCCCACTCCATCCTCCCGCCACCCTACTAGGAAAAGGGTTCCCCTCATCCTCACCTACCACCCCACCAGCCTCTGGGTCCAACATATTATTCTCTAAAACTTCTGCCACCTCCAATGGGATCCCACCACTAAGCACACCTTTTCCTCCCCCCCCCACGCTTTCCGCAGGGATCGCTCCCTACGCAACTCCCTTGTCCACTCGTCCTCCCCCATCCCTCCCCACCAATCTCCCTCCTGGCACATATCCTTGTAAGTGGAACAAATGCTACACATGCCCTTACACTTCCTCCCTCACTACCATTCAGGGCCCCAGACAGTCCTTCCAGGTGAGGCGACACTTCACCGTGAGTCAGCTGGGGTGATATACTGCGTCCGGTGCTCCCGATGCGACCTTCTATATATTGGCGAGACCTGACGCAAACTGGGAGACAGTTTCGCTGAACACCTACGATCTGTCCGCCAGAGAAAGCAGGATCTCCCAGTGGCCACACATTTTAATTCCACGTCTCATTCTCATTCTGATATGACTATCCACAGCCTCCTCTACTGTCAAGATGAAGCCACACTCAGGTTGGCAGAACAACACCTTATATTCTGTCTGGGTAGCCTCCAACCTGATGACATGAACATTGACTTCTCAAACTTCCGCTAATGCCCCACCTCCCCCTCGTACCCCATCCGTTATTTATTTATTTATATTCACACATTCTTTTTCTCTCTCTCCTTTTTCTCCCTCTGTCCCTCTCACTATACCCTTTGCCCATCCTCTGGGCTTTCCCTCCTTCCCCCTTTTCTTTCTCCCTGGGCCTCCTGTCCCATGATCCTCTCATATCCTTTTTGCCAATCATCTGTCCAGCTCTTGGCTCCATCCCTCCCCCTCCTGTCTTCTCCTATCATTTTGGATTTGGATCTCCCCCTCCCCCTCCCATTTTCAAATCTCTTACTAACTCTTCCTTCAGTTAGTCCTGGCAAAGGATCTCGGCCCGAAACGTCGACTGTACCTCTTCCTAGAGATGCTGCCTGGCCTGATGCATTCGCCAGCAACTTCTGTCTGTGTTGCTTGAAATTCCAGCATCTGCAGATTTCCTCGTGTTTGCGAATTTAGACAACTGGGCCAGATCGAAAGAATTAGGGTATTGGGCCCCGAGGGGAGGGACAGGCCAGTTCAGCTCACTGCTCCACGACGTTTGCATGGCTCTGCTTTGAACTAAGGGTCTGGGGACGGACTTTGGTTCAGAATGCTACTTGCTTGTGTGACGAGAATACACAGAGATTAAGATGTTAGTTGACCTGTGCTGGCACCAGTGGGATCAGCAGTTGGTCTGCCACCTGTCTTCAGGAGAAAGAGAGATAAGGAAAACGATGGAGCAGCATTTGGAGATGTTAATGAAGGGATGGGAGAGTTTAACGGAAGGAGAGCTGTCAAGATCGGCTCCCCCTTTGAACCCTGAACTGTTTGAAGTGATGGACAGGCGATACCCCAGCAGGAGGATAAAAAGGGACAGGTTCGCTAAGGCAAGACGCACACGACACCCCGAGGTAACGAGACCCTGGAAGCGGTGCGTCTCCCACAAGTCGGTGGGAAGTTTTGGAAGGCTGATCGCAGGACCAAGCCATAGACGCACAGGGTGGAAAGGCACGATCAGCGGGAACCTGGTGTGTGTCCGCCCTTGCCTGGGTGCCAGGTTCACCGCAGAGAAACGATCGAATCTGGAAACGGAGGGGTTACAGTCGGTGACCTCAGATGACATCACAAAGGGCTCACCCGAAAGCTGACTGCGAAGAATATCGAAGGTCTGTGTGGAAGCCGTTTGAATATTCATTCGTTTTGCTCTCTCTCTCCTTCCCCCCACTGTCCATCTCCCACGGCAGTGATTACTGTGAACTGAACTGAACTAAATTGAACTGAACTTGGCGTCACTTTGAAACTGGTCATTTACCCCTAGACAACGATAGAGCTTGATTGATCCTGTTATCCTAATTCTGTGTACATGGGGGTTTATCATTGCTGAACTGTTGCATTTATTATCCTTTTGATTAGAGTACTGTGTTGCTTGTTTCTTTAATAAAACTTTCTTAGTTCTAGTAATCCAGACTCCAACTGAGTGATCCATTTCTGCTGGTTTGGCAACCCAGTTATGGGGTACGTAACACTTGCGTTTACTATTCGCATGATTTGGGGTTTTTTCTGCACATGGGTTGTTCAGCCATCTTTTTTTTATGGTTTCTTTGTTTCGTGGCTGCCTGTAAGGAGATGAATCTCAAGGTTGTATAAAGTTTAGATACTTAGATAATAACTGTACTTTGAACTTCACGCCTCCACAAAGTAGGGATTGCTGACCAAAAGCACCTGACTGCTTCCACCTCTCCTCAAGTCAGCAGTAACACCACATAGGGACAGTGGAAAAAGTAAGAGTAATGATAGGAACAGGGTTAATATTTGGTTTCGAGTTCCAGTGTCAGAACAGAAACAGAAATTTTGTTTCACTTTCCTCCTGAATGTTTCCACTATTTTCCGTTTCTAGTAACAGCAGTGTTTTATGTCACTTAACTTCATTGATCCATCAGTCCTTCCATCTGAAGTAGATAACCTCAATTGCTTTTTTAATGTTAATCTCTATCTTCTGCAGTTATTTCAACTTCCGTACTTTGTTAATACCCCCGTGCAAAGTTTCATTCTCTCATCAGTCTCTTTCACTCCAGGTTATCAAGCATACCATGAAAACCACGATGAAATGCTCCCAAAGAAATTGTGCAACCAGCCATAAGGACATTTCACAAACTCCCCTCACAAAAGATGGTTAACTGAGTCTCAGCTTGTGTAATTGTGGGAAAACTATTGACTCTTGTTCAGAAATTTGAGAGGAGTGAGTCAGCAAGTGGAGAAATTGGGCAGGTATTTAAACATGACCGGTGGAATCCCACAAGGACCAGTGCTGTGGCTGTTAGCTTTCCTCATGTATATTAATGACTTGGATGATCAGATAGAAAGTCACATTACCAAATTTGCTGATAGCTTAAGGGCAGATTGTAAGCAGTGCTGATAGAAGCACAGGGTTACTAAGAAATATTAATAGATCAATACAATGGGCAGATCTGTGACAAATGAATGTCAATGCAAGTTAACTGATTTTGGACCTTACACAAGATAGAACCAAGTACTTCAAAAAATGGAGCTTCACAAAGACAACACACATAAAAGTTACTGGTGAACGCAGCAGGCCAGGCAGCATCTCTAGGAAGAGGTACTGTCGACGTTTCGGGCTGAGACCCTTCGTCAGACTTTTATGTGTGACGCTTAAAATTCCAGCACCTGCAGATTTCCTCATGTTTGGGCTTCACAAAGACAGATGGATCTTTATATAGATAGATAACTAAAAATAGCTTGGATAGGTGCAGAAGATAATCAAGAGGGATAAAGAAACGACGTTTTTTTTAAACCTTCAGAGGATTGAACACAAAAGTTCAACTTTACAAAGTCCTGATTAGACTATACTAGTAAATATTTCTGGTCACCACGTGAGGACTTTGGAGGGAGATTACCAAAATGGGACAAGTCTCCAAGAATTCAATCAGGAAAAAAAATTGTATAAACTATGACTGCACTGTCTGGAATTTAGAAGGTTAAGGATTGACTTCATTGAAGTTTTCAAGATATTAAGGGGAACTGATTTGGTAGATAGAGAGAAATTATTTCTGCTGGTTGGATAATCTCTGGGGACATGGTCTAAAAATTAGAGCCAGGCCTTTTCGGAATGAAGTTGGAAACACTCTGCATTTGTAAGACCATAAGACATAGGAATAGAATTAGGCCAGTCAGACCATTGAATCTGCTCCACCATTCCATCATGGCTGATTATTTTCCCTCTCAACCCTATTCTCCTGCTTTCTTCCCATAACCTTTGCCGTCCTTACTAATCAAGAGCCTATTAACCACCACTTTAAATATACCTGATGACTCAGCCTTCATTGCCATTGCGACAAAGAATTGTACAGATTCACCACCCTTTAGCTGAAGAAATTCCTCCTTTGCTCTAAAGGGACATCTAAAACTGTGCCCTCTGTTCCTAGACCTACCCGCTAGAGGAAACATCCTCTCCACGTCCACTCTATCTAGACCTTGCAATATTCCATAGGTTTCAATGGAATTTCCCCTCATGCTTCGAAATTCTAGTGAGTATAGGCCCAGAGCCATCCAACATTCCTCATATGTTAACCCTTTCATCCCTGGGATCATTCTTGTGAGCCTCCTCTGAATCCTCTCCAATGCCAGCACATCCTTTTTTAAATAAGAAGGCCAAATTGCTCACAATACTCCAAGTGCAGTCTGACTAGATGCAGCAAGATGCAGCATTACATCTTGCTTTTATATTCTAGGCCTCTCGAAATGAATGCTCACATTGCAGGATGGAAAAAAAAAGGAATTCCTTTTCTGCAAACAAATGTAAAACTTTAAATGAGGGTCAAATTGACTTGTTAATGGTCATTATCTAGGGCTATGGGGAAAGAGTCAAGACCCACAAGAACGAGACTAATCCAAACAGGCTGGCTCCCACCACCTTCTCAAAGATAGTTCTGAATGGGAAATAAATGTCAGCCTGGCGAGAGCAAAAATAAACAAACTGCTGGAGGAAGTCAGCGGGCCGAGGAGCTTCTGTGGGAAGAGAGGAACTACAAACGTTTCAGGTAGGGTTAATGTATCACAAGCAAGAGTTCACAGGGAGGAACTCCAGGAGGAGATGTGGAGGAGTATGGTGACAACCAGTAGTCAATAGGGTGGATTGAGGAAGGGTGCAGGATGGTGGGAGGAAGTGGCAGGTTGTGGTGGTGGTGGGGGCAGGGGTGTTTTACTGCCCATCATCCTTCATCCCTTCTTGGTTCACATACAAGCCCAGCTCTCACTCCTTGTGATCTCCTTTTTATACCAACTACCTTCCCTCCCCATCTTCAGCGCTGATGCAAAATCTCCACCCAAAATGTCAACCATTCCTCACCCCTCACGCCCCCACACACACACAGATACTGCTTTGTGTGGGTTGCTCTGGTTTTTCAGCATCTGCAGAATCTCTTGTGTTTATGATTTACTGCTTGATTTGCAGAGTCCCTCCAGCATTTTGCTCTTTGCTTCAATTTCCAGCATCTGCAGCCTGTTCTGTCTCCATTTGTCTTGCCAGAGATGCCCACATCCTATAAATTAATATAGAATTATGTAATTAGGTCACAGATCACTGAACGTCAGAAATGGCTTCAGGGGCCTCCTCCCCTTCCAACATTCCCAAGATCTTTTCAGTATGAATTAGTTGCTCATTCACAGTATTCTCTAAACCACTGAGGGAGAGGGAGACTTGAGAATAAAATCCAGTGAATTATTGCTCCAAGTCAATCTGCCTGAAGGATGCAGATTTTTTTGTATTCTCTTCCCATGCTTAAAAAACACACAAATATCCCTTTACAAT
This sequence comes from Mobula hypostoma, assembly GCF_963921235.1. Classification (NCBI taxonomy): domain Eukaryota; kingdom Metazoa; phylum Chordata; class Chondrichthyes; order Myliobatiformes; family Myliobatidae; genus Mobula; species Mobula hypostoma. Next base: position 53,858,067 of record NC_086097.1, read on the forward strand.
AACCAGAAAATTCAGATATTTTGATATTATTGAGTAAATTTTTCCACATTGTCACTAGAAATAACAATTGGCACAATATCCGCTCATGTCAAGTTAGCTGGAGGGCAAATGTTTCTACTTAATTTCTTCATGTCGTGCATCAACTGCAGTTACAAAAATGGACTGGGAAACTCCACGCAGGGATCTGACCACAGGTCCCCAAATCATCTTTAGGAATGTGTGCTGCCTAAAGGCAAAAGGGAAGATCAGCAGGAAGTGCAGAACAAGCGTCCGTTCTTTCTGTCATCTCATGTGCTGATGATGCTCTTACTGGATAACAAAACTGACAGAATACAAACTCGCTTCAACTCATCAAGCCAAAGGTTATATAAAACATTAATTTTGGATACAAAACACTGATACCTTAATGCAACAGCTTTGTAAATTTAGAACTGTAACTGTTGCCAGTTTAAATCCATATATAGTAAAGCTACTTTGGGTGTGGCTGCTATTAGAAGCAGCTGGAAGGCTGCAATGGGCAGAAATGCTACGGCTCTTTTTGCCTGTAATATGCTCCAGATGCCATATTCATTTGTATCTCAAATGCTTTGTTGCCCTTTAATACTCCCAGTTTTAAAAGTACAACAGTCGCAACTGTTGTAAGTACCATGTTTATTAAGCACAAGATTACCTAGCAATCAACACCTCATCCCTGTACACATACCATAGTCGCCAGCTATGCGTTGGTATTTTGTTCTCCTTCTTTCAGAAGCGTGCATAAGAGGCCACTCAACCCTATTGACGGCTCAGGAAAAAATACCTGGAGTCATCGTACATATAATTACACCTCAAAAGCACCAGGAAGGAAAAAGTCATGACTTAAAACAAATTCCATTTTAGAGTACATGCTCCGCATTACAAACACACAATTACAGCTAGCGAATGTTGTTCACAACAAGGAACGTGGCAGGAAAGTGAGATGAACAAAGCTGGAAGCATTTTTCAAAATACCACCACATGAAACAATTGCAAAATGTGACTGAAGTCAGCTGAAGGAGTTCTCAGTTACACCAGAACAGTTCTCAGTTACATGGAATGGGTGTGTATGTAGTACCTGGATAGCTAGCTGCCAAAAACCTATTTCATCCCAAAGAAATTCTTCATGGGTTTGACCAAGTATGTTTGGAAAGATTGAAAGAAGGGTCTCCTAGCAAGCAACAAATACATTGTACACAGCAAAAAATATATTAATCAATAAATAATACAACACCAAATTCTCCTTTCAATTTCTCAATGAACAATGCACACCATCCCCCTCTCTTAAAAAAAGACCAGCATACTCACATGTTTAGTTATCAAATCTGTTGCAGAAGCAGGAGCAATTCTGAATGGACTAAATTGCAACTTGTCTACCTATTCAAAATGTAAACTTCAGCCAATCAAAGCCTTATGAAGAAGATTGCAGCTAAATTACTGGTTATGTTAGAGTTATGAAGTCATATCTAACTACCCCCTATATTTTCACATGTACAGTACTTAACTCAATAAGGAAAAAAACTCTTCAATGAGGAGATATGAAACAACTAGATGTCTGCCTTTCGTTTGCGGCACTAATTGAACAATATTGGTTCAGCTGTATGTTGAACTTCTCTCCAAAAATCCATTCTGTTAAATTCTACCGAGGACAAGTACCATGGATGAAGTTCCCACCCCCACACCTCCAGCTCTTCATTGTAAGTAAACATTCCTTAAACTTCAACTTAAGTTAGCTTTTGATTCTATGAAATGCTAGTCCAGGAGAAAAATGAAGGGTTGACATAGTATGAAAATTACATCCATGTATTTAAAAAGTAATAATCACATAGATTTCTAAATAACAGAGCACTCAAATTCCATTTAGAAGTTTCTCCTTTTGGCATTTAAATTCAGCTCTTCCATAGACCATGAGTTTTAATGATTCTCGTGAGAAGGGGGCATCTTCAAGAATTGATTTCCAGAGATAGTAAATAGGAACAAAATAAATAAAGTTAACATTTTCTGAAGTTTCGTACTAAGTACAGTCCCAGACAAGAGTAATGATTGGAGCTTTCCAATTATTAAAATCCCTATTAAAATAGTCCTTCTTGCTTTGTACATATTTCCACAGATGTGAATGGTGCCTCTGTAGTACATCCTTCTGACTCTGTTCAGAATGAATCCTTTTGTTTTTAGGGAAAATTTCATTTATTGTTGTGACCCAGCCAAAGCAATCACTGTCAAGCTATATTGGTGAGTTGACTGCAGCTGCACATTACCTGCAATTCCAGTATGATTCAAATTTCCAAGCAAAAAAATGGTGCAGATATTCACATGATAAACTTTGGTCCAATCAATTCATCTACTTCATCTGGAATTACACAAATGGCAATCTTGCAGTTTTTTCACTTCAACAATACAGAAAATATCCATTAAAATATACATTTTTATTGGAAATTAAGGATTGATGCATTTAATTTCAGGGGGATAAAAGATGCAAAATAAACAACATTCACTAAGGAAAGTTATGTCATTGTTTTCATGACACCACATTGTCACTGGTCAAATATGAAACACCAGAATGTCTGTTCAGAAATATAGCCCTTCTGTCATTCAACTTGTAAATAGCTAGATTAACTAAATGACCAGTTTTCATTTTAAAAGTACAGTATATTTAAAGAGTTAACTAAAGTTTGGATGAGTTTTTGCAAAAGAAAACCTAGCAGAGAGTCACCAGGAAATAGAAGAATAAAACAGGGCAGGAGAGTAAATTTGCTAGAAATACAAAAAGAAAGATTGAAGAGAAGTTTTGCACTTATACAGTAAAGATTAGCAAAACATGACGGAGATCTCTAATGGTAATGCTTTGCAACCTTCAGCTGACAGCAGGATCACTCAAGATGGCCCATTATGTTTTTTTCTTTGTCCTTTCTCATTCATAGTTTCAATCTGAGCTAAAACGGGACACAAGGCTTACACCAGAGACAAGAAGAGAGTGGGCAATAATCTCAAGTTGTTTTTTTTTAACTACTGCCTTATTTAACACTGGAGTCTTTATCAGAATTTAAGGAGAACTAAACAGATCCAATCTAGCGTAGTAAGGAGCAGAAAAGACTGGATGACAGGATGCTAACCAGATCACATTATCTGAAAGGCAGCATCAACAAGGAAGAAACCTATTACCAAGTCTCCCTGAACAGAAGTTAAACCATGGGGCCAAAGGGCCTCAGTAAAAGACAAAAGTGCATTCGCAACAAGGTGGAGAGGAACCTCAAAAACTACTTTTGTTTCTTAGAATATCCATTTGATATCAAGTCAAGTCAAGTCACTTTTTATTGTCATTCCAACCATAACTGCTGGTACAGTACACAGTAAAAACGAGACAATGAAACAATACAAAAACTACACTAGACTACAGACCTACCCAGGACTGCATAAAGTACACAGAACAGTGCAGGTATTACAATAAATAATAAACAAGACAATAGGCACAGCGGAGGGCAGTAGATTGGTAGTCCGATGGCTTGAGGGAAAAACTGTTACATAAATAAACAGCTATACTCCCGCCGAGTATTTTGTTGGAGTCGGAATGAACCAAAACAGGCAGAGCTTCAGAGTCAAGGACAATATTTGTGACTTCTAATTTCTACTGGAATTACTTCATCAATAACTACACCTTTTTTCAGCCTAACAGAAATACATTGGATTCAAGTTAATTGGGACTCATCAGGACTGGTACATTTTGGGTCAGCTAAGCTGCTGTCCCAATTAGACAAAGCTTCATGGAAATCATTAAAAAGGTATAAAAAAGACAAACTGAGTAACAAATTATATATTTAAATGAAAATACTACAGTAGTAGTATAAGTCTGTGTATTAGCTCCCAATACTTATTGACAAAGGAATTCATCTGTATTGTGTTCTTTTGACTGTGAATTAATAAAATCAGTGCAGACACCTAGTGCAGATAGTGGACTGTCTTCATATAATGCTTTCAACGATTACATACTCCAAATCTTCACTTTCATTGTAATATTCAAGATAGTTGTCAATACCTTCAAATTCTCTGTAGTTTCTAGCTTGAAGTAGTGAAATTATTTCATTTTCACTCCCAACCATTTCTGGGATCTCCAAGCCTGAATGCTGGAAACCACAGTGAGCAAAACAGTTTCACAGTTTGTCTCACTGCTTTCATCTCATCGACTATCAGTGACAAAAATTGATGCCTTTTGAACACAAACACACAAAACTGCTGCTCAAAACTTATTGCTCAAAGCCATGCAAGTGCACATGACTGACACTAGCTAGAAATTGTTCTGCAACAGTTTCCTGCTCCAATTTAGCAGCATAATGTCCCAAATAAACAATGGGAATGATAGCTAGCTTCTCGAATAGTCACTGTTCTTTAAGAGTTATCCCAAATAGGCAGTTGCCCCGATTAACCAATGGCCCAATTAATCAGAATCCACTGTATTTGAAGACAACATGTGAGCATTGACTGATTGCTCAATTTTTAGATCAGGAGTGATTTACCTATTGAACTACATATACATAAGAAAAAAATGAAGAGTCTATATTTTAGCTAAAATAAACAGATGCATAGCAATAATTAAATATGCTGTGTTCTCTCCTGTAAAATAAAACTGACGTATTTCCAAGAGTAAAGTCTGCAGATTAACTAAAATGCAATTGAAACTCCAAAATGGCTGCGTAAGCACATTTTACAAATACTTTATTCTAAGATGGAAGCTTATGACAAGCCTTCAATATCCTGAAATTATATTTCAGAAAATATAAAGCTAGCATTTGAAACATTTACCCTGGGATTTTACATCATTCCAAATTGCCATTAAATATTTTGATCATTCACATTGAAGAAACAACTTTTTGTAAAGCATGAGAATCACCGGCCCGTGCAAAAACCTCTGCAAATCTACCATAAAGTGCAAGCCGCTGATTGTTCACTTGCAAGCAATCTGATGAATGTGATGTAAATGGGGGAAAAAATTGTTAATGATTAAGATTTAAATCATTAAGTATATCCTAACACATCTGCTGGAAAATCCTCCAAGTTGTTTGATGATCAAAGTTAATTAAGTTTTGTGTTGAATTAAAGTCCAGATTTTCATGTGCGAAGAGATTGCAGAATTAAGCTTAATTTCTCATTCCTTTTTGGTTAGTCAGGGAAGTGTGGCTCTGAACCACCGATGAGCATTTGGTTTAGATTGGAACCAAAAATGGAACACAATCACTCATATGGAACAGAACTAAGTAGTTCTGAACCTTGGCAAGAATTAGTGTTGTTGCTAATGTGTTGACAGGTAGAGAGTTGAAACAGCATAACCAAGGCCTCAGAGGGATTCTGTTAAATCTATTATGTCTATAAAAATATTAGATGATTTGCACCATGTACATTGGATTTTATTTCTTTTTTGTTGCTGTATGTTAATTATTGCAAATGCTTAACCTGCCAACAAACTGTCTACCTTATAGCACTTGGCTCTGTTTGCTGGACTGGATTCAACAGTCATTAAACCTACTTCCTTGGCTCCTTCTTATAGCTAATGCAACACACACACACACACACACACACGCAAAATGCTGGAGGAACTCAGCAAGAATGGCAGCATCAATGGAGGGGAATAAACAGTCAACGTTTCAGACCAAGACACTTCATCAGGACTGTAGCTGGTGTAATCCATTTTGTTATAATATATGATCAGTGATAATATATTGACAGCAACAAATATTATGCAGGAAATAAAGTGGAAGAAGCTCTTTTGATCTATACACTGCAATTACAAACAATCTATTTTACATAGAACAGTATAACACGGGCACAGGCCCTTCGGCCCATTCTGCCTGCACTGTATGCTGGTTGAACAGTATGTCTAACTGTACTTCTAACTCACTTACAGGATGACGACGATGATGATGAGGTTGATTAACAAATTTGCCGTTTCAAAAGATAAAAGTGTCTAACAGATTGGTATGTTTAGAGTGATGTATAGGCCAGAGGAGATCAACATGCCAAATTTCCTTCAAAGAATATTAGCAAACTAAAGGGATTTTTAGTGATCACTATTTTTAGATACTAGCTTTTCAATTCCAGATTTATTTATGAATGAGTTTAAATTTCCCAGTTGACCAATGATATCTGAATTCATCTCCAAATCAATAATTTAGTAACATAACTGTTACAGTAACAAACTCCCGAAGGTATTAATGGTTTAACCTTCCTACTAAAAATAAGAATTCCTTTAGAATTTATTGATTCATCCATTGACAGGATGTGGATATTAACGGCAATTCCAGCATTCATTGTCCATTCCCAAATCCATCACAAATGGATGTGTAGTTAAGAGTCAACCTTTTGGTGAGAATGGAGTCACACAACAGCTAGGTGAAGAAAGGATGCTACTTTTCTTCACAGAAGGACATATGTGCAAGAAGATTGCTTTTTACCACAATCCAGTAGCTGTTTGTTCCCCTTTGCTGAAACCAGATTTTATTTTATATCATTTCATTACCTGACAAGGACAAAAATGGGATGGTAAAGGAAGCTTGGATGTAAGGAGAGGTGGTGAATTCTGTCAAGAAGGAAAAGAAAGCTCATGTAAGGTTTAGGAAGATAAAATCAGTCAGGGCCCTGGAAGATTATAATGAATCTAGAAAAGGACTCAAGAAGGGAATTAGAAAAGCCAGGATGCACCATGAAAAGTTCTTGTCAAGTAGGAATGAAGAGAATTGTTGGGTATTTTATACTTACATCAAGAATAAGAGGATAGCTAAGGAGAGAGTATGACCATTCAAGGTGAGAAAATGTGCCTGGGGGGAAAGGATGTGGGCAAGGTTCTAAATGAGTACTTAGCATCAGTATTTAACAAGGAGAAGGACATGGAACCAAGTGAGATCATTGAAAAACATGCTAATATGCTAGGGCATTTTGTGATGAAGGAACAGGTTGTGTTGAGGCTCGTGAAGAACTTTAAAATGGATAAGTCCCCAAGGTCAGGTAGGATATATTCTAGGTCAGCCTTTCTCAACTTTTTTGTCCTGCAGGAACCTTAAAATAATTTTCAGGTCTCAGGGAACCCCTGCATTAAAAAATATTATATCTACAGCTCAGAGTACATTAGTATGATCAGTAAGTTGTAGAAATAATAAACCAAAAATAATTGTCAATGCTCTTTTGAGTAGATCATGAATTTTTAGCTTACCTTTCTTGAAATTAATCTCTTTCTTTCCCTTTCACAAATTTTTAAAACTCTAAGTCAAACATAATGCCTTTCTCATTTCTGAGTCGAACTTGAGATAAGCACATGCAGATTTCATCCCCAACTAAAATGAAACTATTTCTATCCTTGCTCTTGATGTTTGTTAAACAAGAAGAAGCTTGCTCACACATGTAAGAAGTTGAAAATTGCAGCAAAATGTTCATTGCTTTATTATGAATGGCAGGATATTCTTCTTTTACAGATATCCCGAACTTGTCCGGGGCAGAACAGTAAATCTCATCTTGAGTACATGATCATAAAGTTCTTTCTCTTACCTCAAATTCAAGTTCTCAGGCTGAGCAGAAGATTTAGAAAAAGGGTCCCTCAACCAATCATACACTTGTGTTGAAAGGGAAGAAAAATACTGTTCAAATTTGTTCTGCAGTGCTTCCCGGTGGTTTTCAATAAGACTCGAGACTTTCTGATATCCTTCCTCACTCCCAACCTGAAGCAGCAGTGGGAACATTTCAACATTTCCTTTTGCAACATGATTTTTCCAAAGATTCAGTTTCCTTTTAAATCCAAGAAACTTGTCACTTGAAGTCAAAATATTTTCTCCAGGGCCTTGCAGAGACTTGTTCAACTGGTTCTTATGATGAAAAATGACTGTTAAGTAGGCTAGTTTCTGCAGCCATTCTTCATCTTCAAAAAAAATAGAAAAATCTGGCCTACTATTCTCTTGAAATGATTCCTGCAATTCACCTTTCAGCTCAAACACCCTGTTGAGAACTCTTCCTCTGCTAAGCCACTGGATTTCCGTATGTAGCTGGAGACTGGTGTGCTCTTTGTCCATGTTCTCATAGAAACATAGAAAACCTACAGCACAATACAGGCCCTTCAGCCCACAAACTTGTGCTGAACATGTCCCTATCTTAGAAATTACTAGACTTCCCCATAGCCCTCTATTTTTCTAAGCTCCATGTATCTATCCAAAAGTCTCTTAAAAGACACTATCATATCCGCCTCCACCACCACCACCGCCAGCAGCCCATTTCATGCACTCACCACTCTGAGTAAAAAACTTACCCCTGACATCACCTCTATACCTACTCCCCAGCACCTTAAACCTGTGTCCTCTTGTGGCAATCATTTCAGCTCTGAGAAAAAGCCTCTGACTATCCACACAATCAATGCCTCCCATCATCCTATACACCTCTATCAGGTCACCTCTCATCCTCCATCACTCCAAGGAGAAAAGGCTGAGTTCACTCAACCTGGTTTCATAAGGCATGCTCCCCAATCCAGGCAACATCCTTGTAAATCTCCTCTACACCCTTTCTGTGGCTTCCACATCCTTCCTGTAGTGAGGCAACCAGAACTGAACACAGTACTCCAAGTGGGATCTAACCAGGGTCCTATATAGCTGCAACATTACCTCTCAGCTCCTAAATTCAACTCCATGATTAGTGAAGGCCAATACACTGCATGCCTTCTTAACCACAGCGTCAACCTGCGCAGTTGCTTTGAGTGTCCTATGGACTTGGACCCCAAGATCCCTCTAATCCTCCACACTGCCAAGAGTCCTACCATTAATCCTATATTCTGCCAGCATATTTGACCTACCAAAATGAACCACTTCACACTTATCTTGGTTGAACTCTATTTGCCACTTCTCAGCCCAGTTTTGCTTCTTATCAATGTCCCGCTGTAACCTCTTACAGCCCTCCACACTATCCACAACACCTCCAAACCTTTGTATCATCAACAAACTTACTAACCCATCCCTCCACTTCCTCATCCAGGTCATGTATAAAAATCACGAAGAATAAGGATCCCAGAACAGATCCCTGAGGCACAGCACTGGTGACAACTTCCATGCAGAATATGACCTGTCTACAACCACTCTTTGCCTTCTGTGGGCAAGCCAGTTCTGGATCCACAAAGCAATGTCCCTTTGGATCCCATGCCTCCTTACTTTCTCAATAAGCCTTGAATGGGGTACCTTGTCAAATGCCTTGCTGAAATCCATATACACTACATCTACTGCTCTTCCTTCATCGATGTGTTTAGTCACATCCTCAAAAATTCAATCAGGCTCGTATGGCATGACCTGCCCTTGACAAAGCCATGCTGACTATTCCTAATCATATTATACCTCTCTAAATGTTCATAAATGCTGCCTCTCAGGATCTTCTCCATCAATTTACCAACCACTGAAGTAAGCCTCACTGGTCTACAATTTCCTGGGCTATCTCTACTCCCTTTCTTGAATAAAGGAACAACATCCGCAACCCTCCAATCCTCCGGAACCTCTCCCGTCTCCATTGATTATTTAAAGATCATTGTCAGAGGCTCAGCAATCTCCTCCCTCACCTCCCACAGTAGCCTGGGGTACATCTCATCTGGTCTTGGCGACTTATCCAACTTGATGCTTTCCAAAAGCTCCAGCACCTCTTCTTTCTTAATATCTTCATGCTCAAGCTTTTCATTCTGCTGTAAGTCTGCACTACAGTCGCCAAGATCATTTTCCATAGGGAATACTGAAGTATTCATTAAGTACCCCTGCTATTTCCTCTGGTTCCATACACACTTTCCCACTGTCACACTTGATAGGTCTTATTCTTTCATATCTTATCCTCTTGCTCTTCACACAATTTTTTAAACATTCTCTGGTGAACTGGTCTGAAAGCTACTTAATTATTTGATTTTTGGATCCTTTTTGCTAACTGTGACCTTATTTTCAAAAGCTTTAATCTGTTTTGTTTTGAGATTTCAATAGTCATTTAAAATAATCAGCATTTTTACATGTCATATGGTTGTGATTTATAGTTAAGTGTCTTTTCAATTTTGCTGGCGTTGTTTGCCACAGACTAGGCACAATGGAATAGGACAACTTGGATCCATGTAAAACCCATTGGTAAGTAGCTTTCATTGTAAAGACAGGTTATTTTTGTGTGTCTGTTGTTGTGCTAGTGACTCAGAAGACTGTAATTCTTCATTAGAATTGTCCCTAGGCCTAGAATCCTCCTCTACCATCCCACACCAACTCTTCAAATATCGCCACATTGGACAGTCTTTAGGATGAAAATTTTCCTCCAATTTTCTACTATACTCATGATTTGTTCACTCCCATAAGTCAGTCAGCAGCACAGAAGGGGAAGTTGGGGAGGTAATTTGAGAGGGAGAGACTAACGTCATTGCCCCAGGTTGGGCAAATCCATTCAATACTCGGAAAATGCAGTTATCAGCCTGCTGTCCTCCCCTCTGTGCAATACAGCACTCACCAATTATCAACAGCCTCCTCTATCTTGCATCAAAAACTGAGAATGGACTCAACCAAATAAACACGGTCGTCCTACGCACTGCCATCTGGGCTGAGGTTGCTCGGTCACTGCCCACCGGTGCAAGCACTAGCAACATGCGTTGCGCAAAAGTTCAAATGGCGATGCTGATTTTTGTTTTAATCACAATTTCTTATGGAACCCCTAGCAACCGCTCACAGGACCGTGGTTGAGAAACCTTGTTCTAGGTTATGGAGAAAGGCACAAGATAAGACTGCTGGAATCTTAGCCAAGATATTCATGGCCTCTCTAGCCACAGGCAAAGTCCCAGAGGACTGGCAAGTAACTAATGTTGTTAAAGTAGGCAAAGATTGATAATTCTGAAAATTATAGAACAGTGAGTCTCATGTGAGAGGTAGGAAAGGTATTGGAGAAGATTCTTAGGATTTACAAGCATTTGGAAAACCATAGCCAGATTTAAAATGGTCACCATGGCATTTTTCAGGCCAAGCCATGTCTTACTACTCGAATTTTTTTTTAAAAAAAGAGATGATTTAGGTGATTGATGAAGTTACAACAGTGGATTTGTTCACATGGATTTTAGTAAGATGTTTGACAAAGTAGCTCATGGGAGGCTCATCCAGAGGATTAAAATGCATAGGATCCAAGGTGACTTCCCTATTCGGATTCAGAGTTAGCTTGTTCACAGAAAACAGTTGTAATCAATGGCTGGATGTCTATCACAGGTGGTTTTCTACAGAGAACTCTGCTTTTTGTGATGCAGGTCCACAATCCCTTATCCAAAATCCTTGGGGCCAGTTGCATTTCGGAATTCAGAATTTTTTCATATTTCAGACCCCCCCCCCCCACCCCCGATACCAAAAAACACATATGCTCAAGTCCCTTATTTAACCTGTCTCAGTGCGGTGGACTTCAGGACCCAGCGCACGTTCTCCCGTATACTTTAAATCATCTCTAGATTACTTATAGTACCTAATACAATGTAAATGCTATGTAAATAATTGTTATACTGTACTGTTTAGGGAATAATGACAAGAAGAAATTTTATTTCCAATGAAAACATTCAATAAAACATAAAAGTATACAGCTTCAAACAAACCGAACCAAACACATGGTAAATGACTTATTGGAATAAATGTAGAACGTCATTGTTACTATAAAACTTCAGTAACTTGTCTTTCTGTTTATTTAAGTCATATACAGTGGCGCTCCAACACTATTTTCTTCAGTAAGACGACGCACGGACACACCACGATCAAGCTTCTGCAATAACTCCACTTTCTGCATTATTGATAGAGAAGATTCCTTCTCTTTTTCTCATTGTTACCCATGGGGGTATCTGCAGTTCCTTTTGACATTTTCACAGTGAAATTAAACACAAAGTCAACAGTGAACACAAAATATCAGCGAACAGCAAATGCACTTGTAACCAGTACGAGCGCTGAGCCACAACTGACGTCGGGCAGCCTCTGCTAGTGCTGCCACGTCACACCTGAGTGACGTCAGCTGTTGGCGAAGAAAACTTCGGTTTTCAGAGCTTTTTGGATTTCAGAATTTCGGATAAAGGAATGTGCACCTGCATTTGCAAGTAACTTGGACTAAAACATGGATTGGTGGGTTAGTAAGTTTATAGACATCCAAAGATTAGTTGCATTGTGGATAGTAGCAAAGAATACATTTATGTCAGCATATAGATAAGTTACAATTACGGGCAGGGAAATGGCATCCAGCCAAATGTGAGCTGTTACAATTTGGAAGTTCAAAGTATAAGGTAAATTTTATTATCAATGTGCATATGTCACCTTACACAACCCTGAGATTCTTTTTCTTGTGGGCATACGCAACAAATGTATAGAATAGCAACTATATTAGAATCAATAAAAGACTGCCCAAGAGAGCTATAAATCAGAGTGCAGAAGACAATAAACTGTGTAAATTCCAAAAGAAGAAACAATAATATAAATAAATAAGCAATAAATACCAAAAACATGAGATGAAGATTACTTGAAAGTGAGTCCAATGGTGATGGGCAAGTGAAGCTGAGTGGTTATCCCCTTCATTCAAGAGCTGGGTGGTTGAGTGGTGGTAACTGTTCCTGAACCTGGCGGTGTGAGTTCTGAGGCTCCTGTACCTTCTTCCTGATGGCAGCAGCAAGAAGAGAGCACGTCCTGGGTGGTGGGGGTCCTTGACAATGGATGCTGCTTTCCTACAGCAGCATTTCTTGTAGATGTGCTCAATGGTTGGGGGGGGCGGGAGGTGGGGTGGTCGGGGCTTTACCTGCGATGGGCTGGGCTGTATCCACTACTTTTTGCAGGATTTTCCATTCATCGTCATTGGTGCTTCCATACCAGACTGTGATACAGCCAGTTACTATACTGTCCACCACACATCTATAGAAGTTTGTCAAAGTTTTAGATGTCATGCCATATCTCCACAAACTCTTAAGGAAGTAGAGACCCTGCTGTGCTTTCTTCATTATTGCACTTATGTGCTGGGCCCAGGATGGGTCCTCTGAAATAACACCGAGGAAATTAAAGTTGCTCACCCTCCACCTCTGATCCCCGGATGAGGACTGGCTCATGGACCTCTGGTCTCCTTCTCTTTAAGTCTATAATCAGCTCCTTTGTCTTGTGAATATTAATTAAGAGGTTGTTGTTATGACGTCACTCAGCCAGATTTTCAATCTCCCTTCTGTTTGCTGATTCACCACCACCTTTGATTCAGCCAACAACAGTGGTATGATCAGCAAACTTGAATATGGCATTGGAGCTGTGCTTAGCCACACAGTCGTAAGTGTAAAGCGAATAGAGCAGAGGGCTAAGCACACAGTCTTGTGGTTGCACCAAGAGATGGAGATTATTTAGGAGATGTTGTTGCCAGTCTGAACTGACTGGGGTCTGCAAGTGAGGAAAAAAGATCCAGTTGCACAAGGAAGTATTGAGATGAAGGTCTTGGAGCTTATTGATTAGTTTTGAGGGGATGATGGTATTGAATACTGAGCTTTAGTCAATAAAAAGCATCCTGATGTATGCATCTTTGCTATCCAGATGTTCCAGGGTAGTGTGAAGAGCCAATGAGATGGCATCCTTTGTGGACCTGTTGTTCCGGTAGGCAAATTGGAACAGGCCTAAGTTGCTTCTCAGACAGAAGTTGATATGTTTCATCACCAAACTCTCAAAACACTTCATCACTGTGGGTGTAAGTGCTACTGGACAACAGTCATTGAGGCAAGTCACCATGCTCTTCTTGGGCACTGGTATACTTGAAGCCTGCTTGAAGCAGGTGGGTAAACTGTTGAAGTGAGAGGTTAAAGATCTCAGTGAACACACCAGCCAGTTGATCAGCACAGGTACCTGGTCTGGGCCACATGCTTTTGGAGGGTTCACCCTTTTGCGGTGACGAGTGGGGTACCGCAAGGCTCAGTGCTGGGACCCCAGTTGTTTACAATATATATTAATGACTTGGATGAGGGAATTAAATGCAGCATCTCCAAGTTTGCGGATGACACGAAGCTGGGTGGCAGTGTTAACTGTGAGGAGGATGCTAAGAGGATGCAGGGTGACTTGGATAGGTTGGGTGAGTGGGCAAATTCATGGCAGATGCAATTTAATGTGGATAAATGTGAAGTTATCCACTTTGGTGGCAAAAATAGGAAAACAGATTATTATCCGAATGGTGGCCGATTAGGAAAAGGGGAGGTGCAACGAGACCTGGGTGTCATTATACACCAGTCATTGAAAGTGGGCATGCAGGTACAGCAGGCAGTGAAAAAGGCGAATGGTATGCTGGCATTTATAGCGAGAGGATTCGAGTACAGGAGCAGGGAGGTACTACTGCAGTTGTACAAGGCCTTGGTGAGACCACACCTGGAGTATTGTGTGCAGTTTTGGTCCCCTAATCTGAGGAAAGACATCCTTGCCATAGAGGGAGTACAAAGAAGGTTCACCAGATTGATTCCTGGGATGGCAGGACTTTCATATGATGAAAGACTGGATGAACTGGGCTTGTACTCGTTGGAATTTAGAAGATTGAGGGGGGATCTGATCGAAACGTATAAAATCCTAAAGGGATTGGACAGGCTAGATGCAGGAAGATTGTTCCCGATGTTGGGGAAGTCCAAAACGAGGGGCCACAGTTTGAGGATAGAGGGGAAGCCTTTTAGGACCGAGATTAGGAAAAACTTCTTCACACAGAGAGTGGTGAATCTGTGGAATTCTCTGCCACAGCAAACTGTTGAGGCCAGTTCATTGGCTATATTTAAGAGGGAGTTAGATATGGCCCTTGTGGCTACGGGGGTCAGTGGGTATGGAGGGAAGGCTGGGGCGGGGTTCTGAGTTGGATGATCAGCCATGATCATAATAAATGGCGGTGCAGGCTCGAAGGGCTGAATGGCCTACTCCTGCACCCATTTTCTATGTTTCTATGTTTCTATGAAAGCAGCTCAGATATTGGCTTCAGAGACTGGAATCATAAGATCATTGGCGGATGTGGGAGTCTGTGTGGCTCTTTCATGTTTTAATGGTCAAAGTGAGCGTAGAAGGCATTGAGCTCATCTGAAAGTGAAGCTATGCTGTCTCCAATGTTGCCTGGTTTAACATTATAAGAGGTGATCCAGTTGCACAAGGAAGTATTCAAGCCCTGCCATAGCCATTGAGCATCCTTCATTGATTCAAATTTGGTCTGGAATGAGATGGCTTTCCAGAGATCATACCTGGATCTCTTGTAACATTTTTGGTCACCAGACTTGAATGCTTTCAGCAGATTTCTGATCTCCTGGTTTCATCCAGGGCTTCTGATTGGGGAAGACTCCGGATGATTTTGTGGCACACAAAATGCTGGAGGAACTCAGTGGACCAGGCAGTATCTATGGAAAAAGAGTACAGTTAAGATGTTTCAGTCCGAGACCCTTCATCAGCACTGGGAAAAAAAGATGTGGAGTCAGAATAAGAAAGTGGGGGGGAGGGGAGGAAGAACCACAAGGTGATAGGTGAAACCGAGGGGACCGAGGGGAGGGAGGGGTGAAGTAAAGAGCTGGAAAGTTGATTGGTGAAAGAGATACAGGGATGGAGAAGTGGGAATCTACTAGGAGAGGATAGAAGGATTAGGAAGAAAGAAAAGGGGTAGGAGCACCAGATGGAGGAGATAGACAGGTAAGAGGATAAGGTGAGAGAGAGGAATGAGATTGGGGAATGGTGAAGGGGTGGCATTACCAGAAGTTCGAGAAATTGATGTTCTTCTTCACCATTCTTCACCATTCCCCATTTCCATTTTCTGCTTATCACCAATCAACTTCCCAGCTCTTTACTTCACCCCCTCCCCACCTTTGGTTTCACCTATCACCATGTGTTTCTTCCTCCCTCCCCCACTTTCTTACTCTGACTCATCTTTTTTTCCAGTCCTGATGAAGGGTCTCGGACTGAAACATCTTGGACCAAAACATTGACTGCACTTTTTTCCATAGATGCTGCCTCACCTGCTGTGTTCCTCCAGCATTTTGTGTGTGTGTGTGTTGCTTGGATTTCCAGCATCTGCAGATTTTCTCTTGTGAATGATTTAGTGGCGACACATTTGTCGGCAGCAGTTTTAGGAAGCCTATGACAACCATGGTGTATTCATTCAGATCCATAAATCACCACCCAATTCACTGACTCAAAGCGATCCTGTAGCCACTACTCTGCCTCCTGCGACCATCTTTTTTGTTGTCCTGATCTCTGGAGCTTTGTTCTTTAAGCTTTGTCTGTGTGCAGGTAGAAGGGCAGAAGTAATCTGATTTACTGAAATGCGGCCTGGGCATGCAACAGTAGGCATTTCTTATCTTAGTATAACAGTGATCTGGTATGTTGGGATCTCAGGTGCCGCAGGTTACATGCTGATGGTAAATGGGCAGGAGTTTTCTTCAAACAAGCCTGGTTGAAGTCTTTGACTATGATTTGAAATGGATCAGAATGGACTCTTTCTTATTTGGAGACAGCATCATGCAGTATCTCAAGCACTTGATTATAGTCGGACGCTACTAGTATGTAAGCTATGACTAGGATTCATCATCATCATCATCATCATCATCAGGTGCTATGCCCAGTTTGAGATTTGACTGCCATGGCCCACACACTCCTGTTTCGAGTCAAGTGGATCAATTCATTGGTATTCATTTCCAGTTCTCTGGCTGCTGTCTCCATCATCATTTGTCTTTGTCTTCCTCTTGCTTTCTTCCCTTCAATCTTTCCCATAATTACCGTGCATTCTAACTCCTCTTTCCTAATCACATGTCCAATGAAGTTACGTTGCCTTTCATGATCTCATACATTATTACTCTTCTTGTGTTTGCTCTGTTCATGACATTCTCGTTAGATATTTGTATCATCCATGACTAGGATTACAGGAGGAGAACTCTATAGATAAATAAAACAGATGGCATTTGACCTTTAGGTGTTCCAAGTCAAAGGAACATGAGTTTAACAAAACTGCCACATAAGTGTAAAACACACATCTCCTCCTTCTGTCCATTCTGTAAATCAAGAAGCCTTTGGGCCGAATCGCCGTATCTGGTGTGCCTGGAAAAAGCCATGTTTCAATCAAGCATAAAATAGAACATGCTCTCACATCTCTCCGATACAGCAATCTTGCCCTAAGGTCCTCAGTTTGGCCCTCCAGTGACTGCACATTTGCAATCTAATATAAAGAAGATCTAATATAACACTATTAATGACAAGACCTCTAACAATATTCATGTGCAGAGGAATCTTGGGGTCCAAATCCATAGACCGTGGTATTGGCTGCATAGATTGATAGGGTGATACAGGTGACATATGGCATTTATTAGTTGAGGCTTAACTTCAAGATTTAAGAAGTTATAAAACTCTGGTTGGGTCGCATATTGCAATAATTTCTGGTCATCCCATAAGAAAGACCCTGAGGATTTGGAGATGGTGCAGATGAGGTTTATCAGAGTGCTGCTTGGATTAAAGGGTAAGTGCTTTGAGAGGTTGGATAAACAGGTTGTTTTCTCTGGAGTGGCAGAGGCTGAGGGGAGACCTGATAAGGGGTTGATAAGATTATGAGAGGCATAGATCGAATAGACAGTTGGTATCTTTCTCCCCCAGTGTCGACATGTCTAATACTAGAAGGCATTCATTTAAGGTGAGAAATGGCGTCAGTTCATAATGGATGTGGATCAATGGATTTTTAAATAGACACACTTTTTAATATTGTAGGGAGTTAACCTTTAAGCCACAATGTCAAATATAAAATTATGCTTCTTTTATGGCATTCAATCCCAAAAGGGGTTAATGAAAGTAGGAAAGGAAAAGTACGTCGCATCCGGAGTTTCTCCGGTTAGCGGACAATTTCCCTCCACGCCTCTGACGTAGTGGGGAACTGCGTACAAGGCAAGTTACAGCAGTGGTTTGCCATTGCCTTCTGCTGGGTGAGTTTCCAAAGAGATCACCAACTCGTAACCCAGCACGGATGGAAAGCGTGCAGGGGAGCCGGCTGGATTCAAACTCGGGACCTTTCGTCCCGAAGTCTGGCACTGATGCCACTATGCCACCAGCTATGTATTTTCACAAAATTAGAAAATAATGAAGAGTATGATTCATGCTTTTGCATATTATTCTTGCCTTAAGTATGAAAAGAATAAACTAGATGGTAAATAAACCCCTTTACTCTGTAAAATATTCATGTTACCAAAGAAATTAAGGAACAGAAATTAAACAACAGCAGTGCAGCAGAGTACAGACCCTTCCGCACATAATGATGTGCTGACTCTTTAAGCTACTTCAAGGTCAATCTAATCCTTCCCTCCCACATAGCCCTCCACCTTTCTGTGCCTATCCAAGAGTCTCTAAAATGTCCATAAACTATCTGCCTATATCACTACCCCTAGCAATAGTAATTCCATCCACTTACCATACTGAATTACTCAGCTATCTGATTGATATCAAACTTTAGACAATGACAAACAGAATTCTTAGGCAGAGATGATCAGCTGAATTTTTTGTGGCTTCAGAGACTAAGAGTTGTTACTGAAACCAACCTCAGCAGAAGGCAAAATCAGTTCCTTCTGATTTACATATGGGAAGTCAAGCAGCATCTTGTTCCTTTCCGAGACCGCTTTTTGGCAGGTCAGATCATTTGGCTGTACTCCTACTACCTGCACACAGACAGAGCCAAAAGAGCAAGGCTCCAGAGATCAAGACAACTCAGAGGTGATCACAGAGGCAGAAGTACGGTTACAGGATTGCCTTGAGTCAGTGGACCAGGCCGTGTTCAGGAACTCATCTGAATGACTACACCAGGGTGGATACAGACTTTATTAGAAAATCTATGGTGAGCGTGTTCCTACAAAATCATTCAGGGTTTCCCCCATTCAGCCATGGATGAACAATGAAATCCGGAACCTGCTGAGAGCCAGGTCAGAGGATTCAAGTCCAGAGATCAAGAATGCTACAAGAGGTGTAGGTATGATCTCCGGAAAGCATCTCTTGGGCAAAGTAGAGATTCCAGACTAGACCAGAATCAACGAGGGATGCTTGACAGGTGTGGCAGTGTTTCAATGTCATAAGCTCATACAATGTTAAATTTTGTGACATAGGGGTCAGCAGAGCTTCACTTCCAGATGAACTCAGAGCTCACCTTGACCACCAGAACAGGGGAGAACGATTGCACACCCCTATGATCCTTTGGTCTCAGTATCTGTAGATGACTTGCAGGCTGCCCTCAAGAGAGGGAATCCAAGGAAAGCATCCGGTCCGGGCAGAGTACCTGGCTGAGTACTGAAGATCTCTGTTGACCAAATGGCTGAAGTATTCATCGATATCTTCAACCTCTTGCCCTCTTGCTCTGGTAGTGTGTGGTACCCCCCCCCCCCCCCGCCGCCCCGGCTTCAAGCTGGCTTCAATCACACCGGTACCCAAGAAGAGCATGGTAACCTGTCAAAATAACTATCACCCAGTGGCATTTACATCCACATGACGAAGTGTTTTGAGAGGCTGGTGTTGAAGCACATCAGCTCCTGTCTGAATGGTGACTTGGATCCGCTCCAATTCGCCTACCAAAGCAACAGGTCTACAGCAGATGCCATCTCATTGGCTCTTCACACAACGCTGGAACATCTGGACAGCAAAGGTGCATACTTCTCTTGTTCGATTACAACTCGACATTTAATATCATCATCCCCTCAAAACTAATAAGCAAGTCCAAGATCTGGGTTTCAATACACCCTTGTGCAATTGGATCCTGGATTTCCTCACTTGCAGACCCCAGTTTGAATTGGCAAAAACATCTTCTCCACAATCTCCATCAGCACAGGAGCACCACAGGGATGAGTACGTAGCCCCTGCTCGACTCACTTTACCCCTATGACTGTGTGGTTACGTACAGCTCCAACACCGTATACAAGTTTGCTAATGACACCATTGTTGTGGGCTGTATCAAAGGGGGTGATGAATCAGCATGCAAGACAGAGATTGAAAATTTGGCTTGGTGGTGTAATAACAACAACTGTTCATTCAATGTCAATAAGACCAAGACTTGTAGACTTCAGGAAAGGGAAACCAGAGGTCCATGAGCCAGTAATCATCGGAGGATCAGAGGTGAAGAGGGTCAGTAACTTTAAATTCCTGGGTGTCACTATCTCAGGGGACCTGTCCTGAACCCATCATATAAATATAATTGCAAAGAAAGCACGACAGCATCTCTACTTCCTCAAGAGTCTGTGGAGATCTGGCATGTCATCAACAACCTTGGCAAATTTCTATAGACGTGTGGTGGAAAGTGTGCTGACTGCCTGCATTGCAGCCTGGTAGGGAAACACCAATGCCTTTGAGAGGAAAATACTACAAAAGGTAGTAGATTTGGCCCAGTACATCACAGGTAAAACCCTCCCAACCATTGTGCACATCTACATGAAACATTGCCATAGAAAAGTAGCATCCATCATCAAAGATTTCTCACCACCCAGGCCATGCTCTTTTCTCGCTGCTGCCATCAGGTAGGAGGTACAGGTGCCTCAGGACTTACACCACCAGGTTCAAGAACAGTTACTACCCCTCAACCAACAGGCTCTTGAACAAAAGGGGATAGCTACACTCATTTAAGAACTACTTTATTTTGTTATTTCATGCTCTATATTTATTGCTATTTATTTATATCTGCATTTGCACAGTTTGTTTACAGTTCCTGATGTTTACAGTTTACAGATCCTGTTTACAGTTACTGTTCTATAGATTTGCTAACTATGCCCACAGAAAAAGAATCGCAGGGTTGTATGTGGTGATATGTATGTACTCTGATAATAAATTTTACTTTGAATTTTGAACGTTGACTTTGAGCATCATGAGCTGCAACAACGTCTTCAACCTGCAGTTATGTTTACTGTATTTGAAAGAAACAACATTTAATAAGTAGAAGGGTTGATCAATTCCTGTAATCTTTGATGCAACAGACTTGGAGTGTGTTCAATATTCATTCTGCCATTGAGAAACTGGTCGTGAACCATCTTTTTGAATCAATCCAGTCAGTCTGTTGAAGTTGCTTTCATAATGCCATTGGAAAAGAATTTCTAGAATTTAAACCCATGATTGTGAAAGAACAGTAATATTTTCCTATCAAGATGGTGTGCAACCTGAGAGAACCAGTAAACAAGTGGAGCTCTGGTGCACTTGTTGACTTTGTCCTGCTCGTTGGGACAGACCCAGGTTTGGAAAGAGCTGCTGAGATAGCCCAAGAAATTATTTCCTGTGAATTCTGCAGAATGCACTGATGGTGCACCAGTAGTGGAGAGAGTTGCTGTTCAGCATGGTGGGAATAGAGTGCCCGTCAAGTTGCTTTGTCCTGGAATGTGTTGAACTTCGAAGCCAGTGTATTCCATCACACTCCAGCTTTGAAACCTGTATTTTGGAGAAGGTCGCAAACACGAGGAATTCTGCAGATGCTGGAAATTCAAGCAACACACATCAAAGTCGCTGGTGAACGCAGCAGGCCAGGCAGCATCTCTAGGAAGAGGTACAGTCGACGTTTTGCACCGAGACCCTTCGTCAGGACTAACTGAAGGAAGAGCTAGTAAGAACTCTTCCTTCAGTTAGTCCTGACGATGGGTCTCAGCCCGAAACGTCGACTGTACCTCTTCCTACAGATGCTGCCTGGCCTGCTGCATTCACCAGCAACTTTGATATGTGTTGTTTTGCAGAAGGTAATGTTTTAAAGAGGAGAGCCATTCACAGCAGGATGCCCAGCCTCATGTGGCCATAATACTTGTGGCTAGTCCACTCGAGCTTCTGGTCACCGGTTATAGCGCTAGCTAATAGTAGTTCCATTGAAGGTCAAGGGTAACTGGACCCTTAAATTATGAATTAGTTTTTTTTTGCGATGCCAAGATCAAGGGAAGATTGGTCACTTGGCAAATGAGCTACCACACAGTTTGTCTGATCACTTAAGTGCTGTCCAATAGTGCATGTATTATCTGATAAAGAAATTTTCCCTCAAAATTGACAAATTCTGTACATGACCTTAACAAATATATAAATGGCACTGTATCCAAGTCCCTTAATATAAATGTCATCAAAGGCAAGATAATTTCAGTGAAAGACATGGGTAATGACACAACACAACATATTCAAATAATGCTAAATTCTTAAATAAAGCTGTTCATTGAGATATGCAGGAAGAGAAGAGTACATGAAATATGGAACACAAGGACAATGAAAGAAGATGGATCTGAAGTGCAAGCCACTTTTAAAGGGTATGTTGGATTTTAATCTTTCAGCTGCATTTCAGAATATGGTTAAAATGTTTAGAACAAAAGCTTATATTTTTTGCCTTTAACTTCTTACAATCTAAACTTTGGGCATTGAGAAAAAAAATTCAGAGTTTTAAGTTCCTGTAACCCTTTATATTCAATGGCTTTGCTATCACCTGGTTTTTTCCACCAGTGCCCTGCAGATTAAATGGATCACCATTTTTTAATTGATTCACCATAGAGAGCCTTCTGTCCATAAAATGGCAACTGCTCTAATCAATACTGCTAGAAACTGCAGAGAGTTATAGGCACTGTTCAGAACATCACAGAAACCTCTTTGTGCCTTTACACAAGGTACCTCGTCCACACCTCACTGTCTTGGTAAAGTAGTCAATGTAATACCCACCTTGAACCTTCTCCCTCTCCCTCCTCCCATCAAATGTAGAAACCTGAAAGTACCTACCACCAAGGTGACACTTGTAACAGCTTCCATCCCACTGTTTGGATGAATAGGTAATCAGCTAGTACACTAAAATGAACTCTTGACCCTATAATCTACCTTGTTATGGTCTTGCACATTATTGTCTGCCTGTACTGCAATTTCTCTGCAACTGCACTACTATACCATTGTTTTTCCCTTGTACTAGTTTAATGCACTGGTGCAATGAAATGATATGTATGGATGGCATGCAAAACAAAGTTTTTCCACTGTATCAGGGTACATGTGACAATAATAATTCAATTTAATTTACCAGAGATTCAATATGATTTTGTCATCTGCAAATTGCTACTTATAGGGCAATTTAGTTCTTTGCAAATGTGGTTCTTAAACTCGACATGCAAAGAGTTAAATCAGCCAGTTAATTACTCTGGTGAACTGACTTGCAGCACTAAAGAATGATTTCATCAAAAACCTCAGAGGGTGGACACTCACATGTTGGTTTGTGGCAAGAGCAGGATTTATTCAAGTCACGATTACCCAGCAGGAACACACCCAATTTTCAAAATGCGTTTGAAAGAGCAGTTGTTTTATTGTTTTGAGATTGCCATAATTGGCTCTAGCCTTTGTTTTAAGCAGCTTTTAGTTAGAGAGTGAGAGAGAGAAATACAGGGAAATGCATCAATTATTATGAGTAAGATATCTTATGATGCTTAACCATTTATAGTGCTGTAGAGTTACCATAAAGTTGGTCCAAATGGAGCCAACTGCCAAATGTAAGTAATAAAAATTCTAAATCACAACTAGCATAATCCAGAAACTGCAGTTACAATGGTGACAAAACTCATTACTCCTGGTCATTACTCTTGAAAAAATGTCAGGTAACTTCTGAAGAACATGAATATGCAGATAAATGCAAACATCCTGCAATTTCTTCAAGTGACACCCGGTTCATACACGGCATTTAGTGTTACAAGTGTTTTTCCAAGATGCAAAGAACACAGAATCAGTGATCAGTATTCCCAAACAATCCAGAAACAATGTAGTATAAACACATCTCAAAGTAGTATTCTTTAACAGAAGATGGCACAATCAAGCGTGGCTGACAAGGGAAGTTAAAGATAGCATAAAAGCCAAAGAGAGAGCATATAATATAGCAAAAAAGTGGGAAGCTAGAGGAGTGGGAAGCTTTTAAAAACCAACAGAAGGCAACGAAAAAACATAAAGAGATAAAAGATGAAATATGAAAGTAAGCTAGCCAATAATATAAAAGAGGGTACCAAAACTTTTGCAGATATGTAAAAAGAGAGGCGAGAGTGTATATCAGACCACTGGAAAATGACGCTGGAGAGGTTGTAATGGGGGGAGAAAGAAAAGGCGGATGAACTTAATCAGTATTTTGTGTTTATCTTCTCTGTGGAAGAGACTAGTATATGCCTTAATTTTGAGAGTGTCAGGAGGCAGAATTGATTGTAGTTGCTATTACTAAGGAGAAGATGCTTAGGAATCTGAAGGGTCTCAAGGTAGATAAGTTACCTGGACCAGATGGACTATATCCCAGAGTCATGTAAGATGTAGCTGAAGAGATTGTTGAGGCATTAGTAGTGATTTTTCAAGTATCACTAGATTGTGGAATTGTTCCAGAGGAATGGAAAATTACAAATGTCAATCTACTTTTTAAGAAGAGAGAGAAGAAGAAGAAAGGAAATTATAGGTCAATTAGTCTGACTTCAGTATTTGGGAAGATGTTGAAGTCCATTATTAAGGGAGTGGTTTTGGGGTACTTGGAGGTACATGATAAAATAAGCCAAAGTCAGCGTGGTTTCCTTCAGGGGAAATCTTGAAGAACAAATCTATTGGAATTCTTTGAGGAAATAACAGGCATTTTACACAAAGGAGAGTCAATGGATGTTCTTTACTTAGATTTTCAGAAGGCCTTTGACAAAGTACCACACATGAGACTGTTTAGCAAGACAAGAGCTCATAGTATTAGAGGACTGATAGCAGCTTGGATAGAAGATTGACTGTATGGCAGGAGGCAAAGAGTGCCTTTTCTCGCTGGCTGCCGGTGACTAGAGGTGTTGGTTTTGGGACTGCTTCTATTCACATTATGTGTCAATGATTTAGATGACAGAATTAATGGACTTGTGGCTAAATGATAAGAAGATAGGTGGAGGGGATGTTAGTGTTGAGGAAGCAGGGAGCCTGCAGAAGGACCGAGACAGATTGGGAGAACTGGCAAAGAAGTGGCAGATGGAATATAGTGTTGGGAAGAGCATGGTCATGCACTTTGGTAGAAGGAATAAAGGCATGGACTATTTTCCAAGTGTGCAGAAAATTCAGAAATCAGAAGTGCAAAGGGTCATAGGAGTCTTCATGAAGGATTCCCTAGAAGTTAATTTGCAGATTAAATCTGTGGTAGGAAAGGCAATGCAAAGTTAGCATTCATTTTGAGAGGACTAGAATATAATGCTGGATGTAATGCTAAGGTTTTATGAGGCATTGGTCAGACTACACCTGGAGTATTTTGAGCAAATTTAGGCCCCTTGCCTAAGAAAAGAT
This sequence comes from Mobula hypostoma, assembly GCF_963921235.1. Classification (NCBI taxonomy): domain Eukaryota; kingdom Metazoa; phylum Chordata; class Chondrichthyes; order Myliobatiformes; family Myliobatidae; genus Mobula; species Mobula hypostoma. The sequence goes on from NC_086097.1 coordinate 53,883,314, forward strand.
GTGCTGACATTGGAGAGGGTCTGGAGGTGGGTCACAAGAATGATTCCAGGAGTGAAAGGGTTAACGTATGAATAGTGTTCAGTGGTTCTGGCCTTGTACTCATTGGAGTTCAGAAGAATGGGGGGGGGCGCAGGGAGAGAGATGTCATTGAAACCTATTGAATATTGAAAGGCCTAAATAGAATGGAAGTGGAGAGGATGTTTCCTATAGTGGAGAGTCTAGGACCAGAAGGCACAACCTCAGAATAGAGGGACACGCATTTAAAACAGAAATGAAGAGAATTTATTTAGCCAGAGTGTGATGAATCTGTGAAATTCATTGCCACAGATGGTAATGGAGGGCAAATCATTGGGTATATTTAAAGCAGAGGTTACTAGGTTCTTGATTAAGCAGGGTGTGAAAGGCTACAGGGAAAAGTCATGACAGTGGAGTTGAGAGGGATAAAAAAAAATCATCCAGCTGGCCTAATTCTGCCCCCATGTCTTACAGTCAAACCAGAAGCCCTGGATGAACCATAAGATTTTTAGTCTACTGAGGGTTAGAACTGTGATGTTCAGGACAGGGGAACCAGACATCTACAAGTCATCCAGGTACAACCTCCAGAATGTTATTGCTAGTTGGTAAAGAGGCAATTTTGGACAAAGTTGGAAATCAGATGTGGCACAGCTTCTCGACCATCTTCTCCTAAAAGACGAGAATGAAAAGCATAACGGGCACTGACACATCACGCTCTGATGAACTTAATGTTTTTCATGCATGCTTTGAGGGTAAGAATAATGGCACACCTATACTAGTCCCCAGAGCACTGAACAGCCCTGTGAACTCAATCTTGGAGGCTGACATCAGAACATTCTCCAGGAGTATGAACCCTCACAAGGTGACAGACCCTCCCCGACCTATAGCATATCTCGTCAAGCGTTAAAAACCAAGGCTGACCAACTGGCTGTAGTGTTCAGCGACATCTTCATCATCTCACTTTTAACGGTCTAAGTTTTCCTACCCATTTCAAGTGTCAATTGTACCAGTGCCCAAGAAGAACAGGGTGACCTACCTCAGCAAATACTCTCCAGTAACAAAGTACTTCAATAAGTTAGTTATGGCTCAAATCAACTCATTAAATATTGGACTTGCTTCAATTTGCCTATCACCATAGTAGGTCTACAGCAGATGCAATCTCAATGACTCCCAACCCCACTCTGGAGCATTTGGACAACTGGAACACAGACATCAGGCTGTTGTTCATTGATTACAGCATATCAATGCCATCAAACTCCTAATCCTGGGCCTCTGTATATCTTTCTGTGGTTATGTTGTTGACTTACTTTCTGGAATTGATTAATAAGAATTGGAAAACTACATCTCTTCACTGAACATTCACACAGGCACATCTCAGGTCTGTGTTCTTAGCCCCTGCTCTACTCTCTCCCTCTCTACACCAACGACTGTGTGGCTAAACATAGCCCAAAACCATCTACAAATTCACCAATGATACCTCTGTTATTGGCAAAATCACAGGTGCTGATGAAGTAGTTCACACGAATGAGATAGGTCAGCTAGTTGAGTTGTGTCATAACAACGACTTTGAGCTTAACCTTAGCAAAACCAAGGAATAGATTGGGAATTTTAGGAAGGGAGGTCAGCTAAAGGATCTGCATTGGAAAGTTTGAGCAGCCATAAGATCTTAGGCTGACATTTCAGATGATCATCAGACACAAGAAGAGAAGAAATCCACAACACAAGGCCTTCTCAGATCCAAGAATTTTTTCTCCATGGTCAGCAGTGAACACAACTTCTTAACATCTGACCATAAAACCTGGGTCGATCATTAAAATACATCATCAATTTCAGTTGATTATTCCATTTTCACATGACTAACACATAATTCATCTGTTCTATGATTCTGCCTAGAAAATAGCAAAGGAAACAGGAAGTAAATGTTTACTTGCTCTTTCCAAACACAAGGAAGAGGGAAAACTCCCAATGCCAGCTGATTTCCAAGAACAACAGAATTCACAAATGGTTATGAAGCCGCATTAATCACACATACTGTTCACAGGCCATTGAGTCAGTAACTTCCTTTTGGTGTAGATCTCAATCAGAAAGGTACTTCAAAGCTACAATAATTAAGATTCACTGCAGCTGGCCTTTAAAAAGGAACAAAGAACAAGCAAGATGTATTATCTTGATCAAGTCCATTAAACAGTTTTATCTTCACTTTAGTAGGACAGTTCCTGAGGAATGTTACAGATAAAAAAAAGATTTATTTTTTTTTATACATATAGATCATTTTCCTGGAGCTCACACAGAGAAACCTTATTGATAAAAAAAAGGTTACTAGGTTTTTATGGATGGTGAATATTAAATCTTAAAAACAGAGCTTGCTGTTCAGCAAAACATTTATAAGGGATAGAGTCACTCCCAGTTGCCTTTGTAATTATTTTCACATGCTGTGGTGCATTTTATAGTTAGGAAAATGTTTTTTTCCTGCCTTTAAAACTTGCTCAATATTGGAAAAGGTAAAATAATGCAAGTTTGTCTTGAAAGACACTTTCACAGAGTAATGGACTCTTTAGAAAATCTTTGAAAAATCTAAAATCAAATATCTTTTGATTCACGAGTTGCTACATGGATTTAAAAAGAAATAAAGGCATCAACGTATTAGCACAACACTTTTCACAAGAGTCACTGGGAACTAAAAATTCATCACAACAAGTTATTCATCAGTTACTAAAAAAATCTAAAAAGTCAAACTAATAACAGTGATAGACGGGCAAATGTGGTTCCTGTGAGCAAATAAACATTGGATTCAAATCATTTAAGGGGTTGAAGCAATTTATTTAAAACTTCAGCAATGGACATTTATCTCCTGTTGGAGGAAATGGGCTTGAAACTGATTATTCCCCTCCCTAGATGCTGACTGACTTGCAGAGTTCCTCCAGCATTTTGTGCGTGTTGCAATAGACATTTATTATTTACTTTCAAAGTACTAAATGTCAATCACATTTGAGTTGGCATTGAACAATGGATAATGAACAACAAAGTAGAAAGCAAACTTGAGCAGTTCACTTGTTTCAACATTTTCAAAATGAAATGTAATCAAGCCTTTGCTGTTACACAAGCACATCCTACAAAACAGAAGACTCAAGATTCAAGTATTTTTATTATCAAAGACTCTATAAATTATCACGCGAACACGAGGAAATCTACAAATGCTGGAAATTCAAGCAACACACACAAAATGCTGGTGGAACGCAGCAGCCCAGGCAGCATCTATAGGAAGAGGTACAGTCGAAGTTTGTACCCTTTGTCAGGACTAACTGAAAGAAGAGATAGTAAGAGATTTGAAAGTGGGAGGGGGAGGGGGGAGATCCAAAATGATAGGAGAAGACGGGAGGGGGAGGGATGGAGCCAAGAGCTGGAAAGTTGATTGGCAAAAGGGATACAAGGCTGGAGAGGGAGAGGATCATGGGATGGGAAGCCTAGGGAGAAAGAAAGGGGGAGGGGAGCTTGGAGGAAGATGGAGAGCAGGCAAGGATTTATGGTGAGAGGGACAGAGGGAGAAAAAAAAAGGGAGAAAAAAAAGGGAAAATAATAAATAAATAAATAAATAAATAAGGGATGGGGTAAGAAGGGAAGGAGGGGCATTAACGGAAGTTAGAGAAGTCAGTGTTCATGCCATCAGGTTGGAGGCTACCCAGACGGAATATAAGGTGTTGTTCCTCCAACCTGAGTGTGGCTTCATCTTTACAGTAGAGGAGGCCGTGGATAGACATATCAGAATGGGAATGGGATGTGAAATTAAAATGTGTGGCCACTGGGAGAACCTGCTTTCTCTGGCGGACAGAGCGTAGGTGACTCCTCCTGTCTTTTCCTATCATTTTGGATCTCCCCCTCCCCCTCCCACTTTCAAATCTCTTACTGCCTCTTCTTTCAGTTAGTCCTGACGAAGGGTCTCGACCCAAACCGTCGACTGTACCTCTTCCAATAGATGCTGCCTGGCCTGCTGCGTTCCACCAGCATCTTGGGTGTGTTGCTCTATAAATTATACAACCTTGAGATTGTTTGTTTACAGGTAGTCACAAAACAAGAAACCCAAAAGAACCCAAATAAACAAAAGAATGAAAATAAAATATAAAATAAAAACCCAATGCACAGGAGAAAGGGGAAAATAGACACAAATCATGCAAACAATTGAAGCAAACAGTGGGCTTCGATTCTTTTTTTGTGTAATAAATTATTTTATTTCAATATTACGATTTAATTTAATTTACATGAATATAGGGTAATGAGATCGCAAGTGTGATTCAAATATAATGTATTTGGTATTATTTTATCTTTTTTTTAACTTATAATATACATCATCTTGTACTCTGCTTCTTTTTTCTTTTTCAATATTTTTATTAATTTCTACATAGAAGAATACAAACAACAACATTCTGAACCAAAATTGAGTCCTTAGATCTGCACCCCAGAGCAGCATGAGTAGGTCTGAAGCCAGGCCTAGCAGTTCATCATATTAGCGGACATGAGCACAGTAGCCAGGCAGTCTTCATAGCCTCAGTGCCATGGAGAGAGAAGTGACTATCGCAGAGTGAGCAAAATTAGTTCTCCCCTCAGATCCCAACACCCCGTCTTTTCAGTCTATCTTGGCTGGCATTTAAATTACCCAGACAATGGGACACCGAAAGGCTCCAGCACCCTGGAGAGAAGGGTGACCATCGCAAAGACCGAGCATAATGGGCTCTTGCCTCTGATCTGGGCTGGCATTTAAATCGTCTAGACTGTGAATCGTACCTCACACTGGGACCAGGATACCGCTGTAGCAAAAGGCTCCGGCCTACACCACGCGGCCCAGTGACTCATTCTGGGCCCAGATTTTGCCCCTCAACCCGAAGCCGCTCCAAAGCTCTTCAAATCAGCTTGGTGCCCAGAGCGATCCAAGCCAGTTATACGGGCATCGGAACTCCATCTGCAACACACCATCTCGGCTCATCCCATGAACTCGCCTCACCATCGCTCACCCCTTCACTGTTTGTGGCAATAATTTAACACAACTTACCTCAGAAAAGGTATTTTTAGTGATGTTTTTAGTCAGATTTCTCAACTTTTTAAACTACCAGTGAGCTGTTGTACGCATTCAGTAGTGCTAACTTAACCGGAATACTTGAAGACTTGAAATATAGATGCTTCGCAACTGTTAAGAATGTATGGTATTTTTCATAACAGGATATCTAGAACCAGTGCTTACATAGTTGGCCAAATAGATCGTTTTTCTTTAATGTTCTCTCATACCATCTCTTTTTCATCCTCCATTATTAATAAAGGATTAAACACTTCCATTCCTGTGAACCACTTGGGTAATAGTTGCTCACTTCAACTATCAGTCCAGTTTACCAACATTTTCTGGAAAATTCTGCAAGCATTGACACAAATGCAAGGTGGAACACCAAGGGTTGGATTAATTTAATCAAATCAACTAAATGATTTTCTTCAGTTCTTAGAGCATTGAACAGTACTGCACTGGAACAGGCACTTTGGCCCCTGATGTCTATGCAGACTACGATGCCAAGTTAAACGCTTCCTATCTGTCTCCATTTGATCCATATCTTCCATTCCCTGCACTTTCATGTGCCTGTCTATTGCCTTTGAAAAGCCACTATCACATCTGTTTCCACCACTACAACCACCCCTGACAGTGCCGTCCACCTCTACCCTCTTTTTTCCTATCTACTAAATCACCATGCACCCCCTGTATCTTAACCACCTGTATCAGCCTGGGATGAGGAACCTTGTCAAATACCTTACTAACGTCCATCTCAGCAGCATCCACCACTTGATCCTCAAAGCATCTTCACATCTTCTCAAAGATAATCAAGTTTGTAGGACATGACCAATCGTGCACAAAGCATGCTAAAGCAATTCATGATCAGGATATCCATTTGAAATAACCTCATCTATGCGTGAAGTATACAGAATAAGGTAGATGGACTTGCAGTACAGCTGCAGATTGGCAGGTATGATGGTGTAGACATCACTGATTCGTGGCTGAAAGAATATTATAGCTGGGAGCTTAATGTCCAAGAATACACATTGTATCTAAAGGACTGGCAGGAAGGCAGAGGGGACAGCTTTGCTCTGTTGGTAAAAAACGAAATCAAATTATTAGAAAGGGGTGACATATGGTTGGTAGGTGTCAATCATTGTGGGTGGAGCTAAGGAACTGCAATGGTAAAACGACCCCTGGATACAACCCCCAAACAGTAGTAATGATGAGGCCTACAGATTACAATAGGAGATAGAAAATGCATGCCAAAAGGGCAATGTTACAATAGTCATGAGAGACTTCAATATGGAGATAGATTGGGAAAATCAGGTTGGTGCTGGATTCCAGGAGGTGGAGTTTCTAGAATGCCTGTGAGATGGCTTTTTTAGAGCAGTTCGTGGTTGAGCCCATGACAGAATCAACTATTCTGGATTGGGTGTTGTGCAATGAACCAGAATTGATTAGAGAGCTTAAGATAAAAGAATCCTTAGGGGAAAGTTATCATAATATGATTGAAATCACCCTGAAATTTGAGAAGGAGAAACTAAAGTCAGATGTTTTAGTATTACAGTAGAGTAAAGAGAATTACAGAGGCATGAGAGAGGAATTGGCCAGAATTGATTGGAAAACAACACTGGCAGGGATGATGGTAGAGCAGCAACGGCTGGAATTTCTCGAAGCAATTCGGAAAGAACAGGATATACACTCCCAAAGTGGAAGTATTCTAAAGGAATGATGACACAACCGTAGCTAACAAGAAAAGTCAAAGTCAATATAAAAGTCAACATAAAAGCCATAGAGTGGGCCTAGAATCGAGCTAAAATTAGTGGGAAGTTCGAGGATTGAGAAGCTTTTAAAACATTAGAAAGCAACTAAAAAAAAAGTCATTAAGAAGGTAAAGATAGAATATGAAAGTAAGCTAGCCAATAATATTAAAGAGGATACCATACGTTTCTTCAGATACATAAAGCGTAAAAGAGAGGTAAGAGTGGATATTGGGCTGCTGGAACATGATACTCAAGAGGTAGTAATGGAGGAAATGCAATGGCAGACGAACTGAATAAGTATTTTCAATCAGTCTTCACCATGGAAGACACTAGCAGTATGGTGGAAGTTCCAGGTGTCAGGAGTCATGAAGTCTGTGAACTTACCATAACATGAGATAATGTTCTTGGGAAACTGAAAGGTCTGACGGTAGACAAGTCACCTGGACCAAATGGTGTACACCGCAGGGTTCTGAAAGAGATTGCCAAGGAGATTGTGGAGGCATTAGTAATGATCTTTCAAGAATCACTAGATTCTGGAATGATTCTGGAAGACTGGAAAATTGCAAAAGTCACTCCACTCTTCAACAAGGGAGAAAGGCCAGTTAGTCTGACCTCAGTGGTTGGGAAGATGTTGGGGTCAATTATTAAGGTTACTTAACCTCAGGGTACTTGGAGGCACATGATAAAATAGGTCATAGTCAGCATGCTTTCCTCAAGGAAAAATCTTGCCCGATAAATCTGTTGGAATTCTTTGACGAAATAACACGCAGGATAGACAAAGGAGAATCGGTTGATGTCATGTACTTGGATTTTCAGAAAGCCTTTGACAAAGTGCCATACATGAGGCTGCTTAACAAGCTATGACCCGATAGTATTACAGCAAAGATTCTAGCATGGATAAAGGAGTGGCTGAGAGGCAGGAAGCAAAGAGTGGGAATTCTTTGAGGAGGCATTTGAGCGTATGAAAGCTTAATACCAGGAGCTGGTAGAGCAGTGCCATTGGAGGGCGCAATATGAGCCTGTAGGGGTGGGGTGTAGAGGTTTTGCTGGGTGCTTGCTCTGCAGAACCTACTCTCTCCTTGCCATTACAGGGACTGCAAAGGAAGAGCTACCAGGACTATCACAGAGGCTGCTGAGCAAGCCTCCAGATGACTATGGATCAAGAGGTGTGACGCATGGACCAAAGCTCCTGGGACACAGGCCGGGGCCTGAACAACCCCCGCTGGGTCAACTGGGCGAGGATGTCTGATGTTGAAAGACCTGAAACACCCAGTGACCCCAGGTTACATCACTATTGATGTGTCCCCGCGCATTCTAGGATGTATCAGAGCAGCATGATAACATCTCTGTGGTGTGTCTGGATGTATTTTGCTGAGTTTTTCATCTTTACAGTTAGCTGTAAACTTTTCCAAATACTCAAAAATGAGACAAACCACTGATTACTGCACACTCACGTCAAGTGAAGTGGTATTCAGTCAAATCCATGAAATAGCCTGGGGAATGTATACATTTAATAGCCTGAACTTTGTAGTCAGCAGTGAGAGTCCTGAACTATCTGATGACAAAAAAAAAGTCCATTCTCAAGGAAAATGGCACAGATACAGACAGAGTTTTTAATAAGAGGCAAAAGCAGAGGAGTGGCTTGGTAGCATAGCTGTTGGTGTAATACTGTTACTGCGCCAATGATTGGAAGAATCATGCTCAATTCCCGCTGCAGCCTGCACATTCACCCTGTACTGCGTGGAACTCCTCCGTGTGCTCTGGCTTCCTTCCACATTCCAGAAAAAAGACATACTGTACTGGTTAGGGTTAGTAAGTTGTGGGCATGCTACGTTGGTACCAGAAGGATAGGGACGCTTGTGGTTGTGCCCAGCACACCTTTGAGCTGTGTCGGTCATTGATGCAAAAATGACACATTTCACTGCTTGTTTCAATGTGCTTAAACCATAAGGCATAGGAACAGAATTAGGCCATTTGGCCCATTGAGTCTGTTCTGCAATTTGATCATGGCTATGTGGTAAATAAAGCTAATCTTTATCTTATCTTCATTCTGGCATGTTGGTGTCACAATAGATTAGTTACCAGGCCCTCCCCAGTTTACAAAAGCCTGACTTAAAACAGTCTGTCTATACAGATGAGTTATTTGGAAGATTTGCTGGGTGCTAAGGGGCTACAGACACCTTCTGCTGTGGGCCACATTTCCAACTTGCAAACTGTTCACATGAACAGATCCCTTCTGCACCGAGCTAAGCATCTGCTATCCAAATGCCTGCATTAACAATTGAGAGAAAAAAGTTTTGAAATCCCACCACGGCTGCTGTGAAACGTAGAATCAGGAATTCAGACAAAATAGTTACTCATCCTGATGACCAGAGCAGTTCTGGGTTGTGAAAAACATAGCACAGCCCCAAAACTAGTTTAATTTAGTGTGACTACAGTTCCAATGTGCTTGACTTTCAAGTTCACCCTGAAGCAGCCAAGTCGCGCAGTTAGGAGTGGCCAATAAACCTTAGCCCTGCCGTCAGAAAAAAATGAATTAAGGTAAAGGTATTCCAGGACTATGAATGGAAAAGCATTCATGCAGAGCGGAATAAAGACTGGTGATTGGTATAAAATGAGATGGAGTCAACAACACAAGAATGAGGTAGGTGATATTAGCAAGTATGGAGCTGGGAAGCAAGATACACAAGGCAGGTAGCATGAGGGAGCAGTGGGTGGGTTGAAATAAGTTATTGCATGGGCATACCTAAAGAGAATTCAATAGTCCATTTTCAAATTCCATTGAAGAGACTTGTTTGTACACCAGACGCCTTTCCACAGAGTGACACCAATCTACAACGACAGTATCTAGAAAGAATGGACCTTAACTACCAGCCACCTTAACCACCATCGTCCACTCATTGAAATTAGTGAATTTCAACCAGATTTCATTCCTGGGTTCAAAAGATATGAAAGTAGTGAAATGGTATCTAAACTACAACACCATACAATATATGTATCTGTTGGATTCAACAGCAACTATTAGAATAAAAAAAATTCACAAATTTAACATAAATGGTGTGTAAATGATTTGGAAAATTGGATGTTCCATTTGCAATCCAGAAAAGTCAGTAGCAATTAAAGACTGCTACAGAGTGACATTCTTTTATCCCTCATCTATCAACAGGTGGCCTTCTGAAAACTGAGTGAACTACTCATGTGAATTTTTAGTTTCCCATAACATAATGGGAGGCCAAATCTCTGGAACTAGTCCATTTACCTCATGTCGTAACCACAGAAGAGGCAGGCTGCTGAATGTTTAGATTTGCATGAGTCGGCTGTGTCCCTGTGTGCATTTTACTAAGGGAAGGTTTGTGATGTGTGCCAGGACTTACTGCAAGATCAAAGCTTGGAGCAGTTCATAATGAAACAAGATGGTAAAGCCCAGAGAATAAAGGAAACAAAGGAAATGTTTAGGAGATAAGGATCTGTCTCTGAAATGACATTCATCCAGTCCAGATCCGCTGCAGAAGTTAAATCTAAAGTTCATGGACAATAATTCAAAAAGATCACATTCAATGCTTTATTAATCTTCGTCACACCGCTACCCTGCTGTTGCATATTTGATAGATATGACTTATGTTTAATAAAACATAACACTATTTAGTACAGGCATTACATAAGTATGTCAACCACACTTTTTTAAGGAGATTAAATTTATTGAAACAAACAGCAATTTTTTTGACGAGCAGCTTGTAGTATTTAATGATATAACCAATAGCAGAGAAAGCAGCTATAATTAACACTGAAACAGCAGGACCATAATTGCCAATGTGCATCAACCTACACTGTATGTTCAAAAAAGATCCTAAATAGATTTGAATATATTAGCAAAGAAATCCATCCAAATCATAAAAATCAAGCTACAGTGATGATTTGATAATTCAAACCACAAGTTTGCAAAATGTTTATACAGATAGCAACACATGTGTGAAATTCAACCAGCTTTAGAGTAATGAGAAACAGATTAACAACTCACAGCAAACAATTTATGTCTCATTTAAAGAAATCTCGCAGAACTCCTGTTAATATTGAATGAATTCCCCACACGAAACATCCCCCAACCCCCCACTGAGTGTTAGTGCAAGAACACATCGATTTACTGGAAGTAAAAGAATCTCCCAGCATTGCAACATTTTTATTTTTAAAACATGAACTATAAATGATATTCTAATCTACAGCCTAACTGAACAAATTATTCTCATACAGAATAATCAGTCATATGAAGATAAAGACACAAGTGAAGAGAATGGCAAGAACAAACATTTGAATTATAAAATATCTTCAGAAATGGTATCTGCTAGATATGTTAGAACCAACAAACCAAAAATTTTCAGTTAAAACAGGCTGTGTTTGAAATTAATATCATAGAAAAATACTTCTAAAAATGATTTTAAAAAACAGAGCAATCAGCAAGTGTGCTAAATAAACTTAACCACTTGTTATTTGACTTGCAGAATTAGTCCTTTAGAGAAATATAAAATCATGAAGTTGTAAGTGTAATAATGCAGGAAGGAATTATACTAATGCATGTGATTTAAAACAATTACCAAGGATGCTTTCTTAAAGTTAAAAAAAAGAAACAGCTTTGTTTTTTTGTAACTTATTTGTTTAGCCCTTGTATAATTCCTGGAGTCATGGAGTAAAACTACAAGGAAGCAGGCCCTTTGTCCTAGTTTCTCTACAGCATCCATGGCGCCCACTGAGCTAGACCCATTTACCTACCTTTGGCTCATATCCCTTAAAAGACCCAACCATGTACTTATCCAAATGTAGTTTGAATGCCATTACTGACCCTGCCACAACCACTTCCTCTGCCAGCTGATTCTACATATGCATCGTCCTCTTCATGAGGTTGTCCCTCAGTTCATTATTAAATCTTCACATCTTACCTTAAAGCTTTGCCTTCTAGTTTTCTGAGAAAAAATGACTATGTACATTTACCCTATCGACAGCTGGTCGTGATTTTATATACCTCTAACGTCATCCCCCAAACTCCCATGTTCCAAGAAATGAAGTCCTCGCCTGCCCAACCTCCCCCTGTAAATTTAGCTCTCAAGTCCCTGCAGCATAGTTGTAAATCTTTTCTGCAATCTTTCAGTTTAATGACATCTTTCCTATAACAGGGTGTCCAAAACATAAACAACACTCTTAAGTGCAGGCTTGTCAGCGCCTTGTACAATTCAGTTGCATTTGCACATAAGCTTTTTTCAAGAGCAAAGGAGGGACCAGTAGGATAAAGATAAAATCCATGATTGAAGTCATAGGGTATATTGGTGATTGACTGATAGAATATTGGTTGCAAATAACTCAGGACAACATCCACAAGAAAGTGAAGTACACCTCTTGATAACGTCAACTCTAACTCCTCAAAAATTACAGATAAAGAAAGGAGGCAAAAATGGCACGAAAAGAAATCCAGGCAGAACGTCACTCTAGGGCACAGGTGTTCTAATGGAACGTGCAGCTTAAGCACGCCAGGAGACAATTCAAGAAGAGGACAATCATTTGGTAAAGTATAATAGTGGCAAGCAAGTACTCCATTGTAGGGAAAAAGATATAAAACATTGGTGAGTGTAGTTGTGTAAGAACCTGAGGTAAATGTATTAAATTTGCACCAAGATCTGCATCTTTAAAATAGATAGCAGTTTCCCCACATTACTTGTTTTTGTTCCAAATGAATGAATTAACCAATCATCTTCCATACAAAGGTCATCGCAGGATTATCACTGTTTGCAAGTCAGAAATGCAGCATCGAACAAAGTTCCTACGTGGCAGAAGATGCCCACAACAGCAGGCAAATCCCTACCCCTGGTCTTCCAAACATTTGCTCATGTGTGCTGGCTGTACAAAAGTCAGGTGTTCACCCTGGGGATGACAAATTCTTTTGCTAACTACCAGACTGTAAATACATGCTTGAGGAACAGCACCTAATTTTCAAACCGGACACTCTACTCTCCAGACTCAATACCCAGTCCCCCGACCCAGTAATTCTGACTGAAACAAAGAAAAATGTCAGCAAAACATAAGGCTGATTGTTGACTTCCGGAGAGGAGAATAGGGCAATGCACCAGAGAGATTAAGACCAACAGGGACTGAAGAGTCAGCAGCTTTAAATTCCTGGGCATTAACATATCTGATGACTTGTCTTGGGTCCAGCAGACAGATGCAATCACAGGGAAAGATAGATGCTGGTGTGCTTTCCTTAGGAGGACAAGTTGTCAAATACTTTAACAAACTTCTACAGATGTATTGTTGAAAGTATCCTGACAGGTTGCATCATGATCTGAATGCACAGGAATGCGAGCAGTTGCAGAGAGTAGGTGGACTCTGCCCAATGCATCATGGCTGCATCCGTCCACACCACTGGCAGTATCTGTACTAGATGCTGCTTCAAGAAGGTAACATCCATCAGAGATATCCACCTTGCAGGCTATGCCATCTTCTTGCAACTGCCATTAGGCCCGAATCCCCACACCAGAACTACTTCACTTGAGCTGTTTTGTTTTTGAACCACCCAGAAAAAAAAACCTTAATTACTGCTGTTAGGATCACCATGACCACTTTGCACTGACGTGGACTGTGTTACTTGTTGTTCTAATGGGTCTCTTTATTGTAAAAGTATGTAGAATTCATATTTAATTTACATTTTTCTTCTGAATGATTCTATGTGCCTGTGATGCTGCTGCAAGTTTTTATTGCCCCAGCGCACATATACAGACATCATAATCGAGTTTATTATCACAGACATATGTCTTGAAGTTTGTTGTTTTGTGGCAGCGGTACCATTACTGCAAGATAAAAGTAAATAAATACAAATGTTTGTAGTTCAAAAGAGGAATGGCAAGGTAATGATAATGGACCATTCAGAAATCTGATGACAGAGGGGAAAAGAAGCTATTCCTAAGATGTTGAGTGCAGGTTTTCAGGCCTTAACAGCTCCTCCCTGATGGTAGTAATGGGAAGAGGACGTGTTCTGGATGGTGAGAGTCCTTAATGATGAATGTTGCTACATGAGGTACCATCTTTTGAAGATGTCCTTGATGGTGAGGAAGGTTATGCCCATGATGGAGCTGGTGGAGTCTACAATGCTCTGAACCCTCGTGCTGTCCTGTGCATATACGTCCTCCACACCAGGCAGTGACACAACCAGGCACAATGCTCTCCAATGTACACCTGTAGAAATTTGCTCAAGTCATGACATTCCAATTCTCCTCAAGATCCTAACAAAGATCCACTGGCATGTCCTCTTTATGATTAATTGTGTAAGGTAAAGGAAACAAGTAGGGTAGTTATGGAAAGTATGACAATTAAAGAAGAGGAAGTACTGACACTTTTAAGGAATATAAAAATGGATAAGTCTCCAGGTCCGGACAAGATATTCCCTAGGACTTTGAGGGAAGTTAGTGTAGAAATAACAGGGTCTCTGACAGAAATATTTCAAATGTCATTAGAAACGAGAATGGTGCCAGAGGATTGGCCTTTTGTTCGTGTGGTTCCATTGTTTAAAAAGGGATCTAAGAGTAAACCTGGCAATTATTGGCCTGTGAGTTTGACGTCAGTGGTGGGTAAATTGATGGAAAGTATTCTCAGAGATGGTATATATAATTCTCTGGATAGACAGGGTCTGATTAGGAACAGTCAATGTGGATTTGTGCGTAGAAGGTCATGTTTGACAAATCTTATTGAATTTTTTGATGAGGTTACTGAGAAAGTTGATGAGGGTAAAGTGGTGGATGTTGTCTATATGGACTTCAGTAAGGCCTTTGACAAGGTTCCACACGGAAGGTTAGTTAGGAAGGTTCAATCGTTAGGTGTTAATATGGAAGTAGTAAAATGGATTCAGCAGTGGCTAGATGGGAGACGCCAGAGAGTAGTGGTGGATAACTGTGTGTCAGATCGGAGGACGGTGTGTAGTGGTGTGCCTCAGGGATCTGAACTGGGTCCAATATTGTTTGTAATACATATTAATGATCTAGATGATGGGGTGGTAAACTGGATTAATAAGTATGCAGATGATACTAAGATAGGTGGTGTTGTGGATGATGAGGTACGTTTTCAAAACTTGCAGAGAGATTTAGGACAGTTAGAAGAGTGGGCTGAAAGATGGCAGATGGAGTTTAATGCTGAAAAACGTGAGGTGCTACATTTCGGTAGAACTAATCAAAATAGGACATACATGGTAAATGGTAGGGCATTAAAGAATGCTTTAGAACAGAGGGATCTAGGAATAATGGTGCATAGTTCCCTGAAGATGGAATCTCATGTGGATAGGGTGGTGAAGAGAGCTTTTGGTTTGCTGGCCTTTATTAATCAGAGCATTGAGTATAGGAGTTGGGATCTAATGTTGAATTTGTATAAGGCATTGGTAAGGCCAAATCTGGAGTATTGCGTACAGTTCTGGTCACCGAATTATAGGAAGGATGTCAATAAAATTGAGAGAGTATAGAGGAGGTTTACTAAAATGTTGCCTGGGTTTCATCTCCTAAGTTACAGAGAAAGGTTGAACAAGTTAGGTCTATATTCTTTGGAGCGTAGAAGGTTGAGAGGAGACTTGATAGAGGTGTTTAAAATTATGAGGGGGATTGATAGAGTTGACGTGGTTTGACTTTTTCCATTGAGAGTGGGGAAGATTCAAACAAGAGGGCATGGATTGCGAATTAGAGGACAAAAGTTTAGGGGTAACATGAGGGGGAACTTCTTTACTCAGAGAGTGGTGGCTGTGTGGAATGAGCTTCCAGCAGAAGTGGTTGAGGCAGGTTCGATGTCATTTAAAGCTAAATTGGATAGATATATGGACAGGAAAGGAATGGAGGGTTATGGGCTGAGTGCAGGTTGGTGGGAATAGGATAGGGTAAGAGTTCGGCAAGGACTAGAAGGGCTGAGATGGCCTGTTTCCGTGCTGTAATTGTTATATGGTTATATGATTGCATTAATGTTGGGCCCAGGACAGATTCTCTAAGATGCTGAAGCTGCTCATAAGTTATACCTCCTTGATGCCTCAGTGAGAATTGGTGTGTAATCTCTCTCAACCTCCCCTTCCTGAAGTCCACGATCAGTTCTTTGCAACATAAAACCTGCTTCATAAACAGCGTCCATGGTTATAAAATGTATGTATATTTAAAAGAAAACAATTAGAACAAAAAGGTTCATTTTAGTGCAAGGTGATTGGAGTAATCATGATGTTGCTAAGCCATGTGTTTTTCCTGGTCGATTCAAGAACCAAATGGTTGAATGGAAGTAGCTCTACTACTGTCCGCATTCAGTGCAGTTTTCTATCAAGTTCTGTTTTTCTTTAACTTCACGAACAAATGCTTCCTAGGTTGTTTGGGTCTTTTCTGTAGGGAAAAAAATAACCCAGCTCTCCAACATGGTGGGCAGTTTGAGATCAGAAAATTACTCTATTGGATCAGAATGGGGGAGAAAGGCAAAAACATTACAAGTTACAACTAATGACACGTCCAGACCGTTAGACCTTTCATGGACTCAATCATTTGGAAATTCTTCAGAGCAGGGGTTCCCAGCCTGAGCTCCACAGACCTCTCAGTTAATGGCAGGGTTCCGTGGCATAAAAAAAGTTTGGAACCAACTTTCCAGAGCTTTCCCATTCTGCTTTTCTTACAGCTGGTAGAAAAATTAACAAATGAGCCTGTTGTATATGTAAACAATACTCCCACTGAACAGCAAGATACTGCAATAGGGTAGAAGTCTTAATGAAACTCTTGGAACATACATCGCATGCCTCATTTTCACATCATCAGATTAGTTTCAGGAAGTTCTGGCTCTGATGTGATACATACAGACAAAAATCTTTTCCATTGCATCAGCCAGATACCACTTATCACTTACCGCTCCAGATCCACAGAAGTTGGTTCATAGTTTATTTTTAAAAGTTGATTCAGTGCTACGTACCTGATGTACCCAGAATAAAATGGAGTCGTGATAAATACCACCTAAAAATAAGGGAAAGTAGCAAAAAGTTGAGTAAAATTCCTTTCGTTTAGGAAGGAAGAACACATGTACATCACTTTCAGTATATTTGCCGTTGGCACTATGATAGTTTCCCCTACAATTTGTGTCATTTATGTCACACTTACTTGTTTATTAAAAATAAAGTTGCACCAAATATCTTTTCTGAAGATATTGTTTAAATACACAATCCAGAAAAAAATAATCAAATTACAATGCATTTTAAAAAACTGATTTACGCACTTATTATTTTTAGTATTGTGGTCTACCAATGCATACTACTCATATTCTCCACATTAAGTAAGGTTTCAAGTTATCACAATGCTAGGCAACCAGAAGTTACATTAAGGTATGACCAATGGATTCTGAAAAAGTGTTGTCCTTACAGGAAGTGAAACCTGATCTGGAAATGAAAAACATGGTCAAAAAGTTGCCATTTTTCCCTCTTGTTCAGTGCTTTTTAACTAATTTGAAGCAGTGCCCTTGCAGATCTTCAGAATCATGTTTATTATCACTGACCTGTGCCAGGAAATTTGTGGCAGCAGTAGAGTGCAAGTAAAGAATATAAATATTTATAAATATATAAATAAATAAATAGGAATAGCGAGATAGTGTCCATGGACCATACAGAAACCCGCCAGTAGAGGGGAAGAAGCCTTTCTTAAAACACTGAGTATGGGCCTTCAGACTCCTGCATCTCCTCCATGATGGTAGTAATGAGAAGAGGGCATGTCACAGATGTACACAGCCTTCATGAGGAATTACCTCTTTAATATGTCCTCAGTGGTGGGGGTGGGGGTGCTTGCTCCTGTGATGAAGCCAGCCGAGTCTACAGCCCTCTGCAGACTTTTGTGATCCTGTGCATTGGAGTCTCGAATACAGGCACTAATACAACCAGTCAGCACGCTCTCTACTGTACATCTGTAGAAATTTACAAGAGGTTCCTCAAACTCCTATTGTAATCATTGGCATGCCTTCTTCATGATTGCATCAGTGTCTAAGGCTCAAGAGTGATCCACTGAGAGTTTGGTGTCCAGGGTCTTGAAGCTGCTCACCCTTTCTACCACTGACCGCTCAATGACAGGTTGTGCATTTTCTCTTGACTTCCCCTTCTTGAAGTCCGCAACCAATTTCAGAAAGCCTTTCTGACATTCAGTGCAAGCTTCTACTTCCTCAGGAGTTTGCGAAGATTTGACATGACATCTGAAACTCTGACAAAATTCTATAGATGTGTGGTGGAGAGTATATTAGCCGGTTACATCACAGCCTGGTATGGAAACACCAACACCTTTGAATGGAAAATCCCACAAATAGTGGTGGCTGCAGCCCAGTCTGTCACAGGTTAAGCCTTCCCCACCACTGGGCACATCTACATGAAGTTTTGTCACAGGAGAGCAGCATCCATTATCAGGGATCCCCATCACAGCTCTTGTACCTCCTCCCTGATCCCTGCCACCCAGGTCATGTTCTCTTCTTGCTTCTGGTACTATTCAGGAAGAAGTTACCGGAGCCTCAGGACTCACACCACCGGGTTCATGAACAGTAATTTCCCTTCAACCATCAGGCTCTTGAACCAAACGGGATAACTTCACTTGCCTAGTCACTGAAATGTTCCCACAACCTATAGACTCACTTTCAAGGACTCATCATCTCATGCTCACAATATTTATTGTTTATTTATTATTATTTCTTTCTTTCTGCATTTGCAATTTGTTGTATTTTTCACACTGGCTGAACACCCAAGTTTGTGCAGTCTTTCATTGATTCTAATATAATTATTAATGTATTATAGATTTACTGAATGTGCCTGCAAGAATTTGAATCTCAGACTGTTTATGGTGACACATTTGTACTTTGGTAATAAATTTACTTTGAAGTTTGAGGCTGCTGTGACACCAAAGCTAATCTCGCTCCTGTACACCCTGTTGCCATCTAAGGTTCTGCCGACCACAGTCGTGTCATCAGCAAATATATAGGTTGTGTTTGAGCTGTGCATAGACACACAATTACGTGCGGAGGGAATAGAACAGTGGGCTAAGCATGCATCACTGAGCTGCACATGTATTGACGGTCAGAGAGATGTTATTACCAATTCACACTGACTGTAGTTTCCCAATGAAGAGGTCAAGGATCCATTTATAGAGGGAGGTACAGAGGCCCAGGTTTTGAACTTTTTCTTGTTGCCTGGTCCCCTTATGAAACACTGCTTTGGAGGCTTAGCTTCCCAACTTTAAGTGTCTTGATCTCTTGGTAACTATAAAAAGACAATAGTCTGCCAGGTGCTGTATGACCACACTACTAAAGTTTTGGAAATAGTATAATTATCCAGCTTCAGCCCAGAAGAATGCTCAGCTTTTAGGTTTCCAGTTTTTGTAATATATTAAAAATATTAAATGTTTGATAACCTTGATGTTCTGTCAATCTTAGCTATCATGACAGTCAACTATATTTTTCTTCACACTTTTTATGCTCTTCTACCCCAAATCCAATCATGAAATATTTCATTGTTATCATCCAGCCAATCCCAAATTGATATCATTGTCAAATTTCATTAATGAGAATCACGTTTAATATTACTGGCATGTCGTGGCTTTGTTCATCACAGTAAAATAGCTTTGTGCATGATTGGAACAGGATCCCTGGCTCCAAACAAAGGTGCAATCGATCATCCCTTACCATCATGGAATACCACTGATTAACAGCATCAAGTACTGCAAGCCTACAACATTAACTGGTTGTCTGATAGTGATGGAGCTGGACTTATTGCATACCGTGTTGTTGCCTGGACCTGTTGCAGAAATGGTGCAGTTCCAACAAACAGTACTAACGAATGTCTTGGATGATTTTTTTGCAACCGCAAGACCTCATTGGTAATGTTGAATACCGCAAGTCAGGCGGAGGGGGAGCTGCGTAACCTCAGTTGTTGCGTGGACTAGACCCTTATGCCGCAGTGTTGTCTGTTGCAGCTGCCCTGGAGAGTAGGCGTTGGATGTGGTATGGAAGAGAACAGAGGCCTCAGTGGGTACACTGGAGTCTATGCTGGGTTGGGGGCTGCCCCTCCCATCAGTGCTGCCCTCTAGTGTTCACTCAGGGGAAGACAAGCTGGATTGCATTTGTCTGTTGCATACTTGATCTTGTAGAAATGAGGCTCCAGGACAACATCCCATGCACCAGTAATCTACCGGACATGCCACTCACGGACTTGGGATACATTTCTTTTGTGACTGTATGTCTTTCTGCTATTGTAACTATGTGACAGCTGGTACTGTGTTTTGCACCGTCACTCCAAAGGAACACTGTTTCATTTGGCTGTATTCATCTGCGTGATTGAATTGCAATTAAACTTGAACTTGAAATATCTTTGATTTGTGGCAGAAGGACATTGCAATACATGTATTTTTAATCTATAAATTACAAGAAATATATATATCCAAAAACATAATTAAGTAGTGCAAAGGGAGAGCAAATACAAAAAGTGAGATAGTGCCCATGGGTTCATCGTCCATTCAGAAACCTGCTGGCAAAGGAGAAGAAGTTTTTCCTAAAAACACTCTGAATGCATGTCCTCAGGTTCCTGTACCTTCTCCTTGATGGTAGCAATGAGAAGAGGGCATGTCCAGAATAACAGGGGTCCTTAATGATGGATGCTGCCTTTTTGAGGCATCGCCTTTTGAAGATGCTCAAGGCTGGGAAGGTTAATTCCCAAGATGGAACTGGCTGAGTTTGCAACTTTCTGCAGCTTTTTCCAGTCCTGTGCAGTGAACCCGCACCCCCCCCCCATACCAGATGGTGATGCAACCAGTTAAAATGTTCTCTACAGTACATCTATAGAAATTTGTGAGAGTCCTTCGTACATACCAGGTATCCTCAAACTCCTGTCGTGCCTTTTTGTAATTGTATCAATACAGTGGGCCAGGATAAATCAGACATGTTGACACCCAGGAACTTAAAACTGCTCACCCTTTCCACTGCTGATCCCTCGATGAGGACTAGTCTGTGTTCCCTCAACTTCCCCTTCCTGAAGTCCACAATAAACTAATGTTTGACTGACGTGGAGTGCCAGGTTATTGTTGTGACACCAGTCAACCTGCCAATCTATATCATTCCTATATTCCTCCTCATCACTATTTGAGATTCTGCCAACAATAGTTCTGTCATTGATTAGTTTATAGGTGTTTTTGAACTGCGCTAACCACTCAGTTGCAGCTACATACAACTTGCATTACTTAAAATTTTAGATGCACAACTTGCATTGTGTCTAAAAGGCATCATTGATGCAAATTAGAAAACTGAAAAACTATCACCAGTCCTCAAGACATTCCACTCACTTTACCACTTCCCTAGAAACCATGTACACAGAGACAGTTACTTTTTTGACTCCAAGTTTTTAATAACTTAATTTACCAATAGTTTCCCTTTATATAGTCGCCATCACATCCCAGTTGCCATTTTTTTTTAGTACAGCCCTAAACAACAAATGAGAAAATTGGAATTAAATGCACCTGCCTGGGCAGGAGCCAACATTTCTCACCTTTCTTCGGAGGGGACAATGTTACCTCGCTACACAAAATGTATCCTCAAGGCTTTCGAATTCAAAAACAATTCATGCTAATTAGTACTAAATCCGGTGTAATTCAAGGCCATAGATAAATGCAGTTTGAATTGTCCCAACATGTACAAAATACATTTAATTCAATTCAGAATGATCATCAACTATCAATGAGATAACACCATAATCTGTTCTGTCAGGAAGAGAATCAAACTCAAATTCTACTGAAATGATCACCAGGCTACCCAATATTCCCTTAATAAAAACAGCTGGTTTATTTGTATTTATTCCTGAAGAAGCCTCTGTCCAGAGATGGTCTTCAACCTTACATTGCCTATGTGATGGTTTGTTAGTGACATTCATATACAGTACTACACAATAATATTTCAAAGTTGCAAGGGGTGGGGGGAAGAAAAGGAAAGTGTTGCTGCTCTGGGTGGGGCTGATATTCTAGCTGCCTGAATTATCCAGCACTGTTGGAACCCAGTTGATTTTTATTGATGCGATTTCAATGGGACTTCCCTACAAAGAGTATGCAATCAATCCATCCCACAGGTTTATTCAGCAAGAGACAGAAAATACTCACTGAGTCAGGCAGCAAATACAGAGGGAAATATAGAGATAATGTTTCAGGTCAAAGATACTTCACTGTACTGTTATTTGTCAATGTGGAACGGAGAGCGAGTTTGTAAACTTGGCAGGAGCAAAGGGGGTTGGGAATGGTGAGGGTGGAGCGCTGCTGGATGGGTGTGGGACAGGTAATAGGGAAGAAGTGCCAGAGAAGAAGGAATCTGATCGGAGTGGAGAGTGGAACATGGGAGAAAGGGAAAGGGCACTAAGTGGAGGTGATAGGCAGGTGAGGAGAAGAGGTAAGGGGCCAGAGTGGGGAATAGAAGAGAGAAGAGGGAGGAGAAAAAAAAATTACCAGAAGGAGAAATCAAAGTTCATACCATCAGTTTGGAGGCTCCCCAGGTGGAATATGAGGCATTGTTTCTCCACCCTGAAAGAGGCCTCATCATGGCAGAAGAGGATGCCATGGACCAACATGCCGGAACAGGAATGGGGATAAGAATTAAAATGGTTAGCCACCGGGAAATTCCGTTTTTGGCGAATCAAGTAGATGTGCTCAACAAAGCAGTCCCCAATTTATGTCAGGGCTCACCAATGTAGAGGAGGCCTCATCAGGAGCGCTGGATAAAGTAGACAACCCAATAGGATGTGCAGGTGAAGTGTTGCCTCACCTGGAAGGACTGTTTAAGGCTCTGACTAGACGTAGGGGAGAAGGTAAATGGGTAAGAGTAGCATATCTGTTGCTTGCAGGGATGTGTGTCAGGAGGGACATACACGGGTGGTCTCTGCTACAGTCCAACTCTTCTACCATGTATCGACCCAGACTCTACCACAGTGACCTCAGCTACATAGGTAGCTTTGAGGAAGATGAACTCACTTATAATCTCAGCAAAGGTGGAATCTAAATTCCAGAGGGAAGTACAATATCAAAAAGTCATTTTTAAAAGAATATTTTTTTGAAGTTGCATTAGGCTAAAACTGTTAGAGATTTTAAGGAGGCAACATCAGCCAAAATCTGCCTATTGCCTAAACCTAGACAACAGAAATCAGAGGGCAGCTGTCAGTCGGATAATAACATACCTGGTGTTATCCTCCTCCTTCAAAGAACAGGGTTTCCCTTCCTCCACTATTGATGTTGCCCTTACTCACATCTCTTACATTTCTCAGACATCTGCACTCACCCCATCTTATTAAAGATAGAGTCCCTCTTGTCCTCACCCACCACCCCAAGTGCCTCCATGTCCAATACATCATTCTTCACAACTGCCACCATCTTCAACAGGATCCTATAACCAAACGCATCTTTACCTCCCCCACTCCCTGCAGGGATAGCTCCCTCCATGATTCCCTTGTCCATTTGTCCCTCCCCACTGATCTCCCTCCTGGCACTTATCCCTGCAAGTGGCCAAAGTGCTACACATGCCCATTCACCTCCTCCCTCATCTCCATTCAGGGCCCCAAACAATCCCTCTAGGCGAGGCAACACTTACACCTGTGAATCCTATTTGGGTTGGCTACTGTATCTGGTGCTCCAGATGCAGCCTCTTCACCTATCCCTTCCACATTGTCCCCCTTCTCCTCCCGTCACATTCTTATTCTGACATCTTCCCCCTTCCTTTCCAGATCTGATGAAGGTCTCAACCTGAAATGTCAGCTGTTTATT
Organism: Mobula hypostoma; assembly: GCF_963921235.1. NCBI lineage: Eukaryota > Metazoa > Chordata > Chondrichthyes > Myliobatiformes > Myliobatidae > Mobula > Mobula hypostoma. The sequence continues at coordinate 53,906,914 of NC_086097.1, forward strand.
TATTTCCATAAATGCTGCATGACCTGCTAAGTTTCTCCAACATTTTGTGTATGTAGCTCTGGAATTATTGAATAAAAATCTGAAGACTTGAAAGCAATTTATTTATTTACCTATATTTTATCTTTTTTTTAAATTCCCTAATTGCTTAAATAATTAAAATCATGAATATCAATCCTATTTGAAGTTTTCTTAATTATTCCCTATCAAAGGCAAATAAGGATAGTTCAAAGGTCTTTGAAACATCAAGTTGTCAAAAAGCCACCAGGTCATTTGGGATGGTGCCTCAGGCTAGACTGTCAGAGGACAAGTCTCTCACCAGCACTCTGCAGGAGGGTCTCCCAGATACAGAGTGTCAGCAGAGGGTTCTCCACATGAGGATCAACCTTTTATGGGCAGATGAGACCGGTTAAAAAAAATAATCAGAAATAGGAAACAACAGGAATTCTGCAGATGCTGGAAATTCAAGCAACATACATCAAAGTTGCTGGTGAACGCAGCAGGCCAGGCAGCATCTCTAGGAAGAGGCGCAGTCGACGTTTCAGGCCGAGACCCTTCGTCAGGACTAACTGAAGGAAGAGTGAGTAAGGGATTTGAAAGCTGGAGGGGGAGGGGGAGATGCAAAATGATAGGAGAAGACAGGAGGGGGAGGGATAGAGCCAAGAGCTGGACAGGTGATAGGCAAAAGGGATATGAGAGGATCATGGGACAGGAGGCCTAGGGAGAAAGACGGGGGGGGGGTGACCCAGAGGATGGGCAAGAGGTATATTCAGAGGGACAGAGGGAGAAAAAGGAGAGTGAGAGAAAGAATGTGTGCATAAAAATGAGTAACAGATGGGGTACGAGGGGGAGGTGGGGCATTAGTGGAAGTTAGAGAAGTCGATGTTCATGCCATCAGGTTGGAGGCTACCCAGAGGGAATATAAGGTGTTGTTCCTCCAACCTGAGTGTGGCTTCATCTTTACAGTAGAGGAGGCCGTGGATAGACATGTCAGAATGGGAATGGGATGTGGAATTAAAATGTGTGGCCACTGGGAGATCCTGCTTTCTCTGGCGGACAGAGCGTAGATGTTCAGCAAAGCGGTCTCCCAGTCTGCGTTGGGTCTCACCAATATATAAAAGGCCACATCGGGAGCACCGGATGCAGTATAAAAATAGAAATAGGAGCAGGATTGACCACCCAGCCCTTCAAGTCAGCTGCACCATTTAACAAAACCATGGCCAGTTTTCTATTTCAGGATTGTGTTCCAGCACTATATCCTTAAACCTTGATTCCCTGAAGATCCAGAAATCTGGTAATCCGAATTTTAACGAATGCAGTGTCTGAGCTTCTACAACTCCTCACATCCCCAAACCCCTGAAGCAGAAAGCTCCAAAGGATCATCAACCTCAGAATGAAAAAAAATTCTCACCGTCTCAGTCTTAAACAATTTAGGTCCTGGTCTAAAAGTATGCCACAGTTCCAGGCTCATCATCCTTGGATGGCATCCTCCCTACATCTAACAAGTGAAACTTTTTAAGAATTTTGTAAGTTTTACACAATCTCCCCCAATTCTTTGAAAATAGAATAAATAATCCCAATCTATTTAACCTTGCTGCATCTGACAAACCCACCATCCTCGTAACCAGTGCAGTAATTCTTGCAGGGCAATGATCACACCAACAAAAAACAATTACACAGCTGAAGCAGAAATTCTTCGTCACCACACGGTCTGGAACCGAGAACCTGGGAGATGATGCGCAAGGAGCAGCAGCACCACCTAGCTTTGGAAGAACTGGAAAGGTATGTTTATAAAGGTTGCAAACACAGGTACGATGCAGTCAGTGTAACACCAAAGCTCAAAGCAAATCCATTATCAAAATACACACGTCACCCTGAGATTCATTTTCTTACGGGCATACACTACAAATCCCGAATAGAATAATAACCATAATAGAATCAACGAAAGACCGCACCAACTTGGATGCTCAGCCAGAGGGCAAAGGACAGCAAACAGTACAAATACTTAAAGAAAAAGTATTAGTAATAAATATGGAGAACATGAGATGAAGAGTCCTTGAAAGTTAATCCATAGATGGTAGGAACATTTCAATAATTGGGCAAGGTGAAGTTGAATGAAGTTGTCCCTTTTGTTTCAAGAGCCTGATGGTTGAGGACAACTGTTCCTGAACCTGGGGTGTGAGTCCAGAGGCTCCTGTACCTTCTTCCTTATGGCAGCAGTGAGAAGGGAGCAATATGTAAATTGACAGGAAATGAAAGCTGCAGATCATGATCAGTTTCAGTACAGTGTATTGTGCTGCTTAGGGCACAAAACTCAATTGTTGGCACTCTTGACTAAGGATAAGAGTCCTGGGGAAGCCCCCTACAGAAGCTTTGCACCATTAAAAAAAAGCAAGGCTCAGGCTCCAGTGCAGTACTGAAGAAGTCCTGCAAGTTGTGCATGCCATTATTTATATTAGATATTAAACCTATCTGTCCTGCCATATCAGCTATTTATTTTAAAAAATAGTGCATTTTCAAGGCGAGGCTTTCCCCTGTTATTTCAGCCTATGCTCATCTTTCAATTAACATCAATTTGAAGGAGCTCGTTGTGTGCAAACTGGCTGCTGTCTTTCCTACATTACATCAGGGTATTCACTCAAAGTTACTATGCTGCTTGTGACTATAGTCTCAAAGATCAAGGAAGGGAAATAAAAAGCATTATGAAAAAATTCATATCCATTTCTCCTTTATGGTCAGAGGTATTCAGTTGTAACAAGTTCTAATCTTATGAAGTAATTAACTGGAATTTCCAGTTAAACTTTAGACAACGATTTAACTTTCTGTAAAGATATGATGGTATATTTTCACCCAAGCATTTAACTATCTCACTGTACTTAGTGAAAAATATACAGGCAAGGGCTACTCAAAATAAGCAGAATATGAGACTTGGCTGCCTTGACTCATCTACTGAAAACATAAACCAAAGTCAAAGTAAATTTATTATCAAAGTATGCATATGTTATCATATACAAACTTGAGATTTCTAGGAAAATAAAAATATACAATATACTTTAAAAAAAACTATACACAAGCAACCAGCATGCAAATGACGACAAATTGTATGAATTAAAAAAGTAAGCAATACCGAGACATGAGTTACGAAGTCCTTGAAAGTGAGCATGTAATTTGTAGAACAGAGCAATGAGGAAATTCTAGAGAGTTACAAGCTTCAAATGTATGGATTTGCCTCAACAGACATGGAACTTAGCAGATTTTCCTTGAAGATGTATATATCTTGCCATTTGTCTCATTTTAAGTATTAATATTGGAATATTTTGATTTCCTACCTCCTGGCAAAGCTTAATTGTTGTACAAACCTTTGTAAATAGCAACAATTCTATGCCCAGACTGGAGATGATTGGTTAACAGATCCATCAATCATGTCTATTGCCTGCATGATCGTTAGTGACAGAATTAATATCTACACCTCATCGGTATGCAACTGTCCTCCATTCAATGCATTTTCAAAAAATTATCATTTTTTTAAAAAATCAGAAGCAAATGCAGTAGCATTGTCATGGTTTGGTTTATTCTGCTCTGTAGAGAAACACTTCAGGCATGACAGCATAGCAATTAATGCAATGCTATTACAGTACTAGGATTTGGGTTCAATTTCATTGCTCTAAGCAGTTAGTACATTCTCTCCATGACTGCACGGTTTCCTCCCACATTCTAAAGACGTGTGGGTTGCTCACGTGGTGTAATTAGGAAGCATGGACTGGAAGGAGTTGTTACCATGCTGTGTTTCCAAAAAAGGTAAGTTTTGACTTTGTCTCTTACACACAATTGTCTGCTTTAACTTCAGCCACAAACCCTGCCTCACCTACAACTCATTGTCTCCTCCCCAAGAGATATTGATAAAGAAGATATCCTGCTGGTTGATGTTTCCACTCAGGCTTTGAATAACCCCATTTGCCTTGGTGTGCTACTGTCAACAACTTTGTGGGCAAAATGTTTTCAGCCAAAACGCGCAGGATCTAATAAGCAGCAGATGCTTTTAAATACCAAGCAACGGCAGTTCCCACTCAAGTCAGAGAGGATGAGCCCTTTCAAAACATAGTTTTGGGCAACATGCAACCACCAAATTTAATTTCAAATGATAAAATAAATAACTTTTTTTTATATAACTAACAATAATTAAACGAGGCTTTCTTGCAAGTATTTCAAATGATTTGGTGTCATCACCATGAGTAAAAGCTGATGCAAAGTTTTCTTTTAACTGTCCATTGCAACATGATCACACACAAGGCTTTTAAGGTCAAGTTCAATTATCATCCAACCACACATCAATGCAACCAAATGAAATATCGTCCCTCCAGGGTCAAGGTGCAAAACACAGCAGCGACAGTCATACACTGCACAAGGCACAAACATAATAGCAGTAACACAATAGTCACACAAAAAAATATATAGCCCAACTCCCTGAGTGACACGTCCTGTAAACTGATAGTGCATGGGTGTTATCTGCAAGAGCAAGCAGCTCTCAGCAGTCCGCGGATGAGAGTACGCAGGCGTGCGATCCAGCTTGTCTTCTGCCGAGCGAACTCGGGAGAGCAACAACAGGAGGGGCCAATGCCCAACCCAGCATGGATGCTGAGCTACACCACCTCTAGTGTCTCCCCTCCTAGACTGCTGCAACAGACAAGCCTGTGGCAGGAGGCCTAATCCTCGCTACAACAAAGGCCAAGCAGCTCCCCACCGTCTGTCTCACCGCTAAACCAGTGAGCCAGACTTGCAACATTTTACATTACCAATTGTCCAACAGGGGCTCACGATCACAAGAAAAACATCCACGACAGTCACTCACTGTTAGACCACACACTACCCTTGTGCACCGACTCCGATACCTCTCTGTAGCAACCAGCAACACAGCCCCCACCAAATCCAGCTCCTCCACTATCAAGGGGCTCACTGATGGGATAGACCTGCAGTACTGATTGTCCAGCATTGTGATGCAATTGTAAAAAAAATTAAAAGACAAAAACACCTTTGTTTGGCCCCAGAGAGGCTGTTGCATCTAAGAATGACAACACCTTACCTGAAAGATCAAATTAATAATGTGACAGAAAGTTAGCATGCATAAATTATGATAAAGTTCTTACATATTGCAATCATATGCTGACTTCAAACACTTTGCAACATAAGATATTAAGAGATTAGTACACTGACTAATAATCGCTGTCTAGCCCAGAGCATGAAGGCAGTATCCTTTTTGCTTACCATCAGCAAAATAAAGGGCAAGATCTAAATTTAGGATTGCTTTTCAAACCTTCAACATCTCTAAGCATCATCTTTTCACGAATGTAGATTGTAACTAAATGGAGTTTAATATTACTTCATATTTGGCTTTAAAGTGCAAGTTATCAACAAAGTGATTATTATTATTTGATGATAGAGGAAGAAAACCACAGAAACTTTCAATACCCACTGCCCCTCTCAGCTGTCCCTTGAGTAAAGATGGTACCAGTATCAATGAGACTGTAGCGTTCCAGGATATTTGGAAATAAAAATCAACCCACAGAATATTGCATTTCCAGCCAAGCGGAGATAGCTACTCAGGGTAGAAACAACTGAAAACTAATGACTGACCTGGATATTTTCTATACACCAAGTGTTGACAGAAATACACAGCTACTGAAATGACCCCTTACAGTTTTCTCACCATGCTAAATATATCATGCACAATGCATTCTTTGTAACATGTTTATAAATGAAACCTGCAGTAATTTGGCAGCAGTTGAAATTCTTCTTGTCTCCTAATCAGTTCAATCAAACACAGCAGTTTAGAAGAAGCTGGGAAATCATTAATGGAGCACACCTGTTTGATGGAATCATGTAAAAAACGGAGCCAATCTTTATTCCTTCAACAGGTGAAAGTGTTCCAACAACTGCACATTGAGAAAGGTTGCAGAACTCCCAGATCCAAATGAAATTATACCCAAATCCAGATTATAATTAGGATCAGCTGACAAAGGCTAATATACAAAATACTTTTATTAGAAATTATTCTGAATCCATATATATTCACAGAAATAGTCCACTGTATTGAGTCAAGTCAGGCATATCACCTAACCTTTTACAAACCTCTTTAAATAATGTAATTACTTAGAGGAACATTATTAAAAATTCTATTTGGAATCAAATTCAAACGTCTTAAATTAAAAACTGCAGGCCATGGATCACAAATATTGTAAATCACCGCAATCCAAAAAGACCAGCACTTGCTACCACCAGGTTCAGGAATACTTATTACACTTCAACCATCCAGCTCCTGAACCAGCATGGATAGCTTCACTCACCTCAACTGATTCGACAACCTATGGACTCTACAACACATATCCTCAGTATTATTTATGTACATTTATATATTTTTATTTGCACTGTTAGTCTTCTTTTGCATATTGGTTGGTTGTCAGTATCCGTGTGTAGTTTTTCGTTGATTTTATTGTATTTCTCTGTTCTACCGTGAATGCCTGCGAGAAAATGAATCTCAAGGTAATATATGGTAACGTACTTAGAGAATAAATTTACCTTCAATTTTGATCTTCCAAATTTGTTCCCTTAAGGGAATTTCTATATAATAATCTTTCATGTCAATATGCCTCATTGTAGCATCTCAGCAGAAGGTTCTGTTAAGTGATCCACATAACTGTGTCTTTTTGATCTACAAACACAGCTTATCAGCCACAGTGGATGAAGCCAGCAAAGATAGTGGCAAATATTTATAGTTATCTATTTGTATAAAAATGTTGTCATCTGTCATACTTCAAAGTATCAGAAGTATACTTAAATGTAAGCAGACATCTCATGTTTTTTTCAGAACTGAAGCTAGAGATTTACAGGCATGGTTTAATTTGTAACTTCCTTTGCTGAACAGTAGTTAAACGTGATTGGGATTCTCTGTGTTTACTAAAAGAAAGACTTTGTAGTCTTAAATAGGACTATTTAAACAGAGCGTCACCTTACCAGCAGAAGCAGCTCTGTTTATTGAATGGTAAAAGTGAAAATTTCTCGAAATATTCTAAATATTGAGAACCTGGCACCAAGATGTCAGTGGTAAATCTGCAAACAGAAGTGTTCAGGGTAATCACTAGAGTTTAAACTATCTTACTTTGCACAGATATGATTTCTGAAAGCAGTTGTTTCAGGCCCAGAGAACCACTGTAAGTTCAGAGCAGCATCCTAGGCACAATTTTCTTCAAATGATTTAACACGTCAGCAGTGCTATTGTTCACCAAAAACTTTCAACGGTAAAGATTAGTTCTATTTGAACACATACATATATCAAAACATTCACAGTGAAATGCACCGTTTCCATCGTCAAATCAGTAAGGACAGTGCTGGGCAGCCTGCACGTGTCGCCACGCTTCAGTAGCTCGCCCACAACTCAGTAACCCTGACCATACGTCTTCAAAATGAGGGAAGAAACTGGAACATTCACAGGGAGAACATACAAACTCCGCACAGACAGCAGTAGGATTCAAATACGGATTCAACAGCTGGTGCTGTAAGGTGTTGTGCTAACTGCTATTCTACTGAATCACCCATCTCTGTTTACAATTCCCCAGGGCATGCTTATTTACGTATTCCCTTTTTGAGATCTGGAACTTAGAAAGGTCAGCAGTTATTATCCATTCCCGATTGTCCTGCAAACGATGGGAACAACCCATTCATAAGCACTTAGACCCAGACAACGTCCGGACGCAAATGAGATATTGCACAGAATCAGAATCAAGTTTAGTATCATTGGCATATGTTGTGAAATTTTTTGCAGCAACAGTACATTGCAATACATAATAATAAAGATAACTCTAAATTACAATAAGAAGTATGTACAGCCGGTGGTGTAGTGGCATCCGCACAGGATTCGAAGTGAGTGGTTGAAACCCGGCTGGCTCCTTGCACACTTTCCACCCGTGCTGGGTTAGGCATCGAGCCAGCAGCTCAGCCTCGTCTTTAAAAAACAGACAATTGCTCAAGAAATGGCAAAGGTTGCCACCTGATATGCCACAAGGTATGGAGAGAAACAACAATAACAATAACTGCATATAAAAAATAAATTATATAGTGCAAAAAGAGAGACAAGATAGTGAGGAAGTGTTCATGGGTTCATTGTCTATTCAGATGTCTGATGGTGGAGGGGAAGAAGCTGTTCCTGAAACGTTGAGTGTATGTCATCAGGCTCCTGTATCTCCTCCCTGATGAAGAGGGCATGTCCTGGATGATGGGGGTCCTCAATGATAGATGCCACCTTTTTGGGGCATTGCCCTTTGAAAGTATCCTCGATGCAGGGGAGGCTAGTACCCATGATGGACGTGACTGAGTTTACAACTTCCTGCAGCTCTTTCTGATCCTTTGAAGTGGCTGCTCCATCCAGGCGGTGATACAACCAGTAGAATGCTCTCCCCAGTACATTCATAGGCATTTTCAAGAGCCTTTGATGACAGGGCAAATCTCTTCAAACTCCAAACGAAATATATCTGTTGTCTTGCCTTCTTTGTAGTTGCACCAATATGTTGGGCCCCAGATAGATCGTCAGAGATGTTGACACCCAGGAAACCGCTCACCTTTCCACTGCTGATCCCTCGATGAGGACTGGTGTGTGTTCCCTCGACTCTTCCTTCCTGAAGTCCACAATCAGTTCCTTGGTCTTACTGATGCTGAGTGCAAGGTTGTTGTGACACCACTCAACCAGCTGATCTATCTTGCTCCTGTACCTCTCTTCATCACCATCTGAAATTCCACCAACAATGGTTGTGTCATTGGCAGGTTTACAGATGGCATTTGATCTGTGCCTGTCCACACTGTCATGGGTACAGAGAGAGTAGTGCAGTCGACTAGTGCAGGGAGATGAGGTTGAGTACAGGGCTACTGTAGGAAACTTTGTCACATGGTGTGAGCAGAATTATCTGCAGCTTAATGTGAAAAAGACTAAGGAGCTGGTGGTAGACCTGAGGAGAGCTAAGGTACCGGTGACCCCTGTTTTCATCCAGGGGGTCAGTGTGGACATGGTGGAGGATTACAAATACCTGGGGATACGAATTGACAATAAACTGGACTGATCAAAGAACACTGAGGCTGTCTACAAGAAGGGTCAGAGCCGTCTCTATTTCCTGAGGAGACTGAGGTCCTTTAACATCTGCCGGACGATGCTGAGGATGTTCTACGAGTCTGTGGTGGCCAGTGCTATCATGTTTGCTGTTGTGTGCTGGGGCAGCAGGCTGAGGGCGGCAGACACCAACAGAATCAACAAACTTATTCGAAAGGCCAGTGATGTTGTGGGGATAGAACTGGACTCTCTCACGGTGGTGTCTGAAAAGAGGATGTTGTCTAAGTTGCATGTCATCTTGGTCAATGTCTCCCATCCACTACATAATGTACTGGGTGGGCACAGGAGTACATTCAGCCAGAGACACATTCCTCCGAGATGCAGCACAGAGCGTCATAGGAAGTCATTCCTGCCTGTGGCCATCAAACTTTACAACTCCTCCCTATAGGGCTGCAGCACCGCATCCAAAATGATGGAGGTTAGCCATGCTTCCACGAAGCAAAGTAGGTAGCAGTCCTTGATGTCCGTCTGGTACATCTGTAGCCTTCAATTTTCTTTTCCAGAGAGTATACATTCACCAAAAGGATAGACGGGAGTGGGGATCTGAAGCCTCTACATTTCAATCATACCTGTAGATCAACATGCCTTCCCCACTTCTATTTTCTTAAAAGGGAACTGCACTCACGACCCCAAGTCTGCTGTCCGAGATCCGCCAATTTTGAGTATTGATAGATTTTTAACCTCTTAAAACAATGTTGCTTGTGTTGGCGCATGGCCAAGTGGTTAAGGCGTTCGTCCAGTGATCTGAAGGTCGCTAGTTCAAGCCTTGGCTGAGGCAGCGTGCTGCGTCCTTGAGCAAAGCACTTAACCACACATTGCTCTGCGACGACACCGGTGCCAAGCTGTATGGGTCCTAATACCCTTCCCTTGGACAACATCAGTGGCATGGAGAGGGGAGACTTGCAGCATGGGCAACTGCCGGTCCTCCATACAACCATGTCCAGGCCTACACCCTGGAAACCTTCCAAGGCGCAAATCCATGGTCTCATGAGACTAACGGATGCCTATATAAAAAAAACAATGTTGTTAACTGAGAGGCAGGCAGATCATCAGCATCATTGATGCACCATCAATAACTCCAAAAGACTGGAAGTAGAGTAAATACTGAAAGGCTTTTATTAGCAGTAAAATGTGACCTCCAGCATGCTGAGTATCTGCCCCTGGACTGAGAGGAGGAGCCAAGGCCCAATCGCCTTTATTCAGGGGTCTGTGGGAGGAGTCACAGGGGCAGTCAGCAGGGGGGTGTGTCCAGACAGGTAACCCAGTTACAACATATAAATATGGTTTACCACAATCATCCAGCAAGCTAGTGATGAATATTAGACTAATAATGGATAAATGTAAAACAATAAGCAGCTCCAGTAGGAGTCTAATCACCTCTCCTTCATTCTGAGCAAAAGTACCATCAGCAAGTCTCCTGTCACTTTAGGAACAATGACTAACCAGAATCTCAGCCTGACCAGCTAACGAAAAGGCATGGTTAGAAGAACAGAATTTTATAAAATAGTATTCCTCTCATTATAAAACAACATACCTACCACAGTGTGCAAGGTGGTTGTTGGAATAAGCAATTTATTCAAGTTCTAATTGTTGAGTTATATGAAGTTGTCATCATGATCCACTTAACCACACTTGTCTTTCATTGTTTTTGCTATTAACAGCTTCCTTAGTATTTCTAATCCTTTGCCAATGGAATTCTCACCTGAAATATTATGTGGATTCTACATTCCTATCTGTCTATTAGATAGACTTTAATTTCCTGAAACATAAAGAAATGTAAGTATTTCCATGAACAACAACTGGGTTTTGGGCAAATGTAATCCATTCACTTCTCTGAATATCTATCAACTGGAAAATGTGAAGAAATCTCCCGTCTAAATTTTTGTTGTAAACAACTTGAAAATATTTTTGTATTAATACGGCAGTTCTGGACAGAGAATTCCTTAATCATGCTAAAAAGTGAAGTTAGTTAGTTCTAACCAGTCCTAATGAAGAGTCTCTGCCCAAAACATCGACTATTTAATCTTTTCCATCGATGCTGCCTGGCCTGCTGCGTTCATCCAGCATTTTGTGCATGTTGCTTTGGATTTCCAGCATCAGCAGATTTTCTCTTGTTAGTTCTATGCACTCTCTTTTTAGTTGATTTCACTTACAAAAACTGATAATAGATACTGCACTGATTAGCTGCCATTATCTAAGAATCACTATGATGTGACTTTGGATGTAGCTCAACTCAGAAATAGCGATATTAGTAAAGATCATGCTGGTGGTCAGCCATTTTAGTTCCTCTTCCCATTCCTACTGGCGTACTTTACTTCCAAGTTGATGCTGCACGGAGAATGGAGCTAACACTTATATTCCACCTTGGTAGTCTCTGACCTAATGGCATGAACATCGAGTTCCTTAACCCGTAATAACTACTCCCCTCTGTTCCCTCTATCCTGCTAGCCCCTATCATCCCATCATTTTGCCCTCTCTCCTCTTGATCTGTCTGTCAATCCACATCTTCCTCCTGCTGGTTCCCCTCCTCAGCTCCCCTTTATTCCATGGTTCATTGTCCTCTCCTCGTAGATGCCATTTGATATTTCCACATATACCTCTCAGCTTCCCACTTCATCTCATTCTCACCTACCTATTACCGTGTCTCACATAAATCCACCTATTATACACCAGTTCCTACTCCACCCCATCCTCCCACCTTTGGGGAATAGCTATCTCCCTGCTTTTTATTCAGTCCTGATGAAGGGTTCCAACCCAGACTATCAATTGTCTACTTCCCCTCATAGATGCTGCCTGGCCGATTGAGTTCCTCCAGCTCCTCTGTGTGATTTTCAGCAAAAGATCTCCAAAGTTATAGACCTAATCATCTTTGCTCAGAACGCAGGGAGTAGCGATAAATTCTGCTGATGCTGGAAATCCTTAGCAACACACACAAAATGCTGGAGGAACTCAGGAGGTCAGGCAGCATCTATAGAAATGAATAAACATTTGACGTATTGAGTCAAGATCCTTCTTAACTATTATATTTGCTGAACTTATGCAAGGGTGAGTTAAACCAGGCACAAGGCTTTTAAATATCATTGTTTACAAAATGTTTTGTAAACCAGTGTTTCTCTTTGTCCTAATCTATTTCTTTCCATGGTTTCATACTGGACATCTGTGCATACCTTCTGAAATTATCACTCTTGTTATTATTGGTAATTATTGTCATATGTATGTAAATACATTGAGAAGCTTTCGTTTGCACACCATCCAGATCATTCCATACATAAGTACATCAAGGCAGTAGAATGTAGAATATAGTTTGTTATGGTATACGACTGCTCCTGACGTGGCTTCCTCTACATCGGTGAGACACAATGTACATTAGGGGACCATTTCACTGATCACTTGTCAGGACACTGGAGCAGGGATCCAATCGCAGACCCAGTACTGCGTACACAGTGATATTAGTTGAGTAACAAATCCCAAGGTGCAAACAAAGTCGGCGTTGAAGTTCAGGCAGAAATCAAAACATCCAGAGAAATCCAAAAACCAGAATCTGGAAACAGGCACAGACAGACAGACAGACAGACAGACAGACAGACAGACAGACATGCTGGAAAGGTGCAGGAAAACTCACTGGTACAATTTGGCAACAAACAGTTGAAAACACAGGACTAAAATACACTGAGCAATAAACAGAGAGGCAGATGATAGGCGGAGCACAATGAAACAAAAGTGGAGGCAAAACAGGTAATAATGAGAAACAGGTGAGAGGCAGAGTATTCAGTAATACAGGGGCCGGAGTAGAGCAGAAGCAGGGACAGGAGCACATGGGGCATGAAAACAAGCAAGAGCACATGGCAATACAAAACCACAGACCAATGGCCAGGGGGAAAACACACAAAAAAACAGAGTTCAACTGGACGTACTGACAGTACTTAACTCCCATCTGCCACAAAAGGAGTGATTGCCTGGTGGCCACCCATTTTAATTCTGCTTCTCATTCCCATTCCAACTCCAACATGTTAGTCCATGGCCTCCTTTACTGCCACGATGAGAACACACTCAAGTTGAAGGAGAAACATCTCGTATTCCATCTGAGTAGAATCCAACCTGATGGCATTAAATGTTGATTTCTTTAATTAAGCATGTCATGTGCTGCAGGAACTCAACAGCTCAAGCAGCATCTGCAGGAGGAAAGAATTTGTCAACATTCCATTCGGGTCAAAATCCTGCATCAGGGATGAGAGTGGAAAGATCAGATGACCAGCATTGAGAGGACAAGGGAGTGGCAAGAAAGAATTCCAAGGCAATTGGTGGACTGGCGAAGGGGGTAAGGTGACATGCAGGTAGGGGAGGTGAATGGGGATAAAGTTGTAAGACTGTTCCATTGTCCATCCACCGACTACACACACACAAGTTTGTTATCATTGACTTATTTGTCATGAAGTTTGTTGTTTTGCAGCAGAAGTATGGCACAGAGATATAAAAAAACCATAAATTATAAAATAACCAAATAGTGCAATAAAAAGGAATAGTGAGGTAGCATTCATGGACCTTTCAGAAATCTGTTGGCGGAGGGGAAGAAGCTATTCCTAAAACATTGAGTATGCGTCATCAAGCTTTTGACAAAAGTTCTGAAGTATCAAAGGAACCCTCTGCCCATTTTCCAAGAAGCGACAACATAGGTTGTGCCAATGCTCCTCTGCCACTCCCATGATCTGACACCATCAAGTGTAACAACCTCTCCAAAGCAAACTACAGCTTGACCTCAGATTCTGAATGGCAGCTATCTGAGGCTCTATCAAATTCAGAAGAATTGGTAGGATAAAGTTCTATAGTAAGAAGCCACTTACAGTGTCCGTGCATTTGGATTTGTACTTTACTGCTTTTGGGCAAGCAGCAGGGAGTGCTGAATGCAAGGTGTTTGGAGTGTAACATCAAAGAGGACAAAATATCCGGTTTTGTAATGGTTAAGAGGACTGTTAGTGGTGTAATGGGGAGTAAGGAAGAAATGAACATGTGTTTGGAATAAGAATGGAAGGAGCATTTGTATTGAAGAGTATTTGTGAAGGCCACGGTACAGAGGGAGTGTTTTGGGAGAAGATTACCATGTGTTGGACCCAGTTTGTTAAGCTGAGAATCTCTATATCATCTCCTCAGATCAGATGTTCCTCAGTTTTATCAAATTGACCATTGACAGTAAAATAATCCCCCCATTTATCGTGACTTCATTCAACAGAATCTCCAAGAATGCATTAGAGAATCTTTGAACTTATTTCATAATGACTTAAAGAAAGAGGAGCAAGAGTAAGCCAAGACTAAGCCATTCTTATGAATAAGCCATGGCAGAAGCTATTCTGCCCTCTGCCCTCTGCCGTGCCCTGAAATCAATGGCTGATCAGCTATATGCATCATTTCATTGTCAGAGCCACTTCTCTCCAAAGCCCTCAATCCCCACATTTTCTAAAAAATTACCTTCTTCCTCTTTAAATACTTGCGATGTTATAGCTTCCATAACGTTCCAGTGGAGAGAATTCCAGAGGTTCATCAGCTTCTTGAGAAGTTCCAACGTATCTCAGGTTTAGATGACTGCCTCTGATCTTGTTCAAAACTAGTAAAAACAACTTGGCATCTATATTGTCAAGTCTCCTTAGAATCTTCCATGTTTCCAAAAGATCACCCTTCATTCTCACGCCCTCTTCTCATTGTTACCATCAGGAAGGAGGTACAGAAACCTGAAGGCACACACTCAATGATTAGGAATAGCTTCTACCCCTCTGCCATCTGATTTGTAAGTGGACATTAAAGCCATGAACACCACCCCACATTTTTTATTTTTTTCTGTTTTTGCACTATTTTTAATTTAGTAGATAGATAGATGGATAGATAGATATACTTTATTAATCTCGAGGGAAATTTGGTTTCATTACAGCCACACCAACCAAGAATAGAGCGTAAATATAGCAATACAAAAAACCCCAGCAATCAAACCCAAAATGCAAACTATGCCAGATGGAAAATAAGTCCAGGACCAGTCTATTGGCCCAGGGTGTCCGACCCCCCACGGGAGGAGCTTCACGTTTGATGTCCACAGGCAGGAATGACCTCCCGTGCCGCCCAGTGTTGTATCACGGTGGAATGTGGCCGAAGTCCAACAGTAAAAAGTTCAATATCCAGTCTGCAAACACGTTCCTCGATCGTAATATACCCCGAACTGCACCATCCGTTGTTAGCCAGAACAGTAAGCACCCAACTCCTTTATGCTTACCGCTCTCACTGCACTTCCGGTCAGCCCGAACGGTATTACCCACCGAACTCCTCTTCTCCAAAAGTCTCTGTTGTCTCGACCCGGTCCTCTTTCCTCGGCTTTGTGATCCCCCTCTGTGTGTTTTCCTCCGGATTTCAGCAGGGGTGTCCACCGCTCTGTTCGCTAAGCTGGCCGGTCTTTGCTGGTCCGTGGAATATACAATGCGACCTTGTTTCTGTCCCGCGAGTCGGGATGTAACTATTTCCAGCGCTAAAGAAAACCCAAATAAAACTCTCTCTACCAGCATGTTAGAGAGGGTGCAGCTTCGACATGTTACCGTGAGAGAAAAAATACAAAAAAGTAACGTAAATTAAAAAGTAAGAAGAAGAAAGTAAGAATAGACCAGAACGGCTGTACCAGGCTGCATGCACGACTGGCGCATGCGCACTAATTATTCATATATACACTTACTGTAATTCATTTATTTATTTTTGTCTATGATTAACAAATTAACAAATTTCACAACATATGCCTGTGATACTAAACCTGTTTCTGATTCTTCAAAACTCGAAAGAATATAGATCTAATTTATTTAGCCACTCCTCTTAGGACATCCTTCTCACCCTAGTCTGGTCTCTTTTGGACGATCTCCTTTTTAAAGTAAGAGAAACAAAACTGCACACAGGAATCCAAGTGTGTCCTCACCAGGACCCTGTATAATTGTAACAATATTGCCCTATTCTAAACTCCAACCCTCCTGTGATAAAAACAAACAATATACCACTGCCTTCCTAAAAATGAGCTGCACCTGCATGCTAACCTTTTACTCTATGACTTGTTCACAAGACCACTTGGATCCCTCAGTCCATTAACGTTTACAGGTAGATGGTAGTCTGTCTTTAGATTCACCTTAACAAATTGCACAATCTTACACTCCCACTCAGTAAACTCCTCATCAGGTTTTCACACACTCACTCAGCTTAGCTGTGTTGTTTTCCAGCTTGTAGTATTGAGAGAAGCCGACAGTCAAGTGAATGCAAAACCACTTTAAGAGCTGTGCTTTCAATAACTCAAACTCTGGAGTTTTTTCAAGATTCATCATCAAAGTGGGCAATCTGCCAATAAGCCCACCAATCAAACGTTAAACAAAGCTCCAGAATGAAATCATTTCAGGTCTAGATCATATGAAAATAGGTCTGTTTTACCATCTGCTGAGGCTGCTTCAAGAAATCTGTTCCTATGCTTCATGGTTCTATGAAGTATAATGAGAGATATCTTGAATGGCCAGTGTAAGCCAATTTTATAAAGGTTCAGAGGTTCATTGATTATTAAAGCATGTATCCATATACAACTCTGAGATCTGTCTTCTCCAGATAGCCAAAAAACAAAAAAGGAAGATGAAAGTCGTTCACAGAGAAACATCAAACCCCCCCTACACAAAAAAGAATGACATCCTAATCATCAACCCTCAAACACCCCCTCACCTGTACAAAACAGAACAAGAACATTGACCCCACACGACAAAACAGAAAGAAATTGGGCAAAAAAACACAGAATATAAAAGCCTAAGGAAGCCCACAGTCCGTAGATGCAATAGTCCAATCCCATAATGCAGAACCACGGTAACATCTTCCTTCGCTGACAAAGAAAAACACACCACACGAGTGCAGAGGCCTACCCGCCTGCCGCAGTGAGCCACAGGTCTAATCTAAGTAATTAGAGGAGTTATTTCAGCATCTGTGGGCAGAAAAATATCAGATCTTTAATTAAGGCTGAAATTATCATGTATCTGTAAACAGGGAATAGAGAAGAAACCAAAAAAGATTCCATAAGGGGTGATGATGCAAACAGTATAGATTTTATTTAGGTGGGGCAGGTAACAGGAAAAAGCAAATAACTGCAATGGATTTAGGGTACATTAACTTTGGAAATACCTTAGGCAAGGCACCACACAGGAATTTATGGAATTAAGGAAATGCAATAAAATATATATTTTTAAAATATTTTGAAAATAGAATAAAGTAAGACAGCTTCATACAGATCTTGGCTCATGAAAATCAATATTGTAGGTCTCAAGGATCGTTTAAAGATTGTTATTGTTACCAGCGAGGATATTCTTGGAACCACCTTGTCCCATCAGCTGCGCATTTGGTCATCACCTTTCAAGACCGCACATGGAAGGACTGCAAAAGTCCATAGGTTGTGAGTTAGCTCTGTTCATTGCGTAATTCCTAGCATGGAGTTAATTGTAAAAGATGAAATTACGACACATCTGGATAGCAGTAACAGGATCGGTCCGAGTCAGCATGGATTTACAAAGGGGAAATCGTGCTTGACTAATCTTCTGGAATTTTTTGAGGACGTAACTATGAAAATGGACGAGGGAGAGCCAGTGGATGTAGTGTACCTGGACTTTCAGAAAGCCTTTGATAAAGTCCCACATAGAAGATTAGTGGGCAAAATTAGGGCACATGGTATTGGGGGCAGAGTACTGACATGGATTGAAAATTGGCTGGCTGACAGAAAACAAAGAGTAGCGATTAACGGGTCCCTTTCGGAATGGCAGGCGGTGACCAGTGGGGTACCGCAGGGTTCAGTGCTGGAACTGCAGCTGTTTACAATATATATTAATGATTTAGATGAGGGAATTAAAAGTAACATTAGCAAATTTGCCGATGACACAAAGCTGGGTGGCAGTGTGAAATGTGAGGAGGATATTATGAGAATGCAGGGTGACTTGGACAGGCTGGGTGAGTGGGCAGATGCAGTTTAATGTGGATAAATGTGAGGTTATCCACTTTGGTGGTAAGAATGGGAGGGCAGATTATTATCTAAATGGAGTCAAGTTAGGAAAAGGGGAAGCACAGCGAGATCTAGGTGTTCTTGTGCATCAGTCACTGAAAGCAAGCATGCAAGTACAGCAGGCAGTGAAGAAAGCTAATGGCATGCTGGCCTTCATAACAAGGGGAATTGAGTATAAGAGCAAAGAGGTCCTTCTGCAGCTGTACAGGGCCCTGGTGAGACCACACCTGGAGTACTGTGTGCAGTTTTGGTCTCCAAATTTAAGGAAGGACATTCTTGCTATTGAGGGAGTGCAGCATAGGTTCACAAGGTTAATTCCCGGGATGGCGGGACTGTCATATGTTGAAAGATTGGAGCGACTGGGCTTGTATACTCTGGAATTTAGAAGGCTGAAAGGGGATCTTATTGAAACATATAAGATTATTAAGGGATTGGACACGCTGGAGGCAGGAAGCACGTTCCCGCTGATGGGTGAATCCAGAACCAGAGGCCACAGTTTAAGAGTAAGGGGTAGGCCATTTAGAACGGAGTTGAGGAAAAACTTTTTCACCCAGGGAGTGGTGGATATATGGAATGCTCTGCCCCAGAAGGCAGTGGAGGCCAAGTCTCTGGATGCTTTCAAGAAAGAGATGGATAGAGCTCTTAAAGATAGCAGAATCAAGGTTATGAGGATAAGGCAGGAACTGGATACTGATTGTGGATGATCAGCCATGATCACAGTGAATGGTGGTGCTGGCTCGAAGGACCAAATGGCCTACTCCTGCACCTACTGTCTATCGTCTATTGTCTATTGTCTATTGTCTATTGTCATGCCTGTAACCCAGTGTTGCAGCTTAGCTAAACTGGTACCTCACCTTTTTATGTATGGCTGTTTTATACTCCTTATTCAACCTGAGTTGGTCAGGTGGCATTATCATCATACTGAGGTGAGAAGTTACCACCTAAACAAGGATTTGAGGTGCAGGTTGTGATGAGATATATTTCTGCTGATGATGAAGGTCCCTAATGCTTCCAGGATGCCCTGTTTTGATCAACCTAACCTATTCTGAGCTGAGGACACAGGACACAATTACAGTACATAACGGAGGATATCCTTAGCATAAAAATGCGATCTTGTCATCACAATATCATTTCTGTCATTCTGACTGCCAAATAGTGAAAATGCTATAGAAGGATTGTTAAGGATGAAGCTAAGTAGGTTCATCCATCATATTGGTTCACTCACTACCTGTATGGCATCTGTGTCCTTCAGAACTAGGCTAGCTCAGTCAATGGTTACTCCTGATAAGGGAGGTGAAAATCTCCCATTCAGAATACATTCTGTGTCGTTCATCCTTTCTGTGCTCCTTCCAAGTGTGTTTCACCACAGAGAAGCAGTGGTTCATCAGCTGATGAAGGACAATAGGTGACAATCTGGAGGAGATTTCCTTGCCCACGTTGAGCCGATTCCATGAGACTTCATGGAAATTGGAATCAATGCTGAGAACTCTGAGGCCTGCTTGTTCCTGCATGTATCCTGCTGTGCCCTCAACTCTGGTGGTTCTGTCCTGCTAGGGGACAAAACATACTAAGAAACTGTGGTGGAACCCAGCACATAATTATACCCATAAAATCATGTCTTAAATATCAGACTGTTGATTGATGGTCTGTGGGACAGTTAACCAATTTAGATTCCAGTCCCAGATGTTAATGAGGAGGATTTTGCAAGGTCGACTGAGCTCGAAGAAGTTTGCTGTGTCTGGATTAAATAAGACCAAAATTAAAGTACTGAATACAATTTCAGTTTCAAGAGATCAAGAGCAATGTCCACATACATAGTGAAAATCAAAACAAACTGCAGATGTCAGAAATCTGAAACAGAAACCAAAACAGAAAATTCTGGAAAAAATTCAGTAAATCAGGCGGCTTCTGACAATATACCACAGGCTCAAAACAATAACTCTTTCTCTTTCCATAGATGCTGCCTGCCTTGCCATTTTCCTACAGCATCTTCTGTTTCTGTTTCACAATCATGATATTCCACAGGTTGGTGATTGTTGTTGTCAGATGATAATCAACTCATCCCCAGAATCTCCGATAAACCCTCCTTGGCCCATCTACCTTCAGCTACTTCATTAGTAACCTTCTGTTCAACATACTAAGATTGGAACTAAGATTCTACAACATGCAATAAGATTTCTTCTGAAGATACAAGCAGTAGTTAGCATTAACTAATAAATGAAAAAATTAATTTCCTTCAGAAAATATTGCTTTGATCTTGGGCTGTAATTTTGGCAAAATCATCAGTATTTACCATCAAAACACTTGAAAAAGACTTGACTATCTGGAGTTCTTGTGTGTACAGTTCCTGTCAGTGGTTCCCTGCTCCTTCACAGAATGTACTTTTTGCGGTCTTCTCCAGTGTTACCTTTAGATATCAATGATATAACCAGAACAAACAATATAGATTAATGTTCTTGTTGTAAAAATAAAGCCCTGGAAATGTTACAGTTCATTACTTACCTGTCACTCTGGTCCTAAAAAGAACCAAGTTTTTATTTGCATAGAATGCAACTTCCTCAAAAATTCTATATATAATGGGTTTTCAACTTATTTTTATAATTCAATATTTCAGATTCATCCTCTATTTTGTACACCTAATCCAATCATGACTTCATGTTCTGTAAAATGACTAAGTATCAGCTGAAAATAGTAATTCGATCTTCCAGGCTTGATGTCTTTTAGGTATTTTATTGTGATTGATTTTTCAACCTGCTTAATGACATCACTAAACACTTGAAATCTGACAGCAACCGATGGTGAATCCCACATTATAGATCATTTCTGGGTAGTTCTTGGAATCTGCAGTAAATGGCAATTCTCTGTTGCTGACTGCATTATCCATGCCAAAATGTCAGGAGATGATATGATCATAATTTGACATATAATGCATAATGAATACCCCAGAAATGGAAGGAATATTTAAGACATGGTTCCTATAGTTTTATACACCTGGAGGTTTTCTCTTGCATCTCATTTAATTATTGATATTAAATGGAGATTTATTGATCATCCAGAATCTCGTGCATCATTCATCTGTGGAGATGATGGGATGTGAGCCAGTTGGATTTTTCTCATCTTTTATTACTGTAACACTAAACTTCACTAAACATGATGCTGGAAACCAATGTTTACTTACACTGCCCACTTGCAGTTTGGAATGTGAAAGATCTCTTTAGAGCTTCTCCAAGGAGATAACATAAGGTCCTGGTATCTGCTTCTCCAATGCAAGAGACTTAAGAAAAGCCTCTTTTTGGTGGTGTAGCTGGTTGTCATGGTCCATGCAAGGCCCTGAATAAGGGTCTTGACCCAAAACCTCGACTGCTTGTTCATTTCCATAGATGCTGCCTGACCTGCTGAGTTCCTCCAGCATTTTGTGCGTGCTGCTTTGGATTTCGAGCATCTGCAGATTTTCTCGTGTTTATAATAACTAACTATTGATGTTTTGTGTTTTCCAATGGATCAGCAGAGTTTTCCGTATGATAATTAAAATCAGAAATGCTCAAAACATTCAGCAGATCAGGCAGCATTTGTGGACAGATTGGTTTCTCATCATTTTGATGGTGGTATTAGAATCATAACCTAAGAGTCTATTATCCCAATTTACATCGTTTACCAGAAGAATAAACCTCTGTTAAAGTAAATGAGGACTAATGTGCTGAAAAGCCAGTAGGCAGCTGCAAAAATCTTCAAAGCTTGTTATCAATAACACACCTTACATCACTACTTCATTAAAATTCTTCAACCCAATGTACATTTCAAGTGTGTTTGAATGTGCCTTTGCAAGAGTACTCTTAGCAGATACCATGTGAAACACGATCTTTCGAAGTACTTCACTGCGAGAAGGTTGCAACTGAGATTTCTCCAAGTCATTAGGGCTTTTAATTATATAAATATTTTCACAGTTTAAGAGGCCATGGTTTAAGTTTCATCTAAAACATGACCCTGGATTAGTCCGTCATACAAACAAGTGGCCTTATAGACCTATCTGCAGACTTATTAGTAGGAGATACTTTGTAAAGAGTCTTTATTTGGACATCAGATCAAAGTGTAGTTCCCTGCATTATGTCAATTATGTGGTAGTCAGAAGTGTAGAAGTAGATTGTGCCTTTCCCAGGCAGGTGTGTGAAAATAGATAGGTCTGATGTTTATGCTTAAAAGGAATTCACTGGGGAATGTTGAATATTTCTCAGGAAGGTGAAGAGTCTTTTTGAGTGATGACAGGGTATTGAGAATTAATTATGACAGTTCCTTAATCACTTTTAGCATGAAATGTAAAATAAGTTCTCAGCTTGATTCCTTAGGTGGGAAGAAACAGGCCTATCACACATTGTGATATTACACTAAAAATTGTGTTGCCTACTACCCCCATTTCTATCCAAATACTTTCAGATATGCTTTGATGGTTTGGATTCCCAGGGGAGAAGAAAGAATGATGAATAGAGAGTGAGGTCACGTTGCCCTGTAAGATGTGACCCTACTCCTACATATCTGTACATCATGTCAATCATACGTGTCGGACACTCAATGAAGATCACAGCCATAAATCACCTGTCCACACAGCTGCGGCACTGACTGTGGAAGGAGTGGCCACATTCAGCATTTATAGCACAGGCTTATCTCGAGCAACCAGAGGAGATCTGTGCAGTATCATTCAGGGGCCATCTGTGTTTGTACTGAGCAAATCATTGAGAGCCTATTTTTAGGAGAATCTGGGATCATTTCAGCCAGTGATTAGATTGAAATAACGCTGTGTTTTTTTTTCTTACAGTGTGGCTATATCCCACAAAACAAAATTTGCAATAGAGAGCATCAACAGATTATTGCAAGCTGCAATGTTAATCAATTCAGTTTTCTTAGCAGAAAATATATCATGAGTGATTCAAACAAATAATTCTTTCACTGTATATCAATCCAGATTGTGTTTGACCACATCAAATTCATCAACCTACTTCCAACTCCTCAGATCTTCAAGGAACCTGGTCATGCTTTTCAATTACGAAGTATACTCTTTGCTGCCATTAATAATAATTCTGTAAGGAATCCAAGCAGCACCAGGCACAAGAGTGGCTGTTGTGGGAACCACTCAGCTATTCTCATTGTCTGAGCAGTAGGCTCTCTGCAATATCTTTAAGTACCTTCCTAATTTGCAACTTGCTATACCCACCACACCTTTGCACGGATACAGATGTTCCTGTGCAAATAATCCTATGCTAGCAGAAAGCCATGCAGTACAGCACAGTCAAGATTAACTTTTAAAGAGCTCCAGCTAAAAAGTGCCAGCAACCAAATATCTGGTTGTTCTCTTTGAACTTCTTGAGTTCTCCTTCAATGCTTCAAAAGAAAAGGACAGATGCAATCTTGTGTGCAACTAATGCAATAATTATGTGTATGTACAGCAAGATATAGTCCTCTGTATCTTGCTTCCTTTGGGTGTCTTCAAAACTTGTGGTATTTCTCCTGTATTCATTGGGAGGGTTTGACGTTGGATATTGGCTGTTATCATGAGAGGTGGGAAGTCCATCCCTGTCAGTCACTCTATATCCACTACTCAGCAGAGGGCCAATTGCTCCAACAGTAACCATGAGACTATAAGAAGCATGAAGAAATTGCAATCTACATTCTGTGCAGCAAAAGCATAAAGCCATTAAGTTCCATGTAGAGGCCACGTGTTGCATTGAAGACTCACTACAAATGCCAGAAATAGCTGTACACAAATTATTAGTGTTACTAGACCATGTCCATGGCATCACAGAGGGGGGAATGATGATGGTAGAGGAAGTGCCTGCAAGATAGGGCTGGCCCTAAGCAAGTAAATCCAGGTTGTAGCTGAGAACCACATGAGGATAAGAATCAAAAGAAATAGTGGCTGCTCTATTAAGACTAAGCTGAGGACAATGGATGGAGATAGCTGGAGCTGGATATCAGCCACATTGACTAGAGGAAGAAAGTTAGGAAATGGAGTTTGTTGTGGCGAATTAGCCCTGTGGGTTGTGAAGCAATGGAGTGGCTAAGGAAGGTGACAGGATCACTGTGTGATGAGATTACAAGGACTTGAAAGGTAATCGCAGGATCTACCTTCCAGGATATCCAATCCTCCACTATGATGTGAATGCCCAGTTGTCCTGGGAGTAACAAACAATGATATCACTTGGGAAAGCTTAGTCTAGGTTCTCCTTCAATGCTCCAAAAGAAAAGGACTGATGTAAACCTGTACACAGCTGATGCAAAAAGTATATTTTGTGCATTATGAATGGTTGCACAGTGGTTCACATAGTGTGCTGCGGCATCAGTGATCAGACATCAGGGTTCAATTTCCGCTGGTATCTGTAAGGAGTTTGTATGTTCTCCCTGTGACCATGTGGGTTTCCTCTGGGAGTTCCGGTTTCCTCCCACATTCCAAAAAGATGTACAGGTTAAGGTTAGTAAGTTGTGGGCATGTTATGTTGATGCCGGAAGCATGGCAACACCTTTCGGCTGCCCCCAGCACATCGCAAGCAATATATTTCACTGTATCTTTTGATGTTTCAATGTACGTGTGATAAGTAAAGCTAATCACTAATGATTTATGCTGGCTGAATTGCTAGGTGACACCACACAACTAGGAAGTTATCATTATTGCATTTCTTTGGGAGGAGAGGATTGATTTTCCACCATAGAGCACCAAACTAAAGAGTGTTACATTATTGAATTCCTGGGCAGTCACCTTCAACTTTGCAGGATTCCTCTGTACTGCAAGGGAATGTCAGCCTAGACTGTTGTGCTCAAGACCCTAAACAGGACTTTAAACCTCACAATCCTCTGACTGAGAAGTAAGAATCTTATTAACTGAGTCACAGTTCAACATCATGTCGGTTTTTATTTAACATCCAAGGATAGAATCTGTGCTGTGAGATGCTTCACCCAGAATCCTGGCCAGTAAATGAAAAAAAATGGTGTACATATTAGTCTCTCTTAATTCTAAGTATTAAACTCGTGACCATCTGGTTGTAAAGCCAATATCTTTACTACTGGGATACCATAAAGACAGATCACGATTCATATAAACTCCAGATCTTATTTCCTGTTTCACATTCTTGACCTATTTTCACATAAGAGCCAAGCCCATAGGTCAGTGGAAATGAAGCTGTCTGGTTTGTTGTCGGCATTTGGCTTATGTCATAACAGCAGCCATCAAATGTCAAATGTTTCATTTCTATGTTACTATCATTCAGTTAGTCCTAGATAACCAAAATTCAATGTGCACACATCCAAACCTTTGCATATTTAACTCAGGTGTGAAGTGGTCTGCGTTAACTGCTTTCATATACCATTAATTTAATTACTTTACACTCAATTTACAATATTTATTTTTATAATTTTCACAAAATGTTGCATCTTTTTTCAATTCTTAGTTTTTCATTGTTTTATTTTTGTTTGTTCCTGTGTTTTAGCTGTTTACTTATTACTGAGTTCTTCATTTGCAATGTTCATATCATAAACTTGTCTTTAAAGACTCATATATAAATGATCACATCAAGAGTTGAGCTTTTAACTTACATTCAAATCTAATTTAATTTGTTTGGAGTGATCCAGACAGATGAAAATGCTGTTCTTTTATATAAGGAACTTTTATATGTTCTTTTAGATATAAATTTCACTCTTAAAAA
Source organism: Mobula hypostoma (assembly GCF_963921235.1). Taxonomy (NCBI): domain Eukaryota; kingdom Metazoa; phylum Chordata; class Chondrichthyes; order Myliobatiformes; family Myliobatidae; genus Mobula; species Mobula hypostoma. The sequence goes on from NC_086097.1 coordinate 53,932,787, forward strand.
TCCAGTGTTCTACTATAAAACCAGTTGGGCTGCAAACTAATCTAATTCAAAGGCTGCTATTTTTCTATTACCTTATTGTGTTTGTCTATTGAACTTGTGCAACACCAGACTAATGAAATATATACCAATTAATCCTTACATCACATGGAGTTCAAATCTTGTTACTTCAAGATTGGTATCATGGGAGGTTGGAATTGAAATTGGAATTGAAACTGGAATTGCTTTTGGTTTACTATTGTCACATGAACAGGAACAATTCAATTTCAATTCAGTCTAAATTGTCCTTCAGTCATACATAAATACTCATGAATACAGCCAAACAAGACAGCGTTACTACGAAGTCAAACATATTACCAACAGTCAGAGTACAACACAAACAAGAACACAATCACAGAATAAAAGAGTCCCGACCCGACCCCACCCCCCCCACCCCCATCAGTCAATACAACAGCTTGAGGCCCAGTGCTCACCCATACAAGACAGCAAGCCCATATAGGATATCAGTAAAATAAAATGACACAAAATATGCATGTATATAGTCCAGACACCCCAGCCCACTGAGGTCATCAGCCAACCAGCCCCGACGCCCGCAGGGTGACACTGCAGCTTGAGGACCAGTCCTTGCATAGACAAGTGCACATAGAATATTAGCAAAAACACAAGCAGTGAAAAGTGTGTATACTTTTCATATAGATCATATCATTACACAGTGCATTGAGATAGAACAAGGTAAATAATAACAATGCAGAATAAAGTGTAACTGCTACAGAGAAAGTGCAGCACAGTTAAACATTGAACTGTAATATCAATACGGGGTAAATTATGAGTCAAGAGTCCAGCTTTCTTAGTAGTGAACTATTAACTTCTCTTTTAATAGTGAGGTAGCAGCTGTCCTTCAGCATGGTGTTCTGTGCTTTCAACCTTCTGTACCTTCTGCCGAGTGGAAGAGGGGAGAATATCCAGAGTGGGAGGGGTCTTTGATAATGCTGACTGCTTTACCGAGACATCGAGAAGTAGAGGAGGCTGGTTCCATGATGTGCTGAGTTGTGTTGACAACTCTGCAGCTTCTTGTAGCCAGGTGTGGAGGAGTTGCCATTCCAAGCTGTTATGCATCCAGATAGAATGCTTTCTATGGTGCATCAATACAAATTGGTCAGGGGGCATGCTAAATTTCTTTAGCCTCCTAAAAAGTAGAGGCGTTTAGAGCTTTCTTGGCCATAACATCTACGTGTTTGAACGAGGACAGGCTATTAACGATGTTTGCTCCAAGGAACTTGAAGCTCTCAACACAGTTGATGTAGACAACAGAATGCGCACCAGCCCTCTTTCTGAAGTCAATGTTTTGCTGACATTAAGGGAAAGGTTGTTGTCACGGCATCATGCTATTAAGCTCTCTATCTCCTTCCCGTACTCTGACTCATTGTTATTTGGGATACTACCCACTATGGTGCTTTCATTTACAAACTTGTAAATAGAGTCAGAACAAAATCTGGCTGCTCTGTCACGGGTGTACAGGGAGTAGAGTAGGGAGCTGAGGATGTAACTTTGTGGAGCACTAGTATGTATTTACTCGTGGTGAAGATGAGCACTATTAACTTTTAAACAGCTTTAATGTGCATTCGAGTTTATGATGAGTTTGAGCACTTTCTAATATTTAATTGAAGGAAGTTTCTACTCAATTTCAATAGTGCTGTGTGAGACTCCTGGCAAGATAAGTCAGCATGTGTATCAAACTGGTATGATATTTTAAGGTGATCTTGATGTGCAGAAGTTGATGACCAGTAAGTGAGGACCAAGAACAGGTCTTTGTGTGTGAATACCACAGACAATAATACCATTGTGAGAAGAGAAACCATGTTTACCTTGCCATGGTAAACCTCCCCTCAGCCATTAGATTTCTGAACAGACCATAAACCCCATGAACACCATCTCATCTTTTACTCTCCTTTTGCCCTGCTTATTTAATATTTTATATATTTTTTTATTGTAACTTAGTCATCTTCCGTCCATGGACTCACTTTACACCGCAACGCATGCTGTCAGAGCAGTGCAGCCAGGATAATCAAGGACACGATCCCCCCAGCCAACAGACTTTTCGTCCCTCTTCCCTCCGGGAGAAGGTTCAGGAGCTTGAAGACTCGTACGGCCAGATTTGGGACAGCTTCCTTCCAACTGTGATAAGACTGCTGAACGGATCCTGACCCGGATCTGAGCCGTACCCTCCAAATATCCAGACCTGCCTCTCAGTTTTTTTGCACTACCTTACTTCCCATTTTTCTATTTTCTATTTATGATGTATAATTTAAATTTTTAATATTTACTAATTTTAACTATTTTTAATATCTTTAATATTTAATATTTGTAATCCAGGGAGTGTGAAGCGCAGAATCAAATATCGCTGTGATGATTGTACGTTCTAGAACCAATTGTTTGGTGACAATAAAGTGTAAAGTATAAAGTATTTTTTATGTATTATACTGTACTGCTGCTGCAAAACAATAGAAGTTACAACATATGTCAATGATAGTGAACCTGATTTTGATTTTGCACCACTCTCATTCACGGTCCCATATCCCTTGATTCATGAATGTCCATAAATATTTGGGCCTCTGTCTTGAATATATTGAAACTAAGCCCTTTTAGGTAGATAACTCCAAAGTTTCACTACACTCTGGGAGAAGAATTACATATTATCCCTTTCCTGTATAGCTGATGGCTTCTTTTTAGGTCTCTGATTCTGAACACCCAGTTGGGGAAGGGTCATCATTTCTTGCAACTTCTTACTAAACCAAGCTGAAATTAACAAAATGAGGATTTTCCAGCTACATAGACACATCAGTTAAAGGTGACTAAAGATAAAATTCCTCTCAACTTGGAACCATTCCAACAAGTACTTTCTGCACTTGAACACCCTCACACCCTTCCAAGGTGTGGTTACCTGCAATAGTTAGAATACTCCAGTCCATCTAAGGAACTAAACCCTGTCTCTCAAGCCTGGCATAGCCAAAGAGACTGAAAGCAGTGACTTATTTCTTTAAGCAACACACATAAAAAATGCTGATGAACGCAGCAGGCCAGGCAGCATCTATAGGAAGAGGTACAGTCAACATTTTGGGCCAAGACCATTCGTCAGGACTCAACTTGAATTTCCAGCATCTGCAGAATTCCTCGTGTTTACTTATTTCTTTAAGTCACAATTTCAAGGTTTGTCATTATTTCTTAATTCTGTAAAGTATGCCTCTGTTTATGAAATACAAGATCTGGTTAACCAGCATCTCGCTTGCCCTGCCACCATTAAGACTATATGCACAAGCAACCAGACTTCATTGCTCCTGAACTACACTGAAATTTTACCTTTTACAATGCATTGTTTCTTCTCACTCTTCGCAGTAAAGAATATCAGTCAAGAGTGAACTCAACATTACGCCTCTCTTGCCTGAAGAAACTCAAGCCATCTTTAGTCCAGTCTGACTGAAAAAAACTCTGAGGCAGCACAAAGCATGAAAAGAACCCAGAACCTTTTCTGAAACCAAAGCAGAAAATGTTGGGAAAATTCTGCAAATCATGCATTGATAGCATGGTGTCATGCAGGAAAAAGAAGGAGTCAACATTTTGGGTCTGTGGTAGGTAAGTGGCAGAATGAACAAAAATGTTGACTCTCACTCTGTCCACAAATGCTGCCCGACTTAAGGAAACACAGAAGACTGGAAGAATTCAAAGAGTTAAGCAGGAGCAGTCGAGACAAAAGGAGTATGTCAATGTTTCAGGTCAAAACCCTTCATCAAGACATAGAGGGAGGAGGAAAGATTGCTAATATACAGTACAATACAAAAGTCGTAGGCACCTATATATAGCTAGGGTTCCTAAGACTTTTGCAAAATACTGTATTTGTCAACATGGAGCTGAGTGCAAATTTGTAAATCTGGCGGGAGCGAAGGATGTTGGAAATAGCAAGGGTGGAGCTCTGTGGGAGGTGTGTGGTTCAGGTGGCAGAGAAGGAGTGCCAGGGCGAGGGGTGGTATGGGTGCAGACACACCTAGTCCTGAGACACCAGGCAAGGTCATTTGATTCCAAACAATTGGTTTATTGAACACAAGATACTCTGCAGATGCTGGGGTCAAAGCAACACTCACAACACGCTGGAGGAACTCAGCAGGTCAGGCAGCATCCGTGGAAACGATCCGTTAACGTTTCGGGCCAGAACCCTTCATCAGCCCTGAAGAGGGAAGGATCATGGTAGCCACCCACTTCAACTCTGATTCCCATTCCCACTCAGATATGTCCATACGTGGCCTCCTCTACTGCCATGATGAGGCTAAACTCGGGTTGGAGGAGCAACACCTCATATATCGTCTAAGTAGTCTCCAGCCCCTTGGTATGAACATAGAATTCTCCAACTTCTGGTAATTCACTCCCCCTCCCTTCCCCTATCCCTATTTCACGTTGCCCCCTCCCCCAGCTGCCTATCACCTCCCTCTTGGTTCCACCTCCTTCTACTACCCATTGTGTTTCCCCCTATTCCTTCTTCACCTTTCCTGCCTATAACCTCCCTGCCTCCCCTCCCCCACCCCTTTATTTTTCCCCTGGAACCTACTAGCCTTCTCCTTCCCACCCTCCCCCCACCTTTCTTATAGGGCCTCTGCCCCTTCCCTCTTCAGTCCTGACGAAGGGTTCCGGCCCCAAACGTCGACTGATCGTTTCCATGGATGCTGCCCGACCTGCTGAGTTCCTCCACCGTGCTGTGAGGATTGGTTTATTGATCATTACAGACTGTCTCTCTGGTGCCCTCCCCTTAGCTCCCCTCTCCCTTCCCCTTTCCCAAACCATGATTCCCCTCTCCCTGCCCCCCTCCCACTCTCAGTCCACAATAGAGACTCTTATCAGAATCAGGTTTATCATCACTCACAGATGTCATGAAAGGAAGTGACAGATGGAACCAGACAGAGAGAAGATGACGGACATGTGGAACCAGGTGGAGGGAGGGAATAGGAAAGATGAACAAAGAGACAAGCAAACTCAGAGGATGGCTGCACATGTGAGTGAGGAGATTGCTGGGCAGTGTGGGCTACCTGAAAATGGAAAATTCAATTTTCATACCATGGGTTTAAGCTACCTAAGCAGAATATAAATTGTTGTTTTGACAATCTGTGTTTGTTCTCTTCACAGCAACGGAGAAAGCCAAGAACAGACAGATCAGTACAGGAGTCGGAAGGGGAGTTAAAATTGTATGTTTGAGATGGCCATTGCTAACAGAATGTAGGTTCTCGGCCATATAGTTGCCTGATGTACACATGCTTTTTCCAGTGTAGGGGAGGCCACATTACTAGCATTGGATTGAAAGCGGTGCAAGTGTACCATTGCTCCACTTGGAAAACCAGCCTCCCTTGTTGAGATTTTCCCAGCACTCTCTGCTTTTATTACAGATTTGCACTTGTAAATTTTTTTTGGTTTATTTGACTCAATTCCTCAACAATACTTGCATTTATCTGCTGATTTCTTACTGCAAGTCATTGCGAGTAAATGTTTAATATTTGATAACAATATTTTTAACTATTTATATTAGCAACACCCCAGGTTATGAAGCACTGTTCACTTTAATATCTAACAGAACTTAAGATATGGTTGCATGTAGTCCTCTCCACTTAAAAGAAAATAAACAGAAATAAAGTACTATCGGTTACTAAATACTTCTTCAATAAAATTGTGATTGACAATAACCCAGCTCTATTTTATATTTGCAGTACCTGGACAGAAAAGTAAATAAAAGGAATGCTTATATTGGCATGTGAAAATGAACAGTTTTAGAAATGTGTGCTCCACATAAACTGCATCATATTTCAGTTCTTGAGCCCATTCAGATGAACATCTAAATTGTTCTCAAATATTTGCATAGAGGCTTGTGAAAACAATAGTTATACAACTGGAGGCACCTTTGCATTCTTTTTGTGATTGTCCACTCTGCTCGCTACTTGTGTGAGACAGTCATCATGTGCTGCCCATACCAGTAAACCTCTCCCCATTCCTTTCCTCAAAGTGCCTGGGTGATTACAAATTCTAATGCATAATTCAACATCAGTTCACGTATTCATCATCATAATAACAAGGCCAGTAGGATTACAGAAGTGTACATCACAAAAGGCCAAATGCGTTTTGGGTCCATTCATTAGATCCAACAGGAACAAAACTAGCAACAAACACTTGGAGGAATTATGAATAGTACTAGCTAAAGAAGTTTGAATGAGATGCCTACGTGTACTGAAGTTGTTACGTGAAGAGTTAAATGTGAGAGGGCAACGCTGGCATTTGTGACACTTTAGTGCTGTTGTTAAAAAAAATTTCACCGTTCATTATTTTAAAATAATGGTGTCTTGTGAATTGGGGTAAACAGGTTTGCAACAGCTGACAACAATAAGGACAATTGGTGATGAATAGCTTCCCTTTTTTCTAATAAAGTTACGAAACTTATTTACATGGAACTTTTCCACACCCCTGACATTCTATTTTACACTGGCCATGGATACTTCTCCACAAATATCATCTTTCAAACAGTGAGAAACAGGTTAGGTAGACTGCACGCTGTATTGCAAAAATCAAAGGACAAATTGGATCAATTTGCTCTGGAAAATAATGACTTTACACTAATATATTTGCCCCAAGAGATCCTAGTTCAAAATATCAAAGAATTTTGAATGCAAATTAAGTCACGACAGCCTTCTGTATTACTTTCAAAGATATTGCACTGGAGGGCAAACACAGCAGCAATACTGACCACACCCAGGATTGAATCAATTCCTATTGCAAATTTATGCTAATTGTGTTCATTTACGGCTCTTCAAGGAAGTGCTTAAATTTGAGGTGTTTTTTAAGGTGCAAGAAAACCGAACACAAAAGGCTCAATTTTAAATTTACCAAGATGAGTGCATTACTTCAAACATGATAAACAGTTCTGTATGGTCTTAAGGTCATTTTTAGTTATTTAAAACCCAGTTACTGATATGTGGCCGGGGCACTGGGATAAGTTTTAGATCAGGAGGTAGCCACCCACCTCAGTTAGGTCACCCATTCCCACTCTAACATATTGGTTATGTGGAGAAGACCCTCCTCTCCTACTATGATGAGGCCACACTCAGATTGGAGCAGTAACGCCTCATATTCCTTCTGGTAGCCTCCAACCTTATGGCATGAAAATTGATTTCTCTAACTGCCGGAAATTTTACTTTACTTTATTGTCGCCAAACAATTGATACTAGAGCATACAATCATCACAGCGATATTTGAAATTTCTCCACCCTCTTCCTTCTCTCTTTTTCCATTCACCATCCTGGCTCACCTTTCCCTTTTTCTTCTCCTCACCTCTCTCTGGTGTCTCCCACCCCCTCCCCCCCTTCCCTGGTCCATGTCCTCAGTTCCCCGAAACGTCCACTGTAATCTTTTCCCAGTTGCTGCCTGGCCTGCTGAGCTCCTCCACCGTTGTGTGTGTGTTTCTCAGATATCCAGCATCTGCATTTTCTCTCTTGTCCATGTCCTCTCCTATCAGATTCCTCCTTCCTCAGCCCTTCCACCTTCCGGCTCCCAGCTTCGTACCTTATCACCCCTTCCCCACCCACCTTCCCCCTCACCTGGCTGCACCTATCACTCGCCAGCTGTATTCCTTCCCCTCCCACCAGCTTCTCATTCTGGTTTCTTCCCCCTTCCTTTCAGACCCGATGAAGAGTCCCAGCCAAAACATTGGCTGTTTAATCCCCCTCCATAGATCCTGACTGATAGCTGAGTTCCTCAAGCATTTGTGTGTGTTGCATCATACAGTTGTATTTCAGAAATGAATATGGCCTTGCAGTAGTATTATAATACATCAGTTTCTTAGTCTTGTTTGCAGTTTTGTTAACTGCTGAACTTTGAAATTTAGGTTATTTTTTTCTCATATAAATATCCTGCATTCACGCTGAATGTGCCTAATACTGTGGTTTAATCAACACACATCAAAGTTGCTGGTGAACGCAGCAGGCCAGGCAGCATCTCTAGGAAGAGGTACAGTCGACGTTTCAGGCCAAGACCCTTTGTCAGGACTAACTGAAGGAAGAGTTAGTAAGAGATTTGAAAGTGGGAGGGGGAGGCGGAGATCCAAAATGATAGGAGAAGACAGGAGGGGGAGGGATAGAGCCAAGAGCTGGACAGGTGATTGGCAAAAGGGATACGAGAGGATCATGGGACAGGAGGCCCAGGGAGAAGGAAAAGGGGGAGGGGGTGAAAAACCCAGAGGATGGGCAAGGGGTATAGTCAGAGGGACAGAGGGAGAAAGAGGAGAGTGAGAGAAAGAATGTGTGTATATAAATAACGGATGGGGTACGAGGGGGAGGTGGGGCATTAGCGGAAGTTAGAGAAGTCAAGGTTCATGCCATCAGGTTGGAGGCTACCCAGACAGAATATAAGGTGTTGTTCCTCCAACCTGAGTGTGGCTTCATCTTTACAGTAGAGGAGGCCGTGGATAGATATGTCAGAATGGGAATGATATGTGGAATTAAAATGTGTGACCACTGGGAGATCCTGCTTTCTCTGGCGGACAGAGTGTAGGTGTTCAGCAAATCTGTGGTTTAATGTTCATTTTGCCAAAAGGCTCATGGACAGCTTCTGTTATCAGAATATATGATAAGATGGACTCTTGGCCTCAGAATCTATCTCGTTATGATCCTGCACTTTATCATTTACTTGTACTGCACTTTTTCTGGTAGCTTTTAGACTTTATTCTGCATTGTTATTGTTTTACCTTAATCTAGCTCAATGCACTGTGGGATGACTTGGTCTGTATATACTGTAAGCAGTAGGCAAGACCAAGCTTTTCACTGAACATTTGACAAAAATAACAAACCAAAACCAATTCTGTATGAAGCTGAAATACTTTAGTGGGACAGTGATAGGGCTGGTATGGTGGCAGCCTCATTTCCAGTGACCTCGCTTCAATTCTGACTTCTGATGCTGTCCTTGCTGAGTTTGCACCTTCATTCTATAAGAGAGTAGGCCTCTAGTCTCCTGCAACATTCCTAAAATGTGTCAGCTGGTAGGTTTATTGGCTGCTGTAGATTGCCCCTGGTGTGTCGTTGTGTGATAGAATCAAGGGAGTGGTTGAGTGGGGAGATTAAAGAAAAAGGCAATCAATTTGAAAGGGTGCTAAGTGATAGATGGGCCAACAGGCCTGGTTCCATGCTGTATGACTTTATCTTTCTATTTCTGGTAGACTCTCATAATTTAAAAATAATTTTAATTCCCACTTTGGAGAGCTGGTATGATTACTCTTTTCATCAGCTGTTTATCACTTGGCTGAGTCCAGTCTCCAACAATGTAGGAAATAGTTGAATTCTGGTGTAAAGATTTATGGAGTCTTCTTCAACCACTGTGTAATTATTTTATCCTACCTTCCTTTCACTACTCGACTATGTTTGAGCTTGTAATCTTGTCATGTTGATAACTTGAAGGGTTTGTGCTCTATATTGAATATATGAGCTCTAATGAAGTATATTATTCTGTAATTCACATGCATTCATAATCAAATGCAACCCACCAGAGGTTAAATTTCATCCCCACTGTCTTCTTCACATTGTTAGTACATTTGCATTTCTGACCCCACGTATTGTTAAGATTTTAATTATGCAGAATACATAAGATTTCACAAGTAAGCTCATGATTGCGCTGTTTCCCAAGGAATTGATCCCTTGAATCCCAAGATGGAGTGACATTATGAAGGGCCCACATCAAATAATCTTGTTTTGTTGAAACCTACAATGTAAATTCATACAGTGGAGCATCTGTTTAACAATTCACTACAGCAGTCCAGAGTTTGCTTAAGAGTGGACACAGCTAAAGCAGACAGAATTCATGACTGAAACTACAGCAATAAAAGCAGAGTGCAGCAGCCAAAGCAGAAATCACTCCGATAAACATGGAGTGAATAAAAGCAGAGCAATTCCTTCAGCAACAAATTATGGATATAAAATCAATTCCAGTCACTTTCAATCTGATTTACAGATTTGATTGACAGAGCAAATGGGTGAATAAATTGTAGAATTAAAGCCTCTTAATTGTGGGATGTCAGAAGATCAAGAGCCCTATCAAAAAGTTGTGGTATTAAATAGAATCCTGACTTTTGCCAGCTTCCTCCCACTCCCAGCTGGATATATTAAGAATCTGTATATATTTCTAAGCTGCCCTTTACAACTGGAACATTCAATTGGCTTCAATTGGTACATTTAATGTCAGAGAAATGTATACAATATACATCCTGACATTCTTTTTCTTCGCAAACATCTACAAAAACAGAGGAGTGCCCCAAAGAATGAATGACAGTTAAATGATAGAAACCCCAAAGCCCCCCAGCTCCCCCCTCCCATGCACAAGCAGCAGCAAGGCAATAACCCCCCCCTTCCCCCACCAGCAAAAAAAACATCGGTGCCCCCCACCGAGCCCTCAAGCATGCAGCAAAGCATCAATGAAGACACAGACTTGAAGTACCCCAAAGACTATTCATTCACCCGGTATTCAACATACCACAAGCTCTCTCTCTCTCTCTCTCTCTCTCTCTCTCTCTCTCTCTCTCTCTCTCTCTCTCTCTCTCTCTAATAAGGGAAAAAGAGGTTTCCCCATTTCACAGCGAAAGGGGAGACATAACAAAACAACTCGCTGACTTATGGTGTTAAAAGCCTGTTGCATTGCTTTTTCCGAACTCTGTGCCCAAAGAACTCAGGTCTTTGGGCACACAGCCAGCAGCCAGCCTGCTGCTTCCGATCTTCCGTGTTCTCCCGCGATGCATCAGTTGGCGGCACCAGCCTTGAATCAGCCTGCCTCCACAGTCACGAAAATCTGGCACCCTGAAGGCACACGAGTCTTCCAGGCCTCGTCCTACAAATATCAAAAAGCGGCCGGTCGTGAGGCCCTGTGCCATTGCTCAGAATTTACTATATTCAGAAATTTTAGTCAATAAAGATCAGCAGAGTTGGGATTGGACATTGATCTGGATATAAATGAAACTCCTAGAGAACATGGCTTCACAGCCAAGCTGCGCTTCTAGCCGGCAACTTGAAGAATGACGTCACTGCTCTCATCTACAAGCAAAAGGGGGAAAAGATCAGAAATTGACGGTCCATCTGACTGTTTCATCACTTTGTCCATGCTCATCACTAAATGATTTAACTCTGCTCTGTGTCACATAATTCATGCACATCAGATTGTGCCATATCTGGCAGGAAGATATCTCACAGCCTTGCAGTATTGAGGAATGTGATCATCCGCATACAGAACGGTAAGCTGGACGCCTCAAAGTTCAACTTACTTTGTTATCAAAGTGCATATATGGTCACCATAAACAACTCTGAGATTCATTTTCTTGCAGGCATACTCAATAAATCCATAATAGAATCACTGAAAGGCCTCAGCAACTTTGGCATTCAATCAGTGTGCAAAAGAAAACAATCTGCAAATACAAAAAGAAAGTAATAAAAATAATAAATAAAAGAGCAATAGATATCGGAAGCATGAGATGAAGAGCCCTGAAAATGAGTCCATAAGTTGTGGGAACATTTCAGTGGTGGGCCAAGTGAAGTTGAGTGAAGTTATCCTCTTTGGTTCAAGAGCCTGATGGTTGAGTTATAACTGTTCCTAAACCTGTACCTGATGCTCCTGTACCTTCCTTGTAAAGGCAGCAGTGAGAAGTGAACATGACCTGGGTGGTGGGATCCTTGATAATGGATGCAGCTTTCCCGTGACAACACTCTGTGTAGATGAGCTCAAGGGTGGGGAGGGCTTAAGCCATGATGGACAGGGCCATATCCACTATTTTTTGTAGGATTTTCCATTCAAGGGCTCTGGTGTTTCCAATGGGCAGTGTTGTGTCCAACGGACACACAAGTGCACACAACTGACACTAGTTGGAAACTGTTCGGTGACTGTGGCAGTTACACAAGGTGGTATCAAGGCCTAGGTCTTGAGTCATTTATTAATTTTTAAGGAACGATAGTGTAAACTGCTGAGCTATAGTCAATGAAGAGCATCCTGATGCATGCATCTTAACTGTCCAGATGTTCTAGGGTAGAGCAAGGAACCAGTGAAATGGCATCTGTGTTGACCTGTTGTAATGGTAGGCACATTGAAGAAAGTCCAAGTCACTCCATAGGCAAGAGTTGATCTGTTTCATGACCAAACTCTCAAAGCACATCATCACAATGGATGTACAGTAAGTACTACTGGATGATAGTCATTGAACCACATTCTTCTTGGGCACCAATATAATTGAAGCCTGTTTGAAGCTTCAGACTGTGTCCCTCAGACTGCTGAAGTGAGAGATTAAAGACATCAGTAAACACTCCAACCAGGTGAAGTGTTTAACTTCAACTGGTTGAATTTAAACCAGTTTAACTCCTGACAAGACCTTCAGTACACAGCGAGGTACACTGTCTGCTTAAGATAAATTTGCAGTCAATATCAACAAAGTGTGATTTACAAGAACTACTGGTTTGTAGAAGCACAATAACAATGGTGAGTGGTTGAAGTGTCATTGTGTACTGAGCTTCTACATGTCCCCAGCACTGTAAAGAAAGCATGTGAGCACACTGCTTTACTGTGTACCATTCAAACGGACCTTGGCTCTCTCCTATCTTTTGTCGAGCTTTCTGCAGAGAGGAACTCTTGACCACAAGTTCATCAAGAATGTCCTGTCAGCACAGAATGTCCTGGATGCCCTGCGGGAGAACGAGATAGCGGAACCCATGGGATGGTTTCTCAAATAGACTGCCAAAGTTATTTGGCAGAATGCCTCTTCAGCAGAGCTCACCATAAGCATCCAAACCTCCCCTTGATCCTTCCTGCACAGCTGGAGCCTCAGTCATAGTCATAGTCATACTTTATTGATCCCGAGGGAAATTGGGTTTCGTGTCAGTTGCACCAACCAAGAATAGAGTATAGATATAGCAATATAAAACCATAAATAATTAAATAATAATATGTAAATTATGCCAGGAAATAAGTCCAGGACCAGCCTATTGGCTCAGGGTATCTGACCCTCCAAGGGAGGAGTTGTAAAGTTTGATGGCCGCAGGAAGGAATGACTTCCTATGACGCTCAGTGTTGCATCTCGGTGGAATGAGTCTCTGTTTGCTCTCATTGCTTGCTGCCTTCAGTGTAGATGAAATGTTCATTCACCTATCAAGGACCATACATTTGTCAAGGAAGTCTGGAAAAGAATGCAGTGGTCTATGTTGAGGTTTGCCCAAGCAGCTGCTTAACACAAGGTTTCTGTAATCTACTGGCTGTTCCCAGGGATTAAGACCGAGATAAACTGCTACTGGAAAATCATCAGCTTCAGTCTGCCTAAAATTTATTGGTCTTCCAGTGAAGAGACGTATTCTAACTGGCACACAGCAGTAAGCACTGAAGCTCTGAACAGCTACTGCAAAGGCTTTGTGTGGAAGGACTACAGTCAAGGGTCTAGCTGCCATTGGAATGAAGGGCTAGACCCTGTGTACAGCCTCCCTAACCCTCCTGGTGCCTTGTTTAAGACCATAAGACATAGGAGCAGAATTAGGCCATTTTGCCCATCAAGTCAGCTCCACCATTTCATCACGGCCGATCCATTTTCCCTCTCTTTTCCCAGTCTTCCCAATCTCCTGCCTTCTGCCATACGCATGCATGTCTGATAAGTTAAGAATCTAGTAACGTCTTCCTTAAATATATCCAATGACTTGGCCTCCACAGCCACCGGGGCAGTAAATTCTACAGATTCACCACATTCTGGCTAAAGAAATTCCTCCTTATCTCCATTCTAAAAGGATGCTCCTCTGTTCTAAGGCTGTGTCCTCTGGCCTTAGACTCTCCCACCATAGGAAACATTCTCTCCACATCCATTCTGTTGAGGCCTTTCAACAAATGATTGGCTTCAATGAGGTCATCCCTCATCCTTCTGAATTCCAGTGAGTAAAGGCCCAGAACCATCAAACGCTCCTCATATGACAAGCCTTTCAATCCTGGTATCATTTTTGTGAAACTCCTTTGAACTGTCTCCTATCCTTTCTTAGATCAGGGGCCCAAAACTGCTCACAATACTCCAAGTGAGGCCTCACCAGTGCTTTATAAATTCTCCACATTACATCCTTGCTTTTATATTCTAGTCCTCTTGAAATGAATCGCATTTACCTTCCTCACCACCAACTCAGCCTGCAACTTAAAATTTGTACCTCACATTTTTGTATTTTCTTTTCATTTGGAAAATAGTTAACCCTTTTATTTATTTTACCAGAGTGGATGACCATACACTTCCCCAGACATCCCACCCTGCAAAAACTGATTTCAGGGAAGTAGCACCACCGATTTGTGAGAGACTGCCAGGAGAGGTGGGATGTCTGCAATAGAGTAGCTCCTTAGCAGCCAGCCAGCTAGTTTAAATAACGTTAGCTATGTTGATGAACGAATGACACCTGTTAAACTCACCTCAACATGTCTTTTACAGTCTTAACCCACCATGGGCAATAGAAAAGTCACTGTTGCAAACAGTGCAGCGAGCAACACTGTCATTATTTTTGACCCTTATTAGGCAGGGGTACACTTTAGTGTAGTCTGGGGTGTTGTACGTTTTATATTTTCTTTTTTTTTGGAACACTCTGCCATGGCGTGTGCTCACGCTCTTGCTTGCTTTCTCTCTCGCGCTCTCTCTCTCTTTCTCTCGCACGCACGCTCTCGCTTGCTTTCTCTCTCACACTCTCGCTTGCTTTCTCTCTTGCTCTCTCTCTCGCTTCCTCTCTCACGCTCTCGCTTGCTTCCTCTCTTGCTCTCTCTCTCGCACTCGCACTCTCTCGCTTGCTTTCCCTCTCGCTTGCTTGCTCTCTCGCTCTCTCTCTCTCTCTCTCACGCTCACTCTCTCGCTTGCTTTCTCTCGCTCGCTCGCTCTCAAAAAAATTGATTTCCGTGATATTGTATATAATTTGCAGGCATCAGGGAGCCGCTATTCATATGCGGGAGACTCCCGGAACTTCTGGGAGAGGTGGGATGTCTGCTTCCCGACACCGTATTCCATCTGCCACTTCTTCGTCCATTTTCCTAATCTGTCTAAGTCCTTCTGTAGCCTCTCTACTTCCTCAAAACTGCCTGCTGCTCCACCTCTTTTTGAATCATCCACAAACTTGGCCACAAAGCCATCAATTCCATCATCTAAGTCACTGACATATAATGTAAAAAGAAGCAGTCCCAACACAGACCCCTGTGGAACACTACTTGTCAGCCTTCCTTGTGTCATCCTGCTTTTAGAATACTTCTCCCTCTTTAGGATGTATATATCCTGCTCCTTGCAAATTGGTCCTAGAAATACCAGCCATTGCTGCTCTGCAGTCATCCCTGCCAATGTTTCCCCCCCACCAGTCAATTTTGGTCCTATCTCATGTTTCTATAATTTCCTTTACCCTACTGTAGCTTCTCCTTCTCAGACTTCAGGGTGCATTCTATCATATTATGATCACTGACTCCTAAGGGTTCCTTTACCTTAAACTCTCTTATCAATTCTGGTTCATTACACAACATTTAAGAAGGAAACATGAGTAGCATTGATTCCTTGCAAGAGAATGTATTGAATTTTTGGATGATTTAATATTGACAAAGGTATGCACCTGCTGTTTTTACTCAACATGTTATGAATAAGGTATATTTTTGAAGTTAAAAATATAAATTCTTCATAAAATGCAGTCTCACCAGGTCAGAAAGCTATAAAGTTGATAGATATCTAATCGCTTCCTGTCAAATAGATAATACATAACTTCCAATCTTCCCTAAATGTGAATTTGGATTCCCAGATTATTTACAAAATGGATTTGTAAATTGGAATTCTGCTACAGTATAATTGTATATACAGGTTTCTGGAATTACTGTGTATTTCAGGAATAGGATGGCAACAAATTAATTCAAAATATTCAAAATGGTATCATGCTCCACATCTCCCATTCTACACATAAATCACTTTAACCTCAAGGGGACCCTACTTTGACTTTTTTCCCTTAAATCTGAAGACAGAGACATCCTAAATTCTTAAACACATATCAATTATTTTCACAGTTGCTCTTCAACCAAAGAGAAGCATGTTTTGAGACAATGGTTTAAAAATACTATTGGCCCCCTGTGCAAAATAAGATGTGGAAGGGAGAAGGAGGCTAACGTCGGGAAATGCTCTACACCAATATCTATAAGTATACTTAGAAAATATCCTTGGACCAAACAAATTCTATGGTTCTCTGCTGACTACTGGTACACTACCCTAAGGATATAGATGTGTAAATGTGATCCGTATGTGACCATAAATCAGTGGTCAAACTTTTATTGTTGGTTTCATTGAACATAATAGGTAATTAGAAGTAAACTGGTTTATAAATCAAAGAACTGCAGATGCTAGAAATCTGGAATGAAATCTGAATTTTCTGGAAGCTGACAGCAGACCAGGCAGCATCTGTCAAAAGAGTAACAGATGCAATAGTTCAGGTCAGATTCCCTTCATCACAAGCTACTTGACCCCTGAGGGTTAAAGATCACCCTAATGTTATTTTCATCCAATGTTCACGCATATCAGCAAGTGAATGACTGCTTAATGATCAAAAGCAAGTATAATATAAGTCAACTGTTTTCCTTCCCCAGAATTGAGTGTTAATGCCAGTCAACTTTATATTAACCAAAAAAATTGTGTTTAATTCCGAAAAAAAACTCAGCTCCAGGACTATGTTTTCAATTTTCTGATGTGATTGGATAAATTGATACTGAGCAGAGGAAACTGCCGATTTTTAATGAGATCTGCTCTTTCAGATTTATAACCAAGGCTCTTTTTCCCCACCCCCCCACCCCCCTTAGATGCACATAAAAAGTTGCATGGTACTATTTCAAAGAAGAACGAGGGTCCTGCGATACTGGCCAATAGTTATCACTCAATTTCTATTACAAAATCAGATCTTCTAGGCATTACCACATAGATGTCTGTGGGAGTTGCTAGGTACAGATTGGCGACAGCACTTCCTCATTACTCCAGTCACATCAGCAGTTATTTGTTTAATGTTCAGAGATCCTGAAAGGGATAATGAACGGTGTTACATAATTGGAACCCTTCTTCTCCTTTCATTTCCAGACTGGTATTGTAGCAGGCAAAATGGGACATGGGGTTGACATGAAAGGAAAAGGTGTCTGGATGTCCTTTATTACCAAATGCTTTCAAATATAATTGTTCAGCTATGGGGAATTGTGAAATAAATATGAATTTTCTAGAGGTAATTTGGAACTTTCTTAGACTGCCTCAATAAAAGCAGTAAAAATTAGATTTTTTTTCAAATGTGCAAATTACATATCACAGTTATAAATTCTTGAGGCCTCAAGCATAATTTTTGGCAAAAGGCAGTGGGGACCTGTGAGAAAACAAATTTCATAAACTGATTTCAGAAAACCATAGAATAGGTGAGATAATGGAGGAACTTTCCCCAAGGACTCAATAGGAATGTACTTCACATACATATACTATCTAGTAGGTAGGATATAGTGAATTTCTGTGGGTCTAAAAATAGTAGTTGTATGGAAAGAGCACGCAAAAATGACAGGCACAGGTTGCGTTCAGAACTTTACTTCAAAAGCATCGGATTGAACCAAGCTATCCAACAATTTTTTTTCTATATACAGTCTTTGACTTCACCAACATGGTTACCTCCAAAACCATAGTAGTCCACTGTGTGAAAAGCACATCAGCACATTGAAATTCACTTGTCATTAACTCCACAAACATTGCACCAAGGAAAGATGAAAAAACTTTAGAGATGATGTTAATAAATTGATTCCAGAGATGAGAAAATGAATGGTACTGGTTTCCATTAGAAATTCCTATTCAATCTCGATAAGATCTGTCCCACTGAGATGGAAGGGTTGCCCATTTGGCTTTTTATAGCAATGTAACACTTTCAATTATATGAAACGCCTCAGAGATGTTAATGTAATCTGAAATATTTGACACCCTTTTTCTTTTTGTTCTACGCATGCCCCATTGGAAATCTTAAGTCTAACTCAAGTTCCAAATTAATGATTATGACAAATAAGGCATACCTGCTAAAATAGCAGAAGTGTCTTAAAACTTCATTTACAAGTTAATACTGAAATGATAGGCTTTAGTTTGTGAACAACCTACAAAAAAGTTTCACAATGATCAGCCGTTCATTAACCAAAGCTAAGATATAGTTTCATGCGAGACAAAGAAGAGAAAATCTGCAGATGCTGGAAATCCAAGCAACACACACAAAATGCTGGAGGAACTCAGGAGGCCAGGCAGCATCTGGGAGAAGAGTACTGTCGACGTTTCAGGCCGAGACCCTTCGGCAGGACCTAGAAGCTGCCTGGCCTGCTGAGACCCTTCAGCATTTTGTGTGTGTTTCATAAGAGACAGATGAGACTACAGTTCAGGTTTAAGATAGTGCTGGTAAAACCCAACGACTACTTATCGGTGGCAAGCAAAACAAAGAAAATAACTAAATACCTTATTACAAACATTTTCTCTGGTAAAATTCTTGGTAAACAATCACAAACAATGGAGAGGTAAGCGGAGGCGAGGCAAATTTTGAGACAGAGTCGAGGCAGAGCCCGGGCCGTCCCCGGAGTGAAGAAAGACCCAAGGTCTGATTGGCTTAAGTGCCAGGCCGAATTGGAAAGGTCGGGCATGAGCCAAATCGTGGAGGCAGAGTCCAGGCCTCAGAGTTTATCGAAGAAACAGGGCCCAGGTGCAAGGACAAGGAACCACCCAATATTTGAACAATTTAAGTGCCAGGCCACATTGAAAATGTCAGTGTGTTGGGACCAGAGGTGAGGGATGGGCCAGTTCCTCACTGCTCTGTGACATTTACTCGGCACTCCACTGAACTGAGGCTGGGGCCTGCTCCCACTGCAGTGACGTCTGGCTTCACATCTGTGGGCTCACTTCTGTAAATCTTCAGTTCTGAATGCTATTTACTTACTTTTATTGTTTCCATGATTTGTTTTTTTCTCTCTGCACGTTGGGTGTTTGACGGTCTTCTTTTTAATGCGTCCTTTTGGGTTTCTTTGTTTTGTTGCTGCCTGTAAAGAGAAAATTCTCAAGCTTGTATAATGTACACATACTTTGATAATAAATGTACCTCGAACTTTGAAGATACTGGAATTTAGAAACTGCTGGAGGCACTCAATAGGTCAGGAAAAATCTGTGGAGGGAAATGGATAGTCAAAATTTTGGGTCAAAATACTCTATGTTCATTATATTTATATAACATGAATATTATTCTTGAGATATCAACCATGTCCATAATCCAGCATATCAGCCCATTTTACGTTGTCCTCACATTGTCAGGGTTCCTCTCACTGGAGAATATGAAGCATAGTATTCATTAAGGACCTCTCTTCCTCCTCTGACCAGGCATGTTTCCAGTTTTATCCCTGATCAGTCCTACCCTCACTCTAGTTATCCTGTTTTTTATGTATGTGTAGAAGACCTTAGGGTTTTCCTTCATCGATTCATCAGGGTCTTCTCATGTCCTCTTCTAGCTCACCCAAGTCCATTCTTGGGGGTAGAGAAGAGAGAAACATAAGGTGATAGGTGAAACCCCTCCCCCTCCTTTTAAATCTACTCCTCATCTTTTTTTTCTCCAGACCTGCCGAAGGGTCTTAGCCCAAAAAGTCGACTGGACTTTTTTCCATAGATGCTGCCTGGCCTGCTGTGTTCTTCCAGCATTTTGTGTGTGCTGCTTGGATTTCCATTATCTGCAGATTTTCTCTTGTTTGTGACACCTGACTAGGTTCATTCCATTGCATCAGGTTCAACATGACCTCTCCTCTAGTCAGACTGGGTACTGAAGACAAGTGCTGACCAGCTGGCTGGTGTGTTCATGGATATCTTCAACCTCTCGCTCCAGCAGTGTGTGTGGTACCCTCCTGCTTCAAGCCAGCTTCAATCATACTGCTACCTAAAAAGAGTGCGGTAACCCGAATAAATGACTATCACCCAGTGGCACTTACATCCACAGTGATGAAGTGTTTTGAGAGGTTGATGCTGAAACAGATCAGCTCTTGTCTAAGTGGTGATTTGGATCTGCTGCAATTTGCCTACCAGAACAGGTCCACAGCAGATGCCAATTCATTGGCTCTTCACATAACCGTGAAACATTTGGGCAGCAAAGATGCATACATCAGGATGCTCTTTATCAATTACAGCTCAGCATTTAATACCATCATCCCCTCAAAATTAATCAGTAAACTCCAAGTCCTGGGCCTCAATACTTCCTTGTGCAATTGGATCCGGGATTTCCTTACTTGCAGAGCCCAGTCAGCTCTGATTGGCAAAAACATCTCCTCCATGATCTCCATCAGTGCAGGAGCACTACAGGGATGTGTGCTTAACCCCCTGCTCGACTGTGTGGCTAAGTACAACTCCAACACCATATACAAGTTTGCTGATGACACCACTGTTGTGGGTCATATCAAAGGTGGTGATAGTCAGCATACAGGAGGGAGATCGAAAATTTGGCTGAGTGCTGTAGTAACAGCAGCCTCTCATTCAATGTCAATAAAACCAAGAAACTGGTTGTAGACTTCAGCAGGGGGAAACCAGAGGTCCGTGAGCCAGTAATTATTGGAGAATCAGAGATGGAGAGGGCGAGTAACTTTAAATTCCTGGGTGTCACTAACTCAGAGGACCATGGTCCTGGAGGATCGTTGTTTCGCTTTTACTGTGTACTGTACCAGCAGTTATGGTTGAAATGACAATAAAAGCGACATGACTTGACTTGACTGTCCTGGACCCATCATATAAATATAATTGCAGAGAAAGCACAACAGCACTTCTGCTTCCTTAGGAGTTTGTGGAGATTTGGCATGTCATCAAAAATCTTGGCAAGCTGCCATAGATGTGTGGTGGAAATTGTGCTGACTGGCTGCATTATGGTCTGGTATGGGAACACCAATGCCTTTGAGCAGAAAATCCTACAAAAGGTAGTGCATTCGGCCCAGTACATCATGGGTAAAACCCTCCCAACGACTGAGCAAATCTACATGAAACATTGCCGTAGAAAATCAGCATCATTCAGCACAGATCCTCACCACCCAGTCCATGCTCTTTTCTCATGGTCGCCATCAGGTAGAAGGTACAGGTGCCTTAGGACTCACACCACGAGGTTCAAGAGTAATTACTACCCCTCAACTTCAAGGGAGAACTACACCTATTCTATTTCTGGCATTCCCACAAACGCTGGTCTCACTTTAGGATCAAAATCAGGTTTATTATCACCAGCATGTGTCGTGAAATTTGTTAACTCAGCAGCAGTAATTCAATGCAAGACATGATAATGTAGAGGGAACGGGCAGGGACCCTATAAAGGAGGTGGGGGGAGGGTGGGAAGGAGAAGGCTGGTAGGTTCCAGGTGAAAAACCAGTAAGGGGAAAGATAAAGGGGTGGGGGAGCGGAAGGAGGGAGGTGATAGGCAGGAAAGGTGAAGAAGGAATAGGGGAAAACACAAGGGGTAGTAGAAGGAGGTGGAACCACAAGGGAGGTGATAGGCAGCTGGGGAAGGGGCAGAGTGACATAGGGATAGAGGAAGGGAGGGGGAGGGAATTACCGGAAGTTGGAGAATTCTATGTTCATACTAAGGGGCTGGAGACTACCTAGACGGTATATGAGGTGTTGCTCCTCCAACCTGAGTTTAGCCTCATCATGGCAGTAGAGGAGGCCATGTATGGACATATGTGAATGGGAGTGGGAAGCAGAGTTGAAGTGGGTGGCTACTGGGAGATCCTGTCTGTTTTGGCAAACGGAGCGGAGGTGCTCGACGAAGCGGTCCCCCAATCTGCGTCGGGTTTCACCGATGTAGAGGAGGCCGCACCGGGAGCACCGGATGCAATAGATGACCCCAACAGACTCACAAGGGAATGGCAACTCATCCTTGGAGCAACTATACCTCTTCCCACCCCGCCACATGTAAAAATGCCATTCCCTATTCCCAGTTCCTCCGTCTCTGCCGCATCTGCTCCGAGGATGAGGTTTTCCGTTCCAGGACATCTCAAATGTCCTCTTTCTTTAAGGATCATGTTTTCCCTTCTGCTGTCATCAATGATGCCCTCACCCGCATCTCCTCCATTTCCTGCACTTCGGCTCTCACCCCATCCTCCCGCCACCACAACAGGGACAGAGTTCCCCTTGTCCTCACCTACCACCCCACCAGCCTCCGGATCCAGCACATTATCCTCTGCAACTTCCGCCACCTTCAACGGACCCCACCACTAAGCATATCTTTCCCTCTCCACCCCTCTCCGCTTTCCACAGGGATCGGTCCCTCCGCGACTCCCTAGTCCACAAGTCCCTCCCCACGGATCTCCCACCTGGGACTTATCCCTGTAAGCGCAAGTGCTACAACTGTCCCTACACCTCCTCTCTTGCCACCATTCAGGGCCCCAAATAGTTCTTCCAAGTGAGGCAACACTTCACTTGTGAGTCTGTTGGGGTCATCTATTGCATCCGGTGCTCCCGGTGCGGGCTCCTCTACATCGGTGAAACCCGACGCAGATTGGGGGACCGCTTCGTTGAGCACCTCCGCTCCGTCTGCTACAGCAGACAGGATCTCCCAGTAGCCACCCACTTCAACTCTGCTTCCCACTCCCATTCAGATATGTCCATACATGGCCTCCTCTACTGCCATGATGAGGCTAAACTCAGGTTGGAGGAGCAACACCTCATATACCGTCTAGGTAGTCTCCAGCCCCATGATATGAACATAGAATTCTTCAACTTCCGGTAACTCCCTCCCCCTCCCTTCCCCTATCCCTATGTCACTCTGCCCCTCCCCCAGCTGCCTATCACCTCCCTCATGGTTCCGCCTCCTTCTACTACCGATTGTGTTTTCCCCTATTCCATCTTCACCTTTCCTGCCTATCACCTCCCTGCTTCCCCTCCCCCACCCCTTTATCTTTCCTCTTACTGGTTTTTCGCCTGGAACCTACCAGCCTTCTCCTTCTCACCCTCCCCCCACCTTCTTTATAGGGCCTCTGCCCCTTTCCTCTTCAGTCCTGACAAAGGATTCTGGCCCGAAACGTCGAGCGATCTTTTCCACGGATGCTGCCCGGCCTGCTGAGTTCCTCCAGTGTATTGTGAGTGTTTATATGTACATTGAATAGATTTTAAATAGTAATAGTATTAAAAAGAAAGTGAGGTAGTCTTCATGGATTCAATGTCCATTTAGGAATCACATAGAAGCTGTTCTTGAGTTGCTGAGTGTGCCTTCAGGTTTCTGTACTTCCATCTATAGAAGTTTTTGAGTGTTTTAGTTGACCAACCAAATCTCTATAAACTCCAAATGAAATATAGCCTTGCCTTTTTGTTAGCTACATTGATATGTTCAGACCAGGTTAGATCCTCAGAGATACTGACACCCAGGAACTTGCAAATTGCTCACACCGAGCCCTGTATGAGGATTATTGCAACTTACCCTTCCTGAAGTCCACAATCAGCTCTTTTGTCTTACTGACGTTGAATGCACGGTTGTTGCTGTGACACCACTGAACTGATGTATCTCGCTCCTGTACGTCCTCTCATCTCCATCTGAGATTCTACCAACAATGGCTGTATCAGCAGCAAGTTTATAGATGGTATTTGAGCTCTGCCTAGCCACACAGTCATGAGTGTCGAGGGAGTAGAGCAGTGGGCTAAGCACACACCCCTGAGGTACGTCAGTGTTGATCATCAGCAAAGAGGAGATATTATCTCCAATCCACGCAGATTGTGGTCTTCCATTTAGAAAGTTGAGGATCCAATTGCAGAGGGGGGTACAGAGACCCAGGTTCTATATCTTATCGATCAGGTCTGTGGGAATGATGGTGTTAAACGGTGAGCTATAGTCAACGAACAGCATTCTGACATAGGTGCTTCTATTGTCCAGGTGATTTAAGGTTGTGTGAAGAGCCATTGAGATTGCATCTGCTGTTGACCTATTGTGGTGATAGGCAAATCGCAATGGGTCCAGGTCCTTGCCGAGGCAGGAGTTCAGTCTAGTCATGACCAACCTCTCAAAGCATTTCATCACCATTGCTGTGAGTACTACTGGGCGATAGTCATTAAGGCAGCTCACACTACTCTTCAGAGCAGCAATGGCTTGAGGAAGGTGCTGTTTAGATGTATTCCAAAAACAAAGGAATACTCAAATGGCAAAATATAGTACAACTGTGGCTGATAAGGAAGAAGGTGCTCAAAAAGCTAGAAGACCTAAAGGTACGTAAGTCACCCAGACCAGATGAACTGCACCCTAGGGTTCTGAAAAAGGTAGCAGTAGAAATTGTGGAGACATTAGTAAGGATCTTTCAAGACTCATTGGACTCTGGTATGGTTCCAGAGGACTAGAAAATTTCAAATGTGTCTTCACTCTTTAACAAAGGAGGGAGGCAGCAGAAAGGAAATTATAGAGCAGATAGCCTGACCTCAGTGGTTGGGAAGATGTTGAAGTCAATTGTTAAGGATGAGGCTATGGAGTACTTGGTGACACAGGCCAAGTTAGGACAAAGTCAGCATGGTTTCCTTAAGGGAAAATCTTGCCTGAAGTTTTGAGGAGATTACAAATAGGATAGATAAAGGGGATGTGGTGGATGTTGTATATTTGGAGTTTCAGAAGGCCTTTGACAATGTGTCACACATGAGGCTGTTTCCCAAGTTAAGAGCCATGGTATTACAGGGAAGTTACTAACATGGTTAGAACACTGGCTGATTGGTAGGAGGCAGTGAGTGGGAATAAAAGGATCCTTTTCTATTGGCTGCCGGTGACCAGAGGTGTTCCGCAGGGGTCGATGTTGGGACCGCTCCTTTTTATGCTGTATATAAATTATTTTGATCATGGAATAGATGGTTTTGTTACCAAGTTTGCAGATGATACAAAGATTGGTGGAGGGGCGGGTGGTGTTGAGGAAACAGGAAGGCTGCTGAAGGACTTAAACAGATTAGGAGAATGGGCAAGAGATTGGCAAATGAAATGCAATGTTGGAAAAAGCATGGTCATACACTTTGGTAGAAGAAATAAATGTGCAGACTATTTTGTAAAGGGATCTGGGAGTCCTTGTGTGTAATACCCTAAAGGTTAATTTGCAGGTTGAGTTGGTGGTGAGGGAGGCAAATGCGAAGTTAGCCATTTCAAGAGGCACTGGATGAGGCCTCACCTTCAGTGTTGTGTACAGTTTTGGGCTCCTTATCTAAGAACAGATGTGATGGCATTGGAAAGGGTTCCGAGGAGGTTCACAAGGATGATTCTGGGAATGAAAGGGTTATCATATGAGGAACATTTGATGGCTCTGGGCCTGTACCCGCTGGAATTTTGAAAGATGAGGAAATCAGTGAAACCTTTCAAATGTTGAAAGGCCTGGACAGAGTCGATGTGGAACAGATGTTTCCCAAGGTGGGGGAGTTCAGGACAAGAGGGCACAGCCACAGGATAGAGGGGCATCCATTTAAAACAGAGATGCGGAGAAATTTCTTTTAGTCAGAGGGTGGTGAATTTGTGGAATTTGTTACCACAAGCAGTTGTGGAGGCCAGGTCGTTGGGTGTATTTAAGGCAGAGACTGATAGGTTCTTGATTGGCATCAAAGGTTATGGGGAGGAGGCTGGGGAGTGGGGCGGAGGAAGGGACAAAAGGATCAGCCATGATTGAATGGTGGAGCAGACTCAATGGGCCAAATGGCCTAATTCTGCTCCTACGTCTTATGGTCTTCTTAGGCATAGGTATAATTATTGAATTTTTGAAGCAGGTGGGAACTTCTGCCCGTAGCAGTGAGAGGTTGAAAATGTCCCACCAATTGGTTGGCACAAGTTCTCAGAGCCTTACCAGGTGCTCCACTGGGGCCTGCCGCCTTGCGAGGGTTCACTGGACTACATTGGCACTACACTCACCCACACAGATCTTAATGAAGGTGGTAACAACTGCGGCATACTCATCCTCATTCGAAGATGAATCCCTCAATATAGTCCAGTCTGCTGATTCAAAGCAGTCCTGTAGGCCCTCCTGTGCTTCTCGATCCCCTCTATTGCTGCTGCAGTCTTCAGTCTCCGCCTGTACTTGGGGAGCAGAAGTACAGCCAGGTGATCAGACTTCCCAAAGTGAGGGTGTGGAATAGCACGGCAGGCATTCTTGATGATGGTGTCGCAATGGTCCAGTGTGTTGTTTCCTCTGGCCCAACAAGTGATTTGTTGATGATCATTTAGTGACTTTTTCAGGCTGGCCTGGTTAAAATTCCCCCAAAATGATAGTGAATGCGTCAGGGTGTGCTGTTCTGTGCATGTTGATCACATCTGTCAGATCATCTGGAGCCTCTTTAAGTACTCTTTATCTTGTTATTTCATGCTCTCATTATTTATTGTTATTGATTTACATTTGTATTTGGTACAATTCTGTAGATTTGCTAAGTATACTCAGAGGAAAAAGAACCTCAGGGTTGTATGTGGTGACATGTATGTACTCTGATAATAAATTTACTTTGAATTTTGTCTACATAGTGCGTCAGGAATCCTTCCTGGACACACCTAAGAAATTCCACCCCATCTAAATCTTGTGCAGTAGAAGTGCCAATCAATATTAGGGAAGTTGAAGTCACCCATTACAACAACCATATTATAGAAAACAGAAAATAGGAGCAGGAGTAGGCATGCTTGTACATTTTCAAACTCTACCTCCCGATCTGCTGCTTGGTGTTTTCTGTTGCTGTTAGGGCAGGGGGGAAGATGGTGGTCTATAGAACACTCCCTGTAGTATGATTTCCCATTTCATGTTTTTGACTTCAACCATACTGACTTAGTAGATGATCCTTCCACGATATCCTCCCTTTCTACAGCTGTGATACTATCCCTGATTAGCAATGTCACTTCCCACTTTTTACCTCCCTCCCTCCCTCTCCCTTTTCAAACATCTAAACCCCAGAACATACAGCAGCCATTCTTGCCCTTGTGACAGTCAATTCTCCACTATAGCCGTCACGCCGTAGTTCCATGCACTGAACCATGCTCTAAATTCATCATTCTTGTTCCTGATGATTCTTGCATTGAAGTCAAATCATTTCAACCCATCCAACTAACTGCATTTATATCTATCCACTGCCTGCCATTCCTCACACTTTTCTAAACACTGCATCTACTTTGACAACAAGCACTTCATCCTCTGGCCTATCACACTGGTTCTCATCTCACTGCTAAGCTAGTTTAAACTCTCCCCAACAGTGCTAGCAATCCTGCCCTCCAGGATATTGCCCACCCCCAGAGTTCAGGTGTAATCCATTCATTCTCGACAGGTGATCAACTCCTCAGATGCCTATGATCCACAAATCTGAAACAGTGCCTCCTGCACAATTCTTCAGCCACACATTAGTCATTCCAGGTAAGGCAGCCCTCACCTGCGAATCTTTTGGGGTTACACACACAAAATGCTGGTGGAATGCAGCAGGTCGGGCAGCATATAAGGGCCGAGACCCTTTGTCAGGACTAACTGAAAGTGTTTGAATCTTTTGGGGTTCTCTACCGCATCTGGTGTTCTCAATGTGGCCTCCTCAGTACTGGTGAGACCCAATGTAAATTGGGGGATTACTTTGTTGAGCACCTCCACTCCATCCGTTAAAAAGTGGAATTTCCCTTTGGCCCATCATTTTAATTCCTATCCCCATTTCTATTCCAACATATCAGTCCACGGCCTCCTCTTCTGCCATGATGAGGCCACTCCTGCACTCTCAGGGTGGAAGAGCAACATCTCATATTCCCTCTAGGTAGCCTCCAACCTGATGGCATGAACATCAATTTCTCCTTCTAGTAAAATTCTTTTGTTACCCCCCCCCCCCCGGCTTGTTACCTCTCCTCCTCACCTGCCCATCACCTCCTCCTTCCCTTTCTCCCATGGATATCTATCAGATTCCTTTGTTCTCCAGCCTTTGCCTTTCCTATTGATCACCTCCCAGCCTCTCATTTCATCCCACTGTCCCCCACCCACCTGGCTTCATCTATCACCTTTCAGCTTGTCCTCCTTCCCCTCCCCCCACCTTTTAATTCTTGCTTCTCCCCCTTCCTACCCAGACCTGATGAAGGGTCTCAGCCCAAAAAGTTGACTGTTTATTCATTTCCATAAATGCTGCCTGACCTGTTGAGTTCCTCCAGCATTTTGTGTGTGTTACACATTCAAATGCCATATTGTCCTATTCACTGACACAGGGCACAGGTAGAAATCCAGAGACTGGTCCTCTTGACTTCCTGTTTTTCAGCTTCCTATCTAGCTCCACATATTATCTCTACAGGACTTCATCTATTTTCCTACCTATATCATTAGTTTCAATATAAACTATGACTTCTGGCTGCTCACTCTTCCCTTTAAGTATGGTGTAGACCCGATCTGAGACATCCCAGGTCCTGGCATCTGGCAGGCAAAATATCATCCGGGAGTCTCTCTCATGTCCACAAACTCTCCTGTCTGCTCCCCTAACTATTGAATCCTCTGTCACCACTGCACTCATCTTCTTCCCCCTTCTCTTCTGAGCCACAGAGCCACACTCAGTGCCCAAGAACAGTTAACCATGGCTTTCCTCTGGTAGGTTGCTCCCCGCCAACAGAATCCAAAGCCATCTGCATGTTCCCTTTCCCTCTCCTGACAATCAGCCGGCTACCTACCTCTTGCAACTTAGGGGTGACTACCTTTCCTGTAGCTCTTATCTATCTCTTATCTCTTATTCTCCCAAACGGGCTGAAAATGTCATCCATTTCCAGTTCTCTTATACAGTCTGTAATGAGCAGCATCCAGATGTACTTCTTATCTATGTAGCAATCAGAGAGACCGGAGTTCTCCCAGATCTCCCACACTTTGCAAGAGGAGCACATCACTATCCTGGGATCCATTCTCCCTACTCTAGCTAGGCGCTAATAAAGAAAGCAGCCTCAACCAAGCTTCTGCCTCCTCTTCCCAAAGCCTCTTGAGCCCAAGCCCCAGATCCCCATTCCTCACTGGAAAAGGATGGGATTACAACCTGCACTCATTAGACACTGTTGAGCAAACAAAACCAAAGTAGAAGCACATTTTCCTTTCCTAAAAGTAATAGTTTTCCCAGAACACAAACGTAAAAATCACAATCCTCTCGCATCTTCTGCTTCTCAATACTTCCTGACAAACAAGAGGAAAAAGGTTCGACTGCTGTGGAGAACATCTTTCATTATAATTCATGTGGTGCATTGTGAAATTGTTTACAAGCTATGAAGTTATGGAATGGCAGCTTTTCAATCCAAATAGCTTGAATTTAATATACTTTAAAAAAAATTGTAGTCTACACCATCCCTCCCCCAACCAGTGCCACCTTTCATTATAAAGTTCTTTTTTAAAATGCAGATTTGGGTTTATTGTGCTAATAACAGTAGGAGAACGGGGAGAAATGCACTGTAACTTGCTATTGTTACAGTTAAAGCTTTTCCTGACCTGACTTTTACAGTTCACTGAAACCATTTAACTTGCACATAAACAGACATTACCCAGTGATTACAAACTAATCGTACACATTTCCCTTGCACGGATCAAGGATCTCCTGGTAGACTTACATTAAAGCAAAAGAATGAATCGGGGGTTGAAGAAAAGATCTTTTGTCCAATGATGTATACTATTATCTAAATTAAATATTAGAACAAATATTACAACAAATCTGCCTCAGTGTTACAAAAGTTTAGTTGAAGTACCTTTCCCCTCAATCCCACTCCAGAGACTCTTGGTCATAATCTGGGTTGAAGCCGCACTGCTATACTAAGTGAGTGCAGAGCAATTGTGCATGTCAGCTTTTGGTAGTGATGTCCAACTTGTCCGGTGGGGCATATTTCTAAGGAGAGCAGTGGGGTTCCTCCAAGTGCCTTAATCAACATTAATAAAACTGATTATCTGCTCATTACCATTTCATTCCTTAAAGGACGTTGTCACAAATAAATTAACTATCACTTTCCTATACTTCAAAAGCACTTAAATGGCTGGAAAGAACTTCTAATTGTCCTAAGGTTGTGAAAGTTTTTAAATGAAACTCTTTCTTTCAAAATTGGCTTTGCATATTTGATTTATGACATATTGACATTACACAAGATATTTCAAGATCACAGTTTCATCAACAATGGAGAAATGCGGAGATTCAAAAGATTTTAAGCAGATACCATGGTGGGGAAAGCAGAGGTCAAGAAACAAAAGTAAAAGAATTATTCAAATAAACTTTTTTCACCTAACACACACAGAAAGCTGGAGGAACTCAGCAGGTCAGGCAGCATCTGTGGAGAGAAATAAAAAGTCAACGTTTTGGGCCAAGACTCCTCATCAGGACTGGAAAGGAAAGGGGGAGGAGGAAAGAAACCAGAATGGGAAGGTGGGTGAGGGGGAAGTCGTACAAGGAGTGCGGGACAGTGAATGGGTGGGTGGATGAAGTGAGAAGCTGGGAGGTGAGAGGTGAAACCAGGTTTGGGGGACAGTGAGTGGGTGGGTAGATGAAGCGAGAAGCTGGTAGGTGAAACCAGGTTTTGGGGACAGTGAGTGGGTGGGTGGATGAAGTGAGAAGCTGGGAGGTGAGAGGTGAAACCAGGTTTGGGGGACAGTGAGTGAGTGGGTGGATGAAGTGAGAAGCTGGGAGGTGAGAGGTGAAACCAGGTTTAGGGGACAGTGAGTGGGTGGGTGGATGAAGCGAGAAGCTGGTATGTGAAACCAGGTTTGGGGGACAGTGAGTGGGTGGGTGGATGAAGCAAGAAGCTGGGAGGTGAGAGGTGGAAGTGGCTTGGTGGCAGCACTGCAGCCAAGGTGTCAGAAATGATAGAGAATAATTCTTTAAATGCAGAGGTCAGTGGGGTGAAAGGTGATAGGTGAAAGGTATCCCTTCCATCGTTCTGAAAGGCAGCAAAAGAGGCAGATGCAAAGGAACAGAAAATGAAACAGCACAGGACACCATAAGCAGGGCAAACATTCTGAGTTAAAAAAAAATTGCTTTCAAAAATGTATAATGTAAAGAAGAAAAGAAGCAAAGAAAATTGAAATGTTTCATGTTTATGCGCTTTGCCAGAACTGGAAATCATATTCTTGACTCATAATCCCCAAAAAGATTTATGAAAAGCAAAGGCAATAAAGAATAGTTATGTTTGTGGTTACATAACATCTCACCCCACATTTTAAATGAGCTGTTTTTGAAGTGTTAAAAGTGAAAACATGAACAGCTCAGAACCGTTTTTATACTTAGTGTGCTGTGTATGAAGTGCTATAGTAAACTAGATAGTTCAAAGCCCGCTGAAAGATACTACTGAATCCAACAAAGCAGAGGTACATCAACAGATATCCGACTGAATGATCTATAAACTCAACAGCAATCAGGTTGGTATCCAATTTCAACTTATAAGAGTATTCTTTGATAAATATTAACCTATAACTAAGTACTTTTAATAAGTGTACTTCTAACTAAGTGGACTCAGTGTGCATGTACAATATGCAGGAAGTTTAATTTCTCCACTTTCACATCCACGACAGAACCAGAGAAAACACGTACCTCCCTTGCCAATGGCCATTTATTAATCACTTGAATTCTCTCACATTTAAGGAGACTTCCCAAGTGGTAGAATACACCTTCCGGTGCTACTTAGACACATCTTCAGTGATGAACCCAGGGTCATAGGGTGTTTCGGGCCTTTAATCATCAGACAACAAGTGTGTTTTAAGTCTTTTGATGGTGTGTGTGAATGGAACACTTTACAGCATTCAAGTGTAGTTCTGCAGAGCTCCATTAAAGTGAGCCCATTTTCACTCCATTTTATAAACCTAGCTAATTAGCCCATTAGGTGACAAGTAATCAACAATTGATGTAGGACAAATACCACAATGTTACTGTACAATCTAAGCTGTAGTCACAATTGGTTGTCTACTGTCCAGAGTTGTGTTCACGCCCATTTTTAAATTAACACCTCATTAAATGGTGTCAATTGTTTTCATATTGTTCTGATGTCACCGGCCGTTGACAGGTGGATCTCGTCCAGCCAGTGACAAACTATCACCAAACAGGTTGAATTGTTTAAGACTAGTAAATCTAATTTTAGATTTAGCCCTTGTGTTTGTTACCTCTCGTCCTTGACACTGACAGGATCCCCAGTAGCGACCAATCCAATGGACAGACGTAGACAGTCCCTACAATATCATGCTCTGAAACCAGAATGGAGAACTTGGTTCACCGTGACAACGAACAGATTCTATGATCTACAACTCACTTTCAAGGACATTTGACAACTCATGTTCTCAGTATTATTTTTATTTACAAGCCTGTCTTCTTGGTGTTTCTCAGTCACAGTTTTTCCAAAATTCCTATCACATTTCTTTTTTCCTTGTAAATGCCTGCAAAAAAACAAATCTCAAAGTAGTACATCATAACATACATATACTGTGATACTGAATATATTCGGAACTTTGAACAGTGATTCCCTGTAGTGGTTAATTGTTGCTGATTTCACATCGGAGTACCTCAAACGTGTAATAGTCAAACTTCCACAACCAGCTGCTTAATTTGCCAGATCCAGATTGTCTGTAGTTTTCAGATACAGATTATGGGCAAAATTAGTTGTAGTCTCTACAGATTAAATCTTCCAACATATAAGCAGCCTTGGGTCTTTATCGTGCTAATATATCTTTGGTGGAAACATCCATTTGATGTAAACATGAGAAAGTCTGAAGATGGTGGAAGTCCAGAACCACAGTTGGAGGAACACAGCAGGTCAGGCAGCATCTATGGAAATGAATAAACAGGTAATGTTTCGGGCCAAGACCCTTCCTCAGGACTTTATTTGTTGTATTTCTTTCTACATTGTAAAATTATAAATTGTAGTCTTACCTTCGATCAGTAGTTCTTGTTTACTCATTCAGCGTAGAGTATCTGCACCAACAGATATAATCATATTCTTTATCCACATTGTAGGGCAGTGCCCTAGAACCGAAGGTAAATGACTGCTAATGTAAAAGTCACTGTTAACCAGTCTCTGCTGCACACAGTTAAGGATGCCACATGTATCTCTTCTCATGCAAAGAAGCTAGAATGCAAAAACGTTGGATGAGAAGAGCATCGGGCTCAGGTGTGAAGATCCTCACTATTAAAATACTTTACTCTGGGTCATTCACTGGGATTGTGCAATGTGAACTGCACCCACACAGCTTACTTTCAGGGGATCTGTTCAAAGTACGTTTAATTTCTGTTTTTTTGGGGGGGGTCAGTGAAGCAATAAAAAATAAACATTCTGCAAAATTTCTCATTAGTAAGCTGTGAAATGTCGACCGACTGCATTTTAAATGAGCAAATTTAAGATGCCAAATGGATCAGTAGCAGTATGGGGACTGATCCAGCAAACTGAGAATTACTGGGTGAATACAGCTGACCATACTCACACTCCTATGCTTCAGCTATCATGAACTGAAGTGTTTCATTAGTGTAAATATATGTGTTCAATAAAATTATACAAAACGTACATGTAGGTAGATAGTTTAAGGTTGAGAATAAACAATACTGGAAATTATTTTGCAGATCATTTACCAAAACTACTGTCAGAAGTAGCATACCACCCAGCAACTAATTTGATTTAGAAAACACTCAAAATTTCACTTGTGTATCAAAAGTAAACAATTCATCACAATTTACGTCAGCCCTTGTTGTATTACTGTGGCAATCCAGTGTTGAAGACAAGAACAGCATTTAAATAAGCGACATTTGCAAAACTTTCCAATTTAATATTTAATTCTTTGAAAACCAAAATATAATGCAGCAGACTACACTAGCCTCAGGAGAGATCAGAAAATAGAAGCAAGTATATTTTCATACTGGAATGAAAATGGGGAACCCTAGTAATATACATCTACAATAATTCTCAGCATAGGATTTGCAGATGCAGACTGGAGCTAATTTTTCTTGTGTTAATAGCTTATATATGAAATGTATATCATTGTGATGCTAACCAGAGCTAGTTGAATATGGAGAGAGTGGCACTGGAAAGAGATTATCAGAGACCTGGGTTGCTCTTTTATCCTGACATGCAGTTTGTACATTCTGTTCCGCAATGTATGAGACTCTTCTTTGTG
Organism: Mobula hypostoma; assembly: GCF_963921235.1. Taxonomy (NCBI): domain Eukaryota; kingdom Metazoa; phylum Chordata; class Chondrichthyes; order Myliobatiformes; family Myliobatidae; genus Mobula; species Mobula hypostoma. The sequence continues at coordinate 53,966,906 of NC_086097.1, forward strand.
CTGGATCTTGGTTTCACTACAACAACCCATGCAAAACTCAAAACTCTGTGTATTTAAAGTAACAACAGAAGAAAACCCATGTATATACAATGACAAATGGAAAGAGGCCCCTTGGTTCATCGAGCCTGTCCCACTCAATTATATACTTCAGAAGGCCGCGTGGCCAAGTGGTTAAGGCATCAGTCCAGTGATTTGAAGGTTGCTAGTTCGAGCCTCAGCAGCACGTTGTGACCTTGAGCAAGGCACTTAACCACACATTGCTCTGTGACGACACCGGTGCCAAGCTGTATCGGCCCTAGTGCCCTTCCCTTGGACAACATCAGTGGCGTCGAGAGGGGAGACTTGCAGCGTGGGCAACTGCCGGTCTTCCATACAACCTTGCCCAGGTCTGCACCCTGGGAAACCTTCCAAGGTGCAAATCCATGGTCTCATGAGACTAACGGATGCCTATTGACAAGGTGGTGCACACGAGGCTGCTTAACAAGATAAGTGCCCATGGTATTACAGGAAAGAGGTTAGGAGATTGGCTGACTGGCAGGAAGCAAATAAAACAGGAATAAAGAAGGCCTTTTCCGGTTGGCTGCCTGTGACTAATGGTGTCCTTCAGAGGTTGGTGTTAGGACTGCTTCTTTTCATGTTGTATGTCAGTGATTTGGATTAAGGAATTGAAGGCTTTGTGGCCAAGTTTGCAGATGATATGAAGATAGGTACAGGAGCAAGTAGCGTTGAGGCAGTGGGGAGTCTGCAGAACGACTGAGACAGATAAGGAGATTGGACAAAGAAGTAAAAGATAGGAAGGTGCATGGCCATGAATTTTGGTAGAAGGAATAAAGGACATAAACTACTTTCTTAATGGGGAGGAAAATCAAAAATCAGAGGTACATAGGGACTTGGAAATCCTCGCGCAGGATTCCCATAAGGTTAACCTGCAGGTGGAGTTGGTGGTAAGAGAGGCAAATACAATGTTAGCATTCATTTTGAGAGGAATAGAACATAAAAGCAAGGATGTAATGCTGAGGCTTTATAAGGCACCAGTCAGACTGCATTTGGAGTATTATGAGCAGTCAAAGGTTATGGGGAGAGGGCAAGAGAACGGGGTACTGATAGAATGAGGGAGCAGTCTCAATGGGCTGAATTCCCTAATTCTGCTCCTATGTTCTTATATTGTCCCTACCCAGGCTCAGGACTAATGATCTCCTGAGAGAGGCAGCAAAAACAACAGTCAGGTGAAAACAGGTGTTTCTTTGTGAAATCAGCACGTGCAGATTGGAGGACTGCCTTGTCGAGCAACTTCTGTCACAACATGCAGAATTTCCCAGAGGCCACCCAATTTTAATTCCATCTCCCATTCAAATAGGTCAGCCCATGGCCTTCTCTACTGCCACAATGAGGCTACTTTCAGGTTGGAGAAGCAACACCTCATATTACGTCTGAGTAGCCTCTAACCTGATGGCATGAACACCGGTTCCTCTAACTTCTGGTATTTTTTCTGCCTGACCCTTCCCTTTATTTCCATTTGCCATTCTAGCTCCCCTCTTACCACTTCTCTTCTCTGCACCTGCCCATCACCTCCTGCTGATGCCCCTCCTCCTTCCCCTTTTTCCATGGTCCACTCTCCTCTCCTATTAAATTCCTTCTTCTTCAGCCCTTTACCTTTTCCACCTATCAACTCCCACCTTCTCATTTCATCCCTCTTACCCCACGCACCCACCTCCCCCTCACCTGGTTTCACCTATCACCTACCAGCTTCCAGTTTCCTCTCTCTCTCCTTCTTATTCTGGCTCATTCCGCAGTCTTTTCCTGTCCTGATGAAAGGTCTTGGCCCAGAATGTTGACTGTTTATTTCCCTCCTCAGATACTGCCTAATGTGCTGAGTTCCTCCGGCATTTTGCATGCAAAGTGTAAATTTAGAAATGGTGGATGACGAATGGCGAGTCACTTCAGCATACAAATGAAAACTGATAATGTCTTCAGAAGGAACAGGTAGGTGGGAAAGGCCAAGATGAAGGATGAATCCTTCTTTTAAAGTGCAGGCCCAGTAATGTTATTGATCCTCTCCGATTCTTTATAATAGCAAAAAAAAAGGTTCCACAATAAATAGCAATCCTTAAGTAGTAGCCATAGATTTCTTCAGCTATTCTATGTATTTATCTCTATCCAGTTCTATTAAATGACTAAGGTTCATTATCTGATTATTTATTGATAGTAGCTGAGATGATAAGGGGGACAGAGAGAAGTGACATTCAGAGCTCTCTTTACTGCTTTGGGAGTCAGTGCAAAGCTTGATATTGAGGTAAAATTGCAGATAGCTCTAAAGCTGACTTCTGGGACATAAAAGACGAGTTGGTCATTGTGATAGATAGAAGTTCAAATTCAAGTTTAAGCTTAATTGTCATCAACTATACATGAACAGCCAAACAGAACTGCATTTCTCTCCGGCAAAGGGGTAAAAAAACGCTGTGCGGACAGTCATGCACAGCTCGAAGCACATATAGTACATATAGTTATGATGCAGTCACACAAAAATAAAATATACCCCAAGTTCTTGAGTATGATGTCCTGTAGATCGATGGTGCATGGACTGTTGTTGGCAAAGACAAGCTTCCAGCAGTCCAATCATCACACTCTGCTTCTAGTTCTTAGAAGGTAAGAACATAAGGATTATGAATAGGTGTAAGTCATAAGGTCCTTCAAATCTGTCCTGCTATTCAACAAGATCATAGCTGATTTTCTACCTAAGCTACATTTCCCAACACTTATACAGACCTTTTCATTCCCATGATATACAGAAATCTGTTTTGTTCTTAACTTAAAACAGCTACACAGCCTTCTGGGGTAGAAAATTCCAAAGGTTCACCATATGAGTGAAGACATTGCTCCTCACTTTAGTCCTAAATGTCCTACCCCTATTCTTAAACAGTTAGCTCTTTTTCCAAATTACTTATGCAGGAAAACACTGTCCTTGCATCTGCCCTTTCAAGGCTTTCAAGAATTGTGCAAGCTTCAATGAGGTAACCTCTCACTCTTCTAACTAGACAGAAGAACCAATCTATTCAACCTTTCTTCCTATGCAAAGCCTACTAACCTAGTCTAGTGAATCTTTGTCACAATCCCTCTGGAAATTATATCCTGTTAGGAATGAAAACCAAAACTATACATGATCTCTAGCATCCTTGGCATTGGACAGTGAGGAGTCAATTGACATACCTTCTCCTGACTGCAATCCAGTAATATTTATTTCAAAGTATACATGCACAAAATCCTAATGGGGGAGGATCCAGCACAGCTCAGAAAACCCTTGTTTTCAAGCAGGCAAAACAGCCACTTAGTGAATGACCAATGGCTGTATTCACTGCTTGATCTTAAACCCAGCATTATTCAGCAGCAATAAAAGAACAACAGGAAAATGACAGGGTAGGGTTAATAAGCTCCAGTACTTCTTGTCCCTATAAGTGCTGTCAAACAAAGGATTAAAAATTCCATTAGAAACCTGAGGACTAAATCGTCTGCAAATAAAGACAAAAAAGAATAATGCAACAATAGAATAATTGTGTGATTTTCAATATCCCTAGAAATTCTTCCAGTTATGATCGTACAACATCTGTATTAAAACTCAAGAGTGATGTAGAACATATCTACCAATCCATTTCAGTTGATTCATTGGGCAAATCTGCTTTTTGGCCACACTGCTAGATGAGAGAATTTATTTTTATTATTTGAAGTTTTATTTGATTTTCAACAGAAAAGAAGATACTCCCGGCCTAAATACCTATCTGTTAAAATATGGAAGGTATGTGGAGAAGGCAAGCAAAATTAAAATTATGAATGGAAGGACTGGTTTCATCATTCATTCTGCAAAAGGAGAAATGATCATAGCCATGTCAGTTTCCATCACTTCTGTCAGTTCTTCAAAACTGAACAATTTCCACTCAGATTATATTAAAGCAATTTATGTTCATGTAGACTATCACATAATTGATTATGAACTCCTCAAATATATTTTTTATTTAAATAACCCCCTTTTATTTAGGCACAGAAGAATTTTCTTAATTTATGCTTGTATCAGGATGGAATAATACACCCCGAAGTAAACAGGCAAACTCACTCTTATCTGGAGAGGGGCAAGCAGCTGGCTATTGTGACATTATGATTTTTAGCCTGTGTGTGTTAATGCAAAAATATATCAATTTTAAATCACTACTATTTGCAAAATGGTCAAATAATTTGATAGCATAGTTTGACAAATTACTTGGTAACATTTCTAAATGAAATAAATCTGCTCTAAGCCAGTCAATGAAATTATTGATATTTTTTATTCTTGTCAATAAAGTTTAATATGGAAACCAAATTTAATTTTCTGTTTGAGAATAAGAGTCATTCATGCTTAGGTAAGGCCCCATGCGTACTGGCAGCCATCCAGTACCGTTCTCCATTTCCACTGGTGCTGTAGTCCAAAAATAAGCACATTATCAGATCTTAACCCAAGGAAAACGTATTCTAATGTTAGAGGAAATAATCTGACCATTTTTGACAGTCTGATTCCCATGGCTGTAACTGATGATATTAACCGTCATCAATGTTGGCCAAAATGGACCAAATCAAATCAGGGCTTCCTAGCACCTCCTGAGCTGCCCAGTATCATATCATAGCTTACTGTGAAAAGGGAAACTTTTAAATTTATGTTTAATTAATTTTTGACAATTATTTTATCAACAAATACTCAAGCCAAATACAATTCAATTACCACAACAGTCTTCTCCTAAGTGTAATTCTTCAATTTTTAACTTAATACATCATAGATATAAGGGGTATCTTTTGAGAATGTTACACTACATGTCCAACTATATAGTTTCTAAGGAGCAGTCAAGGATATCTTTCAAATTAATTTAACGAATAATCTTTTGTGAATCTGAATATGCTTCATTGAAGGGCACATACAGCGGGTCATTAGCTACAACAAAAATTGTTTAACAAATCACACATCAATTTATACAGGTGAATATTTAATAAATATTTGTGAGTTTTTTAACATGAAGTGTCTGATGCGATTACTGTGATTGTTTACGTGCAAAAGGAAATTACAACATGCAGACTTTAATTTCTTGAACATTCTGCAGGTCACCACAATGGGAAATGGATCTCCCACACTGAATTTATTGCAAACCAAGCTGAATTTATATGGATGCCTATCTTCCAAAAAGAATATGCTCATGACAAATTATAACTACAAATTCTGCCGTCTCTATAACAAAACCGTATCTTTAAGTATTATACATGTTGAAACTCCTAACTTTAGAATAAAAGTTGTGATTATAGGCAGATGCATATCATTTCATGTACAATGCAGATAAACCACAGACCCAAATGCCACTCCATTTCAAGAACAAAATATAACTATTGTTATTGCTGCAAATTAAACAAAAATTGTGATCTGATTGAACTATTTGAGCAAAAATAGTAGTGAAAGGTATCTAAATGAATTACTTGTTCCTCTGTAATTCATGAATTCTTACACAAATGAGATTGTTGCTGCTTACTGTATGTAAATTAAGTTATATTTGATAAAAAATATACGAAGTAAACCATAGTAGTCAACTTCAATATGTACATACCAATTCTGTCCATCTAATATATGATAATACAAATATTTCGCGTAGAAGTCTAACGTCTGTTTGAAATGAGCCAAACTTTCTGCGTGTTGCAGCCTGTTGAATGGTATCGAATTGGAACAAAGAAACGATTTTGAAACTAAAATGATTTACAAACTGATGATAAGGTTTGGGCGTGCACACTTCCATAGAGACGACCAGAAGAAAATGAGACTAGTAAGAAGGCCAAAGCTCAAATACAGAAGTGTAATGTTACAATCAGTTAATAGCTTCAAACGTTTTCTTATGGCGCTAAGATGTCTAGAGAGCTATGCACATATGTAGGAAGGCCCTAGCTTCATTTCCTGAAGCGTTTTAATGAATGTGTGCTTGCTTTCCATGTACCTCAGAGAATTGAGTGTTAGGGTAATGAGCTACCAGACAATTACCATTCCAGATTTTGTAATAGCAGGGCGATGTTATCTGAATGAAGCGTATCAGTTGAAATGTGTGTAATTGCACTGTCAAACAGCTGAAAAGCACTCCCATCAGCTTATTGCCACTTCAAAATGAAATTCCTTCTTTGGCATGGTTATGCAGGCATCAAAGAGAAGGCAGCAAGTCCCAGCCTCGGGCCATTCAGCTTTGTAGATAGTAGGAAAGTTGGGCGGAAAGGAGATTTCGGGAGAATTGTTTATTTATATCGTTTTGGAAGCACAAACATTACAACCTAGTCACCTTAGTGCAAATAAGAAGGGGCCAGCTCCTTCTGCTCGGCACTTGGAAATGGTGGGCAACTTGGGTTTTGGTTGCGAGTAGCCCACTGTTCTGGAAATGGAGATTTAAAGGAACACTGCTGGCTTACAGCTGGAGCAGCTGTAACAGGGCGGGTGATCTCAAGAGGCGGCACCTTCTGGGCTATTCCTGTTTGTGTTGAAGATTAAGTACATTGTATACATTTGGAGTCGAGATAGGCAACAAGGATAAGGGACCATAGCCAAAGAGCATCAGGTGAGGAAAACTACAAACCTTCCGAAAATTCCCTTGCCCGTGGAAAGCAACTAACCCACCTTCTCAATCTGTTCCAAATCCATTTTCATACTTTTCGCATCCTGAACAAGTGCCCGGGATTGCTCCTCTTTACAATGAGGCAATTCAGCAATAAGAAGTGGACCAACAAATGATCTGCACCATGTTTGGGGTTAAATTCTAAATTTACAATCTGCCAATCAGAGAGGTTATCGTCCTTGCGAACAGACATAGCAGAGCCTTTCATCTACAAACAAAAATGATTAGCTTGTTTACTAGCTGTCATTAAATATTTATAATTTATATTTGAAAGCACATGCAGACCACACACAAACTTTGAAGGTAGAAACCAGAAACATTTAAACACAGCAAAGGCGTCTTCCCGCTTCCTGGTATTTTAATGCAACACCAACCCACACTGCAAGCGGACCTTTCACTAAACCAACTCGGTGTTTAAGTTTACATCTTCTGTATTTATAACAAAGGCTCAGTTTAAACTTTTTATAATATTCCACAAATGTTAAAATTATGCCCTTTAAAATATCACGCTTGATTCAATATGACAAAATAGTATAACCATTAACCTTGACTTAGAATTAAGTTGCTGCTGTTCATTAAAGAAAACAAAGCCACTTGCACAAGAAGACCCGGCAAAATCAGTTGAACTCATGTTTCGCTAACGGCTAAAATAATTCAAAATATTTCAGACATGAAAGTCGATTCCCTTCCCCTCCCATGGTGTACAGTTTAGGATATTATGTGGAACGAAAACAAATGTTTCCTGAGGGAATGCAATCATCAAATCCTTTTAAACGATTTATCCAAGTTGGCCACATTTGAAAACTAACAGGGTCGAGAGTAAATTGCGGAGCATGGATGCCTTTGCCTGAGGGTCTGGTCTGATCTGCTCTCTCCACCTGCACACTCCAGGGAGCGCAGGCTTAGGCAATTCTTGCAGATTTCTTTTGAGTTTTAAAGCCTGCTGGATCCCTTTTGGGCCTAACCAGTCTTCATTTCAAATTCTCCCAAAAAAAAAGTCAAGCCTTCGTGCAGCCTTGATTAACATCTGCTAACCCTCTCGCTGCCTTCCTTCAGTTCGTTTGACAATGAATTGCTTGGAGGCAAAACTTCTTAGTCATAGTGATGGGGGAGGGAAAGAAGAGGACAGATGGAAGGGTAAACATCGTAATACAGTAAGCCCTGGTGACAAATGTACTGTTATTGAAAAGGGAATTCAACAAATATAAGTTTAATCACGGTTGAAATTCTGTTTAAAGATTGTTTAAGTACAAGTGGATTGACTTTTAACAAGGATGCAACTTCTGGAAAACCCAAAGCAATTTTTGATCTCCTTCAATACTTTCCTGTCACAGGATCTGAGATGCCAATGCACTGAATGACAATCATGGATGAAAAGAGGAAAGCAGATCAGTCATTTGGATGTGTAATTTCTCAGCATTTCTTTTCAACGGGATTCTTCTCTTTCGGGATAGATATTCAAGCTCTCTTTTGGTGAACCAATTACCTATTTACACCAATTATTTCATCACTGGTCTTGTTCCATTTTTCATATACATCTGTTATCCTCCATTCACACCTTTTACAAATTAGCTTCTTTAACAAATGAATTGCACCACTTAAAGCACTTCCTTTAGAGAATAAAAGAAGCTATTAAGTGCTCTGCCTAGATTTCAAACTCTGCACATCGTAGTTAATCCCAAATGGGGAAATAATAAATAATTAACATTAATTATATTTTCCATACATTCTAATATAATTTTACAAAAACGTTGTACAGAAATGTCTTATGTTTAAAATATGACTCAATTTTATTTTCCTTTTATATGTAGTTATAAATATATTTTGTCAAAATATATGATCATATGGTCAACATTTGCACATAGGTCATAAATAATGTAATGGCGAACGCCTGTTACAAATAGTGTCCAGACATTATAAAAAGTCAATTATTATTTTTTTCAGCGACACCCACATCCCTCTACAACCATCTCCTGATAGTTCTTCAGAACAACTTTATCGTATTCGTCCAAGTAGAGCATTGATATAGGGCTGAGTTCTGTAGGGACACAGCAAGCCTTGGGGATGTTGGAATTTACAGAATTTACAAGAGTTTGCACGATAGCGTGATTAGTAGAGTTCAGGTGATCTGCCAGTGGAAACGGGCAGTCCCCGTGACAGTAAAAAGCCTGGTAACCAGGCGGTGCCACTATCCAGTCATTCCAGCCCACGTCGCTGAAATCCACATACAGAGAGTGCCTCCTGCAGTGCGATCTGTTTTTCTTGCGTTTTTGGCCTTTGCTGCTACGTTTCACCCTCCGGACCAGAGCGTGTCCTTTGCCATCGTGACTGAAAGTTACGAGCAAGGGTCTGAACTGGGACCAGTCGCCGTTCCGCTGGTGCAGCGACCTGCTAATCCTCACGTGCATACCTTGCCGGCTTTTCGTTTCGTTCAGGTTTATTACCTCGACAGCCAGCCCGTGGTTGGGTTGTTTATGCAAAGTCCACCTCAGCACTGCCGGGCTCACGTCAAAGCTCTCCCATCGTGTCCTGTTCTGGTGGACTAGTCTGGTGTCTAGGAGTCTCGTGATGAGGTCGCCCTTCTCGCTGGGGGTTCTCATGATTTCATAAACATTGATGCGGTGGAAACCCTCGTTCCAGTTCAAAACGGTGTCGATTTGCTCTCGGTACAGCCTCAGTTCTGCCGACGACAGCACCTCATTCTCGGGCACCGCGCTGATATTAAACACAAAACGAAGTTGGGTGCCTTCTCTCTGTCCTGGCATCAGCTCCAAGTGTTCTGTTCCAGAACAGAAAGACAACCCTTAAAATCGAATTTACCCATGTAAGCGCGCACATCTCTGGACTAAACTAATGTATGAAAGCCGACCGACAGAAGCCAACAAAGAGCCGCCTTGCAAAAAGCTCGCGCTCGACAAAAGAAAAGCTGTGTACAAAAGCAATGACTGCAAACTACAAATCATTGCACGAGCAAAGGACTAACTGGGAAAGGCGGCTGGCTTCAGAAAATGTTTTTGTCACCTGCCAGGAACACCCTCCCCTAGCATTTAAATCGAAACATGAACTATAAACAGTACTAGTTGGATAATTCTAAAACGGCATACATATATATACGACTATCGACTGATGTCATAATGTTTTTAATTTAAGCAGCGCAATAGATATAATTTACATTTTAAAATTATACACATGGTTGAAAGGTGTCCCAAAGAATATTGGCAATCAACAACGTCCCCCGTGGCCAAAATGTTACACAGAAACTTGGTGCAAGAATTACCCGTGTGTACATTTCACATAAACTCCCGCCATGTTCTGCTATCACTGTAAATCAAACAAAAATCAATAATCTTAAATGTTTCTTGTAGAGTGATTGCTGGTCCAGTACCTTCATGGTGGAAGCTCCTCACGGTGTTGGCCCGACTGGTGGATCTCTCGGGATATTCGAAGCTGATGTCGTGGGTGACCTCGTCCCCAGACTGGAGTCTGTAGAGATCCAGCATGTACTGGGGAACCACGGCAGATTTACTGGGCTGCGGGCGCCGGTGGAGTCCGAACATATTGAGTAAAGTGGCCTCGAATTCCCGCAGCAGTTCATGGTTTTGCGGAGAGCGACGTCCACCCGCCTGGTTTTGTTCCGCAAACTTTTTCCTTCCTTCCTCTGGTATTAGACTAGCACTACCTCCCAGTAAGACTTGGCATAATAAAATTACCATCAGCATTCGGTTACCAGGAATCATGGTGTCTCTGCGGAACAAAACAAGCAACAACAGAAAAAAAAGAATGAGAATTAAGAGCGATCTTCAGCAATCCACGCCCCAGAAAGAGAGCGCACGACACAGAAACAGAGAGTGGGAGAAGAGGTGTAATTACTTGGTCTCTCTCGGTTACAGTTAAATAGCCCATAATCAGGCAGATAGCACCATCTTGTTACTCTTTGTGTTTTCACTATCTTAGTAATTATCTTGGGCTGGTTTCTTTAGGAGCGACACAGAAAGTCTGAAACGGGCATCTTACCAAGCGGCCCATAATTGTTGAGAATGGTGGTGATGGTATGATGTGTGGGTGTGTGTGTGGTGGGGGGGGGGTAACATTCCTGAAGTGTTAAAATCGTTTTACTTTGATTGTGTACACTTTCACATCGAACAAGTTGATTATCTCCAGTCTATCGGTACATTTCCTTAATTGCTTATTGACAACCAAGGCACAAGTGCAAAAGCCATACTCTCACCCAACAGAGAGCTACAATTAATCATGCAGGAAATGATCGCAAGTACATGCTACAAGAGAAATCAAATAAATGGTTAAACACACACATATTTTTAGTGTACAAACAAATATAAATAAAATCCCACCACAACCCATTAGGAAAAAGTATAAAAAGTTCTACTCACTGACAGAAAACAAGGCAGATGAAAACAATCCATGATTCTTGACAGCCGATCTTGGACAAGTTCTTGAAAAGCTCGGGGACTCTGGAGCTGGCCGCTCGGCTACGTATTATCGAATCCCTCCTGGAACAACATTTGAATATAATGAGCAGTCTCAGCTTCCTCTCCGCGACGTCAGCCGGACCCAGCCCTGTTGCCAAACCCACACACAGGCTCCGCCCTCCCACCAATCACACGCGCCCGTCCCGCCTCAGCTACCAATCATGAGCGCCGGCCTCTTCCCATTTCAATCTACATTGCCCGTCAGTCAGAGAGCATGCGAAAGCTCCGCCCCTCGCAGTGATTTCCGCGGTGGGCGTAACCAGGGGAGGAGCCTGCGCTAACTGTCAATCAAAGCCATGTACTGAGCGCCGAGTTCGTGAAGCCGCAGCCGCACGCTGTGGGATGCCGCTCAGCTGAACGGGAGTTGGACCCTAAGGAACTGTACTTGCTTCGTAATAAGCACTGTTATTTCATCCTATGAATAATCGAAAATGGTTTAACATATATTTACGGCTGATGGATGCCACAAGCTCAGATTTTATTCACTGCGTGCTCACATTTTTATCAAATAGTTTCACAATTTATAGTAAAAGGTTTAACATTTCCCATAAGAACCCTCTGTCAAACAAGCTTTATTGCAAAAATCCAAACTATCCACAGCTTCATTAGAAAATGATTGGAAAGCTTCAAACTATCTGGGCTCGATGGGCCGAACAGCCTCCTATTGTACCAATCTAAGATTCTAATCGGCATATCAAGTGATACGAAGTACCACCGCTGCATCCTGTCCTGGGTTAGATCACACACAAGGTTATTTCTACCTTATTTCCGAAACGCCGACCAACACCCACCTTCATTAAAAGCTGGATGCAGCCCCACGAAAAACATTGCAAATTGCGTAAACGCTTCGCTGATACAAAGGTCTACAACACAATAAATGTCAGAGCACTTTTATTTCCCAGGTTGGATATGAAAGTGTTTTTCAAGTAAAACACGCAACTTCCTAATCAACACAACCTGGCATAACGTGTGTGAGCGTGGTCATGTTCTATTATGTAGTATTTTCTTGTTCACGCTAAAATCTGTTGAAACGTGATTTTAATACTGCATTTCATAATAACATGCTGAAGCTGTGGTGAATATTTTATACAAGATTCTAAAAGCACAAGTTCAATTTTACTTCCAAAACATTAATCGTACTTAATTGAGCACAGCATCAGCAGTAACCTTTAACTGAACACAGACACTCCTCCTGGCACGAAGTTTTAAAATAAGTTAAACCAGATGGAACTCGATTAGAATATCAGTCAATCGATGTTCAAAACTTTAAACTTCGATAAATACACCCAGACCCCAATATGCGCTTTTGTAAATGCAAAGCTATCAGTATTCAACAGCGCCCTCGCATTTTGTTAAATGCAGCACGTGTGACTACAATAATAAAAAAATTCATACGCAGTCGAGATAACCAGTCATTATTCTGATTAATACGCAGAAATACAATACAGAACGTTCAGAGTCTTACAACATATATGACCGATGTGTAAATCAATATTAAGTGTCACTCACCATAGATTTAACACATTTGCTCCAATATTTCCATATCTAAATCATCTGCATGATTATCACTTGACATAAAGGCGACATAGTTAGTCCAACAAGTTCGATGCCTGCGAAAGGGACCGAAAACAACGCGCCGACGAAAGTCACGGACTCATTACTCCCACATAAGTTCCATTTTAAGACACCGAGCTGCAACTAACAGTCCGACAAATAAAGTGGCCGCCTAGATCAGCAATTTGTTGCGAAGTCATGTACGTCACTGTGGTAGTTTAGCACAGAGTTCATAAAGCGTCACTTATCCGATCTCTGTAATATTTCACTTCCTTCCTGCCGAAATGGGTAATAATTGCAGATCCAACAAGCCACCGAAGATTAGCGCACCTATACCGCATAAATAAACAGGGTGCATACATTCCTCTTATCGAGCTGGCTAAACCATTTTTTAAAGATCAGTTTTCTTATAAATTACCTGTATTTTATTCAGAATTCACCCACGTGTGATTTGAATTCTTCCGGAGCGACAGAAATAGCCCGAGAGCGAAAGAAAGCCGACTGGAGGAAGCAGGCAGGCAGTCGGATAACTCAGACTACAAAGGCAATGAATGGCGATCGAAGGAGAAACGTAAAAACTATACGCTCAGTGGACGAAGTGCATCGAATAGTTTTACTCGGTAACCAGAAGCGAAAAGATGTTGAATGAAACTGAAAGAAAGAGGTTTACGTGGGATGCAAGTCCTATGAGTTTGTTATGTCATTTAAAAATGTTTGGATCCTCAAAATAAAGTTGCGAAATGTGCACTTTCATTGAAAAAGAACTATAAAATCGCGAAGATCCCTTTTTATTCCGGGCACATGCAAAATGAATCCCGTCAGTAACACAAACGTTTTTTGATCATTTTTCTAAATATACAATCGATCTACCTGGTCAATTTGGTTTCAAGATAAAGGAGATAGCTATGAATATTTGATATTTAAGATTGTGTGGTTGCATGAAAAGGGAAACCAGGGCTGTAGCGCAGTACCTTCAACAAGAAATAAATCCTTTAGTAATAATATACTTTTTACATTTTGCCATAGTGATCTTTATCCCTTCCTATTTCTCTTTACCTCTGTATTTTGGAGCAGGGAACACTTGACATGGGCAGTGTTCATGAATATCAATTTGCAAGTCTAGAAGCAAGTGTTGATAGCTACTTTGGTATACAGTACCAGAAATATGGCCAGCATTCCTTATTTTTATTTGTACTTGAGAAGGTGGTGGATGATTTGTCTGCACGAACTGCTGGCAAAATTCATATTATAGAGTCACAATTATTCCCACAGTGCTTGAAATAAACAATCAAGTCACTTTATATTTAATTTCGACCATAACTGCTGGTACAGTACCCGGTAAAAACGAAACGTTTTTCAGGACCATGGTGCTACATGAAACAATACAAAAACTACACAAAAACTATGTAAAACAACACAAAAATTTACACTAGACTACAGACCTACCCAGGACTGCATAAAGTGCACAAAACAGTGCAGGCATTACAATAAATAATAAACAAGACAATAGGCACAGTAGAGGGCAGTAGGTTGGTGTCAGAAAAGCCAATCTAGAACTGCAATTTTTTTTAAATGTTGGGAATACTCAGTCAGTCAGGCTGCTTCTGTAGAGAAAGAAATAGTTAATGTTTCATGTTAATGGTATGCTGAGGATTTCTAGCACTTTCTATATTAACTCCCACAGTACTGACGAATAGGGAGTTCCAGGATGCGTGGGAGACCCAGCAATACATTTCCAAATCATGAAGATGAGCAGCTTGGATGGAACTTTCCCTTCTACCGACTGTCCTTATCCTTCTTGGTGACAGAGAGTATGGATTTGCAAGTCGGAGTAGCTGCAATCGACAGTGCATACTGTAGCAACGGCATGCTGGTTGTGGAGGTAATGAATGCTTTGTGATGGATTGGGTGATAGTTGCTGATAACTGAACTTACAGCAGAAAACTAGGACCTTTGGTCAACCAGTCCACGCTGACCATCAAATACCAATTTACACCAACCTTACACGGATCCTGTTTTTGTTCCACGGGGGTGCTGGTAGGCGGACCCAAAAGCAAGACACAGACACTGAAGTTCTAGGAACAGGACTAGGTTTGTCAAGAAAGCAAGGTCAGTCAGGAAGAAACAACGCTGGACATTGACACAGGCCCTGGACGAGACTAGGATTCAGGGCCTGAGCTAGGACTCGGGCTAGAAGCACGGGACCCAGACGTGAACTAGGAACAAGGAGCCTGGACTAGGAACACGGAACTCCAGAACCAGAGTCTGGACAAGGACTCAGAAACCCGGGTCTAGGCTGGGTCTTGGGACTAGGATCTTGGCAAGGACAGGACAGGACAAGGAACCTCCAGGGCAGGATGTGGCTCTTGAACTAGGTTTGGCTCAGCTCTTGGACTCGGCTTGGTTAGGCTTTTGGGTACAGAGCCAGGACTGCTCCTTGAAGTGCAGGGCCTGGACCCTTTCTAGGACAGGGCCAGGATGACTGCTGCGGTAAACTGCCAAGGATTTGGATGGGGATGATCCAGCACAGGATGAGGAATCTCCAGCACCAGGCTGGGCGAGGACATGAAGCTCAGACTTGGACAGGGCTGGAACATGTTGCCTGGACTAGGTCTTGGAACACAGAAACACAGAGCCTTGGACTTGAGCATGGGAACAGGGAACACAGAGTCAGGACCCCTCTTTGGGAACAGGACATAGGGCTGGGACTCGTACACAGAACACGGACACTAAACACGGGGACACAAAGAGACAGTTACAAACTCAATGATAGATAGTTCCTTCTCTTGGCGTGGCAAGGCTCCAGTCTCACTTTGGCAGTTGAACTGAGAAGGTTGCAGAAGGAAAGGGGAAGGGAACAGTCCAGCAGGGAATCCTTGGTTTGAGAGGTATTTATGTGCCAGCCTAAAATGAGAATCAGGTGCCTCAATTAAGGCATCCAATAGAACAAGGCAAAAACAGGAAAACCCGGAATAAGGAATTGACAGACTGGATGGTGAACCAGAATGCGGACTTCACGGACCAGACCATGACAGTTTTATTGCCCCAATACTGCCATCAATTCCTTCCAGGTTGTTTCACTCACTCTACACATATTTGTGAGTTGAGAGTTAAAAACAACAGTTATCACTTCAATTTCCACCATTTGAGGCAGAAATAACTATCTTTTATGGTGCTAACGTCATTACAAGCACAACAAGCATTGCAGAAATCCCAGCCTTGCTGAAGCAAATTTCACTCAGACTTACCCAGTCCAATTTCATGATGAACAGTATTATTGTCAAGTAATATTTGCTGCCTTGTTAAAATAAGTTTAAAATACCTTTGATTTTTCATTTCTGCATAAAACCAGTACAAATGTGTCCATTAACACACACAAAATGCTAGATGAACTCAGCAGGTCAGATAGGATTGATAAAGGTAAATCAACAGCTGATATTTTGGGCCCAGGTCCCTGCTGCACCTAGTGACCCTATGATCTCCGTCTCAGAGGCCGATGTTAGGCTGTCTTTAGAGCGAGTGAACCCTCGCAAGACGGAAGGTCCCGATGGAGTACCGGGTAAGGCTCTGAAAACCTTTGCCAACCAATTAGCGGGAGTACTCAAGGGCATTTTCGACTTCTCACTGTTGTGGGCGGAAGTTCCCACTTGCTTCAAAAAGGCAACAATTATACCAGTGCCTAAGAAGAATAATGTGGGCTGCCTTAATGACTATCGCCTGGTAGCAGTCACATTGACAGTGATGAAATACTTTGAGAGGCTGGTTATGACTAGACTGAACTCCTGCCTCAGCAAGGACCTGGATCCATTGCAATTTGGTTATCTCTATAATAGGTCAATGGCAGATGCAATCTCAATGGCTCTCCACATGGCCTTAGACCAAAAAGACAACACAAACTTTCTTGCTTTCAAGAAAGAGATGGATAGAGCTCTTAAAGATAGTGGAATCAAAGGTTATGGGGATAAGGCAGGAACTGGATCCTGATTGTGGATGATCAGCCATGATCACAGTGAATGGCGGTGCTGGCTCGAAGGGCCGAATGGCCTACTCCTGCATCTATTGTCTATTGTCAAACACCTACGTCAGGATACTATTCATCGACTATAGCTCAGCATTTAATACCATCATTCCCACAATCCTGATTGAAAAGTTGCAGAGCCGGGGTCTCTGTACCTCCCCCTGCAATTGGATCCTCAACTTTCTAATCGGAAGACCACAATCTGTGCGGATTGATGATAATATCTCCTCCTCGCTGACTATCACCTCAGTGGTGTGTGCTTAGCTCACTGCTCTACTCTCTATATACACATGACTGTGTGGTTAGGCATAGCTCAAACACCATCTATAAATTTGCTGATGATACAACCATTGGTAGAATCTCAGATGGAGACAAGAGAGTGTACAGGAGTGAGATATACCAACTAGTGGAGTGGTGCCGCAGCAACAACCTGGCACTCAACGTCAGTAAGACGAAAGAGCTGATTGTGGACTTCAGGAAGGGTAAGACGAAGGAACACACACCAGTCCTCTTAGATGGATCAGAAGTGTAGAGAGTGAGCTGTTTCAAGTTCCTGGGTGTCAAGATCTCTGAGGATCTAACCTGGTCCCAACATATCGATGTAGTTATAAAGAAGGCAAGACAGCCGCTGTACTTTATTAGGAGTTTGAAGACATTTGGCATGTCAAGAAATACACTCAAAAGCTTCTATAGTTGTACCATGGAGAGCATTCTGACAGGCTACATCACTGTCTGGTATGGAGGGGCTACTGCACAGGACCGAAAGAAGCTGCAGAAGGTTGTAAATCTAGTCAGCTCCATCTTGGGTACTAGCCTACAAAGTACCCAAGACATCTTCAGGGAGCGGTGTCTCAGAAAGGCAGCTTCCATTATTAAGGACCTCCAGCACCCAGAGCATGCCCTTTTCTCATTGTTACCATCAAGTAAGAGGTACAGAAGCCTGAAGGCACATACTCAGTGATTCAGGAACAGCTTCTTCCCCTCTGCCATCCAATTCCTAAATGGACATTGAATCTTTGGACACTACTTCACTTTTTTTTTTAAAATACAGTGTATGCAGTATTTCTGTTTTTGCACATTTTAAAACCTATTTAATATATGTATACTGTAATTGATTTACTTATTTATTATTCTTTAATCTTTTTCTCTCTCTGCTAGATTATGTGTTGTATTGAACTGCTGCTGCTTAGTTAACAAATCTCACGTCACATGCCAGTGATAATAAACCTGATTCTGATTCTGATGCTGATTAACCAAGACTGGAAAGGAAAAGGATAGAAGCCAGAAGTAAAATGTGGAGGGAGGGGGGAGGTGGGAAGGGGAGGAAAACAGGCTGACATGTGATATTAAAAACGCAAACATGAGGAATTCTGCAGAAGCTGGCATGTTGCTTGACATGTGATATGTGAGTCCAGGTGAGGGGGAAGATATCTAGTTGTGGGAAGGGAGGAGGATGAAAGGGAATGATGTGAGAAGCTACAAGGTGATAAGTAGAAGAGGCAAAGGGCTGAAGAAAGAATGCGATAGGAGAAGACAGTAGACCAGGGAATAAAGGGAAGGAGGTTGGTCCAGAAGAGAATGATGGGCAGGTAATGAGGATGTGGGACGGGAAGAGAAGGGATGAGAGGTGTGGGGCAGAAGAGAGTGGATATCAGAAGTTAGTGAAATCAATGTTCATGCTGTCAGGTTGTAGACTACCAAGATGGAATATGAGGTGTTGCTCTTCTAACCTAACTTTAGCCTTATAAAGGTAGTAGAGGAGGCCAAGAAAGACAGGTTGATGTGGGAACAAGAAGTGACATTGAAATGGGTGGCCACCACGAGATCCTGGCTGTTGTGGAGGACAGAGAAAAGGTTCCTGATGAAGCAATCCCCCAATCTGTATTGGGTCTCACCAATGTAGAGACAGTCACTCCGGGAGCACCAGATGCAATAAGTGACCCAACAAACTCACAGGAGAAGCATCACCACGACTTTGACGACTGTTTAGGGCCCTGAATGGTGGTGAGGGAAGAAGTGTAGGGGCACGGCTGGTACATAGCACAGTTGCAGAGAATCATTGAGTGGTGGCTGAGGGAAAGAGAAATCTTCTACCTGTTAAGTTGGGTGGGTGGGGGGAGGTGGGCTGGATGAGATGACAGCAGACATGAGAAATTGAGAAGATACAGGTGAAGACGTACATTTTAATGTATATCTGATTTGCTCATTAAGTTTGTAACTCAAAAATTGGCCCGCCATTGATATATTCAAAGATATCAAAGATAGTGAGAAAGTTATACTAGATGTAGATATCTTCATCTGACAGTATTCTTTTGGGTTCATTCTTATTAACTTCCATTCCACATTTATCAGTGTGCTATTACAAAAGCATATAGAATGGGAATTCTTGTTTGAAGTTGTTATGTGGGGAGGTTTAGTCACTCACAACAAGAGAGGTTAGAATATAAATTCTTAAAGTAAGGTTTGAATATGTAGAAGAAATTCTCAGTTGTTGAACATGATGCCCTGATGAAGGGTCTCGGCCTGAAACGTCGACTACTTATTCTTTTCCATAATTGCTGCCCGGCTGATTTCCTCCAGCACTTTGTGTGCGTTTCTCATTTATTGAATGCCATTTAGGAAGAGTGAAAATGTCATGTGTTGGGTCCTGCTGCAGTATTTCTCATTGCTGACTTCTCCTTAATGATTTGATGTGTAGTGGTTTGATTGTTATCATGCTCAGTCTAGAGGCCAGAGCTGTGGTTTTTATTTTATAATTATTCTTGAGTGTAGTTAAATACAGTGGATGCTAGTCAACTGGGCCATCATTTAAGAGGTGCAGCTGCTTATTTGGGACAACTCTTAAAGAACAAAAACTAATCAGGAAAATAGCTAGGATATCCTTCACTTATTTGGGACATTGTGCCACTAAATTGCTGAACAGTTTCTAACTGGCATCTGTCATGTGCACTTGCATGGCCATTAGACACTACACAATGTTTAGAGTGAACAGTTTTTAAATAGTGTCAGTTACATGTGTTTGTGTTAAAAAAAATCAGTGACTTTTTTCACTGATAGTTGGCGAGAAATAAGCAATAAGATAATTCAGAACTGTTTTGCTCACTGCGGTTTCAAGCATTCAGGCTTGGAGAAACCAGAAACAGTCAGGAGTGAAAATGAAACAATTTCACTGCTTCAGCAAGTTAGGAACAACAAATAATTTGAAAGTATCTACAATCATCTTGAATGTTACAATGAAAATAAAGATTTGGAGGATGCAATCCTCTAAAGTATTGTGTGAAGGCAGCCTATTATCTACAGTAGGTGTTGGCACTGATTTTATTCACTTACAGTCAATCAAAAGAACATCACAGCGTTCTCTGGGTGAATTCCTCCCTCAATAACTATTAGGAACAAAAACACAATTTTATAGTACTGTATTAGTGGTTTTCTAATTTCTTTTAATTTTCTTTAAATATGAAATTTGTTACTCACAAACAGTAGCTCTTTTTTATACCTTCTTAATTATTTTGATGAAACTTTGGCTAATTGGGGCAGCTGCTAAATTAGGCCAAAACGTACTCATCCCGTTTGTCCCAATTAACCGGAATCCACTGGAAAATATATAAATATCTGTGAATAGTTTGTTTGCCATTAAACTGAATGTTTAATCAATCAAAAACACAAGAGATTCTGCAAATGCTGGAAACCTGGAGGTAGATACACAAAATGCAGGAGAAACTCAAATCAGATAGTATCTAGGGTGGGAATAAGCAGTCGACATTTCCTTAATCATGTGTAACTAGAAGAATTTATTAACATTATTTTCAGCTGAGAGGATCACATTTTATAGAATTCAATGTGGAACCCATCAGACCACAGTTGTTGCCAAAATGTTGTTGTTGTCATGGCTGCCTGTGACTCTAATTGCCTGGATTAGACAATTGAAAGAGTTGCTTCAGTTTGGGAGGTTTGCTACATAAAGAATGCAAGCAAAGTACTTTGATATCCTGAATTACAAATTGTATATTACCTGATATTCTGAATTATAAACAACATATCCTACGGAAGGTAGTGGATTTGGCCCAGTACATCACGAGTAAAACCTTTCCAACCATTGAGCACATCTAAATGAAACGTTGCTGTAGGAAAGCAGCATCCATTACCAGGCCATCTTTTTTCTCGCTACTACCATCAGGTAGAAGGTACAAGAGCCTCAGGACTCGCGCCACCAGGTTCAAGAACAGCTACTACCCCTCAACCGTCAGGCTCTTGAACAAAAGGGATAACTACACTCATTTAAGGACTTTTTTATCTTGTTATTTATTGGTCCTTATATATATCTGCATTTGCATAGTTTGGTATCTATTGATCCTGTTTACAGTTACTGTTCTATAGATTTGCTAAGTATCCCCACAGAAAAAGAATCTCAGAGTTGTATGTGGTGATATGTATGTACTCTGATAATCAATTTTACTTTGGCTTTGAGTAACATTTTATACTATTTCAACTGCAGTACAGATAATTTACAAATGAATTCAAGAAGAAAGTGAGTAGAGAGTATGGAATTTACTTACAGGTTAGTGGTAGAGACAGGCTTCATGCCAAATTTGCATGATAGATTTAACTGGTAGATAAACTAGACTTGTGTACAGGGCAGTAGATAAATTATGACTATTCACTTGTAACTACACTACATTACGTGAGTCAAAAATCTGTATTTGTAATTGAAAATCAGCTCAGGAAACCAATTTTGGACAGAACAAATAGTCATAGTCATAGTCATAGTCATACTTTACTAATCCCGGGGGAAATTGGTTGACGGGAAATAGACAGGTTGCTGATACAATTAAATTACTAATAAAGTTTAAATGAATTTTCAGCATCATTCCCCTCTGAAATGTTGTCTATTGCAATGATACATACTTGGCTTTGAAGTAATGCTTGGTTCAAGTATTGCAGAAAGCATCCCAGAAGGGCCATTTATCTCTGTGGTGAGAACGTTTTCAAATATTGGTTGCTGTCTGATATCAGTTCTAAGATCCCTGGCACCCAAATATCATTAAGTCGGTTGTGCAAAACATCCACATTAAAAGGAAATGATGACTGATTAGAAAAGAAAAGCTACCATTCTATTTAACTTTTTAAATAGAGCTACTAAATGGCAATAAAAATTAATTATTTTAGCATAGAAGAAAAAAATAAAGTCATTATAAATCCACTATACTTTAAGCATTCCAGAGTTTAAAGGGAAGATAATTACCATGTAGGTAATAATTATGGCATTGTAAGCCAATAAGAAGAAATTTAAGAAGAAATATCATGTAATATTTTCAGGATTTTTTACAGTAAGACTGAACTGGACAATTCTGAAATTCTCATGATATTTATTTTATTCTCATTGATGCTGAAAAACGTGAAGGATACAAAGGAGGGCTGAATCTCAGAAAATAAGGTTGGAATTTCTTAGAGTTTCATCAAACTTAACTTAAATTTCAGAATTTATTTTTTGGAGGCAGTTATTGGGTTTTAACAATTCGCTCTCAAATGTACTGAGGTACAGTGAAAAACTCGTCTACATACCAACCATTCAGATGAATTCATTACAACGAGCTAGTACAAGGTAAAAGAAAAGCAGAGTGGAGAATAAAGCTTTACACTGCAGAAAAGGTGCAGTGCAGGTAGACAGTAAGGTGCAAAGTCACCACAAAATAGATTGTGAGGTTGATAGCACATCTTATTGTACCAGGAAAACATTCCATACTCTTATAACAGTGGGATAGAAGATGTGACAGCAGGACAGAACTGCTATGGTGTTTTGAGGCCACCATGAAGAAGGCACAAAATAAGCTGTGATAACAAATGTAACGGGTATTCTCTACAAAAACATAATGTGTGGGGAGGATGCACCAAATGCAGTTTGGGCATTTCATTTCAAGGCACTCCTACATGTGGAGTGTGTTATTAAGAATCGTAAGCGTTAGAGCAAACTTCGTAAATCGAATGTTCATAAATTAAGGAATTACTATATTTGGGTCGATGATTATATTCGATCAGATTGGTATGGAAAAGAACTGAAAACATTCAGGCATTAGTTGGGTTGGAATTAGCTGTGGTTGAGCTGTATTTTAATGTTATATTCAACTAGACCTCTAATACAAATGTCTCTACTAAAACATAATGTAACATAGTGATCCAATTACTGTAAACTTATTTACACTCGTCTACTTCTATCATTTCATTGTTTTGCTCTTTAAATCTGACAAATGCTCTCCTATAT
This sequence comes from Mobula hypostoma, assembly GCF_963921235.1. Lineage (NCBI taxonomy): Eukaryota > Metazoa > Chordata > Chondrichthyes > Myliobatiformes > Myliobatidae > Mobula > Mobula hypostoma. The sequence goes on from NC_086097.1 coordinate 53,989,883, forward strand.
CAGTATTAGATATCCTCTTTAAAAATGATATGGATTTCTATTTCATGTAGATGCTTTCTTTCAGCCATCAAACAAAGCAACATACACAAAAGTTCAAGGTCACAGACATACTTTGAAAGCTGCGAACAAGGTTTAAATTTGTGTCAATTCAAACATGATGCGCCCTATAAACAGAAGATGTGAAAAGCCTGAACTTATGAACTAGTTTAGTTTAAACAGAGGAAGTCCTACTCCTCCCACCAAGAACTCCTGATTTCCCCTGGGGACTAAATGTCTGAAGGGCACATTGTATCAGAGCCATCAAAGAGTGTGTGTATGATGGACAAGCCCTTATCCAGCAGAACAAGTTTAGCCCCTAATTAGGAAGTTAATTGCAGGTTTTGATATTAGATACAACAGGAATTTAAATAACAAACAAAAGAGAACTACCTAAAAACAATTTTGAAAAAAAAGATAACATCCTTAAGCAAGTAAGCAAGTTGAATCTGTGTACCCAAACTCAAAACCAGATTTTCACTTTGTACTTCTTTGGGTTTTGTAACCAATTGTAAGCTAACCTTTCATAGATTAAATTTATACAGTTATGCACTGTACCGCTGCAGCAAAACACAAATTTCACGACATATATCTGTGATAATAAATCTGGTTCTGATTTAAAGAATCATTTGAAGTAGAGGTATTTCCATGACTCCATTTCTCCAATGTTTCTGCATCAATGTATTGTGAGGTTCACAGATAATGTTTGCAAGAAGATAAGACTTCCTTCTGAACATTATAATAGCCGTTACAAAACTATTGTGTATTTCTTTCACTATTTTCTGAACAAAAATATCATCGTTCAATAAATGCTTCCTATAAATACATAAATATACAAATAAATATATTTGGTCACCATCACATACTTGTACCAAAATGGTCATTACTAAATTACAATTAAAGGTCACTGATATGCATCTCATAATGTTAAAAGTACCTACTTAAGGTGCTCTAGGTGGAGGGCTCTCCTTTCGATTCCTGCTAGGGTAAGAATTACTACTGTCAGGTAATATACCTGTCTCCTGTTTTCTCTGCTAAAGGGATTTTTCTTCTTATTCCTGTTCTCTAATGTCAGGACTTAGTTGTTTGTCAAAAGAAGCATTCTGCAGGAGAAAGGAAATGTATTGGAAAAAATTTGGTGCTGACAGTGATGGTCCGAGTGCCGAGAATGGAGACCTGAACAATATGATGGAAGCCCAGTGATGGAAGCAAATGTCAATAAGAGAAAGTTTCAAACTGAAGAATGCTTAAATAAAGATGGGAATATAGATTGTGTGCTTAACCATGGCACTTAAGAAAGCTGGGTATACTAGGATACCATGGAATGATTGATTGGCTACGGCAGAATTGGCAGAAGAGACAATGAGAACGTTGTTGTAAAGTTGTGGATTGTGTTGCCAGTAATGATAATTGATTGGACTTTCCTCTTGATATGGTACATAATGATCCAATTGAGCACTATCTCACTATTATTTACTAGCAAAGGTGTTTCGAACAATAGGTGCAACAAAGAAGCATGATCATGATGGCAGAGTCACCATTACCTGTTGTGCAAGTGCTAAAGTTATTTATAAAGTATAACTATTTATAATACTTGCAGAAAAGAATGAGTGAGTGACAGTCATTATAACGTGGCTGTGTTAAAAGTCAGTAATATGTAAACTGGAGCTCTATTTTCAAACACAGAAGATTAAAATTCTTTATTTTAGTAAAGAATATTTGATAAAATTTTATTTTAATATAATTTATTACGACAAAGAAGAAATTAATTCAGCTTGTGCTGGCTCCCTGTACAATCTCATTAGTCTACCTGCTCCTTTATTTTCCTGTATTCTTGCAATACATTTTCTCCCAAACGCTTATTATTTCTGTTTTGGCTCTTTTGCACCTAACTTTAAACTTCTATAGCTGCACAGTGGAGACTATCCTGCCTGGTGCAATGGCCAGGAACGGAAGACTACAGAAAGTGGTGGACCAGCCCAATCCAGCCCAGCCAAAGCCCTCCCTCCCACTGAATGCAGTTACATGGAGTGTTGTCACAAGAAAACAACATCCATCGTCAAAGACCACCACCACCATCCAGACCATACCCTCTTCCTGCTACTACCAGAAGTATGGTAATCCAGAAGTGCCGAGGCCTTAGGTCCCACACCACCTGGTTCAGAAACAGTTATTACCCTAAACCATCAGTCTCCCGAATTGGTGTGGATAATTTCATTCACTACTACTCTGAACTGATGCTACAATCGACAGACTTATTTTCAAGGATTCTTTACAACTCATTTTATCAGTATTATTTTTATTTGCACAGTTTATTTTGCACACTGGCTGCTTGTCAGTTTTGTCTGTTTATATACAGTTTTTCATAAAACTATTGTATTTTTTCCCCCTGTAAACGCATGCAAGGAAAAGAATTTCAAAGTAGTATATGGTAACATTACAGGTGCTGCCGGGCCTGCTGAGTTCCTCCAGCATTTTGCATGGTAACACATGCTAATTTTGATGATAAATTTACCTTGAACTTTGAACTTTAAAATGCCTTTCTGTCAGATCACCAGCAGGTGGTGAGAGTGGGCTCCCTCACCTCCACCCCTCTGACTCTCAATACAGGAGCCCCTCAGGGCTGTGTACTAAGTCCCCTCCTTTACTTCTTGTATACCCACGACTGTGTCGCCATCCACAGCTCTAATCTGCTAATTAAATTTGCCGACGACACTACATTGATTGGCCTAATCTCAAACAATAATGAGGTGGCCTACAGGGGAAGAAGTCATCTCTCTGACACAGTGGTGTCAAGAAAACAACCTTCCTCAATGTTGCAAAAACAAAGGAACTGGTTGTGGATTACAGGAGGAATGGAAACGGGATTATCCCTATTGATATCAATGGATCTGGGGTTGAGAGGGTGAACAGCTTCAAGTTTCTCTGCATCCACATCACCGAGGACCTCAGGTGGTCTGTACACACCAGCTGTGTGATGAAAAAGGCACAACAGCACCCTTTTCACCTCAGATGGTTGAGGAAGTTTGGTATGGGCCCCCAAATCCTCAGAACTTTCTATAGGGGCACAACTGAGAGCATCCTGACTAGCTGCATCACTGCCTGGTATGGGAACTGTACCTCCCTTAAATGCAGGGTTCTGCAGAGGGTGGTGTGGACAGCCCAGCACATCTGTAGTTGTGAACCCCAACCACAGTCTATTCCAGCTGCTACCATCTGGGAAGCGGTACTGCAGCATAAAAACCAGGACTAACAGGCTCTGGGACAGCTTCTTCCACCAGGCCATCAGAATGATTAACTCACGCTGATTTGAGTGCATTTCTATGTTACATTGACTGTTCTATATTATAAATTACTATGATTGCACATTGCACATTTAGACAGAGACGTAAAATAAAGATTTTTACTCCTCATGTATGTGAGGGATGTAAGAAATAAATTCAATTCAATTCATTAAGCCAAGGCAAACAGAGCACTACAGGGACAATGTTAAACTCCACATATATGGTATCTGGGATCATGATTGAACCCACATCCTTTGAGCTATGAAGCAGCAGCACTAATTACTGCATTGCCCATATAATAATCCAAAGTTCAATTAGAAAATGCAGGAAGTATCTATCTGATCAAGCGGCACCTATGGAGACAGTAACAGGTTAATGTTTCAAGTCAACGATTTTCCACTATGAGAATATTTCTATAGTATTTTTCATGATTGGAGTGTTCATAGTATTTGTATAGCACACTATGTGTTCACAGTGCACATAGGAAACTGACCCTTCATCCTTCTATTAAAAAATATCTCAGGATTTGGCCATCACTGCCAGGTCCAGCATTTATTACCCATTCCTTATTAGACAAGTACAGCTGTGATCGTCTCTGGTCCCGTGGCCTTCACTCACGACCACTGCAGAACCTACCCAGAAACTCTTTTCTCAGGGCTCAGGTAGCTCTGTCAGCAGTGATGCTACAAAGTCACTCTGAGTGACGGGCTTCAATGCCCTTCACCCTGTGTACATTTCATCGTCTTTAACACCCTTAGTGCTGGGGTGTACAAAATGCATGGGAGACCCTGGAAAGTACAGAGCCACAGTTGTACCTTGGTATAAATATCCAAGAATATCTGACTGGAGCAGCTCAGATCTGAGATATCTGCCCTTATTATCCAGGGCACAGAATATAAGCGTTGGGAGGTTATGGTACAACTATGTACTGTGTTCCGTTTATGTAGATGCAGAAGAGATTCATCAAGATGTTGCTTGTGATTAAGCATTAAAACTTTGAGGATAAAACGGATAGACTTGGTTTGTTTTCTTTTGAGCAGAGAAGTCTGAATTGTGACCCGATAGAGTTTCTATGTACAAAATGGTGAGAGGCAAAAGTAGTAAGAATCTTTGCTTCTCAGCAAGTTTTAAGGTAAGAGGAAGAATGACTTCACCCTAAAGATAGTTTAAACAGAACTGCCATGAATTTTTTGTATGATTTTGCAGCCACAAGACCTGTCTTTTGTAATGAAGAATAAGCTGAGTTTTCCCATTCAGTGCTTAGTCCTCCAACATTCTAAAAGGCATCCGTTAGTCTTGTGAGACCCTGGATCTGAGCCTGGAAAGTCTTCACTCTCCAGGGCGTAGGCCTGGGCAAGGTTGTATGGAAGACCGGCAGTTGCCCATGCTGCAAGTCTCCCCTCTTCATGACACCAATGTTGTCCAAGGGAAGGGCATTAGGACCCATACAGCTTGGCACCAGTGTCATCGCAGAGCAATGTGTGGTTAAGTGCCTTGCTCAAAGACACAACACGTTACCTTGGCTGGGCCTCGAACTCACAACCTTCAGATCGCTAGTTGAATGCCTTAACCACTTGGCCATGTGCCCACTCCTCCAACATTAATCATTGGGTATGTCCTGTCCCTTTGACAGGATAGACACACATAGAGTGAATGACCATGTGGCACTCAGGAGCGAGAGAGTAGCACCAGGCAAGGAAAGTTCCCTCTGCTTCCTGAGCTCCTTCCGCATTCTGTGTGTGTTGCACAGAGGTGGTGTTCATGGGTTCAATATCAATTTAGACATCAGATGGTAGAGGGGAAGAAGCTGTTCCTGAATCACTGAGTGTGTGCCTTCAGACTTCTGTACCTCCTTCCTGATGGTAAGCTTGAAGAGGGCATGTCCTGGGGGGTGGAGGTTCTTAATTATGGACGCTGCCTTCTTAAAGCACCACTCATTGAAGATGTCTTGGATACCATGGAGTAATTAACCTACTCTTAAAAATATTGGTGATATTAAAAAGGATCAAAAGGGGAAGAATTATTTTCCACAATAGAAAGCTAATATTTAGTTTGGCAGAATCACAGTCAACGTCTCCTCTGACTCAAAACTAACTTTAGATTAGCCTGTCCTTCATTCAACAACTTTCTGCACTTTCCTTTGATCTTGTGCAGTAGCCACGCCCCGCCCGCCCCCCACACCATACCAGATGGTGATGTAGTCAGTGTGAATGTCTCCACGGTACATTTGTAGAAGTTTTCAAGTGTTTTCTTTGACAAACCAAATCTTCTCAAACTCCAAATGAAATATAGTCACTGTCTTGCCTTCTTTGAAGTTGCATCATTATGTTGTATCCAGGTTAGGCCCCTCAGAGATTTTGAAACCAGGAACCTGAAATTGTTCACTCTCTCCACTTCTGATCCCTCTGTGAGGATTGGTTTCGGTTCCCTACACTCAGCTTTTCTTGTTCTACCCACCCAATCAAAGGGGCTCTGTGAGGCTCTGATTTAACTTTTCAGGCCCGTAAGTAATCACTTCCCATTTCACAGCCGCTAGGTTGCAACTACAGTAGATGCAACATCCATTTTCTATCTCCCTCCTTCCCACTATCCAAACCCTAAAGATTTTTTTGCTGAGTCAGTTATTTACTTGCATTCAATTTACTATAGTAAGCTAGAGGCAATCCTTACAGGATGTAGTCCCTTTACATTGGGAAGACCAAACGCAGACTGGGTGATTTCATTGCAGAACACTTCTCTTATCTGACCCCAGTGACCTCTCTGATGACGATGGCTGGTTCTTCGCTTGCAAAGATCAGGAGGGAATACCTCCATCGCTGTAGGACTTTTCTCTCTGCCTAGGTTTAAGTGAGAATTGGTGCGCACAGACGGATTCCACTCTTCAGGCCAAGGGACGTTCCACAATGGCAAAGTGAGCTGCGACAACCGCTAGGCTAAAGGTTGAGAATTGGAGTTTTCCTTCTCCTAGACCGACTGCCTGGCAGGGCTAACGAGTCCCACCTACCCAAGTTTGGAACCAGAGCTGTCCTTCTCCTAGGCCAGCCAAGGCTAATGAGCTCAGCCTGCCCCCCAAGTTATACCGCAGGACAGTGACCTCTCTATGCTCAGCTGTATACACAAACTCTTGGAACAGTATCTTATCTTTTAATTAAAGTGATTACTACTTTCTGGATTGAATAATAAGCTCAAAAGTTACAGATCATTAGCATGTCCGACCATCTCACCACCTTCCTTTTCAGATAAATATTCTGAACCTTTTAAATCAGAATCAGGTTTTTTATCAACAAACAAGAAAAAATCTGCAGATGCTGGAAATCCAAGCAACACATACAAAATCCTGGAGGAACTCAGGAGGCCAGGCAGCATCTATGGAAAAGAGTACAGTCGACGTTTCGGGCTGAAACTCTTCCTCAGGGCTCATTTCCATAGATGCTGCCTGTCCTGCTGAGTTCCTCAAGCATTTCGTGTGTGTGTTGCTCAGATTTATTATCACTACCTTATATGAAGTGAAACTTAAACACGAGGAATTCTGCAGATGCTGGAAATTCAAGCAACACACATCAAAGTTGCTGGTGAACGCAGCAGGCCAGGCAGCATCTCTAGGAAGAGGTACAGTCGACGTTTTGGGCCGAGACCCTTCGTCAAGACTAACTGAAGGAAGAGCTAGTAAGAGATTACTAAGTGAAACTTGTTGCTTTGTGATAGCAGTACGTTACAAAGACATAAAATTACTGTAAATAATGTATTATTTCTTAATGCATGCATTACTAAATGACAATAAAAGAGGACTACGTGTCTTCATAATCTAATTACAAAATAAATTAATAGTGCAAAAAAAGGAATAACGAGGTAGCGTTCATGGACCATTCAGAAATCTCATGGTGGTAGAAGCTGTACCTGAATTATTGAGTGTAGGTTTTCAGACTTCTGTACATCCTCCCTGATGATAACAATGAGAAGAGGGAATGTCCTGGATGCTGAGGGTCCTTTGTGATTAATGCCTTCTTCTTGGCACATTGCTCTTGCAGATGTCCTCGATGGAGGTAGGGTTGTGTCGGTCCACAACCCTCTGCATTCTCTAGCAACTCTGTACATTGGAGTCTCCCAAGAGAATCACCAAGTATTCCATTTTACAACTACTACAGCCAAAATCTGCAACCACAAGCAGCGTAGTAAGTAACATTGTTCACACACAACTCCATCCAAGCTTGTGTCAGAATGCCCTCCACCACACATCTATAGAAATTTGCAGGGGTATGTGCTGACATACCAAATCTCCTAAAGCTCTTAATGTAGTATAGCTGCTGGTTTTCCTTCTTTGTGATAGCATCAATACATTGTGCCCTGGATAAATCGTCTGAGATGTTGATGTCCAGGAACTTGAAGCTGCTCATACTGCTGATCTCTTAATACGGACTGGTGTGTGTTCTCCTGACTTCCCCTTCCTGAAGTCCACACTCCATTCCTTGGTCTTGCTGACGTTGAATGCAAGGTTGTTGTGATACCACTCAACCAGCTAACCCATCTCATTCCTGTAAACATCCTCACTACTATCTAATATTCTACCAACAATTGTGGTGTCATCGATAAATTTATAAATGGATCTGAGTGGAGAGCTGCATCTAGCCACACAGTCATGAGTATAGAGAGAATAGAGCAGTGGGCTAAGCACATATCCTTGAGGTGCGCCAGTGTTGGTTGTTAGCGAGAAGCAGATGTTGTTACCATTCCATACAGACGGTGGTGTCCCACTGACCAAGGGGAGGGTCTAGGTGCAGAGGGACATACAGAGGCCCAGGTTTAGAAGCTTGATGATCAATACTGAGGGAGGGCTGGTATTGACCACCAAGCTGTAAGTGATAAACAACAGCCTGATGTATACTTTACTGCTATCTAGGTGTTCCAAAGCTGAGTGGAGAGCTAGGGTCACTCCATCCACTGCAGCCTTGTTGTGGAAGTAAACATCATTTTCCAACAGAATGTAATTTATGCTTTCAGCTAATGCTTACAATTGGTTCAATATTTGGCATGAGACTGGTATGATGGTTTCTTTGAAAATGTTTCAATTGGCTAAGTAAGCAAAAGCTACCAAACTGGAAAAGTTGAAGGAACAAGAGAAGAGAAACTACTAAATATGCACATTTAGTTTCATCTCAGTTAAAATTTTATTTTGTTATTAATTTTAATAATGACAAAGGATTCTACAGATAGGATTAGATTTATTCATCCGGGATTCTTTGGTAGATTCAGCATTACACACCCTTTGCCTCGGAGATAATAGCTTTCTCTTTCTGCTTGACAAAATAGAGAAGTATGCTCAATTGTAAAAATCTTGATGCCATCTAGTGGCTATAAAGTATTGCCAATTTTCAATATGCAAGATCTGTTACCATTAATTAATAACTTCTGAATATGGGCCATAGTAACACAATTCAGGTGTTTGTTATCCAGCATGGTTTCCTGTAAAAAAACATTCAACAAGTTTATTTCACTCAACTTGCAATCAGAAGACACTCTCTATAGACCCTAGTACCTCTTTGTACGCAAGTTACACACATAAAAGTTGCTGGTGAACGCAGCAGGCCAGGCAGCATCTCTAGGAAGAGGTGCAGTCGACGTTTCAGGCCGAGACCCTTTATCAGGAAGCCTGATGAAGGGTCTCGGCCTGAAACGTCGACTGCACCTCTTCCTAGAGATGCTGCCTGGCCTGCTGCGTTCACCAGCAACTTTCATGTGTGTTGCTTGAATTTCCAGCATCTGCAGAATTCCTGTTGTGTACGTAAGTTAGTTGTGTTCTGGATGGTTGGCAAAGAAAGCAGTGTTCTGGTTAGTGATATGTGGCAACCAGAACCACTTAACATATGTGTGACATCCATCAGCTAAGTGACTTCAATCTCCATGATATAACAGCACACATTTGATAAACACAGAGATTATACTTGATCAGTATATTCTACATGGGACACAAGATAAGTTTCCTTTCAAATGTCACCAAAGTAGATTGTGCAGTTTGCAGTAGCTGAACACGTGCATACAGGTCAAGATAAACCACGTCACAATATACAAATATGTATATCGAGCGTGGAATGCTTCATAAGACTGGAATGGTTAAGATCAACAGATTTCAGCATAAGGGCTGCTCGGTTTGCAATGCACAATGTGGCCAGGAGATGAAACTTTTGGATCATAAGAACTGCAGTTCTAGGTTGTGCCAAAGCCCTTGTAGAATCAGAGAACCAGTATCACAGGAGGCTGTGTCTATGCTGGTTCTCAAACCACAGCAACCTACTGTTTCCAACCCCAGCCCTTCCTCTGTAGCCTTGCAAACTTTTCTTATCATATATTTACCCAATACCCTCTTGAAGATAATGATTTTAAAGATAAAGATAACTTTTATTTGTCACATATACATTGAAGCATGGATCAGCTGGTGGCGTAGTGGCATTAGCACTGGACTCCAAGGCAGATGGTCCTGAGTTCAAAGCCAGCCGGGGCCCAATCTGGACAGCAGCAGTACCTGCGTGGAAGAAAGGCCTACTTCCACATCTTGAAAACTCTATGGACCATGAGGTCACAGAGCGACTGAACAACAAAACTTTGAAGCATACAGTGAAATGCATCGTTTGCATCAAATCAGATCAGTGAGGATAGTGTTGGGCAGCCCTCAAATGTTGCCACGCTTCCAGCACCAACCGCAAATCTTTGGAACGTGGGAGGAAATTGGACACCAGCTTTATACTCAGCACCTGGTGCTGTGCCAACCTGCAATGAGCACCAATGATTTATACAGGGTACAGCTGAGCCCAGGTACAAGTTTTCAGCACCGTTTCCAAAACAAGAGCAGTTAAATCCATTTTTAAGCATATTTCTGGATGTATCTGTCAAACGTAAGCAAAATGATGAAATCACGTGAGCTCATACCTGCTGCTGGGGTTTTTTTTGGATAGGAAGGGCTCCCTTCCTGACCCCTCAGAGAAGCTCGATCCCATGCTAATGGTTAACAAGTGTCGCATCACATCCTTAACCTACAGTTTGTTATGCCAGGAAAGCAGGAAATTTGCAATAACATATTCATCCCTAGCACAACATGATTGAGTTAAATTTCTGGTCAATGGTGCACCCCCATTATCCACCCACCACAAACCAGTTCAGAATGTTGATGATAGGATACTTGACACTGGTGGCTCTGTTAAAGATCAAATGAAAGTGGGTCTGCCTTTTTGTACCAAAAGGCTTATCGTGCACAGCCCAAGACAGAATATTCTCCAGGCTCTGCTATCTCTGTTTATTTTATGGAGGGTCATGAATTGAGCTGCACAGTGTAAAATCCAAGCACGATCTTGTGACAGAGGAAGGTCATTGATGAACCAGCCAAAAATAAGCCGAGCTTGCTTTTAGGAAGTTCAACAGTAATATCCTTACGCTGTGGTGATTGACTGCCCACTATCTTTTTTCAGTCCTCCACTTTATTTTATCGCAGTTGGTGGAATTTTGGTCTTTTTTTTGTCAAATTTAGAAACTTTTACTACTCATCTGGCTTTCAGGTTTTATTGGATATGTAAAACACAATAATTGTCCTGCTATTGTCAGTCCAGTGAGATACTGGTGTACCAGGGCCTAAAGCCAATAATATGTTAATGTGAAAAATAAAACAAACTGCTGGAGGAATTCTGTGGGCCAGGCAGTATTAGTGCAAGCAGAAGAATGGTTGATGTTTCAGGTCGGGTGTCTGCATCAGCACAGAGAGTATAGAGGGAAGATAACCGGTAAGAGGGAGGGATGAGATGGGGTCTGGCAGTAGGAGGAGGAGGAGGAGGAGGAGTTGATGGGGAACAGGTGGGGAAGTGGGAGGGATGGAATTTAGAGATAATGGCAGGTGGATGACAGAGGGCATTCACTTCTCAATCAACCACAGGTTGCCTGGCGCATTGTGATGTTGGTGAAATTCATCCCTTTGCCAAGAGGTCACTCCCAGGCTATGGGAAGTGGTTTCCAGTGTCTTGCTAGGAATCTTTTTATTGGAGGGCAGTGTGTGCAATGCAGGTAGGTTGGCAGGGGACACTTGTCTTGCAATGTTAAGTATAAGGCATAGTAGTACAGTATTGTCTACTTAAATTATGGACAATTTAAAAACTTGAGGGCTTGTTTGAATATGCACAAGGTGTGACGCTTGTAACAGATTTTTTTTTGAATAAAGAAAGAAAGGAGAAAACAAACAAGAGAAAATCTACAGATGCTGGAAATCTGAGCAACACACACAAAATGCTGGGTGATCCCAGCAGGTCAGGCAGCATCTATGGAAAAAATATATAGTCGACATTTCGGGCCAGAGAAAACAAGTTGACCACAACTTTTGTTACATGGATTGGCAATTGTTTTAATATTCTCACATGTATCAAAATACAGTGGAAAACATTGTTTTGCATGCCATCTGTATAGATTAGTCCACAACCTCAGTATATTAAGGTAGCACAAACAAACAGAAAGCAGAATATAGTTAGAGTGAAAGTTCAGTTCAGGTAGACAAATAAGGTGCAATGACCACAATGAAGCAAAGTGAGAGATCAGGAGTTCATGTTTATCATACAATAAGTTCATTTCAGAGTTTTATAACAACTGTCCTTGGCCCTGGTGGTACTTGTTTTCAAGTTTTTGTATCCTCTGTCCAGTGGAAGGTGGGGAGGGGAGAAGGGAAGAAGAAATGAATGGGTTTTGATTTTGTTGGCTGCTCTCCTGAAGGCACTGGGAAGTGTAGATAAAGTCGGTGGAAGGGAGGCTGGTTTCCATGATGAACTGACCGGTGTCCACAGCTCTCCGATTTCAATATAAAATTGCCACACCAAGCTGTGATACATCGAGGCAGGATGCTTTCTCTGATGCATCTAAAAATTGAAGATGGTCAATGAGAACATGCTAAATTTCCTCCACCTTCTGAGGAAGCAGAGCTATTGGCATGCTTTTTTTGGCCATTTCATCTGCATGGTTGAACCAGGACAAGTTGTTCATGATGCTTACATCCAAGCTCTCAACATCATTGATACACACAAGGGCCCAGCTTCTTGTAGTCAATGACCAGTTCTTTTGTTTTGATGACATTTGAGGGAAAGCTTGCTGTCTTGATTTTATATAATTAAGCTCTCTATCTCCTTCCTGTACTCTATCTTGTCCTTGTGGAAGATCTGGCCCATTATGTTGGTATTATCTGTAAACTTGTAGATAGAGTTAAAGCAAAATCTTCCCACACAGTCATATAGAAGGTAAGGTAATGAACTGAGCATGAGTGGATTGACGCAATCATATGGATAGTACCCCATGAATACCTTGACCCTATGGCCCCAGGGATAATATCTCGTCCCACTGAATCCATACTGGTTCTATGTCGAGCAATCCATTCAGTACCAGATACCTTGGCTCCCCCCCCCCCCACCCTCAGTAGTCCTTTGAACATCTTTCCTTCAATATCCAATTCTCTATTGAAGACCATGATTGACAGCATCTATCACTCTCACAGGCAAGACTTCCAACTTACAACAATGTCTGATTAAATTTGTGCCCTTGAACCATCTTCTAATGGAAGCAGCTTCTGTTTTTGCTCCCAGCATTACAAGCCAAGGTTCCCCAGTTTGATGGAGGAGCTGAAACCCTTTAACATCTGCTGGACGATGTTGAGGATGTTCTACGAGTCTGTGGTGGCCAGTGCGATCATGTTTGCTGTTGTGTGCTGGGGCAGCAGGCTGAGGGTAGCAGACACCAACAGAATCAACAAACTCATTCGTAAGGCCAGTGATGTTGTGGGGATGGAACTGGACTCTCTGACGGTGGTGTCTGAAAAGAGGATGCTGTCCAAGTTACATGCCATCTTGGACAATGTCTCCCATCCACTACATAATGTACTGGTTGGGCACAGGAGTACATTCAGCCAGAGATTCATTCTACCGAGATGCAGCACAGAGCATCATAGGGAGTCATTCCTGCCTGTGGCCATCAAACGTTACAACTCCTCCCCTTGCAGGGTCGGACACCCTGAGCCAATAGGCTGGTCCTGGACTTATTTCCTGGCATAATTACATACTTAATTATTTATGGTTTTATTATTATTTATGGTGCAACTGTAACGAAAACCAATTTCCCCCGGGATCAATAAAGTATGACTATTATAGAGGAGACTGAAACCCTTTGTCTCTGGAGCCATTGTCATTTACTGGACTTTCACACCTTTACTCAAGTGCAGTGACCAGTATTTGATGCAGTGATTTCATTTATGCCAAAGCACTGCTTATAAAGATTTAACAATCCTTTTTGCACTTCTGTGTTTTGCTCATGAAGTCCAGGATCCCATATCCCTTGCTAATCATTCTTTGTCACATCCTATTATTTCAAAAAATCTGTGTATATTTATGCCCAGATGCCCCTCTTCCTGCACACTCTTAAAAATTTGCTATTAAGTATATGTTACTTATTCTTTCTACTACAATAATATTGTCCTATATCTTCCAGTGAAAATTTCCCAAAATGACACATTTCTCATGCAGTCTTCGCAATTATATCCTGCAGTTGCATTTAGGTAAGCATCAATCAGATCTAATTATTGCCTTCTAAGAAAATCTACATTTCCCAAATCAGATCCTAAAGAATTACAAGTGATTATCAGTATTCATTAAAGGAACTTTCAAAAACAAACTCTAAAACCAGATGTTATAACCATACAAATTTACTTTTAAGCAAAAAAAATATAATGTATCCATGGTGATGCTATTGCAGATAATGGAATTTTGCTTCAAACACAAGTTCGGCAGAAAGCCATACAGAGTTGCATCATGTCCAATGAGAAAATGAATGATGTGGTCACACCACCAACATTAAAGGCGTGAACATACTCCATTTGAAGAACAAAGTTTCAATCGCTCTTTGACGTTCAATCAACCCTCCAGAGAGCAACACGCTTATATTTTTAAGTGATACAATGTGGAAAAAAGGATACTTCAGCTTTTTGCTCATTACTTTCTAGCGGCATTATCCTCAGACTCCCTGAAGCTCCAAGAGGCAGGAAAATTATAAGTTAATTTGTCAGTGGAAGATATATTATCCAGATTGCCTACAAAAAGACAGTTACAGACTGACTGAAATGTTTGCAACTGCACATGGCTGCTGTTACACAGTAGATGGCCAACATACCTCAATTCCCACCCACCCTGCTCTCTACCTTTTTTAAATGGATTTGCCATGATTTCTGTACTCAGATTAATATTGATTCTGAATTAAAACAATTATAAAATAATAAAAATTAAATTATTACTAAAGTAATGCATCCATTCTGAAAAAAGTAAAATCTAGAGAACATGTTCTAAAAGTGTGAAAATGAAACTATGCAACTTGACCCATGGGCTTCTCCAAAATTTTGCTTTCGTTTCCAATTTATAACAAAATGCTGCATTTCACTGCATGTGTAAATTGCTTATTCAGAGATCCCCTCCTTGAAGATATTCTGCTTCACCATGTTCTAATTACATTTGTGTTTATTACTTACCCCATTTTCTGGCCCTTTTAATGTTTGATCTTACACTTAAGACCCATTCTCACAACTATATCTCCTTTCTAGACTTGAGCTGGAATTTCTTTCACAGATTCCTGTTTAAGTTTCATCCTTCCTGCTTCATATCCACCCACCATCACCAATAATCTCTTTATTCTAAATATTCCTCAAATCTTTGCTCTCATTCTTTCAAGAATTTTATGTCCCTCCAACTAAAATTTTCTTCATTTCTTTTTTGTTCTGTATAGGTTGCTTCTGAACCTCTTTGTCAAACCACGTTGCTCTTCCTTTCTGTCCTTGGATGGAGAGAGAACCTCCTTAACTTTACTGTAAATTTTCTTATCTATGAGCCTCCTTTTTGATTCATCCCTTCCCATCCCTGAGATAAATAGCTTGACATCTATTAAATATCTCAGACTTCTATATTTCTTTGGCCCGGTTCAGATCTTAGAGGCATTTTTGTAAAATTATCACCCGCCAATCAAATTTCCACTTTCTACCTCAACAAGGACTTCACTTCTCTATGGTTGCTAGATCAGAACTTTTTAAATAAGTTTTTCCCTTCCCCCCAACCTTTTTATTCTAGCATCTTCCCTCTTCCTTCTCAGTCCTGATGAAGGGTCTCTGCCCAAAACATGGACTATTTATTCATTTCCATAGGTGCTATCTGACCTGCTGAGTTGCTCCAGCATTGTGTTTTGTTTTTACAAGTAAATCCAATTTTCCCATTTTTCTGCTCTCATGCCTTCTCCCTTACACAAGAAATGAGGTATTTCTTCTCTGCAAAGACAGCATTGCTAGGATGAGGAATTCCGCAGATGCTGGAAATTCAAGCAACACACATCAAAGTTGCTGGTGAACGCAGCAGGCCAGGCAGCATCTCTAGGAAGAGGTACAGTCGACATTTTGGGCCCAGACCCTTCGTCCCTGACAACTGTACCTCTTCCTAAAGATGCCGCCTGGCCTGCTGCGTTCACCAGCAACCTTGATGTGTGCAGCATTGCTAGGCTTCATATTCAACAGGTCATCATCCCTCATTGTCAATGTAGAGTCACAGAGCCAGAGTTATACAGGCTGAAAATAGATCATTCAGCCAACTCATTCATGGCAACCAAGGTGCCAGCTGACCCATCCTATCTGCCTTTCTTTTGGCCCATATCCTTCTAAATCACTCCAATCCCTATACCTATCTAAACATCTTTTCAACTTTGTCATTGTTCCTGCCTCTACCATTACCTGCAGCAACTTGTTCCATACACCCAGTCAGGTCCCCTGTAAACCTTGTTCTCACCTTAGATACAGGTCGTCTAGTTTTAAACTCTACACCAAGAGAAAGACTATCATGTACAATTTATCTTTGTTTCTCCTGATTTTCTAATCCTCTAAGGTCATCCCTTAACCTCCTTCATTCTGGAGAAAATAGCCTCATACTATCCAGAACCTTCTTATATTTCAAGCCTTCCAGTCCTGAAACATCCTTGTGAATATTTTCTGCAATCTCTCTAGCACAATACAATACACAAATTTTGGTGTCATCCACTAATTATTCCACCTATATGCTCACTTGGAAAAATAACCCTCCAAACCTTCCACTACTATCCTTGGACTCCTTCCACCAAGCCAATTTTGTATCCAAACAGCTGGCTCACCAAGGTCTCATATGATCTTCCCTTTTGGACAAGCCTATTGTGTGGGATCTTAACAAATGCCATGTGGACAATGTCTACCACTCTGCTCTCATCAATTCTCTAGCTCACCTCTTCAAAGAAACTGAATCAAGTTCATGAGATTTCCCAAAGAACCATGCTGACTACCTCTCCTTACTTTCCAAATGCAGATAGATCTTGCCTCTCATGTAATTAATCACACCTCTTTCAGCATTACCAAGGGTTTAATTTCACCATGACCTAATGGTTCACTCTTCCCTTTTCCCTGCCCTTCAAACCAGCCTATGCAAAGACATTGCCCATCTATTTTCTAACTGTCTAGTCCCCACTTACACTTGTTAGATTCTTACCACCATTGACATTCTAACAAGTACTGACCCAGGGGATAGCTACCAACATCTTAGGAACTGGGATAGATGAGCAAATTGGTGCAATGAGTGAACATTTCAAAACTTGCCTTGGTGTCACACTGTACTGGTAGGCGTGCTCTACCTTCCTACTGGCAAACTTTTTTTCTTCCACTGGATCACTGGAACCTACCCTATTAAGCTGATTTTAAAAGGAAATGGGCAAAACATTAAAGAACCATTTGTATTTTAGTCAACATGTTCAAGAAGACAAGGTGCAGGTTATGTTCTACAGCTGATGTTCAAGGTGGAGATGTGTTTAGTTTTTATTTTATTGGTCATTTTAATGTTACGGGAAATTCCTGTCCATCCCTAATTGTCCTTGAATTGAGGGGGCAAGGGACAACCATGTTCAGGTGTCTGAAGCTATGTATGTACTGTACTTGACTTGGCAAGGATGAAAGATTTCTTTCCCTTACGAATATTAGTAAACTAAATAGGTTTCTACAAACACTTCATGCCAGAATGCCCTCCAGTTTACTTTGACCTATAATCATAATGATGAAAAGGTTAGGGGTCATAAACTCAATTAGGGGTCAGATAAGACAACGTCAGAACAGTCTTGTTTCAACACACAAGACTGAAATGAGAATGGACTATGTGACATCGTATCGAGTTTGAAATGGGGAGGAATATATTGAATTCATTTTTCACAAGATTACCAGACAAAACAAAAATAGCTTATTTAAGACTGTGTGTAAAAAAAACCACAAGATATTTTGCAAATATTGGAAATCTTGAGGATTACACACGAAGTGCTGGAGGAACTTAGCAGGTCAGTCAGCATCTATAAAGAGGAATAAATAGCCAATGTTTCAAGTCAAGAGCGTTCATCAGCTGTACAAAATAAGCAGTTTGATGGCATAGAATTACTGGAGTAGTAGAGGTGGAAGTGGGTAGTGTCAGTGTGTATGTGAATGCTGACCCCCAAAGCTACAGATAAAAGTACAAGAGCTTTTTGAGACTCTAAAGAGAGATCAAAGAACAGAAACTGCTAGAGATCTGGGGATGATTTGAGAAGCAATTGAAAAAAGTCCCAATCATCTGTACAAAGGAAGTGGTATGAAAGGAAGCAGAGAACGTGCGGCAAAGTCAGAGAAGGTTAGAGTCTTTACAGTGTTGCCTTGGGGTAGAAAACTGAAGAGATTTTAGAATGGGCTTGTGGAAAATAGGGACAATAATTTTCATATGAAAAGAGAAAATTATCTATAAAATTAGTTTTCAATGGTAGAAGTGTGGTTGACTTTTGGGGAAGGTAGGTGACTGTTGGAGAGTTACCTGAGAATTGAACGCTATTTTCTAAATCAAATACAATATTGAATAGGCATAATTTGTAAATAGGCAGCTTCCAAGGCTCATGTATGATAATTGCTGTTTAACGCTGTCTTGCCCTACATGATTTCTTTCCCACTTCAATAGAAAAGGTTAATTAAGACTCTAGAACAGGCTATTGCTTTGTATCATTCATTTTGTATTCTTCACCAAGGAAATTTTCTTCCCCCTTCACAGCTTTATAAAGCCACAATATAATCAAGTGACTGGGTAATGGTGGGGCGGGGGGGGGGGGGGAGCTCCCTCTCAAATATGGTTTCTTCATTGAAGGTAAAGAAAACCATCAAGAATGAACTTAAAAACTAAATACTCAAGGCTGGTATTTCTCAACAAAAGGTCTGTGTATCAGTGTTAATTTGCAGGAGCATTTTCTTTTCTTCAGACTAAATAAACCATAAATATATAAATAATGGCAGAGATTTCTGAGTAGAGTGGAATTTCACAACAGCTCATCTAGATTCTGATCCACTGCAGCCCTCTCTGGAGCACAGGGGGGCATACCCAGTGAGCAGCTAACTGTCATCATCGTTACTGCAACATTCCACCTCAATACCAGGCTCATTGAGAGCCCTTAATTCAACAATGATTGGGAAGCCCAAAGATGTATCTCCCTATCTGTTTGCATGAAGTGTTCATCAAATAAGCCTGCTGTCATGATGGGAGCCCTTTCCTTGAAGTGGACATTATTTCTTTTCTTTTTTAAAAAGTTAATTGGGTAAAAGAATAATAACTGTATGATCATTAGTTTAAAAATAACATTTTGCAACATCAAGCCAACTTATTTTTTTTAGCCTGGTGCTGAATAAACCTTGTATCATTATGGGTGCTGGAATAAATTGGGACCACTCCACAGAAAATGCACAATTTTTCCCTTTGGAGATGGGTGCAGTGTTAAAGATCATTGTGATAAATAACTGCATTACTTGGCTTGGGAGAAACAAAATTAAGTTCTGTGCTTAGAGGCAGCAGCTCACGTCCACCCTGCCAGATAACATTTTTATTGATTGGCATCTGTGGCAACTACATGAATTTATTTGAGGACTGTAATGACAACAGTGTGCCAGAACAAGGAGGACAAATTATCCAGCTCATTTGTGTCTAAATTCAAATTATTCATGGTGCTGAGAATACATGAAAATACAACCATGATAAATGACTCTTTTATTACCTTTCTTTTGATAAACAGTGATGTACATCAAACATGGATATCCTTGGAGGTACCTTCATCTCTTTGGGAATGCTAAAGTCCCATCAAGAAGTAAAATAGAACATAGAACAGTACAGTACAAGCCCTTGAAGACAGAAGCCCATGGGCCCTTGAAGACAGAAGCGGGTGAATTTATAATGGGGAACAAGGAAATGGCAGACGAGTTGAACAGGTACTTTGGATCTGTCTTCACTAGGGAAGACACAAACAATCTCCCAGATGTAATAGTGGCCAAAAGACCTAGGGTAATGGATGAACTGAAGGAAATTTATATTAGGCAGGAAATAGTGTTGGATAGGCTGTTGGGTCTGAAGGCTGATAAGTCCCCGGGACCTGATGGTCTGCATCCCAGGGTACTTAAGGGGGTGGCTTTAGAAATCGTGGATGCATTGGTAATCATTTTCCAATGTTCTATAGATTCAGGATCAGTTCCTGTGGATTGGAGGGTGGCTAATGTTGTCCCTCTCTTCAAGAAGGGAGGAAGAGAGAAAACAGGGAATTATAGACCGGTTAGCCTGACGTCGGTGGTGGGAAAGTTGCTGGAGTCAATTGTAAAAGATGAAATTATGACACATCTGGATAGTAGTAACAGGATTGGTCAGAGTCAGCATGGATTTACAAAGGGGAAATCGTGCTTGACTAATCTGGAATTTTTTGAGGATGTAACTCTGAAAATGGACAAGGGAGAGCCAGTGGATGTAGTGTACCTGGACTTTCAGAAAGCCTTTGATAAAGTCCCACATAGGAGATTAGTGGGCAAAATTAGGGCACATGGTATTGGGGGCAGAGTACTGACATGGATTGAAAATTGGCTGGCTGACAGAAAACAAACAGTAGTGATTAACGGGTCCCTTTCGGAATGGCAGGCAGTGACCAGTGGGGTACCGCAGGGTTCAGTGCTGGGACCACAGCTGTTTACGATATATATTAATGATTTAGATGAGGGAATTAAAAGTAACATTAGCAAATTCGCTGATGACACAAAGCTGGGAGGCAGTGTGAAATGTGAGGAGGGTGTTATGAGAATGCAGGGTGACTTGGACAGGTTGGGTGAGTGGGCAGATGCATGGCAGATGCAATTTAATGTGGATAAATGTGAGGTTATCCACTTTGGTGGTAAGAATGGGAGGGCAGATTATTATCTAAATGGAGTCAAGTTAGGAAAAGGGGAAACACAACGAGATCTAGGTGTTCTTGTACATCAGTCACTGAAAGCAAGCATACAAGTACAGCAGGCAGTGAAAAAAGCTAATGGCATGCTGGCCTTCATAACAAGGGGAATTGAGTACAAGAGCAAAGAGGTCCTTCTGCAGCTGTACAGGGCCCTGGTAAGGCCACACCTGGAGTACTGTGTGCAGTTTTGGTCTCCAAATTTGAGGAAGGACATTCTTGCTATTGAGAGAGTGCAGCATAGGTTCACAAGGTTAATTCCCAGGATGGCGGGACTGTCATATGTCGAAAGATTGGAGCGACTGGGCTTGTATACTCTGGAATTTAGAAGGCTGAGAGGGGATCTTATTGAAACACATAAGATTATTAAGGGATTGGACACGCTGCAAGCAGGAAGCATGTTCCCGTTGTTGGGTAAGTCTAGAACCAGAGGCCACAGTTTAAGAATTAGGGGTAGGCCATTTAGAACAGAGTTGAGGTAAAACTTTTTCACCCAGAGAGTGGTGGATATATGGAATGCTCTGCCCCAGAAGGCAGTGGAGGCCAAGTCTCTGGATGCTTTCAAGAAAGAGATGGATAGAGCTCTTAAAGATAGCGGAATCAAAGGTTATGGGGATAAGGCAGGAACTGGATACTGATTGTGGATGATCAGCCATGATCACAGTGAATGGCGGTGCTGGCTCGAAGGGCCGAATGACCTACTCCTGCACCTATTGTCTAAGCCCTGCAGCCCATAACATTGTGCCAACATTTTAACCTTCCATCAGATCAATCTAAGCCTTCCCTCCTACATAATCCTCATCCATGTGCTTATCTAAGAGTTTCTTAAATCCTCCTAATGAATCTGACATCTGACTCTACTACTCCTCCACCACATTCCCTCTCCCCCCACCCCCCCCCCCCAGGAAGGCAATCCATGGACCCACCACCACTCTCTGTGTAAGGAACTTATTTCTGAAATCCTCCACATCTAAAAATAAAATTATGAGGGGTATAGATAGAGTAAGTGCAAACAGGCTTTTACCTCTGCAGTTGGGTGGGACTGCAACCAGGGTCATGGGTTAAGGGTGAAAGACGACAAATTTAAGGGGAACACGAGGGGAAAAACTTCTTTACTCAGGGTTGCGAGTGTGGAATGGTGCATGCAAGCTCGGTTTCAATGTTTAGGAGACGTTTGGAAAGGAACATAGATTGTAAGGGTATGGAGGGCCATGTTTCAGGTGCAGGTTGATGAGAGTAGGTAGTTTAAATGGATTTAGCATGGACTGGATGGGACAAAGGGCTTGTTTCTGTGCTGTACCTCTCCATATTCTTGGACTCTTGCCTATTTATTCCTATTTCTGCCCTGGGAAAAATGCCTCATCTTGTACATCACTATCAAATCACCTCTCATCCTCCTTCACTCCAAAGAGGCAAGCCCTAGCTCACTCAATCTAATTTCATAAGACATCTCCTCTGGTCCTAGGAACATCTTGGTAAATCTCCTCTGTATCCTCTCAAAAGTTTCCAAAATAATTTTATACATTTCATGAAGTTATCTGAGCACTATCAACATCAAAATCCAAAATTTAATCAGCTGCTAGAGAAAATAATTCTGAATCTCAAAAGTAATTTCAAAACTGCATACTCAATAGCTCAAATGGTCATTTAAAGTCAGATGTATCACTACCACAGTGGAGTAAAGGGAACTACAGAGTCTTGAGAGAGGAGTTGTCCAGAATTGATTGGAAAAGAAAACTGGCAGGGATGATGGCAGAGCAGCAATGACCGGAATTTCTGGAAGAAGTTTGGAAGGCACGGGATAGATACATCCCAAAGAAGTAGTATTCTAAAGGAAAGATGACACAACCGTGGCTAACAAGAGAAGTCGAAGCCAGCATAAAAACCAAAGAGAGGGCATATAATAGAGCAAAAATTAATGGAAAGTTAGAGGATTGGGAAGATTTTAAAAGGCAGCAAAGAAAATCATTAAGGTAAAGATGGAATACGAAAATATGTATTTACGCATAAAAAATGTAGGCGAGCCAATAATATTAAAGAGGATACCAAATGTTTCTTCAGATACGTAAAGTGTAAAGAGAGGCAAGAGTGGATACCAGACCACTAGAAAATGATGCTGGAAAGGTAGTAATGGGGGAAACAAAATGGTGGATGAACTGAATTAAGTATTTTGCATCAGTCTTCACTGTGGAAGACACTAGCAGTATGCTGAAAGTTCCAGGTGTCAGGGGTCATGAAGTGTGTGAAGGTACCATAAATAGAGAGAAGGTACTTAGGAAACTGAAAGGTCTGAAGGTAGATAAGTCACCTGGACCAGATGGTGTGCACCCCCAGAGTTCTGAAAGAAGTGGCTGAAGAGACTATGGAAGAATGCCTTGTAATCAATGATAACATCCTTTACTATGAACAACATCTCCTATTCTTGTGTCATCTGCAAATTTACTAATCAAGACTTGAGCATTCACATCCAATTTTTGAGTATAAATAACAAATATGACGTGTCCCATTCATTGACCTCTGCAGCAAAACACGAGTTACTGGTCTCCTTTTCAAGAATTAATCTTCAATCACCACCCTCTGCTACCAAACTCCAAGCCAAATATTTTATGAAATGTTAGCATATATCACAACATTGGCTACAGCATTTTCCTATCTACAAATCTGAAGAGGTCTTCAAACAATGAGATAAAATGAGTATGACATTGGCTTCAAGTTGATGCTTATCTGTTAATCGTTAGTCAAACATCTACAATAGCAAGAAAAAGTTTGTGAACCCTTTACAATTACCTGGTTTTCTGCAATAATTATCCATAACACATGGTCTGACCTTCATCTAAGTCACAAAAATATACAAACTAGTAACACACAAACAATTGTACTACTTCTCGTCATTACTGAGGACACCATTTAAGTAATCACAGTCTAGCTTCAAAAAAGTATATGAACCTCTGGAGTAATGCCTTCAAGAAAAGCAATTTGGAGTCAGGTGTTCCAACCAACGATCTGAAATTGGAGGTATCGGTTGGAGAGGTGCCCTGCCCTTTTTAAAAAAAATAGACACACAAAGTCAGATATTGACAGAGTCTGCACTTCTCAAGAAAGGTCTCTTTATGTGCACCTCGCCTCGATCAAAACAACTTTCAGAGGACCTTTGAAGAAGAATTGGAGATGCATGAAGCTGGGAAAAGGCTACATTTTCCATTTCTAAAGCAGTTCTCATCAGTCCACAGCAAGATAATTTGTCTACAAATGGAGGAAATTCAGTTCTGTTGCTGCTGTCCCTAGGAGTGGGCATCCTGCAAATATCACACCAAGAGCACAATGTGGAAAGCTGAAGGAGGTGAAAAATCCAAGAGTAACAGCAGAAGACCTGCAGAAATCTCTGTAACTTATGTGTCCACTGCAAGAAAAGCACTGAACAAGAATGATGTTCATGGAAGGACAGCATGAAGAAACCACTGCCCTCCAAAAACAAAACATTGCTAGACATCTCAAGTTAGCAGACTACCTGGATTTCCACAACACTTCTGGGACAATATTCTGTGGATAGATGAGACAGAAGTTGAACTTTTGGGCAGAAATGCACACTACTATGTCTGGAGGGAAAAGGGCTCTGTACATCAGCACCAAAACCTTTCTCCAACAGTGAAGCATGGTGGAAGGAGCATCATGGCTTGAGGCTGCTTAGCTGTCTCAGGGCCTGGACAGCTTGCAATCATTGAGAGAACAATGAAATCAAAATTGTATCAGGACATCGTACAGGGTAACAGTCCATCACCCGAAGGTTAATAAAAGATGGATAATGCTACAAGACAATGATCAAAAACACAAAAGTAAATCAACAGAATGGTTTCGAAAGAACATTTGTGTTTTGGAGTGGCCAAGTCAGAGCCCAGACCTTAAATAACATCTCCTCCTTGCTGATGAGCAACACTGGTGCACCTCAGGGGTATGTGCTTAGCCCACTGCTCTACTCTCTTTATACCCATGACTGTGTAGCTACACATAGCTCAAATACCATCTATAAATCTGCTGATACAACCACTGTTGGTAGAATCTCAGATGGAGGAATCTAAGGTGGGGGCTTATATGGGAGGCAGGGTTTGAGGGTCGGCACAACATTGTGGGCTGAAGGTCCTTACTGTGCTGTACTATTCTATGTTCTATGTGACGAGAGGGCGCACAGAAGCAAGATATGCCAACTAGTGGAGTGATGTCGCAGCAACAACCTTGCACTCAATGTCAGTAAGACAAAAGAGCTGATTGTGGACTTCAGGAAGGGCAAGACAAAGGAACACGTACCAATCCTCAGAGGGATCAGAAGTGGAGAGAGTGAGCAGTTTCAAGTTCCTGGGTGTCAAGATCTCTGAGGACCTAACCTGGTCCCAGCGTATCGATGCAGTTATAAAGAAGGCAAGACAGAGACTATACTTCATTAAGATTTTGAAGCAATTTTGTATGTCAACAAATGCACTCAAAAACCTCTATAGATATACTGTGGAGAGCATTCTAACAGGCTGTATCACTGTGTGGTACGAAGGGGCTACTGCAGAGGGTTGTAAATGTAGTCAGCTCTATCTTGGGTACCAGCCTACAAAGTACCCAGGACATCTTCAAGGAGCAGTGTCTCAGAAAGGCAGCGCCCATTATTAAGGACCTCCAGCACCCAGTGCGTGCCCTTTTCTCACTGTTACCATCAGGCAGGAGATACAGAAGCCTGAAGGCACATACTCAGCGATTCAGGAACAGCTTCTTCCCGTCTGCCATCCGGTTCCTAAATGGACATTGAACCCATGTACACTACCTCACTTTTTTTAATATAAAAAAATTTCTGGCTTTTTGCACAATTTTTAATCTATTCAATATACATATACTGTAACTGATTTACTTATTTAATTATCTTATTATTTTTCTCTTCTATATTATATATTGCATTGAACTGCTGCTAAGTTAACAAATTTAACGACACATGCCAGTAATAACAAACCGATTCTGATTACCCAATTGAGATGCTGTGGCATGACCTGAAGGCTATTAATGCAAAATATCCCAGAAATACTGATAAAATGAAACAGTTTTGTATGGAGGGATAGTCTAAAATTCCTCCAAGCTGACTTGCAAGACTGATTAACAGTTACCAGAAACATTTGGTTGAAGTTACTGCTTTACAAGGAGGTCACACCAGTTACTGAAAGCAAAGGTTCACATACTTTTTCCAACAAATACATATAATATTGGATCATTTTTCTCAATAATTAGTACAATGTTTTTGTGTTATTTATGTAATTCGGTTCTCTTTATCCAATTTTATGACTTGTGTGAAGATCTGATCACATTTTAGGTCATCTTTATGCAGAAATAGAGAAAATTCTACAGGGTTTACAAACGTTCTAGCATCACTGTATTTTGCAATTGATGTTTCAACATCAAGACGGTGCTGCCTGATAATCCCTGAGCTATAGCTTTGACAGATTTATTTCAATAAAAGAATCAAATGACTCAGATCCTGAAATTTTTTTACTACAAGACAAAAAGTAGGAATGTTAGAAATACTCAGCAGGTCTGGCAACATATGTGAAAGAGAAACAGATTAAGTGCTTCAGGTTCAAAACCTTTTGTCCATCAGATGATCTAGAATATTACAAACCTCTTGTATTACAAGCCTTCTGTATTCCAGGGTTACTCTACTTTATGCAATCTTTCCTCCTAATCCAACACTAAACCCTAATAATCTTCTCTTGAACCAACTCTGCTTCTTCCAGGATCAAAATATCAAACGTAAGGAGCAGTGACCATATCCTATACATTGTAAGCCAGATGTGATCAAGTTTTGTCTTACTACAGTGCCTATAAAAAGTATTCACCCCCTTGGAAACTTTCATGTATTATTGTTTTACAGAATTGAATCACAGTGGATTTAATTTGGCTTTTTTTAAAAACTCTGATCAACAAAAAATTCTCTTTCATGTCAAAGTGAAAACAAATTTCTGTAAATTGGTTTAAATTTATTACAAAATTAAACACTAAATAATTCATTGCACAAGTCACCCCCCCCCCCACCATTTCCCATTCCCCTTTTCCCTCTCACATGTTATCTCCTTGCCTGCCCATCACCTCCCTCTGGTGCTCTTCCCTCCCCCTTTTTTCTTTCTTCCATGGCCTTCTGTCTCTTTCACTAATCAACTGCCTAGCTCTTTGTTTCATCCCCCCACCACTTCCAAGTTTCACCTATCACCTGGCATTTCTCTCTCCCCTCCACCCACCTTCCAAATCTACTCCTCCATTTTTTTCCCCTCCAGTCCTGCCAAAGGGTTCAGCCCAAAATGTCAACTGTGCTTTTTCTCCCCCATAGATTCTGCCTGATCTGCTGAGTACCTCCAGCATTTTGTGTGTGTTGCTTGGATTACCAGCATCTGTAGATTTTCTCTTGTTTGTGATTTGATTGCATAAGTATTCACCTCCTTCAAGTCAGTATTTAGTAGATGCATCTTTGGCAGCAATTACAGCCTGGAGTCAGTGTGGATGGGCCTCTATCAGCTCAGCACATCTAAACACTGCAATTTTTCCTCATTCTTTAAAACAACCACTCAAGCTGTCAGATTGCACGGGGATCATGAGTGAACAGCCCTTTTCAAGTCAAGCCACAATTTCTCAATTGGATTGAGGTCTGGACTCCAACTTGGCAACTCCAGGACATTAACCTTGTTGTTTTTAAACCTTTCCTGTGTAGTTTTAGCTACATTCTTGGGGATTGTCTTGCTGGAAAACAAATCTTCTCCCAAGTCACAGTTCTCTTGCAGACCGCATCAGGATTCCCCTGTATTTTGCTGCATTAATTTTACCTACTACCTTTACAAGCCCTCCAGAGCCTGCTGCAGTCTCTCCCATCTCAGCCACTGAAGCTTGAATCTCTTCCAGAGTTGTATAGGTCTCTTGATGGCCTCCCTCACTAGTCCCCTTCTTGCGCAGTCACTCAGCTTTTAAGGACAGCCTGCTCTGGGCAGATTTACAGCTGCACCATATTCTTTCCATTTCTTGATGATTGACTTAACTGTACTCCAAGGGATACTCAGTGATTTGGAAAATTTTCTTGTATCCCTCTCCTGACTTGTGCTTTTCAATAACTACTTTGCAGAGTTGCTTGAAGTGTTCTTTTGTCAGGATACTGACTCACCAGCAGCTGGATTCCACCTACAGGTGTATTTTTACTGCAATCAATTGAAACACCTTGACTGCACACAGGTGATCTCCAGTTAACTCATTATGTGACTTCTAGAACCAATTGGCTGCACCAGTGATGATTTGGTGTGTCATATTGAAGGGGGGGGGGGTGGTGAATACTTATGCAATCAATTATTTTGTGTTTTATATTTGTAATTGATTTAGATAACTTTGTAGAGATCTATTTTCACTTTAACATGAAAGAGTCTTTTTCTTGACCAGTGTCAAAAAAACTAAATCAAATCTACTGTGATTCAATGTCATGAAAACATCCGGGGTAATGAATACTTTTTATAGACACTGTATGTTAAACTTGCTCATCTTTATATCAAAGTCTAAATTAAAGCAAAAAATCCTGGAAATGCTCAACAGGTCTCAATGTGTAGAATTCAGAAAAAGAGTTTCTGATCAAATATTCTGGAATTATAAACTGGATTAAATTTATTATCACTGACATGTATGATGTGAAATTTGTCGTTCTGTGGCAGCTACAACATCAAATTCCAAAGCTTTCCTTTTGATTTCATATTTACAGCATCTGTGGAATTTTGCTTTTGAATTTATACTCCATAGTTATAAATGTCTTATCTTTTAAAACTTTTTAATATAATCTAATTATATTACACTTAAGTGACATTTGAACATTGTCTACTAAAATCTTGGGTTATTTCCTCATTCTCAGTTTTTCATTTTTTAAATAGTTTCAGATCATGATCCAAGCTGTATATCAAAGATGACCTCACCAGAGAATATGGTAGATTCGTGGTTAGTGTGATGCTATTATTCTTCAGGGTGTTTCATTCCTCTGCTGGCTGTAAGGAGTTTGCACGTTCTCATCAGGCCAGAAGGGCCTATTCTGTGTTGTAGTCCTAAAGTTCAAAGTTCAAAATACAACCCTGAGATTCATCTTTCAGGCATACGCAATAAACCCATAATAGATAATAACCATAATCAGATTGATGAAAGACCACACCAACTTAAGATTTCAATCAGTGTGCAAAAGACAACAAACTGCAAATCCAAAAAGAACAAAATAATAAATAATCAATAAATATTGAGAAAATGAGATGATGAATCTTTGAAAATGAGTTCATAGGATGTGGGTGCATTTTAACGATGGGACAAGTGAAGTTGAGTGAAGTTTTCCTCTTTGGTTCAAGAGCCTGATGGTTGAGGGATAGTAACTGTTCCAGAAACTGGTGGTGTGAGTCCTGAGTCTCCTGTACCTTCTTCTTGATGGCAGCAACAAGAAGAGAGCATGACCTGGATGGTGGGGATCTCTGATGATGGATGCTGCTTTCCTGCAACATGTAGATGTGCTCAGTGGTGGAGAGGGCTTTACCCGTGATGGACTGAGCCTTATCTACTACTTTTTGTAGGATTTTCTGTTCAAGGGCATTGGTGTTTCCATACCAGGCTGTGATGCAGCCAGTTGATATACTTTCCACCGCACATTTATAGAAGTTTGCCAAAGATTAGATGTCATGCCAAATCTTCTCAAACTCCTATTGAAGTAGAGGCACCACTGACCTTTCTTCATAATTGCACTTACGTGCTGGGTGCAGAGGAGGTCCTCCGAAATAGTAACACCTAGGAATTTAAAATTGCTGACCCTCTCCATCTCTGATCTCCAGTGCGGACTGATTCATATACCTCTGGTTTCCTTCTCCTGAAGTCAATAATCAACAATGGCCTTACTGACCATGAATAAGAGGTTGTTGTTATTTCACCACTCAGCAAGATTTTCCATCTCCCTCCCCTATGCTGATTCATCACCACCTTTGATTCGGCCTACGACCAAATTGAATATGGCATTGGAGCTGTGCTCAGCCACACAGTCATTAGTGTACTTAGCCTCACAGTCACACATAAAAAGTGAGTAGGGCAGGGGGCTAAACACACAGCCTTGTGGCGCACCTGTGCTGATGGAGATTGTGGAGGAGACGTTGTTGCCAATCTGAACTGACTGGGGTCTGCAAGAGAGAAAATCAAAGATCCAGTTGTACAAGGAGGTATTGAGGCCAAGGTCTTGGAGATAATTAATTAGTTTTGAGGATTTGATGGTTTTGAATGCTGAGGTGTAGTCGATAAAGAGCATCCTGATATATGCATCTTTGCTATCCAGATGTTCAGGATTGACTGAAGCGTCAATGAGCTGGAATCAGCTGCGGCATCTAACAGCAGGTGTTAAATAACAACTAACTAACTAAGTAAATAAATAAATAGATAGATAGATAAATGTAGTATCTCTAATTGATCTGTTATCCCAAGTTATCTGTTTGCTGAATCACCATTGTTCAAAAGTACCATTATTTGCTGTTCTTATCAAAAAATAATCATTTTTTTCTAGGATATTTGCTGAGCGAATGCTGAGATTGTGTGGAATATTGGAAGAACTTTGTGGAAATTCTCTACTGAGCTTAAAAGTCGAGTTCACATTCCAAGCATTCTTGACTCTTTCTGAATGTGGCCCACTGGAACAATTGTTGGCTGCCCTCTCAATGAACAAGATAGCATTCTTTCTCATTCTTCAAAGAAAGGTTACATGAATGATCATATGTCAAACAAGTTCTGGCATCTACAGGGATTTACAAATACTTATTATAATTAATAAATGAAATACAAAGATATCTCACAGTAGATAAAGAAACTGCCTACATGAACAGGTTTGATGGACTATTTGTTTCCTCCTGCTTGGAATATGCTGTGCCATATAATGCTGGTTATTCTCAATGGTTTCAAATGGAACTGCTGACACACAGCCATTTAAACTGAACATCTGCACATATGCTAACAAATGTCTGGGATTTACTGGAAAACTCAAAAGGCCAAATCTGTCAAAGTACAATAGCAGATCCTTCCATGCTGGGAACTAAACTGGGGAAATTATCTTTCAAATCCTTCAGTCAGATCTGCTGCAGACCCAAGACCCCACTGATTTCAATGGAGATTGCATGGCAGAAGATAAGGAGTCAAAGTGTTTTAAGTACCAGTACTTGAAATCAAAGTATTTTAATTATTTAGCTTCACTTTAATCTTTTTGTTTACTTTTAAGTGTTTAGGCTTTTAAAAATTATATGCTCATCAGTTTTAATAAATATATTTCTTTGAACATCAGACATCAGAAAATTATAAAAATAAATGGCATATTTTACAGCCAACAAACCGTATCATGGCATTGCTGAGAGTTAAGGCCCTTTGGGAGGTTTCAGGACTCTCAAACTTAGACCACATTACCGGAGAGGCCTCTGAGGATGCCCCTCTGTAGCCAGCCCACGCAGCTGCATGTAGCTCCGGGCTGTGAGTCTGAATAGAGTTCCAGGCTACTAAAATCTAGATGTGAGCCTAATTGAGTATTTTATAAAAATGCTGAAGTGCAGCTAATTATGCAGTAGTGATAATAAATTTATCCATTCTGGGCATTAAAGACAAAGACATTGAGTAGAAAAGCAAAGGAAGTCATTTTGAACATTTCGAACCATTGGTTTGTTCTCAACTGATAGACTTGATCCAGTTCTGGGAACCACATTCAAGGCAAGATTTGAATACCTTGGTGGAAGATATAGAAGAGGATTACTGGAATGTTTCTCTGGTTAAAGGATTTTAGTTACTTAGATAGACTAGGGCTATTCTTGTAGCATTTAGATCCTTCCTTAAATACCTATAAGACTGTCAATATAGAGTAGATATTTAATGAAGGATCGAGACAGAGTAGGGAAAGAGAAAATATTCCTACTGATGGATGAGGACATGGAAAGGCAGCAGTTAGAAAAAGAATGAAAAATGATATGTTGAAGCCTTTTGTATGTCATGTGGTTAGGTCTGGAATGGCCTGCCTTTGGAGCAGTAGAAGCAGATTCAGTCATAACACTTTAAAGGGAACTGAATGAAAGGGAAAAAATGCTCAATTCAAGCTCTTGCATATATTTGTCCTGGACTCAATGTGCTGACTGGCCTCTTTCACCATTAAATCTTTCCAGAAGAAATGTTTTATTAAGAGAGACAAATCATATTTATTTTAAAGATGCAGCAGTATTTTAGATGTTAAGTAACATGATTTAAAGGAACACTCTGAAAGCATTTTTCACCAATTTCTTTTTCATATGGAGCCACATCATGGCTGCTTCATACTTGCAACAGTAATAGGCCTTGACATAAACTGTGCTATTACGTTTCAGATAAGTGAAAAGAAGGGCTTTTCCTCTTTCAGGTTTAGACTTGCAGTATTTTGACTTCCATTTGTTTTGATGTAACTCTCGGGGAAATTTAAAAACTAAATGGACCTTAGAGTACAATACTTTCAATAAAGTTGACATAAAAGAGGCTTCAAATTCACGTGAAACTGGAAGTAGGAATATTCCACCCGGTGCAGGTATGTAATCAATTATGAAATATGCATTTACTAAATTTCAGCAATTGTCTTACATTCATAAAGAAATTTAATTATAATTACAGGTTAGGATAGGAGACAAGAAAATGTATTTTTAATAATATTTAGTGGATAATGAGATTGTTCAGTGTTTCTATGATTCAGATTTTGTAATCGTAATAACCATGGAACTCCGGAGTTCATCATCTTTACCCCATGAAATCAACAAGTCCAAAGTATCTCTGCATTTATGGTTTTGTGCATAAGTCTGAAATTGGTGACAGTATTTCAATATAACTCTGCAACCTGCATAGATGATACTCAGAGATTAATGAGAAAATATAAGTTTAAATTGATTACAAAGGTAACGCTGAAGGTTTTGCTCCAGGTTTGAGGAGATGCAAGGAATGTTTTTGAATACTAGAAAAGAATTTAATGCCAGGCTTATTCACATATAATGCTTTTAAAAAATTATTTTGAGTTAACTTAGAAACACATCGGAATTTCTTCCAAATGGCTCATTAAATTAAAAAGATTTTTTAAAGTTTTACAAGTCTTTTCTAAAATCTCTTCCATGGCTTCCTAATGTAGATATTTTAAAGTTTACTGAAATACTCTGAATGTTTAAAATTTTGAGCTGCCTCAACACTGCTTATTTCCCCTAACAGCTAACAGCATTATCTTGTCTGTTTAGTTCAGATTTTGCAGCCAGGGCTCACACCATGAATTAGAGATAGGGCAGGAACTCTGATAGGATTTACACCTAACTCTGTA
Source organism: Mobula hypostoma (assembly GCF_963921235.1). Taxonomy (NCBI): domain Eukaryota; kingdom Metazoa; phylum Chordata; class Chondrichthyes; order Myliobatiformes; family Myliobatidae; genus Mobula; species Mobula hypostoma. The sequence goes on from NC_086097.1 coordinate 54,022,883, forward strand.
TTTTGCAACTGACTGAATTCAGCAATATCTATTAATACTGTCTATTTTAAAAGAGTTCCTACAAACTACAACAAACCCAAGTTTACGACCAAAACTGCACTAATTTCTCCTGACAAAAGTAAGGTGACTTCTCCAGCAAAATGTGGAGGGTGGATGAAAGTTGTATATTTCAAGATGATTCCTTCTCCAGCATGTTGCAGTGAGTGGGAGGATAGTTTCATCTTACTGCTATACATTAAAGCAATTCCGATATCGAGAAGTATTTCAGTCTTAAGCTACGGTTGACAGAAGAACTACCTAATCAAAATCTATCCTTTTCAGGAAATGTGGCAGTAAAATATGCAGGCAATAGCAAGGCTTGTTGATTCATTTGGCATACTACTGCTATATTAATGAAAATGTACAAATGAACTAGTAATGACTAAAATGAGCCCAAAAATGCATTTTGTGATATTTCATTCCTAATGTTGTTGCTCTAATTATTAGTACTAATTGTTTAAGGAAAAAGCCAGAATTTAAACATTAGGTCTGAATATTAAAACAGAAGGAACCCAACATATTTGGGTCTGTTTATTAAAATATATATTTGACATATATCTAGTCAAAAATATTTTTTTCTATTATTATAAATTGCATTGTACAGCTGCAGCAAAGACAACAAATTTCACAATTATATGTCAGTGATATTAAACCAGATTCTGATTCTGATTCTGAAAATATGTGTGGAAGCTTCGCTAATTTGGAAAAGTCTTTGTACAAGGTTCAAAGTAAATTTATTATCAAAGTACATACATGTCACCTTATCCAACCAAAATACAACCATATTTTCTTGTTGGCATTCACAGTAAATACAAAGAAACACAATAGTATCAGTAACAAAAATGCACTCAACCCTGGAACATCTGGACAGCACAGATGCATGCCTCAGGATGCTCTTTATTGACTACAGCTCAGCATTCAGTACCACCATCCCTTCAAGACTAATCAATAAGTTCCAAGACCTTGGCATCGTGTCTCCTTGTGCAATTGGATCCTGGATTTCCTCAATGCAGACCCCATTCCGTTCAGATTGATACATCTCTTCCATGATCTCCATCAGCACAAGTGCACCACAAGGCTGTGTGATTAGTCCCCTTCTCTACTAGCTTTACACTGTGTGGCTAAGCAAAGCTCCAAAGCCATATTTAAGTTGGCTGATGACAGCACTGTCATAAGGCAGAATCAAAGGTGGGGATGAACCAGCATAAAGGAGGGAGACTGAAAATCTGGCTGAGTGGTGTCACAACAACAACCTCTTATTCAATGTCAGCAAGACCAAAGAGCAGATTATTGACTTCAGGAGAAGTCCATGAATCAGTCCACACTGGAGGATCAGAGGTGGGGAGGAACAGCAACTTTGAATTCCTAGGTGCTATTATTTCGGAGGACCTCTTCTGGGTCCAGCAAGTAAGTGCAATTATGAAGAAGGCACAGCAATGCCTCTACTTTATTAGGATTTTGTGGAAACTTGGCATGATATCTAAAACTTTAACAAACTTTTATAGATGTGTATTGGAGAGTTTATTACTGGCGGCATCATAGCCTGGTATGGAAACAGCAATGCCCTTGAACAGAAAATCCTACAGCAGTAGTAGATACGGCCCAGTATATCCTGGTTAAATGCATTCACTGTAGGACAAAGAAATACAATAGAATCAATGAAAAACTACTGCTTTTTTGCCCTAATTGTGTAGACTGTTGAGCATTCTGTAAGGAATATTATTGCCCTGATTTACATTACTATTTTTATCTCATTAACTTCTTCCCTCAATCATACCACTGCTTTGACATTCTGATATTGGAACCAACAGAACCCAGCTTGTTCTCAAATTATGAAAACAGTCTAGAGTTCAACTGGTATTATACGGTGCGTTACATTGGTAGTTCCTGGATACCAACAACATCTCTAGTCATAACAATGAAGACTGAATTCTTGTCTTAGAATTTTTTGAAGAGATTTTAATAGCCTGCATACCCTATCCATGTCCCTCATCTTTTGTGGAACAGGATGATGCCAGAGTTAAAGGCACAGAGGAGGATTTACCATTCCATGCCGCATCACCTTATCTGGAAACTTACTCTCAGCATCTGAGGTGGCCAATTGAAACAGCTGGGAATCCCATTATCACATACAAACCAGGGTCTTTAAAGCCCAATGCAATTTTAATAGAGGAAAGTGCTGTCAAGCACTTGATCTCTGGAGGCCATTAGCAATGTAGTCTGAGTATGGAGGATTCTTGTATGCACCATACCCTGAAGAACATTAGTGTACCTGCAGGATTTTTATAACATTGTAGTGGTTTTCATGATTACTTTGTTGTATAAGAGGACACCAACTTTAAACCACAATAAAAAGGTTCAAGCTCCGAATTTTTTCATATGGAGGGTTCTGAAATTGCAGTCACTACATGATCCAAGCTTACCCTTAAGATGTGGAATTAACTACTCTCCGAAATGGAATTCTGGCCACCCTTCATTTTTCAGCCCCTTTGCGTCTGGTCTCAATTCACTTTAAGAATGATTTCCAAGTCAGATTCCCACCAGGAGCAGAGTTCAGTAAAAGAAAAGGCAGAGCTGAGGAGAGTAGAGGCTACGTCTGGGCAGTTACAAGGCAAAACATGGCATTCACATTACCCAAGGGAAAAGCTCTGTCAATGGAGCAGTAGCTCACTCCAGTACTCACGTCAGCAAAATAAGAGACTGGCAGGTGATACTATAAATCATGAGGGGCATAGATAGGGTGAATGCACACAATATTGGTCTAATCTCAAATAATAACAAGGCAGCCTACAGAAAAGAAGTCATCACCCTGACACCCCGGTCTCAAGAAAACAACCTCTCCCTCAATGTTGCAAAAACAAACGAACTGTTTGTGGACTACAGGAGGAATGGAGACAGACTAACTCCTATAGACATCAATGGATCTGGAGTTGAGAGGATGAACAGCTTTAAGTTCCTTGGCATCCACATCACTGAGGATCTCACGTGGTCTGTACATACCGGCCATGTGGTGAAAAAAGCACAACAGCTCCTCGTTCATCTCAGACAGTTGAAGACTTTTGGTATGGGTCCCCAGATCCTAAGGACATTCTACAGGGGTATAGTTGAGAGCACCTTGACTGGTTGCAACACTGCCTGGTACGGGAACTGTACTTCCCTCAATCGCAGGACTCTGCAGAGAGTGGTGCGGACAGCCCAGCGCATCTGTAGATGTGAACTTCCCACTATTCAGGACATTTACAGAGACAGATGTGTAAAGAAAGGCCCGAAGGATCACTGGGGACCCGTGTCACCCCAAACACAAACTGTTCCAGCTGCTACCATCCAGGAAACTGTTCCACAGCATAAAAGCCAGGACCAACAGGCTCCGGGACAGCTTCTTCCACCAGACTGATTAATCCACGCTGATACAATTGTATTTATCTGTTATATTGACTGTCCTGTTGTACACACTATTTATTACAAATTGCACATTACACATTTAAACAGAGACATAACCTAAAGAGTTCTACTCCTCATGTCTGTGAAGGATGTAAGTAATAAAGTCAATTCAATATTATTCACAGGAAAGAAAACCAAAATCTAGAAGGCACGGGGTTAAGATGAGAGAAGAAAGGTATCAAAGGGATCTGGGGGCAACTTCATACAGACAGTGGTGTGTATATGGAAGAAGTTGTCAGAGAAAGGAGTTGAAGTAGATTGATAACCACATTTACAAGTCATTTGAATAAGAACATGGATAAGAAAGGCTTAAATGGATATGATCTTAGATGGATATGTGCATTTGCACCATTTGTTGTCCTCTCACAAGAAAATGAATCTCAGGGGTGTATACGATGGCAGGTATGTACTTTGCTAATAAAATTTACTTTAAATCAAAGACAGGAGAATGCGACTAGCTTAGGTGGGCACTTTGGTTGGCATGGGTGAGTTGAGTCAATGCTGAAGTACTCTAAGAATCTTCCTCTGAAAGCAACCCAGAAGTATAAATGAATGTTAAGCATGTATTAAGACTTGAAGCTTTAAGGACTCAATAAAAGTGTCTTTTTCCTATTTTTCTTTAATGCAGATAATGATCTCTTTAAGCATTAATGACAAGCATTGAACAACTTGCATTGCCCCGATTTCTGAGTGTAAAAGAGAAGTTTGCATCTTCCATGCCCCTTTCAATATACCCCAAAGTTACAGATAATGAATAATTAAAATATAGACTCTGTTATAATGTAACAAATAAGACAGCTAATTTGTGCACCCTCACAGTGTTGATACAGAAATAATTATTGGCCCAGGTATCGGGCATAATTGTCCTGCTCTTCTCTGCAGAAACTTGTGTCCTCATGACAGTATTTATGGGTTCTTGGTTTAATAGCTCTGTTTAAAGACAGAACACCGTCTGCCTAGTCGTATTTCCAATTTTCAAACATTATCTTGTCATTCATGTACAAGCCAACATGTCCATGAGATGGCAAGAACCTGAAACACCAGGGATACCCAGCTGGTCATAGGGAGAATCTTCAAGCTTCCCAAGAGGGAGCACCAGTATTATGTTTTGTAACTCCAAGACATAAAACTAATTGAAAGAAAATTACAGAGCCAGGAATAATGTGTCCTTAGGTTTCGTTCCTCCAGCAAGCCACGCACCTGTGACGTGGTGACATAATGACATATGCCATGCACGTACTTTAACATATAACGTGTAATGAATTATGTAAACAACACATAATGCTAAATCAAAAATACATTCACAATGTTACACAAATATTACTGAAATATTAAATACACAACACTCCTCCCTACTTAGCTATAAAACTTCTATATATATAAATAGATAGGTAGTATATTATATAATACAACTACTATATAGGCATCCACAGCATGGTAAATTTTAAATCGTCCCATTCAGGCCTGAAAATTTAATCGCACTGGAGAATTTCTTACTCTTGTGGGATAACGTCTTTCCTGACGGTGGGAAGGGGGTCAGGGTCACTCAGCTTAGCAGGAGATACTTGTGGCTGTGAAAAAAATCTCAGATTCTGGGGCCTCTTCCATGGTGGTTGTAGGAGTTGACTCTGGTATAACAGGAAATGGTTCTGACATCTTTGGATAGATTTCTTCTCTAATAATTGACTCTACTCTGCTCAACTGATCTATATAGTGTCTCCAGATAACATCAGACACAATCTTCACTGTGTAGGAGAGTGGTTCAGTTCTGTCCTCAATCTTTCTAAGTACCCACTTTTAATCACCTCTGTAGTCCCTCGCCAGAACTGCTTGTTCAGGAGTGAAACATGGAACCTCTTTGTTTGAGGAGTCCTCAATTTGTCTCAGCTGTTTGTCCCGCATTTTCCTTCTGAGATTGGGTTTGAGCAGATCCAAGCGTGAGCTGAAGAGACAACCCAGGAACAGCATGGCTGGTGAGATGTTGGTTATGGAGTGTGCTGCAGTGCAAATGCAAGAAGGAAGTTAGTAAGCTGCTGACTCAGTGTCAGTGTAATGTAGCCTGCAGACATTGCTCGCAGTGTGCTCTTTAGACTCTCCCTCTCGCCCCCTCTCCTCCTCCCCCCAAGCCATTCGGAGCTGGGTGGGGTGGTGCAGATGTAATATGTCATATTCCATTCATTTTCAGGAAAGACTGAAGTGTTACACCACAAAGTGTGGTCCATTGTCACTGACTAAGTATACTGGAACACCAGTCCCTGAGAGAGGATTCTCAACACATCAACAATGTGCAAGACTGTACTGGAGACAGTTGCGAGCACTTCTGGCCATTTTGTAGCTGAATCCACCAACAACTTAGTGCCCATGAATGGTCTGGCAAAATCCACATGAATTCTCCGCCCAGAAAATGCAGGCTATTCTCAGGGATGGAGAGAAGCTGCTCTTGGCATCTTGACATCCCAAACAGTGCCTGACAAGATGCTTCATCTGCTGATCTATTCCAGGCCATGAGCCAATGCTTCCAGCCAGCACTTTCATTTAGACCTCGCCTAGATGACTGGCATGTAGCTCTTAAAACACTTCAGCTCTCAGCTTGGATGGCACAACAACTCTCAATCCCCAGGTAAGGCAACCCCTGTCAAAGACAAGTTCATCCCAGTGTTGGCAGAAATGGGGGAGCTGGCATTTCTGCTGCTCATTCCAGCCATTGTGGACGGCTGTGCAGTCATTTATTTATTTGTTGAGATCAGTCAGTGGGTGCCGTCCAGAATCCAGGGTTGGCAGCTATGCACCTCCATCTTCTTCGATCTTGCGACAGCACTGAGTACAGCCTCTCCTCCAGTTTCTTCTTGCTGGCCACCTTGGCACTGCCCGCCGCTGCCCCCGCCGAACTCGAGCCCGAGGCCGTGTCGGCCTCCAGCCACGACCACTTCTTCGAGCTCGGCCCTTCCTTAGGCGGCGGCCTTGGGCAGGTCCAGGCACACGGTGCAGCGCCCAGGTTCATCATGTCTCTTCTAACTAAGTGCATAACATACGATTCGTAGATACGTGGTGAGGCTTTAGTCTCTTCCACGGAAGATGGCCGTCGGCTCACAAGGAGCTCATCCACCCTTTATCAGGTCTTGTTTCTTTTTAGTCCTGCTGAGTGTCCTCACACCCTCCTCACCAGACTAAGTCCGGTGGGGGTTTGTTGAGATATGGCACAGAATAGGCCCCTCTGGCCCTTCATATCACACCTCCCAGCAATCCCCCAGATAAATCCTAGCCTAATCACAGGACAACTTACAATGACCAATTAACCTACCAACTGGTACGTCTTTGGACTGTGAGAGGAAACAGGAGCACCCAGAGGAAACCCATGCTGTCACGGGGAGGATGTACAAAACTCCTTACTAGCAGTGATGGGAAAGACCTGATACAGTGTGGAATCCTTTCTGGTTTCCTTTTGGATCATCTCTGCCATAATAGGGAGGCTTTCGAATTGCATTAGGGAGAACACGTCCAGAGGATCGCCCTCTTTTGTAAAATTTTCAGGTATTTCCTTTTCCACGGGTAAACGGGACAATCCATCACCATTTCTATGATTAGTTGTCTTCATGAATTCGATCTTGTAACTGTGACCTCCAAGAAACAGGGCCCATCTCTGCATTTATGCTGCTGCTGTTAGTGGAACTCCCTTCTGTGGATTGAAAATGGACTCCAGTGGTTGTTGATCAGTAATAAGGGTAAACTCTTTCTCATACAAATACTGGATAAAACATTTTATACCCTCAACCAGGCTGAAGGCCTCTCTGCCAATCCGTGTGTAATTTTTCTCTGCAGTGGTAAGGGAATGTGATACAAAGGCATTGGGGCATTCACTTCTGTACTTATAAATGTGATATGACTGCACCTATACCATAAGACGAGGCATCACAGACAAGCTTTACTGGACAATGTGGATCAGAATGTCTAAGTACAGTGTCTAACATCACTCTTTCCTTTACCTTTTGAAAAGCTACCTCATGCTTCTTTGTTCATTGCTGTTTCCTCCCAATCTGTAGTAATGTGTTCAAGTGGGAAACACAGTAGCCTAGTGTGCCAGGAACCTATTATAGTAATTGACCAATCCTAAAAATGACTACAACTGTGACGCATTCTTTGGCTTTTGGGCATCCACCACCACTTGAATTTTCTCAGCACACTTGTGTAATTCTTGTGCTCAATGATGTGAGCACAGTGATTGATGCCTGGTTTAAAGAATTCACACTTGTTACGTCGTGCTCTGAGGCAATATCTTCTAAGCTTTTAATACTGTCTCGACATACAGTCCAAAGGTACGTGAGAAGGGCACCCGCATGGTCTGTTGCCTCCCGGGTGCCAGGGTCCGGGATGTCTCTGACCGGGTGCACGACATCCTGGTACGAGAGGGAAAGCAACCAGAAGTCGTGATACATGTTGGGACCAACGACATAGGCAGGAAGAGGGATGAGGTCCTGAAGTGTGAGTTTTGGGAAATAGGCAGAAGGCTGAAGAACAGGACCTCAAGGGTGGTGTTCTCAGAATTGCTGCCAGTGCTACGTGACAGTGATGGTAAGAATTGGAGGAGATGGCAGTTGAATGCGTGGCTGAGGAGTTGGTGCAGGGAGCAGGGTTTTAGGTTTTGAGATCATTGGGATCTCTTCTGGGGAAGGTGGGACCTGTACAGATTGGATGGGTTGCACCTGAACTCGAGGGGGAGCAATATCCTTGCAGGTAGGTTTGCTAGCATGGTTCGGGAGGGTTTAAACTAATTTGCGAGGGGTATGGGACCCAGAGCGATAGAGCAGTGAAAGAAGTGCATGGAGTAAAGCCAGATCTAACATACAGAGAGGCTTTGAGGAAAGAGAAGCAGAATAAACGGTGTAAAGACAGTAAGGTACAAGGACTGAAATGTGTGTACCTCAATGCAAGAAGCATCAGGAACAAAGGTAATGAACTGAGAGCTTGGATACCTACATGGAATTATGATGTAGTGGCCATTACAGAGACTTGGCTGGCACCAGGGCAGGAATGGATTCTCAACATTCCTGGATTTCAGTGCTTTAAAAGGGATAGAGAGGGCGGAAAAAGGGGAGGAGGGGTGGCATTACTGATCAGGGATACTATTACAGCTACAGAAAGGGTGGGTAATGTAGCAGGATCCTCTTTTGAGTCAGTATGGGTGGAAGTCCGGAACAGGAAGGGAGCAGTTACTCTGTTGGGGGTATTCTATAGGCCCCCTGGTAGCAGCAGAGATACAGAGGAGCAGATTGGGAGGCAGATTTTGGAAAGGTGCAAAAATAACAGGGTTGTTATCATGGGTGACTTTAACTTCCCTAATATTGATTGGCACCTGATTAGTTCCAAGAGTTTAGATGGGGCAGAGTTTGTTAAGTGTGTCCAGGACGGATTCCTGTCACAGTATGTGGACAGGCCGACCAGGGGGAATGCCATACTAGATCTAGTACGAGGTAATGAACCGGGTCAGGTCACAGATCTCTCAGTGGGTGAGCATCTGGGGGACAGTGACCACCACTCCCTGGCCTTTAGTATTATCATGGAAAAGGATAGAATCAGAGAGGACAGGAAAATTTTTAATTGGGGAAAGGCAAATTATGAGGCTATAAGGCTAGAACTTGCGCATGTGAATTGGGATGATGTTTTTGCAGGGAAATGTACTATGGACATGTGGTCGATGTTTAGAGATCTCTTGCGGGATGTGAGGGATAAATTTGTCCCGGTGAGGAAGATAAAGAATGGTAGGGTGAAGGAACCATGGGTGACAAGTGAGGTGGAAAATCTAGTCAGGTGGAAGAAGGCAGCATACATGAGGTTTAGGAAGCAAGGATCAGATGGGTCTATTGAGGAATATAGGGTAGCAAGAAAGGAGCTTAAGAAGGGGCTGAGAAGAGCAAGAAGGGGGCATGAGAAGGCCTTGGCAAGTAGGGTAAAGGAAAACCCCAAGGAATTCTTCAATTATGTGAAGAAAAAAAGGATGACAGGAGTGAAGGTAGGACCGATTAGAGATAAAGGTGGGAAGATGTGCCTGGAGGTGAGCGAGGTCCTCAATGAATACTTCTCTTCGGTATTCACCAATGAGAGGGAACTTGATGATGGTGAGGACAATATGAGTGAGGCTGATGTTCTGGAGCATGTTGACATTAAGGGAGAGGAGGTGTTGGAGTTGTTAAAATACATTAGGACAGATAAGTCCCCGGGGCCTGACAGAATATTCCCCAGGCTGCTCCACGAGGCGACAAAAGAGATTGCTGAGCCTCTGGCTAGGATCTTTATGCCCTCGTTGTCCACGGGAATGGTACCAGAGGATTGGAGGGAGGCAAATGTTGTCCCCTTGTTCAAAAAAAGTAGTAGGGATAGTCCGGGTAATTATAGACCAGTGAGCCTTACGTCTGTTGTGGGAAAGCTGTTGGAAAAGATTCTTAGAGACAGAATCTATAGGCGTTTAGAGAATCATGGTCTGATCAGGGACAGTCAGCATGGCTTTGTGAAGGGCAGATCATGTCTAACAAGCCTGATAGAGTTCTTTGAGGAGGTGACCAGTCATATAGATGAGGATAGTGCAGTGGATGTGATCTATATGGATTTTAGTAAGGCATTTGACAAGGTTCCACACGGTAGGCTTATTCAGAAAGTCAGAAGGCATGGGATCCTGGGAAGCTTGGCCAGGTGGATTCAGAATTGGCTTGCCTGCAGAAGGCAGAGGGTCGTGGTGGAGGGAGTACATTCAGATTGGAGGATTGTGACTCGTGGTGTCCCACAAGGCTCTATTCTGGGACCTCTACTTTTTGTGATTTTTATTAACAACCTGGATGTGGGGGTAGAAGGGTGGGTTGGCAAGTTTGCAGACGACACAAAGGTTGGTGGTGTTGTAGATAGTGTAGAGGATTGTCAAAGATTGCATACAGACATTGATAGGATGCAGAAGTGGGCTGAGAAGTGGCAGATGGAGTTCAACCCGGAGAAGTGTGAGGTGGTACACTTTGGAAGGATAAACTCCAAGGCAGAGTACAAAGTAAATGGCAGGATACTTGGTAGTGTGGAGGAGCAGAGGGATCTCAGGGTACATGTCCACAGATCCCTGAAAGTTGCCTCATAGGTGGATAGGGTAGTTAAGAAATCTTACAGGGTGTTAGCTTTCATAAGTTGAGGGATAGAGTTTAAGAGTCACGATGTAATGATGTAGCTCTGTAAAACTCTGGTTAGGCCACGCTTGGAGTACTGTGTCCAGTTCTGGTCACCTCACTGTAGGAAGGTTGTGGAAGCATTGGAAAGGGTACAGAGGAGATTTACCAGGATGCTGCCTGGTTTAGAAAGTATGCATTATGATCAGAGATTAAGGGAGCTAGGGCTTTACTCTTTGGAGAGAAGGAGGATGAGAGGAGACATGATAAAGGTGTACAAGATAATACGAGGAATAGATAGAGTGGATAGCCAGCGCCTCTTCCCCAGGGCACCACTGCTCAATACAAGAGGACATGGCTTTAAGGTAAGGGGTGGGAAGTTCAAGGGGGATATTAGAGGAAGGTTTTTTACTCAGAGAGTGGTTGGTGCGTGGAATGCACTGCCTGAGTCAATGGTAGAGGCAGATACACTAATGAAGTTTAAGAGACTACTAGACAGGTATATGGAGGAATTTAAGGTGGGGACTTATATGGGAGGCAGGGTTTGAGGGTCGGCACAACATTGTAGGCCGAAGGGCCTGTACTGCGCTGTACTATTCTATGTTCTATGTTCTATGAGATTTTGGAGATGTTCCTTGTTGTCGTCATCACTGGTGACAACAATGTCACCCAGGTAACTCTGAGTGCCTGGGCAAACTTGCAGTACCTGGTCTATCACCTTCTGCCAGAGCCCGGGTGCAGATGCGACTCCAAAATTAGGCTTTTTATGGTAATAAAACCTTTCTAAGTGTTTATGGTGAGAAAAACTTTAGACTCTTCTTACATTTCCATCTGCAGTTAGGCCTCAGCTAAGTCTACTTAGCTGAAGTGTTTTCCCCCAGAAAGGTTTCCAAAGATATCCTCTATACTGGGCAGAGGGTATTGATCTACTTTGAGTATTTGGTTGATGGTGACCTTAAAATCACCAAAGATCCTAACAGGCCCATTCTTCTTGGCTGCTAGGACCACTGGTGTTGCCTATGGCCTCAACTCAAATTTGGAAAGAATTCTTTAAGCTTCCAAGGGATCTAGCTCACATGATGGTATAAGGAACCAGATGGGCTTTGTTAAAACTTGGGTGTGGAAATTTCATTGAACACTATTTTAGCCTTGATAAGTTTGAGTTTTCCAAAGCCATCCTTGAACATTGCTGTGGCATCATCCAGTACATTTCATAATTCACTTTCAGTTGGCTCTATTGCAGGGAATGTGACATGCAAATAGTGGATGGATCTCCAATCAAGTTGTAGTTGTTTCAGCCGATCATGACCCCCCGCCCCCAATGCTGGCCCTCCTGTTTTTAGCACCTACTAGCTAAAATTTTCCCAATGTGGTAAAATTTCACTGTTATGAATGTCATTCTCACAGAAATTATCTTTTCTCCAGTATACATTACTGGACTTCCCCAACATCGGGAACAATCTTCCTGCATCTAGCCTGTCCAATCCCTTTAGGATTTTATACGTTTCAATCAGATCCCTCCTCAATCTTCTAAATTCCAACAAGTATAAGCCTAGTTCATCCAGTCTTTCATCATATGAAAGTCCTGCCATCCCAGGAATCAATCTGGTGAACCTTCTTTGTACTCCCTCTATGGCAAGGATGTCTTTCCTCAGATTAGGGGACCAAAACTGCACACAATACTCCAGGTGTGGTCTCACCAAGGCCTTGTACAACTGCAGTAGTACCTCCCTGCTCCTGTACTCGAATCCTCTTTCACAGTTTGAGGATAAAGGGGAAGCCTTTTAGGACTGAGATTAGGAAAAACTTCTTCATACAGAGAGTGGTGAATCGGTGGAATTCTCTGCCACAGGAGACAGTTGAGGCCAGTTCATTGGCTATATTTAAGAGGGAGTTAGATATGGCCCTTGTGTCTAAAGGGATCAGGGGGTATGGAGGGAAGGCTGGTACAGGGTTCTGAGTTGGATGATCAGCCATAATCATACTGAATGGCGGTGCAGGCTTGAAGGGCCGAATGGCCTACTCCTGCTTCTATTTTCTATGTTTCTATGTTTCTATACGTTCTTGGCTGGATATCTGCAGGCTTCAATTCAATATCTTTGAAATGACATTCAAATTCATTTTGTGGAATGACTTAAACAACTAAGTCAGTGTCCAATTCCATTTTAATTAATTTGCCGCTCACTTCTGGTGTAAGCCATATGGATTGTCTCACATTGTAAATCCCAAGGCTACACAGTCCTGTGTCACTTTTATCATCATCCATTTTTTTTTATCAAATGCAGATTAGTGAGCTTCTTGAAACTTCAACTTGACTTTTTATCTTCTTCTCTTCCCTGTGCAACCCACTTATTTTTGCTTGCCCAAAATGCTCTTCGTATGTGTCCCACTTAGTTTCATTTTCTGCAAGTTCCACCTTTAAACCTGCATTGGTCTGATGTATATGAGCCCTGCCACAACGGTAACTCAATTATTTGGCCAGGCCAGTTTCTGTTTCGAAGTTGTAAATTTGTTCACACTCACTTTTATTCCTAACTGCAATTGTACCTCTGTCTGCTGTTTCCATTGACACAGTGATTTCAACTGCACTTTTAAATGTAAGTTGTACTTCAGTTAAGAGCCATTTTTGAATGCTTTCTAGTAAGATTTTACAAACTAAATTATCTCTCTGTACATTATTAATCCATTCACTGAGCTAACAAAACTGAGACATTTTCTTTAATTCAGCCAGGTATGCCGAAATGAAACCTAAAGCATTCTGGTTTTGGTTCTAAATGTTCCTGGATTACTTCCATGAAAGCAGCAAAGCTCATTTTGGCTAGTTTGGTTGGAGCAGTCAAACTTCAAATCAAACTGTATGCTTTCCCACTTAATACACTCAGCAGAACTGGCACTCACTTTTCACTGGCTATGTCATTTGCTGCAAAATACAGCTCAATTCACTTAGTATGTATCAGCCAGTTATCTTTTATGCAATCGAACATGTCTATCTTTCCGAATTAGCCAGCCATTTCTGCATTTCTTTTTACTTGTGGTTATTATCACCTGGTACTCACTGTCTATGAACCCATGAATTTCATCCGTTTTCTGCCTTTTTTTAAACTCAACCAACTCTGTCCCTTCCCCAAGAAGCACGCACTGAACTTTTTTTTCATCTCAAACGTCTCCCTGTGCTTTTTTTTACTTGAACATCTTGCTGCACTTCAAAAGGTAGGTAGTCGTCTTGGATTCATTTAAAACTGCCTTGTTGCCACTGTTATGCTTTGTAAAACCAAAATATGAAACAAATTGTAAGAAATACATGGAGCTGGGAATAATGTGTCATTAGTTTTCGTTCTCTACTTCCCGTGAAGCTCACACTTATTACGTGACAATGTAATGACTTAAGCCATTCACATACTTAAACACATAACCATAATGAATTATGTAAACAACAAAGAATACTTAATCAACTAATATATTTATAACATTACTCAAATATTACTGGAATATTAAATACACAACAACCAGAGGTCAGGATAGAATACCAGGATGCTGGAGGCATGAAGCAGACATACTACTTGTTGTGTTGTTGCACAGCCCTACATTTTTGTATGCGGGTTTCTGAAGCAGAATTTGAATCGTCTGATTCATAAGTGAGTGTGCATCGACAACTGACCCTCAAGTTGTGGGTGGATTGAGGAGATGGCTGGGATTCTGCTGACTGATATTGAAATGGCACTGTCATCTCAGCCCTACTTCAGCATTTTAATTAGTGAAGATTGTTTTTACTAGAAGGCTTTGTAAATTGGGCACACTACTACTATGAAGTGTAAGTATTTGGATGTCCAACTGTGAATGAGTATTTCACATATTGCAATGTTCACCTTGGGACTGCACCAACATCCACTGTTTGGGCACAAACAAGGCAACAGTGGGGCAAAAATTAGTTCCAACCTGAAAGTGAGACAGGAGAACATGGCAACCATCCACTCATCAGCACTTAATCGTACATTTCACATCTTGAACAGCACCAGTAATGCTTAAGCAGATAGTGAGTGGGTAAAAAAAAATGTGAAAATGAATGAATCTGAACTGTTAAAAGAACTGCAGCAACATAATCACAAAATCTGTAGCAACGCAAGTTTCATACTCCAGTTGCTCTCAATATCCCTAGCAAAGTGAAAATATTTCTGCTCCACTTCTGAAAGTGTACACACGTGGTGAAAAGATGAGATCAGAATGTCGGTGTGCACATTCAAGCAAGCTGACTGCACCCAAATCTCAGCTCGTAAATGAAAAATAGTTATTGAACTGAGGTACTGGAAGGGAACTCTGAACGGAGCTATGCTTAGGCATGGTACTTGTATGTCGGTGGCTCCTCAGGACTGAGGAATACTTGCTTCATTTCCGTTCCAGTCCTGTCGCGTCTATGGTGACTGAAGAAAACCGTGCGGGATCTCAGACTCTCCAAGAATGGCCAGAAGCTGCTTCATGAGACAAGTGGATTGGTAGTGTGGGAAGCATTATGTTCTTTCTGTCATTTATACTAGTTTTCTGTGTGCTCCTGATGAAGGGACGTGGATTATGGTATCATTCCAAATGCACCTTCTTTATTTTGAGTCCTCATGAGGTTCAGGGGTGATGCTAAATTTATTTTTCCCAAAGATGTTTTGAGACTTTCCTTGCAACATTTCCTCTTTATGCCTGATAATCTCTTGTGTGACAGAATTCAAAGTTGAGTGCAATTTCGGGAATTTGATATCAGGGATATAAGTGATATAGCTAACCCAACAAAGCTGAACACACATAGTTAACGTTGGAGCTATTTGCCTGGAAGAGAGCAGTGATGATGTTGGTTTACTTATCCTGTCAGAAGAGTTGGAGGATTTTGCGACGCTAGTGTATATGCAAAGCATTGAGGTAAGATAGAAAGCTAGAGAAAGTGAATGGGGAAAATAATTCTAAGTTTCAGGAGGCAATCCATAGTCAGTAGTTTGCTTCTGTGCAGTAATATGGCCATCAGCTTGGCACAAAGTTGCTACAGAAAGATGTGTTTGCAGTGCAGAGTGTACTTTTCTATGGCCAGGGAAATAAATTTGGGAAAGGCACTGCAGAGTTTGCTAATCAAGATAAAAATACTTCTGTAAGTCTTTTCTTTACTTTACTATTATAACTGTCCTACTAATCTTGATTTCTCTTCCTCTTCTTTTTCCCAAAGCGAAAGGGAGTGCTGTCTGCTACTGGTACTGAAGCAAGCCCATTGATCAGGTAGCAGGTGTTAAGTCATTTGGGAAAACAGATGGAATGAATTTGTGGATATTTTATCAGTAGATTGACCGGGTGTTATCTGAACAATGTGCACTGCTGAACGTTGTGTAGTTTGGAACTAAGTTACCTCAGCCCTACAGGAGGCACAGAGAGAACATCCTTACCACTTCACTGAGGCCACATGAAGTACTTCTTGTTCTCCCAGCACACTGAAAACAAAAGAAATCTCAAATTGTAGCCTGTGAATTTTAAAATGCTTTTGATATAGATGCTTAAAATTGATTATTTTGCACTATGCTTCATGAGTTTTGTGCCCATTCTGCAAACTGACGAGCTAATTTCCTTTAATATTATTAGTGCCCGTTCTGCCAAGTCAGCAGAAACTATTTTGGTATTAGGGCAGGTCAACTGTATTATCTTTCCTTCCCTCGCTCTTTTCAGCCAAGTAATTCAGCTTGTGCCAATACTATATCCAAAGGATAACGGTCAAGGCTTGCATCCTACTGTCACACCTCTGCCTGGGAGAAGTGTTAACAGAAGAGTCCCTTTATTCATCCAGTGTTTCTCAGATCATCATCCAATACGATGAGACAATATAACAAACTACTTAAGAATATAAGAGCTAGAAGCAGGAAAAGACCATCTGACTCTGCCATCATCAAGATCATGGTTGATCTTCTACCTCAGCTCCATTTTCTTGTGCTATTCCCATGTCCCTTGATTACCTTTGTTGATCTCTGTTTGAATGAACCCAGTGACCAAGTCTTCACAGCCCCCCAGGTAGAGATTTCCAGAAGCCCACCACCCGCATCTCAGCGCTAAGTGACCTACCCCTTGTTCAAGATCTCTCAAAGTGGGGAAACATTCTCCTTGCATCCAACCTGTCGAGATAGATCAGAATTATGTCCATTTTAATGAGATCTTTTTCTAGAACATACTGTACATCTAGAAATTTGATGTATTCTCTAGAAAAGGAAAATCTTATTAAATCTCCCGAACAACAAACTGTTCTTCCCGGTATCTAGTCTATTGAATTGTTGCGCTACTCTCTCTTTATGGTAAGCACATCCCTTTTCAGTTAGGAGACTAAAAAAGAACTCGGTATTCCAAGGCAAACAACAGGAATTCTGCAGATGCTGGAAATTCAAGCAACATACATCAAAGTTGCTGGTAGATGCTGCTTGGCCTGCTGCGTTCACCAGCAACTTTGATGTATGTTGCTCGGTATTCCAAGCGCTGTCTCACCAGGATCCAAAATAATTATTGTAAGACTTCTCAACCGCTATTCTCAAATCCTCTCCTGATGTAGGCCATAGCTGCCTTCCTAACTGCTTACTGCACCTGCATGTTAACTTGCAGTGATTTGTGTACCTTGGTCCCTTTGAACATGTAATGCCACTATTTAAAAAATACTATTTGTTTTGTTTCATACGATGAAGTAAATGACCCCACCTTTTCCCACGTTATATTTACCTACTCACTCAGCTCTCCCATATTTCCACAAAGCCTTTTTATATCCACCTTCTTACTCATAATCTCGCCTAAATTCATATCACTAGCATTTCCGAAATATGGGATCCTCCCCCACTACCACCCAACAAATCATACAGAAACTACATCAAATTATTTTTGAAACATCTTTTCACCTTTGTAAATTGGATATTTCCACTGAGAGAAAGCTTGTTAAACTTTACTGAAAGTACCATCATGATTCACAAGCATTCATTGTGTTCTTTTTTGCCCATGGTTAACATATTCCACAAACTTTGGACATTATGCTGTTAACACCGTGCTCCAGGAGCTGAGCAAGTTCCTTGAGCAAGATTTCCCCCAGCTAAAGCAACATAAATGTTCAGCTGTGATAAAAGTTTGTGAGTTTTCCAAACATAAATTAAGCTGATATCATCACCAGAGGACCATAAAACTGATTTATTATAAATACTGTTCTCATTTGTTTACAGCTTAAATTCTTTGGTTCTAGTCAATTAGCACGTTAGTCATCTCTCAAAGTGACAGGTGCTTAAATGCATGTTACAAAAGCATTTGGGGGCAAAAAAGGCAGGGAAGCAGGACAAAAATGTGTTACCAGATATAATGGAGAGGGGAAACCCACTGATACATTCATTGCTGAAACATTTATACCACATGTGTGCACTTACTTGCTTGTGAAGGAGGAGGAGGTGCTTTAAAAATTCTTTCTCCGCTTGCCTTTGTTGTAAGGTGGTTCTTGGAAAAAATGCTTAGATAAGGCCAGTAAATTGAAGGAGTTGCCTAATTGCTGAAGTCTCTAGATGCTGGGCACTTAAAAGTTTCTTTCTCCACCCACCTTTCAGCTGACCCGCTTGCACCACTTTTGTAAAGGCCAGCAGAGGCTGAACTCTGGAGATAAAGATCGTTTGGAACTGGTATAAGGAGCTCAATGTTGTTTAAATTAAATTCTTTCAAAGGGCTGACAGCAGAACAGTTATTTTTCATAAGACAGAGGAATTTAGTGAAAAGTTAAGGCTGGTCAGCTTCTTCCTGTCATCTTGTTTTGCGGTTAGATTACCGCATACTGTACTCCAAATGTAAGGAGTACGTTTACACATCTTATTTATTCAGCTGGATCACTCAGGCCTGTGTTTCTGGCTGATCCAACATATAAACAGACCTAGTAAGTGGCTGCCTTTTCCCCCCTCCCCAGTGAGACTGCCACTTAGAAAAGTGTATGGTAGAATTAATGGAAAGCCAGAAATTCCACTTCTCGAGCCAGCTCTGATGGGAACCACATTTCCATTCACTAAAAACGTAGAGGAAAAGGTGATGGATACCAAAAGAAGTTGACAGTTATTTGACCTTAGGTCTATTATCCCATTACTGAAGCTATGAATCTAAAACATCTGGGTTAGCATTTTGAAACCTTATTCCTTTCAATCAGAAACTAATTATCTAACCAATATAGATTAAATAGTAACCTACAATCGAAGTCACATGAACTTTTCCCTTCAAGTCATTATGAATGCAATTTTTCTTTTTAATAGTTGCAGTAATGTGACAAGTGAAGCTGAAAATATAAATGCAGTTAGAAATGCATCCATCACATCTGGGGTTGGGACTGAGTTGCACCGAACAGCAAGATTCCACGTTAAGTCAGTGCAGGGATACAGTTCTAGTTAAGCCTTAGTCTTCGCGTAGCCTTTCCAATCACTTTTGCTGGAGCTGACTTATGTTAGAGTGTAATTCTACCTCAGATTAACGGCAAATTATCATGTGTAAACCCCAACACCTCTACATTATCATTTCCTGTCAGTCACCTTACGTACAGACACTCTTGTGCCTAGTTGTCATTTTATGTATATAAGCTATCTTATGTATTTATATTTATTGTGGGGTTTTTTGGTAATTTATTTTTCATTGAATTTCATCATCAAACAAACATTTCCATAAGATGTATTTCAGATACTGTACATATATATCATATAATCATATTTGTCACAAATCTCCACATAATATATATCTGAGGTGTACACTTACAGAAAGGAGAGGAAAGAAAGAACAATCGAAAGAAGAAAACTATGTACATAGTGGGGAGTGATCTCTTCTTTTAACTACATATTCATTGACTTGTGAGAAATCAGGCCTATGAGGTGTTATGTAGTTAAACCATTTTTTCCAGCATGAATAAAATTGTTCCAACTTATGATTAACAGATGCTGTTATCTTCTCCATTTTGTAAATGTCCATTGTAATTTCCATCCATACATTTAACGTTGGGCTCTCCTGTGATAACCATTTCCTGGTAAGAGTCTTTTTACCAGCCACCAGCAGTACATTCATTAAATATTTATCCCTTTTCAACCATTCTTGAGGTATGTACCCAAAGTATATGGTCTTACTCTCTAAGGGTATTTCACATTTAAAGATGTCTTGTAGGGCATTATGTATCCCACTCCAATAGTCTTTGATAACAGGGCATTCCCAGAAAATATGATAATGGTTGTTTTTTTAATTATTGTTCTTCATCTTTTTGTGTTTTATTTTATGCTGCATCAGGTCCAGAGTAACAATTATTTTGTTCTCTTTCTCACTTGTATACTGGAAATGGCATGAAACAATCTTGAATGGGATGGAATGGTAAAAAAAAATGACACTTGGAGAAGGGATGGTGGTGGGTAATCAAAGAACTGTAGACCAGAACCAGAAAGAAATTCACTAATCTTTCATGAATAAACAAGACAACAAAATGCCTCTCATTATTCATTTTTTAGGTAGCTTGGAATTAGTTTTCATATTTTGAAATCAATGGCTTCACCCAGTACCATGGCTGAGGCTTCACGAATGCTAAATCTGACGCAATGTTTCTCTATGTACTGTCCAGGTAGTAAACAAGTCACCGCAATGGCAACTGCAGACTTGCAAGTCAGCCAAGAGGCGTTTGTGTTTTTCTTTCGTTCATATTTTCTGTTGCTTGCTTAGACATTCTCTTTGCTTCATCTGCCAAGACCACTATACTATTAACAAACTCTATCAGGCTAATTTTAATAAAGTACCTAGGGAAAACTGAAATAGGATAAATGCTGCCAGTAATAGCCAAGACTGGGTGAAGTGAGGAATGTCTGACCATGAACTTGAAATACAGGTTACGGCAATTATGATTAAGGTAATAACACAGTAAATGCAGATTGATTGGACATGACCCCCACTGCCTGAGGAACAGCCATAGCACCAAATAGTTGCTACCACTGTTATGATTCCACACCTGAAACTTACCTAAGGAAAGCCTTTGAGTGGGAGAAATGAAGCCTTACTTGCACAGGAAAGAGAAAGGCAGGGAACATGCAGACAAGAAAAACATGACACAAAAATGATGCAAGATGGGTGATTTTTACTGATGAAATTCCTGCAGTAAGTGAGAAATCACACAAATTCCACAATGGGATATGAACGATCTTCTGGTCAGGTAGAGACAAAGATGTCTGAATGCTCTGAGCCTTCAGGATGGGCAATGCACTGAATGGTTTTGAAGGAATGGAGGAATGGGGTGTTGGCTGAAGTGAAGTGGCAGTTGAGAATATGTCAAGTGCCCTTTGTAGTCTTTATAATGACAGCTATATTTCCACAGTCCAAAATGAGATCAAAAAATGCCACTGTAAACATTCTGCAGGGCAGACAGCATTTGTGGACAGAGAACAGAGTTAATATTTCAGGTCAAAGACCTTTTACAGGTCTGAAATGTTAACTCTGTTTCACTCTCCTCAGATGTTGTCTGACTGCTGAGTACTTAAGGCACCGGTTTTTTTCACAGATTTACAGTTTTTGCAAGTTTTTTTTGCTTTTGTATTGTACATTTTAACATGATAGAAAAGGCACCAAACTCTTACTGAGGGACCCTTAAAGCAACAGACTCCAGATGATCAACTCCAGGATAAAATTCACACTAGTGATCAACGTCAAGTTTCTCCCATGTACTGCAAAGTACTTGAGAAAAACTGAAAAATGAAGACCACTGTATCAACACAAAGTCTTCCTTCTTTACTATAAATTGTGACACCATCAGCAGTTTACAAAACAATGAAGGATACATAACTTATGTTTATGCATGGACACATATAGACATAGCTAGATTTTCCTGATAATGTAGCAACAGTACTCCTTTCATATCTCAGTGGTTTTAATTTATACTGTTAATTTAATTTAAGGAAAGACATATATCACACTGTAGCACTTAAAGTGGCCAAAAAATTGTACCAAGGTGTAAGCTTTCAATTTAATAGCCATCTGAGTGCTGGAGCCATTCTGAGAAGGAAAGCATCATGGTACAAAAATACGTTATAAAGATCATGCACAATCTGGACGTTGTGACATTTGAACACCTACCTATTTGTAACATTGAAAACTTGTGAAAATCTGCAGCATTTTAAACTGCATATATTGCAGCATGCATTTTGAGAAATCCAGGCGTGATCCCATCCTCCTTTCTCACCTCCCTCGCTTGATTCCACGCTCCACCCTCCTCCACTACCAGATTCCATCATCTTTATCCCTTTGTCCACAATCAGGTCCTCCAGTATTTCTGTCATACTGTTTACTTTGGACATGATGTGTTGTAGATCCAAATCAGATAGACTTGGACCTACAGTGCAGACATTGATTGCATTCTTGTATACTCTCACTACTGGATACCATGTTTAAATAATATTTTTGAACAAAGTACTGAAGAGGAACTTGATCATTGTTCTAATGATTGTTTTGGTCATAAAGATCATGATTTATTCAGAGTTAGTCTATGCCATGGAGCAACAGAAGGGGTTAAATGAGCAAAGATTTTACCTTTGAGTACTCTTCAGTGACAGCAGCTGGATATGAATGTGTTTCTGAGCAAAAGACAGGATGAGGTTTACTTTTGTTCCTCGAGAATGAATGTCCCTCTAGGATAGGTAGCTATTAGATTAGATTAGATTATGAGGACACTCAGTCTTCGTTTATTGTCATTTAGAAATGCATGCATGCATTAAGAAATGATACAATGTTCCTCCAGAGTGATATCACAAAAAAAGGACAAACCAAAGACTAAAACTAATAAGACCACATAATTATAACATATAGTTACAGCAGTGCAAAGCAATACCATAATTTGATAAAGAGCAGACCATGGGAATGGTTAAAAAAAAGTCTCAGAGTTCCGATCGACTCCCGTAGTCCCCAATAGCAGGTGACAGAAGGGAGAAATTGTCTCTGTCATAAACTCCAGGCACCGACAACTGTCGATGCATTGGAAGCACCCGACCACAGCCGACTCTGAGTCCGTCTGAAAGCTTCGAGTCTCCAACCAGCCCTTCGACACCTAGCACCGAGCACCAGCTCTGCCGAGCGCTTTGACCCTATCCCGGCCGCCGAACAACAAGCAAAGCCGAGGACTCGGGGCCTTCCCCTCTGGAGATTCTGGATCACACAGTAAGAGCGGCAGTGAAAAAGGCATTTCAGAAGTTTCTCCAGCTGTTCCTGCGTTCCCTCACGTCTGTCTCCATCAAATCAGGATTGTGCACGGCACCCTACTTGACAGATTACAGATATCAAGTCAGATGACAAAGAAAAGTCTTTGCCTCCAGAAGCACAACACAACAGCAATCCAAAGCATTCCAGATGGCAAAGGCCTGAAGAAATTGGCAGATGTTGTTGATGAGAATTGCTCTGTAATGAGGTGGCATGGACTGTACTGCATTACTTCTATGATTCTATTAAAGTTAATTCCTAGATTTTGGATTTCTTTCAAATTTTTAAAAATGCTACTAATCCCAAAAGTTCCTGATGTTTGCTTCTTTAAATATTTCATTATATTGATTTAATGTGGCTTTGCAGTTTTTACATAAAGGACACCAGACTATGTTTTGTGCAATCAGACATTTATGATTTCAAAATCACTTTAGCATTTATATGATGTTTTAGCAAAACAATATGGGACTATCAGGTCGTATCTTCTCAAACACAATTTATTCTCTAAATTCTGGTTTTTATAGTTTTTGTTAAAGTTTCTCAAATATGTCTTGTATGCCGCTGAGATGACAATTTATTGTCTGACTTGGAAAAAAACAAGCAACTCTTATATATAGCAAAGTAGAAGAAAATCAAATGCACACAGGAGTCCAGAGATCATTGTACTGAAGTCCTGCAGAAATTTACTTGGAAGCCACTCCATGATCCTCACATACTAATTGTTTTATTCATACTAGGACAGCGACTGAAAATAACTTAACTTCACTTACCTCGTAGAAACCTAGTTAAAATCACAATTCAAAGTTTCTTCCACGAAGTACTTAAAATTGGAAATAGATTTTCTTATTAACAGTTCAGCAAATCGGGAAAAGCTTAATCAGAAATCAAGAATAATGTTAGTTCATTTATAATTAGAAGCATAATTACTTTCAAGATGAAAATATTACTTTTCTTAATGTAGAAACGTTGTCAGTTGTGCAGGGTCATAACAGACAGATGTTTTAAGTACGCTTTTGCGTGAATTGTGTAAGCACCTGACTTCCGCTACACAATTGTGAACGGTTAAACAGGCTGTATACTGTGAGGGAGGAAGAAAGAGCAGACAAGTGTGAATATAGGCACTTCACAAATGTATCCTAAGTAGTCCATTGCTATCTATATTTGTCTGCAGAGACACCTTACTGCATATTAATAGACTAACAGTGGAAGGTAAGCAATTTATAAGACAGGCACAAATATATTAAACAGAAAACCCTGGACTAGGGTTCCCCAGCGGCCTCAATGACTACAGACCGGTGGCATTGACCTCCCGCATCATGAAGACCCTGGAGAGACTTGTTCTGGAGCTGCTCCGGCCTATGGTCAGGCCACACTTAGATCCCCTCCAGTTCGCCTCCCAGCCCCGACTAGGAGTTGAGGATGCCATCGCCTACCTGCTGAACCATGTCTACGCCCACCTGGACAAGCCAGCGAGCACTGTGAGGGTCATGTTTTTTGACTTCTCCAGTGCGTTCAACACCATCCGCCCTGCTCTGCTGGGGGAGAAGCTGACAGCGATGCAGGTGGATGCTTCCCTGGTATCATGGATTCTTGATTTCCTGACTGGCAGACCACAGTACATGTGCTTGCAACACTGTGTGTCCGACAGAGTGATCAGCAGCACTGGGGCTCCACAGGGGACTGTCTTGTCTCCCTTTCTCTTCACCACTTACACCTCGGACTTCAACTACTGCACAGATTCTTGTCATCTTCAGAAGTTTTCGGATGACTCTGCCATAGTTGGATGCATCAGCAAGGGAGATGAGGCTGAGTACAGGGCTACGGTAGGAACCTTGGTCACATAGTGTGAGCAGAATTATCTGCAGCTTAATGTGAAAAAGACTAAGGAGCTGGTGGTAGACCTGAGGAGAGCTAAGGTACTGGTGACCCCTGTTTCCATCCAGGGGGTCAGTGTGGACATGGTGGAGGATTACAAATACCTGGGGATACGAATTGAGAATAAACTGGACTGGTCAAGGAACACTGAGGCTGTCTACAAGAAGGGTCAGAGCCGTCTCTATTTCCTGAGGAGACTGAGGTCCTTTAACATCTGCCGGACGATGCTGAGGATGTTCTACGAGTCTGTGGTGGCCAGTACTATCATGTTTGCTATTGTGTGCTGGGGCAGCAGGCTTAGGGTAGCAGACACCAACAGAATCAATAAACTCATTCGTAAGGCCAGTGATGTTGTGGGGATGGAACTGGACTCTCTGACGGTGGTGTCTGAAAAGAGGATGCTGTCTAAGTTGCATGCCATCTTGGACAATGTCTCCCATCCACTACATAATGTACTGGTTAGGCACAGGAGTACATTCAGCCAGAGACTCATTCCACCAAGATGCAGCACAGAGCGTCATAGGAAGTCATTCCTGCCTGTGGCCATCAAACTTTACAACTCCTCCCTTGGAGGGTCAGACACCCTGAGCCAATAGGCTGGTCCTGGACTTATTTCATAATTTACTGGCATAACTTACATATTACTATTTAACTATTTATGGTTCTATTACTATTTATTATTTATGGTGCAACTGTAACGAAAACCGATTTCCCCCGGGATCAATAAGTATGACTACTACTAATACTACTACTACTAGATTTCTGACTGAAGATTTTTCCTGAAATTGAGGTATGCAGTGGCTTTCCTGATTCCAGGACATTCCCAAGTGCTTTATTTCAATTGAAATATGGTCTCTGTTGTTGTACAGTAGTTGTATCAGTTTATCTGTGTACTGCTAAGACCCACAAAGAGCACTGATATATTGATCAGAAAATGTTTCGCTGAAGTTGACATGGTATAACCAAGGGGGTAAGCTCTTCTAAACTCTTTTCTGAAATAGTGCACTTGGGATCTCTTGCACTTATTTCAGAGGGCAGACCAGGACTTGGTTAACATCTCATCTGAGTGACAGCTCTCCAATAGATCAGCGTCCTGTACTAGACTGCATTTCGTTGCAGAATTTGTGCTCAGATCCCTGGAGCAGAATCTTTGCTCGTGATGGTATGTGGTACTCCTAGAACCCAGCATAGCAGTTTAATTTGCACCCTTTGTTCCCACAATGTAAATCAATGCAATCTTTAAACTGGAAACTCGCTGCATTCTAACAAAACCTCACTGGGAATGATTTAGAAAAAACGAAAAATATTATCTTTCCATCAAATTGTATTATTTTCAGATAGGAACTTAATAGGAAAGAACAAGTCAGTGAAAATCAGAAAAAAAGCTGCTGGTGTTGGATATCTAAAACGAAAACAGAAAATGCTGGATCTGCTCTCACCTGTGGGAAGAGTATTAGAGTGAACATTTCAGTTCAGAGACCCTCAATATTGACCCGCTGAGTATTGTCATCATTTTCTGTCTTTGTCTCCATGGGAAAGATTACTTTGTAAAGTATTTTTATATTTGATATAACAATAGGAAATGAAGGGCAAAATGGTCACATATCTTAAAGAAATTAAGAATACACCTTAATCAACTTAAGCAAAGAAGGATTGGGCAAATTATGGTCATCACACTGTTTTCCTTTATTGATCTTAACACTGAAACAAATCTTACTGTTAAAACATCTAATGTCTACACCATTTTTCAATGTTTCACTAAATATTAGTTAGTTTATTCTGAGAAATCTCTGCATTTATTATTATTTGATGATTTGAAAAATAACATTATAATTTGCAAGGTTAAACATGGAGACCTGCTTGTATACTGGTGTGTCAGCGTCTATGTTCAGATCCTGATTCTTACTTATTTAATTACTTGCAAATCAAAATGGCAACAATTTGAAGACATATTCTATAGAAACTGCTTGCATAGATGTTGAACAAGTTTGATCAGGATCTAAGAAAGATTCATCAATCTTGACGCCATTTCTATGGCTTTCAGCAATTCAATGTGTTTAGCCACGAGAATGTTTACCCTGCTATCTGTTAGAATGCTATGTGCATCACAATCTCCATTTCCCAATGTGCTTCTGTGGACAGCACTCCCTGGAAGATTGTCAGAAGCAGAAGAATGCACCACATCCCAAAAGCAACTAGGGATCAGATGGAAGGACAGACCTCGATCAGCCAGCCATTCTTCCAGCTCAGTTTCCAGGATGCATCATCACATGTTCTCCTGGAAGATTAATAAATTGCAAATGAATGCACAAGGCCAAGGATTTCTCCCACAAGTTGGCCAAGAAACTATTGGGTCTTCATGAATATTGGATATCAGCAAAGAGATATTTGCACATGTGTACCAACAAGTGTACCTTTGTTGATTAGAGAATAATATGAAGCCAGCAGCTTAATTTAGGCCTGCAGATATTGTTCACAAAGCAGTATATTTACATTCTAATAAATATGGATATTCATTCAGTACCTAAAGGTTGAGATAGAGTATATAGAAACTTGAATTTAATCAGTCCCAAAACAAACAGCTGTAAATTTTTAGATTATCAGCAAATGTACAAATACAAAGCATGAGGAAAGAACATCATCTAATAATCTCCTAGTTACGAATGTTATTCAAATCTTGATTTTTTTATGCTGCTCCCCAGAAGTGCTAGTGTTTTCTGGAATAATTTTTACCTTTTTACTTCCTCTGATATTACACAAGTAACTTTACAGCTGTTAGAAGATTTAATACTTGTTATTTGCAAGTCAGCGAAGTCAAAATCAATCCTTGTTCAATATCTGTGCTGCCTTCATGTTAAAACAATCAACTGAAGTGCATTTTGCTCCACAAAAATAACATTTTCTTTGCATGTTTTTTTTCAACTAGGAAATAATGTTCCACCTAGACTCAGTAAACTAAAATGTTATACTCTGTGCAATAACTTAGAACAGAAATCTTGCCAAGACGGTTATATTTTATCTCAGTGCTAAGGGTGATAAATCTGTGACAATTACTGGTTTGAAATGAGAGTCCTTGGGGAAAAATCACACAGAGAGAGAAAGGGCAGCAAGAGGAAATCATGAACGCTCAGATGTAACAGGATTAATTTTAAAAAATCAACAGAAACCTTTTCTCAATTCAATTTTATAAGGATATGAGTGATTGAGCAAAGGGTCTGGGGATAGGAGAAAGGATTTTCTGGTCTGTTTTCCCTTTATGGCAGACTTTTTCTTCTGTTCCTTCCTTTAACCTGTTCTTCTGCGTCATTTTACAATTTTGACATAAAGTCATTGAGCTTAAAATCTCTTTTTATCTCCGTTGAAGCTGTGTGATTTGTTGAACATTTCTATCAATTATGTTTTTAGTCCAGATTTCTGGCCTCTGTGCCATATTACTTTAAGCTGTTGAGGAACAAAGAAATTGAAGTTTATGCTGATACAACTAGATGTAATAGGGTGAGATGAGATTTGTGTGAAACATGATCACCGGGCAAGAACTAGTGGAATTAATGGCCTGCATTAATTACACTTAGCTATTTCTTTATGAGTGATTTTTACAGGGTACAGGTAATTCCCAGTTACCAGGTTCTGTTCTTTAGAACTGTTCAACCCAAACTATTTGTAAGTCAGAAGTGAACATCCCAGAAAATTCCAGAAACAGCTGTAGCTGGAGAGCGAGCCGGCACACAAAGAGCGGCCGCCGATGGTCTCGCTGACTCAGTGAATTCAGAAGTGAGGATGCTCAGTGTTCCCAGCTCTGCTCAGCTCAACCCAGCACCTAATTGTTGTGGCTTATGGGTGGGTGATGGTGGTGGGAAAAGAGATGCTGAAATGCCCCATACCCATCAGGCAGAAGGTGCCTGCAGTCCCTACAGCAGCCTGCAAATCCATTTCTGTCCGTCCCTCTGGTCCCTCAAACACTCATTCATGAGATGGGCATTCATAACTGGGGAGGATCTGTATTTTCTGAAAGTCTATATCCATTCCTCTAACTTTTGATCACCTCCCCAGCAAATTTGGTCATATATGCCAGATATGACCTACCCTCCTCAAATGATGCTGGGTTGTTTTAATCAATTGGACAACTTCCAAGTGCTCATCACAGGTGGACAGTTTGTGAAGTAGGTATTCCTTTCACCAGGCTGCAGTAATCTCCCAAAATACTACCTGATCCACAACTTCCCTTTTCTTTTTTTAATATTTTCTTAAGTAGGTGTACATATTTCAGAATTTTCCTGTCTGAATGAATACTTCCAAAATCATAGGACAAATGAGCTGCTTTCAGTTACTTCCATTGAAAACCTATGATTCTGGCAATCTCCAAACCATCGATTGAAATGATGGCAATCAATTTCTTATTGCACAATCATGACTGGCTGATTGGAAGTCAAATTACTGCTCAGGATTCTAATATTTAATTTCAATAATCATTTGCTAGCTCATTTTCTATGTTAGGTGGCTGACAGTTGTAACAAGAGCAGAGGCTCCCCTCTGCAAGTTGTCAGTGGCATGGAGTGTCCAAACACAGGTGCTGTTTCGCTCAGGCCAGGCACAAGGGATTTGGTGGGAATTAAGTGACCAGAAAGCTACAGTCTTTTGATAAAGTGAACCACAAGGTTGGGCAGAGTAGCAAATGGAAGCAGAAGGGGTGAGGGAGACTGGAAGTAAATATGTTGAAAGCTAATTATTCTCTTCCTGAAGCCCAGAGAGAGTTGTTTATCTTCTTGCCAGACCTGCTTCCTTCAAGCCTTTGATAGGCCATACGATCTGACCTGATTTACACACTATTTCTCCAAGGCAGTTCCTTTCTTTTTCAACTTCTCTGTAGCCATTATCATGTTTGACCACACCATCCTCCCCCAAAGTTTCTGCACCATTGTCCGGCCAAATGGGATTACACGTATTCATTCAGTTGCAGTCAGAGATTCAGCTTTAACGGCTTTGGTTCACACACGCACCCAGTGACTTCTGGTGTACCACCCACCCCTTCCCCCAAAGATTATTCCCCTTCCTTGAGCTGCCTTCAGCAAAGTGACATGAAAACAGCATCATTTTCCAGTTGCATCATAAAAAAAATTGGAGGAACTCAACAGACCATGCTGTACAAACAGAGGCAAAACAATGGTTGATACTTCAGGCCATATCTCTGCTTCTGTACTGAGAGTGTACAGGGAGATAGCCATTGTAAAACAGTAAAAGGGAGGGGTGAAGCAGGGAATGACAGATGGTAGGTGAAATCAGGTAAGGTCGGTGATGATGGGTAGATGGAGCTAGGTGCACGAGGGGGAGGGTTTGCGTCAGGAGAGAGTGGCAGATGGGTAATGGGTAGAGATAGGTCTCGACCAGAAACGTTGACTATTCTTTTGCCTCCTTGGATGCTGCTTTACCTGCAGTGTTCCTCTAGCACTTTGGTTTCTTGTTCCATTTTCCAGCCTCTGCAGTCCTTTGTGTTATCACTTCCAATAGTGTGCTATGCAGGTACACCAGCTTCATCTCACCAGCATCACTTGTGATCCCTCCAGCATCTTTAAGTTATTACAGGCTGAGTATTGGGTCCTCATTATAAACACCATCCCAGTATGAATATTATTCTGCTCTCTGGCAACCACCAGATTGTTGGCACACTTGATGGTATTTTGACCTGAACCAAGTTTTATACATTGCTATGACTTCCCTCACCTGCTGCTGAAACCTTCATTCAGGCCTGGTTAACTCCAGCCTTGACTCTTCCTATACTGTTCTGGCCATTCTTCCTCCATCTATGCCAGTGATTCCCAGTGGGGGTGGTTACATGTCCTAAGGGCATTCGGGGAAATAGAAGTTATTGGGGGCATTCAAGATTCTTGGGGGGAGAGGAGGGATGATAAGCAGGACGCTTACTTGAGGCATGAGACCTGACTGACCGTGACAACTTGCTGCCATTATCAACATCCGACAGGCATTTCCAGTTTGTGTTAATTTTTTATTTTAATTTAGCCCAGTTAATGATGGATAAATACGGACAGCATGATCTCTATGAGCCTGAAGGCTGTGAAGCCTTGGATTCTAATCCTGCTAAGAAACAGAAACTACAGAAAATGCATCAATACAATGTTACATACCTGGAGTATTGTTTTATTCTGTTCCCAGCAGATCAGCAACACGCCATATGTCTTATTCGTCATACTGCACTGTCTAATGAAGCCATGAAAGCTTCAAGATTGCAGGAACATTTCTATGAAAGACTCCCTGAAAAGGCTACTTATGGTATTACTCAGTTCCAGAAGATGAAAGAAGCATTTGAAAAGCATTGCACTCTCGAATCATTTGCCAAGAAAGCTAAAAATGACCTTGATCGTTGTCTCATTGCTTCTTATAACATTTCCAAAATGATAGAAAAGTGTGGAAAATCTCATACAATTGGTGAAAGATTAATAATGCCTGCTATATCAGAAGTGCTCACCACTGTTCTCAAAATGGATACCAGTATTTTAAAATCAATTCCTCTGAGTAATAACTCTGTAGATTGTAGTAGTGATGAAATGAGTGAAGACATTAAGTATCTGTGACAGAAAACAAAATTTGGGATACAGCCGGATGAGTAAACTGTGTGAGACAATGAGGCATTGCTAACGGCATATGTACGGGTTTATCAAAAGTGGAAAAGTTTATGAAGAGATTCTCTTTTGTAAAAAGTTATAACAAATATCAATAGAGAATTAATTTATGACAAGCTCAAAATGTATATTGAGGATAAAAGTATTCAGATTAGGAACATGATTTCTCGTGCACCAGTTGAAGCACCATATATGACAGGTTGCCTTGCTGGTTTAGTGGCATTAAAATGAAAAAAGAAATTCCAAGTCTGTTTGCAATCCATTGTGTAATTCATTGTCAACATCTTATAGCCAAAAACCTCAGCCAGCAACTTTTTTCAAGTGTGACTCTTGAATATCTGCTATCAACAGAATTAAAGCTCATCCATTAAATAGCAGAATATTTCACCAGTTATGCCAAGATAATGATGAAGAGCTTACTTCTTCATACTAACATGCATTGGCTGTCAAAATGCTACTGCTTAAAATATTTCTTTGATCTTTTTGACACTGTGGTTGAATTTTTGCTCAAAGTCAACAAGAGCTTGGGAAATAAGATTGAATTTCTGTGTGGAGATGTGGCACACCTAGCCAATCTGTATGATAAAATGAACATTCGAAATATGAAACCGCAGGGTGAGAATTTCAACTTAATCCAGGCAAAAAGTGCGGTGTCCTCTTTTATAGGAAAATTGGAAATATATAAGCAGAACATTAGAAGAATGTACTCAAAGTTTCCCTGCATGGAAAGTATGGCACTCCCTTTCATAGACAGTGATTTGCAAGAGTACTTCTTACACCTACAGTCACTGAAGAAGGATTTTCAAAATTTATTCAAGGATTTGAATGATCTGGAAATTCCGGACTGGGTAACTAACTTATTTCTTTGCAAGGTGGAAGCACAGGAAAAGAGCTTGCAAGAAGAAATGATTGAAATTCAGAATGATGAAGAAGCAAAACTGCCTTTCAGGAATGTCAGCTTTTGTGGTATGTACCTACACTATCATACAAGGTTTCCTGGTCTTTGGAGAAGAGCCAAACTGCTCTTGATTGCATTTCCATCCTCCTACCTTGTTGAAAGAGGCTTCAGTGCAGTGAACCACATACTCACGAAAAACAGAAACCGCTTGGGCATTGTTATGCATGGAGACTTAAAGCTTTTGCTGTCACAACTTGAACCAAATGTTTCAACTTTTGCTAAAAACCATCAACCTCAAGGATCACATTGATATTCAAACTGCTGTACAGCACACAGGTACTATGTAACTAGGTTTAAAGACAATTAAAAATTTAAAACAGAATCATTTTTCTCATGTTAGCATATGGTAGACATGTTTTTACATTATGGGGGCACCAGAAAGTACATTGTGCCTAACAGGGGGTTGGGAAGTATGAAAGTGCTTTGTGGTGGGGGGGTGTTGGCAAGCATGAGAGTGCTTTAGGGAGGCGTTGAGCTAAAAAAAAGGTTGGGACACACTGATCTATTCTCAGTAAATCTGATGCAAGATTCCTAACGCAGTATCACATTCACCTAATTACTGAGATCAAACAAGAGAAAGTCTGCAGATGCTGGAATTCAAGGAAATCCAAAAACTTCCTGCTGAAGGGTTTCACCCGAAACATCGACTGTACTCTTTTCCATAGATGCTGCCTGGCCTGCTGAGTTCCTCCAGTATTTTGCGTGTGTTAATTACTGAGCTTACTGATTTATCTTTCTTTGCCCTTTGTTTTCAAATCATTCAACAGCTCTGTAACTACTCATCCAACTCTGCATCCCCGCTTCCCAAACATCTTCAGCTCTCTACCAACACAGTGCTGCAACTAGCAGAGCTGCTGCCCACAACCCCAGCAACCAGGGTTCAGTATTGACCTGACTTGTGCAACGTGGAGTTTGCACTTTCTCCCTGGGACCACATAGATTTCTTCTTGGTACTCTAGTTCACTTCCCAGCCCAAATATATCTCAGTTGCTGTGTTAATTAGGCACTGTAAATTGCTCCTAGCATATTGAAAATTGGAAGGTCAGGAGGGAACTTGACAGGAAAAGTGGGGAGGATAAAATTGGTTAAGGATTGGTACTGGTGTAAAAATGGTTGGTGGATAGTGCAGATTTGTTGAGTCGAAGGCCCTATTTCCATATCATATAGCTCTGTCTGGCTCTGTGACCCTCTTTTCTCCTTTAAGCTACAGCTTAATACCTACCTGATGCACTTTCCACTAACTGCCCTAATATGTAGCTTGGTGCATTTTTGTATCTCCTAATAAGACAATAAGACAAAGGAGCAGAAGCCGGCCATTCGGCTCATCGAGTCTGCTCCGCCATTTTATCATGAGCTGATCCATTCTCCCATCTAGTCCCACTCCCCTGCCTTCTCACCATAACCTTTGATACCCTGGCTACTCAGATACCTATCAATCTCTGCCTTAAATACACCCAATGACTTGACCTCCATTGCTGCCCGTGGCAATAAATTCCACAGGTTCACCACCCTCTGGCTAAAAAAATTTCTTCGCATCTCTGTTCTGAATGGGCGCCCTTCAATCCTTAAGTCATGCTCTCTCGTACTAGACTCCCCCACCATGGGGAACAACTTTGCCACATCCACTCTGTCCATGCCTTTCAACATTCGAAATGTTTCTATGAGGTCCCCCCTCATTCTTCTAAACTCCAAGGAGTACAGTCCAAGAGTGGTCAAATGTTCCTCATATGTTAATCCTCTCATTCCCGAAATCATTCAAGTGAATCTTCTCTGAGCCCTCTCCAATGTCAGCACATCCTTTCTTGAATAAGGAGCCCAAAACTGCACACAATACTCCAAGTGAGGTCTTACCAGTGCTTTATAGAGCCTTAACATCACATCCCTGCTAATTGTTAAGATGATTCTGCTACGTTAAGGCTGTTTGATAGTTGCTGCTTTTGGCAATGTGATCCTCAAGCCCCTTTCCAACAGAGTCATCAGCCATTTCAATCAAAGCCCATTTTAAAACTGCAGCAGATGTTCATCATGTATGGTTTCAATCAGAAGACACTTCCTGCAACTTCTATCTTTCATTGGCATGCTGTTGGAAATAGATGTCCCCAAAACCCGGGCACAAACTTTTCTGGAATATATTAATTGCACTAAACCCAACTCAGAAATTAAACCATTTGCCTGGAGGTCTAGCATATTCTGTCAAGTAAACAGAAGTTAAGTAAAAAAAAGAATCTAGTGTTTTCCTGGAGCATATGACAAATAAACTCTTCTTGGGCTTACAGCCAGGTACAAGTATTGATTTTAAACTATTGATATAATATTCAGAAATGTTTGAAAGCAGCAACAATAATGCAGTCTTATAGGTAAAACAGCATCTGCAAAATCAGGACATAAAATATCATATTGGCTGTGCATTAATTGAAACTTTGATGCAATGTCCCAACATGATAAGAATCAAGATGCTAAAATGCTATGTGTGATATAACATGAATATCTAATACAAATATTAGCTAATTATTCTAAAAATATTGAACTATTATTACAGACCAAGTGCTGGTGAATGGAATTAGTCTGGATGGCTTCTGACAATCGGCATGGATATGGTGGGTTGAAGAACTTCATCCGGTGCTATGATTCAATCTGTTAAAAGGGCAAGGACTACTTCCTAAGTCCCTCAGTTTTACAAGCTTTACAGTCAGAAGGACACTCAAACATTTAAACATCAATTTTACTGTCACAAGGATACTTAAACATTTAAACATCAGGTTTACAGTCACAAAGGCACTTAAACATAGGCTTAGCTTTCAATAATTTGCCATGAAGCAAATCTCATAGTGCATCAGGACTTTAGCAGAATGGAAATAACACTAAGAATAAATGGAAAGAGGAACTGCCATTGTTCTCAGTGCAATGAATGAGAACGATCTACTCATTCTCATTTAACAGGGTGGAATGAACAATCAAGTACCAGATAAAATTCTTTGTGATGTAATGTCAGCTATTCATTTTAGGAAGAGGAATAAAAGAGAACAGTTTTAAAGAGAATGCTTGCATGCAAATCATTTAAAGTGATGGGACAAAGTAAGACAGTAATTAACAAGCCATTTGGAATCCAAAGCTTTCCAACTGAGGCCCCGAGTTCAAAAGATAGGAGGTCATCTGAATCAGGTTTAATATCACTGGCATGTGTCGAGAAATTTGTTAGTTTAGTGGCAGCAGTACAATGCAATACATGATAAACACAGAAAAAATAAATCAATTTATATATATATATAAAATAGTGAAATTAAAAATAGTGCAAAAACAGAAAAAAAAGTGAGGTAGTGTTCATGGGTTCAAAGACCATTTCAAAATCAGATGGCAGAGGGGAAGAAGCTGTTCCTGAATCGCTGACCAAAATAAAACAATAGCTCCCAAACTGGAGTAATGTGTGGAATTCTGACCACAATATTTTTGGACACACATAAAAATCTTGGAGTGGTTACAGAAAAGGGCTATGAGAATTGTTATAGTGTTGAATGTTTATAATAACATGGGGAGACTGGAGAAGTTGAAGTTGTTCTATTTGAACAAGAAAGGCTGGCAGATTTGTCAATGGTGTTATAATGGAGGATTCAGATAGACAAAGAGGCAGAAGTAGCTTCCAATGACCAGAAGTAGAGATAGGTGATATGCAAGATGCTGAGGTGACATGAGGAGAACTTTTTATAAGTAATGAATGTTTAATATTTGGAGGGCATTATCTGATAAGATAATGGACATTGATTTTTACAGAAGCCCTTTACAAAAACTCAGATAAATTGCAGAAACATATGAAAAATAAAGGGGAGACCATGGAATTAATTGGATTGAATTTTCAGACAAATGAGCTTGGATTTGATGCTTTTTTCAGTGGTATTTGTTGATCAACAACAAACTTGCCTCAAATTTATATTTTAAAATGTGGATATTGTTACCTAAATAATTACTATATAATCTGTATACTCAATTCTATTTCTTTAAGTATGATAGCTAAAATGATACTACAATTAATATTGCAAATTGATTCTAGTGTGATAATTACATATTAATGCCTATGGCCATTTACTGGAAAAGCACAGTTCACATATTGCAGAAAGAGTTTGCTTTGCAGTCTTTCTGTGTCATGAATCTTAAATCCCAAAAGACTGTTGGATTGGGGAAATGTCAGTGTCAAATTGCAAAAAAATAAAATCAGGAAAAGGACCAAACCAAACCAGTTCCACTTTAAATAGGAGTAAGATGTGCATGAGAAAAGGTTAATTAATTAAATATTCTGATGAGGCTACCTGTTGTCATTTTAACAATGTTCTGGTTTTAGCTACAGCCAGCACAATTCCCAACCCAACAGCACAGAACAGTTAGGGAGGCCTGACTCAAGGATCTTGTATTGTTTCCTTTACGTTATCTAGTCATCATAAAGCTCGACTGTGATACATACACAATCCAACTGCAGCACAACCTTTGTCAAACAGTTCCTCTCCAGATCAGGACATATCCACTTAACAGGACCCCAAAGACTATCAGATCCCCACCCTCACTGTACCGGTCACTGGGAGCCTCATGATCATCATCACGCTGTAGTTTATATGGTCTCCTTTAGTTTTCTCTATTTTCTTTCTTGCTGCCAATTGGCAGGTGGGTGATGTGTTCCCTTCTGGGCGT
This sequence comes from Mobula hypostoma, assembly GCF_963921235.1. NCBI lineage: Eukaryota > Metazoa > Chordata > Chondrichthyes > Myliobatiformes > Myliobatidae > Mobula > Mobula hypostoma. The sequence continues at coordinate 54,059,869 of NC_086097.1, forward strand.
GGGAGGGGTTGGGGATTTGAGGACTGATGTTCTTGTTCATGTTTTCCCGTGTGGGCAATCTGTTAGATTTTTGTGTGCGAGAGAGGGGGTTGGAGGTTTGGGGTTTGCAGGTTCAGTTTCTTTTTTTGTGTGTGTGGTGGGAGGGAGATGGTTGATTTCTTTTTTCTTTCAACGATTTCCATGGTTTTTCTGTATTTCATGGCTATCTGGAGAAGATGGCTCTCAGAGTTGTATCCTGTGTACATATTCTTATAATAGAATGAACCTTTGTTCCTTTGAACCTCCTTTGATTAGGACAAACCGATCATAAGAGAACCATCAGCCCCACCATGATCAGCAATTCACCAATTACCATTGAACAGCTTTCTCATTCCACCACTGCGGACAGCACTCTTCCTGACACCCAAACTTCCCTCCTCTTCCCCTCTCCCCTTCAACCTGTGTCCCTGACCACATGATCACGTGAGTGGAACTTTCTGGTAATTCAGGCTTCCCTGTAATCCAGGCAACCCCTGCTCCCCAATCATTCTTGCCTGCTGCTCTCCTGGGCTTCATTCTTCTAAGGGAAGCCTTCCAGATGAGACACCACCTGAAGGACGTTTTGAACTTAATTTTTGTTCTTGGGAAACCTATCTGTGAGCTTCCTAACCACAATAAAAGCCCACTGCTCCTTATTCCATTCACAGATCTTGGCTGCAGAGCAAAAACCAATCCTATATTATATCAGCCTTCACTATTATGCATTTATGATTTTACAATCTCGGTTTAGAAATCAAAACAGCATTTGATTGAATTTGGCAACAAGGAGCCGTAGGTAAACTGGAGTCAATGGAAATCAGGGGAAACCCTTCACTGTTTGGTAAAAAAGGGAAAGAATTGATGGTTGGAGGTCAATCATCTCAGTAACAGGATATGTCTGCAGAAGTTCCTCAGGGTGTGCCCAAGAGTCAATCACCTTCCGTGACTTTCCTTCAATCAAAAGACCAGAAGTAGGGGTACACACTGATGATTGCACAATGCTAAGGACCATTCATAATGCAGCAGTGAGTATCAAAATGCAGCAGGACCTGAACAATATAAAGCCTGGGCTAATAGATGGCAGATAACATTCACAGCACACGTGGTATGGAGTGATGATATTCAACAAGAGGAAATCCACCTAACATCTCCTGACATTTAATGGCATTACCGTCACCAATCCCCCCATTGTCAATACCTGTGGATTAACACTGATCAGATACTGACCTGGAGTCATAAATATTATATGACTACAAAAGCGAGCCAGATGCAATGGGTTTTAACTCACTTTCTAACTTCCCAAAATCTGTTTGCCATCTAAAATGCTGAGATCAGGAGGGTGAGTTGAGTGCAGCTTCAATAACACTCAAGAAGCTCGACAGGACATAGGATGAACTGCAGCATCCCACCAAGGCTCCTTGGATGGCACCTTTCAAATGCATGACCTCTACCAGCTAGACAGACAAAGATAGCGGAACATAGAACAGTACAGTACAGTACAGGCTCTTTGGCCCACAAAACTGTGCAGAACTTTTAACCTATGACAAGAACAATCTAACCCTTTCCTCTCACATAACCCTCTATTCTTCCTTCATCCATGTGCCTATCTGAAAGTCTATTAAATATCCCTAATATATCTGCCTCTACCACCACCCCTGGCAGTGTGTTCCATCCACCCATCACTCTGTGTCTAAGAAAAAACCTACCACAGATAATCTCTCTGTATTTCCTCCAAGCACCTTAAAAATATGTCCTCTAGTATCAGCTATTGCCACCCTGGGAAAAAGTCTCTGACTGTGCATTCTGACCATGCTTTTATCATCTTATACAGCTCTGTCAAGCTTCCTTTTGTCCTCCTTTGCTCCAAAGAGAAAAGCCCTAGCTCGCTCAACCTTTCTCATAAGAAATGTTTTCGAATCCAGGCAGCATCCTGGTTAATCTCCTCCAAGTGTTCTCCAGAGCTTCCACATCCTTCCGGTAATGAGGTGACCAGAATTTAACACAAAATTCTAAGTGTGGTATAACCACAGTTTTATAGAGTTGCAACATTACCTCACGGCTCTTGAACTCAGTCCCCCAACTAACAAAGGTCAACATATTATATGTCTTCTTAGCCATCCTATCAACTTGCAAGGCAACTTTGAGGAATCTGTGGACTTGGACCTCAAAATCCTGCTGGTTCTCCCCACGGCTAAGAACCCTGCCATTAACCCTGTACTCTGCCTTCAAGTTCAACCTTCCAAAGTGTATCACTTCACACTTTTACGGATCTGCCACCTCTCAACCCAGCTCTGCATCCTGTCAATGTCCCGTTGTAACCTACAATTACTTTCTACACTGTCCACAACACCATCAACTTTTCGTTACCTGTATACTTACTAGTCCATCCTTCCACTTCCTCATTTACTGCAAGTCATTTATAAAAATCACAAAGAATCCCTGCGGAACGGAAATAGATTTAGACCTCCAGGCAGACCCGCTGAGTTCCTCCAGCATGTTGTGAGTGTGACTCTTCTTCGCCTACTTTCTGTCAGCAAATCAACTGCAAATACATGCAGCCAAGTTCCTCTGGATTCCATGGCCCCTAACTTTCTGAATGAGCCTACAATGGGTAACCTTGTTGAACACCTTACTAAAATCGTATATGTCACTTCCACTGCTCTACTTCAGCAATTCGTCTGGTCACTTCCTTGGAAAAAATAAATGAGGCTCGTAAGGCACAACCTGCCCGTCACAAAGCCATGCTGACTATCCCTAATCAGACGATGCTTCTCCAAATGCTTGTAGATCCTGTCTCCAGGAATGAATCTGAGATATTCTGCCCACCACTGATGTAAAACTCACTGGTTTATAATTCCCAGGGTTATCTCTATTACCCTTCTTTAGCAAAGGAATAACATTTCCTACCCTCCAATCATCTATTACCACTCCTGTGGCCAGCAAGGCCACAAAGATCATTGCGGAAGGCGCAGCAATCTTGTTTCCTGTAGTAACCTGGCTTATATGCCGTCTGGCCCCAGGGACTTCACTATCCAAATGTTATTCAAATGTTACAGCACACCCCCTTTCTTAATGTTGACATATTCTAGCATATCAGCCTGTTTTGCGTTGTCCTTATGACATCATGTTCCCTCTCATTGCTGAGTACTGAGCTAAGTATTCATTAAGGACCTCTCCTAACTCCTCCCTTCCCTGCCTCAATGGGACAAACCTATACAGAACCCCATGCAAGAGCTCCTTAAACAACCTCCACATTTCTGTTTTGCATTTCCCTGAATACATCTGTCCCCAATTAATAATCCCAGGCACCTGCCTAAAAGCATCATAATTAGACCTTTCCCCCAGTTAAGTACTTACCCATACTGCCTGCTCCTATCACTGTCCAAGACTATGGGAGAGGTCGGGGGGTTATGGCCACCGTCTCAGAAAAGCTTGCCCACCGAGTTATCTGTCAGTTGACCAGGTTCATTGCCTTGTACTAGATCCAGCATGGCCTCTCCTCTAGTTGGCCTGTCCACCTATTATGTCAGGAATCCTTCCTGGACACACCTGACATATTCTGCCCCATCTAAGCCTCTTGTACTAAGGAGGTATCACCCACAACTTTCAAGGATAATTCATCTCATGTTCTCAATATTTAATGCTTATTTATTTATTTATTATTTGTTTTTTTTTCTTTTGTTTTTTCATAGTTTGTTGTCTTTTGCACTTTGGTTGTTTGCCCTGTTGGGTGCAGTCCTCCATTGATTCTATTTTGATTATTGGATTTACTAAGTATGCCCACAAGAAAATGAATCCCAGGGTTGGATATGGTGAAATATATGTACTTTGATAACAAATTTACTTTAAACTTGGAACCCTGACACTTCTCACATTAAAGTAAGCATACTTCAGCCCATCCAAGTACTGCAATTATGCCTTTTCCAGTGTTGTCCTTCCTCACAGTCTCTCCACACATTGCATCTATCTTTACACCAATTGCTCCATCCTCTGATTTACCACTTTGGATCCCATCCCACTGACAAACTAGTTTAAACCCTCCCCAACAGCCTGAGCAAACCTGCTCAAAAGGATATTGGTCTCTCTTGAGTTCAGGTTTAACCCATCCCTTTTGTATAGGTTATAACTTCCCAGAAGAATCTATGATCCACAACAAATCTAAACCCAGTCGCCCACACCAAATCTTCAGCCACATCCTCATCGGCCAAATAATACAATTTTTACCCTCATTGGTACTTGGCGCAGGCAGCAAACCTGAGATTATTACCTCTGAGGTCCTGCTTATTAGCTTCCTTCCCAGCTCCCTATATTCACTCTTCAGGACCACATGCATTTCCCTAGCTATGTCTTTCATACCAATAGTTGCCACAACTTTTGGCAGCTCTCCCTCCCCCTTACGAATGCTGTGAATTCGATCTGAGATGCTACTAACCTTGGCGGCCGGGACGCAACATACCATTCGGGTGTCGCTTACACATCCACAGAATCACTTGTCTGTGGAACCTAACTATTTAATCCTCTATTACCACCGCTCTCCTATTCTTCCCTCTTCTCTCTTCCCTTCTGAGCCACAGAGCCAGACTCTGTCTTGGAAACCTGGTTGCTGAAGCTTTTTCTCTTCCCTTTCCCTCACCAGACAGATCTCAGCTACATGCCTCCTGCAACTTAGGTGTGACTGCCTCTCTGTAGCTCCTATCGATGGCCTCCTCATTCTCCTCCAAACCTTGGAAGTTGCCCTCCAAGCCATTCACCATCTTGAGTCAAAATCCTGGAACTCCTCCCTAACTTCATTGTGGATATACCCACACCTTAAGGACTTCAGTAGTTCAAGAAGGCAGGTCACCACCACCTTGTCAAGGGCAACTGGGGATGGGCAATTAAAAGCTGGCTCAGCCTATGAAGCCCATGTCCCTTGAATGAAGAAAAACAATATTGTATTATTTTTAATAATACTTTTTAAGAGATTTGTACTTTTTAATAAACTCATGTACTTTTCACACTTGCTGGCAGAAGGTGGTATAACAGCTAAACTAACGGTATGTCACCTTTCTCATGTTTCATTGGCTGAGTATTAGCATATTACTCATGTGATGTAATTGTTATCATTATGTAGCTTATTAACAAATTTACCTCTAAGGAATTTCTCTTATCTTATCTATAACAGTGATAGATTTTTCAGAAGCATCATCTTTATTCTTTTGTCTTCGCATGAATTCCCCTCTTAGCACTGTTTCTTAGTTCCTTATTTAGTTTTGTTAGCATTTGTATGTTTGATTGTGCTCTAAAATAAACTGAAATCTTGGAATTAAGACTGCTCACCATTTTTGACTCCTTGGAACAAACTTAAGGATCATAAATAAGCAGAGATCCAACATGAGGTAGCTGATCAAGATCATGATACTAATGGACTGCTATTTCCTGCAGGAATAGAGCTCTGCCGATGCCTGAACACGTGTGCCTGGGTTTTAAAAATGTGGAGGATATTTTAATTTCAGTCTACATTGTGGACATGGACAGTCAGTCAGCCACTGACAAATGGATGTGGCCTTTTTGAATCAACAGATGGGACTTACATTTTTTTCCTATCTCATCTGAAGCAGTTGGAAACTATATTAGCTCATGATTTCATTACATGACTGATTCTATTACCAGTACATTTGATAATCTGTCTTTATGGCTTGCAAATTGCATGCCTGAGATGATAGAAAAATAACAAAGGTACAATGCCTGTGAATCTTTCAAATTGTTATCTTACATAATTGTTTCATTGTCTTTAAGCTGCATGAAAGAGCAAATTGAAGGCATTAAATTTACCTCCAGGCATCAATTTTTGGAAACTACAATTGTAGCTTGCTACACATCAGCAATCAGTGGCACCATGCCACCAATTTGACATATAAAAGCTCACTGAGGCTGCTTACGTGGGGTAGGATTAAGGCCTAAGTACTTATCAGGCAACACTCTGCTATTTCCTTTGTATCTGCTGGAATTTCTCCAGAACTAACTGTTCTTAAAGTGATATCATCCGCTCGAACTGCAGTTTTACAAAACAGTAGGTAGTGTCATTAATAGTCAGGATACACAAGAATACTACTTGATGTCACTTCAAATATGAAGATTAGATTAGATTAGATTCAACTTTATTATCATTGTGCCGAGTACAGATACAAAGCCAATGAAATGCGTTTAGCATCTGACCAGAAATGCAAAGAATAGTGTTATTTACAAAATAACTGCGAATTAAAAAAGTGCTACAGCACACAAATATAAAAGTACTGAGACAGTACAATACGGAAGCAATACTGCTTAGCGCTGTGATGAGAGGTTCAGCAGGGTCACAGCCTCAGGGAAGAAGCGCTTCCTGTGCCTGCTGGTGCAGGAGTGGAGGCTCCTGTAGCGCCTACTGGATGGGAGGAGAATAAAAAGTCCATGGTTAGGGTGAGATGCATCCCTGATAATGCTTTTCGCCCTGCCCAGGCAACGCTCATGGTAGATGTTCTCAATGGTTGGCAACTGGGTGCCGATAATCCGCTGGGCAGTTTTCACCACACGCTGGAGTGCTTTGCGGTCCGATACGGGACAATGATTTAGAATCATTGAAGATGATTCATTGAAGATGGGACAATGAAGATGATTTATTATCTCCAAACTATAAATATTGCATTATGTTTTCATAAATCTTAATGTTAGTTATAGTTATCCACTGTATACATGTTTAAAAAGACTTTAAAAGATATATCATATGAGAATTTTAAATTTATATTAAAGCATTCATCACAACACCTATCATATCAAATTGCAGATAACAATAATAAAATTAAATTAGCCCTCTCCCACCAGGATAATTTAAGAACCATCAGCTCTATGGTATTCAATTGTTATTTCAAAGCATTTTTCTTGTATTCTTGCTGATATGTTATTGCCACTAGTTTTCATATGTCACACATATAGATTCAAAACCTTTAACAAAGTGTATATAAAAAATAGAGACCAAGAGAGCAATGCTTGGGAGGCAACTGCAAAGGTAAACAGCCTTGTTCATGTCTTATGGGTACATGACTTTTAGACATTTTTATGCAATCATGAGTTGAGTATGGATAATAGATTCAATTCTGTTTTTTATCCTTAATTGAATTTAGGGACGATGATGTTGAGATATCTTCTTGAACACAGCTCATGTGGTTTCACACTGAGCAAGAAGGTAGGTTACTTGAAACTATGGTAACTCACCCAAAATGCCGGAGGAGCTCAGCATGGGCAACAACTATAGAAAGGAAGAAAGAGTCAATGTTTGGAGCTCTCTTGCTGAAAACCCAGAGTAGCATGCACCCACTTCATCAGCTACTTGGTAGGAAGTGTGTTAGAGTGACAAAGCAATGGCACTTTCCTCAGAATATCACTATCTGTTTGGGATATACTTAGCCCTGCAAGCATCTAACGTGCTACCCAGACCATTCACCTCCATTCAAGGCCCCAAACAGTCCTTCCGGCTGAGGCAAAAGCTGGAAGCAGAACTTCCCAGAGGTGAAATATTTTAATTCCTATCCCTAATCCTGTTCTGACATGTTGGTCCATGGCTATGATGAGACTACCCTCAGGATGGAGGTGCAGCACTCCATATTCCGTCTCAATAGCCTCAAAGTTGATGGCATGAATATCAATTTCTCCTTCCGTAAAAATACATATTCCTTTTCCCTTCCCTTTTCTTCTGTTGCCCACTCTGACTTCTTACCTAGTCTCACCTACCTAACACCTCCCCCTGGGTCCCCTTCTCTTTCCCTTTCTCCTATGGTCCACTCTCCTCTCCTGTCAGATTCCTTCCACTCCAGCCTTTTGGCTTTCCCACCCTCCTAGCTTCATCTATCACCTTCCAGCTGTCCTCCTTCCCTTCCCCCCACCTTTTTATTCTGGCATCTTCCCCCTTCCTTTCCAGTCCTGAAGAAAGGTCTTAGCCCAAAACGTTGACTGTTTGTTCATTTCTGTGGATACTGCCTGGCCTACTGAGTTGCTCCAGCATTTTGTGTCTGTTGCTTGGGATAGTCATGTTGTTTTGTAGCTCCTTGGAGATGCACCTGAGACTAGAACTCCAGAGGACAATATTCCATCAGCAGGTACCACAGGTATTTGTGTCATTAGCAACACTGTTTCAAGAAGTCACGAGCAGCTTTTTTCTAGGTGGATGCAAATCCCGCACTTCGGCCGTTACCTTTTCTTTTGGTGTCATTGTACACGATGAAAACAGCTTTCATTAATATTTTAATAACTATCACCGAGGTGATTTTTAGAATGCGTCTCAGATAACCGATCAGATAACACTTTTTCTTATTGTTCTCTTCTGAATTATCCCATTGAGCATCAAAGGCAGTCAAAGCCAAAGCTGAGTTCATTGTCATATGCAGAAAGATTCAAAGTACATTTATTATCAACGATTGTATGCAGTATACAATCCTGATCGTCATCTTCCCACAGACAGCCACAAAAGAAGAAAACCATGGAACCCGTTTAAAGAAAAATATCAACCCCCTCCCACCCCCATGCCAAAAAAAAATCATGCAAACGGTAAAAAAGAGCAAAAACGCAGATTATAGAACACAAAATCGAAAGAGTCCAGACATATTCAGTTCAGCTCCTTTCTAATTCAGTCTAGTATTGTGTTGTTCGTTATCTGCAGGCCGCCCCAATCAAAATGACCCAAAATAGCAACAAAAGAAAGGAGCAACCAGAAACCAGGAACACATCATAACATAAACACAAGCACCTGAATGCACAGGTGCAATGAAAAATGTACTTGCATCGCCATCAGTGACACATAGTGTCATATCATAGCATCACCCATTATCTGTGAACAACCAAAGGTATGAAGCTCCATTCTATAAGCATAGATAAGGTAACAGTCATTTCTCTAGGGTAGATGAGACCAAAACTAGGGGACATGGACTTAGGGTAAGAGGGCAAGGATTTAAAAGGGACCAGAGAGGCATCTTTTTTCATACAGATGGTGGTTGGGTATATGGAACAAGCTGCCAGAAGAAATGATAGAGGCAGGAACAATGGATTCACTTAAGAAACAGTTGGTTTGGTACGTACAGGGATTGGGTTTAAAGGGATATGTCAGGGGAGTCAAGGACCAGAGAACTTGGTCTCAGAATAGAGAGACATCGAGATGAAGAGGAATTTCTCCAGCCAGAGGACAGTGAATCTGTAGAATTCATTGCCACAGGCGGCTGTGGAGGCCAAATCATTGGGTATATTTAAGGCAGAGGTTGATAGATTCTTGATTAGTCAGGGCATGAAGGGTCATGTGGAGAAGGCAGGAGATTGGGGCAGACATGATGGGCCAAATGGCCTAATTCTGCTATATCTTATGGTTTATGGATATGAGCCAAACGGAGGAAATTGGGACTAACTGGCTGGATACATAGACTCAAAGATCCTATAATCCATGCGTTATTTGCATTTTGACTCTATGACTTTATCCCTCCATGGTACCAAAACAAGATGGTTTAATACTGATTGATAAATCATGCAGTCTAACAAAGAGAACTGGCCCCAAAGATTTAATAAGTAATGATAAAAATGGTTTAGTGATGAGTAATGGACCCAGAGTTTTAACGAGGAACGCATGTCCCAGTGGTCTAATGAGGAGACATGGCCCTAACCATTTAATGAGCAGAGATGGCCCAGTAGTTCAACACAGAATGCTTGCTAGCACTAAGTTTTCAAGTTTTTTTTTGCTTCCCTGACTGTTAAGCCACACTGTTCAATAGACCTTTTTTTTTTAAAAAATGACTGTGTGTACTCTTCTGCAAAGCATATGTTCCAAAATTGGCACATAACTTCTTTTTTACAGACTGCAGTCCAGTTTTGGCATTTACAACATCCGCACGTTGGTACTGGAAAGCAGCCCATAGAAGCTGTTATCCACCAGCAGTTAACATTAAACCATCAGGGCCAACAGTAAAATGTTATACAATACTTTGGGGAACAGCATGTGGTAATTTCAATCGTCTTGTTATACTGTTCCCTGCTATAAAATGGGTATTGGCTTTCTCCCAAACACCACACTATAATGAGGGTTTGCTATATATGTCAAAGTATTAGAGAGTTATCCACCCCCTGTTTGGAATGATTGAATACTGGCATTTCTCTGACATACTTCACTGATGCTGCAACATATACTTCAGATGTGAAACACAATTAGAAAATCCTGAGAGTTCTACTCTGCCTGCTCTGAACTTTGGCTCTACAATTAACAGAAGTCTTCAAATAGAAAACTGATTATACAAGATTTAGCATTTCAAAAGTTTACCTTCAGTTTATCAAAGAAAAAAATTAAAGGGGAACCACCAGTTATTTTATCATATTCAGTTTATAAAGTGAATTTCAGTGAAAACTGCACTTCAACTTTAACAGATGTAATTGTACAGGATTTCTTACACGGGTTGTATTTTCCCCTTATGTTTGAGTGTAAATATTGACTTCCATATGTTTTTGTCTTGCACAATATTCTCCTGGAAAATTGGCCTTTGTAAGTAGTTTAAACAGGGTTTGCCCTTGCTTGCTGAATCAGAAAGGTTGTTGTACTCATTAGGTTATAGACAATCTGTTCTTTTTCTGTTGATGAGTCAGCCAGATCTTTCTGCACTACCAATATTCGTCAAGGTTGATTTTAGGAAACATCTGTCCTTTTAACAATTGAGTCCAACCATTGCTTTATCTTATGAATTGATGCTTTAAAGTCGGTAAAGGTAATAAAAACTTGGCCACAATCCAGTTACGAAGAAAGGACTTGGCCTCGACATATAGTTCAGCCTGGAAAAAGAAAGATACAACCGAATGGACAACAGGTAATATTGTGCTGCTTCATTATTTAAATCAGGTAGCATGAGTCATGCCCTAATGCCTTCACACCTGCAGAGATAAATGAGAACAGACCAGTGAAGCCACCACCTAAATCATGACTGTAATGCTGGGAGTTCAAAGACTTTGTCAATGTTTTCAAGAATTAATTTTTCTTAATCTCTTCTAAAACAATTCACAAATCAAAAGATTCATTTCTCCCACCCATCCCTTTTCCCTCTTCATTTTACTAGAACCACTCTGACACAAAAAGTGCATAAATTAATTTTAAATTATAAAAAATGATTTATAAAATACATTAAATATTCTTCCCATCAGAAAATTCAGAGATGCGTGTGTAGTCTTCTGCGAGTAGTATGACAGGACAGTGCTTTACTGTTTGGTTACGCATGTGGTGTTTCTGTTGTTGGGATCTTGGTATGGCATTTGATGCCCAGTAATGGGCACTGTTAAACTGTGAGCAGCATGTCTTCAGAGAAATGAGACCCATTCCTCAATGGAAGCATGTTAGAAAAGCTACCATTGAAATCAGTTGTTTTTTTTCTCTTCAGGCTTATATGATATACATTCAGTGGGCACTTTTTTTGGCACACCTGTATGCCTGCTTGTTAATGTATATATCTAATCAGCCAATCATATGGCAGCAATTCAATGCATAAAGCATGCAGACATGGACTAGTGGTTCTGTTGTCCAAGCCAAGCACCAAAATTGGATGAAATGTGATGTAAGTGACATTGACCGTGGAATGATTGCCAGACAGAGTGGTTTGAGTATCTAAGATACTGCTGAGCTCCTGGGGTTTTCACACACAACACTCCTCAGAGCTTACAGAGAATGTTGCGGAAAACCAAAAACATCCAGCGAATGATAGCTCTGTGGGTGAAAAGACCTTGTTAATGTGAGAGGTCAGAGGAGAATGGCCAGATTGGTTCAAGCTGACAGGAAGGCAACAGTAACTGAAATAACCACATGTTACAGTAGTGGTGTGCAGAAGAGCATCTCTGAACACACAGCATGTTGAACCCTGAAGTGGATAAGCTACAGCAGCGGAAGATGTTAGCATACCTATCAGATGTGCCTAATAAAGTAACCACTAAATGTAAGTGTCTAAGGTGCATAGAACTAAATGCCCAAAAGTTAAACCTACTGCCAATATTTCAAAAGGTTGCAGCTTTCATTCCTCTCCAACACTGAAAATGAGGGAATGCTGCTCTGAGACAGGGTTTCACTAATCTCTTTAATACAAAGCAGCTACATAGCTATAGCTTAGAAAGCAGTCCCTATCTTAATTATCATCCACACTCTTTCCTGTCAGTTCCTCATAGGCACACTGTCTGTTGCATGCATAAGCACAGCCATCGATTATATTGTGAAAGAAATGCACAGGGAAAAGTCATGCAAATCTGAAATGTATCCTTCCTTTGATAGTTTAATGTTTGCAGAAGTTTAAAAGAAGTGTTTTAAACCTCACTCAAAGTTGCAGCTTCTTAGGGCAATGGTCTCAGAGTAGAGTTACAGGAAAGTATGCCTCAACAAAGTTTAGAAGCCAGCAAACACTCTCTGCTATTCACTTCATTCAGTAGCTTACTTAGAGCAAATGCAAGTAAAATCAATAAGAATGATTCCTGTTTGTACATGCAGAGTATTTTCTCTAACTTCCTTTTGTCAAATCCTACATTGGATTTAGATGGCAACCACTGTAGGGAAGACAAACTGATTACGTGAGTCATAAAATAATGATTCCAATATATAGTACCTATGAAAAGTATTCCCCCCTCTTTGAAGTTTTCATGATTTATTGTTTTACAACATTGAATCATAGTGCATTTAATTTAGCTTTTTTGACACAATCAACAGACATGTCAAGGTAAAAACTGATCTCCACAAAGTGATCTAAATTAATTACAAATATAAAACTCAAAATAATTGCTTGCATAAGTATTCACCTCCTTCAAGTCAGTATTTAGTAGGTGCACTTTGGCAGCAATTATAGCCTTGAGTCTGTGTGGATAGGTCTCTGTCAGCTTTGCACATTTGGACACTACAATTTTTACCCATTCTTCTTTACAAAACTACTCAAGCTCTGACAGATGCATGGGGATCATGGGTGAAAAGCCCTTTTCAAGTCCAGCAACAGATTTCTCAACTGGATTGAAGCCTGGACTCTGACTTGGCCACTCCAGTACATTAACTTTGTTGTTTTTAAGCTATTCCGTGTAGCTTTGGCTTTATGCTTAGGGTCATTGTCTTGCTGGAAAATAAATCCGTCAAGTTGCACTTCTTTTGCAGACTGCATCAGGTTTTTTTCCAGGGTTTCCCTGTATTTTGCTGCATTCATTTTACCCTATCTTCACAAGCCTTCCAGGGCCTGCTGCAGTGAAGTATCCCCACAGCATGATGCAGCCACCACCATGCTTCGTGGTAGGGATGGTGTGTGGTGTTCGACTTATGCCAAACATAGCGTTTATCTGATGGCCAAAAATCTCAATTTTAATTTCAGCAGACCACAGAAATTTCTTCCAGCTGACTTCAGAGTCTCCCACATGCCTTATGCCAGATTTCATGTGAGTTTTTTTTCTCTTTGCCACTCTCCCATGAAGCTGTGACTGGTGAAGCACCCGGGCAACAGGTGTTGTATGCGCAGTCTCTCCCATCTCAGCCACTGAAGCTTAGAACTCCTCTAGAGTTGTCACAGGATTTCTTGGTGGCCTCCCTTACTTGTCCCCTTCTTGCACGGTCACTCAGTTTTTGAGGACAGTCTGCTCTAGGCAGATTTACAGCTGTGCCATATTCTTTCCATTTCCTGATGATTGACTCAACTGTACTCCAAGGGATATTCAGTGACTTGGAAATTTTCTTGCATCCATCTTCTGACTTGTGCTTTTCAATAACCTTTTTGTGGAGGTGCTTGAAGTGTTCTTTTGTTTTCCTGGTGTAGTCTGATACTGACTCAGCAGTAGTTGGACCTTCCAGATACAGGTGCATTTTTACTACAGTCAATTGAAACACGTTGACTGCACACAGGTCTCTAAAAACAGATCTCCATTTAACTAATTATGTGACTTCTAAGACCAATTACCTGCACCAGTGATGATTTGGTGTGTTGTATTAAAGGGGGGGGGGGGGAAGGGGTGAATACTTATGCAATTGATTATTTTGTGTTTTATATTTGTAATTAATTTAGATCATTTTGTAGAAATGTTTTCTCTTTGACACCTAAGTGTCTTTTTCTGTTGATCAGTGTCAAAAAAGCCAAATTAAGTCTACTGTGATTCAATGTTGTAAAACAATAAAACATGAAAACTTCCAAGGGGGTAAAATACTTTTTATAGGCACTGTGAAGCACATCAATATAAATAATATTGCAAGACCAAAGTCGCAATCTTCACAGTTCATTACTGCAGATTTGGTTCTGAATATGTTTTGTGGCCAAATAGTGCAGTCACAAATGAGGATGGGAGCAAATATAACATTTCTCCAAAATGAATAGCAAGATGTATTTATATTATATTTTTGCTATTTTTAATCTGATGGCAGTGAATGTAATCCACTGATTGTATTCAGTGAATGCAATGAATGAAGGTACACCTGTCCTAACATTTATATATTCAAAATACAAAGCTCAAAGGAAAATTTATTGTCAAAGTACATGCATATAACTACATACAACCCTGAGATTTTTTTCTGCAGGCATACTTAGCAAATCTATAGGACAGTAACCGTAAACAGGATCTGTAAACTGTAAATATCAGGAACTATAAACTAAACAAACTCTACAAATGCAGATATAAATAAATAGCAATAAATAATGAGCATGAAATAACACGATAAAAGAGTCCCTAAACGAGTGTAGTTATCCCCTTTTGTTCAAGGGCCTGGTGGTTGAGGGGTAGTAACTTTTCTTGAACCTAGTGGTGTGAGTCCTGAGGCACCTGGACCTTCTACCTGATGGTGGTGGTGAGAAAAGAGCTTGGCCTGGGTGGTGAGAACCTTTGGTGATGGATTCTGCTTTTCTACGGCAATGTTTCATGTCGATGCGCTCAGTGGTTGGGATGGTTTTACCTGTGATGTACTGGGCCAAATCCACTACACTTTGTAGGATTTTCCACTCAAAGACATTGTCTCAAAGGCTCAAAGGCATCAAAATAATATATTATATTATATTATTTATTATATGTTTGCACCTTTAGCATCAGAGGTGCACACTCTCTTTATTCAACTGAGGGAACATACAGGCCCCACAAACTCTATAGTCATCATCACTGACAGACGCTGCTCCTAAGACCACACACTTCGAGTATTTCTGGGCTAGCATGTCTGAGTTGTATTAACTGTGCCATTTTGCAATGTATTGCAGCACACGGTGAACCAAATAGTGGGCATTACCCATCGAACTCAACACAACATTGGATACATTTTCAAAGAGTGGACTGAACTCCCCATGGTTTTCCACTCACAAATCACTTCAATCACTTCATGGGTCCATTAATAAACTCATTCAAACACATTCCAGAATGAATCAATATTATGGAAATACATTTTACAGTGAAAGCTTTCCTCTGTCAAGTCAGTCCAATATTAAATCCTTACTCTTTCTAATCATACAAATGAGAAGTGACAACGTGCTTGTCCGATAAGTGATGCAATGTCTATGCAACTTCCAGGATTTTATATAAGTACTGGTGCTGAGAAAGGTGAGGTGTTAAGTAAAAATTAACATAGAGAATTTTCTGTATATATTATTTTGAGATATTCTAGATTGAGTGTAAACAGGCCTGTCCTGGTCTTAGTCAGACCCAGCTCCCACATTTAACTACAAGCTTTGCTATAATTTGATTCCGTTTGGCATAAACTGCATTGGATGATAAGAAGTGATGAGTATTAGGACACAGGACTAGGTCTTATTTAGCACATATGTAGATGTTTGCATCTGCAAATCTTCAGCTATGTGATAACTCTTAGCATTACTTCAGCCTTGTAAGTGTGCGAATTCCAGAAATCCGAGTGACTCTTAGACTATGATGTTGGTGATAAGCAAACATTGAGCATTAGTTATTAATTCAGAACTGACTGTTATATTTAACCTGAATACTGCCCAACATATCAGAATTGCAATCAGAAATCAGGTTTGCTTATTTCCACTTTTCCAACTTAAAAAAGTGAAACTATTCAGCAATAAAAAAAACACAACTATCCCACTAATGGAAGCCAGCGAATCCCCTGTGATGGCAAGTTACCATAATCTAGCTTAGTCACATAGTCATCCAGAAAATAATTTAAAAAGGAAATGTACAGATGTTTTCTTTATATATCATTTCTGGAGACTTAGTTAATAACAATGATTGTTTGTGTGATACACTGTAAGGATAACAAGAACTTGCTGTTCTTTTGCCAGCCCAGTTAATCAACAGGGTCTTGTGTAGGCTATGGCCAACACTGTCTATACAGCAACGCAAGACTTAGCTAACCTACAGTGCTTTTAAGATAACAAAGCAGCCTACTGTTAAATCTGTCCCTGTTCCTATTGGTAGAGAGCATCGCTGTCTCGGTGCTGCATCCAAACGTACTTTGCTGTCAGGTTATTGTTTTGGGACTTTGCTTGATCGAGTTGTCAACAGTCAATGTTAGCTGCTGTTGCAAAACTATACTGCAAGTTCTTAACAGAACTACCTTACCTTCAAAAATGTTAGGACAGGTGTACACACAGTGGATTGCATTCACTGCCACCAGATTAAATATAGCACACATCTTAAGTAAAAACCCTTCTGCCACTGGAGAAAAACAAACTGTTATGCTTACAGCAACTCTAAGCCTGCTGTTTCCAGACCGCTGAGCTGTAAGAGGTTAACATGAAAGCCAATCTCCAGAAAAAGACGCTTTGACATTTCCTGATGTGGTGCAGAGTAGCTTCATGTGTTTAACATTCCATACACCCTTTGTTAAAAGTTCTATAGATCTTTTCAAACTCACACAAAAAGATTTATAACTATCAGCATAAATGCCTGTAGGGGTTATACTTCAGGGAGAAACTTTAGGGCTATTGTGCTTTAGCACACCTGCAGATACTGTATACATGAAGGTATTGGCCACAAAATGAAAGCTTCTTGGCATACATATCCTTTCCCTACATCTTTTGAAACCGTTTAGGCTGTAATTGAAGTTGCAGAATGATACAAAAGAGACAGTATTCATACTGTTGTCCTGGGCAACCTGCAAATAACAAAAATCAAATATATATTTTGCTTTTGACATCACACACCAGTTGTGTATTTAAAGCAAATGATAAAAGAAGAAGACACTGTAAAGCATCCAAATAAAAATGATGTTAAAACGATTTAAATGGATGTTCAGAGAACAAATATACATTTTTAAAACCAAACAAAACATCACTGAACTCTCAGAAATAAGACCATAAGACTATAAGACATAGGAGCAAAAGGAGGCCATTCGGCCCATCGAGTCTGCTCCACCATTCAATCATGGGCTGATCCAATTCTTCCAGTTATCCGCACTCCCCTGCCTTCTCCCCATACCCTGCATATGAGTCTCAGGGTTGACAAACGGCGGTTAACAACTGACAAACCTGAGCTTTTTCAAATGATTCTGTTTCTATTTAACCTCCATTTAAACTCAAAAACAAGCAAAGTCAAATTGTCAGTTGTCAGTTGGTAATACCATTTCCCAGAGTGAAATCTTGCTCCTTCCTTTTGGGTAAAGAATGGTCAATCCAAAGTTAAAATTAAAATGACCTTTGTGATTTGGTCAATCTGGAAGAGAAGTGGAAGCAGGCTAATATGTGCTCTTGGAAGGCTTCAGAACATCGCCATGTGCTAGTGAGCTTATCACAGTGTAAAATGGCAGAAATGGAGATCTGGAGGATGAAGCAATAAGGCCAGAGACTTTTGACAAGTGACACTGGAACATAACTGGAATGGAATGAACAGTCCACTTCCGATTATGGATGGAGATTCTCCCTTCAATAATAAATATTTTGCTGCTGTTTCTTCCGCTGGACCTAAAGCCTAGTAGCAGCACTTACTGTTTTTAGACATCTCATTGAAACTTCACAATATGTCTTCCCTGTCTGACCCTTTTAAATTTGCTTCAAGCCTTTGCAGAACTGAGGACAGAACACATTTTGCAGCTCTCTAATTGGCGAGATTTAAGTCGACACATGATCCATTTATCTCAGCATTAATCACAGCTTGTGGACTGCACTGCTCCTGTTGAACTGCTTATATTTTCAACCCAAGGCTACGTGCCACAAGGAAACTTTATTTTGATGTTGATTACTACCTGCTACTCGAAGGATGTTAAGCCACCCACCCTTAATTACACATTTATTAATCAAATCTATTATCTTTGTTTCAAGTTTTTTTCCCAAAAGAAAATGGGACTTCCATTTTTTCATGATGTTGGGTAACAAAGCCAAGAGGTTTGTCAATAATCAATTTGGTCTGTATGCACTTGGACTCACCTATAGTAGGAACCTTCACTGATTTTGGTATATCAGTATCGAGCATTGTACACGATTGTCTAAAGATTCATCAAGTGCTTGAGCCCCATGAAAACCAAGTAAATAACCTGGTTTTGTATTCACGCCAAAGACATCAGCTGAAACACAATGTGCTCAAAAAAACATTCCAAACACAAGAACAGGTGTCTTTGGAACTTTACTCGTAGTTCAGAATCAGTACCACCAGATGGACGATTGGGTTCATTGACAGTTTGCCAGCCTGATGTTCAGAAACAAAAGCTGGTATTTTACTCTGATAGTTTATACTGAGTGCCAAGCCGATATTCCATTGTTCTGAATGTGGTCAGGGCTGCATGATATAATTTCTGTTACAGAGAACCTTTTCTACAAGATGTAGAATTTTACAGAAAATACTCAGGTCCATAATTTGTCATTTATCGTTTTTATAGTCTTCAGCAGGAGGGTGACTGTGAACACCAGGAGTGCTGGTTCCGTTTCCTTCAAGGGCAATGTTTTTCATCCTTAGCAAACAAAAAACAACTGCTGGAGGAACTCAGCAGTGTCTGTGGAGACACTGCACTGGGACTGGGAATGTAAAGGGGAGATGAGATGACGGGGAGGGTTGAGGGAGGAGCTGGCAAGCGATTGCTGGTCCATATGAGGAGGATTAGATGAGTAGATGGAGTCAGCTGGGGGGATGAAGGGTGGAATTAGGTCATTAGGTCAAGCAGTGATGAGGGAGCATCAAGAGGCTGCAGATACTGGAATCTGGTAAGAAAGGAAGGCGATAAGCGCAGGGATGATGGGCAGGTGCGGAGGAGTTAGGGGAGCCAGTGGGTTGAGTGTGCAGGTGATAAAGAGAAGGACTCAGGTAGTGGAGTGGAAGGAATTTGGGTAACACAGGGCTGAGGAGAGGGGTTTTAAAAGAAGAGGATCTGTCTGTATCAGGATGAGAAAGAAAGAGACAGAAAAGGTGTGGGTTACCCGAAACTGGGGAAATCAATATTCATGTCATTGGATAATAGTCTATCCAGGTGGAATAAATGTTCTAGTTTGTATTTGGTCTCACTCTGGCAGTGGAGGAGGCTGAGATGTGGGAATGGGGAAGGGAAATGGCATTAATCACCAGCTTATTTCCATGCTCATCTCCACCCACCTCACTGCCCGATTACCCAATTTTTTCCCCCTTTCCTACTTTGATTTTATCTGCCTGTCACCCACAAACTCAACCCACTGGGTTCTCTTCCCTATCCCTACAGTTCCCATCCATCTGCTATCCCTCAGGTTCCACTTATCACCTTCCTTTCTGATCGGATTCCATTAAACCCAGCCCTCAGTTCTCTTCACACTACCTCCCAGGCCCCGTTCCCTTTCCCACCAAGCTCCATCTGGCTGTCACTCCCTGCTCATCTCAATGCACGCAGCACCTGCCAGTTCCTGCCTCACCCCGACCCTCACCTCTTTGATGGCTATCTCCCCTCTACACATTCAGTCCAGATGCAGGATTTCAATCTGAAACATCGACTAACCCTTTGCCTCCACAGATACTGCCTGACCTGCTGAGTTTGTTCAGCAGTTTGTTTTTTGGCTCCAGATTCCAACATCTGCAGTCTCTTGGGTTTCCAGTTTTCTTCCTTGATCAGACAACTCTTATTTAGGGATAATTTCCACTTCAGCGATCGGATTTGATGAAGACTTCTGAGACTCTGTAAGGCAATGTTTATCAGTTTGATGACAATTCACTGCATTCAATTTGAATCTGCTTGTTGGCGTGTAATTCATTCTTAACCTTGGAGAACATTTGGAGTAATTAAATCAAATTCAATCTAATAGTATGTTCTCCTGGGCTGAAAAAAAAATAGAAATGCTGAAAGAACAGCCACTCAAACAGCAATTTTTGGAAAGAGAAACCGGTTAATATTTTGGGTCCTCAGAACTGGTGGGGGGGGGGGAGGGAGTGGAGGGTTTGCATTTTTCCAAGAAGAGCTGAGGGGTGAATGATGTTTAAGAGAAAGGACCTTGTGGAGAATGATTATTTTTCTGTTGGTTTTTTGGCGATACATCAAAATAACAGACCCCTGCCACCCAATTACACTCACATGCCCAATTAACCTATTAACAGCAAGTCTTTGGAAGGTGGGAGGGAACTGAAGCACACAGAGGAAACCCACGTGGTCACAGGGAGAATGTACAAAGTCCTTACAGACAGCAGTGGGAATTGACCCGGGTGGCTGGTGTTGTAATGGTGTTACACCGATCACCACACCACCATGCCATCCCTTAGGTTATGACAGGTGGTAAAGGAGCACGAATGCTGATCATAAGCGAGGCTTTCTATAGAAAGGGTATGGGTCTGATAATGGGAAACGTTGGGGTGGCAGTTTACCTGAAGTTGGAAAATGTAATGTTCTTTCCCAATGATTGCAGAGGGACATCGTTCCTTTAGTTTACTTTGGGACTCACTGTATGGCAGTTGAGGAGGCTGCAGACAGGCCAAAATTGGAGTGGAATTGAGAATTAAAATGGCATACTGCAGGAAGCGCAGGATCAGTCCTGCAGATGGAGTGGAGGTACTCCACAAAACAATCACCCAATCTGTGTTGGGTTTCTCCAGTGCAGAGCTGGGCTCAGTCTGCACACCCGAAGGCAGTAAGCTAGACTGGAAAAAGTGCAAGTGAATTGCTCCTTCACCTGCAATGATTGTTTGTGTTCCTGGGTGGTGGGAAGAGAAGAGAAAAGAGGGTGTTTAGAGATGGAAACAGGGAGGAGCTGAGGGCAATACAGAGGGACCTGAAAGCCAGGATCAGGGAGACTAAAGACAGGTACAGGAGGAAGCTGGAGTGGAAACTCCAGCAGAACAACATGAGAGAGGTCTGGAGGGGGATGAGGACCATCACTGGGTTCCAGCAATCTAGTAACAGAGGAGCTGAAGGCAGTGTGGACAGGGCCAATGAACTTAACCTGTTCTTTAACAGATTTGACATTGTGGCCCCTGCCCACACATGAGCCATCTGTTGTCAGCCCCCAACCAACACATATTCCACTCTCCCCTCCTACACCTCCTCACAGTCCCCCACCCTGCTCTCATGACTATACCCCTTCCCCACATGAAAACACCACGGTGGGCTTCACAGCTGAACAGGTGAGAAGACAGCTGAACAGGTGAGAAGACAGCTGAATCGTCTCAACTCAAGCAAGGCTGCAGGACCGGATGGTGTCAGTACCAGGGTGTTCAAAGCCTGTGCCCCTCAGCTATGTGGAGTACTTCGCCATGTATTCAACCTGAGCCTGAGGCTCCGGAGGGTTCCTGTACTGTGGAAGACATCCTGCCTCGTCCCTGTGCCGAAGACGCCGCGCCCCAGCGGCCTCAATGACTACAGACTGGTGGCATTGACCTCCCACATCATGAAGACGCTGGAGAGACTTGTACTGGAGCTGCTCCGGCCTATGGTCAGGCCACACTTAGATCCCCTCCAGTTTGCCTACCAGCCCCTACTAGGAGTTGAGGATGCCATCGTCTACCTGCTGAACCGTGTCTACGCGCACCTGGACAAGCCAGCGAGCACTGTGAGGGTCATGTTTTTTGACTTCTCCAGTGCGTTCAACACCATCCGCCCTGCTCTGCTGGGGGAGAAGCTGACAGCGATGCAGGTGGATGCTTTCCTGGTGTCATGGATTCTTGATTACCTGACTGGCAGACCACAGTACGTGTGCTTGCAACACTGTGTGTCCGACAGAGTGATCAGCAGCACTGGGGCTCCACAGGGGACTGTCTTGTCTCCCTTTCTCTTCACCACTTACACCTCGGACTTCAACTACTGCACAGAGTCTTGTCATCTTCAGAAGTTTTCAGATGACTTTGCCATAGTTGGATGCATCAGCAAGGGAGATGAGGCTGAGTACAGGGCTACGGTAGGAAACTTTGTCACATGGTGTGAGCAGAATTATCTGCAGCTTAATGTGAAAAAGACAAAGGAGCTGGTGGTAGACCTGAGGAGAGCTAAGGTACTGGTGACCCCGGTTTCCATCCAGGGGGTCAGTGTGGACATGGTGGAGGATTACAAATACCTGGGGAGACGAATTGACAATAAACTGGACTGGTCAAAGAACACTGAGGCTGTCTACAAGAAGGGTCAGAGCCGTCTCTATTTCCTGAGGAGACTGAGGTCCTTTAACAGCTGCCGGACGATGCTGAGGATGTTCTACGAGTCTGTGGTGGCCAGTGCTATCATGTTTGCTGTTGTGTGCTGGGGCAGCAGGCTTAGGGTAGTAGACACCAACAGAATCACAAACTCATTCGTAAGGCCAGTGATGTTGTGGGGATGGAACTGGACTCTCTCACAGTGGTGTCTGAAAAGAGGATGCTGTCTAAGTTGCATGCCATCTTGGTCAATGTCTCCCATCCACTACATAATGTACTGGTTAGGCACAGGAGTACATTCAGCCAGAGACTCATCCCACTGAGATGCAACACAGAGCGTCATAGGAAGTCATTCCTGCCTGTGGCCATCAAACTTTACAACTCCTCCCTTGGAGGGTCAGACACCCTGAGTCAATAGGCTGGTCCTGGATTTATTTCATAATTTACTGGCATAACTTACATATTACTATTTAACTATTTATGGTTCTATTACTATTTATTATTTATGGAGCAACTGTAACGAAAACCAATTTCCCCCGGGATCAATAAAGGATGACTATGACTATGATAAGGTGCTGCATCTCCTCCAGGTGCTAGAGAATGTGCCATGCAAAGGAAGAGAGTAACAGGCAGGGAAGGAAGAACAGACTAGCCGTGAAGCAAATGGTCCCTGCGAAAAGCAGGAAAAGTGCAGAGGGGTAGATGTGTCTGGTAGTGGAATCATGTTGGAGTTAATGGAAAATGCAAAAGATCCTTAAGAAATCCATATCCACAGAGGTTCTGCAGATGCTGGAAATCCAGAGCAACACACGCAAAATGCTGGAGGAACTCAGCATCTATGGAAATGAGTAAATAGTCAACATTCTGAGCTGAGACCCTTCATCAATACTTAAATAATCCATATTTTGATTCTATGATTAATATTCATGATAGGCTATTTTGCAGCTTGTCAATGTAAAGTTCTCTAAATGGAGCCTGTGAGCTTTTTCTGACATTTGCATGTCTTGTAAGTATCCTTAAGTATGCTGACTTCCTCTTTTATATTTTGTTTTGCAAAGATTTTCAAACCAAAGAAATTTCAGTGTTATTTGACACAGTTCCATTGCATGGGGTAAAACCCACAAAAAAGAGTGTGGTGCCCAGGAAAAAGATATTGTTTCAGATCAATGTAAATCTAAGCAATTATGACAGGACTAACACAGCACCTATTCTTTCTTCATTATTTCTGAAATTTCTTGCTTTTGTAGTTAGTATTGTTCACTCATTTTAGGGGGCAGTAGATGAAATTTATACATTTTATAAATAGCTAAATATTAATAAGCTTATTTGGTAAATGTACATTTAAGAGAACGGCTAAAATCTAAGATTTTATTAGATTAGCACTTCTGTTTCCTATTCAACTTAAAGTACATAAGAAAATTAAGATTTGAAAAACCTCAGGAGGATTATGATTAAATAAAATTAATTTTTTTACTCTGAACTCCATAGGTAGATCGACAACTCAACTGCTGTCTTAGAGTGGGTCAATCTACAGGCAAAGCAAACTGCTCCTGTAAATTGTGACTCTGCCCACCAGGTTCTGTGCATTTGACACTCCACATGTTTGGAAATCAAATATTGTGATCATTTTGAGTTAGCGTGTTAGTCAGGAGCAAGTAGCGAGCCAAAGAAAACGGACGAGGCGGATGCAACAGGCAGATGCTTCAGGCAGGGAAAGGAGAATGTGGCCGTAGACTTCCAATACAGTATGTATTTCTAAATTCAGCTGGGATTTTGTGGTTTGTACTGGATTTTATCTTCTTAGAGAAACATCTTTTCTGGCAGGTCGTGAATTCTTGCTTTGAAATTGGAGATTTTATTATATTTTGTTTTATTTAGCTATACAGTGTGGAGTTGGCCCCTCCGGCCCTTCAAGCCATGCTGCCCCAATCAACCAATGACTAACTAACCTACCCTGTACGTCTTTGTACTGTGGATAGAAACTGGACGACCCAGAAGAAACCCACGAATTCCACAGGGACGATGGACAGAGACTCCTCAAGGGACAGTGCCAGAATTGAACTCTGAACTCTGGAATGCCCCAAATTATAATTGCTTCGTGCTAACTGCTACCTTGTCGTGGCACCCAAAAAGTTTTGAACATTTTCTGTCGATGTGTTCATGCGATGTAAATTGTGGGCAATGCCACCAATTTCCATGTCTTAAAGCCATAGAGTCATAAAATACTACAGTCCAGAAACAGACCGTTCAGCCCATCTAACCTCTGCTGAACCAGTAATCTGCCTAGTCCCATTGACCTGCACCTGGACGATAGCCCCACAGACACCTCCCATCCATGTACCTATCCAATTTTCTCTTAAGGTGTTGAAATTGAAGCCGCAGCCACCACTTGCGCTGGCAGCTTGTTCCACACGCTTACCACCCTCTGAGTGAAGAAATTCCTCCCCATGTTCCCCTTAAACATTTCACCTTTTCACCCTTAACCCATGACCTCTAGTTGTAGTCTCACCCAATCTCAGTGGAAAAAGCCTGCTTGTATTTACACTATCTATACCCCTCATAATTTTGCATACCTTTATCAAATCTCCCTTCAATCTTCTATGTTCCAGGGAATAAAGTTATAATAAAGTCCCAATAACTCAGATAATCAAGACTCGGCAACATCCTTGTAAATTTTCTCTGCACTCTTCCAATCTTATTTACATCTTTCCTGTAGGTAGCTGGCCAAAACTGCACACTATACTCCAAATTAGGCCTCACCAAAATCTTATACAATTTCAACATAACATCCCAACTCCTGTACTCAACACATTGATTAATGAATGTCAATGTTCCAAAAGCTCTCATTATGATCCTATCACCCTGTGACGCCACTTTCAATGAATTATGAATCTGTATTCCCAAATCCCTCTGTTCTACTGCACTCCTCAGTGCTTTACCACTTACCGTGTAAGACCTATCCTGGTTAGTCCTCCCAAAGTGCAAGACCTCTCACTTGTCTGCCTTAAATTCTATCTATGATTTTTTAGCCTATTTTTCCAGCTGGCCCAGATCCTGCTGCAATTTTTGATAGTCTTCCTCGCTGTCCACCATACCCCCAAACTTGGTGTCATCTGCAAGTTTGCAGGTCCAGATTACCACATTATCATCCAGATTACTGACATAGATGACAAACAACAACGGGCCCAATGCTAATCCCTGTAGCACACCACTAGTCACAGGCCTCCAGTCAGAGAGGCAACTACTACTAACACTCTCTGGCTTCTCCCACAAAGCCAATGTCTAATCCAATTTACTACCTCATCTTGAATGCCGAGCAACTGAAGCTTCTTGACCAACTTCCCATGCAGGACCTTGTCAAATGCCTTGCGGAAGTTCATGTAAACAACATCAACTGCCTTGCCTTTATAAATTTTCATGGTAACTTCCTCGAAAAACTCTAAAATTGGTAGGACAAGATTTACCATGCACAAAGCCATGTTGACTATCCCTAATTTGTCCCTGCCTTTCCAAATACTTAGATGTTCAGTCCCTTAAAATAATTTCCAACAACGTTCTCACTACTGATGTCAGGCTCACCAGCCTAATTTCCTGGTTTATTCCTAGAGCCTTTCTTAAACAATGGAACAACATTAGCTATCCTCCAGTCCTCTGACAACTCACCCGTGGCTATGGATGTTTTAAATATCACTGTTAGTTCCCTGACAATTTCTGCACTAGCCTCCCACAAGAACACCTTGTCAGACCCTGAGGATATATCCACCCTAATTTGCCTCTAGACAGCAAACACACCCACCCTCCTCTGTAATCTGTACAGGGTCCATGAGCTCACTGCTGCATTGCCTCATATCTGTAGACTCTGCATCTGTCTCCTGAGTAAATACAGATGCAAAACATCCGTTTATGATTTCCCCCATCTCTTTCTAATCCACACATAGATTTCCATTCTGATCTTCCAGAGGACCAATTTTGTACCTTGCTGTCTTTTTGGCCTTAATATATCTGTAGAAGTCCTTAGGATTCTCCTTCACCTTGTCTGCTAGAGCAACCTCATACCTTCTATTAGCCATTTGCTCCTTCCTGCCTATACTTGCTATGTACCTCCTTCTTTTTCTCAATGAGGGCCTCGATATCTCTGAAAAAGCAAGGTTCCCTTAACCTGTTATCCTTGCCTTTTACTCTGACAGGCACATACAGGCTTTGTACTCTCAAAGTTTCACTTCTGAAGGTCTCCCACTTACCAAGTACACTTTTACCAGAAAACACCCTGTCCCAATCCACACTCGCCAGATCCTTTCTGATATCATCAAAATTGTCCTTTCTTTTTAGAATCTCAACCTGAGGACCAGAGCTATTCTTTCCCATCATTACCTTGAAACAAATGGCATTGTGATCACTGCACGCAAAGTGTTCCCCTTCACAAACTTCTGTCACCTGCCCTGTCTCTTTCCCTCATAGGATTCCACTCTCTGTAGTTGGGACCTCTTTGTATTGATTAAGGAAGCTTTCCTGTACACATTTGGCAAACTCTTTCCCATCCACCCCTTTTACAGTATGGGAGTCAGAGACAATATGTGTAAAGTTAAAATCACTGACTATCCCAACCCTTTTCTCTTGCAACAGTCTGTGATCTTTCTACAAATTTGTTCCTCTAAATCTCACGGACTGTTGTGTTGTCAATAATATAGTTCCCTTAAAGTGGTCATACCTATCTTGTTCCTCAGTTCTACCCATGTAGCCTCACTAGACGAGCTCTACAGTTTGTCCTGACTGACAGCGCCGTGACATTTTCTCTAATGAGTAATGCGACCGCTCCCTCTTTAATCTCTCCTGCTCTATCACCCCTAAAACAACAGAACCCCAGAACATTGAGCTGCCAGTCCTGTCCCTCCTGCAGCCAAGTCTCTCACTAATGGCTACAATGTTATAACTCCTCATGCTTATCCATGCCCTAAGCTCATCTACCTTCCCTACAATACTCCTTGCATTGAAATATATGTAGCCCCACCATGCTCGACCATTTGATTCCTGATTTTTTATGTAGGCTTAACAACATCGTTCTCCACAACTCCTCCACCCTCTGTTCTGGTGCTCTCTTTCTCTTCCCCCTGCAACTCTAGTTTCAATGCCACCCCTGTCGTGCAGCACTAGCAAACATTTCCACTAGGATATTGGTCTCTCTGCAGTTCAAGGGCAAACCATCCTTTTTGTACGGGTCCCACCTGCCCTAGAAGAGCGCCCAATGATCCAAAAATCTAAAGCCCTCCCTCCTGCACCAACTCCTTAACCACATGTTAAACTCTATAATCGTCCTATTTCTGTCTGAATGGATGTGGAACCATCAATTCCACCATCAAGCCAAGGCTGTACCATTCTCAAAATGCTCAGCTGTAACCCATCAGCTCTTCTGAAATAATATCTCTCAAATCCATTACCTCTAACACCTAACAAGATTGCTTTCATGCTCCCTTGTATATCACATACCATTCTGATTCAGAAACATATCACTTTTTCATTAACACAGGATGAAAACCCTTTGATTTCCTACCATACAACTTGTGTCAATACCTTCATCCTTAGGAATTCAGCAGTTCAAGATGGAAGCTCAGCATCGCGACTCACAAAGCATTTTGAGGCGGGCAACAAATTGGCCTTGCCATCCCCTGAGCAGATAAAAGTAAGCTAAGTTACTGGTACCTGTAGTCAATTCCAACTTAGCATGGGAGAAGAACCTGGCTATTTCTTACATAGTCCTGGTGAAAGAATATTAACTGGAGTACTAACGTAGACAAATTGAAAATAGGAGCTGGAGAAGGCCAGTCAATGCCATGAGCGTTCTCTACCAGTCAATGTAGAGTGGCACAGGAGCAGGCCCTGCAGCTCATTATTTCTGCACTGGGCCTGATGCCAATCTAAACTAATTCCATCTGCCTGCATAAGGTCCATATCCCTCTATTGCTTGCCAATCTGTGTCTGTTGAAATGCTTCTTCAATGTTGCTATCATCTCTGTTTCTACCACTTCCTCTGGCAGCATGTTTGAGAAACTGAGCAACTTTGTGGTAAAGCTCTTTTGCACCTCCTCCAAAGCCTCTACATCCTTCCTGAAATGTGATGACCAAAACTGCACACAGGACTCCAAATGTGGCCTAACTAAAGTTTGATGTGGTTGGAATAGGATCATGACTGATCCTCTACCTGTACCATAATTCGGCTCTATATCCAGATCCCTTGCCTATCTATCTGCTTCCAAAACTGCTGCCCAATCTTCTGCGTATTTCCACATTTCTAATATTTATTTTAGAATTCCTTCATCTGCAGTATTCTTCATTGTTATCTTTTATTTCAACACTGCCTTCATACTTCCTTGCAAGTTGCATGCCATTTTGTCTCAGAAATATATCTGATTTTTTTTTATCAATACTGGATCAAAATCCTGCAAGTTCCCATCAAACAGACTTATGTCACTACCTTCGGAATGACTGCACTTTGTCTGTCAATAGTAAAGAAATCTGTAGCCAAGTGTGCGTGTTCTGATTTTTTAGTCTTCTAAAGACAATAATCAGCAATTAGTGTGGGAAAATAGGTCTGAAATCTGCTCATGTGCAGTTACCCCAGATCTGTACAACTAACAAACTTTGAAAGGTCAATGTGATCAATATGAGGTCATGTATTTTACACACACACAGACACACACACACACTCACTCTCTCTCTCTCTCTCTCTCTCTCTCTCTCTCTCTCTCTCTCTCTCTCGCTCTCTTCAAGGGTTGAGAGCAAGCTTACAAACCTGGTTAAACTTTTTGATGATCTTTTATCAATGTTAATTAAGCCAGTCTCCATGGTGAACCATAACCTTGTCCTTATGAGATCTAGCAACATATTAAATCGCTGTCCTGACTCCTATTATGCCAATGCCCTTGTATGAGGGTGGGGTTCTCCTTCATAATGCCCTCATAGAAACTCTGACTTCAGGACAGTAATTCATATATCCAAGGCAGGCTTTGTTCCCAGCGCATTCTTGCTAAGCTTATAGCAAGAGTGTGCCAGAAATGCTCTAAACATTTGGCCTCAACATATAAAGCTGTACTAAAGAAATTAAGTACAGAATAAAAAGCTATTTCCTTAGATCACAAAAACAGATAAAGACGACCATTCGGGCCTGCTTTGTTCATTCATCCAAAAACATACTTGAAGTCTTTCAATCAGAGTATCCGCTGCACTTAAAAAAAAATCTCAAGACGTTAGATCCACAACCCAAACCAGAATCCCAACTCACGTGCTAAACCCATCTAATATTACAGTCAAGAAAGGAAATGTTAGCTCTATTATGCTAGCTCTTTGCTAGAACAACCGAGGTATTCTAGTATCCTGTTTGCCTGCCATGTCCTTAGGTAATTTTAACTGATATAACCAATGGGATATTGATATGATGGGACCGTAATGCCCTGGCCCTTTTTCATCCATTCTCACTTTGCTGCCCAGTGGGATATGTTAAACTCACTTCAGTAGTTTACTCATTCTCAGAAAGACAAGAGATTCTGCAGATGCTGCAAGTGCAGAGTAACACTTACAATGCTTGGAACTTAGCTGGTCAGACAGTATCTATCCATTGATGTTTCTTGACCACCTGATTCCTCCAGCATTGTGTGTGTTATTCATTCTCAAATTCCTTTCTATATTTCCCCAAATAGGTCTAACAAGAGTCTGGTTGATTCAAGGCGACGGGCCCAGGCCCAGGCCCGGAGCATATTGTAGCAGTAAGCTCAATTCCAAGAGTGAGGAACAACCCGGGGTGAGGGATGGGCCAGTTCAGCTCACTGCTCCATGAGGATTAGTCATCTCTGCGCTGAACTGGGGCTGTGGCCTGCAACTGAGGGGCTCCTGAATCGGCTGCAGTGATGGCTGGCTTCGTGGCTGCGGACTCACTTTCGGAACTTCAGTTCTGAATGCTATTTGCTTACTTTTATTGTCTGAATTTTTTTCTACACAACCTTTTTTTAATGGGTTTCTTTATTTTGTGGCTGCCCGTGAGGAGACGAATCTCAAGGTTGTATACAGTATACATACTTTGATAATAAATGTCCTTTGAACTTTGAAGTCTCAATGTTGAAGCAGAGTGCAGCATGGAGATCGAGAGCCCAGTCACATGTTGTCATGACAACAATCTTTCCTTCAATGCCAGCAAAACAAAAGAGATGGTCATTGACTACAGGACGGGGGACATATTTACATCATTGAAAGGACTGAAAGCTTCAAGTTGCTGGGAGTGAACATCACCAACAGCTTGTCTTGTCCAACAACAGTGAAGCTATGGTGATGAAAATTCATCCAATACCTTGACTTCCTCAGGAGGCTGAAGTAACTTGGCTTGCCTTCTTTCAAACTCACCAATAGGAAGCATCCTATCCAGATGCATCATGGTTTGGCATGACAACTGTTCTGTCCAAGACCTCAGGAGACTGTGGACACAGTTCTGTCTACAAATCTTGCTGCTTCAGTAAAGCAGCCAACATAACCAAAGACTCCACCCACCCCAGACATCCTCTTCAGCAGACGATAAAAAAAAAGCCAGAAAGCATGTTCCACCAAGCTCAAGGAAAGCTCATATCCCACTGTTATAAGACCATTGAATGATCTCCTGGTGTAAGGATGGACTACTGACTTCACATTCTACCTTGGTACAGCCTTACAGATTATTGTTTGCCTGGACTGCACTTTATCTGTAGCTGTAGCGCTCTATTCTGTATTGTGTTATTGTTTTCCTTTGTACCAATGCGGATGGCATGCAAAGCAACGTTTTTCACTGTACCTGTGACAATAATAAACCAATTTTCCATTTATGTTACCATCTAGGCTGACACATACCACAACATTGGATCATTATCTTTTTGACATTAAACTGGCACTATTTCAAAAATTAGCCCCAAGGCTTTGGGTTACCTTCACGGGTGTACCATGAACTGTGAGTTAGTGTTGGAAATACAGCATCTCCTATCATTTATGTCATAAAGGACAGGAAATAACTAAGTCAATGGATCATGAACAGGTGGATTTGAGTGAGATTTTTTAAAATTGCATTCACATACTCAACCTGGCTCAAACTCAAATATCATTAGTTTTAATGAGGTGACCAACCAACTCCCAGGAGATGGGTTCCCCACTTCATTATGTCTGCAAAGCTTATGTGTGTACCAGCTTTAACACAGGCCTGCCAAGACCCCAGACCTTAGCTCACCTGGCAGCTCCAGAGAATCGAGGATTGTTTGTCAGAAGAGTAGAGTGCAATTTTTCAAAGGACTACTTACAGACCAGGAGGAATAGAAGTATTTCTGTAATGTAGCCAATCTTCAAGTACACTTTTAATAATTAATTCCATTGATTGATGTGTGACGGGTCACTAAATGATAGGCTTTGCCACCTTTGTTGAAAATGGCTTCTGTTTTAGTTGGTTTTCCAACTCATTACAAAACAAGTGATAGTAACGGTGCATCAATTATATAAAAGTTTCCAGCCTAATAGTTAGCTCATAAAATTTATGTGACAAGTTGTTTTTGCAGTTACATATTAGCATGTGCTTTCTTAGCAAAGTACCATATGCTATAATTTTTTTAGAACTGCTGAAAAGTTTCTAATGTATTTCACAGTTAGCTAACAGGTCCACCTAAGAGTGCTCCAAAATGAAATAAGATCCACTAAACTGGTGGCAGTAATAAAATAGCCACCTGTTTTTTTAAAAGAAGATTGAATACTATTTATTTTGGAGATACTGCAATCTGGCAGCGGAGATGAGGAATAACCTGTTCACATATTCTCACAGCTGGATTCAGCTTTATCTTCCGATCTTAAAGTTCTACCTCACGTTTAATATGCCTGAAATTTAGAGTAAATAAATCAGGAGTTTAAAGAACTTATCCTAAATGGTGGTCCTTCTTTATCTTTTTTATTATATGTTGTTCTACAGCCACTGTGAGCCTGGAAATTGCATCGGACTGGCTTTGCGCATGAATGCAGTAGCCAGGATGCTCTCTCTTCCCCAATAGTCTATTCCTGCCAAGCATTTATCAGGCAAGAAATGGTCTGCCAACAATAGAAGATCATCCTGAGTGTCAGCAGGCTATTTGTCCATGGAGCACCTAACAGACTGGTAGTGTAATGGTTATACTGCTGCATGAGTATTCCAGAGATTTTTCCCTATAATCTACGGAAAATGAGTTCAAACTGCCACTGTGGCACCTTCAAACTTAAAACTAAAGTTAAAAATCAGAAATTTCTGAAAATTTTGCCCATAAAAAGCTGAAAGTTAAAAATAATTAGCATCAAGCTATCAAGTCAACAAAGAACCTAAAGAAATTCATTCTCAGCAGCCCTGGCCCCAAGGAGTGTACACAGTGCAGCTTCCAGTACTCCAAAACATCTGGCATTGTGGTTAAGCATCACAGAACGCCAGTAATGCAATTGGAAAATATGATGGCACACGTAACTAACAGAAAAATATAAATCTTCCTGTTACTGATCTAAAGCAAAACACGTGCATTGACCAGTTTAAGTGTAACTGATAGATCATTGCACCATAAGATGCTTTCATGGAGAGTTAAGCTATCTCTAAACTCATACTGAATCCCATTTACCCATACTCCTGTGCTTGCTGGCCTATACTTGCTCTCTGATTCAACAATGCACTAACTTTAAAATCATTCTTCTTGATTTCAAATTGTTCCCTGCCTGTCCTGTTCCATTGCCAAAACCTCCTGGGATCCTTAACTTCTGGTTCTTGTGAACCAAATTTTCTTCACTTCAGGCCGTGGCTTTTGTCAGAAGTACATGCAACAAAATTTGAAAGCAACCCAGAGGAAAGGTGAATAAAATGCACCAGATTTTAAATGAGGAGACACAAGGAACTGCGCATACTGGAATTAGAAGCAAAAAAAAATAAACTGCTGAAAGAACTCAGCAGGTCAAGCAGCATCTGTGGAGGCAAAAGGATGGTCTACATTTAGGATCTAGCTTTATGCATGTGTATGATGCACTTCTTGAGAAGACGCCATGGACATAAAGAGACGGCTTCATGTTTCCTCTTGATTCAAGGCTTCTACAAAAACAGAAAAATCTCATCATGAAGCATGTTTCAAATGGTTCTGCATACAGTACCATTGTCAGTACTTTAAACTTTATACTTTATACTTTATTGTCGCCAAACAATTGATACTAGAATGTACAATCATCACAGCGATATTTGATTCTGCGCTTCCCACTCCCTGGATTACAAATATTAAATATAGTAAAAATTAGTCAATATTAAAAATTCAAGTTATAAATCATAAATAGAAAATAGAAAAATGGAAAGTAAGGTAGTGCAAAAATACCGAGAGGCAGGTCCGGATATTTGGAGGGTACGGCCCAGATCCGGGTCAGGTTCCGTTCAGCAGTTTTATCACAGTTGGAAAGAAGCTGTTCCCAAATCTGGCCATACGAGTCTTCAAGCTCCTGAGCCTTCTCCCGGAGGGAAGAGGGACGAAAAGTGTGTTGGCTGGGTGGGTCGTGTCCTTGATTATCCTGGCAGCACTGCTCCGACAGCGTGCGGTGTAAAGTGAGTCCACGGACAGAAGATTGGTTTGTGTGATGTGCTGCGCCATGTTCACGATCTTCTGCAACTTTTTTCGGTCTTGGACAGGACAACTTCCATACCAGGTTGTGATGCACCCTAGAAGAATGCTTTCTACGATGCATCTATAAAAATTAGTGAGCATTTTAGGGGACAGGCCAAATTTCTTTAGTTTTCTCAGGAAGAAAAGGTGCTGGTGGGCCTTCTTGGCAGTGAACTCTGCTTGATTGGACTAAGTCAGGTCATTTGTGATATTGACCCTGAGGAACTTAAAGCTTTTGACCTGTTCCACTTGCGCACCACTGAGGTAAACTGGGTCGTGCGGTCCGCTACTCCTTCTGAAGTCAACAACCAATTCCTTCATTTTGCTGATGTTGAGGGATAGGTTATTGTCTTTGCACCATCCCACCAGGTTCTTAATTTCCTCTCTGTACTCAAATTCATCATTACCCAAGATACGGCCTACAATTGTTGCATCATCAGCAAACTTGTATATTGAGTTTGATGGAAACTTGGCTACACAATCATGGGTGTACAGTGAGTACAGCAGGGGGCTGAGTACACAGCCTTGTCGGGCACTGGTGTCACCCTGTTTCTGATCAAATATATTTGTATTCTGTTGAATGAGTGAGAAGAGGAAGCAAAACAAATATGTTTAAGGGAACACTTGTCTGTAATGGCAGTGCCAAGTCACCCAGTCTTTCTCTGCTCCACACAGAAAACTCCCATATGTAACATGCCTCCTCGTGACAGACACAGACAGGATTGTGAATTATTGTTGTCTCCCAGAGAATAGAACCTCTGACATTGAGAAATGGGAGTTGAACCCATAATCGAGACTGACTCAGTGGCAAGATTGCTACCACCTGAGCCAACTTGGAACCAGTGCAACATCGGAATTGAAAAAATATTTAGAATGTAGCTGGAGGCTTCTGTAAACAGAGCAGATGATGGTTGCCAGAAATGTAAAGGGGTTTTGAGATGATAATGAAAACCTGCCATGAACATTCTATCACTTATAAGATAATGGCACAGAACGATCATCTATGAGAATATTCATCCTGTGAAACCTTGGGAAAGCAAGACACCCATTACTGGCTGGTACCATTTTTGCTTAAGCTATGTAATAGTCCTTGAACCACTCTATTATATGATTATATTGAACTTAAGAAGAGGCACTGGGTGAAGCTCCAATGATAAAGTAGAGTAACCATGGAGAATTGGTGAAGATGAACATAATAAGGGACACCATATTATTGCCACACTCTGAACTTCCAAGAAGCGATCACCAAGTTTGATTTTCAGCAGAAGTTTATGGGTGCTGGTTCTCTGGCATCCACTTCAAAAGTTTTGAGAGAGAAGGTGAAGAAGAAGCATTTGGTGAAGTACACAGTGTAAATGAGAAGAAGAAAACTGCGGTGTTGGATAACAATGACAATGATGATGAACAGGATATGTATAGCTGTTGTCCCTCTGCAGGAGCCATGGAACCTGACCCACATATGCCAGTGCCTCTGCCACTGATTACCTGCTGATGAAACAATGTGCAAAATCAGTTCATCCCCCAGAGAAGGAAGGATTCAAAGGGGGGAAAGTGGCCACAGTGGTTGACAAAGGAAGTCAGAGATAGCATAGCATTAAAAAAGAAGTATAACAGAGCTAAGGTGAGTGGGAAGATGGATGATTGGGAAATTTTTAAGGAGCAACAGAACTTAACTAAAAAGGCAATACGGGGAGAAAAAATGAGGTATGAACGCGAGCTAGCTAGGAATATAAAGGAGGATAGCAAAAGTTTTTTTAGGCATGTGAAGAGAAGGAAGCCCTTGAAGAATGAATTGGGAGAAATTGTTATGGGAAACAGAGAAATGACAGACGAATTTAATAAGTACTTTGGATCTGTCTTCACTAGGGAAGACACAAGCAATCTCCCAGATATATGGATGGGCCAAGGACATAGGGTAA
The DNA here is from genome assembly GCF_963921235.1 of Mobula hypostoma. Lineage (NCBI taxonomy): Eukaryota > Metazoa > Chordata > Chondrichthyes > Myliobatiformes > Myliobatidae > Mobula > Mobula hypostoma. The sequence goes on from NC_086097.1 coordinate 54,095,930, forward strand.
CAGAGGAACTGAAACAGATTGACATTAGGAAGGAAACGGTGATAAGTAGACTGATGGGACTGAAGGCTAACAAATCCCCAGGTCCAGATGGTCTGCATCCTAGGGTACTAAAGGAGGTGGCTCTGGAAATTGCGGATGCATTGGTGATCATTTTCCAATGTTCCTTAGATTCAGGATCAGTTCCTGAGGATTGGCGAATGGCTAATGTTATCCCACTTTTTAAGAAAGGAGGGAGGGAGAAAACAGAGAACTATCGCCCTGTTAGCCTAACATCAGTAGTGGGGAAGATGCTAGAGTTCATTATTAAAGATGAAATAGCAGCATATCTTGATAGCAGTGATAGGATTGGGCCGAGCCAGCATGGATTTACCAAGGGCAAATCATGCTTGACTAATCTATTGGAGTTTTTCGAGGATGTAACCAGGAAGATAGACGCGGGAGATCCAGTGGATGTGGTGTACCTTGACTTTCAGAAGGCATTCGATAAGGTACCACAAAGGAGATTGGTGGGTAAAATCAGAGCTCATGGCATTCTGGGGAGGATATTGACATGGTTAGAAAACTGGTTGGCAGATAGAAAGCAAAGGGTGGCAGTGAATGGGTGTTTCTCGGAATGGCAGGTGGTGACTAGTGGGGTGCCACAGGGCTCGGTATTGGGACCACAGCTGTTTACGATTTACGTCAATGATTTAGAGGAAAGCATTGTGAATAACATCAGCAAGTTTGCTGATGATGTGATGAGGATGTTAGGAGAATTCAAGGTGACTTGGATGGGCTGGGTGAGTGGGCAGAAACTTGGCAGATGGCGTTTAATGTGAATAAGTGTGAGGTTATTCACTTTGGGAGCAAGAACAGGAAGGCAGATTATTATCTGAACGGTGTGGAGTTAGGTAAGGGTGAAATACAAAGAGATCTAGGAGTACTTGTTCATCTGTCTCTGAAGGTGAATGAGCAAGTGCAGCGGGCAGTGAAGAAGGCTAATGGAATGTTGGCCTTTATTACAAAGGGAATTGAGTACAAGAGCAAGGAAATCCTTTTGCATTTGTACGGGGCCCTGGTGAGACCACACTTGGAGTATTGTGTGCAGTTTTGGTCTCCAGGGTTAAGGAAGGACATCCTGGCTGTGAAGGAGGTGCAGCGTGTGTTTACTAGGTTAATTCCTGGGATGTCCGGACTGTCTTACGCGGAGAGGTTAGAGAGACTGGGCTTGTACACGCTGGAATTAAGGAGATTGAGGGGGGATCTGATTGAGACATATAAGATTATTAAGGGATTGGACAAGATAGAGGCAGGAAATATGTTCCAGATGCTGGGAGAGTCCAGTACCAGAGGGCATGGTTTAAGAATAAGGGGGTAGGTCATTTAGGACGGAGTTGAGGAGGAACTTCTTCTCCCAGAGAGTTGTGGAGGTGTGGAACGCGCTGCCTCAGAAGGCAGTGGAGACCAATTCTCTGGATGCTTTTGAGAAGGAGCTAGATAGGTATCTTATGGATAGGGGAATCAAGGGTTATGGGGACAAGGCAGGAACCGGGTATTGATAGTAAATGATCAGCCATGATCTCAGAATGGCAGTGCAGGCTCAAAGGGCCAAATGGTCTACTTCTGCACCTATTGTCTATTGTCTATTGAAACACCCATTCATGATACGTTATCCCCAGATCCGATAGTGCTGGCTCCTTGTTCTACTCTGTAAGCTTGAAGTCAACTATAATAATTTTAGAAATTGGAGAAGATCTCCTGCAGCCTGCACCACAATGAATAAGCTAACCTAACTTTTCACAGCTCCAATTTTCTCCCTAATTCTTTTTCCCTTAATTTCACTGTGGCCCAAAATCCTACATTCCCTCTCCCTCCCATATCCCAATGTGCATTTGCGTCCAATTCATCCATCAAGAAGATAACCAAAAGCTTGGCAAGAAGTTCATGAGATGCTATAAAGGAGGACAGGGAGGGAGAAAGCTGGGCTGGATTAGGAAATGAAATACTTGGGCCACTGGGCTGTAACTCCAGTACTGCAATGATTAAACACAAAAAGCCAGCACAGAGAATTGCAGAGCTGGAGGGCATTACAGTTACACGGATAGTACATCTAAATATGAGATTATTATAATTGAGCCATTGATTAACTGAGAGCCAATATACAGAGCTGATGAGTACTCAGAATTTGGCATGACTTAAGACACGGATAACAAATGATCTCGGGTTTAAGGAAAGTAGAATCAGGAAGACCAAGTGGGAATAATCTAGTTTGAAGTTATCAAAGCACATATGGTGTCATCAATACCAGATGAGCCCCAGAAGGGTTAGAACTGAATAATTCATTTGGGATGGAAATTGATAGTCTTGGATGGCCCAATGAAGGGTCTTGGCCCAAAACATCAACTATTCAATCCTCTCCATAGATGCATCCTGTCCCGCTGAGTTTCTTCAGCATTTTGTTTGTGTTACTCAAGCTTTCCAGCATCTGTAGTATGTCTTGTGTCTCAGTCTTAGATGTGCATCTTGGTCAGTTGGGCTGAAGTGCCTGTGACTGGTGATAGCAACTACTTAAGTGAAGTACTTGTCTGAACCCTGATAAACTTCAATAACTAGCTCCACCAAGACTTGACTCTGCATCAGCTTTCTTTGTGAAGAAATAGACAGAGAAGGTAGATTTGTTTAATTCATTCCCAGTAAGTTTGACAATCTGAAGCATTGGGTTGCTGATATGAAACAAAGAATCTGATATCCAAAATCCATTACTGCCACTCACACACCAAAATGGTGAGGTAAAATGCTTAAAATGAAAGAGCTGCTCTTGCCAAAAATAATAATGGCAAAAGGTACAATACAATGCAAAAATGTGGCTACAAAGAAAAGTATCCATTGTCTTCTCCTAATAGATTCCTTCAGGCCTTTCTTACCTAACACCTCCCAGCTTCTTATCACCCACCCCTTCACCAACCTACCTTCTCCCTCACCTGGTCTCACCTATCACCTGCCAGCTTGTACTCCTTCCCCTCCCTCCACCTTCTTATTCTGGCTCCTGACCCCTATCCTTACAGTGCTGATGAAGGGTCTCAGCTCAGTACTTTAAATTCCTCGGAGTTACCATTAAAGAGGATCGGAACTGGGACCAGCGTATAAAGAAGTTACAACAGTGCCTCTGCTTTCTCACAAGTTTGCATAGACTCGACATGCCATCTAGAAATTTAACAAATTTACATAGAAACATAGAAAACCTACAGCACAATATAGGCCCTTCAGCCCACAAAGTTGTGCTGAACATGTCGCTACCTTAGAAATTACTAGGCTTACCCATAGCTCTCTATTTTACTAAGCTCCATGTACCTATCCAAAAGTCTCTTAAAAGACCCTATCGTATCCGCCTCCACCACCAAGGCCAGCAGCCCATTCCACACACTCACCACTCTCTGTGTAAAAAACTTACCCCTGACATCTCCTCTGTACCTACTCCCCAGCACCTTAAACCTGTGTCCTCTTGTGGCAGCCATTTCAACCCTGGGAAAAAGCCTCTGACTATCCACACGATCAATGCCTCTCATCATCTTATACACCTCTATTAGATCAGCTCTCATCCTCCTCCGCTCCAAGGAGAAAAGGCCGAGTTCATTCAATCTGCTTTCATAAGGCATGCTCCCCAATCCAGGCAACATCCTTGTAAATTTTCGCTGCACCCTTTCTATGGTTTCCACATCTTTCCTGTAGTGAGGTGACCAGAACTGAGCACAGTACTCCAAGTGGGGTCTGACCAGAGTCCTATATAGCTGCAACATTACCTCTCGGCTCCTGAATTTTATTCTACGATTAATGAAGGCCAATACACCGTATGCCTTCTTAACCACAGAGCCAACCTGCACAGCTGCTTTGAGCGTCCTATGGATTCGAACCCCAAGATCCCTCTGATCCTCCACGCTGCCAAGAGTCTTACCATTAATACTATATTCTTCCATCATATTTGATCTACCAAAATGAACCACTTCACACTTATCTGGGTTGAACTCCACCTGCCACTTCTCAACCCAGTTTTGCATCCTAACTTCTGCAAATGCACTCTGGATAGTATCCAATCTGGTTGCATCATGGCCTGGTATGGAAACACTATGCCCAGGAATGGAAAAGTTTACAAACTGTGTTGGATACCTCATCGGTTAAGCCCTCCTCATCATTGGGACCATTTACAAAGAGCGCTGCCAGAAGAAAGCAGCAACCATCATCAAAGACCCCCATCAACCCATGCTCTCTTTTCACTACTACTGTCAGGCAGGAGGTACAGCAGCCTTTGATCCCACATCACGAGCATCAGGACCAGTTAGTACCCTTCAACCATCAGGCTCCTGAACCCAACCAGTGGGGATAATTTCACTCACCTCAATGCTGAAGTGACTCCACAACCTATAGATTCACTTTCAAGGATTCTACTGCTCATTTTCTCAGTATTATTTATTTATTTCTTTTGATTATTTGCACAATTATGATTTGTTTTCTTGAGCACATGGGTTGTTTTTCAGTCTTTATGTACAGTATAGTTTTCAAAAATTCGATTGTATTTCTTTATTTCCCTGTTAAGTACCTTCAAGAAATGAATCTCAAGGTCGTATGTGGTGATATATATATAGTCAGTCAGTCAGTGGGTGCTGTCCCGAACCCGGGGTTGGCGGCTATGCACCTCCATCTCATTCGATCTTGCGACAGCACCATGTGCAGCTTCTCCTCCAGTTTGTTCTCGCTGGCCAGCTTGTCTCCGCCTGCCGCCGCCCCCACCGAACTCGAGCCCGAGGACATGTCGGCCTCCAGCCATGGCCGCTTCTTCGAGCTCAGCCCTTCCTTAGGCAGAGGCCTTGGGCAGGTCCAGACATATATAGTACGTACATTGATAATACCTTTACTTCGAACTAGGAACAAAACATCAACACTATAGATGCTGTCTAACCCACAGAGTTCCTCCAGGAAATTGTACATGCAAATCATTTTATGCAATGACAAAACAATTATAATTGCATTGCCACAGTTACTGCCACCTTTCAATGTTGATATACTGAAGGTCATAAAAGGAAAGATGCACAACATGTTTTTCAAGCTGGCAAGAAGCACAAGCTGAATGAACAGTTCAGAGAAATAATAGAATTTGTGTGGGATCAATTTGCATACAGTAAATTGGTGTATGTACATACAGTGGATTCTAGTTAATTGGGACACTTCAGGACCAGTAAATTTTGGCCCAGTTAAGCAGCTGCCCTAATTAGCCAAAGTTTCATGGAAATAGTCAAAAAGGTATAAAAAAGACAAACTACAATTTAACTGAGTAACCAGCTACATATTTAAATAAATAAACAAAACAAATTAGAACATTGTCAATTCTACTACAATACTCTAAAATTGGTATTTCTTCCTAATAGTTATCGACGGAGGAACTATTCCAATGTATGCTGCAGTGCTTTTTTGATCGATTGTAAACAAAAATCAGTGTAGACACCTAGTGGAGATAATGGACTGCCTTCATGCAATCCTTTCGGTGATTGCATCTTCCAAATCTTCATTTTCATGGTAACATTCATGATGATTGTTAATACCTTCAAATTATTCTTTGTTCCTACCTTGTTCAAAGTTCAAAGATCAAAGTAAATTTATTGTCAAAGTACACATATGTCACCATATAAAATGCTGAGAATCATTTTGTTGCAGACATACTCAATAAATCCATAATTGGATAACAATCATAACAGTTACTCCTTTCTTTCAAAAGCCTTTATGATTGAGGGTTAATAACTGTTTCTGAACCTGATGCTGTGAGTTCTATAGCTCCTGTACCTTCTTCCTGATGGCAGCAGCGAGAAGAGAGCATATCCTGGGTGGTCGGGATCCCTGAGCACGGACACAGCTGTCCTGCACCAACATTTCATATAGTTATGCTCGATAGAGGGGAGGGCTTTACCCATGATGGACTGCGCCATATCCACTACTTCTTGTAGAATTTTCTGTTCAAGGGCATTCGTGTTTCTATACCAGGCCATGATGCAGCCGGTCAATATACTCTCCACTACACCGAAATAGAAGTTTGTCACAGTTTTAGATGTCATGCCTGATTTTTGCAAAGTCCTAAGGAATAGAGGTGCCTCTATGCTTTCTTCATAATTGCACTTACGTGCTGGGCCTAGAACAGGTCCTCCAAAATAATAACACCGAGGAATTTAAAATTGTTGACCCTCCCCATTTCTGACCCTCCAGTGAGGACTGGCTTGTGGACTGCTGGTTTCCTCCTCCTGAAGTCAATAATCAGCTCCTTGGTCTTGCTGACATTGAGTGAGAGGTTTCTGTTATGGCACCACTCAGCCAGATTTTCAATCTCACTCTTATACACTGATTCATCATCTCCTTTGGTTTGGCCTATGGCAGGGGTGACATCAATGGGGCTGTGCTTAGCCACACAATCGTAAGTGTAAAGTGAGCAGAGCAGGGAGCTAAGTACACAGCCTTGTGGTGTACCTGTGCTGATGGAGATCGTGAAGGAGATGTTGTTGCCAATCCAAGCTGACTGGGATCTGCAAGTGAGAAAATCGAGGATCCATTTGCACAAGGAGGTATTGAGGCCTACACCTTGGAGCTTATTGATTAGTTTTGAGGGGATAATGGTATGAATGACGAGCTGTAGTCGATAAGAACATCCTGATGTATGTATCTTTGCTGTCCAGGTGTTCCAGGGTTGCGTGAAGAGCTAATGAAATGGTATCTGTTGTTGACCTGTTAATCCAGTAGGCAAATTGGAGCACTTCCAAGTCACTTTTCAGGCAGGAGCTGATATGTTTCATCACCAACCTCTCACAACACTTCATCACTGTGGATGTAAGCGCTACCAGATGATAGTCGTTGAAGCAGATCATCATGTTCTTCTTGGGCACTGTTATAACTGAAGAGTGCTTGAGACAGCAGGGTACCTCAGGCTGCCAAAACAAGAGGTTAAAGATTTCAGTGAACACTCCAGCCTGTTGATCAGCACAGGTCTTTAGTACCCGGCCAGGTACGCTGTCTGAGCTGGATGCTTTTCATGGGTTCTCCCTCCAGAAGGCTGCTCGTACGTTGGCGTCAGAGACTGAAATCACAGGATCAGCGGGGGCTGTGAGAGCTCTTGAAGCTTCCTCCATGTTTTAATGGTCAAAGCAAGCATAGAAGCTATTGAGCTCAGTTGGAAACGAAGCCATACTGTCTCCTATGTAGTTTGATTTAACTTTATAAGAGGTGCTAGTATTCAAGCACTGCCCCAACTGTCGAACATCCTTTGCTGATTCACGGTTAGTCCGGGATTACCACTTTGCCTGTGAGATGGTTTTCTGGAGGTAGTACCTACAGCTCTTGTAACTTTCCTGGTCATTGGACTTGAATGCTTCTGATATGGCTCTCAGCAGGTTGTGGATTATTTATGTGGATGGTTTATCCAGGGCTTCTGTCTGGGAGAAACTCTGAATGCCTTTGTGCAGAGACACTCATTTACAACTGTTTTAGTGAAGTCCCTAAAGTGAAATTGTTTCATTTTCATTCCCCGCCATTCTGGCATGCTTGAAAACGCAGTCAGCCAGTTCTGAATTGTCCTACTGTTTATTTCTCACCAACTATCAGTGACAAAAATCATTGTTTTTTGAATGCAAACACACGGAATTGACGGTATTTAGAAACGGTTTGCTCTTAGCACGGTGTAGTATCCAGTGGTCACGCAAGTGGATACAACTGACACTAGTGAAACACCCTGGTTTCCTTGGCTGTGTAAGTCTAGGGCAGACACCCTCGAGTCCCGCCAAACTCGTGAGATTGAGATGGCTCGTCGCACCCCAAACCCCCGTTTGTGTGGATGCCGTGTAATTTGCTACCCTGTTACAAATCAGTGCCATGAAATAACCAACAGTACACTGCATACGATTAAAGGAATTATATTTATGAATCTTAACCTAACCAAAGGGTTAGTAAAGAATAACAAAATTAATTGGGCCCATTCTAATTAAACAGTCAAATGTGCACAAGTTGGAGCTCATCTTGAATTTCTCTGTCAGTCATGTGCTGGGCCCTTGGTCAATGTGAAAGCACACACCACCTTCCGAACGTCACTCGCAATTCATCTCCAACAAACAGGTCTCCCACCGAATTGTATACTACAACCAGTTCTTCCCAGCGTCTTCTCTCTCCATCTCCTGCTGAACACAAGCCCGAGACCAACCTTGGTGTCCCTCACCAGAGCAACCTCCCCTTAATTTGACCATCCAAATTGGATAGCACAAATTTCTCCTCAACTCTTATCTTTAACAATGACCCAAACAAGCTGAAAACAGAGCAGACTGCTCTTCCAGAACTGCTAAATGAAATACATACAGCTTAACAGTAAAAATATGAGCCAGGGCATTGAACTAATAAGAAACTTTTTGGCAACAGCCTCCTGCCTCAGTTAAGCGGCAATGTGTCCCAAATAAATAAAGGGAATCCTGGCTATTTTCTTGATTAGTTTTTGTTCCTCAAGTGTTGGCCCAAATAAACAGCTGACCCGATTAAATGATGGCCCAATTAACTGGAATCCACTGTTCAGTCAAGAAATATAATGATGATCTGCTGCAAACGCCCTCCAAATCAGCATTTTACAAATTAACTACAAAAAGCATGTCAAGTCTATTCTTGAGGTATGGTACTGAATCACTATGAAATGTTTCCAAGCAATATGATAAGATAAAATAATATAATTCACGTATTTGTTTTCTGTTTTCACACACAGGAATTCAGAACGGAATAGTTATAAAACATCTAATAATATCAAAGCAAAAGATGTACACTGACATTGAGGCAGATTTCCTCAATGATCTTGCCCTAAGTTGGAACGAAGCACAGAGTAAACAGTGGAAATTGCATTAGAAAGCCCAACACGACATCTTAGCCTTGGATGGAAATTATACACTGCCATGAACCTTAGCTGAAAAAGGAAACCCAGGACATATTCTAGATTAAAAGCTAAAGAGGCAAAGTTAAATTCTTGACCAAAGCAAGGATCCTTATTAGTAGTTTGCCATTGGTGTCCTTTATAAAACAATGAGGGATCCTCTCAATTTCAGGAATGGTTATATCAAGGTAAATCTGATTAAAATAAATTTCAGCCAGACCCTGGATATAAACTCACTGGGCAAAATATTAAGCATCTGGATGCAACTCCTGGGAACATTTCCCTGGCCCACAGACTCCGCCTGTTTCTTGCCTGAGGTCTTATGTGAGTATGACTATAAACCGTTTGCATCCTGTCATTTTTATTGTCAAAAGCCCAATCAAGATACTGACTAGTACCAAGAAAAAAATAAGAAGTACTTTCACAAGTATTTTGTAGCTGATGTTCAAACTATTTAGCTTCTAACTCTCAATGTTTCTTTACAGGTGCTTTTTTTTATGCCATTAAGTTGTTTTGATTAAGTGCAACTTAATGAAAAAGCAGAAAATTTGGGTGTGCATCCGTGCTGGGGCTAGCTGTACAAAGCAGATGTGCAATTTGATTCTACGATACAGCTTCCGATTAGAATGCTATTGTAAGAATACTTGGAACAATTGTAGCCAAATAAAATCATGAAGTAGTTATGCAAATTGCACAAACACTAAAAGCTAAAAGCAAACTCAAAGATAAGGTTAGACAAATATAAGAAAAAAATATACTGCTATAATTGAAGCTGCAAAACCTTTATGAAATACAAACATAATTCTGGACAGCCATTCTAGAAGACACCAACAACAATATTTGTTGTACACGATGCTAACATGAATTTCTTGTATCCTTTTAAGAATTTCCAGCAACAAAAACAGAATACAATACCTATTTATTAAAAATAGTTAATTTGCAAACCACTAACTTTAAAGGCTTGGTGGATATACGAGGGATGATTGATAAGTTTGTGGCCTAAGGTAGAAGGAGTCACTTTTAGAAAACTTAGCACATTTATTTTTCAACATAGTCCCCTCCTACATTTACACACTTAGTCCAGCGGTTGTGGAGCATACGGATCTTGGACCTCCAGAAAGTGCCCACAGTGGTGATTGATAAGTTCGTGGCCTAAGGTAGAAGGAGATTAGTTACATGGCTCTCATTACATGCCCATGTAAAGTCAGCATGGATTTGTGAAAGGAAAATCATGTCTGACGAATCTCATAGAATTTTTTGAGGATGTAACTAGTAGAGTGGATAGGGGAGAACCAGTGGATGTGGTATATTTGGATTTTCAAAAGGCTTTTGACAAGGTCCCACACAGGAGATTAGTGTGCAAACTTAAAGCACACGGTATTGGGGGTAAGGTATTGGTGTGGGTGGAGAATTGGTTAGCAGACAGGAAGCAAAGAGTGGGAATAAACGGGACCTTTTCAGAATGGCAGGCGGTGACTAGTGGGGTACCGCAAGGCTCAGTGCTGGGACCCCAGTTGTTTACAATATATATTAATGACTTGGATGAGGGAATTAAATGCAGCATCTCCAAGTTTGCGGATGACACGAAGCTGGGTGGCAGTGTTAGCAGTGAGGAGGATGCTAAGAGGATGCAGGGTGACTTGGATAGGTTGGGTGAGTGGGCAAATTCATGGCAGATGCAATTTAATGTGGATCAATGTGAAGTTATCCACTTTGGTGGCAAGAACAGGAAAACAGATTATTATCTGAATGGCGGCCGATTAGGAAAAGGGGAGGTGCAATGAGACCTGGGTGTCATTGTACAACAGTCATTGAAAGTGGGCATGCAGGTACAGCAGGCGGTGAAAAAGGCGAATGGTATGCTGGCATTCATAGCAAGAGTATTCGAGTACAGGAGCAGGAAGGTACTACTGCAGTTGTACAAGGCCTTGGTGAGACCACACCTGGAGTATTGTGTGCAGTTTTGGTCCCCTAATCTGAGGAAAGACATTCTTGCCATAGAGGGAGTACAAAGAAGGTTCACCAGATTGATTTCTGGGATGGCAGGACTTTCATATAATGAAAGACTGGATCAACTAGGCTTATACTCTCTGGAATTCAGAAGATTGAGGGGGGATCTTATTGAAACATATAAAATTCTAAAGGGATTGGACAGGCTAGATGTAGGAAGATTGTTCCTGATGTTGGGGAAGTCTAGAACGAGGGGTCACAGTTTGAGGATAAAGGGGAAGCCTTTTAGGACGGAGAAGAGGAAAAACTTCTTCACACAGAGAGTGGTGAATCTGTGGAATTCTCTGCCACAGGAAACAGTTGAGGCCAGTTCATTGGCTATATTTAAGAGGGAGTTAGATATGGCCCTTGTGGCTAAAGGGATCAGAGGGTATGGAGAGAAGGCAGGTACAGGGTTCTGAGTTGGATGATCAGCCTTGATCATACCGAATGGCGGTGCCGCTCGAAGGGCCGAATGGCCTACTCCTGCACCTATTTTCTATGTTTCTATGTTTCTATGCAGTTCAGCTCTTTGAGTGATTATGCAGAAAGTTTGAAGTTAATAACTCATCTCCTTCTACCTCAGGCCACGAACTTATCAATCACTCCTCGTAATGCCACAGTCCATTATAGTCTCTGCATTTTAGTTATATAATTTTAAAACACATTCTGCATTCAATTTTCAATAGGTTTCAATAGGTACATTTAATGTCAGAGAAACATATACAATATACATCCTGAAATGCTTTTTCTTCGCAAACATCTACAAAAACAGAGGAGTGCCCCAAAGAATGAATGGCGGTTAAATGTTAGAACCCCAAAACCCCCCACAGCTCCCCTCCCACACACAAGCAGCAGCTAGGCAACATCCACCCCCCCACCAACAAAAAAGCATTCCCCCACAACCACCGAGCCCTCAAGCGTGCAGCAAAGCATCAATAAAGACTCAAACTTGCAGTACCCCAAAGACTGCCCATTCACCCAGTAATTCAACAAATCACTGGGTCTTTCTCGCCCTAATAAGGGAAAAAGAAGTGTCCCCATTTCACAGTGAGAGGGGAGACATAACAAAACAACTCACTGATTTATGGTGTTAAAAGCCTGTTGCATTGCTTTTTCCGAGCTCTGTGCCCAAAGAACTTGGGTCTCTGGGCACACAGCCAGCAGCCACCCGCTGCCTCCGATCTTCCGTGTTCTCCCACGATGCATCAGTCAGCGGCACCAGTCTTGAATCAGCCCACCTTCACAACCACGAAAATCCGGCACCCTGAAGATGCACTAGTCTTCTAGGCCACGTCCTTGGCATATCAAAAAGTGGCCGGTCGTGAGGCCCTGAGAGTGGATCCCATTCCGGCAAAGAACTGAAGTCAGAGCGTAACTCCAGGTCAGGGTCTTCAAAAGATCCTTGAAAGGGGAAAAAAAGAGATATCAAAGATAGAAATAAAGCTGTTTCCAAAGATGCAAGTGAAGGAGTTGCCTTTTAATGCCATCATAACTAAGCTCGTCCCTCCGGTTAGCTATTTCTACTCCGGACGGCATTTTTCTTGATAGATTGACAGAAATAAATCTACAAGCGCAACACATTGTCTCTGCTGAACATCTGAAATTAAAACAAAAAATGCTGGTACCCTCTGTAGGTTAGATAGTATCCATGGAGAGGAAACTGAGTTACAAATCAATAATATTTTATTCCTAGTTTGATTGAGATCTGTCAGCCTGGAATGTTAACTCCGCTTATCTCTCCATAGATACCTCCTGACCAGCTGAGTATTCCTAAATATAAATTTCTTTACTGTAAAATTCCATAGTTGGAAATAAATAAGCCTAAATTTGTTACATTTGATTGCTATGACCCCATAGCTAATACCAACAATCTTCCCTGGACATCTGTAATGAATACATTAATACCTTAATTTAAAGTTGGCAATCTTTCATACTTCCTCAAATATGTATATAATGATTGATTGTCCCATTCACACAACACTATTTAAATCTACAAATGAGAATCAAGCAGTCCATATTTCATGTTTATTATGGGGTGAAATGCAAATTTTTTGTTCTATCACATAAGAGATGCATCAAAATAAAACTACCTACCATTTCCAAATTGTTTACCATCTTATAACAGAATGTTTCCTGATCAACAGGAGCATCTCTACTTTTTCATAAACTCAAAAGATTCTGCACAGCATCTTTTTCTTCTTACTGTCAGGCCATTTTTGGATCAAATTTGCCAATTTCCTCTGGATCTCATTAACTAATATCACACTTTGTCAAGCACTTCACTGAAATCCAAGTTGACCATACTGCATTGCCCTCAACAATACAGCTTGCTACCTCTTCAAAAAATTCAATCAAATTGCTCAGAGAGGATCTCAGCTTACCAAGCCATGCTGTCTACCTTTGGTTAGATGTTGCCATTTCGAAGCTAGGTTAATCCTACTCATCAGTATCTACTCCAATAACCCTCTGACCATGGACATTAGACTCACAGGCTTGAAATTAGCTGGCATATTTCTGTCATCCAATTTGTTATCCTCCAGTCATTCGGTACCTCACTTTGGCCAGTGAAGACTTTGAAGTCTCTGCCAGTGCTCCAACAACTTCTATCCTTGCCTCCCATAGCTGCTCGGAAACCTCATGATGTATCAACCTTTAAGGCTGCTGGGAACACTTAATTTCTTCTTCCTTTTTAATGCAATTGTCTCTAAATTTTCATTGTCTCCTTCCCTGAATTCATAAACTACAAAGTCCCTCTCCTAACTGAATACAGATGAAATGGTAAAACATCATCCATGTCCTCTGGCTCTAAGGACAGATTCCCACTTTGGTTCGTAATGGGCCCTACTCCCTCCCTGGTTATCTGTTTCCATTTAATACATTTGTAAAATGCTTGCGGATCAACATCATGAATTACAATAATATATTGTGTTCACATTTTACTGTCTTGTTTTTTTAACTGCTGCCCCAGCATTTTCTGTGCTCTTGTTTGACCTTAGTTCTTTTTGCCTGCCATATGCTGTTTTTTTCTCCAATCTTTTATATCCATTGAAACCCAGGTTCTTTGGATATGTTGTCTTTACCCTTCATCCTTAAGGCTTTATGTTGCTCTTTAACTCTCACCATCTCACTTCTATACGAAACCCATTCGTTGAATGTAGACATCTGGCAATGGCTTCCCCAGTCCGTCTGTATCAGATCCTGTTTTATGATACTATAACAGCCCTTCCCCCAGTTTAGGACCTTCTGCTCCATCCTTATCTCTTTCCATAACTCCCTTGAAATGTATAGACTTATGGTTATTATCTCCAGAATGCTCATCCATTGACACTCCATCCACTTGCCTGGCTACTTTTCTCAAGCAACACACACACAAAATGTTGGAGGAACTCAGCAGGTCAGGTGGCAACTATGGAAACAAATAAGCAGTCAACGTTTTGGGTCAAGACCCTTCATCAGGACTGGAAAGCAAGGGGGAAGATGCCGGAGTAAAAAGGTGTGGGGAGGGGAAGGAGGACTAACTATAAAGTGATAGGTGAAACAAGGTGGGTTGGAAAGGTAAAGGGCTGGAGAAGAAGGGATCTGATTATTTTAAGCACCTGCTTAAGATTATCTCGTAAGCCAATTAAGACTCAAAAAGCTATTCTGGGCACGATTTAAAAATATCACCTTTCCTAAATGTAAATACGGAGGTCATCATATTTGACATGGAAGAATTTAAAATGTCCTTACTACTATTGTTCTATTATTCTATATCTCTTTGTGATTCATTTATGTCTGTTCTTTTTCCTAATTACAAGGAGGCCTGTAGTTCACCATTTTTTGTTTATGTTACACATTCTACCTACGCAGCCTCATTGTTGTAGAAATGGACTCAATGAACATTGCAATACCACCTCCTCTTTTACATCACCTCCTTTAACATAGATCATAAAACATAGAAAAGTGCAATACAGAAGCAGTTCCTTCGGCCGTGATGTTGTGCCAAAATTATTAAGCTAATTGTTCTTAATTAAACTCTTCTATTCTGCCTGCACATGGTCCATATTACTATATTCCCTAGCTATTCATGTGCCCACCTAACAGCATTATAAATGCCTCTACCGTATCTGCTTCCACCACCAACCCTGGCGGAACATTCCGGACACCCACCACTCTCTGTGTAAAAATAACTTGCCCCTCTCATGTCCTCTGAACTTTCCTCCTCTTGCCTAAAATGCATGCCCTCCAGTACTAGACATTTCAACCCCTGGGAAAAAGGTATCAGCCCTCTATCTCTTCCTCTCATAATGGTATAATTTTATAAATATCTATCAGGTGAAGATTTACCTGACAATTCTACATTGTAGAATATTGATTTAGAGTCTTGCTATTCTTTCAACCATGTCACTGTGATAGGAATAATATCACATTCCTATGTGCAATTTAATACTCTCAGTTCATTTGCTTAATTAGTTAGACTCTTTGCTTTGAAATAGGCACAATTAGCACCATATCCCACTTACTCACCTTATCACACCTCTGTGTGCTCTGCCTTCAAAACTGTCTTATGCTTTTCTTCTTTATTTGACTGTACTCCCAACCCCCCACTCCTCAACAAAACTCTGTGCCCCATTTCCCTGCCAAATTAGTTTATTCCTTCTGCAATTGCACTAGCAAGCTTTGTAGTCAGGTGATAAATTGGCACATAACACCTCCACTACCAGTCCAATTGCAGTTCAGTAGATATCAAATATTGCTTCATGTCAGTGCACATAACAAGATAATCTTTGCTAAGTGTCTCCTCCAGCTGTACACGACACTAATTAAACTACTGACACTTAATTATCTCCACAAACTATGAGAGTTTAAAAATATTGTTTGATCACATTAAGTGAATCTAATCTAATCTAATCTTTGCTCATCCTACAAATTAATGTGTAGTGGGAAATACAGACAAGTTATCCAGATTTCAAGGGTGTAGATTTTGAAATCATATTTCACACACATAGCTTACACGATCCCATTCTATTCCCATTTGCCAAGGGTGGCTAATTAATGGGGAGAATCATATCTCTATCTCACGTTTTCAAGTAGCAGTCCTCAAAGGAGAGTGTGTGCATATCGAAGGAAGCAGGCAATTAAGTTGCACAAATAATGTGTTCACTGAACTGCAACTGACTTTTATCATGTCAAAGACCATCTGAACACAGAAGCAATAAAAAGATTGTTGCCATGACCACCACTGAGAACTGACTGCAATAAAGATGGATTGCTTCCTAAATCAATGTAACTGATGCTGCATACCTACCAGCTTTTCAAGTTAGTTTTGATCTGAATGTAGCATCAAAATGAAATACTCTAAATTCACTTTAATGGATGAAGAAAATATTTTGGAGATGTAATTCTTATTGAGTGGTACAATGGAAATACAGTTGTTAAAATTATAGGTAAGTTTATAAGAAAACTTGCCACCAGGCGCCATGGTGACATAGCGGTTGGCATGATTCTATCACAGCTCAGGATGTCAGATTCCTGAGTTCAACTCTGGTATCCTCTGTAAGAAGGTTTGTACGTTCCTTCCCGTGTGCGCGTGGGTTTCCCCCGGTGCTCTGGTTTCCTCCCACAGTCTGATGACATACCAGTTAATTAGTCATTGTAAATTGTCTCATGGTTAGGCTAGGGTAAAATCAGTGGGTTGAAGGGCCGCACTGTACCTCTAAGTAAAATAAATGAATAAAAATATATTAAGAAATGTAGTCTTACTAAAAATGATCATAAAATCACTGTATTGTCATAAATATTCGTCTGGTTTATTTACTGTGTGTCTTTCGGTGGAAGAGATCTGCCATGATTACTGCTCTGTCCCTCTTGTGGCTCCATTTCTAAAATGCTAAGCAAGCCGTCCTGTTCTATCATGAATGCTATGGTAAAATAAAATAAGAATGAAACTAAGATTACCAAGTTTTAACTCAGGCATCAAGTTTGCAAAGTCCCGACCCAGGTGACCCTGCAAAGTGATGCTCACAAATATCTAGGAACCAGCTGGCTGTCCCACAGACTAGTCGAGCAACAGACAATATGTCAAATTATTTCATCCCAGTCCTTCAATATGCCCCATTCCAATGGCCAGTCTGATCCAGCAGGGGTGGTAGTACAGTGCTTTACAGGCACGGGGGAGTAGTACTGAGAGTACTCGTAGTACAGTGCTTTACAGGCACGGGGGAGTAGTACTGAGAGTACTCGTAGTACAGTGCTTTACAGGCACGGGGGAGTAGTACTGAGAGTACTCGTAGTACAGTGCTTTACAGGCACGGGGGAGTGGTACTTAGAGTACTCGTAGTACAGTGTTTTACGGGCACAGGGGAGGAGTACTGAGAGTACTCGTAGTACAGTGCTTTACAGGCACGGGGGAGTAGTACTGAGAGTACTCGTAGCACAGTGCTTTACAGGCACGGGGGAGTAGTACCGAGAGTACTCGTAGTACAGTGCTTTACAGGCACGGGGGAGTAGTACTGAGAGTACTCGTAGTACAGTGTTTTACGGGCACAGGGGAGTAGTACTGAGAGTACTCGTAGTACAGTGCTTTACAGGCACGGGGGAATGGTACTGAGAGTACTGGTAGTACTGTGCTTTACAGGCACAGGGGAGTAGTACTGAGAGTACTCGTAGCACAGTGCTTTACAGGCACGGGGGAGTAGTACTGAGAGTACTCGTAGTACAGTGCTTTACAGGCACAGGGGAGTAGTACTGAGAGTACTCGTAGCACAGTGCTTTACAGGCACGGGGGAGTAGTACCGAGAGTACTCGTAGTACAGTGCTTTACAGGCACGGGGGAATGGTACTGAGAGTACTCGTAGTACAGTGCTTTACAGGCACGGGGGAATGGTACTGAGAGTACTGGTAGTACTGTGCTTTACAGGCATGGGGGAGTAGAACTGTGAGTACTCGTAGTACAGTGTTCTACAGGCATGGGGGAATGGTACTGAGAGTACTCGTAGTACAGTGTTTTACAGGCATGGAGGAGTAGTACTGAGAGTACTCGTAGTACAGTGCTTTACAGGCACGGGGAAGTGGTACCGAGAGTACTCGTAGTACAGTGCTTTACAGGCACGGGGGGGGGGTAGTACTGAGAGTACTCGTAGTACAGTGCTTTACAGGCACCGGGGGTAGTACTGAGAGTACTCGTAGCACAGTGCTTTACAGGCACGGGTGGGGTAGTACTGAGAGTACTCGTAGTACAGTGCTTTACAGGCACGGGGGAGTAGTACTGAGAGTACTCGTAGTACAGTGTTTTACGGGCACAGGGGAGTAGTACTGAGAGTACTCGTAGTACAGTGCTTTACAGGCACGGGGGAATGGTACTGAGAGTACTCGTAGTACAGTGCTTTACAGGCACGGGGGAATGGTACTGAGAGTACTGGTAGTACTGTGCTTTACAGGCACAGGGGAGTAGTACTGAGAGTACTCGTAGCACAGTGCTTTACAGGCACAGGGGAGTAGTACTGAGAGTACTCGTAGTACAGTGTTTTACAGGCATGGAGGAGTAGTACTGAGAGTACTCGTAGTACAGTGCTTTACAGGCACGGGGAAGTGGTACCGAGAGTACTCGTAGTACAGTGCTTTACAGGCACGGGGGGGGGTAGTACTGAGAGTACTCGTAGTACAGTGCTTTACAGGCACGGGGAAGTAGTACTGAGAGTACTCGTAGTACAGTGTTTTACAGGCACGGGGGGGTAGTACTGAGAGTACTCGTAGTACAGTGCTTTACAGGCACGGGGGGGGGTAGTACTGAGAGTACTCGTAGTACAGTGCTTTACAGGCACGGGGAAGTAGTACTGAGAGTACTCGTAGTACAGTGTTTTACAGGCACGGGGGGGTAGTACTGAGAGTACTCGTAGCACAGTGCTTTACGGGCACGGGGGGGTAGTACTGAGAGTACTTGTAGTACAGTGCTTTACAGACAAGGTGGAATATTACTGAGAGTACTTGTAGTACAGTGCTTTACAGGCACGGGGGGTAGTACTGAGAGTACTCGTAGTACAGTGCTTTACAGGCACGGGGGGGGTAGTAATGAGAGTACTCGTAGTACAGTGCTTTACGGGCACGGGGGAGTAGTACTGAGAGTACTCGTAGTACAGTGCTTTACAGGCACGGGGGAGTAGTACTGAGAGTACTCGTAGTACAGTGCTTTACAGGCACGGGGGAGTAGAACTGTGAGTACTCGTAGTACAGTGCTTTACAGGCATGGGGGAGTAGAACTGTGAGTACTCGTAATACAGTGCTTTACAGGCATGGGGGAATGGTACCAAGAGTACTCGTAGTACAGTGCTTTACAGGCACGGGGGGGGGGGGTAGTACTGAGAGTACTCGTAGTACAGTGCTTTACAGGCACGGGGGGGGGTAGTACTGTGAGTACTCGTAGTACAGTGCTTTACAGGCACGGGGGAGTAGTACTGAGAGTACTCGTAGTACAGTGCTTTACAGGCACGGGGGAGTAATACCGAGAGCACTTGTAGTACTGTGTTTTACAGGTATGGGGGAATGGTACTGAGAGTACTCATAGTACAGTGCTTTACAGACAAGGTGGAATAGTACTGAGAGTACTTGTAGTACAGTGCTTTACAGGTATGGGGGAGTAGTACTGAGAGTACTCGTAGTACAGTGCTTTACAGGCACGGGGGAGTAATACCGAGAGCACTTGTAGTACTGTGTTTTACAGGTATGGGGGAATGGTACTGAGAGTACTCATAGTACAGTGCTTTACAGACAAGGTGGAATAGTACTGAGAGTACTTGTAGTACAGTGCTTTACAGGTATGGGGGAATGGTACTGAGAGTCCTCAGACCCCCATGCATCTTATGGCATCACATTAAAAATGAACAGGGAAACTCCCTCCTTATTTCCACCTCCCATCTTCCCTCAAGTTACCATGTTGAGCAATGTTTGGAAGAGGCACTAGAAGTTGAAAGGACACAGATCACATGATATTAGTATCAATAGCATTCACTGAGCAGGCTGAGACCTGAAGAAACAGCTGCCAGACTGGCTCAGCAGCAGCTAGTGAGTGAATCAATACAAGAGTAGACCGATCTGTTTTTGTAGAATCATAGAGTCATAGAAAAGTACAGCCAATCTAGTCTGTGCCAAACCATTTAAGCTGCCTCCTCCCATCAACCTGCACCAGGACCATCGCCCTCCATACCCCTACTACCCAGGTACCTATTCAAATTTCGTCTCAACGTTGAAATCGAGCTCCCATGCACCACTTGTACTGGCAGTTCATTCCACACTCTCAAGACCCTCTGAGTGAAGAAGTTTCTCCTCATGTTCTCCTTAAAATGTTCACCTTTCACCCTTAACCCATGACCTCGGGTTGTAGTCCCACCCAACCTCAGTGGAAAAAGGCTGCTTGGATTTACCCTATCTATACCGTACATTATTTTGTATACCTCTATCAAATCTCCTCTCAAGCTTCTACGTTCCAAGGTTAAAATCATAACCTATTCAATCTTTCCCTATAACTCAGGTCCTCCAGAGCCAGCAACATCCTTGTAAGTTTTCTCCGTACTCTTTCAACCTGATTTACATCTTTCCCGTAGGCTGTTAACCAAAACTGCACACAATATTCCAAATTAGGCCTCACCAGTATCTTATAGAACTTCAACATAACATACCATCTCCTGCACTCAGTACTTGGATTCATGAAGGCCAATGTGTCAAAAACTTTCTTTACGACCCTACCTACCTGTGAACCTACTTTCTACCACACTCCTCATTGCTTTACCGTTCACTGTGTAAGACCTACCTTGGTTGGTCCTACCGAAGTGTAATACCTCACACTTGTCTGCATGAAATTCCATCTGCCATTTTTCAGCCCATTTTCCCAGCTGGTGCACATCCCGCAGCAAGCCACGACTGCCTTCCTCACTGTCCACTACACCCCCATTCTTGGTGTCATCCACAAATTTGCTGATCCAGTTAACCGCATTATCATCCAGATGACAATGTTGTATGGTTGATATAGATGACAAACACCAACAAACCCAGCACCAATCCACTAGTCAGTCCTCCAGTCAGGGAGGCAGCCACCTACTATCACTCTCTGGCTTCTCCACAAAGCCATTGTCTAATCCAGTTTACTACCTCATCTTAAGTGCTAAACAACTGAACCTTCTTAACCAACCTCCCATGAAGGACCTTGTCAAGTGCCTTGCTAAGGTCCATGTAGACAAAATCCACTGCCTTGCCTTCGTGAACTTCCCTGGTAACTTCCACAGCAAACTCGACATGCTTGGTTAGACATGGCCTACCACGCATGAAGCCATGCTGACTATCCTTAATTGGTCTATGGCTATCCAAATACTTATATATCTGGTCCCTCAGAGTAGCTCCAATACTTTTCCCACTACTGGTGTCAGACTCACTGACCTATAATTTCCTGGTTTATTTTTAGAGCCTTTCTTGAATAGTGGAACAACGTTGGCTATCCTCCAATCCTCTAGTACCTCACCTGTCAATAAGGATGATTTCACCAGTCTACCAGCCGCAGATGCAAGTAAACATAACAGAGATGGTATCTGAGACTTTTTTGAGTTTGCTGAAAGGCCCTCAAACTGAAATATTAATTTGATGCTGCTCCTGGCTGGCTGCATGGTTCCTGAATGCTCAGCTTTTATTCTAGATGGCTGGCATCTTCATTGCTTTGATTTTTTACTTCAGCATTGGTAGCGATGATCACAGCACATTTGCTGTGACAACTAAATCTCACCATTTCCTAGAGAGTACTCTTCACCATGTTGTATGGTATATCAGTGCTCTCAATGTCTCAGAATAGAAATGGCAATTTAAAATTGGGCATCGAGGAAGCGCTCTGAACATCAATCAAGTTTTGCACCAACCTTGCTTTGATGAGGAATGTGGATCTGCATCCTGGTAGCAGCACCAAGTATAACTAAATTCTAGGAGATAACCTGAAGGAGCTGCATGCTAAACAGCAAAATCAACAGGGCTGACTAACAGTTATATCATTATAGAGTAATATAGCTCAGAAACAAGTCCTTAGGACCAGCTCATCCAGGCTCACCAAGATGCCCATCTAAGCTTGTCCCATTTGCCTGCCTTTGGTCCAAATCCCTCTAAATCTTTCCTATCCATGTACCTGCCCTCAGGAAAGGGAATGCAGAAGTCCGTGAGCCAGTCCTCATCAGAAGATCAGAAGTGGCGAAAGTCAGCAACTTCAAATACCTCAGTGTTACAATTTCAGAGGACCTGTATGGGCCCAGTATGTAAGTGCAATTACTAAGAAAGCACAGCAGTGCCTCATATTTCCTTAGGAGTTTGCGAAGATTCAGCTCACAAACTTCTATAGATGTGTAGTGGAGAATATATTGACAGGCTGCATCATCACCCAGTATGGGAAACAGCAATGCTTTGTGTTACATACCTCGTGGGTATCTTGTGACTATCTCATGAGCATGATGTAATGGTCTTGTGGAGGTCACCTGATGTAATTTTCCCACCAGTGTGAGGTCACATGATGACCTGTTCTCAACAGGTATATAAAGGGAAACCCTGTTGTGATTCAGTCAGTTTTTCAGTTAGTTTTGTGTTAGTTCGTCGGTCACTCCGTTATGCTGCATATTTGTCATAAGTCTTAACTCTTGACCAAGGGTTGAGAGTAAATGAACGGTTTATTGTAAACATCTTTCATTTGTATATGAACAGAGAGTCAATGCATAACTTTTATTGTAAATAACTTTATTGAATAAGGACTCAGAGTCAACGAATGTTTTTTTCTTATATGTAAATAACTTTATTTTGTAATAACTCTGAATAAAGTATTTTTGGAGAAAAAAAATTTGTCTCATGGCGCAGTTTTGTTTTAAAACGGAGTTTTTCTTTCTATTTTGAGGTGGAAAGATTAGTGCTGGCAGTTTCGCCAATTGCTGCCAGGTTTGTGTGTTGCATCTATAATTTTTCCTTTACAGTAGTATTGGAGAATAAAGGCCTTACAAAAGTACAGGAACCTGAAGGATCGAATAAAGTTGGAGTCGTTTGGTGGTTTTATAAAGGATCGACCTTATTGAGTCTTCATTCAGAAATAGTGACATGCATCTGAGATAACTCCTGCAAGAGCAGAGAAGTTTGTGCAGTGTTCACTCGCCAGAAAAAGGTCAGTTCCTTCAAGCCGTTTTATTTCCTTCGTCGTGAATCCTTTGGAGAATCAGTGGTAACATCACATCTTCGAAGAAATCTGTTTCCAGAGAAGTCTCTACTTATTGACTGTGTAAATCATTTGGATTTTCAAATTTACCCTTTAAGAACTGTTCCAGAGCTGCCGTATAGCAGTTAACTTCTGGTTAAGTTAGTTGCTTAAATATTTTTCCGCTGTTGTTGAGCAGAGTTTAATAAATGTTTGTTTGTTTATAAAACCTGACTCAATTATATATTCATTGTTGCTGATTACGTAACATTTGAATGGAAAATCCTATAAAAAGTAGTGGATTTGACCCAGTATATCATGAGTAAAACCCTCTGAACAATTGAGGACATTTAGATGAAATGCTGTTGTAGGAAAGCAGTATCGATTATGTGGGGTCCCCACTACCCAGGTTGTACTCTCTTGTCGCTGCTGCATTCAGGTAGAAGGTACAAGATGATGGAGCACAACCAGGTTGAAGAATAGTTAATACCATTCAACCATCAGGCTCTTGA
Source organism: Mobula hypostoma (assembly GCF_963921235.1). NCBI lineage: Eukaryota > Metazoa > Chordata > Chondrichthyes > Myliobatiformes > Myliobatidae > Mobula > Mobula hypostoma. Next base: position 54,119,529 of record NC_086097.1, read on the forward strand.
ACAAAAGAGGATAACTACACTCACTTGCCCTTCCAAAGACATGCTCCCACAATCAATGATCTCACTTTAAGGACTCTTTATCTATTTATCTCAAGTTCTTGTTATTTATTGTTATTTAATTATATTTGCAGTTGAACAGTCTGCTGTCTTCTGCACTCTGGTTGATCTTTTATAGTTACTATTCTATAGATTTGCTGAGAATGCCCACAAGAAAATGAACCTCCGAGTTGTTTTATGGTGACAGATACGTACTCTGATAACAAAATGTACTTTGAACGTTTTAACTTTGAAGTACCAAATAGTCATTAATAAACCACCCATCAATGCCTATTTTGGGTCCTGGCTCCAAATCTCATTAAAACCTTGGCCAAAACAGGGACCGAAGAGCTGAAATCCACAGTTGTAAAGAAGTGAGTGACTCTTTTTGATATTAAAGCAGCATTAAGGCAGCAGTTGACTGAGTATGTCACTAGTTTAATTCGTTAATGGAGTTTACTATGGTTAAGTGCAATGTTTGCATTTTGGGAAGTAAAACAAGGGTTGGAGTTTCATAGTGAATGGTAAGGCATTAGCGAGCATCGTAAAACAGAAGAACCTCAAAGTGCAAATGCATGGTTTCCTGAATATGGTATTACAGGTAGACAGAGTGGTGATGAAGGCTTTTGGCATGCTGGCCTTCAATAGTCAGGGCATCGAGTATAGAAACATAGAAACGTAGAAACGTAGAAAATAGCTGCAGGAGTAGGCCATTCGGCCCTTCGAGCCTGCACCGCCATTCAGTACGATCATGGCTGATCATCCAACTCAGAACCCTGTACCTGACTTCTCTCCATACCCCCTGATCTCTTTAGCCACAAGGGCCATATCTAGCTCCCTCTTAAATATACCCAATGAACTGGCCTCAACTGCTTCCTGTGGCAGAGAATTCCACAGATTCACCACTCTCTGTGTGAAGAAGTTTTTCCTCATCTCGGTTCTAAAAGGCTTCCCCTTTATCCTCAAACTGTGACCCCTCGTTCTGGACTTCCTCAACATCGGGAACAATCTTCCTGCATCTGGCCTGTCCAATCCCTTTAGAATTTTATACGTTTCAATCAGATCCCCCCTCAATCTTCTAAATTCCGGAGAGTATAAGCCTAGTCGATCCAGTCTTTCATCATATGAAAGTTCTGCCATCCCAGGAATCAATCTAGTGAACCTCCTTTGTACTCCCTCTACGGAAAGAATGTCTTTCCTCAGATCAGGGGACCAAAACTGCACACAATACTCCAGATCTTGGTCTCACCAAGGCCTTGTACAACTGCAGTAGTACCTCCCTGCTCCTGTACTTGAATCCTCTTGCTATGAATGCCAGCATACCATTCGCCTTTTTCACTGCCTGCTGTACCTGCATGCCCACTTTCAATGACTGGTGTACAATGACACCCAGGTCTCGTTGCACCTCCCCTTTTCCTAATCGGCTGCCATTCAGATAATAATCTGTTTTCCTTTTCTTGCCACCAAAGTGGATAACCTCACATTTATCCACATTAAATTGCATCTGCCATGAATTTGCCCACTCACCTAACCTATCCAAGTCACCCTGCATCCTCTTAGCATCTTCCTCACAGCTAACACTGCCGCCCAGCTTCATGTCATCTGCAAACTTGGAGGTGCTGCATTTAATTCCCTCGTCTAAGTCATTAATATATGTTGTAAACAACTGGGGTCCCAGCACTGAGCCTTGCGGTACCCCACTAGTCACTGCCTTCCATTCTAAAAAGGTCCTGCTTATTCCCACTCTTTGCTTCCTGTGTGCCAACCAATTCTCTATACACATCAATACCATACCCCCAATACCGTGTGCTTTAAGTTTGCACACTAATCTCCTGTGTGGGACCTTGTCAAAAGCCTTTTGAAAATCCAAATATACCACATCCACTGGTTCTCCCCAATCCACTCTACTAGTTACATCCTCAAAAAATTCTATGAGATTCGTCAGACATGATTTTCCTTTCACAAATCCATGCTGACTTTGTCCGATGATTTCACCGCTTTCCAAATGTGCTGTTATCACATCTTTGATAACTGACTCTAGCATTTTCCCCACCACCGATGTCAGGCTTACCGATCTATAATTCCCCGGTTTCTCTCTCCCTCCTTTTTTAAAAAGCGGGGTTACATTAGCCACCCTCCAATCCTCAGGAACTAATCCAGAATCTAAAGAGTTTTGAAAAATTATCACTAAGGCATCCACTATTTCTTGGGCTACTTCCTTAAGCACTCTGGGATGCAGACCATCTGGCCCTGGGGATTTATCTGCCTTCAATCCCTTCAATTACCTAACACCACTTCCCTACTAACATGTATTTCCCTCAGTTCCTCCATCTCACTAGACCCTTGGTCCCCTACTATTTCCTTAAGATTATTTATGTCCTCCTTAGTGAAGATAGAACCAAAGTAGTTATTCAATTGCTCTGCCATGTCCTTATTCCCCATGATCAATTCACCTGTTTCTGACTGTAAGGGACCTACATTTGTCTTAACTAATCTTTTTCTTTTCACATATCTATAAAAGCTTTTACAGTCAGTTTTTATGTTCCCTGCCAGCTTTCTCTCGTAATCTTTTTTCTTTTTCTTAATTAAGCCCTTTGTCCTCCTCTGCTGGACTCTGAATTTCTCCCAGTCCTCAGGTGTGCTCCTTTTTCTGGCTAATTTGTATGTTTCTTCTTTGGAATTGATACTATCCTTAATTTCCCTTGTCAGCCACGGGTGCACTACCTTCCCTGGTTTATTCTTTTGCCAAACTGGGATGAACAATTGTTGTAGTTCATCCATGCAATCTTTAAATGCTTGCCATTGCATATCCACCGTTAACCCTTTACGTATCATTTGCCAGTCTATCTTAGCTAATTCACATCTCATACCTTCAACGTTACCCTTCTTTAAGTTCAGAACCTTTGTTTCTGAATTAACTATATCACTCTCCATCTTAATGAAGAATTCCACCATATTATGGTCACTCTTATCCATGAGGCCTCGCACGACAAGATTGCTAACTAACCCTTCCTCATTGCTCAATACCCAGTCTAGAATGGCCTGCTCTCTAGTTGGTTCCTCGACATGTTGGTTCAGAAAACCATCCCGCATACATTCCAAGAAATCCTCTTCCTCAGCACCCTTACCAATTTGGTTCACCCAATCTATATGTAGATTGAAGTCACCCATTATAACTGCTGTTCCTTTATTGCATGCATTTCAAATTTCCTGTTTAATGCCATCCCCAACCTCACTACTACTGTTAGGTGGCCTGTACACAACTCCCACCAGCGTTTTCTGCCCCTTAGTGTTATGCAGCTCTACCCATATCGATTCCACATCCTCCCGGCTAATGTCCTTCCTTTCTATTGCGTTAATCTCCTCTCTAACCAGCAATGCCACCTCACCTCCTTTTCTTTCATGTCTATCCCTCCTGAATAATGAATATCCCTGAATGTTGAGCTCCCATCCTTGGTCACCCTGGAGCCATGTCTCTGTGATCTCAACTATATCATATTCATTAATAACTATCCGCACATTCAATTCATCCACCTTGTTACGAATGCTCCTTGCATTGACACACAAAGCCTTCAGGCTTGCTTTTACAACACTCTTAGCCCTTATACAATTATGTTGAAAAGTGGCCCTTTTTGATTTCTGCCCTGGGTTTGCCTGCCTGCCACTTTTACTTTTCACCTGACTACTTTTTGCTTCTACCCTCATTTTACACCCCTCTGTCTCTCTGCACTGGTTCCCAACCCCCTGTTGCGAACTAACCTCCTCTCTCCTAGTCTCTTTAATTTGATTCCCACCCCCAACCATTCTAGTTTAAAGTCACCTCAGTAGCCCTCGCAAATCTCCCCGCCAGGATATTGGTCCCCCTAGGATTCAAGTGTAACCCGTCCTTTTTGTACAGGTCACACCTACGCCAAAAGAGGTCCCAATGATCCAAAAACTTGAATCCCTGCCCCCTGCTCCAATCCCTCAGCCACGCATTTATCCTCCACCTCATTGCATTTCTACTCTCATTGTCGCGTGGCACAGGCAGTAATCCGAGATTACTACCTTTGCGGTCCTTTTTCTCAACTCTCTTCCTAACTCCCTATATTCTCCTTTCAGGACCTCTTCCCTTTTCCTACCTATGTCATTGGTACCTATATGTACCACGACCTCTGGCTCTTCACCCTCCCACTTCAGGATATCTTGGACACGATCAGAAATACCCCGGACCCTGGCACCAGGGAGGCAAACTACCATCCGGGTCTCTGGACTGCGTCCACAGAATCGCCTATCTGACCCCCTTACTATCGAGTCCCCTATTTCAACTGCCCTCCTCTTCCTTTCCCTACCCTTCTGAGCTACAGGGCCGGACGCTGTGCCGGAGGCACGGCCAGTGTCACTTCCCCCAAGTAAGCTGTCCCCCCCAGCAATACTCAAACAGGAGTACCTATTTTCAAGGGGCACAGCCACCGGGGTACTCTCTATTACCTGACTCTTCCCCTTCCCCCTCCTAACCGTGACCCACTTGTCTGCATCGATGCAGATACAGTTCCGATGCTCATACAGCTGGCCCAGTAACAAAGTTGAATTGCTGTAGGCACCATAGGGAGAAGTTGGTGCCCGGGCAGAGGAGACTCGATTCCAGGTGCAAAGTTGGATCATTCTGGGCGCTGAGCTCATTTGAAGAGCTTGACAGTGGCTTCAGGCCTGGCGATGAAATCTGGGCCTGGAGCAAGTCACAGAGCAGCATGGTCTAGACCTCATCCCGTTTTTTACCTATATCGTTGGTACCTATGTGCACCACGACCACTGGCTGTTCACCCTCCCACTCCAGAGTGTCCTGCAGCCGCTCAGAGACATCCTTGACCCTTGCACCAGGGAGGCAATATACCCTCCTAGAGTCTCGTTTGTGGCCGCAGAAATGCCTATCTATTCCCCTTACAATCGAATCCCCTATCACTATAGCTCTCCCACTCTTTTTCTTTCCCTCCTGTGCCGCAGAGCCGCCCATGGTGCCATGAACTGGGCTGCAGCTGTCTTCCCCTGATGAGACATCTCCCCCAACAGTATCCAAAACAGTATATCTGTTTAGGAGGGAGATGACCTCAGGGGACTCCTGCACGACCTGCCTACTGCTACGCTGTTTAGTGACCACCCATTCCCTTTCTGCCTGTGTAGCCTTTACCTGCGGTGTGGCCAACTCACTGAACATGCTATTCACGACTTTCTCAGCATCGCGGATGCTCCAGTGTGAATCCAATTGCATCTCTGCCTTAAATACACCCAGTGACTTGGCCTCCAGAGCTGCTAGTGGCAACAAATTCCACAGATTTACCACCCTCTGACTAAAGTGATTTCTCTGCATCTCAGTTCTAAATGAACGTCCTTCAATCCTGAAGTCGTGCTTTCTTGTCCTAGACTCCCCTACCGTAGGAAATAATATAAACTGTTCAGGCCTCTTAACATTTGGAAAGTTTCTATGAGATCCCCCCTCATTCACCTGAACTCCAGGGAATACAGCCCAAAAGCTACCAGACGTTCCTCATATGGTGACACTTTCATTCCTGGAATCATTCTCGTGAATCTTCTCTGAACCCTCTCCAATGTCAGTATATCCTTTCTAAAATAAGGAGCCTAAAATTGCACACAATATTCCAAGTGAGGTCTCACGAGTGTTTTGTAAAGCCTCAACATCACATCCCTGCTCTTATGTTCTATACCTCTAGAAATGAATGCCAACATTGCATTTGTCTTCTTCACAACTGACTCAACCTGGAGGTTAACCCTTAGGGTATCCTGCACAAGGACTCCCAAGTCCCTTTGCATCTCTGCATTTTGAATTCTCTCCCCACCTAAATAATAGTCCGCCCGTTTATTTCTTCCACCAAAGTACATGAACATACACTTTCCAACATTATATTTCATTTGCCACTTCTTTGCCCATTCCTCTAAACTACTGCATCTAAATCTCTCTGCAGGCTCTCTGTTTCCTCAACACTACCCACTCCTCTATCTAGCTTTGTATCATTGGCAAATTTAGCCACAAATCCATTAATACCGTAGTCCAAATCATTGACAAACATCGTAAAAAGCAGCAGTCCCAACACCGAACCCTGTGGAACTCCACTGTAACCAGCAACCAGCCAGAATAGGATCCCTTTATTCCCACTCTGTTTTTTGCCGATCAGCCAGTGCTCCACCCATGCTAGTAACTTCTCTGTAACTCCATGGGCTCCTATCTTGCTAAGCAGCCTTCTGTGCGGCACCCGGTCAAAGGCCTTCTGAAAATCCAAGTACACCACATCTACTACATCACCTTTTTGTAACTTCCTCAAAAATTGTGGTAGGTTAGTCAGGCAGGATTTTCCTTTCAGAAAACTATGCTGGTTTTGACCTACTTTGTCATGTGCCTCCAGGTACTCAGTAATCTCATCCCTAACAATCGATTCCAACAGCTTCCCAACCACTGATGTCAGGCCAACAGGTCTACAGTTTCCTTTCTGCTGCCTCCCACCCTTTATAAATAGTGGAGTAACATTTGCAATTTTCCAGTCATCCAGTACAATGCCAGAATCTATCGATTCTTGAAAGATCATTGTTAATGCCTCCACAATCTCTCCAGCTACTTCCTTCAGAACCCGAGGGTGCATTCTATCAGATCCAGGAGATTTATCTACCCTCAGATCATTAAACTTCCAGAGCACCTTCTTACTCGTAATTTTCACTGCACAAACCTCACTTCCCTGACACTCTCGAATGTCCTGTATTCTGGACATCAGCGTTAAGAGGCATCACCTCTTGAAGATGTTCCTGATGGTGGGAGGGTTGTGCTCATGGTGGAACTGACTGAGTCTATAACCCTTTGATCTTGTGCGATAGGACCACCATACTAGGCTGTGATACAACCATTCAGAATGCCCTCATCTGTATATCCACAGCAATTTGTAGGAGTCTTCGGTAACATACCAAATCTCTTCAAACTCCTGACAAAGTAGAGCCACTGGTGTGCCTGCTTCATGATTGTGTTGGGCCTAGGGTAGATGCTCTGGGGTGCTGACACACAGAAACTTGAAGCTGCTCACCCTTTCCACCACTGACCCCTCAATGAGGTCTGGTGCACATCCTCCCAAATTCCTCTTCCTGAAATCCACAATTGGTCCCCTGGGCTCGCTGATGCCCTGGTAAAACTGTGGTCAACTGACTTCAATGACAATGGTTGGACTCACATAAAAGTTGATGGTTGTGACTGTTGGAGGTCACACACACATAGTGTCAAGCACCATTCCTGTCACACAACTACCAGGCAATGACCGAATCTAACCACCTATCCCTGATCGTCAATGGCACAACTAGAGCTGAACCCAACACCATCAGCATCCATGTGGTCACCACTGACCAGAAAATCAACGAACTCAGACAATGCTTACGTGAGCATGTCAGAGGCTTGGCAGCATCTCATAAGAGTAATCCAACAATTGAAGACTCAGTCTTTCCGCCAAGACAAGTTATGTGATGGAAAGCAACCGACTTGCCTGATGAGTGCATTTCCAGCAACACAAAACGATTGAAGTTCAAGTTCAGATCTATTGCCATCTGACTGTATGTATATACAGTCAGACATGTGACCATGGTGCAGCCACAAAACATTCATCACACACAGCACATAAAAAAGTTAATAAAATATAGTAAAATATAATAAAACACAGGTAAACAATAAACAGCTTGCTGTCCTAGATAGGTAGAAACTAGCCGAGTGTCTGAAATCCAAGAGTGTCAGGGGGCAGAAGTGAGTGTAGTTGCTATTACTAAGAAGAACATATTTGGGAAGCAGAAAGGTCTCAGGTCACCTGGACCGGGTGGACTATACCCCAGGGTCTGGAAAGCGATATCCAAAGAGATTGTGGCGCCATTAGAAATGATCTTTCAAGATTCTCCAGAATCTGGAATAGCCCTGGAGGACTGGAAAATAGCAACTGTCATTCCACTCTATAAACAGTGAGGGGGACAGTAGAAAGGAAATTATGGACCAGTTAGCCTGAATTTCATAGTTGGAAAGATGTTGAAGTCTATTACTAAGGGTGAGGTTTCAGGGCACTTCGAGGCACATGGTAAAACAGGCCCAAGTCAGCTTGATTTCCTTAAGGGAAAAACTTGACTGACAATTTTATTGGAATTCTTTGAGGAAATAACATGCAGGATATGCAAAGGAGAATCAATAGATGTAGTTTATTTGGATTTTCAGAAGGCATTTAACAAGGTGCTCCACATGAAGCTGCTTAACAAGATTAAAGTCCGTGGTATTACAGGAAATATACTGGCATGAAGAGAAGATTAGTCGACTGGCAGGAGGCAAACAGTGGGAATAAAGGGGGCCTTTTCTGGTTAGCTGCCAGTGACTAATGGTATTCTGCAGGGGTCGATATTGGGACTGCTTCTTTTCACATTATATGTCAGTGAATTGGATGAAGGCATTGATGGCTTTGTGGCCAAATTTGCAGATGATACAAAGATAGGTGGAGGGACAGGTAGTGTTAAGGAGGCAGGGTGTCTGCAAAAAGACTTAGGTAGATTGGGAAAACGGGAGATCTAGAGATCAGAGATCTAGACACCCAGGAACTTGACACTGCTCACTCTCTCCACTTCTGATCCCTCTATGAGGATTGGTATGTGTTCCTTCGTCTTACCCTTCCTGAAGTCCACAATCAACTCTTTCGTCTTACTGATGTTCAATGCCAGGTTGTTGCTGTGACACCACTCTACTAGTTGGCATATCTCACTCCTATACACCCTCTTGTCACCACCTGAGATTCTACCAACAATGGTTGTATCATCAGCAAGTTCATAGATGGTGGATGGTGTTTGAACTATGCCTAGCCACACAGTCATGTGTATACAGAGAGTAGAGCAGTGCGCTAAGCACACACCCCTGAGTTGCGCCAGTGTTGATCATCGGCGAGGAGGATATGTTATCACCAATCCACACAGACTGTGGTCTTCCGGTTAGGAAGCCGAGGATCTGATTGCAGAGGGAGGTACAGAGGCCCACGTTCTGCAACTTCTCAATCAAGATTGTGGGAATGATAGTATTAAATGCTGAACTATAGTCGATGAACAGCATCCTGACATAGGAACTTGTATTGCTTAGGTGGTCTAATGCCATGTGAAGAGCCATTGAGATTGCGTCTGCCGTTGACCTATTGTGGCGATAGGCAAATTGCAAAGGGTTCAGGTCGTTGCTGAGGCAGGAGTTCAGTCTAGTCATAACCAACTTCTCAAAGCATTTCATCACTGTCGATGTGAGTACTACCGGGCAATAATCATTAAGGCAGCCCACATTATTCTTCTTAGGACTGTTTTCCAAATGGGGACAAAATTCAGAAATCAGAGTTGCAAAGAGACTTGGGAGTCCTTGTGCAGGGTTCCCTGGAGTTTAACTTGCAGGTAGAGTTGGTGGTAAAGAAGGCAAATGCAACGTTAGCATTCATTTTGAGAGGGCTAGAATATAAGAGCAATGATGTAATGTTGAGGCTTTAGAAGGCCTTGGTCAGACTGCACTTGGGGCATCGTGAGCAGTTTTGGACCCCTTATCCAAGAAAGGATGTGTTGGCATTGGAAAGGGTCCAGCAAAGCTTCACAAGAATTATCCCAGCAATGAACGGTTTTATATATGAGGAGCTTTTGATAACTCTGGACCTGTACTCGCCGGAGCTTAGAAGAATAAGGAACGTCTCATTGAAACCTAGAGAATATTGAACAGGTTAGATAGAGTGGATGCAGAGAAAAAGTTTCTTATAGTCGGGGAGTCTAGGACCAGAGGGCACAGCCTTAGAATAGAGGGACATCCATTTAGAAGAGAGATGAGGAAAATTTTCTTTCGTTAGAGGATGGTGAATCTGTGGAATTCATTGCCACAGATGGCTGTGCGGGCCAAGTCACTGGGAATATTGTAAGTGGAGGTTGATAGCTTCTTGACTAATCAGGGCAAAAAAGGTTACGGTGACAAGGCAGGAGAATGGGGTTGAGAGTGATAATAAATCAGTCTTTATGGAATGGTGGAGCAGAGATTCTGTTCCTATGTCTTATGGTCTTCTGATCACATATAATGGGCGGGAAGTTAGATCACATTCCACTGCTTACTTCAATGCCTCCTGATCAAAAATATATTTGATATTGTGTGAAGTATATCAATGGCAATTTCCAGGGTATCTTACATCAGCTACAAACTTAGCTCTAATTTCATGTTTTGAGTTACGCTTCCATTTCTGGCAATTTCCAAGATAGTCACTAATCAAGTTCATTTGTTCCCAGACAAGATGCCTCTTGGAGCACTGCTAGCAACTCCTTGGAATGACCAACCCCCACACAGCACTGTGCACACACTGGGATCCAAATATATTAACTCCCACACTTGTATTCTGTCTTTGTGAATTTTACTCATGGAACTGACACCCTTAAACACCAGCCTCAACCTGCAAACCTGGAAGGCCGATAACCCCTTTGATTCCAGTCCTCTAGAACTCCCTAAGTCCCTCAAAGAGGTTCTGAGCTTTCCTGCTCAGGTCCCAGGTTCCTGATCCAAATCGCACCACACTTCACTCCCTGACCAAGCACCACTCACCAACCCTCACTCCCGCATCCTCCCAACCTCATTTATAAATAATAGGCTTTCATTCCCGAGAAAATCCACCAGCTAATGGGTGATGCTGAGGCCTTTGCCTCTGATTTTTACTGACCAGTCTACTGCCATGCACCGCAATGTCCTTACTCTGATCTGAAAACGTTGTCTTCACGAATTTCACGGTGACTTTTCCATTGCCCACACTGAACATTTTTGTGTAGCCACAATGATAGACATTGGATGTTTAGCAGTCACTCTCAGGCACTGTACATAAGGGCAATTCGTTAATTAGGATAACTTTTCTGTCCCTGGGGTAGATTTTCAAGAAAAAACTATTTTTTACAAAAACAACAACTGTAGTTTTAAAAGTCAGGTAATAGTAACTCTAAACCTTTTCAGTATTTTTCATAAATAATATTTTCTTAATTTTTGTGAATTAAAAACTTGAATGTGCCAGAATTTCACTATTTTGGGCTTGTCCCCTGCCCAGACTATAACCTTGTCTTCAAAATAAAGTAATAATAAGTATTAAATTCTTGAAACTTCTAGTTTGTATTTTCTCGCAGGAACTTTTAGAACACATGTCAAATTCATGTGGGTTATTTTTTGTGCAATTTGTACATTTTTTATGACAAAGAACTGCTGTCATCTGATATTTAATGTGGAGACTCATAAAATATTTTGAGGCTTTTGTGGATATCTACCAGTATATGCCACTCTTAAGTAGCCTCTGACAACCAAGTCCAGCTCCGGACCTTCAAGTGTGGCTTAGCTACTAAGCCCAGTGGAACCATTTCTACTGTCAGAAGTGGCAAAAGCATATTACCTTCATCATTATTACCAATACGCAACACGTTTTAGAGATGAATCAAGTTTTTTCAAACAACTGCTAATGTGGTGGACATTAAAATAGAGAAGTGACAGGGGAGCATGTGGCTGTCATGACAGAAGACTGACATTTTGATGTTCAGAAATGTGAGTGATTTAAAGATTCATGCTTCCGGATCTGAGAGTGTGTTTACTATGTGTTATTACCAAACGAGTTAATATTTGAGTGTTACAACTGAGAAATAAATAACTTCATTTTATTTCTGTATATTAAAATTACACTCCCAAGCTAACTATCCAGTCGAGGTAGCAAGCACGAGAGTTAACCAACTTTTCCTTTAAAAAGTGAGAAATGTCACTACCATCACACAACTGGCGAAGTTGTCAAGATGGCCCCAAAATCATCAGCAGTTAGATGAAAAAAATCAGAGACAAAGTTAAAGAAGACCCAGTGAAATATCAGCAGTACCTTGAAAGAGAAAGAGAGACACACAAAACATGGAGACAGGAAAACTTAAGAACATTTCACAATTACCGAAGCACAAACAGAGACTGAAGGGACTGCAGTGGAAAAGGACTGCTGATAAAGAAAGGGCAGGCAGTATGAAGTTTTACAGCAGAGAATACCCAGCCAGAATCTCCAGTGGGCCAGCAACAAGAACAGAATGACCTCCATCTTCCTTAGGCTTCACCTCTGCACTAATGGAGACCACAAAAAGGTGCTTTAAATTTCAAAAGTTACTTTTCTTTAGAGTTGTTGAGGTTTCTGTGAATGCTCCATAAGTCTTACTGATAAAAAAGTGTGTAGAGGGTTGAGTAAAGGTTTTGTCAGTATTAAAAAAGTGTACACCTTTATGAACAGTTGAAAACTAATGATCTCTATAATCTGTTTGAAATTTGAATAGCTGTTTATCCCAGAGTTGGGGAGGGTTAGGCAGATGTTTCGTAAGCATTTTTTTTATTATCAAGACTAAACGACATCTAGTTTAGCTGGGCTGCCTATGTTCATGTTTCACATGAATGTCTTTAACAAAGTTCTCTAGCCGCCTGCCTTAAAAGCTGTGATTTCTTATGGTATTTTGATAAATAGGATGTGTTTTTAATTCTAAGTGTTGCTTCTTCTAGTTAGACAGACGTTTTGTCAGACTCAATGTTAAACTAAAACCATTGTTTGTCAATGTCAAAAGTATTTTGTCATTACCATCACAGTGCATATTTTGATGGAATGAAAGTATTGTTTAGCAGTATTGATCTGAACTCATTTCCTGGAGTCAAGTGCTTTGATGCCAAAATCAGCATTCTGTCAAAAAGGGTTAAAATTCCGATAGACTAATTAGCAAACAAGTGTTTTCTTGTTTAGCCAACAAACATATTGGCACACTTAAGAAAATGTGTCTCAAAAATATATTCTGAATGTACTTCAAAATGAGTTAAAACTAATTTCTTAAAGAGCATGGTTCTTATTCGCAAGATTGACTTTGAAATCCTTGTTTGTCATTTCATTTTAAATTAAATTCAGTTTTTTGATTGTGCGATGGTAATGACACTCATCCATGAAAACTCTGCAAAGTGTCCTAAAATATAAAAGTTCTCTTTAAGTTCTCTTCAAGATCTGGTCTTCATTCCAGAGCCTAAAATGAAGGTTACAACATAAACAAAACAGAGCGTCGAGAAATTTCATTTTTCAGAATTTCAAGTTGCCAAAAGTGCCACAAATTGAAGAATCACCTGTAAATAGTATGGGTCCAGTCCTTGAAGTAATTAAATTTCTAGTCTGAGAAGTGAAGTGCTGAATGAGGCCTTCCGTTGGTCTAAGTCGAACGTGGATGTTGCATCCTTGTTGTCTGTGTGCTACGCAAGCCAGGATATGAAGATATGAAGAACAACCTGTTGCCCGTGCAGCAAGTCCCCCCTTTCCATGCAGCTGATGAATCCAAAGGAATTAAACTCTTTATGTTCCAAAGGAACATAAAGAGAGCTTTTGGTACATTGGCCTTTATTAATCAAAGTACTGAGTATAAGAGCTGGAATGTTATGATGAGGTTGTATAAGGCATTGGTGAGGCCGAATCTGGAGTATTGTGTTCAGTTTTGGTCACCAAATTACAGGAAGGATATTAATAAAGTTGAAAGAGTGCAGAGAAGGTTTACAAGGATGTTGCCGGGACTTGAGAAACTCAGTTACAGAGAAGGGTTGAATAGGTGAGGACTATATTCCCTGGAGCGTAGAAGAATGAGGGGAGATTTGATAGAGGTATATAAAATTATGATGGGTATAGATAGAGTGAATGCAAGCAGGCTTTTTCCACTGAGGCAAGGGGAGAAAAAAACCAGAGGACATGGGTTAAGGGTGAGGGGGGAAAAGTTTAAAGGGAACATTGGGGGGGCTTATTCACGCAAAGAGTGGTGGGAGTATGGAATGAGCTGCCAGATGAGGTGGTAAATGCGGGTTATTTTTTAACATTTAAGAATAAATTGGACAGATACATGGATGGGAGGTGTATGGAGGGATATGGTCCGTGTGCAGGTCAGTGGGACTAGGCAGAAAATGGTTTGGCACAGCCAAGAAGGGCCAAAAGGCCTGTTTCTGTGCTGTAGTTTTTTCTATGGTTTCTATGGTTTTTTCTATGGAACACAGAGACCGATATAATTTGATACCAGCAGCACCGCAGGAGTTACTAGTCAGCATTGAATTCAATGTAAGACTGCCTTAAGGACTCCTGCTCCAGATTTTTACTGGGGGTTTACTCCCGAAGCCTTCCCCATGAGAGGATATACCCGCAAGGTAGCGGAGGATTGAAATCAGAGTTTTCCTTCCCCTAGATGAGCTGCCAACTTTCAACTGCCATCTGCCTGAAGCACCTGGTTTAAAGACGCCAGTAATATGGCCTTGCCTCTTCTGTCAGCAGAAATGGTTCCACTGGGCTTAATAGCTAAGCCACACTTGATGTCCAGGAGCTGGACTTGGTTGTCAGAGGCTTTGTGAGAGCTGCATATATTGGTAGATATCCACAAGAGCCTAAAAAATATTTTATGAATCTCCACATTAAATATCAGAATGGCATAATTTGGAAAAGTTTAGTGTGAAGGTGTGCATGAGCTACAAGGAATTGGATACAAGATCTGGATACAACAAAGCAAAAGGCAAGGCTTGAGAATGTCAGGAATGCTGTGCCTGTTTAGGAACTTGATTTCTTCACACCTGTGTGCCAGAATGCTGTCATATCAGGAGTGGCCCCTTATTACAAGAGGGTCAAGCACCAAGCAGACCTAATTAAAAGATCATTACATGAGACAATTTCCATTAGCATGCCAGGCTCTGTGTTAATCCATTAGCACCATGACTCTCTTCCGAAGCTTTAAATTCCTGCTGACCCCAAGGGACAGCAAACCTGAGAAAGCCAGTCAGTGCCCTGTTTTACTCAGTGCACTTCAGTCAATTGAATTCGACTGCTCAATTTATGGATTATTTCACATGTAGAATTATTGTTCCACTATTTTTCAAAATTACTTTAAGAAGGCAAGCCAAAGAATCAGAAATAAGAAATCTTCAATTCTCCCAAGCAGAAAGAAAATAAAGTAAGAGACATTCAAGGTAAAAACGGATGTTCAGGCAAATTTTATTAAAAAGGGACTTTCAGACAAATTCAATTGTATATATTACTATGTTTTTTGTTGCACCATTCTGGTTTTATTTGTGATATTTGGCAATGTTTAATCCCCCAAGTACTGTATGTCTTTGACACCGACAATAAAACAGTTTCAGAATTATACATAGATAATGTCTTTAGGATGAATTCTCTTCTAAGGTTGAAAATCTGTCGCATTCTCCACTAAAATGGAGAAAAATATTACAGTGGTTCTTCAATAACCCAAAGTTTACCGCAAATTAATACAACTGCCATGGCACTCAGGGATTTGGGCTATATTATTAATTTTTCTTGTGACTGTACGTTCAAAGTAAGTTTATTATCAATTTATGGTATATGTCACCATATACAACCCTGAGATTAATTTTTTGTGGGCATACTCAATAAATCCAATAGACATAATAGAATCAATGAAAGACTGCACCAACTTGGGCATTCAACCAGCGTGTAAAAGACAAGCTGTACAAATACAAAAAGAAAGAAATAATTACAATAAATATCGAGTACATGACTTGAAGAATCCTTCAAAGTGGGTCCATTGGTTGTGGGAACATTTCGATGAAGGGGCAAATGAAGATGAGTGAAGTTATCCCCTCCATTTCAAGAGCCTGATGGTTGAGGGGTGATAACTGTTCCTGAACCTGATGGTGTGAGTCCCAAGTCTCCTGTACCTTTTTCCTGATGGCAGCAGCAAGACGAGAGCATGTCCTGTGGGTGGAGGGGTCCCTGACGCTGGAAGCTGCTTTCCTGTGACAACACTCCACATTGATGTGCTCAATGGTGGGGAGGGCTTTACCTGTGATGAACTGGGCTGAATTCACTACTTTTTGTAGGATTTTCTGTTCAGGGGTATTCATGTTTCTATACCTGGCTGTGATACAGCCAGTCAACATACTCTCCACTGCATAACTATAGAAGTTTGTCATAGTTTTAGATGTCATGCCGAATCTTCGCAAATTCCTAAGGAAACAGAGGTGCTGCTGTGCTTTCTTCGTAATTGCACCTGCGTGCTGGGCCCGGAACAGGTCCTCTGAAATGATAACACCGAGGAATTTAAAGTTGATGACCCTCTCCACCTCTGATCCTCCAGTGAGGGCTGGCTCCTGCCCCTCCGGTTTCCTCCTCCTGAAGTCAATACTGAGCTCCTTGGTCTTGCTGATATCGAGCAAGAGGCTATAAACACAAAAAGGTCTGCAGAAGCTGGACATCTGAAGGTTGTTGTCACGGCACCAGTCAGCAAGATTTTCAACCTCCCTCCTATATGCTGATTCGTCATCACCTTTAGTTTTGGCCTGTGGTGTTGTTGGCAAATTTGAATGTAACATTAGACTCATGCTTAGCCACTCAGTCCTAAATGTAAAACACGTTTTACTGCTGCTGTAATTATATGTGCTATAGGTGCCTTGTGCCACATGTGAATGTTGGTTCTGTGTTTTTCACCTCTCCCTTGGAGTAATACTGTTTCGTCTGGCTGTATTGACGTGTGTGGTTGAATAAACTTGAACTTCAAACTTCAAACTGAGCTGAAGGTGAAGTTTTGTTCCAACTTGTTTGTGGGTACATAATCAACAACACACTGGAAGTGCACACTAGAGTCACAAGCAAATGAAAGACCAAATGCCTAAGTGGGTTTACTGTCCCCAGAACCCCAGAAGAAGAGAAATCCTGCTGAACATGGGTCAGCAGCAGCCCCTGAAGGCGTCTTGGCTCCTGATTAAAGCTAAAGAAAAATAAAAACCACTTCATCGGTGGCATTGGCTAGAAACCACAACCACAGTGGACTTGGAGGATATTATTTTTACAAAGTTAAGTTGAGCCACGTATTAGCAAGCACTCAAACTGGAGCTGCTTTAGATACCTATATACGGGGCATAAGACGTACTTCAAATATTTATTGAACATGTGAACACATGAAATAGGATCGGAGTGGACCCCTAGGTCACTTGAGTTTACTCAGCCAATGCAATTGAACTTAATCTCAACTCTGCATTGTTATCTACTTTAATTTACTTGCAAATCAGAAATCTACTTCTATCTTTAAAAATCTGCAAGTGCTGCTTCCACCACCTTTTGAGGAAATTAGTTCGAAAGCTTTAGAAAAATCTGGAAGAAAATTTTCCTCATAGAAACATAGAAAATAAGAGCATTTAGCCTTTTGGGCCAGCTCCACTATTCAACACAATGATGACTAATCATTCACATTCATCCTTCATCCCTTGATCTCATCAGCATTAAGAATTACAGTACATATACTCCAGGGGTTCCCAGCCTTGGGTCCATGGACCCCTAGCTTAATGGTTTTTGTCCATGGCATTAAAAAGGCTGGGAACCCCTGATATAAACCCTCCTTGATTACTAGATTTTCACTGCTTGCTGTAATAGAGAATTCACCATGTTCTGGGTGAAGAAATTTCTTCTTATCTCTGTTCAAAGTTGCCTATCTTTCATCCCAAGGCTGTGACCCTTGATTCTAAATTCTCCAACCATCAGGTTTATACTTTTTGTATCTAGTCTGTCCAGTCTGGTTAAAATTTTAACAGTTTTTCAGAAATTCCTTCACTTTCTTCTAAACTGCAATGAACATAGGCCTAATTCTTTGAAGAAATAACAAGCAAGATAGACAAAGAAGAATTGGTTGACGTTGCAAACTTGGATTTTCAGAAGGCCTTTGACAAGTTGCCACACAATATGCTACACATGGTATCACAAGAAAGATTCTAGCATGGATAAAGCAGTGGCTGATTGGCAGGAGGCAAAGAGTGGGAATAAAGGGAGTCTTTTCTGACTGGCTGCTGGTGACTAGTGGTGTTCCACAGGAGACTGTGTTAGGACTGCTTCTTTTTACATTATATGTCAATGGTTCGGATGATGGAATTGAAGGCTTTGTTGCAAAGTTAGCAGACAATATGAAGATAGATGGAGGGACAGGTAGTTTTTCAGAAGTAGAGAGGCTAACAAGGACTGTGTCAGGAAGTATATGGTCATGCACTTTGGTAGAAGAAATGAAAGGGTTTATTATTTCTAAATGGATAGAAAATACAAAAAAACTGAGGCACGATGGGATTTGGGAGTCCCTGTGCAGGATCCGTGGAGGTTAATTTACAGGTTGAGTCTGTGGTGAGGAAGGCAAATATGACATTAGCATTCATTTCAAGAGGACTGGAATATAAACCCAAGGATGTAATGTTGAGACTTTATAAGGCACTGGTGAGGCCTCACTTGGAGTATTGTGAACAGGTTTGGGCCCCTTATCTTAGAAAGGATGTGCTGTAACTGGAGAGGGTTCAAAGGAGGTGCACGAAAATTATTCCAGTATTGAACAGCTTGTCATTTAAAGAGCGTTTGATGGATCTGGGCCTGTACACACTGGAATTCAGAAGAACAAGGGGTGACTTCATTGAAACCTACTGAACAGTGAAAGGCCTTGATGCAGTGGATGCGGAGAGGATGTTCCCTATGATGGGAGAGTCTAAGACCAAAGGGCACAGCCTCAGAATAGAGGGGTGTCCTTTTAGAACAGAGAAGAGGAGGAATTTCTTTAGCCGGGGAGTGGTGAATCTGTGGAATTTTTTGCCACTGGCAGCTGTAGAGGCCAGGTATTTATGTATATTTAAGGCAGAGGTTGATGGATTCTTGATTGGTCAGGGCATGAAGGGATATGGGAAGAAGGCAGGAGATTGAGGAAGGAAATTGCCCTTTAAACTCACCAGAGAGCATAGGCCATCAACTTTTTGCTGTTGATGTTTCTGTAGCAGGCAATTTCTTTTTTTACAAGGTCATGTTGCTAGCTTGGCGCTCAACCCAGCACGGATGGAAAGCGTGCCTGGGGAGCCGGCTGGGTTCGAACTCGGGAGCCTTCGCTCCAAAGTCTGGCGCTGATGCCGCTACGCCACCAGCCAGTCAGGAGATTGAGGCCGAGAGGAAAATTGGATCAGCTGTGATGAAATGGCAAAGCAGACTTGAAGGGCCAAATGGCTTAATTCTGCTCCTATTTTTTACAGTCTTATGGTCTTAATTGACTCTACATATCAGGACTGCTATATTAGGGATTAGTCTAGTACAGTAAACCTCTAAAGGCATAAAAGACTGCAGATGCAGAAATCTGGAGTAAATTCAGACTGCTGGAAAAACCCAAAGGATCAAGCAACATCTGGGGAGGTAAAATGACTGCTGATGTATCAGGTCGATCAATCAATTAAATATATCAACACAATTATTATTTATTTCAATTTGCATTTGTTATTGCAGTTGCAGGTAATACAGCTTCACATTACAGAAGTTCATGAGGCAGACCATCATCTATTAATATGGGGTCACCAGTACGTACAAACTTTGGTGCAAAGAACATAGCTTCACCTCATATGTCTGCTGATTTTTGACCTCCTTTTCAGACCAATAATGAAAGTCCGTTTCTACATTCACAACCTTTCTCATTGCTATTGAAGTTCCGTGTTTCATATGCCTGTGGAAATCCGCCATCTTTGGATATATCAGGCTCACAGTGATAGAATCAAATGGAGAGCCTTCAATTTGGTCAAATTTAAGGTCAGTAAAGGACAATGTCTGAGAAAAATGTCTGCTTATGTGAAACAAATTCAAAAAGTTTTACCTTCAGAACTCAAGGAAGCTGAAATGGATCAAAGTAAACAGAGACATCAAAAAGCTTTTGTAAGTTAAAAGCGGCTCTCTGTTGCCTGGATTGCCTCATTAACTGCTGATGGAGGTACCAGCTTAGCCTTCTGGGATACATAACACCCAAAGACTGTAACAAGATGAACTCTGGGTTATTTCATCTTGTACGTTCACATTCATGCTTAGCTTTAAACACTTCTTGACCTCAACCCTTTTTATATACCCATGCTATTAACCATTTGAAGGAATGATAGATGTGCCCTTCAGAAGACCTGCCAAAAGCTGGTCATCATCAGTGAAGTAGATCAATAAAAGCTTTGCAGAAAAACGTTAAGCTATCAATTGCAGACTCATCCCCTGGGTTTTCCTTTCCCTTCCTTCTTTCTTTCTTTAGCTAAGTGAATAGAATGAGATGGAGATCTCCCTCCTGTCCTAGGAAACGGTATCATTATCCCAGTAGGGAAACCTGTCTGAAACTGAGAGGCCTGTCTACCAGCAGTGAAATGCTGTTTCTTTGACTAGGACCAGAGGATCTCAGTACAGTGTAATGTTACGGCTCTCACAGACAGGCTGCAGGCCTGCTCCTAAAAGAGCCCATCTGGCACAGGCAGCGAATAGCAATAATTACAAGCTGATGATGGACACGGAAAAAAAAGAACCACCGAGTTAGCTTTCATGCGCTACAGGCTGGGACTGCTGGAAAATTACAGACTGAAGCCCTTTCTAGTTCAGTCCCTTTAGTGTTCATGATTTAAACCACATCAAATTTTAAATACACCAAAGAAAGCTTAAATTTTGTGACAGACTTCGTTTAGTTCTTGTTATTTCAGGTAACTACACTTGTCTGTAAGAACCAAACCTGCATTTTGTATATTAAGGATAGAAATATAAAGCTTGTTTCAATAGCAGATAGTGCAGAAACCCTGAATCACAATTTTACATACCTGTATACAGAATGGTTTAACAGAATTTATAATTCCTTCCCCAGAACAAGAAAATACCTGTCCAAATGTTGTTGGTTAACCATTACAGATATGCAACAGTAAAGCAATGTTTCACTAAAGATGTTACCTTTTCAATTTAAATGAAAATATATGAAACTTTATAAAAAAGTGAGCAAGGAAATCATGCTGATTTTGTTTTTATAGATGGATCACAGATAGACTAATAGAAAGTAAGTACCGTCCTTTTAACTTTACAGTCAATAAAGTTTATGTCTGTCTGGAATACTGTGATTTCCTGCAATTAATTTTATATTGCCCATCTCTACGGTACATGTGGAGCAACAATATATGCTTTTTCTTAAAGACAAATATAAAGTTGCCTTACATTTATTCTTTGAGCCATGAGCAACATTTAGCAGATCAACACATCGGCACATTGATAAACCAAATATTGATTTAACTTCCATGAACAGTTCATGAGGCAGAATCATATCCTAACTCACTAATAAGTTTACCCAGAGCGATCAGCATCCTTTTCAGCAAATCACCTCCTACACACTTACTTTGAATCAGAATCAGAATCAGGTTTAATATCATTGGCGTGTGTCGTGAAATGTGTTAACTTTATGGCAGCAGTTCAATGATATACATGATAAAAAATAGAGAGAAAATAGACATTATATACAGTGGTATGCAAAGGTTTGGGCACCCCTGGTCAAAATTTCTGTTACTGTGAATAGTTAAGTGAGTAGAAGATGAACTGATCTCCAAAAGTCATAAAGTTAAAGATGAAACATTCTTTTCAACATTTTAAGCAAGATTAGAGTATTATTTTTGTTTTGTACGATTTTAGAGAACTTTTACCAAGGTCTCAGACCTTAATTGACTTGTTAGGGCTATGGCTTGTTCACAATCATTGTTAGGAAAGGCTAGGTGAAGCAAATTTCAAAGCTTTATAAATACCCTGACTCCTCAAACCTTGTCCCAGCAATCAGCAGCCATGAGCTCCTCTAAGCAGTTGCCTAGTACTCTGAAAATTAAAATAAATGATGCCCACAAAGCAGGAGAAGGCTATAATAAGATAGCAAAGTCTTTTCAGGTAGCTGTTTCCTCAGTTCGTAATGTAATTAAGAAATGGCAGTTAACAGGAACGGTGGAGGTCAAGTTGAGGTCTGGAAGACCAAGAAAATTTTCCAAGAGAACTGCTCATAGGATTGCTAGAAAGGCAGGTCAAAACCCCCTTTTGACTGCAAAAGACTTTCAGGAACGATTTAACAGACTCTGGAGTGGTGGTGCACTGTTCTACTGTGCAGCAACACCTGCACAAATATGACCTTCATGGAAGAGTCATCAGTAGAAAACCTTTCCTGTGTCCTCACCACAAAATTCAGCATCAGAAGTTTGCAAAGGAACATCTAAACAAGCCTGAAGCATTTTGGAAACAAGTCCTGTGGACTGATGAAGTTAAAATACAACTTTTTGGCTGCAATGAGCAAAGGTATGTTTGGAGAAAAAAGGGTGCAGAATTTCATGAAAAGAACACCTCTCCAACTGTTAAGCACAGGGGTGGATCGATCATGCTTTGGGCTTGTGTTGCAGCCTGTGGCACGGGGAACATTTCACTGGTAGAGTGAGGAAGGAATCAATTAAATACCAGCAAATTCTGGAAGCAAACATCACACCGTCTGTAAAAATGCTGAAGATGAAAAGAGAATGGCTTCTACAACAGGATAATGATCCTAATCACACCTCCAGATCCATAATGGACTACCTCAAGAGGCACAAGCTGAAGGTTTTGCCATGGCCCTCACAGTCCCCGACCTACACATCATCGAAAATCTGTGGATCAAAAGAGCAGTGCATGCAAGACAGCCTAAGAATCTCACAGAGCTAGAAGCATTTTGCAAAGAAGAATGGGTGAAAATCCCCAAAAACAAGAATTGTAAGACTCTTAGCTTGCTACAGAAAGCGTTTACAAGCTGTGATACTTGCCAAAGGGGGTGTTACTAAGTACTGACCATGCAGGGTGCCCAAACTTTTGCTTCAGGCCCTTTTCCTGTTTTGTTACTTCGAAACTGTAAAAGATGGAAATAAAAAAAAGTAATCTTGCTTAAAATATTAAAGAAATATGTCATCTTTAACTCTATGCCTTTTGGAAATCAGGTCATCTTTTACTTGCTTAACTATTCACAGTAACAGAAATTTTGACCAGGGGTGCCCAAACTTTTGCATGCCACTGTTTGTCTATTAAATAGTTAGATAAGTAGTGCAAAATAACAGAAATAAAGAAGTAGTGAGGTAGTGTTCATGGGTTCAATGTCCATTTTGGAATTGGATAGCAGAGGGGAAGAAGCTGTTCCTGAATCACTGAGGGTGTGCCTTCAGGCTTCTGTATCTCCTACCTGATGGTGACAGTGTGAAGAGGGCATGCCCTGGGTGGTGGGGATTCTTAATGATGGATGCCACCTTCCTAAGATTCTGCTCCTTGAAGATGTCTTGGATACTACAGAGGCTGATACCCATGATAGAGATGACTAATTTTACAAGTTTCTAAAATTTATTTCAATCTTGTGCAGTAGCTGCCCCTCCTCCATACCAGAAAGTGATGCAGTCAGTCAGAATGCACTCCATGGTATATTGGTAGAAGTTTTTGAGTGTTTTAGTTGACAAATCAAATCTCCTCAAACTCCAACTGAAGTACAGCCACTGTCTTGTCTTCTTTACAGCTGCATCAATATGTTGCATCCAGGTTAGGTCCTCAGAGATCTTGACACCCAGGAACTTGCAATTGTTCACTCTCTCCACTTCTGATCCCTCTGTGAAGATTGGTTTGCATTCCCTCATCTTATCCTTTCAGAAGTCCACAATCAGCTCCTTGTTCTTGCTGACGTTGAGTGCAAGGTTGTTGCTGTGACGCCACTCAACTAACTGATATAGCTTGCTCCTGTACACCCTTTCATCTCCATCTGAAATTCTGCCAACAATGGTTGTATCATCAGCAAATTCATAGATACTGTTTAAGCTCTGCCTAGCCACACAGTCATGGGTGTAGAGGGAGTAGAGTAGTGGGCTAAGCACACATCCCTGTGGAGCGCCAGTGTTAACTGTCAGTGAGGTGGAGATGTTATCACCAATCCGCACAGATTGTGGCCTTCCAGTTAGGAAGTTGAGGATCCAATTGCAGAGGGAGGTACAGAGGCCTAGGTTCTGTAGCTTTTCAATCAGGACTGTAGGAATGATGGTGGTAAATGCTGAGCTATATTCAATAAATAGCAACCTGACATAGGTATTTGCATTGTCCAGGTGACCCAAGGCTGCACAGAGAGTCACTGAGTTTGTGTCTGCTGTAGGCCTATTGTTGCAACAGGCAAACTGCAGTGGGTCCAGGTCCTTCCCGAGACAGGTGTTGATTCTAGCCATGACCAACCTCTCAAAGCATTTCATCACTGTAGGTGTGAGTGCTAGTGGACAATAGTCATTGTGGCAGCTCACTCTGCCCTTCTTGGGCACTGGTATAATTGCCGTCCTTTTGAAGCAGAGGGTTTGAAAGCTGCAACAAAGAACAGCTGCATCTGAGAGCTCTTAAGAATATAACCATTAAGAATTGAGACTGCTCTTCAGGTTAAATTGAATTCTCAATTTTCTTAGCTATCCATCATGTGCACATTTATACGGATATCAAAAATGCCCTATTGATATTGCAGGATTACCTCCACAATAAACTAATATTAGTCCAGTTCTACATAAAACATTTCTTCCTCCTACCCGGAGATTGATGAAGGCTTCTGTTGGATTCTGCATCCATGGGCATGAGCAATGTTTCATTTTCTCAGCCAAGGAAAGAGGATGCACACAAGAGATTCTGCAGGTGCTGGAAATCCAGAATACCATAGACAAAAGCCAGAGGAACTCAGCAGGTCGGGAAGCATCTGTGGTTCTAGTCCTGATGAAGGATCTTGACTAAAAATGTTGACTCTTTATTCCTTTCCATAGATGCTACCTGACCCGTTGAGTTCCTCCAGCATTTTGGGTGTGTTACTAAAGAACGTGCATTTGCTCATTGGTTGCTGGAGCTGGATGCCAATTTAATAATACTGGCATCACTGCAAATGTCAGTCCTGTTTCTGATGATATTCTTGAGCCAGGACGTCAATCAGAAAGAGTAACATGGTGGCATTTCTCTGCATTACCAGCAGCGCACACAAAGTGCTGGAGGAACTCAACAGGTCAGGCAGCATTTACCTCCTGAGATGCTGAGTTCCTCCTGCATCTTGTGTGTGTTGTTCAAGATCTTGCATCTTCAGTGTCTCCCATGTCTCGTGTTTTCTCTTTGTTTTCCTTTTCCCACTGCTGTAATGGCTGAGGTCAACTCGGTCAATGTGGACTAAGGTTCACAACTCCAACACAGAGTCCTGCTGAATGGATCACACAAGTGCTCACAGAGGTTGGTTCTGCCAGTTCATGTCACTACTAGTTTTCAGATGAGTTACATGAACAGCCACGATAGGATGGAAGTGCTGATCTTTGCACCCATTCTCCAATCGATTGAAACACTGGGTCGCAAGCAGAAACTCACAAAGCATACCCTCAGGGTTCCCACTGGTTTGTCTGGTTCAGTGTTACACCAAATGATACAATTGCTCCCTGAGCCAAGCAAGGTGTACATTGTACAAGCTTTTCTTATAAGCTGCAGTGAAAAAAGTGATGGAACTCCACTACTAATGAATGTATTTCATAGTGCTTTGAACCTAGTACACTTACAGTACCAACGCAGGCCTAAAATAGCACGGCTTTGCATTTGCCTTTGATCTTCTTGCTTCTCTGCAACAGTAAATAAAGTTTTAACATCCAACAGATACCAGAGGAGGTAAAGCAAACACTGAAAGTTTTCTCCATAAAGCATTGTGTGGTGAGTCTATTGTTTACTAAAATTAACATACAAACAGAAGAACTTTAATTATTTGATAAGCTTTTACTGGTAGAGAAAACCTTTTTAAAGAATACTAATTGTAATTGCCGTTGAAATACAGAACAGAAAGCACTCAAGATGCAAGCAAGTCAGCAAAGCAGCTCAAATGAAATATTATTCTGTTGTTGTTTGTCCATCGTACGTCAATGAGGACCTCGACACCATTATTGATGGTGTCGAGACTAGCGCGTGACTTGGATTTAAGTGAAGGAGAGTTGCGCAGCGTCAGCCTCACTCTCTCTTCCCAATTCCCATCTGGATCCAGTGGCAAGACAGAGTTGAGACAGCTGGAGATGGGACTAGGCGCAGTGGATGACCAGGACGTCTTTTGTATCTTGTCCTGCTCTACACGTTCCACGACGCTTGCAGAGACTGCCTTCTTGACCGTTGGATCTTCCATTGGTCTCGTCCGCTCAGTCCGCCGGAGTCTGTCTTCACATGCTGGGATAGACAACTCCCTATCTCACCGAGGGTTTGAGACCCGTCGGCTACCCTCACCTGGTTTAGCCGGTTTGTCGAAGCCGTTGCCCAGGGTGTGGCCGCTGTTGCATGCAAACAGCTACGGGGAGCCACAGGTGAGAGCTGAGTGCCAGGTGGGGACCAAAGGTGGACTAACCGCCTTGAAAAGGACGCGACATGTTACCCCACCAGAGGTGCTACCCCTCCCTAACACCCCAAATACTATATTATAACCCAAGTAGCTGTATGTGGCAGAATACTTTGCACTAGTGCAATCATTTTTCCACTTGCTCCTCATAAGTAATGCAAGGTTCATTGGTCCTGTCATTTATTTGAAAATCTTGCGTTCCCATTCTGATATGTCTATCCACGGCCTCCTCTACTGTAAAGATGAAGCCACACTCAGGTTGGAGGAACAACACCTTATATTCTGTCTAGGTAGCCTCCAACCTGATGGCATGAACATTGACTTCGCTAACTTCCGCTAATGCCCCACCTCCCCCTCGTACCCCATCCGTTATTTATTTATATACACACATTCTTTCTCTCTCTCTCCTTTTTCTCCCTCTATCCTTCTGACTATACCCCTCGCCTATCCTCTGGGTTTTCCCCCCTCCCCCTTTTCCTTCTCCCTGGGCCTCCTGTCCCATGATCCTTTCATATTCCTTTTGCCAATCACCTGTCCAGCTCCTGGCTCCATCCCTTCCCCTCCTGTCTTCTCCTACCATTTTGGATCTCCCCCTCATCCTCCCACTTCCAAATCTCTTACTAGCTCTTCCTTCAGTTAGTCCTGACAAAGGGTCTCGGCTCAAAACGTCGACTGTACCTCTTCCTAGAGATGCTGCCTGGCCTGCTGCGTTCACCAGCAACTTTGATGTGTGTTGCTTGAATTTCCAGCATCTGCAGTATTCCTCGTGTTTGTATACAAAAGAATTATTCAGTTTTCCTAACCCCTCAATTTATTGCATATCCCATTGTCTTTATCTATTGTACTACTGCTCAAGAAGAGCAGGGTGACCTGCCTCAGTGGCTGCTATCTGGTAATGCATACATCAATCATAATAAAGTGCTTTGAGAGTTTGGTTATGGCACAAATCAACACTTGTCTCAAAGATGACCTAGATCCACTTCAATTTTCCTACCAACATTGTTGGGAGGTGGGAACCAAACTGAAGAGACTGGAAAAGAGGAGGTTGGCTCGCAAATAGAGAAAGCTTGGAGACAGTGTGTGAGGGAGGATAGGCAGGTGATAGAAAAGGGACGTGCTCAGACCGACGGTTTGAGATGTGTCTATCTGAACGCAAGGAGTATTGTGAACACAGCAGATGAGCTTAGAGCGTGGATCAGTACTCGATGCTATGATGTGGTGGCCATTACAGAGACTTGGATGGCTCAGGGACAGGAATGGTTACTTCAAGTGCCGGGTTTTAGATGTTTCAGAAAGGACAGGGAAGGAGGCAAAAGAGGTGGGGGCGTGGCACTGTTGATCAGAGATAGTGTTACGGCTGCAGAAAAGGTGGACGTCATGGAGGGATTGTCTACAGAGTCTCTGTGGGTGGAGGTTAGGAACAGGAAGGGGTCAGTAACTCAACTGGATGTTTTTTATAGGCTGCCCAATAGTAACAGGGATATTGAGGGGCAGATAGGGAAAAAGATCCTGGAAAGCTGTAATAATAACAGAATTGTCGTGGTGGGAGATTTTAATTTCCCAAATATCGATTGGCATCTCCCTAGAGCGAGGGGTTTAGATGGGGTGGAGTTTGTTAGGTGTGTTCAGGGAAGGTTTCTTGACACAATATGTAGATAAGCCTACAAGAAGAGAGACTGTACTTGATTTGGTATTGGGAAATGAACCTGGTCAGGTGTCAGATCTCTCAATGGGAGAGCATTTTGGAGATAGTGGTCATAATTCTATCTCCTTTACAATAGCATTGGAGAGAGATAGGAACAGACAAGTTAGAAAAGCGTTTAATTGGAGTAAGAGGAATTATGAGGCTATCAGGCAGGAACTTGGAAGCTTAAATTGGGAACGGATGTTCTCGGGGAAAGGTATGGAAGAAATGTAGCAAATGTTCAGGGGATATTTGTGTGGAGTTCTGCATAGGTATGTTCCAATGAGACAGGGAAGTTATGGTAGGGTACAGAAACTGTGGTGTACATAGGCTGTAGTAAATCTAGTCAAGAAGAAAAGAAAAGTTTACGAAAGGTTCAGAGAGCTAGGTAATGTTAGAGATCTAGAAGGTTATAAGGCTAACAGGAAGAAGCTTAAGAAGGAAATTAGGAGAACCAGAAGGGGCCATGAGAAGGCCTTGGCGGGCAGGATTAAGGAAAACTCCAAGGCATTCTACAAGTATGTGAAGAGCAAGAGGATAAGACATGAAAGAATAGGACCTATTAAGTGTGACAGTGGGAAAGTGTGTATGGAACCGGAGGAAATAGCAGAGGTACTTAATGAATACTTTACTTCAGTATTCACTATGGAAAAGGATCTTAGTGATTGTAGTGATGACTTGCAGCAGACTGAAAAGCTTGAGCATGTAGATATTAAGAAAGAGGATGTGCCGGAGCTTTTGGAAAGCATCAAGTTGGATAAATCAGAGGGACCAGATGAGATGTACCCCAGGCTACTGTGGGAGGCGAGGGAGGAGAATGCTGAGCCTCTGGTTATGATCTTTGCATCATCAATGGGGATGGGAGAGGTTCCAGAGGATTGGAGGGCTGCAGATGTTGTTCCCTTATTCAAGAAAGGGAGTAGAGATAGCCCAGGAAATTATAGACCAGTGAGTCTTACTTCAGTGGTTGGTAAGTTGATGGAGATAATCCTGAGAGGTAGGATTTATGAACATTTGGAGAGGTATAATATGATTAGGAATAGTCAGCATGGCTTTGTCAAGGGCAGGTCATGCCTTATGAGCCTGATTGAATTTTTTGAGGATGTGACTAAACACATTGATGAAGGAAGAGCTGTAGATGTAGTGTATATGGATTTCAGCAAGGCATTTGATAAGGTACCCCATTCAAGGCTTATTGAGAAAGTAAGGAGGCATGGGAGCCAAGGGGACATTGCTTTGTGGATCCAGAATTGGCTTGCCCACGGAAGGTAAAGAGTGGTTGTAGACGGGTCATATTCTGCTTGGAGGTCGGTGACCAGTGGTGTGCCTCAGGGATCTATTCTGGGACCCTTACTCTTCATGATTTTTATAAATGACCTGGATGAGGAAGTGGAGGGATGGGTTAGTAAGTTTGCTGATGACACAAAGGTTGGAGGTGTTGTGGATAGTGTGGAGGGCTGTCAGAGGTTACAGCGCGATATCGATAGGATGCAAAACTGGGCTGAAAAGTGGCAGATGGAGTTCAACCCAGATAAGTGTGAAGTGATTCATTTTGGTAGGTCAAATATGATGGAAGAATATAGTATTAATAGTAAGACTCTTGGCAGTGTGGAGGATCAGAGGGATCTTGGGGACTGAGTCCATAGGAAACTCAAAGCAGCTGTGCAGGTTGACTCTGTGGTTAAGAAGGCATACTGTGTATTGGCCTTCATCAATCGTGGAATTGAATTTAGGAGCCGAGAGGTAGTGTTGCAGCTATATAGGACCCTGGTCAGACCCCACTTGGAGTACTGTGCTCAGTTCTGGTCACCTCACTACAGGAAGGATGTGGAAACCATAGAAAGGGTGCAGAGGAGATTTACAAGGATGTTGCCTGGATTGGGGAGCATGCCTTATGAAAACAGATTGAGTGAACTCGGCCTTTTCTCCTTGGAGCGACGGAGGATGAGAGGTGACCTGATAGAGGTGTATAAGATGATGAGAGGCACTGATCGTGTGGATAGACAGAGGCTTTTTCCCAGGGCTGAAATGGTTGTCACAAGAGGGCACAGGTTTAAGGTGCTTGGGAGTAGGTACAGAGGAGATGTCAGAGGTAAGTTTTCTACACAGAGAGTGATGAGTGCGTGAAATGGGCTGCTGGCAATGGTGGTGGAGGCGGATATGATAGGTTCTTTTCAGGGACTTTTGGATAGGTATATGGAGTTTAGAAAAATAGAGGGCTATGTGTAACCCTAGTAATTTCTAAGGTAGGGACATGTTCGGTACAACTTTGTGGGCCAAAGGGCCTTTATTGTGTTGTAGGTTTTCTATGTTTCTACGTTTCTACATAACAGGCCAACAGCAGATGTGATTTCTGTGGCTGTTTGCTCTACTCTGGACCATCTGGGCTACTGGTTCATCAACTACAGCTCAGTATTCAACACATAATCCCATCCAAATTCATTATCAAGCTTCAAGACCGGGGCCTCTGTACCTCATTGCCAGACCTCAATCAGTGAGGATTGGAAACCACATCTCCCCCTCTGACTTACCATCAACACAGGTGCACCTCAAAGCTGTATGCTTAGCCCCTGGCTTTACTCTCTATACAATGTGTGGATAAAGACAGCTTCAATGTCAGATATAAATTCGCTAATGGCACTACTGTTGTCAGATGAAACACAGGTGATGAAGACTCAGCTTACTGGAGTGAGATGGGACACTTGTTTAAGTACTGCCACAACATCAACCTCTTGCTCAGGTAAGTTAAGGAACTGATTGCTGGCTTCAGGAAGGTGAAGGAGAGTAATCCAGTCTACTCTGGGGGATCAGTGGTAGAGAGAGTCATTTGTGGGGATTAACACATGGACG
Organism: Mobula hypostoma; assembly: GCF_963921235.1. Lineage (NCBI taxonomy): Eukaryota > Metazoa > Chordata > Chondrichthyes > Myliobatiformes > Myliobatidae > Mobula > Mobula hypostoma. Next base: position 54,150,328 of record NC_086097.1, read on the forward strand.
ACCGGCCTGAGCCCAGCACACAGGTACAATCACAAGGTAGAACGAGCGCCACTGTCTTTACTTTCTTAGGACATTAAGGAGGTTTGGCTTGTCACCACAAGAAGCTGCAGAGAATCGAGGACACAGACCAATACATCAAGGACACACCCTTCCCCACCATCTACAGGAGACAGTGCCTCAAGACTTTAACATCAATCACAGATCCCTACCATCCAGGCGGAGCCATCTTCTCGCAGCTACCCTCAGACAGAAGGTACAGAAGCCTGAAGTCTCACTGCAGGTTCAAGAACAACTACTTCTTCTCTTGAACCAACTGGCACATGAGTTATTACAAGTTTAGCAATACTATGACCACCTTGACCACTTTGTACTAAAATGGACATTTTATTTGTTCTCGTTGTGTTCTTCCTTGTAAAAAAATATGTATAATTTAGGTTTATTTTATGCCTTTCTATGATGCTATGTACCTGTGATGCTGCTGCAGGTAAGGTTTTCATTGCGCCCGTGCATACATGTATTTGTGCGTATAACAATACTTTCACCTTGAAATGTTGAGCAACGATCTGCCAGAACTAATATCTCGTCACTAAACTGTATCAAAATGGATAACAGATCAACAAGCTAACTAAAGATGTCCTACATCATTAATGAGAAAACAAAAAAATCTCTTTAGGTATGAAAAAAATCATACTTGAAATTTCTAAATACAAAACTATGCCATCAGGTTGCCATGGTAAAGGCAATTGTATCAGTTTTCTGTCCTGTTACATCACAGCAGACTCTATGAACACAATTAAGACTTCTTTCAAGAAATAACCCTATCTTACCATGTTTCTTGCATAAAATAGGAAAACACCTCCAAAATACTTCATTATGAAGCAATTTTAAAAAACCTAAATACTCAAAACATGGAATAAAATTGGTCTGTTTTGTCCAAAATAGATGTATCTTTAGCATCTTTTAGTTACTCTTCCATAATATTCCTCCTTTATAAGGTCAGAAACAGGAATGTGCAGTGATGATGAACCAATATTTAGTTTCATTATCAAAACTTCAGAAAATGAAGCATCCCTGGAAGCTAGATATAAAACAACCAGCCAATTGCCAAATGACTTACATCACATCATCTTTAGTAAGAGAGAATGCAATCACCTATTTAATGCCATTTGCATCAGTGAGTCCCACACCATTAATTCCTTATAGATTTAAAAAACTAGACCAACTGTGGCCAAAGGGCAGAGTAAGAGATTGGGTGTGTAGCCCTTAAGGCATTTATTTGACTTTGTTGGGTCTACACTTTAAATGATCTGTTTGTAATTATTTTCTAGTTAAAGTTAAAGGTTGATAATTAAGTTACAGTATAACAAAGGTAAATTCATTGTCTATGGTATATCGCGGCATGCGATGATGTCACCTCCAGTCCTGACGAAGGGTCTCGGCCTGAAACGTCGACTGTATCTCTTCCTAGAGATGCTGCCTGGCCTGCTGTGTTCACCAGCAACTTAGATGTGTGTTGCTTGAATTTCCAGCATCTGCAGAGTTCCTGTTGTTCATCTCCAGTTTCACTGTGTCTTATGTGTAACCTCTGGTTCGGGAAGGTGTGAAGGTGGGTGCCAGCGTGCAGCATGATCGTGAAGAGCTCCGTTTCTACCCACAAAGAAACATTATAGAAGCAACGCCGTAAGTTCCTATGAAAGTATTTGAAGTAAAAATATTAACGCGGTTTCTGTTAAGGAAGCGACGGTTTGGTTGGCGTGCGTGTCGGCTTTTCAATTTCAAACGCGGGGTGGGCTCAAGCCCAGCGGTGGTTTGACGCGACCCCCTCACTCCCTACTCAGGGCAGCTGGAGACACTCACTGAAAGAAGAGAGCGTGTGTGGTCTCCAGAATGAAACAGACGCTGTATATGTTTGTATATTTTTATCAACAGTTTTCACCATATGATGTTAATGCGGAAGAGTGAACAGTAAATGGTTAACCTTACTACAACTCTGTTTTCAGTGGCTCCAGTTTAACTTGGCGTTTAGTCAGAGTTTCAACACACTGCACGAGAACACTACGGTAAAAAGGCAAAATTATTAGATGCTCCAACAAGTGGTACGATGGCTTCGCGAACAAGCATCAAGTCGCTTGCACTCAGCGCCAAGAGCAGTAGGACATTGACAAGTGTGGCTGCCCTCGCAAGAGCTAAAGCAGAAGCCGCCAAGGTGCGAGCGTCATACGCTAACCAAGAAGCAAAACTAAAAATGGAAAAGGCTGCCAGAGAAGCGGAAATCCAGTTGGAAAAGGCAAGGATAGATACAGAGTTAGAAGTGCTGACGCTACAACGAGAAGCTGATGCAGCCATGGTAGAAGCACAAGTGTTGGAAAATGCTGAAGAAATGCACATTCTAGATGAAGCAGGAAAATCTATGTCAGAAAGGGCCAAAGTGGAACGCACCAGCGAATATGTCCAATCTCAAATTGACCTGCAGCTTCATTCTCCCTCTCCATACTTGCCTGTTGGCGTCCCATCTCATGTGAAATCATAGGGAAGCTTCATTGCATCGCGTCCCCCTGGGGAAGACAACTCATAATTACAACCTTGCCACAAACTCAAGTATGAAAGGGCTGACTACGAATACTTCCCGACACCAAACTTACCAGATCTGGCAAGATCAGAGACAAAGGCTGAAGTCAGAACATCAAATCCCATCATGAATGTGCACGCTCAGTCATATGTTCCGGAACATGTTCCCCTAGCTAGCACACCACCTGCAGCAGAACCCTTGGCACGGTATTTAGCGCGACGAGACCTCGTCAATTCAGGACTGTACCAGTTTGACGATAAGCCTGAAAATTACCGTGCGTGGTACTCCCCATTCACCAGTGCCACCAGCGGAGTCCAGCTCACAGCAACCCAAGAGTTGGACCTTATGACTAAATGGCTGGGAAAGGAATCAAGTGAACAGGTGAAACGCATACACTCAGTGTACGTCAACAACCCCAAACTAGCCTTACACAAAGCATGGGAGAGACTTCAGGAGTGCTATGCGGCGCCTGAAATTATTGAGAGGGCGCTATTTCAATGGCTAGCCAATTTTCCTAGGGTGTCAGTCAAGGACCACACTAAATTATGAGAACTCGGAGATTTACTCATGGAGATTCAAGGTGCTAAAGAAGACAGCTATTTAATTGGCTTGTCGTATCTGGATACCTCACGCGGAGTTGGACCAATTGTGGCCAAGCTTCCATTTGGGCTGCAGGAAAGATGGGTGTCTATTGGCTCAGAGTACAAGGAAGAGAACAGTGGTTGATTCCCTCCCTTTGAGTATTTTAGTAGGTTTGTGTGCAAGGAGGTGAAGAGGCAAAATGACCCTAGCTTCATGAATCAAGGCAGCACCACAACTCACACCAAACCAGTCAAACACATTTCGAACAATTTTGTCATCAATAAACCCATCTCAGTGCATAAGAACGAAGTCTCCGCAATCAACGATGACCCTAGCAAGAATTGTCCATTGCACAACAAACACCACCCCCTCAAAAAATGCAGAATGTTTCGAAACAAACCCTTTGACGAAAGAAAGGCCCTTCTCAAGGAAAAAAGAATATGTTTTAAGTGCTGTGTTGTAGCATGGATGAAATTACCAGAGAGACAGAGTTACTGGTAGATACAAAGCAGCTTCTTTATTCAACACAACAAAGTACAGCAGGCATCTTACGGACGGAGACGCTTTCGGTAGAAAGTTCTGCTAGCTCAATGTGGGCTCGATATTTATATGCTAAACACAAAGGCGATCGCTACTTAAACAGTTACAGACAATGCTTCCTTTTGAAGTTACATACAAACATCACACCTTCGGATTTCATCCTTTCCTTCTGACGCCAACATGTCCGTGTTGGTATCCACAGCCTTTAGTTCAATCCACAATACATTTATTTGGCATTTTACGTGCTAACATAGAAGACAATTAATATTTATAATGTATAGATAATACTGTCCTCGAAACTACAGCATCAGGCACCAGAAGCATCTGGTATTTACACCTTTTAGAAAGCCCATTGTGGTGGACTCAATCCACAGTCCTTTGTCAAACAGTTAAAATAGAAGTCTGGTGGCCAAAGTCATTTAAGTGTTAACAAATCATCTACCCAAAAAGAAATCCACTCTAACATGCTGTTCCTCTACCTCCCACCTCGCTAAATAGTGTACGTTCCCCGTAAAGTGCTTGGAATGTAACAGCACTAATCACGATGGAGCTATGCATCCCGGCCCGTCACCGCAAACTGCCAAGGCTCCTCCACTCCCACAAGAGGATGGCGGGAAGGGAGACCACCACTCTGATACAACTATTGTCAGCTCGAGCTGCACAGAAGTTTGCAGTCCAGGTCAGTCGAGCCGTTCGTGCTCAAAGATCTGCCTCACTAGGGTATACCCTAGTGGAACCAAAGACAAGGCCATCAAAGTCTATGTAATTCTGGACAACCAGAGCAACCACTCACTAATGAGACCAGAGTTCTTCGAGTTGTTCAGTGTAAAGGGTAATCCATTCCCATACTACCTCAGAACTTGCTCTGGCATTGCAGAAACGTATGGCAGGAAGGCAGAAGGCTTTCAGTTTGAGTCGCTGGATGGCAAAGTCGTCATCAGTCTCCCTCCACTCTTAGAGTGCAATGAGATCTTGAATAACCGATCTGAGATTCCAACGCCAAGCGCAGTGCTACACCAGCCCCATCTCCACCACATTGCCAAGCACATCCCAGAACTGGATCCAGAAGCAGAAATACTCCTGCTACTCGGAAGAGACGTTCTTAGGGTGCACAAAGTCAGGCAGCAGGTCAATGGACCACACAATGCCCCCTTCGCCCAACGTCTGGATCTGGGCTGGGTGGTGATAGGAGAGGTGTGCCCTGGCAACGTACACAAACCGACAGTTAACACGCTCAAGTTTAACATGCTAGAGAGAGGCCGCCATTCAATTTCTCAGCCCTCCACAAGTGTTATGTGTATCAAGGAAGCACAACAAAGGCGCAAGCATAGTAAAGTACCTGAGAAGACACTGGAACAGTCAGTCTTCACTCAAACTAAGCACGATAATAAACTTGCTCCATCAGTGGAAGACGCCATCTTCTTAAAAATGGACACAAAGGTCTTTAGAGACGAAGCGAACAACTTGGTCACCCCACTACCGTTCAGAGAACCATGCCAGCACTTGCCAAACAACAAAGAGCAGGCAGTCATGGAGGCCTTCCCACCCGACGAATGTGCTCCAGCAATCAAGGACATAGATCTAGGTGAAGAAACTATACTCACACAAAGGAGCTTGGGTCTCCTTCGGGAGAGCACAACCGACACATTCACGTTCTCCGTGCCGACCACAAACAAACCATTCACCCACTGTGGAGTTCTCTCCACTGTCAACAGTGTTTTTGATCCCCTAGGTCTACTGGCGCCAGTTACGATCCAGGGAAGAGCCCTCCTCAGAGAACTTTCCTCTGAGCTCTCCAACTGGGACACTCCTCTACTAGAAGACAAGCTAAGCAGATGGGAAGCAATGGAGACAGGTTCAGGCTCTTGCAAATCAGTTCTGGACCCGTTGGAGCCACAAATACCTACCTTTGTTGCAACACAGATGGAAGTGGACAGCACCTCGCAGGAACCTTCAAGTTGGAGATCTAGTCCTGCTCAGGGACAAGCAGATCGCCGGCAACTGCTGGCCAATGGCCATAATCACTGCCACATTCCCTGGAAGGGATGGACATGTCACGAAGGTTGAGTTAAAAACTACTGACCAAGGTGATGTGAAAACTTACCTGAGACCAGTTACAGAGGTCATTCTACTTCTACCTAAAGACTGATCTAGAGACTAAAGTTCTATCCCATGTTTATAGTGACCTTACAAAGGTCAGGCGGGGAGTGTTGTTGCCCTTAAGGCATTTATTTGACTTTGTTGGGTCTACGCTTTAAATGATTTGTTTGTCACAATTTTCTAATTAAGGTTAAAGGTTGATAATTAAGTTACAGTATAATAAAGGTAAATTAATTGTCTATGGTATATCGCAACATGTGATGACGTCACCTCCGGTTTCGCCGCGTCTTATGTGTAACCTCCGGTTCGGGAAGGTGTGAGGGTGGGTGCCATGCGTGCAACATGATCGTGAAGAGCTCCGTTTCTACCCACAAAGAAACGTTATAGAAGCAACGTCATAAGTTCCTATGAAAGTAATTGAAGTAAAAAGATTAACACTTTCTGTTAAGGAAGCGGTGGTTCAGGTTTTTCAATTTCAAACGCGGGGTCGGCTCGAGCCCGGCGGTGGTTTGACGCGACCCCCTCACCTGCTACTCGGGGCGGCTGGAGACACTCGCTAAAAGAAGAGAGCACACGTGGTCTCCAGAATGAAACAGACACTGTATATGTTTGTATTTTTTTATCAACAGTTTTCACCATACGCTGTTAATGTGGAAGAGTGAACAGTAAATGGTTAACCTTACTACGGCTCTGTTTTCAGTGGCTGCGGTTTAACTTGGCGTCTAGTCAGAGTTTCAACACACTGCACGAGAACACTACATTGGGTATCATGGAGCCACTTTTCCATCACCATGTCAGATCAGTATGACGGAACACCTCAACTGCCTGGATTAGTTTATGTAAATCCTATTGCATTTCTTTTTCCTCTGCAAGAGAATGAATCTCACTTTGATAATTTATTTACTTTGAACCTTGGCACACGTCAAATAATTTTTAATCCACCCAATAAAGAGCAGCCAGCATGACTGAAGCCTCACCTACTGTCCTTTCTTTTACCACCTTATAGTTGTAGTATTTGCCATCTACGTTTGTACAAAATTCACTGCAGTGTCTTGCCTCATCAAGTCTCCAGAATGCATAAGGCTAAAAGTTTTGGGGGGGGGGGGCGCGGAAGAGCAAGCACATTGGAAGGCCATCATTTGCAAGTCCTGTTGAAGTTGTACACTTTCATGATCTAGAAATATATCACAATTCCCTCAACATTGCTGTGCCTAAATCCTGGAACACCACAGGAGTACATTAACCTGAAGGACTGCAATGGCTCATGAAGCCAGTTAGCCAATCCTTTCTCAAGGGAGGTTTGAGATAAATGAGCAATAAATGCTTGTCTTCCCAGCAAAATCCACTTCCCATAAATTACTAATATGCAACTTTTTAGGTATGTTATTGAGCACTATATTTGTGGAAAGATAATTTGAAATTCAAATTCAAATGATTCAAGTTGAAAGAATTAATTTGGCCTGTTAAGAGTTAGCCATAAGAATCTTAATTGTTTGCAAAACATCAAACCTAACATAGTTGCTAGACCAAATAATATAGATCAAAGAAGCTGTCCGCATCTGACTCACCTGTATCGGTTTTCCCTATTCATGGTCATCATTGCATGGAATGTAGCAAACTTCCTGTCCTTTATCCCCAAAATCAAACTCTGAAAAGAAAATTGCATAAATTAACCTTAGCTTCCTCTCAACCAAAGCTACTGAAAGTTTAGTATATGAGAAGCTGTTCAATTCTTTGAGTCAAGTAAACCACATACCTGTTAACAACATTGAGTAAGAGCAATCTGACTGACTTGTAATGCTGTCAATCTCAAACTCCAGCAGTAGGCTTAATCTCCTTGATTCCCACAGCAATTTCTCAATATTTCTGAAGCCTTTGATATGATACAAAAACGAAGGTTGTGGAGAAGTTAGCCTCTAGTCTAGACCATATGTGATGACAAATAAATTTTTGACGCTTCGATTGTAGGTCAATCAAAACTAAATCATTCCTCTTACTGCCCATATCACTGTTTATGGAGGTTTTGAATAATCACCCGAAAGAAAAGTGGCATTCAAATCACAGCAGAAGAAAAATAGACTTTTGAACTATATGGAGACTCACAACTTTAATAAATTTCTTTGAAGTTCAGTGATTGCCTTTATGTGCACAAACGTTGTTACTGTTCTCCTAAAGCAGCTTCCACAAAGAGCTCTGAAGAAAAGGTACTTCATCTGTCTCAGTTTGTGGTGGACTGTGAGCAATCAGACGATTTATTTGCTCATTACATTTATGCATCTAGGACTCTTTAGAACAGATATTTACTCTAATTAGCTAAATTTAATATTTGATCCATACTGCAAGTTGCCTAAAACAGGCAATAGATTCCTTACTGTTGTAACTAAGGACCTTAACAAGTAATTTAGTGCAAATAAACTCTTCTCAGGCTTCCAGCCAGTGCAGGTATTGATTATAACCTCCATTTCAATGACAAACTCTACCATCTTCTTCAGTGATGATGCCTGGATACATTTATACACACATAGTCCGATGATATTTACACACCACCCCCCACCCCGGTCCCCCTGTAGTCTATCCCTCCTGATGGACTGACCAATTATGAGGGATGGACTACAGGGGCATAAAAACCACCGTACTAGACACGCCCAGGCATCATCCCCGAAGAAGATGGCAGAGTTTGAAATGGCGAAACGGCGGTTATAATCAATACCTGTACCCAGCTGGAAGCCCGAGAAGGGCTTTTTCATCATATATGCCATGAAAACACTAGACACTTTTTGAAATAATTTAGTACTCTGCAGCTATAAACTGAAAATTGTAGCTAAGAAGGTGGCTTAAGAAATCAACCAAGAGGTCAGAATCTGAAGCATCCTGTGAAGCCTGACCAGAAACGGAAGAGCTGGAGCAGAGTAACAGTGGCACTAAACGGCGACTCCTTTGCTTGCTTCTTCGGAAATAGCTCTATTTCCATCTTTAATATCTTCGTTTTTCCCTTTCAAGATTCTTTTGGAGACCCTGACCTGGAGTTACACGCTGACTTCGGTTCCTTGCGGGAATGGGACCCGCTCTCGGGGTTTCATAACTGGCCATTGTTCGGCACGCCAAAGGCTCGGCCTAAGAGTCTGGCTCAGATTTGGAAGTCTAGGATCTCAGGGCTCTGGAGAAGGGTGGCTTGAGGGTCGGTGTCACAGCAGGAGACCCATGTGTCATTGGGGGAGTCGGGATATCTGAGGCTGTGTGCCTGGAGACCCGGGATCTTTGAGATCTTTTGGCACAGATCTCGGAAAAAGCAACATAATAGACTTTGAACATTGTAAACCAGCAAGTTGTCCATTATGTCTCCCCACTCACTGGGAAAACGGAGACATCTCCTTCTCCCTTATTAGGGAGCGAGAGAGCCTGTGTTATGTCGTATACCAGGTGAAATGTGAAGTCTTTGGGGTAACTGCAAGTCTGAGTCTTTGCTATTGCTTTGCCCACGCTGAGTGCATGGTTGCGGGTGACGATACTTTCTTTTGCTGGTGGGGGAGGGGCTATTCTTGCTTGCTGCCGCTTACCCACAGGAGGGAGGGGAGCTGGGGGGGACTTGAGTTCCAACATTTAACTGTCATTCATTCTGTGAGGCACTCCTCTGTTGTCGTGGATGGTTGCAAAGAGAAAGAATCTCAGGATGTATATTGTACACATTTCTCTGACATCAAATTGAACTTTTGAACCTTTGAACTGCCATGTTGCCTCCACTCCCCCACCCTGCCATCACCATCACTCCCACCATCCTCACCCATCTATGAACTAATAAGTTGAAAATACCAAGAGGTTGGAAATATGTATCCATTTCAAATAGGCAAATTGCCTATCAAATAGTTACCAGCAGTTTACTCAAACTCAAAAAACAGGCCTGAAGCAATTTCAGGCACAAATTTTTCTCTACACCCTCAAGAAAATTGGCCTACATGTGAATGGCTTGGAAGAAAGACTATAATCCCTGTGGCAGCACTGGAAGTGACTGGTTTTAAGGCACCAGTAACCCACCTTTGTTCCTTCTCCTGTCTGTGGAAAAGGTTCTGCCTGGGCTTAGTAGCTAAGCCACATGTGAAGGCCTGGAGCTAGATTTGGTTGGCAGAGGCTACTTGAAGTGCACGCTTTTGGAAACATTTATAGACAGAGGGAGTTTATTCCCCCCTCCCCTCCCCCCACCTCTGCCCTACTATAACCATCCCTGAGGAACCAAGCACCGGATGGAGCAGAATGACATGGATGGGGAATAACTGGAGTACAATAAACTGCTAATACTACAGCACTTGCTTAGTACCAAAGATTAACTTCTACCCAAGTGTTGAATATTTTAGGCTGAGTTGTGGGTCTTCCATTGTGGCACTGCATTACATAATCATATAATTAATGACGAGATGTTGACAGCATATTCCTCACTGCAAGACAATTCCTCCATGTGACCACTGCCAGGCCCAATTTTGCCCAGAGCTGTTACTCTTTGTGATTCAAACGTTTAAAGAATAACTTACTTCACCGTTACATGAATTCACTTTATAAAAGCTCCTCCCTCTATATCCTGCTTCATTAAAGAAATGCAATCTACTTATATTATGATGCGCACAACATTTAATGCTCATATACATACAATTGCCAGCATCGTGTTTATGCTAAAAGCACAGTAGCTTCTAAAGTTGCTCTCCTACGTGTTGATACCGGTATTGGAATTGGTTTCTAATTGACACATGTATCCTGATACAGTGAAAAGCTTGTCTTGCATACAATTTATACAGAGCAAATCATTACACAGTGCATTCAGCTAGAATAAGGTATAATAATAAAAATCGGAATAAAGTTTAAAAGCTATTGAAAAAGTACAATGCGAATAAGCAATGAAGTGCTAGATCAGAATGAAGTTGAAGTAACTTTAAAAATGTCCAAAGTGAAAATACCAGCACTCACAGCCCAAGCCAATAAAATACGAAGCCAGAGATATCTGCAGCACTGGAGATGACTACTTGGCCTGTTCGGACTGTGCCAGCTCTTCGAGCGTTCTAAATTTTACCTGACTCCATCATTCTCTCTTCTTACTAAACCATCTTTCTCTTCAAATATTTATCCAGTTTCCCCTTAAACAAAATTATGGGCCTGTTCAAGATAGATTGATACTTTAGTGATCCCAAAGGAAATTACAGTGTCACAGTGGCAATTACAAGTGTACAGATATCCAAATATACACATATTAGGAGAGAAGCAAGAAAGAATAAAAAATAAGTTACCTCAATCAGTCTAACATGAGGCTATAGGTTGACTCATTATAGAGCCTAAAGGCCACGGGTAAGAATGACCTCATATAGAGCTCTTTGGAGCAGCACTGTTGTCTTAGTCTATTACTAAAAGTGCTAATTATTATTTTCAAATTATCTATGGTCATGCCTCCCAGTACCTCTGGAGTCGCCCCAGCCCTATAACCCTCCAAGATACCTGTATTCATCCAGTTCTGCCCTCTTGGCCACCTCTGAATTGGATCACACTATTGTTGGCTCACGTTTTTACTTCCTGGACAGAAGCTCCAAGATTCCATCTAATGCACAGGTTCCTAACCTGGGATCCACTGATCCCTTGCTTAATGGTAAGAGTCCATGGCATAAAAGAGGGTTGGGTACCCCTGATCTAATGTCTTTACTTTATGGACAGAAGCTCTGAAACTCCACCTAAACCTTCAAAAATCTTTTTCCTCTTTTAGGAAGCTCATTAAACCATAACTATTTAAGCAAACATTGGCTCAGTTATCTATCATTTCCTTACATGGTTTGATGAACTTTGAAAGATCTCTTGGAAAATTTTGATACCTTAAAAGCACTACATTATAAACAGCCTTTGTTGTTATTTTCCATCACCCCTTAGGGCAAAATATTCAAATGCAACAATCTGGAGATTTGAGACTCAGTTGGAGAGCTGTAGTCTTAGCCAGCTCCAACACAGGAACAAGCCTCCTCACCATCGACGACACTTTCGAAAGGAGGTGCCACAATAAACAGTATCGATCATTAAGGACCCTCATCAGCTGGGAGATGCACTCTTCTCATTGCTACCATCAGGGAGGAAGTACGGGAGCCTGAACAAGAATGCCCATTCATTCTATCACAACCGTAAAAAAATGTTACAATACCCTTTGCTCCAGTAGGAAAAATCCCACTATCTCAAATACACCTTGCGTGATCAAAAGCACAAGTAATCATCATTTGCTATGTCTGACTTGTTTGAAAATAAAGGAAAGATATGCACAGTGACTTCTAATACACTGAGACAGATTCTCCCACATTCATCTGCACTCTAAAAGATTAATAGGGTTAAGCTGGGGAAACATCTGTCTTTGCTGATATGACAAGTAAAAAAACCTGTAAAAAAATCTATTTGTCTTAATGTTTAGAAGCTAGAAAGAAAGTATCCAAACATATATTGAATAGTAAAAGAACTTCATACGTGCATATTTTAACTATTATTTGCTTATGTCAGAGAACTTTGAAGTACATAATTAAGAAGGGTCAGAAGATGCAGAGCATTCCATGATAATGAGAAAATATTAAGGGATCAAGTCCAAATATGGAAATTTAATTATGAAGAAGATTAGTAAAATATCTTTCACATAAGCAAACACAGGTACAAATTGCAAGAAAAATGCAGAGAGCAGAACAATACAAATTATAAAAATGACCATATATAACAGAACTTCTAATAACCTTCTTGTGTAAAACTGAACAAATATTCAAATGAAGGGGAAGCAATATCCACTCACACTCAAATGTTACACAGAAGTTAACTGTAAGAAGGACCTACTTTAAATGTTGCATTGGAATATGTGGTAACACACCATGAATAGAGTTCCCAAAGAGATACATTTACAAAGTCTGGTCATGGGGAGACTTGTTCGGTCTCCTGAGATATATATCGTCTTGGTTTCACCAATGGGGACTTCTGCTTTTCCCTACTATATGTGTGTACAATTATCTTCTCTGTTACCTGAGACAGTTTACAGCAGTATTCTTACTACTGAATAATCCTAACTATCCCCAAAGGCAAGATTTAATACCAAATACAGGTGGCTGGCCCTTTCAGCCTTTGGAAACCAGAGGTCGAGTTAGTTTTCTTCAGGCAAATAAAGGTGGTTATTCCCTTTCCTGTAAGAGGGAACAACTTTATTTTGGTATTAAATGAAATCAGAAATATATATAAATACATAATACTTGCAAAGCTGGGGATCGAGTGGAAATGTAATTAGCGAAAAGGCTAGCAAAATATCTTTCAAAGAAACTGGCTCTCATTTGAAATGTTCGGAGTCCAGGCAAGTTATGCATGTGTCATGGATTCTCACTGAGCCTGATCAGATAAAGTGCAATTTGTGTAAGTGTGTATTGCATACACACACTCCAGAAATCTACGCCCTTAACTCCTGGCATGCAGGCACAGTGATTGTTACATTTGCTGATAGCTTCTCTCAGCTCTTTTGATCTTATGGCCTCTGCTCAGGAAATTGCGTTCTATTTGCCAATGCTTTCAGATAAATTAAGCAGAGAGGGTGCTGTGCAGTGTCACCAATTTTGTTCTTTTTACTTAAGATGACAAGTCATCCAACTCTATGAACCAGAACTAACTCTGCAAGCTGTTAGCATTTTACTTCAATAACAGAGCTCTTGAAATTCTTTTTATTTGCAAGGACACGCATTTCAAAGTTTGCCTGGCCTTTTCCTCCCCAGCACTCCCTCTAAGCCCCCAGCTGAATTCAAGTAATGAGTGGCCATGAAACTCATTGTCCTTTATCTTGCTGGGGTACGTGCACCTTTTGAACTGCCATCTGCAAGTGTGCTGATGTACTAACTTGTTAACTATGCCATACTGTGAAGGAAATGGCATGATTTAGATCAAGTGTTCAGGACGGTTGTTCATAAGAAACACTTGAGCCAAACTGTTGCAGTTCAGGATGTGCCCTGGGGAGAGAGGCTTCGTTTCGGGTCACGCTCTTGTCTTGTATGAGGGCAAGCACAGAGTAAAGAAATCACAGTTTTATGCCGGAGCTGTGAGAGGAAAAACATTAAGAACCCAGAGAAGTGAAGCTGCCAAATTAACTTCTCACCTTTTCAATCACACTCCAGAGGGTAGACGCCTGAACTTTATGCTTCTGAAATAAGATCAGTTTACATTAAGGAAGACGTTACTCCACTTTTATAGATTATAACTAGCCTTGGCTTCACTCAATCAATCCAAACTTTACAGCTCATTAATACTTACTTTGTTACCTGCATTATTTTGGCATAATAATATAATGACTTTCGTGCTCAGCAAAAGTCTGGAACCATTTTTAGAAAAACCATTAAAATTCTAATGTTACGTAAAACACAGCTAAATTAAGAGTGAGTATTGAAACCATTCCAAGAAAATAAAGAAACTACAATCTATCTTGGGTTATATCCAAAGCAAGAGCTACAAATTGAGTTCAAAATTCAATATATGACATGTTTAATTAATTAAAATGAAAGTAGTTCTTAAAATGCTTTTGTCTATTAAATGTATTACTGAGCATGAATATTCGATGTGTTTGTCTAGTGAATACATAAGCAGATTATTACAACTATTCTCTCAAACAAATTCGCTTTCCCGCACAATCTAAATCTGTTTAGTCATATTTAATGGTGTCAATTATTGGAACAGGCTCAGGCTATGAATTTCTTACTAATGGCTTTAATAACATTAGTAAATGAAAACCAGATGACTCTACGTTGGCTTACTTTGAAAAGACATATGAGTATTTCTGTTTTTAATTTATATCCTCTTCTACATCTGGAATTCCTTATAATTAAAACTAAAAGCTCAACTACTATTTCCACCTCTCAAATGTTGAAAAGATGAATACAGTAATAGGTTTCTAAACAGTCAGAGTACACAAACATTTGCTTTTATTTACTGTGGACCAAGGAGAATATCCATACTAATTTCTCCGATCAATTTCAGATAAAGATTCTACATCCTGAGTAAGTGTTTGAAAGAATAAAAATTGTTATTTACAAAGTAACTTTTGCACCTCATATAAAGCTGCATTCCCTTTTCTGAAACCATAATTTTAAACAAACATTTCTAATCCAGCATGAAAGATCAGATATATCGTTACACATGTGATACAATTACATTTTCTTCCATCTAAATTGCCCTATGAAAGGGGTCAGGTTTTGTTCAGATTGCAGGTGGTTAACCCTTCTGACCGGGTTTTCACATATCATACGCTATCAGTTGGCACACAAAATGTGGATTTAATCATTCTTTGATTTTTCTTCAATTCCTCTAAGAAACCATTGTGACACTATCTCACTAAAGGTCCTGCCATGTAAACCAGTGGGCTATTCATCATATGGCTCCATGATGCAGTGTGCAAGAGCTACCAGGGCCAATATTGCTGTTCATCTGCTAACACAGTCTCTTTCCTTCCACCTACATTTTCTAACATACATTGTAAACCATTTAAATCCATCAAAGCAACACAATGCCAAAAGCAGTAATCCAAAAGGTAATTGTACAATTGTTTATCAGTAGATCCAAAAGTAGTCTTCGTTATTACATATTTATGATCCACATATTTACATATTTATTATTCACATGTTCATTATTCGTCAGGTAGCCAAAACTATCCCCAATGCATCAGCAGCACCAGCCTCCCTACCATCAAGGACACATCTACAGAAAGGAGTTGGAATATGCCAGCAACATCATGAAAGCGCGTGCACTGTTTGTCCCACTCCCATCAGGGAGGAGGCTACATAGCATCCACCCCAGGCCCACCAGGCTCAAAAACGGTTACTTTTCCCAAGCAGTAAGGCTGATCATCACCTCCACCCACTAACCCACCCCTCTACACCCCCACCACCACTACTTTATCATTTCCTGTCAGAGTCACCGTATGTACAGACTCTCCTGTGCCCAGCATCACCTCATGGGCATACAATCTGTGTATATACGCTATCTTATATATTTATATTTATTGTGTTTTTTATTATTATGTACTTTATCTTATTGTGTATTTTTTGTGCTACACCAGATCCAGAGTGACAATTGTTTTGTTCTCCTTTACAATTGTGCACAGAAAATGACATTAAACAGTCTTGAATCTTTTCAGACAATTTGAAGAAAGCCTGTACCCTGAATATGGAAAGTATTGTTCTGCCTTGCTGGTGTTCAGCACGTATATGCACAGTGATGTGCTTCTCTAATCTTCTCTGCCTTGATTGATACTTTGTGTGGAGCTATCCACAAAGCCTAAAAACATCTTGTGACCCCTAATCTCGCTGCATTGTCCATATTTTTACATCAGGAATAAATTAGCATACCATCTGGTTTAAGATAAACTTCCATGATAAAGAAGTTTGCTTCATTTTCCATGCATCACAACTCAATCAATGAATCAGATAATGTTTGCATTTTGACATAAATACTGGTAGTATTTTGTGCTGATATTTTAATTTAGTAACCAGATTTTTAAATTTAGTAAATTCTATGAACAGTGAAACAAGGATGAAGTGATCACTGTTAAAGATAACTAATGTTTAAAATGGTCAGTATTTAAATTAAAAACATTTATTTTCTACCTGCCTACGTTTGTTGTCTGACAACAATTCAAGCTTGCTGTAATTCATAAATCCTGATGGGGATAGTACCCATTACAAGGCTGACTAAGTGCTGTAATAGAGAATTGAAATTTAAATACACGAGTATTCGAAAGTGTTATAAAATACTTTTGTAGATATATTAAAATGACTTACAAGTCGGGCTGTGTTGCTATTAAACTATATTAATAATACAATAGCAATCTCGGCCTGAGAAATGCTCCAAATACAGAAATACAAACAAATTCAGGGATTAAATTCTAATTAGACTTTAAGGGCAAAAGTTATTCCTAGGGGCATAAAATTTTTAAAAGAGGAATTTTTTTAACACTTACATTCTTAATGTATTCAAATCATGACTGTTGCTTAAAAATACAGCATGCCAAACTTTCATCAAACTGGCAAGTGCCTTGCATTTTGGTGATATGGATGAATCAATTTATCAGCTAATTATAAACATAAGAGATTGTGCAGATGCTGTAAATTCAGAGCAACACACACAAAACATTGGAGGAAATCAGCAGAGACCTATGGAAAGGAATGGGAATGGGCCTCCTCAACTATCACGATGAGGTCTGCCTCAAGTTGGAGAAGCAACACCTCTTATTCTATTTGGGTAGCCTCCAACCTGGTAGCATGAACATCGATTTCCCTAACTTTGGTAATTCTCCCTCTTCTTCAATTCCCCACCCTGGCTCCCCTCTTACCTCTTCTCTTTTCCTCACTTGCTTATCACCTCCCCTGGTACCACTCCTGCTTCCCATTCTCCTATGCTCCTTTCTCCTGTCCAATCAGATTCCTTCTCCTCCAGTCCTTTACCTTTTACAGCTATCTTACCTATCACATTCCAGCCTCTTACATCACCACGCTCCCCCATCCTCCTGGTGTCACCTATCGCCTTCTATCTTGTATTCCTTCCCCTCCCTTTTCCAGTGCTGGTGAAGGGTCTCGGCCTGAAACCTCAACTGTTTATTCATTTCCATAGGTGCCGCCTGACCTGCTGAGAATTGCCAGTAATTTGTCTGTGTTACTATCAATTTACTTAATACTGCTTCTGTGAAGCAACCTGAGATCCTATATTAAATTGCTTTATAAATGCAAATTGCTGTTGTTATCCATCTCAACACACATGAAAGTCAAGTGCAGGCTGAACTTAAAAGAATCAAGTGTAAAGAAGCCATTCTGAGGGCAGCTCCTGGTACAACATGGCAAAGAAGTTAGCACGATTGTTTTTGAAACATGCTGTCACATGTTGTGCAGATAAAACACCTATGTCAGACAGTGCCATCTCTATTGCTTGCCTCTACCATTAACAATTTTCACCCCAAACATAGTATATGCACTGAAATGTTTCAGATTTAATGTATGAAAACTCAGTTCAACAGAACACATTAAGCATTCTATTGCTGCATTTAATATGCTGGTGAACGATCCAGGAAATACACAGAAGGGATCCCTTGTCAAGTGTTGTAAGACCATCTCTGGGTGAAGAGAAGTACATTAGATTTCTTCATTGTTCATTCATGCTCGGGAAAATTACTGCTTTTGTGTAGATTAAAGTTACACATCATCACTTGCGCTCATTCATCTGTTGTCTCTGTGGTTGCATACAATCAGTGGAATAATCACAGAATGACATCATTTTCTGTATTAAAATTTTCCCTTCCGGAATCTTCTGAAAGGCAATGAACGACTGAAACACTTGTCACAGATGCAATAAAAAACGGTTCACGCCCCTATTTATCAAGTCTCCTATTACTACAGCATTGAGGCTTTGACTCCTCCCTTAAAACATTTTAGGCAGTTTTTTGTTCTTCGCTTATGAATTGACAAAGGGG
The DNA here is from genome assembly GCF_963921235.1 of Mobula hypostoma. NCBI lineage: Eukaryota > Metazoa > Chordata > Chondrichthyes > Myliobatiformes > Myliobatidae > Mobula > Mobula hypostoma. Next base: position 54,168,600 of record NC_086097.1, read on the forward strand.
AAGATATGAAAGAACTTGCATTTTTATTGCGACTTTTCTGCTGTTTTGCAACAATATAAAGCTCAGCATGATATCACAAAACAATAGTTACCACACTCATAAAGAAACATTATGAACAGAGTTACCTTTCTGGAAAATGTTTATTGAGCAAGCTTCCATAAATTACAAGTGTTATGGAAAAATGCATCCTGAGTGTTTTCATGCAATACATTCTTGGGGTGGAGGGAGGTGTGCTATTTTTTAAAAGTAAGAGTAGATTCATAAGTCAAGAAAAAGCACGCTAAAGTGTCAAGGGTACTACAGTGAAAAGTTACAGATGGAACTTCCATGAATCGAGAAACGTTAGCTCTGTGTGATATTTTCTGAAGTTAATTACTGTTATGTGGATAAATCCACTCTCTTCAATGGATTAGTGGATTAATATTCCGTGTAGTATTCTACTGTACGGACTGAGATTACTGTCTAGTTTGTGATACACTAACTAAATAAGTCAGGGTATCTAATAAAACTCTCAGTTGGAATGGGTTTGGTAAAAATAAAGACAGTTACTGTTCTCCAGTGTTTTCTCTGGAATGTACGCATCAGGGAACCAGCAAGAACAAATTCAGGTTTGTCCTGCTGGTCTGACGGTGCTCTATTCTGCTAGTTTTCACTATCACATGAAGAACGGCTATTTTGATGAAGTACCAGAGAACTTATAACATGCAGGAGAAGTACATCTAATTAGAAGCCAGCAGCTTTAGCAGAAAAGTACTGAAAAGGAAAAGCACTCACAAAAGCAGAAGATGCACGCTTGCCTCATGCACTGGGGTGCTCTCTACAGTTAATTGATGAGGTGAGCACAGTCTTCGGCCAGGAGCTGATGTCGTCAGGTGGTGCCCAACCTTCATAGGAGTGTTTCAGCCCTTAACCATGACACTCTCCAGTTGGTGGGTCAGCAGTGGTGGCCAAGTCATTGCCCATCTGCTCCTGACGTCCAGCTCAACTCCTCTCGCCTGCTCCATTTCCAGCAAGAGGCTCTTTCTGCTCCCCGCCCCCCCATCCTGTAAACTGCTTGGTTCTTGCAGTTTTCATTAAGGCCCAGCTCAGACAGCAACCTCCATGCTGACCTTGCTGGGAACCCTCTTCAGCCCATCTCCACGGGGAATAGCCACATCTGCCATCCTTTGTCCCTGCACTCCTGGACCAAGGGCTGGTACTTCAGGGCCTTCCTCTCGTGGGCCTCCTCACATCCTTCCTCCCATGGTACTGTGAGCTCCACCAGGATGATTTTCTTGTCTCTGGTGGACCATGGTACGACATCTAATCGAAGTGTGGTCTGCACACCTCCAGGAACTACAACTTCCTTCCCACACCAACCCTCATCTCCAGTGATTCGGCAGTTTGCAGCAGATTGGATTTAGGCTTCTTTGATATAACTGGCATTTGCCCTCTCCTTGATGAAAATGACTGCCCTGTTTGCCTCTCCGCCAGCTGGTCTCGTTTTCACCTCTCCCACTTCTGTGAGTCAGCAAGGGGCAGCCAGACCTTGTTGTGGCGCCACCTACACTGTCCCTGTGTTGAAGTAGTTTTGCATCCTGACAGTCTGTGTGCCAGTGAACCCTGCTGACCACAAAGCTTGCAGTTAGGGTCCTCTCTCAGTCCCCATGTGAGCAGCTGTGATGGTGTCGGGAGAGTATCATACACGGACCGCAGGAGGAAAGAACTGTGGAAGAGCTCCACTCCCCAAAGCTCTGCCCAAGTTATCTTGTGTTTGAGAAGATCCTATTTTGTCCAGGTGCCCTGTGACCCCAACGCCACCGCCTTCAATAACGCCTTTTATCCTCGTGGTTCCGTACCTCTGCCTGGACCACGTCTTGCACTTACATTCCCCCGCCACTGGAAGTGTGCAGAACTGAGGCCTCGCCGTCCCAGGCATGGGTTGCCGATGACATCTCTCAATTCCGACAAGCTAGAAGCATTGAAAATGTTAATAATATAAAATTATTGATAAAGAACAAGCTTTCAGAGTTCCAACACTGAGGAGAAGAAAATATTATTTATACCGGATAGAAAAACAGAAAAGCAAAAGCTGTAGAAAATATATTCAGGCCATTTGTAAAATAAGCTGCTGATGTACTTCTACCTATTTCAAACAGAAGCCAAGGACATTTATTTTATCTCAATAACCTCTTACAGAACATTACAAAATATCATAATAAGATCATAAAAAGGAATATCACAATATTACAATCTTCCAATATATAACAAATCAGAAGCAAAAGAGCTACCCTTATTTGTGAAAAAAAAAGCATTACGGTGGGGCGGGTGGATCTCGCTGTATATGAGATCACTGTGGGAACAGGAGCAGCAGTGGAAAACTCAGCCTGATCCACCATTCAATAAGATCCTCAAGTCTATTTTCCAGCACTCTCTCCATAATCCTTGATTAATTCATTGATTACAAATCTATGGCAGCTTTGATTTCAGCTTCCAGAAAGCATGAGGATTAACAGGATTGATCTAGATGTAAAAAAAAAACTTAGATTTTTCAGTGAAGAAACTACCTGTGTACTAGACAAAATGTACAGGAACATCTAAGACCCTTGCAAGAGATTACACGACCTTAATTCCTGAGAGTCCTTCTTCATATCTGAAAGACTGATGACAGGATGATCTTCCATTTCAAAAGATGTGCATATTTTATTACATTTGTGTGAGAGAACATACTTAATAATAAATATATTCTGAAAAAAACTTTCGTAAGCAATTAATTTCCATCTGCAGTAAGCTATTCCCCTTAAAAACAAGTTATTTTATCAACCCCAGTGCACCCTAGTGACCTAAAATGACCTTGCCCCTCTAGTCCTGTAGTCTGCATTATAAATCACCCATAATGATCCAAAGTTCACGTAACAAAAGTCTCAGAATGAGTCAATAGCCTGTTTTCAAATTGTAAGAAGTATCACCTTTCCAGTTTGTGAGATTTGGGTTCATCCCAATGAAAGCTTTTAACAGGTCAATCAATTAAAAGTTTTTAAAAATTGCTTTAAATTAAATTAATGTAGGTAAATAAATATATACGTGTATGCTGATAAATAAATTTAAGACACTGATCATGGGAGCACAGTTTCCGAGGCTTATCTTGGCATTGCACCAGTCTCAAAGACAATAGCTTCCCCATTGTCGTATTACAGTCAATTCACTGAAGCAATGTGTTCGACTGGACTGAATGAAAATTATTACGTATATTCCTGCTGCTTGGAGGTGCAGGCAGCATGGATCTGAGCACTGCTTTGATTAGCAAAATAATATCATGTCTGTATACTCAAACTTATTCTACACAATGAAGTACAGTAAGTTTGACATGGAACAGTGCAGTTAGAGTTTTGTACACTGCAAAATACCACAAATAGAAAAAGATAGGTTTTTCTTTGTATTTGTTTGTTGGTTACGAGGATAACTCACTGTCTCTCTCTTCAGGAGAAAATGAGATCTAAAACATGTACGATTGAAAAAGTAATTGAAAGGAAGCTGCACGGAGAATTGTGAATGCCTCCACTCCGGCATTGAAATTTCACTCAAGTGATGTTCCCTTCTTAGGCCTGAGGTGTGCCCTCCCTGTACAGCTCTCTGGCTCAAAGGGAAAAATGATATGAACTGAGATAAGATTATATATTGAAAATATCAAACACTATAAAACTAATTGGTTTAATTTGTGGTTTCCTGGTCCTTTATTAGTAGCCCACATTAGATTGATCTTCCTGGTATGTGCAAGTTTGTGACTCACAGAATCCTATTTTCAAAATTACCCTACACTTTATGTTTGGAAGTTTTAACCTTATCTACTGGTATCGGTAATGGTTTCGTATTGTCACATATACAGTAAAAAGCTTTTATTTGTGAGCCATGTAGCTAGATTATGTCATATATAAGAACCTTGAGGGAGTAAAAAACAAAAATGAAAGCAAAATATGGCTTTGTAATTCCAGAGAAAGTTTATTGCAAGTAGACAATATTTATATTATTTATTATAAATTACTATAATTGCTCATTTGAACGGAAACGTAACGTATAAAGATTTTTACACCCCTTGTATATGGAGTAAATGAAGTAATAAAGTCAATTCAATTCAATTCATTCCAACGAAGTGCAAGATTACAATGAGGGAGAGTAGGCTATCAACATTTAACAAATCACATTATTGGCTTAGCAGATGGAGTTTATCTGAGGTCTCAAGCTAAGTACACAGACAGTCTCCAGTGCATCAGAGGCAAGCTAACAGAAAATGGTTAGGTAGATAGGGTAGGCAGAGAAATAGATAAACATATATAGTATTAGAAAGATAGGTATTAAGCTGGTGGGGATGAAAGGGAAACATTCCATTGCCAACAAAACTCCTCATTCCCAATTGGTCTTGAATGAAGTGGTGTGATGTACCATTTCTGAAGACACCTAAAAGCCCACACCTCTGCATGGTCTATGGCTACAAAAAGTTGGTTTTCTTCTGCAAAAACATTATGAACTCCTTGCTTTTATTGTACATCAAAACTAAATGTATATTTAGTATCAAAGTACATTAATGTTACCATATTAATGTTACCTTGAAATTCATTTTCTTATAAGCATTCACAGTGGAACAAAGGAGGAGAACAGAATTTCATTGAAAACTCTGCATAAAACAAAGACTAAACAACCAATACACAAAAGAAAACAAACTACAAATAAATAAAATACACTAAGAACAAGAGTTGTAAAGAATACTTGAACGTGAGTCTGTAGGCCATTGGATCAGTGCAGTTCAGCGGTGATTGACATCCACACTAGTCCAGGAGCCTGGTAGTTGTAGAGTAATAACTGTTCCTGAACCTGGTGGTGTGGGACCCAAGCTTCTGACACCCCTTGCTTGATGATAGTAGCGAGAAAAGAGCATGATATTGATAGTGGATGTCTTTGATGCTGGGTGCTGATTTTCTTGTGATGCCACTCTGTGAAATTATACCCAATGGTAGTGATGGTTTTGCGTCTGATGGACTGCGCTGTACCCACCACTTTCTGCAGCCTTTTCCATTCCTGGGCAATGGTGTTTCCACACCAGGCCATGATGCACGCAGTTAGGATGCTCTCATTTGCATTTATAGAACTTTGTCCAAGGGCCTGGTGACATGCTGAATCTAATGAAGGAGAAGTTTTCTCGCACCTTCTTTGTGGAAACTCTTATTTACTGGTCCCAGGACAGATCCTCTGATATGTTAACACCAACAAATTTAAAGCTATTGACCCTCTCCATCTCCGTTCCACTAATGAAGACTAGCTGACGGGCCTTCGGATTCTTCATCCTGTAGTTGATAATCAGCTCTTCGATTTTACTGGCATCGAGTGAGAGGTTGCTGTTGTGGGCATCCAGACTTTCAAATTCCCTTTAAATGTCAATTTGTCACCACCTTTGATTCCACCAACAATCAGCATTGGAGGTGTACTTAGCCACACAGGGATAAGATGAGTAGTGAAGGGGGCTAAGATCACAGCCCTGTGGTGTACATGTGCTGATGGTGGGCGTGGAGGAGATATTGTTCCTAATCTATACTATCCAGGATCTACCAGAGAGGAAATCGAGGATCCACCTGCACAGGGAGGGATTAAGTAATGCTCCCTCTAAGGTGTGTGTGTCTGCAGATTTTAGAACCAGCTTATTTACACTATTTTTATTGAAGAAATTATTAATTCACTACATCAAATTCCAGAGAAGCAAAGGCTGTGAAGTGCAAAAGAACTGCTAGTTCATTTATTAACTGCTACACCAAAATTTTATGAGGTCAAGAATGTGCAGTTATCAGAAATATTAATGTACATTGCTCACTGTTAAAATGAATACCTCTACATATAAAATTCAGTGCACATGTGTTGTTGTCACTAGGCAAAAAATTGCACAGGACAAGATTTTTGTGCACACTGGTCATTACAAATTAGAGGGAACTTTGGGACCAAGAACCAGGTATTGGAAACACGAGGAAATCTGCAGATGCTGGAAATTCAAGCAACACACATAAAAGTTGCTGGTGAACGCAGCAGGCCAGGCAGCATCTATAGGAAGAGGTACAGTCAACGTTTCAGGCCGAGACCCTTCATCAGGACTAACTGAAAGAAGAGTTAGTAAGAGATTTGAAAGGGGGAGGGGGAGGGGGAGGGGAGGGGAGGGGGAGATCCAAAATGATAGGAGAAGACAGGAGGGGGAGGGATGGAGCCAAGAGCTGGAAAGTTGATTGGCAAAAGGGAAATGAGAGGATCATGGGATGGGAGGCCTAGGGAGAAAGAAAGGGGGGGGGCCCAGAGGATGGGCAAGGAGTATAGTGAGAGGGACAGAGGGAGAAAAAGGAGAGAGAAAAAATATATAATAATAATAAATAAATAACGGATGGGGTATGAAGGGGAGGTGGAGCATTAACAGAAGTCAGAGAAGTCAATGTTCATGCCTTCAAGTTGGGGGCTATCCAGATGCAATATAAGGTGTTGTTCCTCCAACCTGAGTGTGGCTTCATCTTGGCAGTAGAGGAGGCCATGGATAGACATATCAGAATGGGAATGGGATGTGGAATTAAAATGTGTGGCCACTGGGAGATCTTGCTTTCTCTGGTGGACAGAGCGTAGGTGTTCAGCGAAATGGTCTCCCAGCCTGCATCAGGTCTCGCCAATATATATAGAAGGCCGCATTGGGAGTACTGGAAGCAGTATATCACCCCAGCCGACTCACAGGTGAAGTGTCACCTTGTCTGGGGCCCTGAATGGTCGTGAGGGGGGAAGTGTAAGGGCATGTGTAGCACTTGTTCCACTTACAAGGATAAGTGCTGGGAGGGAGATCAGTGGGGAGGGATGAGGGGAACAAATGGACAAGGGAGTCGTGTAGGGAACGATCCCTGTGGAAAGCAGAGGGGGGGGAGGGAAAGATGTGCTTGGTGGTGGGATCCCGTTGGAGGTGGTGGAAGTTACAGAGAATTATATGTTGGACCCGGAGGCTGGTGGGGTGGTAGGTGAGGACCAGGGGAACCCTATTCCTAGTGGGGTGACAGGAGGATGGGGTGAGAGCAGATGTGCGTGAAATGGGAGAGACGCGTTTGAGAGCAGAGTTGATGGTGGAAGAAGGGAAGCTCCTTTCTTTAAAAAAGGAGGACATCTCCTTCGTCCTGGAATGAAAAGCCTCATCCTGAGAGCAGATGCAGTGGAGACAGTGGAATTGAGAGAAGGGGATGGCATTTTTTCAAGAGACAGGGTGAGAAGAGGAATAGTCCAGATAGCTGTGAGAATCCGTAGGCTTATAGTATTGGAGATTAGTGATGAGTTGAGGGGATGATAATATTGACTGCTGAGCTGTAGTTAATGAAGAGCATCCTGATATATGCATCTTCATTGTCCAGGCGTGCCAATGAAATGGCATCTGCTGTTGACCTGTTGTGATTGATGGAAAATTTGAGAGTATCCAGTCACTTCTCAGGCAGAGTTTATTTGCCTCATGAGCAACCTTTTGAAGCACTTCATCATGGTGGATGTACATGCTACTGGATGGTAGTCTTTCAGCCAGGTTACCACTCTCTTCGAGGGCACCTGTATGATTGATATGGGTACCTCAGACTGCCAAAGAGAAAGGTTGAAGATGTTAAAAACACTCCAGCCTGTTGATTAGCACAGGTCTTCAATACTCAGCCAGGTACACCATCTGGGTCAAATATCTGAAGGACGCGCTGGCGTTGGCCTGAGAGACTGAGATCGCAATTGTGGGTGCTCCATGTTCTGTCAGTCAAAGCCAGCTTAAAAGGCATTGAGCTGATCTGTGAGTGAAAGCTTGTTGTAATTTATGTTCCTTGGTTTTGTTCTGTAGTAGATGATGGTAGTCAGCCCCTGCCACAGACGGTGAGCATCCCTAAGTGATTCAAGTTTAGTCAAGAATTGCCACTTTGCACATGAGATGGCTTTCCAGAGATCACACTTGAACTGCTTCTGCTTTCCTGGAACACAAGTCCTAAATGCCACTGATCGGGCCCCCAGCAGATTTTGACTCTCTCAGTTCATCCAGGGATTCTGGTTGGGGAAGAGGCTGCGTCTGAACCCATTTTGGCGGCTACAAACATTCTCTGCATCTTCTCACAGTCTTAAAGATCCTCCTTAATACCATTATATCCTCCTTGATACCAGATCAATAATACCATCGATCTGTGCATTCAGTCACCAGTCCGAGTAGATCTTTCCATTGTCTTAGTGTCAATTTCTTTTCTGTATGGTCCTGTGAATCCCATTTTGGCTCTTTATTGCATTCAAGGTTCTTTAAAATACAATTTTTGTTTGTAAAATGGTCTGATGAAGGAGCTTTCACAATGCTGATGAGTAGAGAACAGTGCATTTCCTAATCAGGATGGTGTGCAGTTTGGGGTGGCATTCTAATGTGCCTGATACCTTTGTCCTTATAGATGGAAGAGTAACTCCAAGTGGGAAGTGTTGCTGAAGAAGTCCTTGCCGAGTTGCTGCACTTTGTGTTGTAGTTGATAATGACCACAGAAAATTTCTAAAACATATTTATTCATACATGAAATGAAGATCTGCCCACTTTTTATCATTGATGAACCAGCTGAAGACAGTGCCCCTGCAGTGATGTTACTGTTAAGGCGGGAGGAGAAGATGGCTGCGCGACGCAGCGCACGTAGCCTCTCCGGTGAAATGATATTGTATTTGTAAGTAGGACGCCGTGCACAATTCTGATTTGATGAAGACAGACGTGAGAAGCAGAGGAACATCTGGAGAAATTTCTGAAATGCCCGGTTCGCTGCCGCTGCTACTGTGCGATCGAGAATCTCCAGAGGGAAGGCCCCAAAATCCCCGGCTTTGCCTGCTGCTGGCGACCGACGCTGAGGTCGAAGTGTTCGGCAGAGATGGTGCTTGGTACTCGGTGTCGGAGGTCTGATCAGAGCTTGAAGTTTTCGGACGACTCTGAGTCAGACTGTGGTCGGGCATGGCAGGGAGAGTTTTTTTCCTTCTCCCGTCTGCATGAGATGTGGGACTTTCAAGAGACTGAACTTTTTTTACTGTGCCATGGCCTGTTCTTCATCAAGTTATGGTATTGTTGCACTGTTTTAACTATATGTTATAATGATGTGGTTTTTTGTTAGTTTTTCAGTCTTGGTCTGTCCTGTGTTTTGTGATATCACATCGGAGGAATATTGTATCATTTCTTAATGCATGCATTACTAAATGACAATAAAAGAGGACTGCATGTCCTCATAATCTAATAATCTAATCTAATTCAATGCCCCTTTCTAATGTTGATGTGGTGCTGCAAAGCCATAAATTTTCATAATTGTCATGACCATTATTCATTAACCACTGCACACCATGAACACTACTGCAGTACACATTTATCAGGATGGCTTGAAGAACAGCTGCTAAATAGCCAAATACCTAAAACTGCTAGATAGCTTATTGGTATTCAGAATATGCAGGGACACACTCCAGAAATTTAAGCAACTTTAAAATGTCAAAAGCACAAGGCCCTCCAGCAAGCAATATGTAAGAAGACAGAAATGCAAAATGGTTTGTGCATTACTTGTGATACCCCAGACTGATAAGACCCTTAGAGAGCATTGAATATACACTGTTCATACTTGCCTGAATGGAGAGTGAGCATACTTTCATAGACACTGTTATTTTTTTTTAACTTATTATGTATCTTCTAACTGATTTTCTACTTGTTTAGATACAATCTACTTGTTTAGGCACAATTTACCCCTTGTCTGTTGCTGACACACTTCATCCAAAGAGGACAGTAGACAATATGTCATTGGAGGCACAGTGGAGCAGTCTGTGGAACTGTTGCCTCACAACACCGTGGAGATTAGCTTAATCGTGACCTTAAGTGCCTCTTGTGTGCTTGGTACGTTCTCTCTAATATTGCATTGGTTTCCTCCCACATTCCTAAGGTGTGTGGGTTGGCAAGTTAATTGTTCAATTAAATTGTCCCCGGTGTGGGTGAGTGCTGGAATCTGGGAAAGCAGAGGAGAATACAGGGAAAATAAATGAACTGGGGACTAATTATGGATTCGTGCAAATGTATGGCTTGATGGTCAGTGTGGACTCGATGGGCCGAAGGGCCTGTTTCCAAGCTGCATCACTTCATGCCTCTATGTGTGTCACCAGATTCGGGTATGGCCCAGTGAGAGACACTGAAGCGGGTCGGTATTTCACAGACTTTGATGCGAACACTGTTACAGGGAAAAGAAAACAATAAACACTAAGCTAAACAGGGCCGTCAGCTAAAACTCTCAAATGGTGAATGAAGCCTACACTGCGGCTGAAAAGAACAGCGGAGAATAAAATGAATACCACTAGACTTCAGAGTCAGTTGACTTGACAGTCCAATTTCTCAGGCAAGGCGGAATGCAGAAAGTGAAGTGTAGCTATGTCCATGTCCAAGTCTCAACAAATACTACAATGGAATGAACAGAGTTAAATATAATCACAATTAAATAATAATTAGCTGACAGGTGCATATTCACAAGCGCAATTGCCGTATCTACTGCGCTGCCGAATCCATCGTTGTGACAATGTGACTCATTCAAGGCCTGGGCTATTGAGTACAAGGCTGAGTGTTTCTCTTCACATCTCCAGGTTGTAAGATGTATTGTTTGATTTGAAAACCACTAGTTTGCCATTTACGTTTTTAAATGAGGAATTATATAAATTCTCCATAGTCCAAGTAGCAAAGATCATCCACAAATATTTTTAGCAAATTTTTGCTGCTGCCCTTTTCATTAGAAAACAGTTGAAAAGGGATAAAATATTGAAATTATTTGCATCAAAGGGCAGATTCTAATAGGGCACGGGTTAGACCACGATAATAATTATTAGGCAACTGTCTCTTCTGAAAAAAAATCACGAGGAAAAATTAAACCTTTAAGTGAAACAGAGTCACAACTGCTTAAACTCAGTTTTTCAAAAAACTTAAGCATCAAAAAACCGATGGCCATTGCTTGTGCCTATTCGGGATGGCAATCACCTCTGCCCACTAGGGCCAAATCTCACAACTGTAAGACACCAGCAAGGAACTGAAGTGCTGGCTTCAGTGGTTTGCATGTTCATTTCTATTCTTAGATTCCAGGCAGTGAGAATGTCCCACAGCTAATCACAGGATACATAAAAGGTTTTAAGAGTGTCCTGTATAAGGCAGGGAAAGGGTGCAACAAAACACCTCCTCATCCTCACGGAGCATCCCAAAGCATTTCATGACAAATGAGTTAGTAAATGAAACATTTCAACATATGACCTATTTTCTTTTTCCCCAGAATGTGCCTAAATTATTCACGTTTTAAATCTAAACCGAGTGATTTTTACAGCTTGGTATGGAAACTGCTCTGTCGATGACCATAAAACACTGCAGCGAGTTGTGGTCACAGCTCTGCACATCACAGAGACCAGCCTCCCCTCCATGGATTCTGCCTGTCCTCTTACGGCCTCAGTAAGGCAGCCAGCATAATCAAAGATCTCACCCACTCCAGACACTCTCTTCTCCCCACTCCTATTGGGAAGATGATTTTTAAAATCCTGAAAGCACGTACTATCAGGCTCAAGGACAGCTCCTGTCCTACTGCTATGAGACTACTGAACAGTTCCATAGTATGATAAGACGGACTCTTCACCTCAGAAACTACCTTGTTATGATCTCTCACCTGATTGCCCACCTGCCCTGGATGTATTCAGTAATTGTAACAGTTTACTCTACCCTCTACTATTGCTTCACCTTGTACTACCTCAATGGACTGCTGTAATGAATTGATCTGTATGGATGAACTAGTTTTTCACTGGACCAATTTGTCTTACTGAGATTGATAGCCTTATGTATGTCATAATTAGAATTTACAATCAGTATTTAAAATAGATATGAAATATCAATCCTTGAATTATAAGACAACAATAATTCTTGCCTGGCAGTCAATATCTCAGGTTTGAAAGACTGAAGAATGTGCTTGCAGTCCTTTCAATAGAACATTAAATAGCTTTATGCTGTAAAGAGGGCAATGGACGCCCACACCCTCTGGCAAAGGTTCAAGATTGTTTAATGTCATTTCCATTAAACAAGTGTAAAGGATAATAAAATAATTGTTACTCCAGATCTGGTACAGCACAAAAAACACACACACACACAAGTTGAGTGAGATGTGCACTCCCAGGAAGGAGAAACTGTTCACAGTTTCCACTGCTGTGCCACAGATGTAAAAAGCTGCACGAGTGGCGCGAGTTCTGAAGTCAATAACCACCTTCTTTGCCTCGTTGACATTGAGGAAGAGGTTATTTGCTCTTGCACCTCCGCTCTGTGGGCCATGAGCGCCCCCCCCCATCCCCACGGTCATGTCATCAATGAACTCGACAATGTGAGTTTTCAGGTATTTGGCCAGGCAGTCGTGTGAGAGCAGTGGGTTAGAACACAACCCGTGTTGAGGATGATGAGAAGGGAAGAGTGACTGTTCTGCAGTCTGTGCGTCCTGTTGCACAGTGGTGTATTTCGACTGAGTAGGAATTTGTTCATCAGGGTCTGTGGGACAATAGTGTTGAACACCAAACTGAAATCCAGGAACAGTATTCTGTCATAAGTGTCCTTATTTTCTAGGTGTGTCAGGGTCAGGTACATAACAGATGCTATGGTAGACTGGTTCTGTTGGTAAGCATATTGGTGAGTGTCATTGGTGTAAGCATATAAAGTTTTGTTCCATAATGTTTTGCATATACATTTTTTAAAATTCAATAATTTTCATCCTCTGATTCCTGTATTGTCAGTCACTTTGGAAGAGTCAATAACTTTGCATAATGCTACATTGAGGAATTCCTTATTCTACACACAAATTAAGAAAACTTTTAAAAAGTCCTCTCCGATTAGATTCTCCCTTCTCCAGTCCTGTATCTCTTTCACCAATCAACTACTCAGCTCTTTACTTCACCCCTCCCCCCATTTCAACAATCACCTCGTGTTTCTCCCTCCCTCCCCCCCGCCCCACCTTTAAAATCTACTCTTCATCTTTTTGTTCTGCCGTCCTCCAGTCCTGTGGAAGTGTCTCAGCCCAAAACGTCGACTGTACTCTTTTCCATAGATGCTGTCTGGTCTGCTGAGTTCCTCCAGCATTTTGTGTGTGTTGCTAACCTTTTAAAAACAGATTTTTCCGGCATGGTTCTAGGCCATTAGTTGATAAAGCTGCTTCAATTCCATGCACCCCAGAAATCTGTAAACCCAGTTACTGAATCAGGCTGCAAGAGTTAGACCTGAATGACATCATTAAGTACTATTTTGTGAACTTTGTAGGCCCAGAGATACTTGGAGATAAGTTTCTCCTTGGTGTTGACTGAGTCCATTGAAAACCAAGTGAACATGCCACTGTATCTAAACTTTTTGGATTTTAAATATTTGAAGCAGGATTCCATGAAGTTCAGAATAGATTAATTATACAAACAAAATTACCTGGGATATAAAATTGGAGGTAGAACTTGAAATTCTCAAAGTTTTAAGAGTCTCAATCCTCAAGCTTCAAGATTCAATAATAAAACATGAGATTTTAATATAAGTACTTGAAATACTTAGTGTGGATTGAAAATTCTGCATTTTTATTTTTGGGAGGTTAGGACCAACTTTAGAAAATGAATCCCGAAATCTCAGAGGCTCACTCAAACTATTTGATTTTAATTGAATTTAAATCTCCATGTCCTCTAAGTTATTTTATATTCATTTTATATAAGGCACCTTTATTTGTTTCAAATTATATGCATAGAACATTATTTTGTCAATTATGTTACCATTGAGTGTGAACATAATTTTGGACTTATTACAATCATTTTATTATTAATGAATTAATTAATTTAAAGCAACACACATCAAAGTTGCTGGTGAACGCAGCAGGCCAGGCAGCATCTCTAGGAAGAGGTGCAGTCGACGTTTCAGGCCGAGACCCTTCGTCAGGACTAACTGAAGGAAGAGTGAGTAAGGGATTTGAAAGTTGGAGGGGGAGGGGGAGATCCAAAATGATAGGAGAAGACAGGAGGGGGAGGGATGGAGCCAAGAGCCGGACAGGTGATAGGCAAAAGGGATACGAGAGGATCATGGGACAGGAGGTCCGGGAAGAAAGACAAGGGGGGGGGGACCCAGAGGATGGGCAAGAGGTATATTCAGAGGGACAGAGGGAGAAAAAAGAGAGTGAGAGAAAGAATGTGTGCATAAAAATAAGTAACAGATGGGGTACGAGGGGGAGGAGGGGCCTTAGGGGAAGTTAGAGAAGTCGATGTTCATGCCATCAGGTTGGAGGCTACCCAGACGGAATATAAGGTGTTGTTCCTCCAACCTGAGTGTGGCTTCATCTTTACAGTAGAGGAGGCCATGGATAGACATGTCAGAATGGGAATGGGATGTGGAATTAAAATGTGTGGCCACTGGGAGATCCTGCTTTCTCTGGCGGACAGAGCGTAGATGTTCAGCAAAGCGGTCTCCCAGTCTGCGTCGGGTCTCGCCAATATATAAAAGGCCACATCAGGAGCACCGGACGCAGTATATCACCCCAGTCGACTCACAGGTGAAGTGTTGCCTCACCTGGAAGGACTGTTTGGAGCCCTGAATGGTGGTAAGGGAGGAAGTGTAAGGGCATGTGTACACGGATAAGTGCCAGGAGGGAGATCAGTGGGGAGGGATGGGGGGGACAAATGGACAAGGGAGTTGCGTAGGGAGCAATCCCTGCAGAATGCGGGGGGGGCGGGGAGGGAAAGATGTGCTTAGTGGTGGGATCCCGTTGGAGGTGGCGGAAGTTACGGAGAATAATATGTTGGACCCGGTGGCTGGTGGGGTGGTTGGTGAGGACCAGGGGAACTCTATTCCTAGTGGGGTGGCGGGAGGATGGAGTGAGAGCAGATGTACGTGAAATGGGGGAGATGCGTTTAAGAGCAGAGTTGATAGTGGAGGAAGGGAAGCCCCTTTCTTTAAAAAAGGAAGACATCTCCCTCGTCCTAGAATGAAAAGCCTCATCCTGAGAGCAGATGCGGCGGAGACGGAGGAATTGCGAGAAGGGGATGGCGTTTTTGCAAGAGACAGGGTGAGAAAAGGAACAGTCCAGATAGCTGTGAGAGTCAATAGGCTTATAGTAGACATCAGTGGATAAGCTGTCTCCAGAGACAGAGACAGAAATATCTAGAAAGGGGAGGGAGGTGTCGGAAATGGACCAGGTAAACTTGAGGGCAGGGTGATAGTTGGAGGCAAAGTTAATAAAGTCAACGAGTTCTGCATGCGTGCAGGAAGCAGCGCCAATGCAGTCATCGATGTAGCGAAGGAAAAGTGGGGGACAGATACCAGAATAGGCACGGAACATAGATTGTTCCACAAAGCCAACAAAAAGGCAGGCATAGCTGGGACCCATACGGGTGCCCATAGCTACACCTTTAGTTTGGAGGAAGTGGGAGGAGCCAAAGGAGAAATTATTAAGAGTAAGGACTAATTCCGCTAGACGGAGCAGAGTGGTGGTAGAGGGGAACTGATTAGGTCTGGAATCCAAAAAGAAGCGTAGAGCTTTGAGACCATCCTGATGGGGGATGGAAGTATATAAGGACTGGACATCCATGGTGAAAATAAAGTGGTGGGGGCCAGGGAACTTAAAATCATCGAAAAGTTTAAGAGCGTGAGAAGTGTCACGAACATAGGTCGGAAGGGATTGAACAAGGGGGGATAAAACTGTGTCGAGGTATACAGAAACAAGTTCGGTGGGGCAGGAGCAAGCTGAGACAATAGGTCGGCCAGGACAGGCAGGTTTGTGGATCTTGGGTAGGAGGTAGAAACGGGAAGTGCGGGGTGTGGGAACTATAAGGTGGGTAGCAGTGGATGGGAGATCCCCTGAGCGGATAAAGTCTGTGATGGTGTGGGAGACAATGGCCTGGTGCTCCTTAGTGGGGTCATGATCGAGGGGTAAATAAGAGGAGGTATCCACGAGTTGTCGCTGTGCTCAGCAAGGTAGAGGTCAGTACGCTAGACTACAACAGCACCCCCCTTATCGGCGGGTTTAATAATAAGGTTAGGATTAGTGCGGAGGGAGTGGAGAGCAGAGCGTTCCGAAGGAGTGAGGTTGGAATGGGGACAACGTGCAGTAAAGTCGAGATGGTTGATGTCCCGTCGGCAGTTAGCGATAAAGAGATCCAGAGCAGGCAGAAGACCAGAGCGGGGTGTCCATGAAGAAGAGGAGGGTTGAAGACGGAAGAAGGGGTCATCGGTGGAGGTGGAAGAGTCCTTGCCGAAGAAGTAGGCTCGGAGACGGAGACGGCGGAAGAAAAGTTCCGCATCATGGCGAACACGGAACTCGCTGAGGTGTGGGCGAAGGGGGACAAACGTGAGGCCCTTACTGAGAACAGAGCGTTCTGCCTCCGACAGTTGAAGGTCGGAGGGGATGGTAAAGACCCGGCACGGATGAGAGCTGGGATCAGAGGGGGGAGGGGGGAGGCTGGGCGTGTCAGTGGAGAGGGGAGGGTTGGGGTGAGAGGAAGATGGAGCCTCTGAGGGCCCAGGAGTTATACCTCTTGCCCATCCTCTGGGTCCCCCCCCCCTTGTCTTTCTTCCTGGACCTCCTGTCCCATGATCCTCTCGTATCCCCTTTTGCCTATCACCTGTCCAGCTCTCGGCTCTATCCCTCCCCCTCCTGTCTTCTCCTATCATTTTGGATCTCCCCCTCCCCCTCCAACTTTCAAATCCCTTACTCACTCTTCCTTCAGTTAGTCCTGACGAAGGGTGTTGGCCTGAAACGTCGACTGCACCTCTTCCTACAGATGCTGCCTGGCCTGCAGCGTTCACCAGCAACTTTGATGTGTGTTGCTTGAATTTCCAGCATCTGCAGAATTCCTGTTGTTTGTAATTAATTTAAAGACCTGATTCAACAAATGATGGATCACAGCTATACTTAACAGCAGATTGCTTATTTAAATACATTTGTCTTGGTTTTGAATATGAGAATTTTTAGAAGATGCTCAGATTATTGAATCTATAACAATGCAAAATATTTGGCGTGGAATTCAAGGCAAATCATTCTAAGTTTATAAACCACATGGACTGACACAAACTTAGGAAACATCTGGCGCAATGAGAAATACCAAAGGCCTGGGTTTGTTTAGTGTGGAACAGATCCGAATAGAATAGTTATCACACTTAATTCCTCATCTGTGCTTTATTTTACGTATATGATTCCAGAAGCAGTGGTAGTGAGAAGTGGCATCTGGCCTTTGTGCCCAACAACAGGGAAGAGGAAAGGGCAGGATGCTGACTCAGCTAAATCCCCGACACTTAGAATTAAGGACATCAACAAAAAGACAAGTTCATCCAGTTTGCTTGTCCTTGCTTCTAAACACTGAGAGTTTAGCTGATTTGCCGAGGGCACTTTTACACTCTCATGAGGAGTCCAGGCAGAGCAGCACTCAAATGATGACCTGTGACCTTTGTGCGTCACTCTCACTTATTTATCGTATCCCTGTTGCCACTTCAATCAAGATTAGTTTGAGGTCAAAGAGCCATGATTCCCATTGCTAGAAGGAAGGGAATCTGTCTTTGCACATTTAGCTGTAAGTGGAGACTCAATGACATGAGAACCATAAAAATCTGGGTCTCCCATGTTGATGGATCTTAGTAGGTCAGGTGCTTTCTATTAGCGTATCCAGGCTGCCACTGATGTGCTCTGTTGAAATGTGATATGGTCAGGAGACCAGGCTCTGAACTTTGACTAATGGAAGGTGCTGACTCCCTAATGGATTGTAGTTCTAAAGCCTGGTCTGTACTGGCAAATTATTTGGCAATAGGGGCATCACACCTGACCTGTGGGAAGTACTATAAACCAATTATGAGAAGGCAACTGGTTGAGATCCCCTCTTGAAAATCAGAGACAAAGTGAAACTGATCATTGAATTTTCCTGATCTGCATGACCCAGAAATGTATAAAATGGCTCACTTACACACGGACTAACAATAAAACTGTTTCAATACAAATACACTAGGACTCACAGTCAAGTTTATAAGAAATAAATTATTATATTTAACAAATGATACACAATTAGTAACATGCAAATAGCTTGAATCAGACATGGACTTTTCAGTTTCCAGTCAATATATTAAATATTTCTTCACATCACATAAAGAGAAACATTGTTAAAGTTACTATTAGAAGTACAGTGTGATTTTCTTATTTTCTTCAACAGGTGTATAACCATAGTGCTCTTTTTAAGTTATTATCAAATTGTGGTAGTTATCAAAGAGACTTTATTTCTTCACCTAAAGGCGGCTCACATTAAAATATTATCTACCTCTCTGAATACGTACCTGAAGTTGATGCACACAACTGGCTGTTGCTAAGTCAGAAATTGGAAGGTTGACAAAAAAAACACCATGGTTCTAATATATAATCTGGCTCATGTATTTTGCTCTTGAATACTGATTTAAGATTCTTTACAAATAATGCCATTTGTAGTTATAAAGGAAAATTGATTCCATTTCTGTAAAGGTTACTGATTTTTACTTGGCTTCTACTCTAGAAAGCATCAAAACTAGTTTGATGTATATCATCACAGACAGACTTACTGACTATGCAATCTGGCATCAAGCAGGGCTGTGTCATTGTTCCAATCGTTCTCTCAATTTTCCCTGCTACAATACTGAAGCTTGCTTCCAAAAAGTTTCCGGCAAAAAACAAGTTCATTTACAGGACAAATACAAAACCTTTCAAACTGCAGAGCCAGGATCTCCATCCTCCAGGTATGGTCTCAAACAGCAAACAAGTGCATATATGCAAACTCAGGTCACGTTCCTCTGAGTCATCACTGATTCCTTCATCAAACATTGCAAAAGAATAGATTTTACATTGAACAGCCCGAAGACAATGGCTGTCTGTCAATTTGCCCACTCTTGCAGCAATCATGATCCACAATGAGACCCTTTAAAATGTGGGTCTTTTTCCATGCCTCAGGATATCACAGCGGTCAGATATGGACAAGGGAATGTACCACCTGCTGTGGCCTTCCAGCAACTGGGGAGTGGAGTGTATGAAAACCAAGACTCAGACTTGGCATCATGTTCATAATCTACCCAGCAGCAGCATTTCTGACCTCCTGTGTGCTACAGAGCAACCTATAGTTGGCACTTCACATCCCTCTAGAAGTACTACCAAAGCCTATGCAATGAAATCCTTTAAGTCCACTCACATAATAAACAATACAATGTTAACATCCTCTCCCAGGCTCACAATCCCGACGTAAAGGCTCATATCATGCTTACTTTACCCTAAAGACAAGTCATAATGTTTGCATGCCTGATGGCAGAATCCTGAAGCAAACAGTACGATCTCTGTCACAGGATCAGTTTTCCAGACAAACAGAAAGAATGTTATCAGAGTCGTCTTCTTCTTGATGAGTTGCTAGGATTGGTCCTGGCCCCTAACTACTTACAAGCTTAATCAATGATTTGGCAAAAGGGACCAAATTGCAAACATTGCAAAGAGGCTTTGGGATATAGACAAGCAATAAAGTAGGCAACACCATCGTAGCTAGGCTACAATGTAGAAAAATATAAGATTTTCCAACAGTAGAAATGCTGATACTTTTCCAAATAACAGTATAGTGGGAATTGTCGTTCAAAGAGATCAAGGGTTACTTGTATACACGTCAATGAAAGTTAACTACAAGCACAGTGGGAAATTGGGAAGGCAAATTATAATCTGGCACCTATTACATGATTATTTGAGGATAAGAGAACACAAGAAAATAGGAGTAGAAGCAGACTGATCAGGTTCATCCATGTTGGCCTCAGCTCCTCTTCTGTGTCAGTCCCTCATAACTCTCAATTCCAAATATTTATCCATTTCCTTAAGTATATCTAAAGATCTGGCCACCACCACCCTCAACAGCAGAGAAATGCACTGATTTATTCACTCTTAAGTGAAGAGACTTATATACACCTCAGCCCTTATTTTGCAGCCATATCCCTTTGTTTGAGAGTCTCCCGTGAGGGAAAACATCTCAACATCAAGAGAAAAGCTGCCTTATTACAACTAACACACATCAAAGTTGCTGGTGAACGCAGCAGCCCAGGCAGCATCTCTAGGAAGAGGTACAGTCGACGCTTCAGGCCGAGACCCTTCGTCAGGACCCTATCTTCTCTGACTTCTAGTATGACTGCAGTAAACAAATGGATGAGCAACTATTTCCTAAAACTAAATGAAGTTAAAACTGAAATATTTTTGGTTGGTCCCAAAACCAGAAGAGATCAACTCCTTGACAAACTTGGGGATTTGACTCCCGTTGTAAAATCAGAAGTAACTAGCGTGGGTGTTACCCTTGATTCAGATTTGAATTTTAAATCCCACATAAAGTGATCAGAGTAGCATTTCTACACTTACGAAATATTGCAAAGATACGTTCATTTCTGTCACATAATGATGCTGAAAAACTAATTGATACCTTTATATTGAATAAACTAGATTATTGCACTGCACTTTTTCCTGGTCTTCCAAAGCAATCTATTGGCTTCAACACTTTCAGAACGTCGCTGTTAGACTCTTAACCAAAGCCAGAATAAGGGAACATATTGCTCCCATATTAGCTACTCTGCTTTGACTTCCTGTATCTTTTATAATTGATTTTAAAGCTTTCTTACTTGTTTTTAAAGCTCTTAATGGTCTGGAACCTGAATAAATCACAGAATCGTTTTCATTTTACAATCCCGCTCGAGCTCTCAGGTCTTTTTCGGACAGTCTCTTAAATTTAAATAATCTCCCTCAAAAGATAATTGGCAGGTTAGCTTTTTTGAGCTATGCTCCTAAACTGTGGAATTCAATACCTAAAGCTATGAGAGATGCAGACTCAGTTGACACTTTTAAACGCCAGCTCAAAACCTATTTATTTCAATTTCATTTATTATCAAGGTGTGTACGCTCTATACAACCTTGAGATTTGTCTCCTTACAGGCAGCCACAAAACAAAGAAACCCAGCAGAACCCATTTTAAAAAAGACCATCGAACATCCAATGTGCAAAAAAAAAACAAATAGTGTAAACAATAAAAGCCAGCAAACAACTGAAGCTCACGAAAGTGAGTCCCCAGCCACAAAGCCAGTCATCACTGCAGCCAATCCAGGAGCCCATTATTTACAGGCCGCAGCCCCAGTTCAGCTGAGAGACGAGTAAACCACATGGAGCAGTGAGCTGAACTGGCCCATCCCTCACCTCCAGTTCCAACACCCAGACCTTTTCAATCTGGCCCAGTGTTTAAATCATCCAAACCTTGCCCTTGGATCCGGAAGCTGCCACTTTGATACACCCTTGGCCTCAGGTCCCGCCACACCCGGACTTTCCAATTCAGCCCAGTGGTTAAATTGATCAAACCTTGGGTCTTTCCATGCTCTCGGGCCTGGGCCCTGAAGCCTTGACTCTGCCTCACCTCAGTTCTGCCACATCGAATCACCTCCATCTGCTCCAGCAATGGTCATAACCTTGCTTTTAACTAACATCTTCTTGTCTTTTAGCGTCATGTTTACTTTCATGTTTGTAATTTTATCCCATTGTAAAGAACTTTGAATTGCATCATCTGCATGAAAAGTGCTCTATAAATAAAGTTATTATTATTATTATTATTCAGAGAATGGTAAATTCTCCACCTTGGAGGGCTATGGAAGCTCAGTCAGTGATTGTATCTGTTATGATCTTATCAGATGATGGAGCAGTAGGAGGAATCAAATGGTCTGCTGCAGTTTCGAATTCCTTGTTGTTGGATTCCTTGAGATAGAGCTTCTGGGCTAATAGTGCCATTAAAATTGGAGGTTGGGATGTTATGTTGCAGTTTGTTCACTACTGAGTGCTGATGGCAACAACCAGCAGATAAGTTAACAGCAAAGCATTACAGAGCCTTATCCCATCACCTGGCAATCATGCATGTACTTTCAGCAGGGATTGCTGGATAGCATTCAGGAGTAAAGCCCCTGATGGGTTATACTATTTTAAACCAAGTGTGCTAAGTTCAACCGCAAAACTCTTACCTCATCCCAGTTGAGATGAGTCTACTCTGCTCAGAGAAAAGTTTGAACCTGGGTTCTCTCTGGTCTATACATGCTCACTGGTATTCAGAAGGATGAGGAAAACCTACCTAACATTAGAAGACTTGGATAGAGTGAATATTTCCTATGGTGGGTGAGTCTAGGACCAGAGCGGACAGCCTCAGAATGCAAAGATGTCCCAATGCAGTAGAACAATGTGATTGTGCAATCCAATTTCTAGGTAATTTTTTTGTAAAATGCCGAGAGCTGGCAGGTGTACTTCAGTACCACAATAGTTGGATATCACCTTTTGTATTGACTGAACACTGCTGTAGATGGCAATTCAAGTTCAAGTTTAATTGTCATTCAGCTATATACATGAACACAACCAAACAAAACAGTGTTCCTTTGGCATGAATGAGGACCTGGTTGGTGCAACAACTGAAGCCACACAGCTTCTCACCAATGAACCAGTGAATATGACTCGTAGCATTCTACACTACCAACGCTCAACAGGGTCTTGCAATCATAACAAAAACATCCAAGATAATCACCTGCACCGTCCGTTGGATCACACGCTGAGCTCCCGGCTGAAGTAGGCTGCAAAAACAGTACACACCAGGTACAGTTCCACCACCATCCAGCAACTCGCTAGGGGGGTAGGTCTGCAATACTTGGCGTTCTTGATAACCGGCAGTGACCTGTGAAAAAGATGGAAAGGATGAACTACAAGTTTGAATAAAGCAGATGGTCCCCATGGCTTTGCTTCCCTTCGAACTAGAACCAATGAGAAAGGAACCACCTAGAGCTACCATCAGTGTCATTTTCAGGTAATGTGCTGTACAGATTTATCTGTTGATGTGGCAGAATCAATAACTGCTGATTGTATTTCTGGGTGTCGGATGCAGAGAGTCCAATACGGGACGTGTAGGCTCTGCACATCCCATATTGACTCTGAGTAGGATAAGTAGCTTGGGACATTGCATGCTCCTTTGTTCTTTATAAATGATCTCTGCACGTACCTATCACAGATAATCAAATAGTCAGTGCCTTTACAGGGGCTCTTTGTCCATTCCCAAGGATCAATGAGGATGTTACAAATTTTAAGGAAAATTGTGGATACAGTATATTTGAATTGTATTGGTTCCTGTTTTGGGGATAGGGAGGATGATCAGATATTAGCAGTCCAGATGAAGAATCTCAAACCAAAGGTCGACTGTCCGTTTCCTCCACAGATGCAGTATGATCCACTGAATTCCTCCAGCATTTTGTTTGCTGCTCAGATTCCAGCATTGACAGCTTCCTGTGGCTTTAGGGAGCAGTTGATGGGATGGGAGAGTAAATGCTAGCAGTCAGGGAGCAATTGCTGGACCACTGGGGTAGTTGGGTAACTGGCACATGGTCAGAGAGTGATTGCTATGCCTTCCCAGACAGTTGAAAACCACATGTTAAATTGTTGGGACTCGTTGAGACTGATGACCTAGAAGAGAGTGGCGCTGGAAGGGGATTGGTTGGTTCTTTTGCAAAGAAAGAAGCAGAGAGCTTTGAGGCCTTTTGATGGGGATTAGAAGTGTACCCAGCCTCCACTGCATCCGTTCCCAGGATGTGGCTTTCCATTTCAGGACATCAGAGAAATAACCCTTCCTCCACTATTGATGCTGCCCTCACCCATATCTCCTCCACTTCCTGTACATCTGCTCTCCCCCGCCCCACCTTCCCACCACCATAATAGTGATAGAGGCCCTCTTGTCCTTACCTACCACCCCATCATCCTCTGCGACTTCCACCATCTCCAAAGGGTTCCTACCAGGATACATATCTTTACCTCTCCCCCTTCCTGTCATGGTCCCATCTGGCTGTCCCCCATCTTGCTCCTATCTCCTTGATTATGCCTTAATTCCAGTCATTATATTCCCAATTGCTGCTAGTTCACTTAATTACAGCACACCTGGTTTCCATCAGAGACTGCAAGATAAGAACTCTAGCATCACAACCACAGGTCGCCAGTTTGTTGGCTGACTCCAGTGTGTATTAACCTCATTTCCTGATCTCTTAGGACCATTAGTTCAAAGCTCCACTCCATTCTCTAGATATTCTACGAAAACTTTGTCTCCAAGTCAAGACTCCCCAGGTTATCTGTTCCACACTCGACCCTGTCCCCCTGCCTGTGTCCTGCGCTTGGGTTCATCCCCAGACCCTCCCTTGCAACACTTCCACTTTCAGCAGGGATTGCTCCCTCCATGATTCCCTTGTCCATTCATCCCTCCCCACTAATCTCCCTCCCAGCACTCGTACCTGCAAGCAGCCTAAATGCGACACTTGCCCATACACCTCCACTGTCACCTACCAACACAGCCGATCGACAGATGACGCAATATGCTGTCCTTACACATCTGGAGAAGAGGGATACTTATGTGAGAGTGCTGTTCTTCGACTGCAGTTCAGCATTCAACACCATAATTTCCTCCAGTCTCGACAAGAAACTCAGAGACCTCAGCATTCACCCTGCCTAGTGTAGCTGGATCCTGGACTTCCTGTCAGATTGCTGACAGCTGGTAAGAGTGGGCTCCCTCACCTCCAACCCTCTGACCCTTAGGGCTATGTACTAAGCCTCCACCTTTACTCCCTGTATGCCCATGACTGTGTCGACACCCACAGCTCCAATCTGCTAATTAAATTTGCAGATGATACCACATTGATTGGCCTTATCTCAAATAATAATGACGCAGCCTACAGAGAAGAAGTCATCACCATCACAGTGGCGAAAAGAAAACAACCTCTCCCTCAATGTTGCAGAAACAAAGGAGCTGGTTGTGGACTACAGGAGGAATGGAGACAGGCTAACCCCTATAGACATCAACGGATCTGGGATTGAGAGGGTGAACAGCTTTAAGTTCCTCAGCATAAACATCACCGAGGATCTCATCTGCTCTGTACATACCAACCGTGTGGTGAAAAAGGCACAACACCTCAGACGGCTGAAGAAGTTTGGTATGGGCCTCCAAGTTTTAAGAACTTTCCACAGGGGCACAACTGAGAGCATCCTGACTGGCCGCATCACTCCCTGGTATGGGAACTGTACCTCCCTCAATCACAGGACTCTGCAGAGAGTGGTGCGGACAGCCCAGCATATCTGTAGATGTGAACTTCCCACTATTCATGACATTTACAAAGACAGGTGTGTAAAAAGGGCCTGAAGGATCACTGGGGACCCAAGTCATCCCAACCACACACAGTTCCAGCTGCTACCATCCAGGAAACGGTACCGCAGCATAAAAGCCAGGGCTAACAGGCTCCGGGACAGCTTCTTCCACCAGGCCATCAGACTGCTTAATTCATGTTGACACAACTGTATTTCTATGTTATACTGATGATCCCATTGTACATAATATTTATTATAAATTGCACATTGCACATTTAGATGGAGACGTAATATAAAGATTTTTACTCCTCACGTATATGAAGGATGTAAGTAATAAAGTCAAGTCAATTCAGTTCAATTCAATTCATTCAGGACCCCAGGCAGTTCTTCCAGGTGAGGCAACATGTCACCTGTGTACCTGTTGGAGTTGTCTATTGTGTCTGGTGCTCCCGATGTGGCCTCATCTACAATGGTGAGATCCATCATAAATTGGAGCACCTCCACACCGTTCGGCAAAAGTGGGACTTCCCAGTGGTCAAATATTTTAATTCCGATCCCCATTCACATTCCATCATGTCAGTCTATGGCTTCCTCTTGTGCCAAAACGAGGCCACCCTCAAGGTAGAGGAGCAACACCTTATATTCCGTCTGGGTAGCCTCCAACCTGATGGCATGAATATCAATTTCTCATTCTGGTAAACAAATTTCCCCCTACCACCTCTTCCTCTATTCCCCACTCTAACTCTTCTCAACTGCCTATTATTTCCCACCTGGTCCCTTCCTCCTTCCCTTTTTCCTTTTGTCCACTTTCCTCTCCAATCAGATTCCTTCTTCACCAGTGCTCTACCTTTCCCACCCACCTGGCTTCACCTATCACCTTCCAGCTAGCCTCTTTTCCCTCCCACCATCTGTTTATTCTGGCATCTTCACCCTTCCTTCTCAGTCCTGAAGAAGGGTCTCAGCCTGAAACGTCATCTATTTATTCATTTCTATAGATGCTGCCTGACCTGCTGTTCCTCCAGCATTTTGTGTGTGTGATCTAGAAGACATGCTGTCTTCTGGACTCAACAGTTCCATCAGTTGTTTAAACTCTGTTGCATTGCAGCAATATTAAAACAAAGCCTGGAGTTCAAGTTTCATCAAGCTGACTTAATTTTACCACCATAAACATGTTTGAAGCATTTTGTCTGTGTTGCTCTGAAGTTTCAGCATCTGCAGAATAACGTGTTTATTAGTGCTGTAGTTACGACAACAAAAAGCAGCTCATGTATTTACGATTAAAGCAAAGAAGATAAAAACAAATGTGTAACAAATTGAGCAAATTTGTTCTTCTACTGTGCCAACAGACATGGTTTGTAATACATTCATTAGCCAATGGTTAACTTTTCTCAAGCACTTTAGTTATGAATACAAAGGACCACAAGCTTATCAACTGAAGGCCCAAAAGACAGTTAGAGATAAGTGCACAATATATGATCCAGTTCAAATAAATAAAATCATTAAAGCAACCAGTATTGATGAGGCAACTTTGTGAACTTTGAGGGGGGATAGTTTTAAGGTGCTTGGAAGTAGGTACAGAGGGGATGTCAAGGCTAAATTTTTCACACAGAGAGTGGTGGGTATGTGGAATGCACTGCCAGTGATGGTGGTGGAGGCGGATACAATAGGGTCTTCTAAGGATTTCTTAGACAGGTAGATGGAGTTTAGAAAAATAGAAGGCTATAGGGTGGGGAAATTCTAAGCTGTTTGTAGAGTAGGTTACATGGTCAGCACAACATTGTGGGCTGAAGGGCCTGTAATGTGCTGTAGATTTCTATGTTCTATGTTCTAGTGTCAATTTTTGCCTAAGCTACACAAACTGTTTGACTTTTTTTGTAAATTATATGTGACAGAATGAATTGTATTAGAGCTATTAAGTCACTACTAGTAAAAATAATAAGCATACAAATAATCTCTTTCACATTTTAATAGTTTGGCATTTAACACCCACATGTTCAACAATATCAATGATTAAGCAGTTGTCGAGGTTCCAAGTAACAAGTTAAAAACTTGACCTATGTGTGGTATTCAATTCCTCCATAAAGTAAGATCAAAAACAAATCGAGCAATATAAATACTTTCCAAGATCAAGGCAACAGAGAGAAGCGGGTAAAAGTGTAGCCAATTGACAATATATGGTAAGGGGTGTTATCCTGCCTCATCCTTCTGAACATCAGTATGTCAGAGAGAACCCAGGTGAAATAATGTCTGATTCATTCACACTCACACTGTAGGAAGTAGCATTAGCTACACTCCCTGTCCCCCTAAATATAAACTAAGATTATATAATATTATATTCCTTATAAAATCAAGCAACATTCCATTCACATCCTAACCATAAGTTTAAGGATTAATGTTTGGACCTTTAGTTTTGCTTTAGGGTATTTAAATATTTGCAGATTTCTGCTGCTCCAAGCTTCAGCTTCAGCCTATAAACCCCCATGACAATAACCTTTCTAGGTTAACTCATTGAAGACAACTTAAAAAGCCATTTCAAAGAAGTTGAAATACTCATCCTTATGTGATCTTGGTGAAAAATAATGGATTTGTACTATTGACCCTTTGATCTTCTCTCCCAGTGGGAAGTGTTTTACTTCCATTCAGCTTTTCTCCCAGACAGTCGAGATAAGATCAAGAATTCTTTAGCTTGGGAACTGTGCCCAGGCACTAATCGCACTCCCTTTCTATTGAGACAATGATATTCTGCATCACCTTCAGGACCAAATATTTTTTCCAGGTTTTGATGCTCTCGACCTTCAATTTTTACAAATTTCAATTCTAACACCAAATCATAAATATATCCAGCAAAAAAAAAGTGTATTTGTGTCCTTGTGCAGCTTTTCTGCATGCTTTGTTCATGATCATAAACCTCTTACAACGATGGAAAATTGCTTGAAGGTGAACAAAATGCTGGGAATGTGAGGAGCAAAGTAAATTTTTTGGTAAATAGTTAATCATTCTATTTCTGCGGAAGGGGGTAAAATTAAAGACAAACCACTTTATATTTCTGATTTATCCTTTAGAAAAGGAATTTTGATGTTCAGTTCGATAACCAATTTAGTTAATAAGTCTACTGATATGTTCCTTCCTGCTGGTCCTACAAGACCAGATGCCTAGTACTAAAAAGTGGGCCTGGAAAGGGCAGTGCTTTATTAACCAGCACAAACAGAAAGAGCCAAACAAATGGCCTTCTTCCAAGCTGTAAATATTCTTTCATTCTATGATTGTAAAGCCTCCCTATGCGCTGTTCCTTATCGTGATGGGGAGGTTTGAGTGCCTTAGTGATCCTGGGAGCTATGCCAGCTGGGACTTCAGTCCCTGGTAGGTTCAGCCTTGCTGGGCAGGTTCCAGGTGAAGGGCCAGATGAATACAGCACCTGGTCCTCCAGGCTGGGGGTTGGGCGTAGGGCCAGCAACCCTACCCTCTAAAATCTTTACCGCTACAGAAACCGAAACAAGGAGATTTATTGATGCCGGTGAGAGGAGTGGAGCAGAACTGGGTACAGAAATTATGATGGACGGAGATCAATGCCACCAGAACATCTCCGGACGGAGAGCTGATTTTCTTTCACCCAAAGAAACTATCCATATTGGATGCTGAAGTGTTTGAACTTCATATCAAACTGGAAAGCTTGCACAGACTATTAAAGAGATGCATAACTACTGACTGCAGTTGCTTGGAATACAAGAAACGCATTGGACAGATTCTGGAAAGCGACCCCTAGCATCTGGCGATACAATCATATGGTCAGGCCGCAAGGACAACCACCATTTTCAAGGTGTGGCACTCTTCATGGACAAGGATGCCTCGAGGGCCTTATTAGAATGGAACCCCATCTATGAGAGACTCCTGTATGTTTGTTTAAACTCTACGTTCGCTAAACTGTCCATAATTGTGGTATATGCACCTACTGAAGATGCGAAAGAAGAAACTAAAGATGAGTTTTATAACAGCCTTCAAGCTGCTGTAGAAAAGATCCCGAAACACGATGTGCTCATTGTAATGGGGGACCTTAATGCAAGAGTTGGGAGTGAAAACAGTAATCGCGGAAGGCATGGCGTTGGAGTCATGAATGACAATGGTGAAAGACTTTGTGACTTTTGTGAAATGAACCGTCTTACAGTAGGAGGCACCATTTTCCAGCATAGAGAGATCTATAAACTCACGTGGAAATCCCCCGATGGGAAAACAGAGAGTCAGACTGACCATATCATTATCAACAACAAATGGAAGAGATCACTCAACAATGTTCGGGTAAAAAGGCCAGCGGATGTTGGCAGCGATCACCATCTCCTTGTAGCAAAAGTGAAACTAAAATTGAGGAAAGTGAGAATGGGCTTAGGCAGAGGCCAACACTGCGATTCCAGCAAACTTCAAAACTTTGAGATGCAGAGAAAATTTACACTCAAACTTACAGACAGATTTAGCATACTTGGCAAAGATACTGACATGACAATCCACGACTTTAATAATGTGATGAAGGAATCTAGTAAAAAGATCCTGAGATACCAAAAGAAACGGAAAGAAGAATGGATTAGTGAGACAACCTGAATGAAAATAACGAAAAGGAAAGAAACCAAGAAAAGGATGCTGAGTACAACTTCCTGTCGCCCGAAGGAGAGACTTGCTGCTGAATATGCCAGGAATGACAAGGATGTTAAACGAAGCTGCAGAAAGGACAAGCAACAGTATTTTGAGACACTTGCCTCAAAAGCTGAAGAAGCTGCAAAAAATATGGATGTGAGAACATTATACAAAATAACCAAGTGCATGAAGGGGAACTATGGAAATAAGCATGATATCACTATAAAAGCAAAGGATGGCAATATTACCAAAAATGAGAAAGGAATAACCACCAGATGGAGAGAACATTTTGAAGCAGTTTTGAATAGACCAACACCTCGAGAAACCCCTGAAAGACCTTGATATCTCCACGGAACCACCTACAGATGAAGAAGTCTAGCAAGCCATCAAGAAAATGAAATCAGGAAAGGCACCCAGAGAAGATGAGATAAGTGCAGAAATGCTTCAGGGAGGTGGCAGAGAAATGTGCCGTGTGCTGTGTCAAATCTTTAACACCATCTGGAAAAGTGAAGAAATGCCCGAGGAGTGGAAAACTGGACTTATTGTAAAACTGCCAAAGAAAGGAGATTTAAGTATATGCAACAACTGGAGAGGTGTTACACTCCTCTCAATTACAAGCAAAGTTTTCAGTCGCATCTTGTTAAATCGGCTCTCAGAGGTTGTAGAAGATATCATTTAGAAAGAACAAGCTGGCTTTAGAAAAGGTCAATCTTGCATAGACCATATATTCGTACTAAGACAAATTCTCAAACAATCTGCAGAGTGGAACAGCAATCTTTATGTTCTATTTGTGGACTTCGAAAAAGCATTTGACAGTAC
Source organism: Mobula hypostoma (assembly GCF_963921235.1). Classification (NCBI taxonomy): domain Eukaryota; kingdom Metazoa; phylum Chordata; class Chondrichthyes; order Myliobatiformes; family Myliobatidae; genus Mobula; species Mobula hypostoma. The sequence goes on from NC_086097.1 coordinate 54,199,220, forward strand.
CCACCGAGAAACACTCTGGAAAATTTTAAGATACAGATTTCCCCAAAACATTGTCAACATTATTCAAATGATGTACAGTGACTTTCAGTGCAAGGTGATTTGTGGAAAACAACTGACAGAAAGCTTCAGGGTATGCACAGGAGTTAAACAGGGATGTATACTATCACCTTTTCTCTTCATTTTAGCAATGGATTGGCTAATGAGGGAAACAATCACAGAAAAGAACTGGGGTATTCAATGGACACCTACCTCAACATTTGAAGACCTAGTTTTTGCTGATGATATTAGTCTGCTAGCGAGTCGTCATTGTGACATTCAGGAGAAATCAGACAGTCTTACATCACATGCATCACAACTTGGGATGAACATTCAAGTGAGAAAAACAAAGATCATGAAGATGAACGCTTCCAACCTCCAAGCAGTAATGATCAATAATCAGCAAGTGGAAGAGGTAGATGAGTTCACGTACCTTGGGAGTAAAGTCAGCACTGATGGAGATAGTGGTAAGGATGTATTAGCAAGACTATCTAAAGCAAATCAAGCTCTTGGCAGCCTCAATGCATTTTGGAAATCCACACAACTCAGACTTAACACCAAAATCAGAATTTTTAAAAGCAATGTCCTAAGCGTGCTGCTTTATGGAAGTGAAAGTTGGAAGATGACGAAAGATATCTGCAAGAAACTTGACACGTTCCAGACAAAATGTCTACGACGTATCAAGAAGATCTTCTGGCCTGAGAAAATCAGAAACTAAGACTTGCTTACATCTTGCAATATGGAATCAATCTCAGTTTGTGTGAAAAGAAGACGATGGAGATGGCTGAGCCATGTAATGATATTGCCAAATGATCAACGAGCAAAGGTAGCACTAAGGTGGACCCCACAGGGAAAGAAAAGTAGGGGCAGGCCCAAGATGACGTGGCGAAGATCTGTGGAAGTAGAACTGAAAGAAGTAGGCATGAACCGGGTAACGGCGAGCAGCAGAGCGAAAGACCGGCAGAAATGGAAGACCCTTGTGGATGTGTCATGTGCCAACTCGGTACTAAGGGTTCAGACGGACGGATGATTGTAAAGAGGGAAAAAAATAATGAGTGTGAGGAAATTTTTATTTTCAGTAGGAGGTGATGGGTGACAGGAAGTGGTAACCTTGGTCTTGAAAATTGTTGAAGACAAAGCAGGATATTTGTAGCTATGTGGCTAAGTGTTGTAGTTAAAGCAGAGGAATGGAAGGAATTTAGGGTTTTGCTGGGGTGTTGGACGTAACTAGGTCAACAAGTCAGTTTGTTTCTCACTTAAACATTATTGACTGAATATAAATATTTCAATAACCTTCACATAGTCACAGTCTGAAAAATTATACCTTTGAAATATCCATTTCTACTTATAATTTTTAAAATCGCACATTTCTGGATCGATTTTATCCTTAATGCAGTTTCAAACATTTGACATTTGTCATTGAGACACATTGGTCTATGGCCTCCTCTATTGCCATAATGAGCCATAGTCATGTTGGAGGTGTGACACACCATATTCCATCGGGGTAACCTCCAACCTGATGGCATAAACATCAATTTCTTTAATTTGTGGTAATATCTCCTCCTGCCCCTTCTTTCTTTTTCCATTCAACATTCTGGCTTCCCTCGCATCTCTTCTCCTTCCCTGTCCATTACCTCTCTCTGGTGCTCCTGTCCTTCCCTTTCTTCAATGTTCCACTGTCCTCTCCTATCAGATCCCTTCATCTTCAGCCCTTCACTTCTTTACCTATCACGTCCAAGCTTCTTACTTCATCCTGCTCTTGAACTACCACCTTCCCCCTCAACTGGTTTCACATATCACCTGCCAGGCTCTACTCCTCCTCCTCTCCCCTCCTCCTTATTCTGGTTTCTTTCCCCTTCCTTTCTGGGCAGGATGAAGGGTCTCAACACAAAACGTCAACTATTTATTCCTCTGCAGAGATGCTGCCTGACCTTCTGAGTTCCTCGTGTGAGTTGGTCAAGATTCCCAGAATCTCTTGTGTTTTTCAATGAGAAGTACTGCACTTGAGAGAATCTCCAATCCATCTCTTCTTACACAAGTTATCTCTAATCTTGTAGTTCTTTTCTAATCTACTTCATTTCAAAGAATACTAGATATGCCCCCAGTGACCACTTTATTAGGCACAGGAATGGAATCAGGTGTGGTCTTCAGCTGCTGTAGCTCATCCATTTCAAGTTTCAACCAGTTGTGCATCCAGAAATGCTTCTCTGCACTCCACTACTGTAACGCATGGTTATTGAAGTTACTGTTGCCTTGCTGTCAAGCTTGAACCAGTCTGGCCATTCTCCTCAGACATTTCTCATCAACAAGGCATCTTTGCCCACAGAACTGCCACTCAGTAGATTTTTTTTTGTTTCTCACACCATTTTCTGGTGGACATGAAAAGTTCAAAGTAAGTTTATTATCAAAGTACATATACGTCACCATATACATCCGTGACATTCATTTTCCTGCGGGCATACTCAATAAATCGAATAACCATAATAGAATCAAAGAAAGACCACACCAACAGGGCAGACAACCAATGTGCAAAACACAACAAACTATGCAAATACAAAAAGAAAGAAAAAAAGGAAATAATAATAATCAATAAATAAGCAATAAATTAAGAGAACATGAGATGAAGAGTCCTTGAAAGTGTACTTCATAAAGTGTGCGAACTGTTCAGTGATGGAATGAGTGAAGTTGAATGAAGTTTATCCCCTCTAGTTCAGAAGTTCTGATGAATGAAGGGTAATAACTGTTCCTGAACTTGGTGGGGTGAGTCCTGAGGTTCCTGTACCTTCTTGCAGATGGCAGCAGTGAGAAGGCAGCGAGAATTAGGTGGTGGGGGTTCCTGATGACGGATGCTGCTTTCCTATGACATCACTTCATGTAGGGGTGCTCAATGGTGAGGAGGGCTTCAGCCATGATGAACTAGGCCATATCCATTACTCTTTGTGGGATTCAAGGATGTTAGTGTTTCCATTCCAGACTGTGATTCAGCCAGTCACTATACTCTCCACCACACACCTATAGAAGTTTGTCGAAGTTTTACACGTCATGCCGAATCTTCGCAAACTCCTGAGGAAGTAGAAACGTTACTGTGCTTTCTTCGTAATTGTACTTGTGTGTTGGGTCCAGGACAGATCCACTGAAATGATAACACTGAGGTACTTAAATCCCAGGAGGTCAGAAGTTTCAGAGGACAGGTCCTTTGAAATGATAACACTAAGGAATACTACATACCGGCTATGTGGTGAAAAAGGCACAACAGCGCCTCTTTCATAAGAACATGAGAAATAGGATCAGGAGTAGGCCATCTGGCCCATCGAATCTGCCCACCATTCAATAAGATCATGATGGCTGATTTGTCCGTAAACTCAGCTCCATCTGCCTGCCTTTTCCCCATAATCCCTAATTCCCTTACTATATAAAAACCTATCTAACTGTTTCTTAAATATATTTAGTGAGGAAGCCTCAACTGGTTCCCTGGGCAGAGAATTCCACAGATTCACCACTCTCTGGGAAAAACAGTTTCTCCTCATCTCCGTCCTAAATCTTCTCCCCTGAATCTTGAGGCAATGTCCCCTAGTTCTAGTTTCACCTACCACTGGAAACAACTTTCCTACTTCTATCTTACCTATCCCTTTCAAAATTTTGTATGTTTCTATAAGATGCCCTCTCATTCTTCTGAACTCCAGAGAGCATAGTCCTAGATGACTCAATCTCTCCTCATAGGTTAACCCCTTCATCTCTGGAATCAACTTGGTGAACCTCCTCTGCACTGCCTCCAAAGCCAGTATATCCTTCCTCAAGTATGGAGACCAGAACTGCACACAGTACTCCAGGTGTGACCTCACCAGTACCCTGTATAGTTGCAGCATGACCTCCCTGCCTTGAATTCAATCCCTCTAGCAATGAAGACCAACATTCCATTTGCCTTCTTAATAACCTGTTGAACCTGCAAGCCAACTTTTTGCAATACATGAGCAAGCACTCCCAAGTCCCTCTGCACAACAGCATGCTGCAATCTTTCACCATTTAAATAATAATCTGCTCTTCTATTATTCCTTCCAAAGTGGATGATCTCGCATTTACCGACGTTGTATTCCATCTGCCAGACCTTGGCCCACTCAATAACCTATCTATATCCCTCTGCAGACTCTCCACATCCTCTGTATAATTTGCTTTTCTACTCAATTTAGTGTCATCAGCAAATTTTGCTACACTACACTCAGTCCCCTCTTCCAAATCATCAATGTAGATGGTTAACAGCTGCGGGCCCAGCACCGACCCCTGCGGCACCCCACTCACCACAGACTGCCAACCGGAAAAACACCCATTTATACCAACTCTCTGCCTTCTCTTGGTTAACCAATCCACTATCCATGCCAGTACACTTCCTCCGACTCCATGCATCCGTATCTTATTTTTAAGTCTCTTGTGTGGCACCTTATCGAACGCCTTCTGGAAATCCAAGTATATGACATCCACCTGTTTCCCCTCTATCCACTGCACTCATTATGTCCTCAAAGAACTCCAGTAAGTTTGTCAAACAGGACCTGCCCTTTTGAATCCATGCTGCGTCTGTCTCATGGAACCACTCCTTTCTAAATGTTTCGCTATTTCTTCCTTAAATACAGCTTCAAGCATTTTCCCGACTACAGACATTAAGCTAACTGGCCCATCTTTTGCCTATACCCTTTTTTAAAAAGTGGCGTGACATTTGCTGTCTCCCAATCAGCTGGGACCTGCCCAGCGTCTAGAGAGTTTTGATAAATGATTACCAACGCATCAACTATAACCTCCGCCAATTCCCTCAGAACCCTGGGATGCATCCCATCAGGACTAGGGGACTTATCTACCTTCAGGCCCTCTAGTTTGCTCGTCACTATCTCTTTTTAATGACAGTGATTTTATTGAGGTCCTCACCTCCCATTTCGTCCATAACATCCTTCTTCGACATATTAGATATGTCCTCCACTGTGAAGTCCGACACAAAATAGTCGTTCAATGCCTCAGCCATTTCCTTATCACCCAATATCAATTTCCCCTTCTCGTTTTCCAAGGGACCTACGTTGACCTTAGCCACCCTCTTCTGCTTCATATATTTATAAAAACTTTTGCTATCTGCTGTTATATTTTGTGCTAATTTACTTTCATACTCTATCTTCCCTTTCTTTATTTCTTGTTTAGCTGTTCTCTGTTGCTTTTTAAAGTTTTCCCAATCCTCCAGTCTCCCACTACTCTTTGCGACTTTGTACACGAGCTTTTAATTAGATACTATCTTTTATTTCCTTAGTTATCCAAGGCTGGTTCTCCCCACACTTACTGTCCTTACTTTTGACTGGAACGTACTTTTGTTGAGCACTGTGAAAAATCTCTTTGAAAATATTCCACTGTTCCTCAACTGTCCTACCAAATAGCCTGTGCTTCCAATCCACATTAGTCAACTCCTCCCTCATCCTGTTGTAGTCTCCCTTGTTCAAGCATAATACGTTAGTTTTAGATCTATTTCATCCTCCATCTGAACACGAAATTCAATCATACTATGATCACTCTTTCCAAGAGGATCCCTGACTATAAGATCGTTAATCTTCACCTCAGACGGTTGAAGAAGTTTGGTATGGGCCTCCAAATTTTAAGAACTTTCTACAGGGGCTCAATTGAGAGCATCCGGACTGGCTGCATCACTGCCTGGTATGGAGACTGTACTTCCCTCAATCGCAGGACTCTGCAGAGTGGTGTGGACAGCCCAGCACACCTGTAGATGTGAACCTCCCACTATTCAGGACATTTACAAAGGCAGGTGTGTAAAAAGGGCTCGAAGAATCATTGGGGACCCAAGTCACCCCAACTACAAACTGTTCCAGCTGCTACCATCCGGAAAACGGTACCAAAGCATAAAAGCCAGGACCAACAGGCTCCGGGACAGCTTCTTCCACCAGGCCATCAGACTGATTAATTCACACTGACACTACTGTATTTCTACGTTATATTGACTATCCTGTTGTACATACTATTTGTTATAAATTACGATAAATTGCACATAGACGGAGACGTAACATAAAGATTTTTATTCTTTATGTATATGAAGGATGTAAGTAATAAAGTCAATTCAATTTGACTAATGAGCAGGTGTACAGGTATACCTAATAAAGTGGAAACTAAGTGTATGATTCAAGGTGATTAACTTTGCTTTTATCTGTTATTTGTAATGTTCAATTAAATGTTTTCCACTGTAATGTACAGTTGAGAAGTGTTACCATGATAATCATTAATATGGTTACTAAAATAAAATAATATAAATCATTTTCAGCAATAACGCAGGTTATTATAGAATCATTTTTCTAATTAATTCAGTTGGGCAAACAATAACAACTGGAGCTAGGTTAATGTACATTTATATGTGATGCTTTAATCTATCTTTTTTTTGGTTTTAATTCTATCAAATCAACGCAGATGGAGTTGGAGTGAGCAATTTGGTGAGGAGAAGTCAAGGCAGAGGAGTTTTGATGCCCGTCCAACTAACCTGGGTGTGAGGTTGGATCGATCTAAGTGCCAAGCCGATTTGGAGAGGCCAAGATCGGCTTCTTCAGCAGCAAAATCTAAGTCCGAAGCGAATTGTTGGGTGGCGTATTCTTGGCCCAGAGTGATTCACCGTGGCAGGGCTCGGGTTCTAATGAGAGGTATGATCCACTGTTTGTACAATTTAAATGCCAGCCCAGATAAACTGGAAAGACAGTGTGTCGAGAGTCAGGCCAATTTTGCTCGCTGTCCCGCGATGTTCGTTCCTCTCTCCGCGATGCAGAAGCTGTGAAACTTCCCCCAGCTGCTGTGCTTTGTGTCTGCAAACTTTGCGATGATTTGCCCTGCTCATACAATGAACTGATACCAAGGCTTTGGGCCTACTCTGGGGATTTGGATCTAAGAGCTCAATTCGGTTCGGATTGCCATTGTTGTTCGCTTCCGTTGTTTGCATCATTTTGTGAGGTTTTCTTCACTTTCTCTGCGCTTGGGGGATGGGCTTTTTAAAATCTGGGTTCTTTCGGGTTTCTTGCTTTGTTTCTGCCTGTAAGCAGACACATCTCAAGGCTATATAATTTATACATTCTTTGATAATAAATGTACTTTGTACTTTATTTCCTGTTAATAGTTGTTAATTTCCTCAGACCTTATTACTGAATATACTCTGTATTACTCCATTTTACTGGAGCGAAAAATTGCCTTGATTACAAAAATATATATCAAATTAAATGCAGAAACAACATTAATAATTATATTATCTAAATGGAATGTAAATTAAGTACTGAAATTGTTAACGTGATAGAATTTCACAGTTAATAGACCAAATTAATATTTCACAAACTTTGAGAAAAGTGGGATTCTACACTTTAACATGCAAGAAACATGTGGGTCTCTGACTTCTTACAGAGCAGAAATTTATGCTCCAGATGGAAAAATAACAGAATTGTCGGAGATGTATATATATTTATATACACAGAGAGAGAGAGAGAGCTTCTGAAACTGAAAATAAAGCGATTACAGCATCAGACAAGCAGCCTAGAACATCCTGGGATCTCTAATAATAAGTCAAACACTGATCCATGACATGCTACTTAATGTTTTGGTCATGGCAAACTGCTCAGAGATTCATTGGTGCTCAAAGCCTAATGTTTCAACATTGCTGAGTCTAGCCTGCTCCAAGAAAGGTCTTTACCTTGTATGAAGTTCTAAGGGATTACCAGTGGTTTTGGGGCAGGGGGTGTAGAAGCCTGGGTGGAAAAGAGTGGTAGATTTGAAGGTGCACAGGGAGAACAGGGCAGAAGTTGGCACGGGCAGTTGGGCCTGCAATGGCAGGTCGGCAATGTAGTTTTGGTGAGCTGGGGGACTGCAATCAGCAGCAGTTACAAGGAAATGGTCTTGATGACTGACTGGGTTGGGGAGGCTAATATTGGGGAAGCTGTGGTGGGACTTACTTGGTCGTCAGTACTTGAAGAGTCAGATCTGGTTAATGGTTGAGTCAGTCAGTGGGTGAGGTGAATGGAATGACCAGAAAGCTTGGGGTGCTCATAGGTGACTTCATTATGTGGAGCTTGAGGCCTCATGGAGTGTGAGTATGTAAGTACAATAAAGATCACTAATCTGCATCAGCAACCACTGTCAGGCTAGTTCCTGTTCCCTTACTCAGAACCTGAAAGAATTATTTTGAAATCCCATCACTGCCTAGAACATCCCTGGAAGTTAAATTTGCAGTGTAACTTCTTTTAAACTGTCAGCCTAGTCAGTTCTATGGTTGAGAAATGTATAAAGACCAGCTTAGCAAATGGAATATGTGTCTGCTTTCATAGGCAATAAAAGACTGGAGAAGAGCAGAGCTGTCAATCTAGTTAAGGTTTCAGAAATATCAAAAAATCCTAGACCAGACTCTACAGAAATAAAGACATTCTTCCCAGTGTTAAAACAAAAACATTTTTTTGTTTGGTGTGCCTCCTTGTATTGGAGAATCCCACTTTTACAACCTCCAACATTTACAGATGCATGGTTTTGAAACTTGTCTCGCAATAGTAGTGGACCTGTACAGATGCCTTATAATCATTCACACTAACTTGGTTTAAATATGACCTTAGCTCTCCTTGCATCCTGACTAACTGCACCAGATGGATAACAGACACTTTCAACTGTACATCAAAATAAAGTTCAATACACTCACGGAAATAAACATTCAGTCAGCTTCTGATAGTGTATGTCAACTGGAAGAGTATAATCCATAAACACAGGCTAAAAAGCGAACAGGTGCAAACAGAGACAGTATCACTCAAAGGAAAAGTACAATATGCCAATAATGAACAGCCTTGTTTTCCCTTGTGAAAATAAATCAAGTACTTAAAATATCTTGATATCATTATAAAAGGTATTTAACGTCAGGTTTTTAACCCAAATATTTAAAATATACTTGGGATTATATTCTCTTCATAGCTCATTATATCAATCATACCAGAAATGTCAGAAGTTTAATGCATGATCTGTGTTTGGCGAACTGATTGCTATAGTCAAGATTTGTATTACTGAATCTGTAATCCAGAGGCCTGTAATAATCATACAAGGGGATGTGTTTAAATGCTGCCAAGGCAGCGTAACAATTTTTAAAAAATCTGTAAGAGATGTTACCAGCATTAAATATTATGATGCTATCAAAATGTCATTCCTAATTAGACCACTAATGTCCTGGTCAGTTCATTTACATCCATTAGGAAAGGAAGCTTATTTTTCTCATTTGGTTTGGCCAGTGTGTGACTTAAGCCTCCTATTAACATGGCTGACTTGAAGAGAGGAGTGTTAAAAGTCGACCACATTGATATGGAACGAGCAAGCCCTTCTGGTGGTTCGCCTCATCATCTTTTCCACTCAACCGAACTCGTCTTGCTTCCCGCTCCCAGTGTCTGAAAACAAATATTTACAAGTTGGCACACTTGATACTCACCACACCCCATTCTCACCTGCCCCCAGCTGTCCCCTCCTGCTGTTGACTTAGGAATATCAACCAAAAAGTATGTACCCCAATGGTGGTTGAGAAGACCTGTAAAAATGGAGCAACCTCCGGAACTCTTAACAAAGAATGGTCACTTGAATGAAATAATGCACTTGACATTGCATTCCACAAAATATTTGGGGGGGGGGCTAAAATAAAAGTGATGCATAATTTTTCTAGGTTTGGTCCGTGTGCTGCTAAGTGGGATGGGCATTTGCTAGTCATCGTGCACATAGTGGACTGAGATTCTGCTTCTGTGAAGTATGATTGTATGAATCAAAATCCTACGTAATATTGTTGCAGAAAGGCATGTGGTAATTGGCCTAGAATTACAAGACTGTTGGGCTTTCCCACTAATTATTGTAGATGAAAACTGCAGTTTCTGGTGTTGTAGTTTAAATTCTAGAGAAGGTGGGGGAGAGATAGATAGAAGAAAGAGAATATCACTGACAGAGTGATTTTACGGGGGAATTAGTTGTAGAGGTGAACTGGTTGATAGGGGCAGTTAGAGGGGCATTAAGTTGCACTTAATAGCAATAATAGGTTCTATATAAATGAAAGTTCTTTTTACCACAGAGGTTAACAAGCTTCCTTGCCAAAATCTGAGTTAGGCTTCATAGTTTAACTATATAATACCACTTAACCCAAGTAAAACTTGTCTCATTAGATACCATTCATTAATAAATCAATGTAAATTTTAAAAATTTCAACTATTTTGGGTAATGAACCTGGCCAGGTGACCGGCTTTTCAAAGGGTGAGCAGTTTGGGAACAATGATCACAACTCCTTCTGTTCTAAGATAGCTATATATAAGGGTAAGTATAGACCTTGTGAGAGAGTATTAAAATGGACCAGGGCAAATTACGAGAGCATTAAACAGGAACTAGGGAGAGTTAATTGGGAAGAGTTGTCTTTGGCAAGTCCACACCTGACAATGGGAAGGGTACTTAAAGACCAGCTGCATAGAGTACAGGAAACGTACGTTCCAGCCAAAAGGAAGAACAAGGATGACAAGGTAAAGAGAACTTTGCATGTTGAGGGAGGTGATGAATTTAGTCAACAAAAAGGAAAAGTATGCAAGGCTTAGGAAGCTAGAATCAAACAGAGCCTTGGAGCTTTATAAAGAAGTCAGAAAATAACTCAAGAAGGGAACGAGGAAAAACATCGAAAACGCTGGAGGAACTCAGCAGGTCAGGCAGCACCAGTGGGAATGAATAAACAGTGGACATTTCAGTGCCCGAATGCAGGGTCTCGACCCGAAATGTCAACTCTTTATTCATTTCCATAGATGTTGCCTGATCTGTTGAATTCCTCCAGCATTTTGTTTGCTTTGCCTTGGATTTTCAGCATCTGCCGATTTCCTCATGTTATTACGGAATGAAGAAAGCTAAGAGTAGCCATGAAAAGTTCTTGGCAACACACATCAAAGTTGCTGGTGAACGCAGCAGGCCAGGCAACATCTGTAGGAAGATGTACAGTCGACGTTTCGGGCCGAGACCCTTCGTCAGGCCTAACTGAAGGAAGAGCTAGTAAGAGATTTGAAAGTGGGAGGAGGAGGGGGAGATCCAAAATGATAGGAGAAGACTGTACCTCTTCCTAGAGATGCTGCCCGGCCTGCTGCGTTCACCAGCAACTTTGATGTGTGCTGCTTGAATTTCCAGCATCTGCAGATTTCCTCGTGTAAAAGTTCTTGGCAAGTAGGATTAAAGAGGTATTCTATACATACATAGGGAGCAAGAGGACAACTAGGGAGAGGGTATGATCACTCAAGATTGAAGGGGGAACATTTGTTTGTGTGCAGAGGATATGTATAAAGTTCTTAATGAGCATTTTACATCAGTATTTACCAAGGAGAAGGATGTGGAGGACAGGGAGATCAGTGCCAATCATAGTAATATGCTAGAGCATTTTGAAGTAAAGGCATAAGTAATATTAGGTCTTTTAAAGAGCATTAAAGTGGATTAGTCCCTGGGAACTTATGGGATATACCCCAGGTAATTGAGAAAGTAAAGTAAAGAGATTGGGGCCTTGATCAATATCTTTGTGTCCTGTCTAGCCACAGTTGAGGTCCCATAGGACTGGTGAGTGGCTAATGCTGCTCCACTGTTCAAGAAAGGAACCAGGGATAATCCAGGAAACTCTAGACTGCTGAGTTCCATGACAGCAGTGGTCGGGAAGTTACTGGAGAAAATTCTTACGGATAGGATTTATGTGGATTTGGAAAACCATGGTGCAATTAGATTGGGCCAGCATGGCTTTTGTGGGGCAAGTCGTGTCTTACTAACTTGATTGAGTTTTTTGAAGAGGTAACGAGGGTGATTGATGAAGGTAGAGCTGTGGATGTTAGTCTACATGGATTTTTGTAAGGTGTGTGACAAGATCCCTCTTGGGAGGTTCGTCCAGAAGATTAAGATGCATGGGATTAGCTGTTTGGATTCAGAACTGACATTCCCATAGAAGACAGAGGGTGGTGGTCGAAGGGATTTTTTTCCAGCTGGGGGTCTGTGATTAGTGGTGTTCTGCAGGAATCTGTACTGGGACCTCCACTGCTTATGATTTATATAAATGGCCTGGATGAAAATGCAGGTGGGTTGATTAGTTAGTTTGCAGTTGATACAAAGGTTGGTGATGTTGAAGATAGTGTAGATGACTGGCGAAGAAAACAGCGGGATATAGATCAGTTGCAGGAATGAGGAATGAGATATACCAACTAGTGGAGTGGTGCCACAGCGACAACCTGGCAATCAACGTCAGTTAAACAAAAGAGCTGATTGTGGACTTCAGGAAGGGTAAGACGAAGGAGCACACACCAATCCTCATAGAGGGATCAGAAGTGGAGAGAGTGAGCAGCTTCAAGTTCCTCGGTGTCAAGATCTCTGAGGATCTAACTTGGTCCCACCATATCGATGTAGTTATAAAGAAGGCAAGACAGCGGCTATACTTTATTAGGAGTTTGAAGGGATTTGGCATGTTAACAAGTACACTCATGAACTTCTATAGTTGTACCATGGAGAGCATTCTGACAGGCTGCATCACTGTCTGGTATGGAGGGGCTACTGCACGGACCGAAAGAAGCTGCAGAAGGTTGTAAATCTAGTCAACTCCATCTTGGGGCTACAAAGTACCCAGGACATCTTTAAGGAGCTGTGTCTCAGAAAGGTAGTGTCCATTATTAAGGACCTCCAGCACCCAGGGCATGCCCTTTTCTCACTGTTACCATCAGGTAGGAGGTACAGAAGCCTGAAGTCACACACTCAGCGATTCAGGAACAGCTTCTTCCCCTCTGCCATCCGATTCCTAAATGAACATTGAAGCTTTGGACACTACCTCACTTGTTTTAATATACAGTATTTCTGTTTTCGCACATTTTTAAAAATCTATTCAATAGAAATAATTGATTTACTTGTTTATTTATTATTGTTTTATGTTATTTATTATTTTTTTCTCTGCTAGATTACGTATTGCATTGGACTGCTGCTGCTAAGTTAACAAATTTCACGTCACATGTCGGTGATAATAAACCTGATTCTGATTCTGATGCAGATATGGGCGGAGAAATGGCAGATGGAGTTTAACCCAGCTAAATGTGAAGGGTTGTACTTTGGTAGGTCAAATGTAAAAAGACAGTACACTGTTAAGCACAAGAACCCTGATGAGCAGAGGGATCTTGGGATCCAAGCTCATAGCTCCCCAAAAGTAGCTGCATAAGTTGATACAGTGGTTAAGAAGGCATAAGCTGTGTTTACCTTCAATAGTTGAAGCTCTGAGTTCAAGAGTCAGTAAGTTATGTTGCAGCTTTAAAAGCTCTAGTTAGGCCACATCTGGAGTATTGTATACATTTCTGGTCACCTGACTATAGGAAAGATGTCAAGGCTTTGTAGAGAATGCTGAAGAGATTTACTAGGATGCTACCTGGATTAGAGCACATGTGCTATGGTGAGAAGGTGGACAAACCTGGGTTGTTTTCTCTGGAGCAGCTGAGGCTGAGGGAAGATCTGATAGAAGTTTATAACATAGATAGAGAAGAAGGACTGTATCTTTTTCCAGGGTTGAAATATCTAATACCAGAGGTGAGAGGGGTTAATTTTAAAGGACATGTGAGAGACAAGACTTTTTTACACAGACAGTGGTGAGTGCATAGAATGCACTGCCTGGGGTGGTATTTGAGACAGATACATTAGGGACTTTTAAGAGACATTTAGATAGGCTCACAAATGTATGGAAAATGGAAGGATATGGATTTTGTACAGGCAGGGGAGATTGATTTATTTGGTGATTTGATTACTAATTTATTTGGTCCAGCACAACATTGTGGGCCAAAAGGCCTGCTCCTGTACTGTACCGTTCTGTGTTCTATTTTTAAAATAAAATTTATCAAAGCTTGCAAACAGCTTCATTTTCTAATTCACCAAACAAATCAGAGTTTCAAAGCATCACAAAATGATTTTTTTTAACACAGGAAATAACCATGTCTTGCCATTTAACAAGTCAGTATCAGATATCATTTTACCCCTTTTCCTTCATGCATTTACATTAGTTATTAAATTAACTGATACAAAAAGCAAGGTAAATATTGAAAGGAGAACATTAGTCCAGATCAGAAATGGTATCGTTCTGCCTTTTCTGCTGTTTTAGGAGTTTCTCAACCCTAATTGAAACAGGGTGAGTTGAAAGGCTGTTACTGCGTTAGTTGGTTTTAGTTTGCATCCCTTTAATAAGATAACCAACAAAATCTGTTGAAAAGCACATGTTGCTGAAGTTTCTGCCTGGGGCAGCACAGGAGTGCAGTGCAGACCCTACCTCCTGCCTTCGGACGGAGATCACAGATTAAAGCATCAGAGCTCTTTGTCACTCATCTGATGTTTCAACTAACTGATTTTCATCGGTTCCGGTGCTAAGTGGAAGTGCCACGTGGATGCAAGACATATCTAAGAGATGAAAACTGATATTGTTCAGCATATCTCATCTAAAGAATTTGTTTGGATAGCTAATCAACATTCCCTTACCATTAACCATTCGGGCTTTAAATAGTGGTGAATTTAGTAAAGGTAGCCGATCAATGATCACTCCATTAACTGTGCAAACTTTAAATAATTGCGAATTTAGTAATAGGAGAGGAAACAGGAAGACATGCTCAGAAGTTGGAGTTCAGACCATCTCTCACAGAGAGTGGGTGCTGCATGTGACGTTAGTGTCTAGTTGGGTGAGCACCCCGCACCCGAGAACTGTGTAACTGGCAACATAGTTATTAATTGGTAAGGTAGTTCGCCAAGTTTTCTTTCACACTTCTGCAGTTTCTTGCACAGTTCCCAATGGTAATGCCTTTAAGGAGGCTGCAGCTCCACATCACTGACACTGTGAAGTGTTAGAAGGCTGACCGAGGTGTAAAGAATCTTCCTCCATGGCAGGCTACAGCGAGGACAACCATAGAGGACAGGTAAAGTGAGGGGGAGGGGAGACATGTGTCCGGAAAACTCCATCCATCACGTCATAATCTCATGCACAGTTCAAGTCCTACGCCATGAGCCCCACACACTGTGAAGCCTAGGTTCCTTAAGCGTGCATCTGTTCATAAAAGGGAAGCTATTAGTCAGGGGGGTGCCCAGCAATAGGGATAAGCTGATGAATAGAAACTGGAGCAGTCTGATGCAGAAAGCAATATATTATGGAATTATACCTCCTTGCCAATCTTCAGTGGGGAACGCTCTTTGTTCTTCTGTAAGCTATAAACACAGATCATGATTGTACCATTATCGTCCAACTTCTATCAGAAAACATGGATATAGGCACTGCTCACCCAATGACATCATTAACTGTGGAAATGACACCAGGCAAATGTCAACAATACCAAGGGCATTCAAGCCTGTAAATGCCTGAGCCAATTACCTAACAGTAAACAAATTGATCGCCAGAACCAGGGCATTAAATGGCCTTTATATGTCACAAGCTTGCAAAAACAGAGGAAATGACTCCAATTTCTAGGTAAAGGTGCTTCACTTTTTTAAAAAAAGTCTGACTATAAAATGTTCTTCAAACAAAATAATTTCTGTCTGCAATTAAATTAATGCATTAGAAGAACATATAAAAGAGATGCTTGGATATTTTGAAGATGTGGGTGGTCTGTGCAGATTGGTGTTCCAAGCATATCAGCCCACAGATAAAAACAAACCAGAATTGACCTGTTGTTCAAGACTTTAAAGCATAAAGCTTAACATATGTACAAATTAAATTACATACTGTATATAAGTTTTCACAAGCTACTGAACCTCTTTACTTCCTATATTGTTATTGGCCCTGCTTACAATTCGTTTTTGGATTTCCTGTTTAATCCTGAAAGGCCTGTTCTCATTGTTTACGTCTCTTAGGAGAAACAAATGGCTTAACCTTTTAAATGCTGACACAAATATTATTTCATTTAACTTAATATTCCAAAGTTTAACTTAATATCTTAAAGTAACTTAAGATTTCTCTCACTTAAATCCAATAAGCATCCTTTTTTTCGTAAACATGTTCAATCAAAATATTTAAAATGTTCTGCCGAGAAAGATGCTCAATTTCTGACCTAATTAAAGAGTTTGAAATGCTGGGTGTCCTGTGAAGTATCTATGTCGAGATGAAATGGTAAACAACAATCATTCAGACCTTTATACCATGAAAAGTAATCGGAAAATTCCTGAAAGCGGCTTCCTGCAGGGGACTCCTCTGACACTAACCAGCTCCCACTGACTGGAAATAGCCACTTGAGAAACTATCACTTCCTTTACTTATCAACTTCTGAAGAAACAAACCTACATAAAGAAAAATTACTTAAATGCCTGATCTAGCTCCTTACACTTAAACTGTGTACACTGCTGTTTACACTTTACACAAACAATGGCACGTCTTTCATGTAATGCATAGACTGAGGGCTGCAGGATTCATGCTCTCAACTTCAATTTATTCAGGAGATTTTGTGTGTGTGCTCTGCTCACTTTGAAGGATTCCAACTAGTAACAACTGATTTTCTCAAGTGCAATTCATTATTTGAAAACATGGTTTCAATTTCAGTTACCTGCATTTCAAAATACTTGCTCTGAAATACTTTTATTTTCCCCATTTCCAATTCTGATTCATAGATGCGTGATTCTACAGTGGCAATATTTTTAGCCAAGTGACAATCTCTATGTGTAAACCTAACAGCAAACATTGCCAAACCTTTCAGTGTGAGGGATAATTGTCGTCAAGCCTGCTCTTGCCCTCATTTGCACACATGGAATCCTTCCAGTTTAGGTTACTAATTATACATCAGAAACAGGAACCCAGCTAATTTGCTTCTCCATTGCAAACAAGACCAATTTGTGAGAACGAAGGCAGCATGGTAGTGTAGTGGTTAACACAACACTTTACAGTACAGGTGACCTGGGTTCAATTCCCACTGCTGCCTGTAAGGAGTTTGTAGGGTTTCCCTGTGGTCGCATGGGATTCCTCCGGGTGCTCTGGTTTCCTCCCACAGTCCAAAGATGTATCGGTTGGTAGATTAATTGGTCATTGTAAATTGTCCCATGGTTAGGCCAGGGTTAAGTCGTGGGTTGCTGGGCGGCAGGGCTCGAAGGGCCAGAAGGCCACGTTCTGCGCTGTATCTCAATAAACAAACAAACAAACAAATTGAATATCACTTACTAAACTAGGAAAAGTATAAATAAATTGTTACTATACCTGGGAGGGGTGGACGATCTTTAGCATCCCTGGATGGTAAATGTGGTGATATCATGTGTCACATGTCAGAACGTGATTGGAGCAAATTGTGAGCATGCGCAGAACTGAAAGCATGATCGAGAAGCTTGTATGTTAGATGTGGTTGCTGTTTGCTGTTAAGTAAAAGTTCTAGTTATGTTCTTCCAGAATATGTGTCTCTATGAGTAACCCACGGTATGTATAAAGAACACAACAGTAGAACTAGTACAGGTAAAAGGGCTGGTGTTGCTTCTCCTGTCTGTCCCTGTCCCACTAGGGAAGAAGACATGCCACATCCACGTTAGGACCACCGGGCTCAAAACCAGTTATTTCATCAGGCTGATCAACACCTCTACTCATCAATGCACCCAACCACCCCACCACCCCATCACCCCATCACCACCACATACACATCACCTAGGGTCACTTCGCGTACATACAATCAGTCTATGTGTAAAACAATTACTTGTACATTGTGTTTTATAGGATTGCGTTTATATTTATAATTATTGCATTTCTTTGCTCTTTTATGTTTATTGTGTTTTATTATTTTGCATCAGGCCCAGAGTAACAGTAACTTCGGTCTCCTTTGCATTCTTGTACTGAAAATGACTATAAACAATCTTGAATCTTGAATTGAATGGGAAGTATGGGGAACCTGTGTTTGGTGATGAAATCTTGCTGAAGATGACAGGAATAATGGAGGCTGATGCAATGATTGTAGCGAGTGCTGTGCTGGAAGAGGGAGTCCATCCTCACTTTCAGTGAGATGAGCGGCAGTGACATCAAAAGTGTAGGAAATAGAGCAGATGCAGTTGAAGCCCTGAGATCATGACTGAGAGGAAGCCATGATAAACCATGCCTGTTCTCTAACTTCTCCAATCTTTTGATAAAAGGACCCTGACCTGAAACATTGCTTCTCTTTTCCTGATTATGCCATGTGTCCCGCTGGCTAAGCCATCATTCTCCTGCAGAGGAAACAGACACAAACAAACAAAGCCTCGAGTTGCATTTAAAAATGCCGCCTCCACAACCATTAATTTGCTTGTTCACTCTACTGCTTCTGACTGAGCTACATAATTTTTCAGCATTTTCTCCTTTTGTAGTATTCATACTCCCATCACATCAAAGATTCATTATCTCACCACAACACTGGGTTGATAAGAATGGCAATGGCAAATAAATTGAGCAACATCACACGTTGCAAACACTCAGTAACTTAATGCACAGAAGGCAAAACTTGCAACACCATAAAAAATGCAGTCTGTACAGAAGACGAGAAAGTGTAGATGTTATAGCTGTGAAACTAAGGGAAGGTGATAAATTCCATCGATTCTATTCAAAAGTCATTCTGGAAAAGTAGAAGCTTCACCTGGAAGCAGAAAAGAGAGAACGTCTGCCCATTCTATTCTTTCTTCCAATGTGAGGGACTTACTTGTGCTTTGCTTTAAACTTGCAGACTGTACTCCCCACTCATGGTACAGATTACACAAATTATACTGTATGTGCGCTTTCCTGAACAATCTAAAGTTCACAAGCATGCTTGCAAATACCAATGGCTCATGACCGATCCCTATGTCGCTCCAAATTTGACATCATATAACCCTGAGATTCAATCATGAGTTTGAGCTGCAATTTTATGTCCAAATCCATTTCAAAATCATTCCTGAATGCTTGGTTTTACATGTTTGTATCTACTTATTTTACACTAAAACCTGACTTCCATTGCTGTACTTCCTTTAATGACAGTTTTTTCAATTTATCTGCCGTTATTTGATTGAAGTGATCATTTCGGTCCAATATCCATGAAGAATTGTGAAGAAGTGATGAAGGAGGGGGATTTTGAGAACCTGGAGGGAAGGTTTTCTTGAATGATAATGACGAGATTAGTCTTAGATTATAGTAGAAATTTGATAAGGTGATAAGTTGGGCAGAGAAATGGTGGATGGAATTTAATCCTGATTAAATATGAGATCCTGTATTTTGGGGGGGGGACTACAAAAGGAGGGCAAACAGTAAATAATAGTAGGTCCCACAGGAGAACACTTGAGAGAAATATATATATATATAAGACCATAAAACATAGGAGCAGAATTAGGCCATTCAGCCTATCAAGTCTGCTCTGCCATTCCACCATGGCTGATCCCAGATCTCACACAACCCCAGGCACCTGCCTTCTCACTATATCCTTTGATGCCCTGACTGATCAGGAACTGATCAACTTCCACCTTAAATGTACCCACAGACTTGGCCTCCTCCGCAGTCTGCGACGTAGCATTCCATAGATTCACCACTCTCTAGCTACATTCCTCCTTACCTCTGTTCTAAAAAGTCACCCCTCAATTTTGAGGCTGTGCTCACTAATTCTGGATACCCCCACCATAGGAAACAATCTCTTCACATCCAGTCCTTTCAACATTCAATAAGTTTCAATGAGTTCCCCATGCAATCTTCTAAATTTCAATGAGTACAGGCCCAAAGCTGCCAAACTTAATGCCTTCATTCCTGGAATTATCCTTGTGAACCTCTTCGGGATTCTCTCCAATGACAACATATCCTTTTTGAAATATGGAGCCCAAAACTGTTGACAATACTCTAAGTGCAGCCTGACTAGTGTCTTATAAAGGTTCAGCATTACCTCCTTGCTTTTATATTCTATTCCCCTTGAATATAAATGCCAACATTGCATTTGCCTTCTTTACCACAGGCGCAACCTGTAAATTAACCTTCTGGGAATCTTGCACGAGGACTCCTAAGTCCCTCTGCACCCCTTACGTTTGAACCTTCTCCCCATTTAAATAATAGTCTGCAATATTTACCTTTTACCAAAATGCATTAGCATACATTTCCCAACAGTATTCCATCTGCCACTTTTTTGCCCATTCTTCCAATTTCTCTAAGTCCTACTGGAGTAGTATTGCTTCCTCAGTACTACCTACACCCCTACCTATCTTTGTATCATCTGCAGACTTTGCCACAAAGCCATCAATTCCATTATCTAAATCATTGACAAACAATGTAAAAAGTAGCTGTCCCAATACTGACCCCTGAGGAACACCACTAGTCACTGACAGCCAACCCTTTATTCCCACTTGCTGCCTCCTGTCCGTCAGCTATTCCTCTATCCATGCCAGTATCTTTCCTGTAATGCCAAAGGATTTTATCTTGTGAAGCAGCCTCATGTGTGGCACCTTATCAAATGCCTTCTGAAAATCCAAGTAAATGACACCCACTGCCTCTCCTTTGTCCACGCTGCTTGCTGCTTCCAGGAAGAACTCCAACAAATTTGTCAGGCAAGATTTCCATTACGGAAACCATGCTGACTTGACTTATTCTATCATTAGTCTCCAAGAACCCAGAGAGGCCGCACTACTTCCTTTACACAGAGGATATGAGCACCTGAATGAGCTATCAGAAGTGGTTGAGGCAGGTACATTTATAATACCTAAGAGGCATTTGGATAGGTACATGGAGGGTTAAGGGCCAAACGCACGCAATTGGGACTAGCGTGGAGAACGCTGTGGTCAACATGGACAAGTTTGGCCACAGGGCTGTCTCTAAGCTGTATTACTCATAGACGATGAGATTCATCAGGACGTGATGCAGTACAGAGAGCGTCAGTTATGAGGAGGCATCAGATCTGCTGGGTTTGTTTTCCTGCGTGGAGAGGAGGCCAAGGGTAGACCTGATTGAAGTGAACAAAATTACGAAGGGCGTAGGCAATAATAAACTTTTCCTCAAGGTGGAGTTTCCTAAAGCCTAAGTAGATAAACTTAAAGCATAGGAAAGGCATTCAGAGGGACCTAAAAAGATTCCTCCACCTAGACGGTAGTTGGATTTTGGAACACGCTGTCAGAGAGCATGCTGGAAGCAGACTCTCACAAGGTTTAACACATACCCAGACAAGCACTCTGTTCACAAAGGTATAGAAGGCTACAGGCTAGTTGTGGTGAATGGGATTAGTATAAACGAGTACTTGATGTTCGTCATAGATATGATGGGCTGAAGGGCCTGTAGAACTCCATGACTGAGCATTGAGTACTGCAGCTTCCATGATTTGGACAGAGGCAAATTGCCCCCTTAAAATAACTTACTGAGCAACCCATTTTCTGAGAACAGGACAGAGATCCTGAATGTCCCCGTTAACATGAGAAGAAAGCAAACACAACTCTTTTTCTATCTCAGCTTCCAAATCACAATCTGCTTTGGCTTAGTGGAGTTAAAGTTTCCTGCCACTTACTTTAAAATATAACTATGTTCTGCTTCTATTTGCATGCTCAAGCATTGTAGTGTGTATTATACATTCTTGGATACCAATCCACATCACAGATCTTGACTCACCTGCTATATGTTGCAGCTTTTACTTTTATCTATTTACTTAGAGATACAGCACTGTAATAGCCTCTTCCAGCCCAATGAGCCCATGCTGCACAATTGCACCCATGTGACCAATTACTTTCTTTCTTTTCAAATCTTTTTTTATTATTATTATCCAAAATTAACATAAGTACATTTAAGTAAGCAACACTTACAATGTCTCCAGAAAAAAAACATTATTTTAAAGATTGAAAAAATTTTGGTGATTAAAAAAAACCCCTACTAAGCAAGAAAAAGTGGGGGAAAAAAACCATTAGGTGTACAACCCCGGAGCAATGCGTCATACAAAAAGCTTCTAAAGATAAACATCAAACCGCCAGGAAGAAAGAAAAATGTACCAAAAATTTACAATTCCATCGTGGAGGAAATCTATCAATTAACTCAAATGATAATAACGAGCAAATTAACCCCATCTTTTCTCAAAATCAAACAAAGGTTCAAAGGTTCGACTTCTAATTTTCTCCAAACTAAGACATAGCATCACTTGAGAGAACCACTGTGACAAAGTGGGAGCTGATGTATCCTTCCACTTCAACAAAATGGCCCTCCTATCTATCAATGTAACAAATGCAATAACATGTTGGTCAGACAGAAATACCACAGATACTTTGAGGAATTATTCCAAAAAGCACAGTTAATTTGTTAGGTTGTAAATTAATTTTAAGTGCTTCAGAAATTGTCGAAAAAACTGACTTCCAGAACTGTTCTAGTATAGAACAAGACCAAAATATATGTGTCAGTGTAGCTGTCTCAGTTTTACATCTATCACAATAACTATCAACATTAGGGAATATTTTAGACAATCTCTCCTTCGTCAAATGGTAACGATGTAAATTTTAAATTGAATCAGTGAATGACTAGCACAGATCAAAGAAGAGTTAACCAGCTTCAGAATCTGTGTCCAATCCTCCGTCATAAAAGTCAAATTGAGTTCCTTTTCCCAATCTTGTTTAATCTTAAATAAAGGACACTTATCCCATTGTAATAGTAAATTATGTATTCTACCAATAGAACTGTTCATGGAAGGGTTCATACCCATAATAGTATCTAACAGGTCAGCATCCAATATGTGAGGAAAATTACTTAAATATTTTTGGAAGAAATGTCTAATGAAGGTATTGTAAAAAGTGTGAGTATGAAAGAGAATATTTATCAATTAATTGTTCAAAAGACATCAGTCTATCTTTTTTAAATAAATCCAAAAAAGAATTAATACCTTTACTTTCCCAAAGTAAAAATATTGGATCACTCAAAGAAGGCTTAAAAAAGTAATTTTGATAAATTAAACTCGAAGTTTAAATTTTTTAGGATTAAAAAACTTGCGGAACTGGAGCCAAGTTTGTAAAGAATCCTTAATCACAGGGTATAAGTTTAAGTTAGCAACTTTAGCTAATTGTATAGGTAAAGCAGCTCCCAATAATGAGGTTAAATAAAACTTTTTCACAGCTTTCAATTCCAAGTCTACCCAAATTGGCCGATTGTTCTTATCAACCCAATATAACCAAAAGGACATGTATCGCATATTAACAGCCCAGTAGTACATTCTTAAATTAAGCAAAGCGAGACCTCCACCCTTTTTCAACTTTTGTAAGTGACATTTACTAATTCTTGGTGTTTTAGTATTCCAAATAAAAGATCATGTGACCAATTACTACTAACCCTTACGTCTTTGGAATGTGGGAGGAAACGGGAACACCTGGAGGAAACCCACGCGGTCACGGGGAGAACATCCAAACACCTTACAGGCAGCAGTGTAGTTGAATCCGAGGCGCTGGCACTGTAATCGTGTTATGTTAACTCCACGCCACCGTGCTGCCCCAAATACTATTTTACCATAATACAAATCAAAAGTTCTGGAAAACCTCAGTTAAAGTGGCACCTGCGGAAAGAGAAACAATATTATCATATCAGGTCAGGCATACCTCATCAGAACTGAAAGAAAGAACAAGCTAGTTTTAAGTTGCAGATGTTGTGATTTTGGAATGAATTGGGATAAAGAGAGCACTTTGAAAAAGGTTGACTTAGTGAAAAGATGTTAATGAAGCTACTTGGTGTGGCAGATTAAAGATGTTAGTTAGAGAGAGAGGAAACAAACAAAGTACTATGTAAAGGCTGCAAAATGTGTTCGCATGACTTAGAGCAGAAATAGCCAAGCAGAGAAAGCAAGTTGTGGTTGTTGATTCAGTATTGTACCTGGAAGGATACAAGCTTTAGCTTTTTCAGACTTCCAGTATCTGGGGTGTTTCAAACTTTATTTTTAGAAATTGGAATCCTGGGCATTCATGAATTCCAACAGTCGGAATTGAAATAAACTACTTGCAAAAATTGCACAAGAGACTCTGCAAAGAAACTAGACAAAAAGAGGCTGACTAATGAAATAGAAACAAAAGGCAATAACAACCACTGTCAATAGCTTTAAATTCTAAGGTCTGTCTTTCATCTAAGCCAAAGTGATTGTAGGAGACTTGCTATACTCTTAACTTAGTGAATATAAAATTATTTGCCGTGCCTTGCACCCTGGACATTCCTAATCCACATGCTTCAGCTGTTGGTAATTTTTTTTCCTAAATCTTTCTGCTGATCACTAACCATTCAATTTTGGCTTAAAGTCCAAACCTGCAAAAGTTTAAAGTTGCTGGGTGTCAGCATCTCAGAGGATCTATCCTGGGCCTAATCCTTTGATGCAATCACAAAGAAGGCAGGTTAGCTACACTAGGAGTTTGAGGAGATTTAATATGTCACCAAATTTCTATACAAGTACGGTGGAAAGCATTCTGACAGGCTCTATCACCGTCTGGTATGGAGGTACCAATGCACAGGGTCAATAAAAGCTGCAGAGGGCTGTAGACTCAGTCTGCCACCAACAAGGACTTCTTCAAACTACAGTGCTTCAGGAAGGCAACATCTACCAGTCAGGACCCTCACCGTCCAGGACATGCCTTCGTCTTGTTACTACTACTGGGGAGGAAGTACATGAGCTTAAAGACTCCATGATTCAGAAACAGCTTCTTCCCCTCTGCCATCAGATCTCTGAACAGTCCATGAACCCATGAACACTACATGTTATTCCACTTTTTTTGCACTTGCAAGTAAATTGCCAAGATCGGAGAACAACTCAGCCTATCCATTAATGACCCGAGCTACACATCTTCCAAATTATTTCCACAATTTATTTATTTTTGTCATTTATGGTCATTTTTATGTCTTTGCACTATTCTGCTGCTGCAAATCAACAAATTTTAAATCATACACATCAATGATAATATATCTGATTCTGATTCAGATACTGAGCAATCCTGTGCCCTGGTAGTTACTGACACCAACAACTCTGTGTTGTCTCAGCACAAAACCCAGCAAGCCATCAGCTCCTTCGGGAATGAACATTGGAAACATACGCAGAAGAAATTTAAGAAAAGGAAGAATTGAAACAAGATAATATCTTCAGACTAAGTTGTGATTGACCCACTTCAGGTAGTTCTATTTTTCTCCCCATTTCTCCCATCTTGAGATATACTTGCCAAACATTTAGCTAATTCTAGCATAGTAAATCTTCACCCTTTCATTTCATGCAGGGTTTTGTGCTAGAAATTACAACGTGGAGCTGAATTTCTGAATGTACACAGATCCACATCAGGAGAATTAAAGATGAAAACTTAACACTATGTGAATTCTTACAGCAAGTGACTGATAATATTTTGGCATGGCATTACTTGATCGGCAAAATGATCTACACTTCTGGAGAAGTTACTGAATAGCAGATGGTATGCATAACTTTTGTTTGGTTTTCCTTTCTATGCCTCAGGTTCATAAATTGATTGTATTGACCTTACCCACAAATAATGTCCCATCTTAGATCAGTCGGGGGAGTGTTAGTTATTAGTTTTGGGCCATATCATAATACACAAAGTATTTTCTGCCTTATCCCCAGGAGTTCAAGGAAAGATTATTCTTAGTCAATTAATTTTGTCAAGAAAATTAAGCAGACCTAAGGTAAGAAAATTTTTGAATACATGGATTTCTGCCACATCCAGGGCATTTATTTCAGATGCTTCTTGTAATTGAGACAGAGCAATGACGTTTTGATAATTTGTTCCTACTTCACACGAAGAACCCCAAAAACTCTGAGGAAACAGCATTTTAAATATTCCACAATAGGAAGAGAATACTAATGTCACCAGAGACATTAATAATGTAAGTGCTTGAAAGCAACAAAAAAATCAGAACTTATAAGAAAAAGAAATAGACTAAATGTTTATCTCCAAATTCCAGAGCTATCATTGTGATCAGTTCAGGAGTCAGAATTCCTCGTACAGGTTACCCCATTCCTGCTGCCATTAATCCAGGTTGAATAGCACATGAATGCATTATGTCTTAATAGTTAACATATCACTGACTTACACAATTTACATATCTAAGCACAATTGTTCTCATTTGGGTGTCTCACTGAACATCATTTGTACTATATATTTTGGGAGTAGAACAATACAATGCATAAACTGAAATAATCTAGAATATGGATTTACTTTCAAGGAATCTACAACTTAGGTTCTCTGTGTTATTTATTATTGTGATAGAAAAGAGTTTGCTGATTGCAAAGGTTCTAAATTCAAAGGTCTTAAGCCCTATTGGATATAAACAGCCACAAATACTCTCACAAAAAGGAGATTATACTGTAACTACCTAATCTTCAAAGACTAGTTCAAAACTCACAGAGGATTTCTATCTTAAAAGTTTAGTTCCCAATTACAAACCGTTTCTAAAGCAAAAAGCATTTCTTAACCTCAAAAGGTTTCCAAACCGCAGATATAATTCCTACAAACTAAAAAAAAACTCATGATGCGGACAAGAAAGTCATCTAACACAGCAATTGAAGCTAGATGAATGGATTCTATTCATCCCACTTTCCTATCATTCTCCTTGATGTTCCACAGCCATTACTAATAAGCCTGAACTGCTTTCTATATTTATACCATTTTTCTACCACTTGGGTGACTTCTCACGCATATGATATTTCCTCAGCTGTCCTTTCAACAGAAATGGTCTAAAAACCTTTTGGAGACATAGTTCTTTAGGTGCCTACCATTAATGCTATAAAACTGTGAAGCTAACTTCTTGACAACATAATATCTATCAACTGTAAACACATATTTATTGATATGCTAAATAATATTATTCCTCTGTTCTGCAAGCTTCCTTGAACCAAGCAATTTAAGAGTCAGCTTGTCTGTTTAAAACAACCTGAATTAAACAACCCATTGTCTTATATTGCATCTTGAGCAGTAATAAAACAGGTGTAGTGTGCTAAAGCTTACTTCTCCCAGACAGAATGTCTACACCTACAATGCTTGTTTGCAAAGCTGGTCTTTAGACAATACTTGTTTTAACCTCAAAGTGATTAGCGCTTACTGCTCCATTTACACTTCAAGAGCTAAACACTGACTTCCTTTTATGACGAGAAGTCAAACAATGTTGTTGGAAGTTTACTTACATCTGTTTTTGATCTTACAAGTGGCAAATGCTGTGTTTAGAAAGCAAGATTAGCAAACAACCAAGAAAGAGAAAGAGACCTACCGTCCAAGAAATGAATATCCGTCACATTATTGTTTGTTTTTTCTTGTATTTGCACAGTTTGCCTTCTTTTGCACATTGGTTGCTTTGTCAATCTTTGTGTGTGGTTTTTCATTGATTCTATTGTATTCCCTTGTTTTACCTTGAATTCCTTCAAGAAAATAAATCTCAGGGTAGTATATCGTGATATAGACGTACTTTGATAATAAATTTACTTTGCACTTTTGAACATCGACGTCTGCAGCCTATGCTTCAATCAGAGAGACCTCAGTTTTGGCTATGGTTTCAAGGATCTCTTTTCTTTGGTGTTGTCCTGCTTCTTTGCATGTAGCAGGTTACTGAAAGATTGAGGTTTTCACTCCAATTTCAATGTTCAACTGAGTTACTGGTCACCAGTAGCTGGGCTTAAGAGATCATTGAAGCGATTTGCTGATGCAAAGTTGCTTGAGTTTTATTTTTATTGGTAATCCTACATCAGCTGTGGAGAATTTGGTTAGCTGGTTGTCACATGTACTGAGGTTCAATGAAAAACTTGAATTAAGTACCACTCATTCAGATCATTGAGGTAGTAGAAGGCAAAAAGAATAAAAGTGTGCAGAATAAAGTGTTACAGTTACAGAGAAAGTGCAGTGTAGGTAAACAGTACGGTGCAAGGCTAAAACAGGAGCCCATCTTATCACACTAGGGAGCCATTCAATAATCTTATAACTGCCAGGTATGAGCTACCCTTGACCATGGTGGTATGTGCAAATGGGTATCTTCTGCCTGATAGAAGTGGGGGGGAGAGAGAAGAGAGAATATCCACTGTGGGTGAGGTTTTTGACTATTCAAGCTGCTTCACTGAGAAGTCTAGACAGAGTCCACGGAGGGGAGGCTGGTTTCTGTGATGTGCAATGCTGTTTCCACAACACTCTGCAGTTTCTTTCCTGTCACAGGCGGAGTAGTTGTCATGCGAAACCGTGATGCATCTGGATAGGATGCTTTCTTTTGTACACCGATAAAAAAGAACATGCCTAATTTGTTTAGCCCCCTGTGGAAGTAGAGGCATGTGAGATTTCTTGACCATGGTGCCAACATGTTTGAGCCAGGACATGCTGTTGATGGTGTTCACTCCTAAGAACTTGAAACTTTCAACTCTCACAACCTCGGCATTGTTGATATAGACAGGAGCATGTGTACCGCATCCCTTCCTGAAGTAACTGACTAGTTCTTTTGTTTTGTTGACTATGAAGAAAAGCTTATTAAGATGCCCTGTCGTTCGACTCTCTATCTCCTTCCTGTAGCCTGATTCCTTGTTATTTGAGATATGGCCCATTATGGTGATATCATCTGCAAACTTGTCTATGGAGTTAGAGAAATCTGATCATGCAGTCATGAGTATACGGGGAGCAGAGAAAGGGGCTGAGGACTCAGCCTTGTGGGGCACCAGTGTCGAGGATAATCATAATGGATGGGTTGTAACGTGTCCTTACTGATTGTGGACTATTTGTCAGAAAATCAAGGATCCATTTACAATTGGGTGTTGTTGAGTCTCAGGGCAAGGAGTTTGGAGATAAGCTTGCATGGAATTATAATACTGAAGGTGCACCTGTAGCCAATTAATAATAGTCTAGACAGTCGGTGTCTTTACTGTCCAGATGAGCCAGAGACAATTGTAGGGCCAGAGAGATGACATCTGCCATAGACCTGTTTCAGCAATGGGCAAATTACAGTAGGTCAAGGTTGTCTGGGAGGCTGGAGTTATTGTGTGTTATGACCGACCTCTCGAAGCACTACATGATGATTGGTGTCAGAGCCTCCAGGCAACAGTCATTAGAGTAGGTTACTTTGCTTTCCTTGTATTGAGATGATAGTGGTCCTCTTAAAGCAGGTGAGAGCCTCATATTGAAGCAGGGTGAGATTAAAACTATCTGCAAAAGCCCTGTGGGCTGATCGGTGCAGGATGTAAGAACATGACCAGGGACACCAGTCAGGCCAGACACTTCCTCAAGATTGTTTAATGTCATCTACAGTACACAAGTGTTAAGGAGAACAAAATAACTGTTACTCTGATGCAGGCCAAATAACACAGTAAGATAAAGAACTCAATAATAAAAAGAGCACAATAAATAGAGTATAAATACATGACATACATCAAAGTTGCTGGTGAACGCAGCAGGCCAGGCAGCATCTATAGGAAGAGGCGCAGTCGACGTTTCAGGCCGAGACCCTTCGTCAGGACTAACTGAAGGAAGAGTGAGTAAGGGATTTGAAAGCTGGAGGGGGAGGGGGAGATGCAAAATGATAGGAGAAGACAGGAGGGGGAGGGATGGAGCCGAGAGCTGGACAGGTGATAGGCAGAAGGGGATACGAGAGGATCATGAGACAGGAGGTCCGGGAAGAAAGACGGGGGGGGTGACCCAGAGGATGGGCAAGAGGTATATTCAGAGGGACAGAGGGAGAAAAAGGAGAGTGAGAGAAAGAATGTGTGCATTAAAAAGAGTAACAGATGGGGTACGAGGGGGAGGTGGGGCCTAGCGGAAGTTAGAGAAGTCAATGTTCATGCCATCAGGTTGGAGGCTACCCATACGGAATATAAGGTGTTGTTCCTCCAACCTGAGTGTGGCTTCATCTTTACAGTAGAGGAGGCCGTGGATAGACATGTCAGAATGGGAATGGGATGTGGAATTAAAATATAAATACATGAGATAGTTTGTATATACAGATCTGCAATAGTGGCTGGATTCAGGTGTTATGGAGGTTGTTGAGGTGCATGATGACACCCCAATCTCCTTCTATCCAAAACATGCACAGAATACATTAAGTTCATCACTGTTGTCAGTGAT
Source organism: Mobula hypostoma (assembly GCF_963921235.1). Taxonomy (NCBI): domain Eukaryota; kingdom Metazoa; phylum Chordata; class Chondrichthyes; order Myliobatiformes; family Myliobatidae; genus Mobula; species Mobula hypostoma. The sequence continues at coordinate 54,229,253 of NC_086097.1, forward strand.
GCAGTCTGACTCCATTATAGCAAGTAAGTCATGCTACAACTGATGACTAGTCTGAGCTCAAACTCAGCTTTGGACCGGACTGTCTATTGGCTTCTGTGATAGCTTTACACAGGTTGTATCTAGATTTCTTGTAAGGGTCTGGGTCTCCTGATCTGAACACCATGATCCTAGACTTCAGCAGGGAGTGAATCTCTTGGTTCATCCACGGTTTCCAGTTTGGGGAAACCCAGATTGTCCTGTTTGGTGTACAGTCCTCAATTCACTTGATGATGTAGTCTGTAACAGTGGTGGCATGTTTATTTAGGCCAATTACCAACACAAAGCAGTCACACAGAAGCTCATCTGTTTCCTGAGACCAGCAGAGTAAGATGTTCTCTATCAGATCCTCCTATGTCAGCTTCTATTTGTATGCAGGGAGAAGCAGTACAGCCCGGTGGCTTAATTTACCAAAGTGTGGGTGGGGCTAGGTTGGTAGGCATCTTTGATGGTTGTACAGCAATGATCGAGAGTGCTTGAGCCATTGGTAGGCCAGGAATCATGCTGTTAATATTTTAGTAAAATACTCTTGAAGTCACTGGCAATAATTAAGAAGATCTCAGGGTATACCATTTCAAGGCTGTTGACCATAGATTATAGTTCATTGAGGGCACACTTCACAGCCACCTGGGATGGGATGTAGACTGCTGTCAGGATAGCTGAAGTGAACTCCCATGGCAGATAGTATGGGTAACACTTCACTAATAGATATTCTGATAGGGGAGCAGGAGCTCAATTCACTGATTTCTCACCATCCCTGTAACATGACTGGATTCTAGCCATTCTGTAAACCCTGCAACCAAGTATTACTTGGGCACAGATATTGGAAAGTCATCAGCCTAGAAATATGAATGTGTAGCACTATTTATTACAGTGCACAAGTATGGGTTTTGTTTTCTGGATTGGAACAGAATCATAATTTCTGTGTTGAAAATCACCACTCTACTTCCATTAGCCAATTCAAGCCAAGTTGAGTTGAGTATAGTGTCATGTGTATAAAATACATGAAACTGAAAAACTTTCAGCAGCATCACAGGCACACACAGATAACACACAGAATATAAAGCATTAATTATTATCCAAGACATTGAAGAGAGCGAGAAAAAGAATATCGTACATAAAAAGCTTAGTGCAAAAAAAGGACACCATCAAAGACAGGGCCATAATGGTGCAAAAGGTGTTCCATACTGTTCTGTTGCTTGAAATTGGATTAGGGCTGGTAGTTCCTGGTAGTTCAAGATTCTGACAGGACATAGAATATAGAACTTTACAGCACACTACAGTCCCTTTGACACATGTTGTTGTGCTGACTTTTTTGGCCTACTCTAAGATCAACCTAACCCTTCCCTCCATCTTAGCCCTACATTTTTCTATCATACATGTGCCTATCTAAGAGCTTCTTAAATGTCCCCAATGTATCTAGCTGTACCCACCACCCCTAGCAGGGAGTTCCATGCACTCAGCACTCTCTATAAAAAAAAATTACCCCTGACATTCCCACCCCCCACCATACTTCAATTTCTTTATTTACCTTAAAATTATGCCATTTCCATCCTGGGAAAACGTCTCTGGTTGGCCCCTTGATCTATGCCTTTTTTATCATCTTGTAGACCTCTGTCAAGTCACCTTTCATTCTTCTTCACTCCAAAGAGAAAAGCCCTAGTTTACTCAACCTATCCTCATAAAACATGCTGTCCAATCCAGGCAGCATCTGAGCAAATCTTCTCTGCGCCCCCTCTAAAGCTTCTACATCCTTCCTATGACCAAAACTGATCACATTATTCCAAGTGTGGTCTAAGCAGGATGAATGCAGAAAGTAACTCTTCCTGAAACTGGTGGTGTGGTGCTTGAGGCTTCCGTACTTCCTGCCTGATGGTAGCAGTGGGCTGACCCAGAAGGTGGGAATCCTTGACAATAGAGGCCACCTTTCTGAGTTCCCCTTGCTAAAGCTTTCAATGCTCAGAAGAGTGGTGTTCATTACTTTCTGCAGCTTCTTATGATCCTGTGTTTTTGAATTGCCATACCAAGCCAGATATAGTCAGTCAGGTTGCTTTCAACAGTACATATGTAGAAGTTTGTTAAAGTATTTGATGTTGTGCCAAATCTCCTTAAGCTTCTAAGAAAGTAGAGGCACTGGGATTCCTTCTCCATGACTGCGTCAATGTGCTGTGCCCCAGAAGCTAATCAAAGATGCTAATGCCCAGGAATTTGAAGTTGCTTTTTCTCTCCAACTCTGAACCACCAATAAGAGCTGGCATGCGGTCTCCAACTTCCCCTTCTGGAGTTAGCAATTAGCTCCGTAGTCTTGTTGACATTAAACTTGAGGTTGTTATTACAGCACCACTCAACAAGATGTTCTGTCCCACTCCTGCACACTGACCCATCACCACCTATAATTCAGCAAAGCTATTGGAACTGAGTTAGCCAGATAATCATGAGAGTAAAGGGAGCAGAGCACAGGGCTAAACATACAACCCTTAGGTTCACCCCTGTGCTGATGATCAGTAAAGAGCAGATTTGTTACCAATCCATACAGACCGAGATCTGCTGATGAGGAAGTTAAGGATTCGGTTGTAAAGGGAGATACAGAGGCCCAGGTCTTGGACCTTGGTGATAATTTTGGAGGGGATGATAGTGTTGAACACGAAGCTATAGTCAATGTATAGCAGCATGACATAACATATCCAGATGATCTAGAACAGAGTGGAGAGCCAGTAAAGTATCATTTGATGTTGACATACATGGCAATAAGTAAACTGAAGGGGATCCAGGTCACTTCTGAGGCAGCAGTTGATTGGTAAGATAACCTCTTGAAGCACTTTATGTTTGTTGAGCTTGCATTGATAAATGTGCATATAATAATATTCCTTTAGTATACTGCAGGGAAAGTTTGCACCTGCTATTGGGAACTCTCAGAATAGCAATGATTTAATAGTGGTGCATGACTGACAATTGTACACTTTGAAGAACCATACAGAGCAGCTTCCTGCCCAACAATGAGAACCTGATTTAGGCAAGGCCCTTTAATTTAATTGTTTACCAAAACACCTCAAGTCCCCATTCTCACAGATCACAATTCTAAGGCAATCCATTCCCCCACCGTCTAATCTGTCATGCTCCTCCCTCTCACTTCCAATCTCCAGACCCCAATTCACTCTCCACAGGCCTAATTGGAACTAACCCACTGAGCCAAGCCTCAACCTCCAAGACTCATTCCCCAATGACTCAACCTCCTTCCAAGGCAGTGCCCAGAGAAAAGGATTTAACTGAAGGAAAGGAAAATGCCAGCTTAAATTCAGGGACAAAAGAACATTAGCCAAGAGGGAGAGTAGATCTAAATTAAATGGCTGAAATGAAAGAATCAGATTAAGTTTGGCGGAAAGAGTTCCTTTGAGTTGACTTGAACTAAGGGAGGGCATGGAATATAGCAAGTCTATAGTTAAAGGCACAGAGAGGGAAGTGTGATCTGTTATGAAGGAAATTGCTAATAAGACACACCAGCATGAATATTATATCAGTTTAAAGAAGAACACATAGTTTAATGGAAAGAGAGAGCTGAATGAAGTCAGGGCTGGTGGAAGCAGAAGATGAGTGGCCCTGTGTACCGAGAAGTAGAGACTGCAGATGAAGACCAAACTCAGTTGTAACTCCAGACAGCCACCAATCAAACCCTCACGACACCTTGTGAGCTGAGTAGAAGACCACTTTTGTGTCACTTTGACAAATTTATGAATAATATCATGAAAAGGTAAGTACATTTCTCAAAAGTCTAAGTCGAAGTGTCAAAAAAAAGACAATTTCTCTGCAAGAAAAGCCAGGAAAGCTTCAAAATTCCAACCATAACAAGATTACACAAGTGTCAGAATATTACCAACATGGGCAGCTCAAGTTACAATATCCCAGCTCAGGCATGATACTAAAACCCAACCTAAATATTCACAGCTAATGTGAATCCAAGTCCAAGAAACCGGCACACATCACCGGGTGCTGTCAGGCTCATGATAGATTGCCAGTATCTACTTCTGTGTGCTGCAGTAATGCTGGGGGCACCTACCACCAACGTCATCCCAGCTAGCTTTCTTAGGTCCTATCTGTTCTTGTCAGACTCCTCGTGTTTCCAAGGTTGGCATGTAAGAGTTACGAGTTGCCCTCATTTAAATCCACAGAGGCAGCAAAACCAATTTATCATCATCTTGTTTCCAAACACCATCAGTTCTATCAAACAGGAGTATATGCCAGAATATTCCATTAAGATTTACTACTGGTATTCTAGTGCTTTGTTGAAACAGATGGCATTTAATCAGCAAATTATGTGGGCAGTTCACCAATATTGCTCAGGAATGGAGGAGTGTTCAATTCATTTCTGCCTTATCTATTGACACAGCAAGTTGTGCGGTAATTATGCAGCATCATTGAGTAAGCTTCTTGGCTTCATGGATCATGTCATCACAAGCAAATTTAGTAGTTCAGCATTTAACACAGCTGCAGAATGCACTCATTTCCTAACCAAGAAACAGATTCTACCAATTCCAGGGCTGTAATATCAACCTGGCTTCTGACCTTTAGATCTTTAATCACTTCAGATAAATAATGACCTTAGACTCACTGAAGCTGAAACTCCACAGGGGTTCTGCTGGCCTCCTGTCGTAACTTCAGACAGAGACCAATCAAACCTTCATGACATTTCAGCCCATTTACACAATTGACTGCATGTGTTACATGGCCAAAATATGAACTTCTTTGTGGCATCTTGTTGTTCAACTGAAGACATCAATTCTTTGCAAGAGTACTGTTTCATAGTCATTGATCATCTTCCAGTACTGTGGCTGAGTTGCCAATAATTATTTGAGTGTCTTTGATGATGTATACAGCAGATGCAGTGGTTAATATCAGAGCACAGTCCTGTCCTCTGTAAGTGCATATACAATGGCATTGCAAATCGAGTAGAATCAGGAGTGTGGACATTTATTTCCTCTCTATCTACATCCTAGGTATTTAGGTGAACGGTGCAACCTCTATATCTGAGATGTTGCAACCCAATGGCTGAAACTGGGATTCACAAATTCTGTGCCTTGACCAAGTGCAGTCAGGGTAGCTGGAATCTATTGTGGGCAAATAGGATTAGTGTCAATGTAAGCATGGACAACCTGGGAAAGGTGCCCATTTCTGTTCTGTATAAAACTATGACTCTGACTCTGTTTTGGTAGGAAACACTCAATGAAAGGGTAAAAAGACATCGATGACACTGAAAAGGTAAACCAAGATGTAGCAGTAAATTAAGGGAGTCTAAATGTGGAAAATAATAGAAGCAAGGGGTTGAGGAGTAAGGGATTGGATCAATAATTACAGAGTTCCCAGCTGCTCTGTCCAGCTAATACTCCTGTGAGGCTACACACACAAAAAGTGCTGGTGAATGCAGCAGGCCAGGCAGCATCTATAGGAAGAGATACAGTCGATGTTTCGGGCTGAGACCCTTCGTCAGAACTAACTGAAAGAAGAGATAGTAAGAGATTTGAAAGTGGGAGGGGTAATTTCCAGCATCTGCAGATTTCCTCGTGTTTGAGCTCCTAAGAGGCTGATATGTCTGGTGCAGTTAAACAATAAACCCCAGATGTTGCCTGTGGAGGCACAGATGCTTTACAGAGTACCCATGGAGTACAAATACCGCCATTTGATTCAAGGTTCAAGATTCTTTATTGTCATTCTAACCGTACATCAGCTCTGCGGGGCAGAATGAGACAGCGTTCCTCAGGGGCAGTGCAATCATAACATAACAAACGCAACACTAAATAATAAACGTAACAATAAATAGTAAAACACAACAGCCACATGTCAGTTAAATCAGCTATAAGTGTCCAGTGCAAGTTAAAAGTGTCCAAAGCAGAGTCAGGTGGAGCAGCTATTTAGCAGTCTGACTGTCTGTGGGAGGAAGCTGTTTAGTAGCCTTGTGGTTTTAGTTTTGATGCTCCTGTAACGTTTGCCTGATGGCAGAAGAACAAACAGTTCATGGAGAGGGTGTGAGGGGTCTTTAATGATGTACCGTGTCTTCTGGAGGCATCGACTCTGAAAGAGGTCTTGGACAGAAGGTAGGGAGACCCCAATAACCTTCTCTGCTCCCCTAACCACCCTCTGCAAGGCTTTTTTGTTGACAGCACTGCAGCTGGAGTACCAGGTTGTGATGCTAAAGGTCAGCACACTCTCAACCACGCCTCTGTAGAATGTAGTTAAGATGTTAGTGGGGAGTGATGCTTGTTTAAGCTTCCTCAGAAAGTGCAATCTCTGCCCGGCCCGTTTCACAATCCCAGTGGTGGTCCTGGACCAGGTGAGATTGTCCGAGATCTGCACCCCAAGGAACAGAATGCAACAGAATGGAAAATGCTGTAATATTATATAACGAAGAAAAGATGCGTATGTTACTTAGAAATCAGGCCGTATCTGTGGGAAGAAAGAAAGAGTTTATTAAGACTTCAGGTCAAGACTATTTATTTCTCTCCCTATCATTGCTATTTGGCCAGCTGAGTTTCTCTCACACAATTTTCATTTTTACTTCAGATTTTTATCAGCTACAGTGTATTGCTTTTCAATTACTGCCTTATTTTATGATTATTGTGCTCAATATCTTCTCATGTTCAACATCCTGGTTTTCTTCAAAACATAGTCTGACATCCCTTGCACTCAACACAATGTCATAAGGCACCCAATATCTAGTTAACAGTATCTGGGTTCTGAGATCACCACAGAGTGCCCTGATCCTGTACTCCAGCTGTCATAATTGATCTTGCATCACCACATTACACTCTTCCATGTAAAATCCATGCTGAATATGTACTACTCCATCCTGAAACCGAGGCTCTAAATCAGGGGCTCCCAACCTTTTTTATGCCATGGAGCCTTATTATTAACCAGAGGGGCCATGAACCCCAGGCTGGGAACTCCTGCTCAAAATGAAACAGATATTTATCTTAAATTAAACAGGTAAGTTATGGTATCTTTGTCAATGTATAAAATCTATCTAAATTTCCCTCTGCATCCAAACTTTAAACTCATTGGTCCCTTCTTAAACTGTGAAAACCCTGCAGTTTCAAAATTGCTGCTGAACTAGCACAAGTCAACAAAACATTCTTCTGTCTTAAAAGTTGAACATTGGTCTTGAGTGAAGCAGGCTTCTCAGATAAATCCAGAGCAAACCTCTTTGAAGTTAAGTGAAAGGCCTCTTTTTTTGCCCTCTTTAAATATTAACTATATATGCAGCCTTTGACTATACTATCTGATGCAATGTGCAAAGTGAAAGCTTTGGTCTCCAACTCGATCACAGAGACTTCCGTCAATGTTGCATCAGAACAAGACACAGGAGCTTAAAAAGGACGCAGGACCATTGGATAAGGCATGGAAACCCCACTGAGTCTGATCCACTATTCAATTCGATCATGGTTGATCTTGGACACCAACTCAGCCATTTGTTTGATTCCCTTAGAAGACAAATTAAATCAACCTCAACATCCAATATATCCAATGCTAGTCATCTGTACCCCTTTTGGATTAAAAAAAACCCAATTCACATTCCTCTGAGGGAAAAACATTTCTCCTCATTTCAGTCCTAAAACCCTCATTATGAGAATAAGTGGCCATTTCTCCTCATTTCAGTTAATGTGGCCATAATTCTCAGTACAAGGGAATCAGTCCTTTGGTATCTATCCTATCGCCCCAGATCTTCTTATGTTTCAATGACATCACACCTCTTTCCTCTAAACACCAGCTGATAGGATTCATTCTACTTAATCTCTCCATATGAACACATTAGGAGCAGTGGTACACTACTCAGCACCTGGAATCTTCTCTGCAACTCAATACTTTATGGCTGAACTGATTGTAACCTCAATTCTGCTAATCTTTCATCCCCTTGCTTATCAAAACTCTGTCTGCCTTGGCTTTAAAATATTGTTTCCACTGTTCTTTGGGGAGAAGTGTTCCAAGCATTTTCAATGTTAAGAGAAAAGCTTCTGCCGCTTAAACCAGTGATGCTTTAGTTTTAAACAGTGGCTCTCTGTTCTAGGTTACACAAAGAAACTTACTTTCCGCATCCTGTCATGACACATCCCAGAGTAATCCAGAAGAGATCTCAAAGGCCTGTAAAGTTGTAGCAAAATTTCATTACTTTTTCAGAAAACTGTATTCTCTTTCCTAATTGCTTGCTGCATTTGCTTATTAAGTTTTGTTTAACATACTCCCAGATCTATCTGACCACAAACACTTAATAGCTTTTCTCCACACAAAAGAAAATATTTTTTCTATTCCTCTCCTCAAAGTACGTGACCTCACATTTACCCACATTCACACACTAATTGCTGCCTTCCTCCTGACTCAATCTGACCAAGTCTCTTGCAATGCTTTATGTTTCCTACTTATTTTCAACATAGGACATCCAGCCAGAAGTCAGCAACAAGACAAATGTAAGTACCAGCGCACCTGTCATTATTTCACTGGACTTCATATGGAGCCTCATGACAGAGCCCAGACATGCTAGGAGTTCCCAGCATTATGCAGGCAATTCCAATTTTGTGACCCTACTTACCATAGCATAAGTAATCTATTCCAATGAATGGAGATTTCTGACCTGGAAGTTAGGAACAAAAAGGGAGGTTCAGTTCAATGATATATTGCTTGAATTTTGTACTTGATTTTGATATTTTATTCATCATTAATTGGTGTTTTAATTGATTTTTAATATAATTTTTAAAACTGTAAGTAATTTTAGTTTTAATTATGTAGAATATTTTCACCTCCTAGCTTTGTCTGCTGTCAAAGACCAACAGTGCGTTCAAATGCCTGGCTGGATGATGTTCCAAAGTCGGAAGCCCAGTATGATTATTCCCACACCCATACATCATTCCCTGTTAGTATCAGAGTGGAGTCATGGTATGAGCCAATCCAGACAGCTGACCAAGTATAGCATCATTCAACCCATCGTGATCCCTTGAGCACTCTATTTCTACTTCCCATTAACCTCTATTAACTCATCCGTATCTCCCTACATTGTACAATACTATTGAAAAGTCCTAGGCACATATAGTGTATGTAGCTAGGGTGCCTAAGATTTTTGCACAGTACTGTATCTGTCAACGTGGAGCAGAGAGCACATTTGTAAATCTGGTGTGAGCAAAGGATGTTGGGAATGGTGAGGATGGACGGGAGGGGTGTGGGACAGGTGGCAGAGAAGGGGTTCCAGGGGCGGGAGGTGGTATGGGTGCAGACACACCCAGTACTGAGACTCCAGGCAAGGTCATTTGATTCCAAACAATTGGTTCATTGATCATTACAGAATGTCTCTCTGGTGCTTCCTGCTCCCTCCCTCTCCCTCCCCCTTTTCCCAACCATGATCCCCTCTCCCTGTGCCCTTCCCACTCTCAGTCCACAATAGAGACCCATATCAGAATCAAGTTTATCATCACTCACTTATGTCACAAAATTTGTTTTCTTTTTTTGTGGGCAGAGTATAGGGCAAAAAATAAAATTACTACAGAACTGTGCAAAACTCATAGGCACCCTAGCTATATATATGCACACAGTATTATAGCTCTATTTTATTGCACTATAGTCATAGTCATAGTCATAGTCATACTTCATTGATCTTGGGGGAAATTGGTTTTCGTTACAGTTGCACCATAAATAATAAATAGTACTAACACTAGCTTCCTTCAAAGCTGCAGTGATCTTTCAGATTGAAGGGAATTTGCAAGATGACCACTAGAGCATCCACAAACCCCTGGAATACAGAGCATCTGATCTAGGACACTTATCAACTTCTTGTCGCATTAAATTTTCCCGAACTTTTGTTTGTAAATATTAATTCAAATCCCTTATTCACATTAAATAGTTATTTATGTCATTACTATTCTGCCTCCTGTTATGAAGACAAGAATCAAAATTGTTTTTTTTTAAATCATCCCAGCCATTTCTTTAATCTCCACAATTGATTCTCCTGCCATTGCTTCTAAGGGGCTCACCATTCATCACTTTCACCCCTTCTTCCTTTTGGAAAATTTTAGAAATTCTTACAACCAGTATTTACGTTTTCAAGTTTTGTCATACACAGGAATGGATCTAAAGTGCTTTAGGATCTCCTGTTGTCCTGGTATGTTCTTTCTTTGTTTTTCATACCTTAACGGTGCAAACAGAGGTATAACGTTAAGCTGTTAGAAGTCTGGCTGGTGCACAAGAACATAGATGGTCAGGAAGTCACTCTGTGCACACCTGCTTGTGCAAGAAAATTAACTTGGCATCATTCAGGTTAATCCCACTGTTCAATGTGAAGCCACAATATCAAGTCCCCCTGCTGCACTATGTGCATACATTTAAAATGGCACTCTGTGACTCAGCTTGCATCCTTATTCAAGATATAATAAGATGTTAGCAGCTTGGATGTGCTGCTCACCAATTTGATATACAGTGAAATGCAGGCCCACCTTATTCTGGCAGACCATGCTGAAACAGTAACCTTTCCCTTATCTGTTGACACACCCTCTAAAATCTTAAGATCGAAATCACTCTGGTATTTCCTGCCAAACAGCTTAAATGTTTTTACTGCTAGAAAGGCACCTTGTAATGCCAAGAAAGCAAACTTCCCACACGGTACTACTCACATAAAGACTTCCAAAGATGACACAGAAATTGGTGTTGATGCATATATTCCTAAAGCTATACCATCTTCTATCGTGCTGAAAAGATGAATATGCTGCCTTCAACCTTTAAGAGTTCTGATTGTATGCTCATTTGTGCAACCCTTGTTTTCCCCTCCCAATGATAATGCATTCCCACAGCTAGGCCTTATCCACGCCAGGAATTCATGAGTAGCTGGAGGCTGCCTTTGCAGAATATCACATGATTGCTCTGACGCAAAGTTGGTGAGTATTAAATTTGTTGAACAGAGTTACGGTCACTTTACAATCAGAAAATGCTCTCTTGGTTGAGGATACATGAATCAGAAAAAGAATATTGAAGGAATGTCATAGGCAATTGCTGTTGTGAATTGAAACAAAGGACAACAATGATAGAAAGAGATTGGAGACTAGAATTAAGATGACAAGCTCAATGCATTAGCAAATCACTTTTTAAAATTCAGAACAAATGGAAAGGTGACCTGGATTAGATATCAGTCCTGATGAAGCATCTCGGCGCGAAACATCAACTGTTCACTCTTTTCCATAGATGCTGCCTGGCATGCTGAGTTCCTCCAGCACTTTGTGTGTGTTGCTTTGGATTTCCAGCATCTGCAGATTTTCTCCTGTTTTAGATATGTTGTTTTATTGGTGATGGTAACACAAACTAGCTTCCATTTTCTCTCTGGTTATAGAAAGGTGACAAAATAGCAAGAAACTAGTGAAAAGATGTCTCATACTGGGATAAGTTACAACACCACCTCAGATCTCAATCACTGCTCTGTTATATAGGAAAATACTCCAATATACTCCGGCTTTCTTTCATTAAAAGCAATAAACGTGGAGCAGTTCAGTTACCCCTCAAGCACACAGAATGTCCACCACACTCCAGTTAAAACCTGCTGCCATATTTAAGGCATTACCATATTTGAATGTTCCATGGCATCACAAAAGGAAAAAAATAAAATTGTACATTAGTGACTTTAGTACTGGTAGCTGTTTATGTCTGGTCCAATGACATATGACAGCATGAATAACTAGTCTAAAATCATACAGCTAGTGTAAAGACACTGTTCAAATCTCTGTTCTCTTTCACTTCATGTTCACGTGCTCAAGGTGAAAAACATTTTGTGCATAATGGAGTAAATCTTTTAGCTGCACTTGGAGAAAAAAGAATTTCAGTCCGATTGGATCCATTCAGGAATGCTAATATTAATCTATTATTTCTGCAGAATCATAGCTTAATAGCAGTGTGCACCATAGGAGAATACATTAAGAACAAATTACAGCCTTTACTACTCAAAAATCAGTAAATGTCCCGACGCAGACTGGGAGATCGTTTCGCTGAACACCTACGCTCTGTCCGCCAGAGAAAGCAGGATCTCTCAGTGGCCACACATTTTAATTCCACGTCCCATTCCCGTTCTGATATGTCTATCCACGGCCTCCTCTACTGTAAAGATGAAGCCACACTCAGGTTGGAGGAACAACACCTTATATTCCGTCTGCGTAGCCTCCAACCTGATGGCATGAACATTGACTTCTCAAACTTCCGCTAATGCCCCACCTCCCCCTCGTACCCCATCCGTTATTTATTTATATACACACATTCTTTCTCTCTCTTTCCTTTTTCTCCCTCTGTCCCTCTGACTATACCCCTTGCCCATCCTCTGAGTTCCCCCCCACACCTTTTCTTTCTCCCTGGGCCTCCTGTCCCATGATCCTCTCATATCCCTTTTGCCAATCACCTGTCCAGCTCTTGGCTCCATCCCTCCCCCTCCTGTCTTCTCCTATCATTTTGGATCTCCCCCTCCCCCTCCCACTTTCAAACCTCTTACTAGCTCTTCTTTCAGTTAGTCCTGATGAAGGGTCTCGGCCCGAAACGTCGACGGTACCTCTTCCTAGAGATGCTGCCTGGCCTGCTGCGTTCACCAGCAACTTTGATGTGTGTTGTTAAATGATGTGTTGAATGGATTCCTACTTTGAAAACATTTTTTCCTTAATAAGCCACTATTTCCATTTTGACTTTGGGTTATTTTATCATAAGTGATCAAAATGATCAGTTATTTCAATACAGATATGAAATCTAATCATTAGAAATTTGGATTAACTTCATCATGAGATAACATTTGGAGAATTGAACAGCTCTATAATATGAATGTCAGTAATTTTAATCTGTCTTTTGTCATTTTAGATACCAATGGATCTACTGGTGATCATCAGCATCTCCTATTTTAGTACTCGGTTCACCACTTTTGCTCTTGAACTCATGAATATCATTAGTCAATCCCTGCGAAATATAAAACAGGATCATTTGAAATTCAAAACTGAACACCAACAAAATGGTTTACGTAGCACTACCGATCCTGCAAAATGTCACAAGATACTTTACAGGAACAACAGCAATCAAAATTTAGGAAGCGAACACAAGGAAGGTATTGGAACAAAAAAACAAATATTTGATCAATGAAATAGGTTACAATAAGGAAAGAGAAATGGAGAAGTGGGGAGCTTTAGGAAGGGAACTCCAGATCTAATGGAGCAGCTGGTGGAAGTGTGACTGTGAGGGATACGTAAATTCAATCATTTGACAGCAACTACACTATCAGAATCAGAAGCAGGGTCAGAATCAGGAACAGATTCAGAATCAGAATCAGAATCAGAATCAGAATCGGGTTTATTATCACCAGCAGGTGTCATGAAATTTGTTAACTTAGCAGCAGCAGTTCAATGCAATGCATAATATAGAAGAAGAAAACTAATAATAAAATAATTATTAATAATAAATAAATAAATAAATAACAGTATACGTATATTGAATAGATTAAAAATCATGCAAAAACAGAAATAATATATATTTAAAATGTGACATGGTGTTCACAGGTTCAACATCCGTTTAGGAATCGGATGGCAGAGGGGAAGAAGCTGTTCCTGAATCGCTGAGTGTGTGCCTTCAGGCTTCTGTACCTCCTACCTGATGGTAACAGTGAGAAAAGGGCATGCCCTGGGTTCTGGAGGTCCTTAATAATGGACGCTGCCTTTCTGAGACACTGCTCCTTGAAGATGTCCTGGGCAATTTGTAGGCTAGTACCCAAGATGGAGCTGACTAAATTTACAACCCTCTGCAGCTTCTTTCAGTCCTGTGCAGTAGCTCCCCCATACCAGACAGTGATGCAGCTTGTCAGAATTCTCTCCACGGTACATTTATAAAAGTGTTTGAGTGTATTTGTTGACATACCAAATCTCTTCAAACTCCTAATGAAGTATAGTCGCTGTCTTGCCTTCTTTATAACTGCATTGATATGTTGGGACCAGGTTAGGTCCTCAGAGACCCTGACACCCAGGAGCTTGAAACAGCTCACTCTGAGGATTGGTATGTGTGCCTTTGTCTTACCCTTCCGGAAGTCCACGATCAGCTCTTTTCTCTTACTGACATTGAGTGCCAGGTTGTTGCTGCGACACCACTCCACTAGTTGGTATATCTCGCTCCTGTACACCCTCTCGTCTCCAGCTGAGATTCTACCAACAATGGTTGTATCATCAGCAAATTTATAGATGGTATTTGAGGTATGCCTAGCCACACAGTCATGGGTATAGAGAGAGAAGAGCAGAGGGCTAAGCACACACCCCTGAGATGCACCAGTGTTGATCATCAGTGAGGAGGAGATGCTATCACCAATCCACACAGATTGTGATCTTCTGGTTAGGAGGTTGAGGATCCAATCGCAGAGGGAGATACAGAGGCCCAGGTTCTGTAACTTTCTCAATCAGGATTGTTGGAATGATGGTATTAAATGCTGAGCTATAGTCGATGAACAGCATCCTGACGTAGGCGTTTGTGTTGTCCGGGTGGTCTAAGGTCATGTGAAGAGCCATTGAGATTGCATCTGCCGTTAACCTATTGTGGCGATAGGCAAATTGCAATGGGTCCAGGTTCTTGCTGAGGTAGGAGTTCAGTTGAGTCATGACCAACCTCTCAAAGCATTTCATCACTGTAGATGTGAGTGCTATCAGGCGATAGTCTTTAAAGCAGCTCATGTTATTCTTCTTAGGCACTGGTATAATTGTTCCCATTTTGAAGCAAGTGGGAACTTCTGCCAGTAGCAGTGAGTGGTTGAAAATGTCCTTGAATATTCCCACCAGTTGGTTGGCACAGGTTTACAGAGCCTTACCAGGTACTCCATCGAGATCTTCCACCTTGTGAGGATTCACTCTCTTTAAAGACAGTCTAACATCGGCCTCTGAGACAGAGGTCACAGGGTCATCAGGTACAGCAGGGATCTTCACAGCTGTAGTTGTGTTCTCCCTTTCAAAGTAGGCATAGAAGGCATTGAATTCATCTGGTAGTGAAGCATCGCTGCCATTCATGCTATTGGGCTTCACTTTGTAGGAAGTAATGTCTTGCAGACCCTGCCAGAGTTGCCATACATCCGATGACGCCTCCAACCTTGTTTGAAATTCTCTCTTCACCTTTGAAATAGCCCTCTGCAAATCATACCTGGTTTTCTGGTACAGACCTGGGTTGCCAGACCTGAATGCCACATATCTCCCTTCAGCAGATGACGTACCCCCTGGTTCATCCACAGCTTTTGATTTGGGAATGTACAGTAAGTCCTTGCAGCCACACACTCATCTACACAGGTTTTAATGAAGTCAGTAACAACTGCAGCATACTCAACCAGGTTCGAAGATGAATCCCTGAATACAGTCCAGTCCACCGATTCAAAGCAGTCCTGTAGGCACTCCTGTGCTTCCTTTGTCCAAACTTTCTTAGTCCTCACTGTTGGTGCTGCAGACTTCAATCTCTGCCTATACTCAGGGAGTAGAAGTACAGCTAGGTGATCAGACTTCCCGAAGTGAGGGCGTGGAATAGCACTGTAGACTATCAAAGCACCACTCATGTTCTTTTTGTTGTAAAAGAAAAATACCCCAGCAACAGAAAAGCAAAGTCCAAGTTAAATTTTCAGATTTATCTAATGGTAATACGGACCACAGGTTTTGTTTCTGAATGAAAGCAAAATAAGGGAAAATGAAGATCAAATTCCATTCTGCACATGATGAGTTCTGTTAGTCCAACCCAATCCAATTACAGAAATGACAGTTTAAGGAGATGGAGACCCTGGAATACAGACGTGACTCTTCTGGAGATTTATTTTTAAAGCCATGAACGCTTTTGACTATCCAGCTCACTTTGCTTCTTCATCTTTCACATTTTTTTTCAAACCAGCCTGTAACTTCCTTGTTCATTTCTGGTCTGATTTTCCTGCCATGATTTTCATGCTATCGGACCAAACTCTGGGCAAACCAGGGAACTATATATAAACAACATTTGAAGAACTATATGTGAACAATGCCAGAGGGAGCATTGTTTCAAAATAATATCAATGTTTTTGATATTCTGCCGAAGGGTTTTGGCCCGAAATGTCGACTCTACTCTTTTCTATAGATGTTGCCTGGCCTGCTGAGTTCCTCCAACATTTTGTGGGTGTTGATTGGATTTCCAGCATCCGCAGATTTTCTCTTGTTTTGGATCTTTTTCACTTTGTACTAGTTACTACTGTTGCTTGTAAATCAGAGATTCAAACCTCATTGTAGAGACTTGAAGATAGACTAACATTTTGGTACGACATTGGACACACAGTCAAAAGGTGATTTACTGAAAAACCTCATCTCCCAGCAGGACAGAAATATTACGTGGTAACATTAAAAGTGTAACAGAGCAAGTCCATTGCAATACCCAATACTTAGCCCTCAACATAGGCAAAAGAAGAAACAGCAGATGCAGAAATCTAGAGCAGCACTCCGAAGCTGGAGGACCTCAGCAGGTCGGGTATCATCCACGGAGGGAAGTAGGTTTTCAATGTTTTGGGTCAAGAACCATCATCTGGACTGAAAGATGATGGAGTTCCTCCAGCTTTTTGTGTGTGGTTAAACAGAAATCAATTCAATTGAGAATTGTATTGGTGGTTTTTGGATCTTGCTGTCCACAAACCAGCTGCCACATTTCCCTATATTGTTGTAACGATGTTTTTGGCTGTATTTGGAACATCCAATGCATTGTCAAAGTTACTACGTAAACAAAAGTTAATAAACAGAATAGCAAAGGCACTTAGTTTTGAAACCTATGCAATAATATATACGGGAGCAGAAGGGCTTTGCAATGTCTCATTCCACTGTGTAAGTGACTAATAATGCATTAACATAATTTACTTTTATCAGTTTCAATCCATTTGTTATCTAAAAGTTTGAGGATTACTTATCAAAGAGATAAGTACAAAACTTTATTTACTTACACTACAAAACTAACTAGATTACAAAGGAAACCATGTGTTACCCACAAGCTTCCTTATTTAACTGCCTTTGAAGATGTCTGCTTGTGATCCAGGCCTGATTATCACAGGGCAGTCAAATCAATTTTCTCTTTCCCAAGTAGCCTGATGAAATTTGATTTTAAAAAATACATATTAATCAGTATTTTAAAACATGGTACATTTTTGCATTAGATGAAATGATAACTGAATTATAAACAGTACAGAAAGCTGTTAAAAGCTGAATACATTTGACTTTTTTCAGGTAAAACTTAGAGGGTAAAGTGCAACAATAGTAAAATATAAAGTACATTCAAACACATGGTGTTCTAGCACCAGTATTTTTAGAAGACATACTTGCATCTTCTTGAGCACAAAACTATGTATTTCATTTAAATTACTTCATATTAATGTTCAATGAATTTATTAACTACCTCCTCAGTCCAAAAGTTGAGGGTTGAATCCCAGTAATATTAGTTCATATCCATCCTTGGAAAGGTGCCACTGGTTCCATCTGAGCCAAAAGGCAGATCCAAAGTAACACAGTGTTGCCTTTAGACTATATTTTAAACACCAGTGTCGTTCAAAACCAAAATGTTTCATCAACAAGCCAATAGTTAAGTTTTCTTCAATATTTACTATTTTATCTTTAAATTTGCACTGATAAGCTTTGTAGTCCTTTCATATTCAATGGTGAATGATTGTGGACAATTAAACTGCTAACAAGAGGAGGAGAAAGTTTTCAAATCAAATCATGTTTAATTATCATTCAAACCATACATGGATACAGTCAAACCAGACAGTGTTCCTCTGGGGCCAAGGTGCATTACTTTCAAAACAGCGAGCAAGAAAGAAAACACACATTGTTACACAAAAAACACATGTTCTATCCAAGCCCCTGAGCGACATGCAAATTGATGGTACAGCTCCCGGCAATCCAGCCTGTCATTCCGATGTCTTCAAGTAGCAGGCAGCAGGACAGTCTGCACCCAGATCAGCTCCTCCGAACCCAATCCAGCCCATCTGCTGGCTTCTCCTTCTTCAGCCTGAGCGCCGGCTTTTCCTTTTCCAGCCCAAGCACCGGCTTCTCCTTCTCTGGCCCAACCACCAGCTTCCCTCTCTCTGACCCAAGCACTGGCTTCTCCTTCTCTGATCCAATGGCCAATTTCTTCTTTATCAACTTGTCAATCGGCTCCTTTGACGCCCCAGGCAGCTGCTCTGAACAGCGAATAACTGATGCAGTAGACCTGCTGTACCCACTGTTTGTGGAGTCCAATACAGTCTTACAATCATAAAAAATACATTTTAAAACAAAAGTACACCTTTGGTTGACTCCCGAGGGGCCACTGCATTTGAACTCGCTGCCATATTATGGGACATTTTGAGGACATCCTTATTCTCAATAAAGGTGGAACTCACAATGAGTGTCAAAGATACATTTGAAGCTTTTGCAAAAGAAAGTGCCAGTGAAAGATGTACTATAGGCTTCTCTAGAGCTCATGAAAACCAATAATTGAATAATTTTGTACAATCTAATAATAACAAGAAATGACTGAGATTACTGGATATCACAAAAGGCTTCCAATGTTGAAGATGTATTGTAGAATAAGCAGTATCTCCAGCCAAGCTGTTTCAGTACAATTACAACCCCAATATCCACCTGCCAACGTGGGAAATTGTCCAGATATTTCTCACTAACAAGAAGTAGGAAAACCTCAATCTACCACTTTACCACCCAATCAGTCATCAGCAAAGTGAGGAAAGATGCTATCGACTGTGCATTAAATCAATAATGTGCTCACCAATGCCCACTTTGGGCTTCACTGGCCACTTAATTCCAGACCTCTCCTGAGCTTTCACCTAAACATGGGCCAAAAAACTGGAATCCAGAAGTGTGGTGAAAATGACTGGACTTGACATGAATTGATTGGATGTGGCATCAGGAAGCCATGATAAAACCAAAATTATTGAGAATCCTAGGATGATTCTTTTCCATTGGCTGGAGTCATGCCTTGCACAAGGGAAGATGATTATGGAACACACATCAAAGTTGCTGGTGAACGCAGCAGGCCAGGCAGCATCTCTAGGAAGAGGTACAGTCGATGTACCTCATCCTAGAGATGCTGCCTGGCCTGCTGCGTTCACCAGCAACTTTGATGTGTGTGTTTCTTGAATTTCCAGCAACTGCAGAATTCCTGTTGTTTGGAAGATGATTATAGTTGTTGGAAGTTAATTACATTCCTCAGGATCTCAGTACAGGAGATCCCCAGTTATATCTTAGGCCATACCATCAACAACAACTTGGTGTTAACATTTAAGATGACCTGTACTGGGCCCAGCACGTAAGTACAATTATGAAGAAAGCACAACAGTGCCTCTGCTTCCTTAGGAGTTTGCAAAGATTTGACATGACATCTAGAACTTGGACAAACTTCTATAGATGTAGAATGGAGAGTATATTGACTGGCTGCATTGCGGCCTGCTATGGAAACATTCAGAACATACTCAATGCCCTTGAATGGAAAAATCTGACAAAAAGTAGTGGACACAGCCTGGTCCATCACAGGTAAAGCCCTCCCCACCATTGAGCACATCTACACCAAGCATTGTTGCAGGAAAACAGCATCCATCATCAGGGACCCCCACCACCCAGGTCATGCTCTCTTTTCGCTGCTGCCATCAGGGAAAAGGGTGAGGAGCCTCAGGATTCACACCACCAGGTTCAGGGACAGTTACTACCCCTCAACCATCAGGCTCTTGAATCAAAGGAGATAACTTCACTCAACTTGACTTGCCCATCATTGAAATGTTCCCACAACCTCTGGACTAATTTTCAAGAATTCTTCATCTCATGTTCTCAATATTTATTATTTACTTATTGACGATGATGATGATTATTTATGTTATTATTATTATTCCTTTCTTTTTGTACTTGCACACTTCGTTGTCTTTTGTACGCTGGTTGTACACCCAGTTGGTGCAGTTTTTCATTGATTCTTTTATGATTACAGTCGGCCCTCCTTATCCACGGCGGGGGGGGGTCCCTGAACCAATCCCCCGCGGATACCAACAAACGCGGATGCTCAAGTCCATTATATAAAATGGCGTAGTATTTGCATATAACTGATGCACATCCTCCCGTATACTTTAAATCATCTCTAGATTACTTATAATACCTAATACAATGTAAATGCTGTGTAAATAGTTGTTATACTGTATTGTTTAGGGAATAATGACAAGAAAAAATGCTCGAACAATGAGTGCTGGAGAGAGAACTTCCGGGTTTCCCCGATCTGCGGTTGGTTGAATCCGCACATGTGGAACCTGCAGATAAGGAGGGCCGACTGTATTGGATTTATTGAGTATGCCTGCAAAAAATGAAACTCAGGGTTGTAAATGGTGACATACAGCATATGTACTTTGATAATAAATTTACTTTGAGCTTTGAGGGGTGGGTGCCTGGTATGCAGTGCCTGGGGTGGTGGTAGAGGAAGATACATCAGGGAATTTTGAGACTTTTAGATAGGCACATGGATGTGAGGAAAATGAAGGGATATGGACATTGTGTAGGCATATAAGGATTATTTTACAAACACTATAAAATCTGCAGATGCTGGAAGTCCAACGTATCTCACACAAAATGCTGGAGGAACTCAGCAGGCCAGACAGCATCTACGGAAAAGAGTAAACAGTCAACGTTTTGGGCCGAGACCATTCATCAGGATTGGAAAGGAAGGGGAGAAGTCACAGTAAGAATAGTTGGAAATTGATTGGTGAAAGAAATGAAGGGTTGGGGAAGGGGGAATCTGGTAGGAGAGGACAGAAGACCATGGAAGAAAGGGAAGAGGGAGGTGCACCAGAGGGAGATGATGGGCAGGTAAGCTGATGAGGTGAGAGAGGTAAAGAGGAATGGGGAATGGTGAAGGGAGGGGGACAATTACCAGACGTTCAAGAAATCAATGTTAATGCCTCCGGTATATTGGTGAGACCCGATGTAGATTGGGAGACCACTTCACTGAGCACCTATGCTCAGTCCGCCGGAAAAAGCAGGATCTCCTGGTGGTCACCCATTTCAATTCTACTTCCCATTCCCAGTCTGATACGTCAGGCCATGGCCTCCTCTACCTTCGTGATGAGGCTACAGTCAGGTCAGAGGAGAAGCACCTTATATTTCGTCTGGATTGCATCCAACTTAGTGGCTTCTTGCCCTTCCCTTTACTTCACCCTCTCCCTCTCCTGGTTTCACCTGTCACCTGCCACTTTGTACTTCTTCCTCCCCTCCACCCATCGCCTTACTCTGACTTCTCCCCATCCTTTCCAGTCCTGAATAAGGGTCTTGGCCCAAAACGTCTCCTGTTTACTCTTTTCCAGGGATTATTTTAGTTGGCTATCTGATTATTAATTTATCTGGTTAAGGTCTGTTTCTGTGCTGTACTGTTCTATGTTCTATTTTCTAGAATAGATTTTAACACAAAGGCAATGAAAAGTTTGAAGGATGGTATTGTATGTTGAAGGTTTTCCTTTTCTCATCTTCATGTCAATTGCTCTCTTACACATAAGCACACACTATTGCAGATGATTTTATCTACATATAGTATTTTGCAACCTCTAAGGTGCTACATTAATGCAATTTGTTGTTACCTTGTCATTTAAATTTAATTTCAAGACCACTATGTCTAAACCCTCCACTTTTTCTAAAATTTCACCCTGGTTGTCCCGTATCTAAATCTGAATGACAAGGGATTTTCTCCGTTAATTACGTGCCACTTCCAAGTCAGTTGTCTGTGAAGCCATACCGTTCACAATTTGGTTCCCTTTCTGATCCTGAGCTGAGTGTTGGACTGTTCATCTGTGGCACCTCTAAGGCATTTTTATTTTCATCTAATCGACTCTTCCGCTATATCCCCCTTTCCTGTCAAATTCTCCTCAAACCAAAGGCTGAGCTATTCCAGTGCACTAGTGGCCAGCTTCCTTTATTTTGCCCCGGTCAAAGCTGAACCCTGGGGCTCAAACCTGATTTTTGTCAAGTCCTATTCACCCACCTTATTGGGCTTGCTGACCAACCATTACTCCAATCCTCCTCCATTCCATACCTCCAAGGACTGTCCCATTCTAACAACGTTCAAAATTCAAAACAGATTTTATTATCAAAGTACGTATATATCATCATATACAACCATGAGATTCTTTTTTTTTCAGGTCATACTCACTAAATCTATAAAATAGTAACTGGAACAGAATCAGTGAAAGGTCAACCAGAGTGCAGGAGACAACAAACAGTACAAATGTAAAAAGAAGAAATAATAATATAAATAAATAAACAATAAATATCAAGAACATAAGACAAAGAGTCCTTGAAATTGAGTCCACTGGTTGTGGGAACATGTCAGCGACAGGGCAAGTAAAGTTAAGTGAAGTTATCCCCTTTTGTTCAAGAGCCTGATGGTTGAGGGGTAATAACTGTTCCTGAACCCGGTAGTGTGAGTCCTGAGGCTCCTGTACCTCCTTCCTGATGGCAGCAGTGAGAAGTGAGCATGTCTTGAGTGGTGGGGGCTGCTGATGATGGATGCTGTTTTCCTGTGATAGTGTTTCACGTAGATGTGATCAATGGTTGGGAGGCCTTTACCCACAATGGACTGGACCGTATCCACTACCTTACATTGATTTTCTATTCAAGGGCATTGGTGTATCCACACCAGGCTGTGACGCAGCCAGTCAGTACACTCTCCGCTACACATCTATAGAAGTTTGTCGAAGTTCTAGATGCCATGCTGAATCTTCGCAAACTCCTAATGAAGTAGGGGCGCTGCAGTGCTCTCTTCATAACTGGGCCCAGGACAGGTCATCTGAAATGACAACACCAAGGAATTTCAAGTTGTTAACCCTCTCCACATCTGATAATCCAATAAGGACTGGCTCATGGACCTCCAATTTCCTTCTCCTGAACTCTATGTAATCCTCAGGTTCAGCCGCCAGTGTTGGTCTAGGAGAAGACACTCTGCAGCCCGCCAAACTTGTGAAATTTCATTTGTGTGGATGTTGCATGATGTTTTCTGCTGTTACAAATCAGTACCACAAAATAACAAACACTACACCATATGCAATTAAAGGATTTAGCTTTATAATTCTTAATTTGACTGGAGGGTTAGTAAAGAAAACAAAAAGAAAGAGAGCCCATTTCAATGAAACAGTCTAACGTGCACATTGGAGATTACGATTTTCCCGTCTGTTCATTCTCCATCGATTTCCTCCAGGCGTCGGCGACTCCCAACCCCATTACACGTCCACTCAGTCCTGTAGTCTATGACCTCTCTGATCTGGCATCTTCTCTCTTCATCTTCCGCTGAACAAAAGCCCGTGAATACCTCGCTCTCGGGCACGCAAGAAAGCAAAACACTCCCCTCGTTGGATGCGCACATTTCCAAGCCCCCGGTGGCTCTAGTCATAACCCAAATACTGCTGCTACAGAGAAACCATTACATTAGCAGTGAGACCTTTCCCAGGGCCTTACATCTGTAATCAGTTCCTTGGTCTTGTGACATTGAGTAGGAGGTTGTTGTTATGACCATTCAGCCATATTTTCAATCTCCCTCCTATATGCTGATACGTCACCACCTTTGATTCGGCCTATGGCAGTGCTGTCATCAGCAAACTTGAATGTGGTATTAGAGCTATGCTTAGCCACACAGTCATAAGAACCCATTTGAGATATCTAAGTGCCTCCAGTTCAGGTCTCTTGGTCATCCCCAGAGTTAATCATGGCATCACTGGTGGCTGGGCCTCCCATATACCTAAACCCTGGAATTTTCTCACTGAATTTCTTTATCTCTCTATCCCCTTCAAAATGCTCTTTTCAATCTCTCTCTTTGATTAGGCAGCAGAAAATAGACAGTTAGCTTGACCTCAGTGGTTGGAGTCAATTGTTAAGGATGAGGCTATAGAGTACTTGGTGACACAGGACAAGTTAGGACAAAGTCAGTGTGGTTTCCTTAAGGGAAAATCTTGCCTGAAACTTTGAAAAGATCACAAGTCGGATAGATAAAGGGATGTAGTGGATGTTGTATATTTTGACAAGGTGCCACACATGAGGCTGCTTACCAAGTTAAGAGCCCAAAGTATTACAGGAAAGTTACTGGCATCGTTAGAGCACTGGCTGATTGGTAGGAGGCAGCGAGTGGGAATAAAAGGATCCTTGCAGCACACACAAAAAATGCTGGTGAACGCAGCAGATCAGGCAGCATCTATAGGAAAAGGTGCAGTCGACATTTCGGGCCGGGACTCTTCATCAGCACTAACTGAAAGAAGAGCTAGTAAGAGATTTGAAAGTGGGGGAGATCCGAAATGATAGGAGAGACAGGAGGGGAGGGGTGGATCTAAGAGCTGGAGAAGGGAGAGGATCATGGGATGGGAAGCCTGGGGAGAAAGAGAAGGGGGGAGGGGAGCCTGGAGGGTGGAGAGCAGGCAAGGAGTTATAGTGAGAGGGACAGAAGGAAAAAAAGAGAGAGAGAACAAAAGGGAGGGAATAAAAAATATATAAAAATATATTAAATAAATAGATAAGGGATGGGGTGTGAAGGGGAGAAAGGGCATTAATGGAAGTTAGAGAAGTCAATGTTCATGCCATCAGGTTGAAGGCTACCCAGATGGAATATAAGGCGTTGTTCCTCCACCCTGAGAGTGACTTCATCTTGACAGTAGAGGAGGCCGTGGATAGACATATCAGAATGGGAATGGGATGTGGAATTGAAATGTGTGGCCACTGGGAGATCCTGCTTTCTCTGGCGGACAGAGCGTAGGTGTTCAGTGAAACGGTCTCCCAGTCTGCGTCGGGTCTCGCCAATATATAGAAGGCTGCACCAGGAGCACCGGACACAGTATATCACCCCAGCTGACTCACAGGTGAAGTGTCGCCTCACCTGGAAGGACTGTCTGGGGCCCTGAATGGTGGTGAAGGAGGAAGTGTAAGGGCATGTGTAGCACTTGTTCTGCTTACAATGATAAGTGCCGGGAGGGAGATCGGTGGAATGGGATGGGGGGGGACAAGGACATTGACAAGGGAGTCACGTAGGGAACGATCCCTGTGAAAAGGTGAAAGAGGGGGCAGGGAAAGATGTGCTTGGTGGTGGGATCCCATTGGAGGTGCCGGAAGTTACGGAGAATTATAAGGATCCTTATTTGGTTGGCTGCTATTGACTAGTGAGGGTTTGCAGGGGTTGGTGTTGGGACAGCTTCTTTTCATGCTGTATATAAATGATTTAGATGATGGAATAGATGGCTTTGTTGCCAAGTTTGCAGGTGATACGAAGATTGTTGGAGGGGTAGGTAGAGTTGAGGAAACAGGAAGGCTGCAGAAGGAATTAGACAGATTAGGAGAATGGACACGAAAGTGACAAATGTAAGACAATGTTGGAAAATGCATGGTCATGTTCTTCGGTAGAAGAAATAAATGTGCAGACTATTTTCTAAACAGGGAGAAAATCCAGAAATCTGAGATGCAAAGGGACTTGGGAGTCCTTGTACAGAATACAGTACCCTAAAAATTAACTTGCAGGTTGAGTCAGTGGTGAGGAAGGCAAATGCAATGTTAGCATCATTTCAAGAGGTCTAGAGTACAAGAGCAGGGATGTGATACTGAGGCTTTATAAGGCACTTGTGAGGCCTCACCTTGAGTATTGTGAACAGTTTTGGGGTCTTGATTTAAGAATAAATGTGCTGACATAGGAGAGGGTTCAGAGGAGGTTCACAAGGATGATTCCAGGAATGAAAGTGTTATTATATGAGGAATGTTTGATGGCTCTGGATCTACATTCGCTGGAATTTAGAAAGATGAGGGGGGATCTCATCGAAAATTTTTGAATGTTGGAAGGCCTAGATGAAGTAGATGTGGAAAGGATGTTTCCTATGGTGGGCGAGTCTAGGATAAGAGGGCACAGCCTCAGGATAGAGGAGCACCCATTTAAAACAGAGACACAGATAAATTTCTTTAGCCAGAGGGTGGTGAATTTGTGGAATTTGTTTCCATAGGCAGCTATGAAGGCCAGGTCGTTGGGTGTATTGAAGGCGGAGATTGATAGATTCTTGATTGGCCATGGCATCAAAGGTTACAGGGAGAAGACCAGGGAATGGGGATGAGGAAAAGATAAGAGGATCAGCCATGATTGAATGGAGGAGCAGACTTGATGGGCCAAATGGCCTGACGCTGATCCTATGTCTTTGGTCTTACAGTTTTAATCACTTGCTCCAAAATATGGGATCAGTTTCAAACTTGCCTGATTACGAGTCAATGTAGCACCTCGCATCACATTGCTATTAATAAAATTATATTACTACATGTTACTGTAGTTTTTCAGCTGAGATATATTGAGATCTTACAGAGCTTGCCTTGGACATCAACCATTCATGAAAGAGTAAAAGGCACCCTATATGCTTTTGAGAATTCCTGAGAGGTGTCCACATTAACCAACTGAATTATTAGTCAAGTGGAGTTTACATTAATGACAACCTGAGTAATGATTCAATGGGTTAATACACATCCGTTATAATAGA
Organism: Mobula hypostoma; assembly: GCF_963921235.1. Taxonomy (NCBI): domain Eukaryota; kingdom Metazoa; phylum Chordata; class Chondrichthyes; order Myliobatiformes; family Myliobatidae; genus Mobula; species Mobula hypostoma. Next base: position 54,255,798 of record NC_086097.1, read on the forward strand.
AAGGTGTAACAGTCAACGAAAAGTTGATTTGTCTGTGCTGGTGAGAGAGTAGATCTGCAGTTGGGATAGGAGGTGAGAAGAGAAAGTAATCCTGGGGTTATGGTTGATAGCTAGCCAGTGACCCCTGGTGGAAAATGTGGATGTGAAATGGTGACAAAATCAACCTCATCTTGGATGCTCTCCACCATCACTGGCATTCATTTTCTGAACAAGTGCCTTAAGAATGTGTACATTGCTTAATTTTCAGAGGCCCGCTGTAACAGTGGAACTGTATTTCAGCACCAATTAGTATCTTTAGGAAAAAGGAGAAAACGTGCAGTACATTAATGAGTCATTCACCCTCATCCCTGTGTTTGGGTGATTTCTGACTGAATTTAGTAAGGAGAAATACAGGTGCTCACACCCTGAGATTACTCTGTCCTTAAGGCCTTCCCTCATTGTGGTGAATCACTGAAAAATACACAGTTCGTCTTGATTTCTCCTTTCCTGCACCTGCAAAGTGCTTTTTGCATTTACACTGCAGTCGACTTCCTAAGCTCAACTGCAACATGTTTTTACCAAAGTCAAAATTGAGCTTATTGTCTTATCTACAACACATGCAATAAAAGATACAGCAGTGTCTCAGGCATATAGCATCAGATACACAACATCCAAACTACATAAATTAAAAGTTAAATTGTACAAAAGTTTTATAAGAAAGAACTAATTAGAACACAAAAAGCCAATCCTGTTGTCGTGCAAAGCTGCAACAGTGCTGCTGTTCTGTTGTGGTGATTAGGGCTGTGCAAGTTTGTTCAAGAACCAAATGGTTGAAGGGAAGCAGCTGTTCTTGAACCTGGTAGTGTGGAACTCCAGGTTCCTGCAAGGAGATGGCACGGCTCAGATGGTAGGAAATAGTAAATGTCACCTGATGCCTGGCCAGTCTTTTCCAAAAGTTCTAGATTAGAGTTTCAGGCTTAAGAACTCTAGGTCATTGTAATTTAATATGGCCTAGGGTATATCTTAATCAGGCTTAGAGTAAAGAAATTGGCCTCTTGCAGCTGCGCAGGGATTCAACAAGATTATGGCTGCTCCTTTACCTTCAGTGAAATTTCGACTCAATGAATATACCCAAAACCATTTTCTCTAAGTAACACCCATATTTTCCCCCAGAAACATTTTTCACTGTGCCACGTATTCTCCTGACAGGCACCAGACCTAAGACTAGAGTAATCCAAAACCTTTCAGACTCCACCACAACCAACTCGTCCATCAACCAGATTTTCTGATCAGCAACACCTCAGAGCATACATGCCTTTTGCAGGCAATTTGGCAGAGATCCGCTTATTAAGGTCCTTTCCAAAAGCCAGCTCATCTCTGATCTGCACAGCTGTCCATTATGGGATGGAAGTGAAGGGTAAGCTGGCAGTCGGGAAGTACCTGATCTCCCACTCCAATACTTCACAAAGAGTCCTTAGCATTACAGTCTGTGCCTGGCAAATGAGGCATTCATGGGGGGGGTCACTGACCTGGAATCAAAAGTTAAGCTCAGGCATGTGATTTATGTTGCTTAATCTTACTATTTTAATTCGTTTTTGTTATGTGTTCTTTAAGCAACTATGTAATGTTTAATTTCTTAAAGTTCTTTTGAAGTTTTTTAGTGCGTCTTATTATTTTCCAGAGGTTCAGTAGAGGAATGCTGGCATGGTTCTCATACCAACCCACAAGCCCACTTAAAGGAAGTGAGTACGGCTGCAAGAACTGCATCTGTACTGAATTTTGATGAACGGGCCAGATTGAGCACGATCCAGCAACAACCCAGCTTTGAAATCCTTTGCTTTCAAATTGCTTCATGGCCTCCCCACAACTTAACCTCCTTCAACCTCACATCGCTCCAAGATCCTGGCCACTTGTACTTCCTGAGTTTATTTTTTACACCACTGGTGGTCATTACTGTGGATGTCTGGCACTAAGTAATGGAATTCCCTCTCAAATACTCTTTTTTTTTTCTCTCTATGACCCTTCCTCCTTTAAAGTGCTTCTTAAAACCTACCTCCCTGTCGAAGTTAATAGTTCTTTATGTGGATCAGTGTCAGGTTTTATTTGGTAATTGCAGACCTAATGACTGTGAAGGTCAGCATAGAGTCAAAGAGCCCTTTGTCACACTACTCACTCTGACTATCAGGTGCCCATTGACACTAACCTCATTTTATTCTCCCGCACTCTCATCAACTCCACCTGATTCTGCTCTTCACTAGCACACCAGGGGTAATTTATGCTGGCCAGTCGACACTTCTTTGGGATGTTGGGGGAATCCGAAGAATCCAGAGGAGACTCACATGGTCACAAGAGCAATCTCCACACGATCAGCTCAAGTGAACAGGGAGCAACAAATGATCCGCTCTGACATCTCTTTCTCCCGAATAAATGCTGCTTGACCCACTGAATTCCTCCAGCAGATTGTCTGTTGCCCTACATTCCAGCGTCTGCGGTCTCTTATTTCACAACTGGGCATGATTTCTACAGACGTACCATGGGGATCATTCTGCATCACCGTCTGGTATGGGGGGGGGGCTGGCTTTGCTTCTGCACGCGATCGAAATAAGCCACAGAGAGTTGTAAACTTAGTCAGCTCCATCATGGGCACTAGCCTCCATAGTATGTCCAGGTCATCCAGGATGGCTCTAAAAGGTGGCATCCATCATTAAGGATGCCCATCACCTGGGTCATGCCTTGTTCTCATTGCTACCATCAGGAAGGAGGTGCAGAAGCCTGAAGACACACACTCAATGATTCAGGAACGGCTTCTTCCCCTGTGCCATCCAATTTCTGAATGGACACTGAATCAATGAACGTTACCTTACTACCTTTTAATTTATATTTTGGACTTATTTAATTTAACTATTTAATATATATAAATATATTTTCTGTAATTCACAGCTTTTTTCTGTAGTATTATGTATTGCATTGCACTGCTGCTGCAAAAACATTGTATCATTTCTTAATGCATGCATTACTAAGTGACAATAAAAGAGGACTGCGTGTGCTCATAACCTAATCTAATCTAATCTAATCTAGTATCATGTATTGAATTGTACTGCTGCTGCAAAGACAACAAATTTCACAACGAATGCTGGTGATATTAAACTAGCTTCTGATTTTGTATCATTGGAGCGGTGAGACAGCAGCTCTACCAGCTGTGCCATTGTATCCACATCAAAGTAGTCCTCTATGTTTCAACGACTTTCCCTGGAAGTCTATTTTCTTTCTCCTTAGGAACCTGGGTAAAATAGAGGCTGTAGCACCTGTCATCGAAAGTCCTAATTGATCCTGTACTATAGGCTCAGTCTCGTGGTTGGGATGAGTTCTACCAAGCTCTTTAGCAACGTCAGCTGAAGGAATTGTGTAGAGTGGCAAAAAGCTACTAACAACTTTTGGCCTCTTATCTTCTACTTCCAGTAAGCTGGCGGCAAGTTTGGAAACAGCAGCCCCTTGGGAACCAATAAAAGCTGATTTTTTTTCTTATGTTAAATATGTTTTTTATGATTGCAAGACTATACTGGACTCCAAGAACTTTGGATACAGCAGGTGTACCGCATCACTGAGCCGCTCTTTGATCGGAATAGCTGGCCGGGGTGTTGAAGGAGCCAGCCGATGTGTCCGAGCAGGAGGGGCCAGCTGGCAGGTCGGAGGAGGAGGAGCCAACCGGCAGGTTTGAAGGAGCTGGACTGGGTTTGGGGGAGCTGACCCGGGTGCAGACTGTGTTGCTGCCTGCTACTCGAAGGCACTGGAGTTGATGCATGAAGCAGCGTGCAGTGTAACCGTGAGTGATTGTTTGGACGTTCCTCTTGCAAACTCAAGACCCCATTGGGCATTGGTAATGTAAGATGCCACAGCCCTGTTTCCCTTGCTTGGTGGTGAAACAGGCGGTGTGGGAGCCACATTGCTTCGGTTACAGGCATGCCTGCTGTTGCAGTTCAGGTGAGAAGTTGCCGGAGACGGTGTAGCGTGGTGTCGATGCTCTGTTTTGGGAGTTGACCTCTCCTGTTGGTGCTGCCCTCCAGTGTTTGATTGGTGGACACTTTCCACAGATCGCATCAATTTACAGGACATGTCGCTCAGGGTCTTCGACTATATCTGCGTTTTTTTTTGTATGACTATGCTTTTTTTTGTTCACTATATTGAATGTGCTGTGTATGTTTTGCACCTTGGCCCCAGACAAACGCTGGTTCATTCGGCTGTATCCATGTATGGTTGAATGATAATTAAAGTTGATTTGAATTTTTTTAATTTTGAAAATTAAAATTTATTCATATAGTTATATATAGAAAAAACAATGCCTGGCTTTCTTTACTTTCGTAGTGATATTCAGTCTATATATTCACAGTCTTATCAGTTCTATGAAGAATCAAAATTAGATTTATTATTACTGCCATATAAAATTTGTTTTGTTGTAGAAGTACAGTGTAAGACATAAAAAATTACTATTTTACATAGATAGTTAGATAGACATAGCAAAAGAGGAATAGTATAGTAGTGTTCATGGGTTCAAGGACCGTACAGAAATCTCTTGATAGAGGGGAAGAAGCTGTTCCTATAATGTTCACTTGTGGGTCTTTAGGCCCCCATATCTCCTCATTGATGGTAGTAATGAGCAGAAGGCATATCCAGTTTGGTCAGGACCCTTAGCATTGGATGCCACCTTTTGATGAACTGCCTTTTGAAGATGTCCTTGGTGGTAAGTTGGCTTTTGCCCATGATGGAACTGGTAGAGTCAATAACCCTTTGCAGCTTTTTCTTAACCTGTGCAGCGGAGCCTGCGTACCAGCTGGTGATGCAACCAGTCAGAATGCTCCCTGCAGTCCAGCTGTGGTTCTCTGCACTTGTAGTATGAGTACACTCTGTCATACAGAGCACCATTTCTACCCAAGTGTCAGGATTTGAGCAATACCAAAGGTTCAGTGTTTGAGAGACTTTTAAGTATGGTTTAACACTTGAGTGTCTTGTGGCAGAAGGATCTTAGGCTGCAATCCTCCCCAGGCTTGATACAAAGTTTGTGTTAAGTCATCGGAGCCTCCAGATCTCAGAGAAACCAAGACTTCAGTTCCTCAGAAGTTAGGGAGAGGAAGAATTATCCAACACTGTCACTCTTGAATACTCTCAAACTGTCCAGTGTGGGTGTGCGCATGCACACCTGAGTGAGTGTATGTGCACATCATACGAGGATGTGACTGAGCACAGTACGAAGATCATAATGACTTAATGGTCTACCAACAGCTGTACATGAAGAACAGCCTCTAAGGTGATGTTTTCAAGTAGAATTGGTGCCATGAAACTATACCACCAAGCATCCATTCCTTCAACAAAGTATGCAGGATGATTATGTAAGAAGGATTATGTCTACTCAAATGCAGTTTATGACCTCCTAACAGTCATGCTTTCTGATAATCACTCCCATTTATCCATTATGTTCTATAGCACCACAGGAATCTACTCTTTTCTTTTCATTAATTGCTGGGTAGAGATAACAGAAAACTTATTTCATTGGTGCCTATTTCACCGCACCACGAAAGTATTTTTTCAGAGTTAAGCAATGATAAAGGTGCAAAGTGATAGGTTTAATTGTTTCAATAATGTAACTAATCTTGAGCCAAAGAAACAGGATTTCAGATACAATATCACACTATTGCACAGATTGTATACACATGGTTTAATCTTTGTAATTAATTACACTTCTCAACACAAAAGTGAATTGCAAGGTTTTGGGACTCACACCTACAAATTGATTACTAATTTATTTTTGATTTTCTCTTCAGATGTCAGATTTAAGGCCAGTGGTCTCCATCTAGTGGTGGGTTATTTCTATGTGTGATACAACTTCAACATCATACATACATCTGCAAGTCTTTAAAGGCCCAATGATATACTATTCGGATAAATCAAACCTGTAATAAAAATAATGATCTTAACTATTCTTTCTTTGGCAATAAGCATAAAATTTGGATTAATAAAAAGGAATATGGAACTGTAATATACCAATGAATAAATAGAAGAAAGTCTGTATTTTATGTCGGATTATTTTAGAAAGATGGAGTAGAAACGATATTAAACATCTGAGCCATTTGTATTTCTGAGGAAATTTCTCTAGTAACAGTGACAAGTACGTATGTCTGATAAAATTTTTCAATTTATGCCTCTGAGTCACAAAGTTTTGTGTTCCAAGTCCTGCTCCAGAGATCTTAAAACTACTGAGGATGTTCTGTACAACAGCACAATGTGAACAGCTACACATTGACTTCTGTGTTTAATCGTGCACCTAATGGACAATAATTGCTTCTCTTTATACAGATGCTGCCAGAGCTGCAGAATTACCTTTGTCATTATCTATTCTCATTATTTGATTTGAGGGAAGGCTGAATGAAGTATGAAGATTGACCTATGATGAACATCATTTTATGAGTTGTTCTGTCTGAGTTCTGCTGGGGAATCCAAACACCAAGGGCTGAAAAAAAACTCACAATTCGCAAGCAATATTTCATCACCAACATACAGAAGGGATTCACACAAAGGGATTATACATTAATGTTTAAGAGTATTTTACACATGTATATGGCTTACATTATTATTGTGTTATAATCTAAATTTCAGGCTGTTTCAGGTCAACCTATGATCAAATTCCTCCTGACTTCCTCCCCACCCTATCACAGCTGTTTCCTCTTCTTCTCCCCTCGCCTCCACCCTTTCACTCCACCTTAGAGCAACTGTTCCTCTAAGTTTATCCAATTCCATTGGAAGATCATCAACCTGAAACTTAAACCCTGTTTTTCTCTTTCCACAGATGCTGCCTAATCAATTGCAGATTTTCTGTATTTTTTGTTTTTTTTCTGGAATTTAAGTACTGCTGTATTTTTATTAGGTACAAATAAAAAGTTTTAATATGTACACTTGGTTTGATTGCATCCAATCAATGATTAACCTTTTTTTTAAAAAGAGTGAACATTATGGAAATGCCATAGGAGCTGGGAAAATCATAACCATAACTGAGCTATCATTCTTGGGAGAACTGTTTCAGTGTAAATACGCTGTGATTTTTGGTTCATATGAGAGTCAGCCTGATTATGAAAATCATTTTGTTAAAGGCTTTCAAGTATTGGAGAATAGAAATATAACTTTTCCTATTTCAGCAAGAAACATGAGCACCTTCTTGGAATAGTTTTTTAAAAAGTACACATGTGGGTATTCAGGTGTTCAGTAGAGTTAGGCATAAGCTCCTTATCCTGCATGGATTTGCAAATGGTCTGACAAACTTACTCAAGAAGATCACTGACATGGCAGATAAAGAAGTATCTATGGATATTATCTTTATTTCTTAGGGCCCACTTGATAAAATTCTGCATACGTGACATGTCATAATTTCACTGGATCAGTGGAAAACAGACAGTAAAAATAATGGTAACAGTCTCAAATTGGTCCAATGTACATGTGCTTATTCCCGAGAAACTATTCCAGGTCCTCCGCTTTTCACTATATAATTGAATGATGTAGGATGAATGAATGAATGGAAAGCTGTATATCCAAGTTTGCAACTGACACAAAGTAGCCTGGTAAGGTGCAAGTCAGAAGATTATGGAAACCTTTCCATTTATAAATTATGCAAAGTCGCTCATTTCCTGTCAACATAAAAGGCATAAAAACTTTTGTCTGAGGAAGAATGATGTTACACATTATGGATCTGACAAATAAGATTCTGAATAATTTATTAATTGGTGAAAATGTAACCATTTAGGACTTTTAGGGGGAGATGCACAAAATAATTTACTTCATCAAAGAAGCTACATGGGAGTGCAGGCGCTGTTTAATCACAATCATTTGCCTACATAGCTCTCAGTAACTATATGGAAACAGCAACTATATTCAACTTTTATACACAGGAAGGCAAAAGCAATCTTCCTCCTTAAGTGAAAGATATCAGTCATCTCCATGATGCAACAGAGAACACTAAATTCCTGGAGACTTCTGATATTAGGCATGGGAAAAAAGTTTAAAAGCAACTGTATCTTAGCCATTGTTGTACATACTCTGATAGGGATTCCTCTAGTGCTTGCAACAGGTGACAGAGCTCTCTGATGATTTACTGAGGTTGTTTGTCCTCTGTTAGGGAAGAATATGGAAAGCATTGCCCGAAAACTTGCCAGCTTAGGGCATCCTACACTGTGCTATCCTGCTCCTTTTCTCAACCATCCCTGCTGGCTCCTGTCTCCTCCACAGTTTCACCTGCTCCTGCAATCCCAAAGGCAGATACAGTAGTCCATCCAGAGCAGGGGTTCCCAACGGGGGTGCACGGAATCCTCGGTTAATGGTAAGGCTCCATAGCATAAAAACATTTGGGAACACCTGATCTAGAAAGAGATGAAGCACCAATTCAAAGAAAAGAAAAATAAGGTCCCCCACCTCAGGTGAATATCAAAGGAAAGAAAACAGCCAAAGTGACTTTGATGAGAAATTGTCCAGCAACATAAAAGCAAAGGAATAACCACCAAATGAAAGGATACACTCTTTAAGAATACAGCAGGGACCATCCTAGCATTGATGTAATAGTTTTGGACAAATTTACAAGAAACAAAATCTTCCTTTTATTAATTCTATATTTGCTTTGTTTTAATAGACTCCCTTGTTCCCAGATAGTATACTACTTTAATTAAGAATGCTGGATCAATATTTCTGTTAATCTAAATATACTGTTCTTCTTTAAGACCCTCTCTTAATTTCTTAACAAAAATGCACTAGCGTTTCCCATTTTTCTGCATTCGATTCTTTTCCATAGTCAATCCCTGAGTATTTTATGTCCTCTGACCAAAAGGAGACAATTTGAGCATGATTCCTCCTAACTAAACTCTGCCTTTTCAGGAGTAATCCCAGACTCAGGACAGGAAATGCAGGCCCATCAAGCCCAGAATGCTCGATGTCTGCCCCCTGCAGAAGTAGTAAAAAAAAAACCCCAGATTTTTTGCACTGAAGAAAGAATTCCTCTCTTCAAAGGGCCTCTTTACATGAAGATTTTTTTCTTAAAGTTTGAGTATCCAACTGGAAATTATATAATCGTTCTTTAATTGTGAATAATTCTCTTATTAATCTTTCATCCTGCAAATGTAAAATTTACAGCGCAGAAGGAGCTCATTGATTATGTGGGCAAAAGTTATCAAGTATTTTATTTCAGTAAGTGTAATTAATCTAAAATTGCTCATTTGATATGCTACATATTTTCTAATATTTAACCTGCTGCAATTTATGGTCATGCTGCTTCAACTAAACAAAAACTTTAAACAAACCATACAGTTCTGTGGCAAATTTCATTTCATTCTTAAGTTAAAGTTTCCTGTTGTTCTGTTATGTCTGGCTTGAATGGAAATGACAGAAATGATTAGTTTGAAATGAAAAGAACAGTTTAAAATAGGTTGGCTCCACAACTTAATTAACCGCAAATGTCAAGAGAAAACCACCCTAACTGTGTATGTATGAATCAAAAGATTTTACTTAAATCATTTTGTAATTATGGAATTTTCATGTAGATATTTGAAAATATAGTACACTTCCAACAAATGATCAAAAAACAGGTTTTCCCAGAGAAACTAAAACCTATTACTTAAAATATCTATTTTATTTGTAAATCTATATGTTCTGCAAGCTAGTTATACAATTTAAAACCTCATCCATATAATAATTACCAATTGAAATGATTCAGTTTAATTCTCAAAAACAGAATAAAAGAAAATCTAGTAAACTTTGATGTTAACTATATACATTCAATTTACAAGCAGCAGAATAAACGAAAGTTTTTGCGCAAATTTTATATGTTGTGTATTGTAAAGATTGAAGATAAATTTACTACATACATTTCTGTTACTTGTAGTTAATTTCTGTTCTATTAGAATTATAGAAGCTCCTAGATGACAATATTATAACAAAGTCAACAATAATATCATTCTTTATTGAATATAGATTCAACTTTGATTATAGTCATCTGTTATATTTTTCAGTCTCTGCGAACAATGTTTTCTAAGATCAGCCTTCAGGGAAAAAGTGAGCATTAATTATGGAACTCAAGCTTGGCACTTGTTTAACAGGACAGGTAATGCGCCAGTCCGGCAGGGAATTCTATAGCATGCTGAAATGTAATAACAGGGAGCTGATCTAGTGAAGTGTTTATTTGACTCTATTGTCTTTGTAAATTAAGTCAACATTTTGACAGTTACATTTAAAGCAAAATAAAAATGCCCTGCATCAGTCACAATCATCTGTTTAACAATTTCACTATCACATTTGCATTATGTACATATTCAAATATATATAATGAAATGTGAAATGCAGAGTGACATTGCTGTTGTGCAGCACATTAAATTATTTTAAAAGTTAGGTCTGAGAGGTATATTTAGAAACATTTACATATACAGTAGATTGTGTACATACTGAAATTATCCTGTTGGAACTGAACACTGTTCTGTCTCCTCCCATCTTATCACATCTAATTCCATTAGCACCATCTTCTATGTCTTTTCTCCCTTACATATTAATCCAACTTCCCCATAAACGTAGCTTTGCTCCAACCACTCTCTGCAGTAAAAAAAAATCCCATATTCTCTCAGTAAAAATAAGTTCCTACTTGATTTCTTGTATCAATGACCTCTCGTTTTGCTCTTCTCCATGGGTGGAAGCACATTGTGTGTCTACTCTATGAAAATTTCTCATCATTTTAAAGACTTCTATCAAATGACCTCTCAGCCTTCCTTTCAAGAGAAAGGAGACCCAACCTACTCACCTAATAGATATAACCACAGAGCCCTAATATCCTCATAAATCATTTTAATATCCTCTTTGGTGCCTTCATATTCCTTTGAAGATATGCTGATCAAAAGTAAATACAGAACTCAAAGTGTAGTTTAAACAAATTTTATCACAACTCTGTTTTCAATTCTAACCTTTTTAGCATACCTAGTTTACTTTTGTTAGAACCTTAATGACATTCTCTGATCATACACTTGTATACCCGGAAGCCTTTGCTCTTCCTATTCAAAGAAACCTCTCTACCTTTCCTACCAAATTGCAACTTCATACATCTTTATGTTTTTTTATTAATTTCCTAATTATTCTACTTAGCAAGTTTAGACAGCTCTTATAATTTGTTTAAGTCCTCAATGTTAATCAACCTTTCTAATTTAATATTATCTGTAAATTTAGAAATTATGTTTAACTAAGGTATGGGCAAAAATTGTCCTTGTTAGCAAGGCCCATGCTCCAGAAAATAAACAAATATGAAGATGCAAACTAAAACACAAAGAAAATACTATTGCAGGAAAATTTATATAAAAACATGGAAATTTCCAATTCTGTTGCTAAACAATATGCCCACTCTCCACATAAGCTGAAAAGATAAAGGATTTAAACTGAAATTAACTAATTAACAGCTGCTCAAATATTTCATCCATGAATATTTGCTTTAAAAGTTGAGTCTTGCCTTCAATAACAATTGCACTCCAATGAATTTTAGGGAGACACCTCAACTGAAAAAAATGCTCTTTCCAAAACACATTCTTAAATTAATATTTTATTTCATCTGGCATCAACTCCTCCTGCATAGTACATTCTCCAGATATGTGTGGACTTGTTGCATGACTTTTACTTCCAAGTAAATAGAAAATGTTTATAAAGCAGTCGCACTGGTATTAGTTCTGTATCTTCTCGTGAACTTCAGAGCAAAGCAGAGACAAAATGTTCTGACTGGAAGTATAGACCCAACTGCAGGAGATGTGCAGTTTAATTAGTTGCTATAAAAGTGGGATCTAATGTCAATAACATTTTTTCCTTTAAATTTCCTTACAGAACCCAGTTAGCCACCAATAAATAGAAAATACAAGTTCCCTGGCAACATCTCGTCATAAAAGACATTTTAAAAATATCAACTACCCTTCCCAAGTTTCTGCACTCTCCTTTGCTTCTTTAACTAATTTTGTTCCCAGTGTTTTAATTAAGACCACAGAAGTATTTAACATCCAGCAATTCCCTCCTCCTTCCCCCCCCCCCCAACACTACCACAGTCCCCAAACCAACCTCTGCTGTAAATTCTAAATACTGGGGGAAATTATCCATCTTTTTATGCTTTCAAGACAAAGTAAAGTGTGACTAAGAACATGCAAGTTTCATTAATATGAAACTTAAAGGCATTCTTATTTTAAAATACCATATATTATTTACCCATACGCATCCCTTAAACCAGTAGGGTTGCTCTAATAGGGCTTCTAATCACTGGCTTCATGTCTAACAGCCATAAATCACATACAATAAAATGAAAATATTTAGCAAACAGAGTTGTACATTTTTAACAGGGGATGCACCATGAGCTTTCAGGTATATTAGCTATCACGACAGCCAGAATAGGAAACTTTGCGGTCAATAGTACACTGGAAATTTGTTTGAGGGAGCAGGAAACAGGTCTTGTGGAGAAGATTCGCTTGGAGTGGGAATAAAAAGAAACTGAAGAGAAACATGGAACAGGTGTGAGTGCAAGCTGAAAATGTGAGGCATCTTCTTAAAGGGTACTTGGCCATGGCTGGATGCATGCTGAGAAAATAAAGACAGAGAAAGGGGCAACTGAGTTAGTCCTCTCAAAGTCCATGACAATTTTGCATACTATTAGAAGGAAAGGGAGAAGTTAAGAAGATACTGAGTAGCAGAAAAATAAAGCTCTGAGTAACCTTTGCATTCTGGGATGGGATGAGATGAGATAGATGACAGAGAAGAATAAGACCCAATAGTGATTTGCGGGCTACAGGAATAGCTGATGGTCGATGGCTAAATCATCTGACTACTACATATATTCATGTCCATTTTTTTATGTAAAGGGTGTGGGATAGTTGAACCAGCTGCTACTTGGAGAAATATCGTGATGAATAGACAACTAAAGACTGGACAGTTGGGACTTTGAAGGTCCAAGGAGAATGATCATCTTTGAAATGTCTTATTGTAAAACATTGCAGCTATTCCTGCTAACTACAGGAAGTTGCATTCTTCCTCTTCCACCATCCTCCGCACACAGGCAAATTACAAACATCTGTCCAGCAAATGTGCGTGAAACACTTATAAATTATTGGGTATACTCTGCCCAGAGGTCCAGACAAAGAAAGCACTCTGGAGGTTTTCGTGAAATCCTACATTATGCAAGTGTTTCTACCCACACAGCACTACACCACAGGGAGCTAAGAATGGGTCAGTAGAAATGCCATTGCTGTCTGTCAAGAATTCTTTACCAGTTAACTGGCCAAAATATAAACACATAATTCAGTTCTGTGAAACAATACCAACCTAATTTCACAAAATAATTCCACTAGTGAAGTGTTCTCCAAGGTATTTTCATTAACCTTATCCATTAGTACCCAGAAAGGGGTAACTCAGGTAGACAAAGTGGTGAAGGTGGAAAGTGGCACAGTTACTATACTGAGCACAAGAGTTGCTACTAAATACGGCAAGTGGGATACAGACTACAAGAATTTGAACTTCATGTTGCAGCTTGCAAGATATTAGTGAAAATGCACCCGGAATGTTGAGTGCAGCTCTGGTCACAAAGCCAAGTGAGGGATGACTAAACAGGCCAGGGTGTAGAAAAGATTCACATGGTTGTCGCCAGAACTGAAGGGCTTGCGTTATAAGGAGAAGACAAGCCTGAGAACTGCATGCCGGTGAAGGCTGGCGAGCCTGCCTTCAGTTGTAGGAAAGTTACTGAAGGGAGTTCTGAGGGACAAGATCTACCATCCTTGGATGGTCAAGGCCTGATGAGGAATAGTCAGCATGGTTTCGTGCATGGAAGGTCACATCTGATGAAATTCTTGGTGTTTTTTTGAAGAGGTAACTAAGAGGATAGATGAAAGTAGGGAAGAGGATGCTGTCTATACGGACTTTAATAAGGCCTTTGACAAGGTCCCACATGGCAGGTTGATCTGAAAGGTTAGGTTGCATGTAATTCAGGGGAAGCTAGTAATGTGGGTTCAGAATTGGCTCACTGATGGGAAGCAGAGAGTGATGGCTAAATGTCAATTCACCAACTGGAGGCTTGTGATAGTAGAGTGCCCCAGTAGTTCAGTTAGGGAAATGGGCTGAGGAATGGCCAATGATTTTTAACCTAGTTAAGTGTGAGGTGATGCATTTTCGACAATCAAACCAGGGGAGGATCTATACAGTGAATGGCAGGGGACTAAGGAGAGTTGTGGAACAGAGGGACCTGGGAGTACAAGTGCACAGTTCGCTGAAAGCAGCCGTGCAAGTAGACATGGTGGTGAAGAAGGCATTTGGTATGCTGGCCTTCATCAGTCAGGACACTGAGTTTAGGACTAGAGGCATTATGCTCCAGTTATGCAAGTTGATGGTAAGATCACATTGGACCATTATGTACCGTTTTGGTCACCTGTATAGCAAACATTGTTAAGCTGAAGAGGGTGCAGAAGCAATTTATAAGGATTCTGCCTCAACCCTTACTTAGTAACTTATTGTCCATTACACCGCTGGAATTTAGGGTAGCAATGAAGGTCCTCAATCTGTCTGCCTATACCGTCATACACAGATATAGAAGGATTCTTCATTGCTGTTCCCTATCAAGATCTTTTGACCAGTTAGGATTGTTAGCCCTGAGCTGAAATCCCAGACCTGGAGGACTGGTGGACCACTCTTAGTCTGGTCTCTACCCTTTGACTTGTATGGCATGGGTGAACCTAGCAAGAGACAAAGCACAAGGCCCTGACTCCGGCCAACATACCGTAGCTCTCCAGATCACTGAGGCACTCAGGCTCCAAACTCCATGACAAGGTTGTGGTCCTCTCACAGGTGTCTAGAACAGAGTGCCTCGGTTATAGGGAAAGGTTGGCCATGCTGGATCTTTAGTCCTTGCAGGGTAGGAGAATGAAGGGACACCTCAAAGAGTTTTATAAAGTTGTGAGGGACACGAGTAAGTTAGACGGTCGTAGTCTTTTCCAAAATGAGGGGATACAGATACAAGTTTAAGAGTCCTGCGAGGGAAATGAGTACCTGGATCGAGCTGCCAGAAGGCGGTAGACATCATTAAATAGGCATTTAGATAGGTACTATACATGGAGTGGAAGAGTTTGGATGGTTAGGAGCCAAACACAGGTAACTGAGACCAGCATGGACCAGTTGGGCTGAAAGGCCTACTGTATTATTCTATGACTCTATGACACTATGAGAAACTAGATAGATTGGTACTGTTATTCCCAGAGTGACAGAGACTGAGTGGCAAGAGGTTATTAAATCAAGAGGGGTATAGATAACTTTGATGGTCACAGTCTGTTTCCCAGGATAGTGAAGTCTAAAACTGAAAGACATAGGTTTAAGATGAGAGGGGATAAATCCAAAGGGACCTGAGGGGCAGGGTGTTTTTTCACACACCATGTGTATTCACAGTGAGCTTCTGCAGGAAGTGGGAGAAGAGGTATAATTATATCATTTAAAAGAGATTTATACGTTCACAGGTAGGAATGGTTTTGAAACACATGGGCCAAATACAGGCAAGAGCGATGAGCTAGGGAAGACATTTTGGTTGCCATGGACCAGTTAGCCTGAAAGGCCTGATTCCATGTTGTATATTGCAATGACTCCATCATGCTTTAAAGTTATAACACAAAACATCTGTATAGCTACCTTTTGTAAAGCTGGTGTATGTTTATTGAATAATAGAGTCCGAATTTCATCTCAGAATGATTATTATTCGGCAGTTTTACAGCTGTCTCAGATGTCCGTTTGCTTTTTTGTATCACTAAATCAAGTGTTGGTTGTGTGTGGTGGATCTGAAATGACGTAAGTTACAAAATTGAGTGACCTACCTTGATTAACTGTGATAGAAACATCAGTTTGATGTCTGTCAGGGGAACAGCTGTTTCAGAGTTAACGGTTAAGCCTTTCTGTGAGTTCGCTCTGATGATATAACCCTATTGTAATAGAAGTATGAGTTATCACAATTTCTCGTAGTGTGAGAGATTCATAAGAGCTTTTGTTACCACCAACTCATGAATGTCTATTTAAAGTGCTAAGTAGTGCTGAAAGTATGTAATTAACCTCTGTCCAGACAGTGAATCAATAGGTTACACAAGAACAACCACGAGATTATGCAATGCTGGGAACGCAGAACAACACACACATGATGCTGGAGGAACTCAGCAGGTCAGGCAGCATCTATGAAAATGAACAAACAGGTCGAGACCCTTCTATGTCTCTGTGAGGAACTAGATAGAGTGGTACTGTTATCCCTGGAGTGAAAGAGGTTGAGTGGTAAGCTTACAGAGGCTCAGAAAATAGTGAGGGGTTGCTTTTTTATCAGAGCTGATGAAGGGTCTCAGCCCAAAATGTCAACTGTTTATTCCCCTCCATAGATGCTGCCTGACCTATTAAGTTCCTCCTGAGTTTTATGTGAATTGCACAAGAATTTTATGAACTATATAAAATTATGTAACAAATCCAAAAGGAATCTAATCCTCCCAACATCAGTGTGTCAGTAAATTTGTGGAACTCTTCTAGATTTCTGGTACAACATTCAGTATTGCAGCAACACGCTGATGACACAATCAGCACATCAGCACGTGTTCCCGGGAGGGAAAGGTGCTCTCTTTCCGTCTCTGTGTTTGGCTGCACAGGTCTCTCCAGCCTGTAGATGTCTGCGTGGAAGACATAGCAGCTTCCACGATAACCAATAGTATCTGGGCAATCTGTCAATTCAGGAAGCAGCTACTGCTAATCCAGTATTGCCTTGCACTCACCCTTTTGGCCAGAGTACAAACCAAAGCAGCTTGCCCTATCTGCCCAGCACCAACCCTTGCTGGCAGCCTTTCCACACTCAGTCATAGGGAAGTGCCCATGGACAGCAGAGGTCTGTGCCAGATTCCAAGCACAAATGGTGTGCGACGGTGGGAAGGGAAGGGCTTTGAACCAGGTGCTAGGCACAGGAGCATGCATCATGGTGTCCAAACTCCTTCTCTAAAATTGCAGCGTGGTAACATTTGCACAGGTAGTCCAATTCTGCTAAAATAAAACAAAGTTCTGCTGAGCAGTGTTATGCTGAGTACCAGCCTTTTCATTTTTGTACTTAAGGATTGAGTTGTGCATTTTGGTCATTTTAGGCTTTTTTTCCAACCAATTCAACAAATATGGGCACAGTAAAAATTTCCACAAACTTTTCTGTTGGCATTCAAGGAATGAAGAAACATGGTGCTGGGGGCTTGGGATGGAGAGGTGAGGTGGGTGTCAGAGGAAATGAGTAAATGGAGGCGAGGGAAATGGATAGCGAAGAGAGGATTACCTGAAATTTCCAGTTTTCTTTCTCCTCCTCACCAGCCCATCACCCACCCACTTCTCCTACATGGGCCCATCCCCAACAGTTCCTGTCTGTCCATCACACCTCCTTTACTTTGTTCCCTGGCCCACCTTCCTTTTCTATCAGACTGCATCATCTATAGCCTTTGCTACCTCCCACCTACCACATTCCAGCTTTTGTCGCTGTTTCCACTCTTCCATCCTCCATCCGCCAATAACCCCTCCTCACCTGGATCCACATCTCACATTCCAGCCCTTATTCCACCCCTTCTCCTCACTTTTTTTATATTGGCTATCTCGCCTGCCTCCCTACCTTGCAGTCCAGTCGAAGGATCTTGACCCAAAACATCAACAGTCCGTTTCCCTCCGCTGATGCTTCCTGACTCCACTGAGTACCTCCAGTACTCTGTGATACCTTGATACGTTTGCCTTGATACCTAGCTAAAAGGCCAAGGACAGCAAGTGAATAGGAAAAGTACCACCTGCACATCTCCTGGCAAATCTCACATCATTCTAATCTAAAAATATATTGTTATTCCCGAATGGTTATTTAACCTAAATCCTGGAAATCCCAGTCTAAAAGAATATAAGAAGACATTCAAGAATAAACCATGTGGCTTCATGAGCTTTCTCGATCACTCTACAATATTATGGGTTAATTGCTGGTCCAGTGGGTGGGGAAAATCTGGGCAAACAAACCAGAGACCTGACTTCCATTCCCACCATGGCCAATATGGGATTTAACTTCAGTTAATAAAGATTACTTTTATTTGTCACGTGTACATTGAAACAGTGAAATGTGTCGTTTTGCATTAGCAGCCAACACCGTCAGAGGACTGTGCCGGGGGTAACTCACAAGTGTCGCCATTCTCCCGGCGCCAACACAGCGCACCCGCAGTTCATTAACCCTAACCATACGTATCTGAAATGTGGGAGGAAACTGAAGCACCCAGAGGAAGCCCATGCAGTCATAGTGAGAACGTGCAAACTCCTTACAGACAGCTGTGAGAGATTTAAACCGCAATCAGTCATCACTGGCGTTGTACGTGATTGAGCTAACTCCTACAGAACTGTATCACCCTAGGTGATCAATAATAATGCAGACTATTAAAAATAAAATAAACACATAATTGGTAATGGTACTGTAACCAATTAATTACAGAATTGTTATAAAGACTCATTTGGTTCACTAATTGCCTTCAAGGGAGGATGTACTGTATGCCAACCTTACCCTATATGGCCTAAATGTCTCCAAACCCATCAATGTGATTCACTCACCCACTTGAAACAGAGAAGAAATAAATCTGGACAAACACTCTAACCTGGACACCAAGTACATCCACGGGCAATTAACCTTGCAAAGTGCCACTCAAATATTTGGGGATTGTTGTCCACTTTGAGAGCTGTTCCAGTGGTTATCTGTCTCACACAGCGTACTCACATAATCACACCTTACCTATACCGTGTCAAAACTCTCCATTACAAACCCTGGACATGTCCCCTTCCACTGCATGAAAAAGAGATGATGGGACAGTAGCATAGAGGAAGGAGTGAATGGTGAATAGTGAGTCCTCAACAATGATTCCAGATTTCATGTGTTCTCCCTGGTACCAGGTCAAACATGTCAAACCTCTTCCTGTCCTCCATTAGCTGTTGAGTCAGAGTTTCTCCATGACGACCAACACTGGAAAGAAGCAAAAAGGGAGCAAGGGAACAGAATTTACTCTGGGGGTGGGGTGTGATGTGATTGTCCAAAAGTAGTCACTCAGGTTGTTTTGTGGTGTGGAGTAGGGTGGGTAAGGGAACGTACACAAAGGATTTTAGGATGTGGGGGAGAAGTTCCTAACCTGAACTTATATTCCATGTAACCAAATCGTCATTTATGTAACATGATGTGCTGGATCAGAGGATATTCATTCATTCCAGCCAATTCATTCTCATCTCTTGAAATGCTACACTTTATTTGTCAACCACTGAAGTGGGAGTTAGATAAAGTGCCTCCCTGTCACTGGTCCGGAGATGATCTCTGAGTTATATTCATTTACTTCTGGCCTGACACGTTCCCTCTTCCGAGGATTAACTTTTGAATGGATAACAGTATTTTCATGAACTAATGAAAAAAAATGCATATACCCCAAAATCTAAATTAAAATCAGAAAATGTTGAAATCACTCAGCAGGCCAGGCAACATAGAGTCATAGGGCTCTATAGGCAGAAACAGGACTTTCAGTCAATCTAGTCCATGCCGAACTATTATACTGCCCATCTCCTTCAACTCGCATCTGGACCATAACCAACCCACACCAAGACATCTGAAAAAAGCAAAACAGAGTTAACCTTTCAGCTCAAAGACCCTTCCTCAGGTCTTCAATTTGACACATTAGTTTTATTTCTCTTTCCACGTTTCTTGCCTGGCTTCCTGAGAGTTTCAAGCACTTTTTGATTTTCTGGTTATAAATCCTGGCTGTGAACGTTTAAATAATCCCACAAACCCTCAAAAACTAGAAAATTCTACTAGTTAACATGCCCTCTACTAAAGCATATTTCTTAAACACGGGGTTTGGGAAACCTGGGGTTAATCTAAATAACCAGACCAGACCTTACAAATTCAGGGTATGATTTGATCATTCACCACACCTTCCCCATCATGTTAATTGTTCCAGTACAATTTGGTTTGAAGATGAACTATTTTTAAAAAAAGCTACATACAGACTCCAGTATTTTAGTCCAGGAGAATTCTGCTAATTATCCATTTCAAAATGAATAGTTAAATATAAATTAAAATAGAATTCTAGGTTTCACGGCATTCTTAAAAATAGTTAATTTCTTTCTGGAGCAGACAGCATTGTGTTCAAGTAGGCATTGTTCAAATAAGTTTTCCCAAACCCCATGCATAAGAAATATGCTTTAGTAGAGGCATGTTAACGAGTAGAATTTTCTAGTTTTTGAGGGTTTGTGGAATTATTTAAACGTTCACAGCCAGTATTTAAAACCAGGAAATCAAAAAGTGCTTGAAACAGTCAACTCAATTCTTTCCAATCTGATACCTGTTACTATAAAGCATAAATTAGAGCCACAGGTGGAGTATTTCCACTTCATCCTCTGCTAACCTAGGCTACGTCCATACTACGCCGGATAATTTTGAAAACGAAGCTTTTTCTCATCGTTTTGACCTTCCATCCACACTGAAGCGGCATTTTCATCCCCTGAAAGCGGAGATTTTTGAAAACACTCTCCAGAGTGTGTAAATTTGAAAACTCTTGTGTCTCGTTGTAGTGTGGACGGGGTAAGCAGAGAGATTTTTAAAAGTTGTCATGACAACACCACAACAACAATGCTTTTTCTGCTTCTGCTTGGTACTGCACAAGCAGCACATGGGCTGTTCTTGGTTCTTGGTTCTTGATCCTCCAAAATATTCCGCATGGAATTTAAACTGGAAGTGGCTTTCAAGCTGCTCCCCTCAGTTTCTTTGTTTGCATCCTCTGTTCTTCTGCCTGTACCCTCCGGTCTCCCAGTCTGCGGTGGCCGTACCCTCGATCTCCTGTACCCCGTGGTCTCCAAGCCGGCACTGTTGCTGACTGACCACCGCTGTTATAACGCGTAGTCAGTGTGAGCGGCGTGAGAGTTAAATTGTAAAGTGAGCTTTTTTGACTAGATCCCCTAAATTGATTTGATTGAGTCTGTCTTTAAAAATATTAATGTCAGAAATACTGTGCAGGTCTGGCGGTAGAAGATTCCACTCTCTTGGTTCTTGGTTCATGGTCCTCCAAAATATTCCGTATGGAATTTAAACTCGAGGTGGCAGAGGGTGGGCTTAAGAAGGAGACTTTTGAAGAAGAAAAGCTGCCTTAAATTTAATTGGGTTTGGTTGTGTGACTATGTTAGAATAAGAGATTATTCCATGCTTTAATTGTGCGGGGGAAAATGAATTGCTGTACACATCTGACTTGGTAGTTAGTATTTCAAATTGAGTTGAATGTCCTCTTCTACTCCTACTAGGTTTGGGTTTGATGTGGGATTGGTAGTCTATGTCGAGTTGACCATTCAACATTTTGTAATTGTTGATCTTGGGCAGAGGACGGCTTCATGCGTGTGTTGTTTACTTTACTGTCTATGTTAATAGCTTGTTTGGAATTAAACATCTCCACTGCTTTGCTGACTTTGTAGTCGTTTGTAACTTGCAGAAACAGCTCGACTTCATTGTCTTTCTAAACGAAGAAGTCCGGTCTGATTTTCCAAGTTTTCTGTGTATTCCTCGAAGACATTGTTGAAAACTTTCTTTCGCTGTTGTTGTAGGTACTCTAGTTTTTGACCAATGGAAATAGCACAATGCCACCGCGGAAACGTAAATATTATACCGTTTTCTCTTCGCTTGTTTTCTGTAGATATGTCTGCGCATGCACAGTAGGAGTAGATTCACCCAAATATCTGTTTTAGTGTGGACAGAGATATTTTGAAAAATGCCTAGTGTGGACGCCTGTCGTTTTTACTCAAAACCGGCGTTTTCAAAATTATCCGGTCTAGTGTGGATGTAGCCCTAGTTATCCTTAATTATTAGCCAAATCAACACTCTATTAGTAGAAACATTAATTCATGCAACATTTATTTAATTAGGAAATTCAGGAGAATTTTTAACTGATTGTTACACATTGTTTCATAATATTGCCCATCGTATCCTCCCCTAGTATTGCCCATCGTATCCTCCCCTAGTATTGCCCATCGTATCCTCCCCTAGTATTTCCCATCGTATCCTCCCCTCTGTCTTTGTATAATTCTTTTCAAATGTCTTTCCTCCTGACTGAATACTGGTTTCCCTTTGGTGCACAATCATCATTACTCATTAAACCTAAATGATACCATTTGCAACTAATAGCAGTTTCTACGACTCTTTATCGGGATTGGATTTTTCCATAATTATGCATCAAAACTGAGGACACCAATCTATCCCACAAGCAAGAGTCATAACTGGGATGTGAACTAGAATAAATAGTTCATGCTATATCCGGAAACAGTAAATTATTCTGAAAACAAACACAACCCCACAGCCCAGACAACATCACGTACATAAAATTCGATGGAGATTGCACTGCAATGGATGGGCGTGGCAAGAAATCATTACACAACCAAAATAGTGACTTCCACTCAACCATTTCTTATAAGCAACATGCCGCAATATAGTTTAACTCAGACTTGCAAGTGGAATGTTTCCTTTCACTACTCAGGAACAGCTCTTCACAGAGGAGAACCATTTCCCCTCAACTCATCAGATGAACTATGGATGGTTAATAAATTTTCAAATGCATGTATCAGCTCTGCTATCAGTTTCATAAAAGCAGTTGGCATGTCACACAGTACTAATACCCCACAAAAAAATCTTCAATAAGCTATGGACAATGAAGATCGCCTGCTATCTCCACTCAACTTCCAGCTTTCTAGCCTCAATAGTTGCAGTAGATGTGAAAATATTTCAAAATCTCTGTATCTTTGGGAAAGCTTACCCAGGGTATCTGGAACAACCAACTTGTAAACTTTAAGTTAATGATACCTATAAGGCCTGTGCTTCACTTTAAGGCTGTGAAAGCAAGGTCCTGTATTCCAAGTGGGATTACAGATTGAAGAATTTCAATCTTCACTATCTTGGAAAAATCCTTGGAATCAAATTTTGACTAATAATCACCAACAGGAGAACTGACCTACATTTTATCCAGACAATCCCAAATGCTTACATACTTCATTGGCTGGAACAGATGGGATCTGTGAAGGTCATAGATGACAAAATCCCCCTCAGCAAAAGACCTAAACTCCAGTGTAGGTATAAGATCGAACAAATACACTCAGAATTCCCATAGAAAACTTGAGAACCAGGCTTGCAGTAGACTGGCCAGTTCAAGTCAATTGGAGTCAAGGCACCAGAGTGAACCACCAGGTAGCTTGGACTGAATTCTGTTGGGTGAGCCATGAGGTAACATATGCTCCAGGTAGCTAGTAAATTGATCGGTAGTCGCCACAGCCCACAAGTTGCCTCTTCTCCCACTCCCATACCATGACTATAGACAAACTAACCAGCTGTTAGTCGAGCCAAGGAATTTGATTATACGATTTGATTTTACAGTGTTATATAATCTAAAATTGCCCTTATCTGGAGCAAAATGCAGCAGCAGCCACTCCAGCACAGTTTCATGTCACTCCAAAGACTCAACTGAGTGACCCACTGACACTCGATTCCCATTAATCACAGAGAGGGTGGTGTCATTCCCTGTAACCAGGCAAAGGTAACTACATTACAGGGCAATTCCACCAATTAACCATTGGTAATCACCAAAGAACTGGGTCTTCCCATCACATCAATACATTGATTGTTTAAGTCCCTTTACTTACTTGTTTTCCTTTGTGCCCTATTTTACCACTAATCTCCACCCCCCCCATCTAATTCAAAATCCCCGCAGATTTACCATTGGTCCAGGACCTGATAACCTGGCCTCACACCCATCCACCTTATGAGCCAAACCATGTCAATGCAGATTTGCTCCAGCCCTGCAGCCTCGCCTCACTCCCGATGTTTTTATTGATTCCAGGCCCTGATCTTTGACCTCCACCCCTCTTTACACAGCCAGCATACTTTCAATAATAAACATCTGTCATGTCCATTCTGTATATTCCAAGACCTTGGTCTGCCAATTCAGGTAATTTGTAGGTTGGGTTAATTGAAGAAATAAATAACAGAGGTTACAAAGATAATTCATACTAATTTAAAATGTTACAGCATGCCATCCAGTTTATCAACAATAAGGGATGGCCAATAAGTGATGGCTGAGCTAGCACCACCTAAATCCTAAGAACTTGTTAAAATCCTACCCATATACACATAGTTGCTGTTTTTCCAGAGCTTTTATGACAGCTGCGAGCTTCCATGGATAAACTGGCTGCTCTATTTTAGCTTTTTGAGAATGTTAAAATGATGATTCTTTTCCCATGGGAGCCACATTTCTGTATGTCCAGCATCCTTTGCTACCAAGTAAAAAGATTTATATGTTGGTAACTATATCTGGACTGTCTGGCTGAAATCCCTTGATCGCTGGAAAAATGGGACATCTAATTGACACATTTACTTAAGCCAATGCCAAACTGGTATAATCAAACAGTTTTAACTCCTGTAATTTTTTGGGTTTTTTTTGCAAGAGTTGCATATCCACAATTCATAGAGACTCCATTCTATATATACTGATAACATCAATAAATTAAGGCAACACCAGGTCAAAGTCTCAAGGTGGATGAGTCCAGAGGTAGAAAGCCCAAAACATCAAAGACCAAAGTCAGGAGATGAAGGCCCCAAGGTGGAGTCTGCAAGTCCAAGCCAGAGACTGAAGGCTGGAGGCCCGATGTTTGTGATCCTGAGAGTCCGGGGCCAAGGACTGGAGGCCCAGAGGGTTTGCAGTGTGAGAAAGGGGTTTGCTTTGCTGTTGATGTCTTGTTTTGTTCTGATGTTACTGTTGCTGCTTGCGCTGTTCCGCTGTATTTGGTGGGCGTTGGCCCCGGAATGCATGGTGACACTTGCAGTCTGCCCCCAGCACATACTTCAGTGTGTCAGTTGTTAACACAAACTACAAATTTCACTGCGTGTTTTGATGTACATGCGATAAGCAAATCCGAATCTCAACCTGAATCCGAGAAAGTGTGTTATTGCTCCTATTAGCATTTGTCCCTACTGCTAGCTTTTCCTTGGACCAGTAGTTAACATTTATAAGTTATCTACTTTTAAAAGCACAGGGAAAACATATGTAAGGGGGTTTTGACTTTTATGTTACTGCGGAGGCTAATTAAAATGGCGTCTTTGTTATGTTAATCTGGGGAATGCGGCTTTGTTGTGTTAAACGCTGAGAAAGTTTGCGCTAACAGTTTGTTTTTGCTTTAGTGTGTGATAAGAGAGTGCTATTAACCAATTGGGATAGTTGTTATGGTTTTGGTGTATTTGAAGATACTGTATGCGCGGGGTTTTGGGGCAGAAGGCGGGAGAGCGAGACAGAGGATGGACGAGGTGCTGTGAGTCTGCTGACGGGGTCGGACCCCGAGCGGGACATTCTGCGAGGAGACGGAGACGGACTCGTGTGGAGCATCTGGTCGACCACCGCTGTGGGTCCCAGGCGGCCGGTCGAGGTGGTCCGAGGGGTCGCAGGGCGAAGAAGAAGGTCCTTGAGCTCCAACGGTTTTTGTGCACGGAGAGATTGAACTTTGATAAATGTGGCGCCTTTTATTTTCCTTTTATATTTTATTCTCTTTTAATTATATAGTTCCAGTAATATGTATAAACTGTAAATCATTTAATTGCATCTGGTGTATTGTCTGTTATTTGGGCGGGGTGGGGTACCTCACACAGCATCCACACAAACGAATTATCCAGTTTGCCGGGGCCGAGGCTGTTTCCCTAGACGACAGCAAGCCAAGCGACCCTGAGGGTGGCCGGGGGGGCTACACATACAGTGAACTTGAAGGCTGTAAAGTTAGGTAAAAAGTAATTAAAACACAACAGTCTAACATACAAGTGTTTGCAAACATTTCTTCTGGCAAAGGGAGAGGTGTGGACGGGGATCATGTGTCAGTTGTGGTCAAAGCAAGCAGACACAGGGGTCAGATGTCACAAAGCAGGTAGTGTGTGGCCCAAGGTTAAATACTGTGCCATCAAGGAAGATGGGGAACGATAGCCACTACATCAGCAGGAAACATAAACAGGCTAGCTGAGACTAGCTGGAAATGGGTCAAACAGATGCACAGAACACCTCAGAGTGGCCGGGATTGTCAGTGACCCTGCTTATCAAGGGAAAAGGCTGTAAAGAATGAAGCACATCAACATCCTAGGTTGAAGCCAGAAAAAAACAATACAGAAGGCAGAGCAGGGCAACCTGTGGTAGGACTGTAAAGGCCGTCCAATAAGAACCCTGTAACCACAGACTGGTGTGACAGCACCATCTAGTGTACCGTGTGCCGAGAGCAATCTTGGGCCTGCAGCCTGGCACACTCCGTAATACACTTGTGCCGTTTGCCTGTTAAAAATCATTGGGGAAGACCGCCCCTGTCTGCCAATGGAGTAGCAGTATTTTCCTGCTGCTCTTAGTTTTCTTTCTTTCCCCCTAGTTTAAGCTATGAATTTAAAATTTTTACTTGTTGATTCTTGAGGGTGATCAATATGTCTATGTCTACAAGAAGTGGAAAGAATTTACCTGAACCTAGTGATAAAGGTAACGGGAAAGGAAGGGTGCAAAAGGAAAGATCTGATGAAATGCCATCGTGGGCTGAAGATAACGTTCGGACACTGAATTCAATTAAGGATCAGACTGGATCAATTAAAGACTAACTGGAAAAGAATAGTAATGAAATGAAGTCATTTCTGGGAAAACTTAAAGATCTGGAAACTCAGGTTATTTCACACAAAGAGGAATTGAAGATAACTAAGCAAAAGCTGTCTGAAGCTACAACTTGTTTGGAAAGGTATCAAAATAAGATTATAGACCTGGAAACTAGGTCTCGACGAAGGAATATAAGAATTGTTGGGCTGCAGGAAGGAGCTGAAGATGGAGATCTAACGGCTTACTTTGGTAAGCTTTTCCACACTTTATTTCCTACCATTCTATCAAAGCTACCTGCTGTAGAAAGGGCACACAGGGCGTTTATCTCGAAATCGAAGGACCCTAGTCAACCAAGATCTGTTCTGGTTTGCTTTCATCACTTTAAAATTAAAGATCAAATAATACAACAGGCAAGAAAACAGAGAGTTTTTAGATTTATGGAATCTGAGCTCCGCTTCTACGAAGATTATCCAAGAGAGATAATGGAACAAAGATCAAAATTTGCCCTGGTAACGAAACAAGCACATGATAAGAATTTTTTTCCGTCTTTGAGGTATCCAACAAGATTTTAAATTTTCCCCCCTTAAATCATTGGCCTGATGGAGAAACAAGGTGCTCAGCATCCTTACAACTACATGATTCAATTGGTATAAAGCTTTCAAACTTTAATGAGGATATATCAAATAATGTATCTGTGATGATTAAATACACCATTCTGAACAGACAAATCCCCATATAATTGCAATTGGTATTGGTATTGGTTTCTTATTGTCACGAGTACCAAGGTACAGTGAGAAGCTTATCTTGAACATTGTTTGCACAGATCAATTCATTGCACAGTGCATTGAGCTAGAATAAGAATATAAGACCATTAGATATGGGAGCAGAGTTAGGCCATTTGGCCCATCGAGTCTGCTCTGCCATTTCATCATGGCTGATCCATTTTTGCCCTCAACCCCAATCTCCCACATTCTTCCCATGTCCCTTCATGCCCTGATCAATCAGGAATCAATAAGGTAAAATGATAAAATGCAGAATAAAATGTAAAAGCTACTGAAAAGGTGCAATGCAGGTAAATGATAGTAAGTGCAAGATCAAGATCATGAAGAGATAGATTATGAGGCTGAGGACTCCATCTTATCATACATGAGGTCCATTTAACAGTCTGATAACAGTGGAGTAGAAGATGTCCTTGTGCCTGATGGAGAGCCTTGAACTTTCAGATTTCTCAACCTCAACACTACTGACGTAGACAGGAACATTAGCACTGCCCCCTTTCTGAAATCAATGACCAGCTCTTTTGTTTTCTTGACATTGACGGAAAAGGTTTGTCATGATAACATGACAACAAAGCTCTCTATCTGCCTTCTGTACTCACAGCCTCACCACTGTTGATATCGAGGAGCATGCGCACACCCTCCTTCCTGAAGCAAATGACTAGCTCTATCAGTCTGCTGCCTTTGAGTGAAAGGTTGTTGTCATGACACCAGGTAATTAGACTCTCTATTTCCTTCCTGTAGTCTGATTCATCATTATATGCGATATGGCCTACCGTGAGGGCATCATCTGCAAACTTGCAGATGGAGTTAGAGCAAATCTGACCACACAGCTGCAGGTATAGAGGGAATAGAACAGGGGGCTGAGGATGCGATCTTGTGGAGCACCAGTGTTCAGAATAACGGTGGTGGAGGTGTGGCACCTATCCTTACTGATTGTAGAAAGCAAGTCACAGGTCCAGTGGCACAGGGAGGCATTGACTCCCAGGTTCAGGAGTTTACTTGGAATAATAGTATTGAAGGCAGAACTGTTGTCAATAAACAATGGCCTGACATAGGTGTCTTTACCGGCTAGATGCTTTAGAGATGACAGTAGGCCTGTTTTGGCAATAGGTAAGTTGCAGAGCGTTGAGTCTCTCTGGAAAGCTGGAGTTGATGTGTGCAATGATCGGCCTCTCAAAGCACTTTGTGATGGTAGATTTCAGAAGAGTGTGATTCTCCTGGTTCATCCATGGTTTCTGGTTTGGAAACATCCAGATTGTCCTCCTTGTACAAAATTCTCAACACACTTGCTGAATAAGTCTGTAATAGCAGCACATACTCATCTGGGCTGGCAGCAGAGTCTTTGAACCTGGACCTGCCTACTGAATTAAAGTATTCACTTAGATAAACCTGTTTCCTCAGACCAGTACTAGGCAGAACAAGGTAAAACAATTATAATAACAATGCAGAAGAAAGTGTAAAAGCTGCAGAAAAAATGCAGTGCAGGTAAAGTGCAAGATCATAATAAGGTGGATTGTCAGGCAAAGAGCCCACCTTATCATACAAGGGATCCATTCTAGAGTCTGACAACAGTGGAACAAGAAGCTGTCCTTCAGCCTGGCGGTACGTGCCTTCAGGCTTTTGTATTTTCTGCCCAATGGAAGGGGGTGCGTGGAGGTCTTATGTTTATGCTGGTCACTTTACTCAGGCAGTGAGAAGTATAGACAGAGTCATAGAAGGGGGGCTGGCTGCTGTGATGTTCAGAGTTGTGCCTACAACCCTTCGGCAGTTTCTCGCAGTCACGAGCAAAGCAGTTACCAGACTAAGCCATTATGTATCCAGACAGAATGGTTTTTTTGTGGTGCATCGATGAAAATTGGTAACGATTGATGGAGGCATGCCAAGTTTCTTTATCCTCCCGGGGAAGTAGAGGCATTGGTGAACTTTCTTGGCATTAACATGATGGGATCAGGACAAGTGAATGCTGATGTTCACTCCTTGGGATCTTGAAACTCTCAGCCCTCTCAACCTCAACACTGTTGATGTAGACAGGAGCATGTGCACCATCCTCCTTCCTGAAGTCAATGACCAACTCTTTTGTTTTGCTGACATTGAAGGAAAGGTTGTTGTCATGACACCGTGTTGCTAAGTTCTCTATCTCCTTCGAGCACTCCAATGCTTTGGCATAAGTTATGGTGCTGGTGAAGCACAGCGATGACTTACTGACAGCAGACACAACTATCTCTACTCCTGTACTCAAAGACGATTTCAGTACGTCTTTGAATACTCTCCTCTGACTTCCTGGTAACCTCTTGCTGTGACAGGGCTCATATTAGTCAGATTCAAAAGTTTGGTATCAGGCTTTCAAATGAGATGACCCGCCCAAAGCAGCCATCAAAATTTAATTAGGTGCTTAGGGCCTACACTAACCAGGGATGATGGTGTAGGAGAGGTTATTGATATTGGTTCACCCATTCTTCCAGATGCAGCGTTGATGGAACCTTTCCAATGTCTCAAGGTGCTTTTGGATGTCTGCTGAGGGTAATGCATGATCCCAGAGTCAGGAGTTCCAGCAGCCCGGCAGACTACCAGTTTTATGCCATTTCTAAGGTCTTGATTTAAAAGTACCTTTGTGTCAATCAACCAAGGGTTGTACTTGAGCGATGTAGGAGATGGTAAGTTTCTTCACTGATGTGTGCCTTCCAGGAAAGGTGGCTCCTGAGATACAGATATCACTGTCACCCTTTATCATGGGGAGGAGGCAATGTGACACGGAGAGACAAATTGGTAGGAGACCTTTGTTTCCACAACGTTGAGTGTAAGGCCCATTCCTCATACTCTTACATTTCAGGATATCAACAAGTGCATAATAAAAATTATTTTTGCTTTTGTCATTGCCAAGTAATGTTCAATAGGTCCAAAAGGTACATTTAATGTCAGTGAAATGTATACAATATACACCCGGAAATTCTTTTTCTTCGCAAACATCCACGAAAACAGAAGAGTGCCCCAAAGAATGAATGACAGTTAAATGAGAGAACCCCAAAGCCCCCAGCCCCCCTTCCACACACAAGTAGTAGCAAGGCAATGACCCCCTCCCCCCCATACCAGAGAAAAAAGTATCAGCACCTTCCACTGAGGCCTCAAGCATGCAGCAAAGCATCAATAAAGACACACACTTGCAGTACCCCAAAGACTACTTGTTCAGACGGTATTCGACATACCACAGGCTCTCTCTCTTGCTAATGAGGGAAAAAGAGATGTCCCTGTTTCACAGTGAGAGGGAAGACATAACAAACAACTCACTGATTCATGGTGTTAAAAATCAGATCTCTGGGCACACAGTCAGCAGCAAGCCACTGCTTAAATCTTTCGTGTCCTCCTACGACACATCGGGCAGTGGCACCAGCCTTGAATCAGCCTGTCTCCAGAGCCACAAAATTCAGAACCCTGACGGCACGCTAGTCTTCCAGGCCGTATCCCTGGGATATCAAAAAGTAGCCGGTCGTGAGGCCCTGAGAGCAGGTCCCATTCCCGCAAAAAACCGAAGTCAGAGTCTTCAAAAGAACTTTGAAGGGGGAGAAAAGAGATATCAAAGATAGAAATAGAGCTGTTTCTGAAGATGCAAGCAGAGGAGTTGTCGCTTAGCGCCATTATAACTAAGCTCCACCCTCCAGTATGTGATTGAATAAATACAGATAATGGTAACAAAATGTAGTTAATGGTAACAAAACTTCTATCTAATGGTACACCAACACAAATAATCTACCAATTTGCAAAGGGCATCTCAATCTATATCAACCCGCTGGTGACAGCAAAGCCCCACACCATGTTCGCAATGTCATTTGCATCTTCAGTGTGGCAGAAGGAAGTGCAATTGACCTCATTAATACATTAGGCTGTCTCACCTTTAAGAATAATTGATATGACAAAGGGATAAGGATATGGCAATAAGGAATCAGGTTGGTGAAAGGGAAATAATGTACTAAAATAATAAATCAGAAAATGCTAGAAATACTGAAGCGGGCTGAGATTGTGCATAGTAACAAAGCTTACAAATTTTCTCAGGTAAGACACTTCTCATGAGCACTGTGAAAAATGAGAGTTGTTACAAGGTATTAAGCAAGTTCAGATGTATGAACGGGTAGTTACAAACGTTTATAGAAAGATGAGTAGTTAGCAGAACAAGCAAGAAGATCTAGTATGCAAGACAGTTTACATGACTAAAGGACAAAGCAGATATAACAGAACAATTAAAACACATGCTGTCCAAATGATTTCAATTTATTGAGATTAGTATTGAGTCCAGAGGACTCTAATGCATTTAATTTGAAGTGTAGGTGCTAGAAATTGCATCAGGTTTTTAATGCTGTTAAAATAGTGTTGGAAGTTATCTTGACTCTTTTTGTAAAAGTTGCATGAAGAGTAGGGCTTCAGCTGGGGATTTCTCTGTGTCAAGCCTCTCTGAAACCAGACTTTTAACTGCAGCAACACACCAGAATGCTGGTGGAATGCAGCAGGCCAGGCAGCATCTATAGGAAGAGGTACAGTCGAAGATTTCGGGCCGAGACCCTTCATCAGCATTCACCTTATTGTTGCAAGCTCTACAACTATCAGCAAGTAACACACCAGATGTGATCCACAGAGACAGCCCCTAAAGCAGACATCCCACCCTGCAAAAACTCATTTCAGGGAGGTCTCAACCTCATAGCAGTCTGTGTCAATGAATTTGTTAATTTTGCAAGACATCAGATTCACAAGTGTTTTGTGAGATAGCTGACTTCTGAATTCTGTCTTAATGTGCCATGTTCACAATTGCTGCCGTCTTGGTTGATGAGCAGGCACAGTTTTTTGCTATTTCTGATTCAGGAAACATTTTCCTGAGTAGCCTGCCTGTGTGCTTACACACCTGGAATGGCAGGTTATGCTCAACGATGAAAGATGTAAAGTACACCTCAGCTCCAGTGACCTTCTCTGTCAGACTTTGGTTTTCTGCTGAAAAGAACTGTGAAATACTTGAGCAGCCTTCCCTGCGCTTAGCCTCCCTAATATGTTGTGGTCCCTAAAAGAAATAAAAGCATAAGGTGTATCCTTATTACAGGTGTGCGCCGCTTAACGTGCATTCCGACAACATCCGATCGCATATACGTGTGTACACACACACACACACACACACACACACACACACACCCCTGCAATAGTCAGGATCAGAACTTACTTTTTACATCGAAATGGGGGATTTTAAATGAGTGATTTAGAAGTTCTGTATCTTCAAGTTCAAGTTTATTGTCATCTGGCCGATTGTCCACAAACGAAATAATCTCTGTCCGGACCACGGTGTAGCCACAATACATATAACACGCACACCACATAAAATAATATATTACCATATTATTTAATAAAGTGCAATTCAAAATGCATATAAAGTGCGCAGCACAGGTAAACAGTTCGCTGTCCTAATAACGAGACCTCGGTGGGGGCCAGGTATTTATTAAAATTGGTTTTCCTTCTGAAAATGGCTGCGCTTAAACCCAACCCATCGCGGGCTTCGATGTACCTGTAAGTGGAAGTGTTTCAGGAAAAAACCCCGAAGAATTTGCTTGCTGCAAATTTCTTGACTAAGGTTAGTTCCTTGAGCTTATTTTAAGCTTCTGGGGAACAACAAAGGGCATTTATAGAGGGATATCCAGGTACTGCAAAGACTGGTAGCTGCAGGCACTAAAAGCTTGAGATCACACCAGTGGATTGAGCAGATATTTTCCTGAGAGCGATCCAGTCAATCAGCATAAATAAATACACATGATGGACAACAAATACAATGCTAAAATTTAAAATTACTTCATCAAGAAATATTTGGAGGCTTGAATAGAGGGAATCCTTCAAGAGGTCCAAAACCTTGTCTTCGGATTTGGAGGCTTGCGTACCTCAATGACCCAGAGAGCTGTTGGCTGAAGTCAGGTCCTTGTGCTTTGACTCTTGGTAGGGTCACCCATGCCAAATACAGCAAAGGGTAGAGGCCAGACTAAGAGTGGTCCACTGGTCCTCCTGGTTTGGTGTTTCAGAAGGGCTAACAAACTTTGACTGGTCAGAAAAATTTGTTAGACAAACAGCAATGAAGAATTATATATCTGTGTGCAAAGGTATTCCTGAGTCTCCACCCAGGATTTGTATGACTTACAGTAGTGATAACCGAGAGAAAATTGCTGGCACAATGAACACCTTCAATATCAAGAACAAAATTTGGAATGATCAATACTGCCAAGCTAGCACAAATAACTGTGGAAATGACAATTCGAAAACAGGCTAACATAGCAGAAATAACTATAGGAGATATAGAGCATCGCATAGCCCTGTATGCAGATGACATAATTTTGTTTTGTTCCAACTTGAAACAAACATTACTTGCCTTAATTGACCTGATAAGTAATTTTGGTACTTTTGCAGGCTATAAAATAAACAACAACAAATCTGCAATATTATTCATGGATAAAGACGAGAGACTCAATCCCCCACTTCAAACTCCGTTTATGGTGTCAGAACAGGGTTTTACTTATTTGGGTGTTAAAATTACTCCTACTATTGATAAAATTATCCCAACTAATTATAACCCTCTCACAGACTCAGTTATTCAACTTACAAACAGATGGATGAAATTGCCCATATCTTTGATTGAACGCATAAACATTCTAAAAATGTCAATTTTACTGAAGTTCCAGTACCTTTTCCAATCTATCCCACTTTCTCCTCCATCATCTTTCTTTTATTTATTAAAGAAATTTTTTTCTGATTTTATCTGGAATAATAGACATGCAAAACTCAGGCTTTCCCTGTTATATTTGCCATATGATAGAGTCGGGTTACAGCTACCAAATTTTATACGGTATTTCTGGGCGGACCAAATTAGAGCAGGAATGTTTTACTTTGTTAAAGATCACTCCCCTACTTGGGTCTCAATGGAATGCCAGTCGATTAATATCCCTATAGAACTATATATGTATTCAGCAGATAAGAAAAAACTGGTCAAACAAACTAAAAACCCTTTCTTAAAAAATATAATAATGGTTTGGCACGATGCTCTTGTGTATTTGGGACAGACATCTCAGTTATCCCAGTTTACTCCTATCTTTGGTAATGATAGCTTCCGGGAGCCTGGCACAGCAGACCCTGGTTTTAAAACTTGGTCGACCCGAGGCATAGCTAAGGTGTCTGATCTTTATAATGACAATACATTTATGTCATTTGAAGAATTCAAGGCCACATATAGAATTCCAACAAAATGTTTTTTTAAATACCTTCAGTTGCTAAGTTTTATTATGGCCAGGCAAGGTTACAGTTTGAAGCTCCCTCCTTTATCTACCCTAAAAGACATCACTCTGAAATTATCTGAAGCTAGGGGACATGTGACTGTATTATACAATTTGTTTGCAAGTAAATGCATCAAACAACATACTACAAGCATGGAGAACTGATTTGCATGAGAATCTGTCAGAAAAAGAGTGGTCAGAAGCTTGTTCCTTAGTTCAAACCCAATCAGTAAACGCTCATTCTAAGTTACTACAATACAAATGGATAACCAGACAGTAGATTACTCCAGTCAGATTACATCACTTTAACCCCAACATTCCAGACACATGCATTAAATGTTATCATCAAAGGGGTCCCCATTCCATTTTATGTGGGAGTGCCCCCAGATAATCTGCTTCTGGAAGAAGGTGCTGGATTTGATTAGTCAGATTATTGGGAAAAAAAGGTGCCCCTTGATCCTAAATTATGTATTCTGAATATTTATCCAAGGGACTTTGTAACCTCCAAAAATGTAAGGTCTCTGCTTAATATTTGTTTTTTGGAAGCCAAACGCTGCATAGCCTATTCATGGAAGAAACCAACAACCAGAGGACTCTCACAATGGCTGAAAGAAATGACTTCTTATCTTGCTCTAGAAAAGATAAGCTACATCACAAAAAACGAACTTGGCAAATTTTGGGAAATTTGGGACATTTTCTAACAAGTTTCTGGAGAACAATATTCAGGATGAAAGTAACGAACTGAATTGACTGCTTTTTTTAATGGTGGGGTGTTTGCTTTTTTTGTGTGTGTTTTTTTTTCTTTTGATTTCTTATGTATTTTATTTTTTCCTTTTCTTTAACTTTGTTGTACTTTCAAACCTATGGATGATCTAATGTGTTTTCTTTTCATTCTGCAAAAGCAATAAAGAGATGTTTTTAAAAAAAAATTTAAAAACTGTGGAAATGCGTCACAGGGCGTCAGTGAAAGCAGATGGACAGGGTCTGGATGACTAAAGGCTGCGACTGGTGAAACAGATTTACACTCAGGAAGGGAAGACAGTCAGCATCATGGTGGTGTTGCTGTCATTTTGCAACACATGAGGATCAACCAAGTACAGTATCCACACCAAGGTGAAGAAGCTGTACCAGATCTGTGTTCTATCCACAATCCTGTGCCGGTCAAAATGTTGGCACATGACAGAGTGCGACCTTGCCAAGCTGTCATCATTCCACACCATGAGCCTCCGAAGATCCTCCGCATTTTCTGGCCTAGAAAGATCTCCAACCATACACCCTACTCCTTCAGTATCACCAAGAGGACATGGCCATGATCATCATGAGGCAACATTAGAGATGGGTTGGGCAAGTAATGAGAAGAGAGGCCGACTCCATCATTAAGTGGCACTTCTGAAGGGTGCAAGAAATGCGGGAAACCAAAGACAATTTGGCGCCCATACCATAGAGGTAGAAGTGAGGACCCTGGACCACAATAGAGATGGCGAAGGACGGACAGAAATAGAGGACCTTCATTGCTGCCCTAAATGCCAACAGCGTAACAAAATAGAGGGAGTGGTAAGTGAGGTAAAGGGAGGAGGTAGAAGAACAAGTTTTGCTGGCAAGGTTTAGTGTGGATGAGAGGATGGTTAGGATGAATTGAATTGAATGATCTTTATTGTCATTATACGTAGGTACAATGAAACTTTGTTTGGCTTCCTCTCAGGCAATTAAATAAAGCGGTAGATAAAAACAAGACAGTAATAGAAAAGCAGTATTAAATAGATAAGTAGCAGAAAATAAGTTGCAGCAGCACAGAATATCACAGTAATGCACAAAATGCCGGTAGTGCAAGTATTTGAGTCCTTGTGTGTGCATGTGTGTGCTCACAGTTTCAGTCATTGTTCTGTGGGAGTGGTGTGATGGAGGCCACGGCTCTGGGATAGAACCTGTTCCTCAGTCTATTTGTTCTGGCTTTCAGTGTCCTGAACCTGTTGCTGGACGGCAGCGGGTCAAACAGGGAGTGGCCGGGGTGTGTGGTGTCTCTGGTTATGCTGAGTGCTTTCCTCTGGAATAGATGGTGTCCAGTCCTGGGAGCTCCATCCTGACAATTCGCTGGGCCGCCTTCACCACGCGATGCAGGTCTTGTCGCTCAGCGGCTGTGCAGTTGGCATACCACACTGTGGCGCTGTTGGTCAGGATGGTTTCAATTGTGCTTCTGTAAAAGTTAAGCAACAGCTTTTGTGGGAGTTTGGCCTGTTTCAGCTTTCTGAGGAAGAAGAGTCTTTGTTGTGCCTTTTTTACAAGCAGCGAGGTGTTGGTGGTCCACGTCAGCTGTTTTGACAACATAACTGCAGGGAACTTTAGGTTTTCCACACTTTCCACTACCTCTCCATGTATATGGAGGGGGGTGTGCACTCTGTCCTTTGATCTCCTGAAGTCCATGATCATCTCTTTTGTTTTAGAAGTGTTAAGGACCAGGTCGTTGCCCTTACACCACTCCGTCAGATGATCCACCTCAAGC
The DNA here is from genome assembly GCF_963921235.1 of Mobula hypostoma. Lineage (NCBI taxonomy): Eukaryota > Metazoa > Chordata > Chondrichthyes > Myliobatiformes > Myliobatidae > Mobula > Mobula hypostoma. The sequence goes on from NC_086097.1 coordinate 54,293,044, forward strand.
CTGAAGGCTGTTTCATCCTCGTCCGAGATTAGGCCAACCACTGTGGTATCGTCCACAAATTTAATTATGGAGTTGGAGGTGTAGATGGGGGTGCAGTCACGTGTGAAGAGCGTGTAGAGCATAGGGCTCAGCACACAGCCCTGCGGGGTGCCTATTTTTAAAATGAGGGTGGTGGAGGTGTGCTTACCAATTCTGACTTGCTGTGGTCAGTCTGTGAGAAAGTCCATGACCCATGAGAACAGGGAGGAACCAAGGCCAAGAGTGAAGTAGTTTTGTGGAGGGAATATCTCAACAGATTACTGAATTGGGGAGAAGGGGAAGTAGGGGAAAATACAAGTGCTTAGAGATAGTTCCAGACTTGGTTGTCATTAATGATAGATGATAGCTATTGATTTTGAAGCTGGAAGATGAGGGTGAGTGACTTGTAGCTCTCAGGATGGGGAAAGAGTGAGAGGATGAGCGCAGGAACTGGAGCAGAGATGGGTGATGGCCCTTGATGGAATGAAGTTAGTATTCTTCAACCATCAGGCTCCTGAACCAGTGTAGATAACTTCACTCACCTCAACACTGAACTAATTACACAATCTGTACTCACTTTCAAGGACCCTACACTAATTTTCTCAATATTTATTTATTTGTTTTTTATATTTATTGTTTGTCTTCTTTTGTGCATTGCTTGTTTGCCTTTTTTGTGTTTAGTTTTTCATTGATTCTATTGTATTTCTTTGTTCTACTGTGAATGCCTGCAAGAAAATGAATCTCAGGTGATATATACATTTAACTTGAACTTTGAAAATCTTTGAGAAAGAGAAATTGAAAGTGTTGCAACATTGTCATGGAGACTATGGGAATGGGATGCAATCTTTATAGGAAGGAGGGTAAAAGGAATTGTTATCAAGGTAACTATGTGGTTTATCATGGATATTAATCACTTTCTCTAAACTTCTTTCAAACATATTTGAGTATTTACCTTTTAAAAGAAAAGGTGAAGGAGTTTTTGTTGATAGTTTTTGACTAACTTCATCACTTGGAATTCGTTAGTGCACAAGTTTAACGGTATTTCTGGGGTACAAGGTCTATGCTCTATTCCACTTCACAATAATCATAAATACAAGAGACTTACATGCCAAAGGCATCAACAGAGCTGGAACTCCAGCAAATATGATTAAAAATATCTTTCAAAATTACAAAAGCAGAAAAGAATTCAGGTGCTGGAATTAAAATGTCAATTCTGCTTTTCAATGTTTCCTGACTTTTCTGATTTTATCTCAAAATATTTGATACACAAGCTATCTAAAATCTGTTTTGTTTTTGGTCAGTTACATATAAAATAATGCTAATGTACCAAATTTACAAATAATTGTACAGCATTAAAAACTAATTTGGTAATTAAGACAATGTCAGATTTAATAAAGTTATTCGTTTGGGGCTACTTCCTTATTCATTGACTAAGCCCTGAAAACGTTCCTTCTTCAAAAAGCAACAAATGCTGGAGGAACTCAGCGGATCAGGCAAGTTCTATGGAGGAAATAAACAGTCATGTTTCAGCCCTTCAAAAATACATCCAATCCTCTTTCACAGGTTACTGTTGAACTATTTTCTTCCGTTGTCTCAAATCACACTGTTACTGTATAGCATCATAGCATCGTGCACCACGTATATTAAAGGCCAGAGGAGAAGACTTAATCCCCTAATTCAACCTAGTCAAAATACTTTTCCTCATCCTCATTTTTTGACAGAAAGTCTATTTTCATTTACTTTAGTTTCCTTTACTCTCTTCTATTTATTGCAAAATTTGTAGATATATAAGATAAGGTAAGATAAAACTTTATTTATTCCAAAGGAAATTATTGTTGAAGGTTGCTCAGTCCGAAATATATACTTTAAATACAAAATATAAGCATTGAAAAATATACAAAATGTGTATTAAAAATTAATAGTGATAGTTAAAGTAAAATATGTCTATATTTAAGACGAGTTTATATTAAAAAGTTAGCAGCTGTTACATAATTTACACACACGTCTGTAGTATTTTTAAGCAAACTTAGTTCAATATTTAAATATCAGCTCACATGTAAGCACCTCCAAATACTAAGGAAGTAAAGTTCGACATTATTGGAACGCTAAATGAACCAATAAAACGATGAGAAGTAGAAAACGTAACCAATCAACTCCCGCGGATTTAGGGTGTTGCTACATCCCAAAAGTTAACCAATCGAAAAACGCATAATAAACCACCTGGCCGCAATATCCAATCAGAATGGGTAAGATAGGACCACCCCTGACCAAGTGATTGGCTATCGCACCAAAATAGATTTTTTTGAAATCAAACGTATATATAGGCGGCTTAAATGTGATGCGGAATAGAGGCAGAGGGAGAATAGTGCGAGCTTAGAAACAGAGCAGGTGACAGGTGAGGGGTGCATTACAGAAATGATGGCAGAGAAAGAATAGATAATAGTGCAGAAGGAAAAAAAGGAGTATGAGTACAGTTGACAGGTGTGGACAGGAGTTAAATTTGTTAGCAAAAGAGCTGGTATAAAATAGGAGATACATATAGGACAACAGAATTAGTAGGAGAGTGGGGGTGCGGGGCAATAGCCAGGAAGTTAGAGAGATTGGATGTGACCGAAAAGAGGATAGCAGGAAAAAAGGTGAAGAAAATCGAAGAGAGAAATCAGCTGATGAGAGACTACAGGGAGTAGAGATGAGAATGATAACAGCAGCATAGTCGGGTTTAACGAGGCGGCAGAAGAAGACACCTGCAGCGACGAAAGAGTGAAATCTCAGAAACGCGAAGCACTTGGTGTCTCCGTGGTGTGATGAACCTGGTGAGTTCAGTTCCTGAAAACTTTTTACTTATTAAAAGTAAGGAAAGGATAGAAAAATATTGTAGCCACCGAACAGAGGCGTGGAATGCCTCTGACACCATATTTCACTTTCATCCAGACGTGTCATTAACCCACCAGATTAGAAACAAATTAAAGCAATATTGGTATCCGATACAATTTAATATGCTACAGTGTGAGGGAAAGCGACAAGGTGGTGGGACCCGAAGATGCCCTTCACTTGCCCCGGGATTTATAAAGTATGACTATGACTTGACAACACTAACCTTTTAAAAGTTCAAAGCCTATTTTAGCTTTTGCAATGGTAATTAGAAGCTTTCGGAATCGGTTGGATTACATTTAAGTAATTGCAATATCGAGTGTACTTTCCTTATTTTAATTTCTTTATTATTTCTGTAGCTGGTTATGAGTCGGAGTTTGTGAAGTTACTCGTGTGCCTGGCTGGTAGTGTGATCAGTATTTTTATGATGCCGTGGATTTGCTCAGTAGTTCTTTTTCACTGTCGATTAAAAGGTGGTGTAATTTGTGTAAACACTTGCAAGTGTAGGTAGGTAAAACAGTAATACATACCACCATCGCTTTGAATTTTTATTATTTACTTTGGGAGAAACTAAAATGAGAGAGTGTACAGCTTGAAGATAATCTGAATAAAATAAATGAAAGCAATAAAAAAGTGAGATATCCGTGTTCATCCTACAATACTTTGGCATTTTGCTCCTATAGTGCAACATTTTATTTTTGTTAAAATTCTTCTTTGATGCTAGACAAATGCGTTTATTGTTGTGCTCACTTGGCGGAAGGAATCGGAGGGTGTCTTTTCAATTTGGAGGGCTCTGGCCAGTGGTGTGCTGTAGGGATTGGTGACGGGTCCTCTGTTGTTCACAGTAAATTTATTATCAAAGTACAGATGTCACCATATACAACCTTGAGATTCATTTTCTTGTGGGCATTCTCAATAAATCAATAATAGAACCACAAAAGACAACAAACTGTGCAAATACAAAACAAGGAATAATAAATATCAAGAACACAGGATGAAGAGTAATTGAACGTGAGTCTATAGGTTGTGGGGCGAGTCCCGAAGTACCTGGGCTTCCTGATGGCAGCAGTGAGAAGAGAGCCTGAGCTGGGTGGTAGGGTCTCTGATCATGGATGCTGCTTTCCTGCAATAATGATTCATGCAGGTGTGCTCATGGTGGGGTGGAGTCATATCCACTACTATTTGTAGGATTTTCTGTTCAAGGGCATTGGTGTTTCCATACCAGGCTGTGATATTGCTGGTCAACGTACTCTCCACCATACATCTGTAGGAGCTTGTTAAAGTTTAGATGTCATGCCAAATTTTAGCAAGCTCCTAAGGAAGTAGAGACGCTGCCGTGCTTTTTTAATAATTGCACTTGTATGCTGGGCCCAGGACAAGTCCTCTGAAATAATAACACCAAGAAATTAAAATTTTCTGATCCTCTGATGACTGGCTCATGGACCTCTGGTTTCCTCCTGTAATCAGGCTCAGGCTCCTTGGTCTTGCTGCCATTGAGTCAGAGGTTGTTGGTAGAGCACCACCCAGCGAGATTTTCAATCTTCCTCCTATATCATGATTCATCACCACTTTGATTTGGCCTATGACAGTGGTGTCACCAGCAAATTTGAATATGGTATTGGAGCTGTTCTTAGCCACACAGCGTAAGAGTAAAGCAAGTAGAGCAGGGGGCTAAACACACAGCTTTGTGGTGCACCTGTTTGTTGGAAATCATGGAAGAGGTGTTGCCAATTTAAACTGTCTGGGGTCTGCAAGTGAGGAAACCGAGGATCCAATCACACAAGGTGCTATTGAGGCCAAGGGCTTGAAGCCTATTGATTAGCTTTGAGTTGGTGATATTGAATAAAGGGCATCTGGATGCATAATAGCTGTATAATTGCTGTCCAGATATTCCACGGTTGAGTGAAGAGCCAAATGAGATGGTATCTGCTGTAGACCTGTTGCTCTGGTAGGCAAATTGGGGTCAATCCAAGTTGCTTCTCAGGCAGGAGTTGATGTGTTTCAATACCAACCCCTCAAATCACTTCATCTCTGTGAATGTAAGTGCTACTAGACGATAGTCATTGGGACAAGTTAACATTTTCTTGGCCACCAGTATGATTGAAGCCTGCTTGAAACTGGTGGATACCTCAGACTGCTGATAGCGAGGTTAATGGTCTCCGTGAACACTCCAGGCAGTTGATCAGCACATGTTTTTAGTACTTGGCCAGGTACCTCATCTGGGCCAGATGCTTTTCTTGGGTTCACCCTCCTGAGGGCAGCTCACAAGTCATCCTCACAGACTGAAATCACAGGATCAGCAGGGGCTCTGGGAGTTCATGACAGTTTCCATGTTTTGGCATAGAAGGCATTGAGCTCATCTGGAAGCAAAGCCCTATTGTTGTCCATGTGGCTTGATTTAACTTTTTAAGAGGTGATCATATTTGAGCCCTGGCACAACTGTCGAGAATTCTTTGTTGATTCAAGTTTAGTCCAGGATTACCACTTTGCCTGTGAGATGGTTTTCCAGAGATCGTAGTTGGACCTCTTGAAACTTTCTTGGTCACCAGATTTGAATGCCTCTGATCTGACCCTCAGCAGATTGTGGATCTCATGGTTCATCCAGGGTTTCTGGTTGGGGACACACTCATCTATAACTGTTTTAATAGAGTCCTTGACAACCATGGTGTATTCATGGTTATCCATAAACGAGTCCTTGAACATGGCCCAGTCCAATGACTTGAAGCATCCTGTGACCGACATTGTTCTAATCTCTGGAGCTTTGCTCTTTAGCCTCTGCCTTTATGCGGGTAGAAGGACAGCTAAGTGACCCAATTTACTGAGATGCTATCTGGGCATGGAACAGTAAGTATTTCCTATCTTGGAACAATAGTGGTCTAGTGAGTTGGGACCTCTGGTGTTACAAGTGATGGTAATTGGGCAGGATTTTCTTCAAGCAAGCCTAGTTGAAATCCCTGACTATGATTTGAAATGTTTCTAATGACAATTTCAATGAGAATATAGTGGGCACGATTACTAATCGGTGGTTTAGTGGACAGTGGGATCTTGCAGTGGTTTAGAGGACAGTGGGATATTACACTGGGAACTATTTCTACTCTGGAAGAGTTGAATGTGTTCTGGTAAATTAAACCAGGTAGGACTTGCACCAGTAAATGGTAGGGCCCCAGAGAGTGTTGGAGAATGGAGACCAAGGAATGTAAACACATGCATAGTTTCCTGAAAGTGGAGCCATGGGTCGACAGCGTGGTGAAGGCATTTGACATGCTTACATATATCAATCAAAGCACTGAGTGCAGGATTTGGGATTCCAATTGTACAAGTCATCAGTAAGACCACACCTTGTGTTCTGATCTAGTTGTCCAGCTGGGGAAGGGTGGAAAAGGTGCAGGAAAAGATCCACAGGGGACGGAGTTGTGAGGAGAGGCTAGAAATAGTGGGGCTTCCTTTGCAGTGTAGATGACTGAGGGGTGACCTTGTCAAAGTTCAAAGTAAATTTATTATCAAAGTACACAAGTCACTATATACAACCCTGAGATTTATTTTCTTGCAGGCATACTAAACTCTGTAGAATAATAACCATAACAGAATCAATGAAACACTGCACCAACCTCGGTGTTCAACCAGTGTGCGAAAGATGACACATTGTGCAAATGCAAAACAGAAAAAATAGTAATTAATAAATGTCAAGAACATGAGATGAGTCTTTGAAAATGAGTCCATAGGTTGTAGGAACATTTCAGTGATGGGGCAAGTGATGTTGAGCGAAGTTATCCCCTTTTGGTTTGAGAGCCTGATGACTGAGGGGTAATAACTGTCCCTGAACCTGCGGCTCCTGTACCACCACCTTGAGGATAGCAGCAAGAAGAAACATGACCTCAGTGTTTGGGGGTCCCTGATGATGGATGCTTCTTTCCAGCAACATTAATTCATGTAGATATGCTCAATAGTGGGAAGGGCTTTACTCGTAATGGTCTGGGCTGTATCCACTGTTTTATGTAGGTCTTTCCATTCAAGGGCATTGGTGTTTCCATGCCAGGCAGTGACGCAGTCAGTCAATATACCCTGCACTGCACATCTGTACAAGTTTGTCAAAGTTTAGATGTCATGCTGAATCTTCAAACTCAAAAGGAAGGAGAATATATACACATAATATTTTAATATTTTTAATATTTAATATTTGTAATCCAGGGAGTGGAAAGTGCAGAATCAAATATTGCTGTGTTGATTGTACATTCTAGTACCAATTGTTTGGTGACAATAAAGTATAAAGTATCAAAGTATATATTCTCCTTCCTTTTTGAGTTTGAAGGTTTAGCATGACATATTTATGTTTTACTTAAAAAAAAACTTTTTTCCCACACAATGGGTATAGTGAACAAGCTGCCAGAGGAAGTTGTATAGTTGAATAGAATTGTAAAATTTAAAGGATACAGATACATAGATAGAAATGGTTGAGGGATAGCTCGGGTACATAACTTGATTGGCATGGATGAGGTGGCCAAAAGGCTTGTTTCTCTGCTGTACAATATAGGAAAGAAAATGGAAATGTGAGCAAACCAGGATATTTCAATGAGTGAGTCAGCACAATAGGACCTGTTGTCTGTTACACACCATTATGGTGATCTCTCTTCACGTGTGCATAATAGCCAATGGGACTCTACTTTCTGACCCTGAGTGTGCCAGCCAAAACCATTGGCCCTGGTCACCCATATTTCCCTGATCGGGAAGCTGAAAGCTCGAATGCTGGATTCCAATGACACAGTTGAGAAGGCCTTCCGACAAAAATCCCTGAACGCATTAAAGTTGTTAAAGCCCTACTCCCAATTATCAGCTGTCAAGTCCTGACACTTGGGAATGTTGTAAAACCATTAAAAGTAAAATAAGTAATTTTTAAGCAAAAATAATCATTCCAGAAATAAATAATCCTAAGAACAATGAAAATGTTTAAATTACTTTTAAAATGTAACTTAGGTGGCACGGTAGCATAGTGGTTAACTGAACACTTTACAGTACAGGCGACCCAACTTCAATTCCAGCCATTGGCTGTAATGAGTTTGTACATTCTCCTTGTGACCACATGTGTTTCCTCTGGGTGCTGTGGTTTCCTCCCACAGTGCAAAGACTTGGAGGTTGATAGGTTAATTGGTCATTGTAGATTGTCCTGTGATGAGGCTTGGATTAAATCAGGGTTGTTAGGTGGCATAGCTCGAAGGACCCGAACGGCCTATTCTGCACTGTATCTGAGTAAATAAATGAATAAGGAGCTCGCATTTTCATTTCTACCCTTAACCACTCTGCATCCATATCCTATGTTTAAATGCTGGGTACATTAACAAGATTGAGCATCACTACTGGGAATCCAGAAGCAGCCATCTTGACGAAACAATGCCCTCGTAGATTAAGTACATTTAGAACTTTTTGCATTTGACTGGACATATGACACCGCCTAGAGACTTTCTGCAACACTTGCCGGTAACATCTGATCTAAAATTACAGATTTAGTTAAACTAGAAAATAAAATTTGGAAGATTTCTGCATTCATAAATTAATATAAAAATGAAATGTTTTAAACAATTTTCAATATTTAGCACATACTTGATTATATTGATTCATGAGATCTTAGTTTAATCTAACAGTGTTCATTAGTATTGGTGGCTAAAGTAGGAATGTTTCATGTTTGTTTCTCTTATTCTGAGTACACTTGCAGCTGACTTCTATAAAATTGTTTATAATTCTTTGTTTTTTTTAAAAAGACTCCAACAACAAGGGCAAGTGAATTTGATTCTTCAGATGAGGAATTTGAAGAAGAGCACCACTTGCCACTCCAAGTATCTTGGTGAGCGTCTCCAGCGGATACAGTGGTGATGTGCTGCACATGTACAGAGACACACAAACACTTGGCTCAGCAGGCAAAATATTACTGTCATTTGAGAAACTTGCAACAGAACTTGTTTCTGCGAGATTTATTGCTCAATCTTAAATCCTCTATGTTAAAATATTCATGCAACACATAAGAGGAATAAGATAAAGTACAGTTTTTACAAATGTAATGATATTTTCACCAATTTCTCAGTCTTTTACATTTTTAAAACTTTTTAGTTAAGAAGGGAGTTTGCAATATGGAAACAAATATTTGGTTGTGATGCACTCTGTAACAGTAAGAAAGTGCTGAAAACTGTCTGACTTGTTATATGTGATCCTGAAATCCAGTGTGGCAGATGTTTGTATCTTCCATCACCAGTTTCTACAAATAATTAGTAAACATTTGACAAAAATGAAACGCTTGCCCTAACCAGCTGGTAATTTGTGCTGCATTCAATTGTCTTTCAGTCCTACTCATTTAAATCATTTTTTAATGTCATTGCGTATCATTTCAGACATGTCCAATTCTTTTTAAATAAAGACATACTCTACTTGAAGATTTAATTATGATGATGCACATCCTGATCTAAAACCGTGTGGCGTAGTATTTTTCTTCTCCCTTCAATTGCTAAAGAATATCTCAAATTCGTGCCTTAGTAACTAATTTGCCTGACTGTGATATTAACTATTTAACTATTCAAAATTTTAATAAGTTTGTTAACCTCTATTACATCTCCTCAGTCTATGTCTGTTCCATTGACATACTATATAGTAATTTTTCATGATCTATAACATACTGATGAATTTTCATTGTATCCTTTTTGTCCTTGCTATAATATGTTGCCCATTCTTTCAGTTTTAAGACAGTTTAATTATTATCTTGTATGTATTTATCATCCCTTTTTGCTTTTGGCCAATAAGGTGCCATGCACTTAATTGTCATAAAAAAGGCATCCGTTAGTCTTGCGAGGCCATGGATCTGCAGCTGGAAAGTCTTCACTCTCCAGGGCGCAGGCCTGGGCAAGGTTGTGTGGAAGACTGGCAGTTGCCAATGCTGCACGTCTCCCCTCTCCACGACACCGATGTTGTCCAAGGGAAGGGCAAGAGCCGATACAGCTTGGTACCAGTGTCGTCGTAGAGCACTGTGTGGTTAAGTGCCTTGCTCAAGGACACAACATGCTGCCTCAGCTGGGGCTTGAACTCACAACCGTCAGATCGCTAGTCAAACGTCTTAACCACTTGGCCACATGTCATAAGATGGCTCTTCAACTGTACCTTAGTGCTTTTCACCTCAGTTCTTGTAGTGGACACGTGAACAGAGAATTTAGCAATTTTTAGATATTTCTGCATGTCTTCTGCTGTTACACTTGTGTTCTTTTTCACCTCCTTCAGCATTGTACGCTGTGCTCTTGGTGTGATCTTTGCAAGATGCTCACTCCGAGGGAGAGTAGCAACAATACTGTGTTTCCTCTATTTGTAGACTATTTCTATTACTGTGGGCTGATGAACACTCAGGTCTTTCAAAATGTTCTTGTAGACTTCCAGCTTCATGCATCTTTACAATTCTTCTAAGGTCCATTGAAAGTTATTTTGATCTATGCATAGTGCACAGAGATCTCTCTTGAGAAGAGCAGGCTTTGTCAGTAACCTGACTTTGTGTGTCTTTTTTATAGGGCAGGGCATCGCCACAACCCATGCCTCTAGTCTCATCTCATCGATTGGAACACCCGTCTCCAAATAGCTTTTCTAGAAGGCATTACTCAGGGGTTCACATTCTTTTTCCAACAAATACATGTAATATTGAATCACTTTTCTCAATAAATAAATAAATGAATAAATGTATTTAATTAGGTTCTCTTTATCTAGTTTTAGAACACATGAAGATGTGATCACATTTTAGGTCACATTTATGCAGAAATAGGGAATGTTGTACAGGGCTCTCAAACTTTCTATTACAGGTTTATTATGCCTCTAATCTAACTCTCATGATACCCATCTCTATTTCTCACCGTCTCCCTTGACCCTCTGTGGTCAAGCTGCTTGACATTTTCTGCAACTATTTTCCAGAAAAACATTTAATATTTCAGTTTGCAGACCATTCCTGACAAAGGGTATTTAACTTGAATTGTTAGCTCTGTCTTTTCCACAGATGTGCCTGGACTTGATGAGTATTTTTGGAATTTAACACACACAAAATGCTGGAGGAACTCTGCAGGTCAAGAGGAAAATTAATAACTGATGTTTTGGGCCAAATAATTGTAACTTCCTGTTCTTTTTTCTTGGATTTCCAGCATCTGCAGTTTTTCTTCTTTCCACAAAGATGATTTACATATTATTTATATTGAATGATTGTTTTTAAATTAAACTTGATAAAGCTTCAGGATTCAGTTGAACTTGCTAGGTTTTTAAAAAAGAAAGGGAGCGATTTGCAAACTGATCGAGATGCAACATCCACTCTAACCCAGAATGATCTTGAACAGCACTGATTCATTGTCTCATTTCAACTGTTCCTACTAATCATTCACACTGGGTTAGAAGGACATTAATTGCATATATTTATAACATGAGGTGGTCCTGTGTGGGCACGTGGCCAAGTGGTTAAGGCATTGGACTAGATACCTGAAGGTCGTGAGTTCGAGCCCCAGCCAAGGGAACATGTTGTGTCCTTGAGCGAGGCACTTAATCACACATTGCTCTGCGACGACACCGGTGCCAAGCTGTATGGGTCCTAATGCCCTTCCCTTGGACAACATTGGTGTCATGGAGAGGGGAGACTTGCAGCATGGGCAACTGCTGGTCTTCCGTACAACCTTGCCCAGGCCTCCACGCTGGAGAGTGAAGACTTTCCAGGCGCAGGTCCATGGTCTCGCAAGACTAACGGATGCCTTTTACCTGGTCCAGCCAGATATCTCTCTCTAAAGGGAAGGATAATGTTCATTTGGATAAGTTCAGTTTTTAGGAGCTTGACGATAAACCACACAAATAAGTCAGCTGGTAGGATAGTCAGTGCAGAAATGAGTTTTTCAGCCCATTGGGTCCACCTGACCGTTAAGCATGTAATCTCTCCACCTTCCCATCAGTTACTCCCTCTGCACCGTAGAGCTGACTTACAGCAATCAATTGGCCTAGCAACGCACACAATGACAGGGAGAATGTGCAAACCACACCGGCAGCATCCGAGGACATGATTGCACTCCTAGCTGCTGGAGCTACAAAGCAGTAGATACACCATGCCACACCAAGGTGGCAACAGAAGGGAATAAACTGCATTTTGAGAATCATTTAGTTGCTTAAGGCTGCTGGAGAACACGTGTGTTTTAAGAAGACACCCAAACTCTACTTGATATTCACTTATTACTAAAAGGGCTGTCCAATCAGAAACTTTTCAAACCACTAAAATAATCAATGTGGTACATTTTTATTGTCAATAAGAAAAAGCTGTTCTTTAAACTATTTATTATTCCAGCTGTTAACTACAGACTTGAAGAAAAAAATTACTTCAATTTGGCTTAATTTCATTTAGGTATGAATTGCTCAGCTTTCAGAAAGTTGGCGAGTCATTTGCAGGATATGCTGCCAAAGCTAATTGAGCCCTCCATTGGTCAGGGTTGACTATGGATCGCTGAGTCCCAGTTGTCTACATTATACACGAGCCAGGGCAGCACAATATGGAGAGCAAGCTGTTGCCGTATGTAGCAGGTTACCCCTCCCAACACAGCTGATGAATCCAAAGGAATAACAGAGATTAATTCAGTCCAGCTGCAGCGCTGTTGCAGAAGTTGCCAGTCAGTGTTGAACTCAGCATGGGACTGCCTTAGGGACTGTGGCTCTGGATTTTTCCTCTGGATCCATAACTGGCTTGCTTACAGAAGGCAAAGAGTGGCTGTAGACGGGTCATATACTGCATGGAGGTCGGTGACCAATGGTGTGCCTCAGGGATCTGTTCTGGGACCCTTACTCTTCGTGATTTTTATAAATGACCAGGATGAGGAAGTGGAGGGATGGGTTAGTAAATTTGCTGATGACACGAAGGTTGGGGGTGTTGTAGATAGTGTGGAGGGCTGTCAGAGGTTACAGTGGGACATTGATAGGATGCAAAACTGGGCTGAGAAGTGGCAGATGGAGTTCAACCCAGATAAGTGTGAAGTGGTTCATTTTGGTAGGTCAAATATGACGGCAGAATGTAGTATTAATGGTAAGACTCTTGGCAGTGTGGAGGATCAAAGGGATCTTGGGGTCCGAGTCCATAGGATGCTCAAAGCAGCTGCACAGATTGACTCTGTGGTTAAAAAGGCGTACGTGTATGAACCTTCATCAATCGTGGAATTGAGTTTAGGAGCTGAGAGAAAATGTTGCAGCTATATAGGACCCTGGTCAGACCCCACTTGGAGTACTGTGCTCAGTTCTGCTCACCTCACTACAGGAAGGATGTGGAAGCCATAGAAAGGGTGAAGAGGAGATTTACAAGGATGTTGCCTGGATTGGGGAGCATGCCTTATGAGAATAGGTTGAGTGAACTCGGCCTTTTCTCCTTGGAGCAACGGAGGATGAGAGGTGACCTGATAGAGGCGTATAAGATGATGAGAGGCATTGATCATGTGGCTAGTCAGAGGCTTTTTCCCAGGGCTGAAATGGTTGCCACAAGAGGACACAGGTTTAAGGTGCTGGGGAGTAGGTACAGAGGAGATGTCAGGGGTAAGTTTTTAACTCAGAGTGGTGAGTGTGTGGAATGGGCTGCCGGCAACGGTGGTGGAGGTGGATACGATAGGGTCTTTTAAGAGACTTTTGGATAGGTACATGGAGCTTAGGGAAAAAAAAGGGCTATGGGTAAGCCTAGTAATTTCTAAGGTAGGGACATGTTCGGCACAACTTTGTGGGCCGAAGGGCCTGAATTGTGCTGTAGGTTTTCTATGTTTCTTCAGTGCCAAAGCCTTCCCGTTGAATGGGTATAGCCTCAAAGCAGCGATCAAAGCTTTCCTCCTTCTGGTTGAGCCGCCAACCACAGCTTACGAGCCCATCCGCCTGGAGCGGCTGTTTATAAGGTGCCAGTAACATGCCCTTGCCCCTCCTCCTGTCAGCAGAAATGATTCCGCTGAGCTTAATAGCTAAGCCACACGTGAAGGCCAGGAACTGGACTTGGTTGTGAGAGGTTATTTGAGACACGCACACGATTGGGTGCATTTAATAGAGAGTGGGAGCTTACCCCCACTCCCATCCCTGGCTATAACAACCCATAAATGCTACTATCCTGAGACAGTCTGTGTAATCAAACTAACTACTAATAATGAGGCCAGAATGTAGACACTGGTGACAATAACTAAAAATCTAATTATCTGTCCAGTCTTCATAAGCAGATGAAAGTATTTGTTGACGCTGATGCCTTGTTTGACAGTGATCTACTGTTGTCTAATAACTATTAGAAGTATAGGATTAATTTTGCAAGTGCAACTTTTGTTGGGCAATTAACTTTCTGAAATAAAGATAGAATTTCTTTGTTATAAATTTAATAGGTTGGATTTAACTGTGCTGAACTACCAACAGTCCCTTGGAATCTGTGCACTACCAGGTAAGCCACTAATTTTCTTCTCATAAAATATAGAAAATCTACAGCACAATACAGGCCCTTCAGCCCACAATGCTGTGCCAAACATGTATTTACTTTAGAAATTACCTAGGGTTACCTATAGCCCTCTATTTTTCAAAGCTCCATGTACCTATCCAAGAGTCTCTTAAAAGACCCTATTGTATCTGCGTCCACCACGCACTCACCTCTCTCTGCTTTTTTAAAAAAAAACTTACCCCTGACATCTCCTCTGTACCTTCTTCCAAGCACCTTAAAAGTGTGCCTTCTCATGTTAGCCATTTCAGCCCTGGGGAAAAGCCTCTGACTATCCACACGATCAATGCCTCTCATCATCTTTACACCTCTCTCAGGTCATCTCTCATCGTCTGTCGCTCCAAGGAGAAAAGGCCAAGTTCACTCAAGCTGTTTTCATAAGACATGCTCCCCAATCCAGGCAACATCCTTGAAAATCTCCTCTGCACCCTTTCTATAGTTTCCACATCCTTCCTGTAGTGAGGTGACCAGAACTGAGCACAGTACTCCAAGTGGGGTCTGACCAGGGTCCTATATAGCTGTAACATTACCTCTCGGCTCTTAAACTCAATCCCACAACTGATGAAGGCCAATGCACCATATGCCTTCTTAACCACAGAGTCAACCTGTGCAGCTGCTTTGAGCATCCTATGGACACAGACCCCAAGATCCCTCTGATCCTCCACACTGCCAAGAGTCTTACCATTAATACTATATTCTGCCAGCATATTTGACCTACCAAAATGAACCACTTCACACTTTTCTGGGTTGAATTCCATCTGCCACTTCTCAGCCCAGTTTTGCATCCTATCAATGTCCCGCTGTAACCTCTGACAGCTCTCCACACTATTCACAACACCCCCAACCTTTGTGTCATCAGCAAATTTACTAACCCATCCCTCCATTTCTTCATCCAGCTCATTTATAAAAATCATAAAGAGTAAGGGTCCCAGAACAGATCCCTGAGGCACACCACTGGTCACCAACCTCCATGCAGAATATGACCCGCCTACAACCACTCTTTGCCTTCTGTGGGCAAGCCAGTTCTGGATCCACAAAGCAATGTCCCCTTGGATCCCATGCCATCTTACTTTCTCAATAAGCCTGGCATGGGGTACCTTATCAAATGCCTTGCTGAAGTCCATATAGACTACATCTACTGCTCTACCTTCATCAATGTGATTAGTCACATCCTCAAGAAATTCAATCAGGCTCGTAAGGCACAATCTGCCTTTGACAAAGCCATGCTGACTATTCCTAATCATATGCCTCTCCAAATGTTCATAAATCCTGCCTCTCAGGACCTTCTCCATCAACTTAACAACCACTGAAGTAAGACTCACTGGTCTATAATTTCCTGGGCTATCTCTACTCCTTTCTTGAATAAGGGAACAATATTTGCAACCCTCCAATTCTCTGGAACCATTCCTGTCTCCATTGATGATGCAAAGATCATTGCCAGAGGCTCAGCAATCTCCTCCCTCACCTCTCACAGTAGCCTGGGGTATATCTCGTCTGGTCCCAGTGACTTATCCAACCTGATGCTTTCCAAAAGCTCCAGCACATCCTCTTTCTTAATGTCTGTATGCTCAAGCTTTTCAGTCCGCTGTGTCATCTCTACAATCACCAAGATCCTTTTCCGTAATTAATACTGAAGCAAAGTATTCATTAAATATCCCTGCTATCTCCTTCGGTTCCATACATACTTTTCCACTGTCACACTTGATTGGACCTCTTCTCTTGTGTCTTATCCTCTTGCTCTTCACATACTTGTAGAATGCCTTGGAGTTTTCCTTAATCTTGGTCGCCAAGGCCTTCTTAAGGCCCCTTCTGGGTCTCCTAATTTCATTCTTAAGCTCCTTCTTGCTCACCTTATAATCTTCTAGATCTCTATCATTACCTAGTTTTTTGTACCATTCGTAAGCTTTTCTTCCTGACTAGATTACAACAGCCTTTGTGCACCACAGTTTCTGTACCCTACCATTCTTTCCCTATCTCATTGGAACATACCAGTGCAGAACTCCACACAAATATCCCCTGAACATTTGCCACATTTCTGCCATACATTTCCCTGAGAGCATCTTATCCAATTTATGCTTCCAAGTTCCTGCCTGATAGCCTCATATTTCCCCTTACTCCAATTAAACGCTTTCCAAACTTGTCTGTTCCTATCCCTCTCTAATGCTAATATAAAGGAGATAGAATTATGATCACTATCTCCAAAATGCTTTCCCACTGAGAGACCTGACATGTGACCAGGTTCATTTCCCAATAGCAGATCAAGTACAGCCTCTCCTCTTGTAGACTTATTTACATATTGTATCAGGAAACCTTGCTGAACACACCTAACAAACTCCACCTCATCTACACCCCTCGATCTAGGGAGATGCCAATTTACACTAGTGGACTGTTGATCTGAAATATTAACTGTTCCTCCCTCCACTACTGTCTGACTCACTGAATATTTCCACCATTTGGTTTTTGAGATTTCCAGATCTTACAGCTTCTTTTGGCTTTTAATCCCTTCCCCAAAGGTATTTCACAAAGGACACTTTTGCCTTCAAGATACCTCAGACATGTTGCTATCTGCTTACCTATCCAACTATGCAAATATTTAACTGAAAACTTGCTGTTAATGAGTTTTAAAAACTTGCTATACTGCTAAACATGCAGCATTCAACAATCTTGGATTATGAATGCTCAATTATAGAGTTCTACATTGTTGAAGTGGTGCCTCGATCCTGCCCCATCTATGCTGAAATTGTGCCCATCTCATTATGCCTATCTATTCTAATCCCACTTAATTGCATTAATTCCACATTTGTCTGTCCTGCTCATTCAAGTACCTGTCTGGTGTTGCTTAAATGTTCTTTCTGTTCCTGTCTCCATAACCTCCTGTGCCACTTTCTGAGCTTGCTATGATCTTGTGCAGTTGCCTGACTCCACCATACCAGATGGTGATGTCAGCCTTTCTAGTGTGGTGGCCAGAACTCCGTGCAATACTCGAAGTATGGTCTCACCATTGACTTGTACGGTTGTAACTTAAAAGTCCCAATTCTTATACTCAGTGTTTCAGCTGATGAAAGGAAGCATTCCATATGCTCTCCTCATTACCCTGCGTATCTGTGTTCCCATTTTCAGGGAACTATATACTTGCACCCAAAGATTTCCTTATGATACACTCCTCCCTAGGGCCCTATCGCTCATTGTGTGTGTTGTGCTGTGGTCTAACCTCCCGAAAAGTATCACATCAGTTTCCCCAAATTAAATTATTTCCCAGTTGATCCAGATCTTGTAGTCATCTGATCCAACCTTCTTCACTGTCCACTATATCACTAATTTTGGCGTCATCTGCAAACTTGCTAACCATGCCACTTACATTGTCAACCAAATCATTGATAAATACTGTTTTATTTAAACAGGTTGTAAATTTAAAGATGTAAGGAGGAACCTTCAGAAAGATCTAGGTAATGGATATTCTATTTAAACTCTCTAGACTTGAATTTCAATATAGACATTTCAGGATTGTACTGTACAATGTCAATATTTCATATT
This sequence comes from Mobula hypostoma, assembly GCF_963921235.1. NCBI lineage: Eukaryota > Metazoa > Chordata > Chondrichthyes > Myliobatiformes > Myliobatidae > Mobula > Mobula hypostoma. The sequence goes on from NC_086097.1 coordinate 54,310,946, forward strand.
TTTTAATACATGGGGTGGGGAGTATCAATCCTAGAAAAGTGCCTCTAGGACCATTTTTTGTAATCAGAAGCTGCATCATCTGCCATGTGTCAAGAAACAGAGCTGAAAAATATTGTTTTCCTATTTACTTCTTTCACTATCTGTAATAGCCAATTATATTCTGTATTTTTTTTTGGGTAGTAATTTGTCAGTGCTGAAAGGGCAAATTGGCTTTGCCATAATGGCAGTAATATAGGTTACTTGGATTGCTTTCCTCTCCTTTCCCAACCAACAGTAAAAGGTAAAACAAGAAATCTAACTTGTAGAAACAATTACAAATGTGTGTATTAGCTTTTTTAGACAAATTCTGCAAACTGTACAGTTGTTCAAGTCTTGTTATGCGCATAAACACTTTAGAGATGTATTAGTGCATATAACCATAGGAATTAGGACTTCAATCACTCAAGCCTCTGTTGTGGCTTATCTAATTGTAACCTGAGCTCTACATTCCTGTCTACCTACAGTAACTTTTCACCCGCTTGTATCAATCTTTAAAGGTTAGCTTTATTTGTCACATTCATCGAAACATACAGATGCAACAACCAACAATGCAAGCATGTGCCAGAAGCAGCCCGCAATTGTTGCCTTGCCCCTGATGCCAATTAGCATGCCCATAATTACTAGCCCTAACCTGTCCTCCTTTGGAATGTGCAAGGGAACTGGGGAACCTAGAGGAAATGCACACTGTTACAGGGGAAATACACAAATTCCTTAGACATCAGAGGGAACTGAACCAAATCACTGGCACTCCAAAGCATTATACTGTACTAACGACTAGCCCAATCTACCTCTGGTTTAAAAATACTTCGCTTCTGCTTCTACCATCCTTTTGAAGCTGGCCCTGAGAAGGGAGGAAAAACACATCCGGCTTAAATAGGTTATGCTTATCTTTTTAATAAATGCCCTTTGTTCCAGATTTTCAAACTTTCATGGAACTGCTTCAAATGTGTTAACAACCTTCCTTGTACACAGAGACCAAATTATCTGCATTTTATTCTTAAATTTGTCAACATTTAGATACATAGGATAAATCTGATATTTCTTCCCCCTTCCCATCTGCCACCCCCCACATTTGCTAGATCTTTGCCCAAACATGTAATCTACCTACATCCCTTTGCAGCTTCATATTGGTTCTCTTTATATTTTCTATTGACCAAATCATTAGTGCTTTCATTCAAGTCATTTGTAAAAGGACTTCAGCATTGAACTCATTCACATCTAGCCAACAATAAAAAATATTAGTTTCTTATCTTGCTTTTTGTTAGCCATTTAATCATGTATACACTCCTTTCCCCATGAGCTTTTGTTTTGTGAGTTAATATTAGATGTGGCATAATTCATAATATCCATCTTCAACTATTGACAGAGGACCTCAAGAGCTACAATATACAAGATGTATTTGTGTTCTGCACCAAGGGAGAAATGGTGAAGTACAGGGTTCCAAGCTTGTTAGAATCATACCAGCAGGAAGGATTCACGGTGCATCACCATCCTTTACCTGATGGAAGTGTTCCTGATATTGTGAGCTGTTGGAAAATTCTGGAAGAGTTGAGAATCTGCTTGGAAAACAGCAAGACAACCCTTATCCAGTAAGTGGTATTTCAGTCTGTTGCAAACTTGCATTGTAAAATGTATATAGTTCTTTACATTATTAAGGATCAAAAACTCTATAGTGACAACTATCACGGCCATTTAATTTCCAGCAAGGTTATATAATGCCCCGATTCACATCTTTACTGTTTATGCATGTCATTTAGCAGTTCTGTAAGAGCAGTCTGTTCTGCTTTCAGCCTGTTTGGGTTATTGTTGATGATGAGGAATGTGAGCCATCCAATTAGGATGGTAGAACTGAGGGGAGGTTTATCTAGTGATGGCTCTAAGGTTGGTCTTGGGGGTTTTTATTTTGTTCGGTGGGAGATGACGAGAGAAGACACGGGAGAAATGGTCGTAGGATACGACCTGGTGGGAGACCTGTTTGTTCAAGATGGATTGCGAGCAACGTTTGGAAGATGGTGTGTGCTTTCATGCTGACCAGCGCAAGTGACAGAAGTTCAAAATGAGCTCCAACTTGTGCACATTTGACTGCTTAATTAAAATGGGCCCTTTTCTTTGTTATCCTTTACTAACCTTTCAGTTAAGATTCATAAATAGAATTCTTTCAATCGTATGCAATGTACTGTCTGTTATTTTGCAGCAGTAACGTGTAACAGGGTAGCAAATTACAAGAACCAGGTTTGAGACAGGAGAGCCATCTCAGTCTCACGAGTTTTTTGGGACCTGAGAGTGCTTTCCCTAGACTTGCACAGCCAAGGAAACTAGGGGGTTCCAGTTATAATTTCCAAACAGTTATACTATTATGGGAAATTCCTTCAGCTGAAAATGCATAGTGCTATGAAATAGCGATTGCATTGTATAGCAGCTTTAATGTAGCAACACATCCTATAGCATTTTGCATAAATTCCACCCAAGATATCTTAAAGCTGCCAAGCAAAGGACTCTGAGGAGTCCTTTGAAGGAGGAAAGAGAATTGGAAGGAAATTTGAGTTTGGGGTGTGGGCAGTTTGAGCGATTTAAGGGATCGCAAGATCAATGGTGAAATGAGGATTTAATTGAAACACTTTCCCCACCCCAATCATCTCCCACTTCTATGATGTTAGAACACAGACCTCAATTGTTCCCTAAAGGCTCTTGAATAAGTGAATCATCCCAGTGTTATTGCTGAGAACAATTACTCCTCAACCATCAGGCTCTTGAACCAGAGGGGATAACTTCACTTGCCCCATCACTGAACTGTTCCTACAACCTATGGACTCACTTTCAAGGATTCTTCATCTCATATTCACAAGATCACAAGACAAAGGAGCAGAAGTAGGCCATTCGGCCCATCGAGTCTGCTCCGCAGCTCCCCCATGAGCTAAACTATTCACCCATCTAGTTCCAATTTCCCCATATCCCTTGACACTCTGACTAATTAGATACCTGTCAATCTCCTCCTCAAACACCCTCAATGATCGGGCCTCCACAGCTGTATGTGGCAACGAATTCCACAAATCCACGACCCTCTGGCTAAAAAAATTTCTCCTCATCTCTGTTTTAACTGGGTACCCTCCAGTTCTATGACTATGGCCTCTCTGTCCTGGACTCACCCACCAAGGGAAACAACCTTCCCACATCTACTCTGTCCTGCTCCTCTACCTATCTTGGTGTCATCCGCAAACTTAGCCACAAAACCATTTAATCCATAATCCAAATCATCGATATACATTGTAAAAAGAAGCGGCCCCAACACCGACCCCTGCGGAACACCACTAGTAACCAGCAACTAATCTGAATAGGATCCCTTTATTCCCACCCTTTGTTTTCTGCCTATCAGCCAATGCTCCACCCATTTCAATATCTTTCCTGTAATTCCACAGGCTCTCTTCTTATTAAGCAGCCTCATTTGCGGCACCTTATCGAAGGCCTTTTGAAAATCCAAATACACAACATCCACAGCCTCTCCCTTGTCAATCTTATCAAGATTACCTCAAAAAATTCCAATAGGTTGGTGAGGCAGGATCTTCCCTTCATGAAACCATGCTGGCTTTGGCCTATCTTGTCATGAACCTCGAGGTATTTCATAACCTCGTCCTTGAGGATTGACTCCAATATCGTTCCAACTACCGATGTCAGACTAATAGGTCTGTAATTTTCTTTTTGCTGCCTCCTTCCTTTCTTAAATAGTGGAACTACATTTGCGACCTTCCAGTCCTCCGGAACCATGCCAGAGTCTATTGATTCCTGGAAGATCATTTCCAATGCTTCCACAATCTCCAAAGCCACCTCCTTCAGAACCCTTGGGTGCACCTCATCCGGACCGGGAGACTTATCTACTCTTAGTCCATTTAGCTTCCCAAGCACTTTCTCTCTAGTAATCTTGACTGTACCTAATTCTATTCCCTGATACCTCTGGCTATCACGTATATTGCTCATGTCTTCCACTGTGAAGACTGATGCAAAATACTCATTCAGTTCCTCCGCCATCTCTTTGTTATCCATTATAATTTCTCCGGCATCATTTTCAATCAGTCCCGTATCTACCCTTGTCACTCTTTTACTCTTCATATATTTTTTAAAAAACTCTTAGTATCCTTTTTTATGTTAAACGCCAACTTCCTTTCATAATTCGTCTTTTCTTTCCTTAATGACTTTCTTAGTTTCCTTCTGTAAGTTTTTAAAAGTCTCCAGTCCTCATTTTTCCCACTAATTTTTGCTTTCTTGTACGCCGTTTCTTTTGCTTTTATTTTTGCCTTAACCTCTCATTAGCCACATTTGTGCCATTTTTCCATTCATGATTTTCTTTTTTCTTGGAATATATTTTTCCTGCATTTTCCTTATTTCTTGTAGGAATTTCATCCAATTCTGCTCTGCCATCCCTCCATTTAGCTTACTTTTCCAATCGACTTGGGCCAGTTCCTCTCTCATACCACTGTAATTTCCCCTGTTCCACTGAAATATCGATACACCTGATACCAGCTTCTCCTTTTCAAATTTGAAACTGAACTAATTTCCCCTGTTCCACTGAAATATCGATACACCTGATACCAGCTTCTCCTTTTCAAATTTGAAACTGAACTCAATCATATTATGATCACTACTTCCAAGGGGTTCCTTTACCTCCAGCTCCCTAATCGCCTCAGGTTCATTACACAGCACCTAAACCAAAACAGTCCCCTGCTGGGCTTCTGGACAAGCTGCTCCAAAAAGCCATCCTGTAGGCATTCTACAAACTCCCTCTCCTGAGATCCATTACCTTCCCGACTTTCCCAATCCACTTTCATATTAAAATTCCCCATAATTATCTTGACATTTTCCTTCTGACACGCTTTTTCTATTTCCAGCTGCAACTTGTAGTCCACATCCCGGCTGCTGTTTGGAGGCCTGTATATAACTGCTATTAGTGTCTTTTTACCCTTGCCATTTCTTAATTCTACCCATAAGGATTCTACCTCTTCTGATCCTATGTCCCTTCTTTCTATTGATTTGATATCGTTACTTACCATCAGGGCCACGCCACCCCCTTTACCTACCTTCCTATCTTTCCTATACACTGTGTATCCTTGGATATTCAGCTCCCAATCACAAGCATCATTTAGCCATGACTCCGTGATGGCCACAATGTCATATCTTTTAACCTGCAGCTGCGCAGCAAGGTCATCCACTTTATTTCTAATGCTGCATGCATTTAAGTACAGTACATTTAGATCAGTATCTGTTGCCGATTTTGCTATATTTCTATTTTGTAGCAAATTATCCTGTATATTCACGAGCCTGTCCTTGCCATCTTTGCTGCACAGTATTTTTGACTTATTTCTGTTTTCCTCTTCCTCAACCCTAACACTTTATTCTGGATACTTATTAAGTATTTCTTACATTCATTCATTTTTCTTTTTTACATTTGCAGTTTGTTGTCTTTCTCACACTGGCTGAATGCCCAAGGTGGTGCATCCTTTTATTGATTGTGTTAATAGTTATTACTTTATAGATTTACTGGTTATGCCTGCAAGAAAATTAATTATGAACTTTGATATGGATATTTTGATCAAACTTTGACCATTGTGACATGAAAATGTCAAGTATATTAAGCAATTCTCTGATATATTTTTGCAGATGTTATGGAGGTCTAGGACGCTCATGTCTAAGTAAGTGCAAATTTCTGCTCCTGTGTCTTGTAATTTTCTTTCAGCCCCTGCCCCAACTCAAAGTGTACCCAATTGAGAAATTCTATTTAATGACTGATTATACCTTGTGTATTTTCATAAATTTGTGTTTTAGTTGCTGCATGTCTCCTTCTTCAACTGGCTGATACTATGCTACCAGAAGCAGCAATTAACCTTCTTCGTGAACTAAGAGGAACCAGAGCTATTCAAACTGTCAAGGTAAAGTGGACTATAAAGCTTCTCACTACCCTTTCCTTCTGCTACCACTTTTCTAGTTAATTGATTCTGGCTGGAAAAATCTTCAGGTGGAAGGAAAATTCTTGTATTTCCAAGATGTCTAAAGTTCTGTATTGTCACATTCTTGTACGTTTTTTTAAAGACTGCCGCATTTTAAATTAAATGCAATTAAGAGACCAGAAGCTAAATTATCTGTACAAAGTTGTTCACTGTTTTGCTCTGCTCAGATTTTGATAGATTGCTCTAGCCTAAAAGCTCATCTAATCTCCCTTTGACAAGAAAGCAGGAGTCCTGCAGCTGTGCCCCCTTTCCTCTCCTGTCACCTCCCATCTGTTGTCTTCCTTCATCTCCTTTCTAAGGCTTAAGGCAACTGAGTTGCTGTTTAGCTTCAGTATCTATTATTATTACTACACTTGAACAAAGCACTTTAATACTTGGGTATCTGCTGTCTTTAGGAAGCAGGACAAGGCATCAAGATAGATTAAAGTTACTCAGCACTCCAAGGCACTTGCTGGCTACTGAAGGCAATGAAGATTCCAGTGTGGGTATTTAAGGTTTTTTGGAATAGCTCCAAGATGCTATTTTAGTGTTTACATTGAGGCATATAGAATTCTGAACTCTGGCTGGACAGTAGAACAAGGGGGAACCAACTCAGGCCATGAACTTGGCTATTTAGGAGCATGATAAGAAATTTCAAGGTTGTTAATTGTGTCCTCAAAGTTGGAGAATTGTTTTTTAATATATTCAAAACTGATCAAAATAAGGAGAGGAAATCATGTGGGCAAACCAAATACAAAATGAGTTATGATCTTAATGCTAAACTGAAGGAGCAAAGGCCTACATCATCTATTTCCAACCTCAAACACCAGTGCATACTCTGCCTTTTTAAATGAACTGTAGCTACCCTTAACAATGCAAATCCCACTTTCTCTGATCTTATAGTCACAGCTCCCAAACCCCAAATCTTACTTTTAACTCCTCATGATTACTTTCCTCCTTAAGCCACATATTGCTTCTGCTCAACTGCCAGCTTTTCTTTACAGCAGACAGTGACATAATAAAACACATTTTGAATTTGTAACCCTTGGACAAGCCTAAATACAAGACGTGTATCTGTCACAAAATAGGGAGAGCAACAGCCTAATTCAGTGTCAATAAGACAGCATATACCACTTGCTCATTCCCACTAGATAACTTCAGCTATCCTTCTACCCTCCATTTCTGCAGTTAGAAGGCCAGCTAACCAAGAGACGAATGAGCTATTAATTCCCCCTGGGATCAAGAAAATGGAGTAAAATACAAGTGTGCCACTTAAAAATACCACAATCCTTGAACTGCAACATACTGTATGTAATACAATGAGAATATACTGTAGGCGAAATCTGACTTCATCATGGAGATTCCTTAGAAATGTCCTTCAGAGCTCCAGCATCTTCGTTCCAGAAGGCAACTGCTATGGAACAGGGCTACCTCTGCTATTACACTCGTGCACAGTACAAACAAACCATTCATTTTCTGAAAGCTTGGTGCCAGCAAACAATGTCATAGCATTCAATTCTGGGATAAGAGTTAAGTTAAAGGTGATTTGAGCTTGTCTATTTAGGAATTAGTTTTAGTAAAGAACTGTAAAATGAATGTTTCTTGTTTGTTTGACAGCAATATAATTACTTGCATGATTTTCGAGATAATCTGGCAACATACTTGGAAACAAAGGAAGACTCGCCATGTCGATCAGTGTCAAGATGAAGGTTAAATGCAGAAATTTCAGACTGTATTGTCATTTGTAAAATTGTAAATACTATATTAACTTTTTGATTTAAAAACAAATCTTCTAAACAATCAATACTTAAGACTTGAAATTATTGTACACAAACTGATTATCCAAATACATAAATTAGTACAAAGAATAACTTGTATTCAGCAACTAAATGGGTTGAATTCAGTTCCAATAGGAGCGTTATTCTTTGTGTATTTTGAGTTCACTGATGAACTGGGCCACTCCGAGACTTCAGTTGCTCCTTGTATATTATTAATAAAATTAAGTTACAATCAACTAATGGAAGTTACCAATGTTGACATTCAAAGTATAGGTAGCTTAACTATTTTCTACATTAGTGCATTTGCTCTTAAGAAAATGCATTTTCCTTTACCCCATCTTAAAAGAAGGATCTTAGGAGCAACATACACTTTCTTAACATTGTCAGTGCTTTGCCCAGGATTGTCCAAAAATAGGCAAACTGGGTAACTGAAATGGAATACTGGAGTAAAAAACTGAAGAGGTGGTGCTGCTGCCATTTTTCTATGAACAACCATGGGTTCCCAGATACAACTTGAAACACAAGGGAATTCTCCTGCTCCAATATTGACCAATTAACCAGATTCTGATTTAGTGATATTGAGTATATAATTTACAATAGTAATTTCATTTAACTGTTCAATTAGCTAAAAAGTACCTTAATACTTTTCATGGCGTGTGACCACAGCCAGAAGTGAGGAAATCTGGCTCGTTTTATTTTAAGTTTCAATTTTCAGCATATAACAGTTTGATTATACATATTCTCTCCACCATAAACAGACTCAATCTGTAGTAACACAGTGGATCATTTGCTCTATTTTTCCAAGCATCAGTTCTAAAGACTATCCAATCCCATCGTCCCTTCAGTTATTTATCTAATTCACTGTAGAAGTTTTTAAATCTAATCTACTTCCACTGCCATTTCAGGTATTGCATTCTAATTTATAAATTGCAACATAGAAATTGTTTTATTCTTCTATCCAATGATTTCATTTTCCCTGTGACACCAAATTCAGTTACTTGCTGTCTTCCTAGCAGAAGCAAATTTTCTCCCAAAACTATTCAATTTCAAACATCTCTAAAATCTTCCATCAATTTTCTCAGCTCCAAAATAAGCAACACACAGAAAATTTCCTTGGTGCACTGAGGTCTTGATGTTTCCTTGGAAGAATGAAGCCCCAGATTAGGCAATGTTCCAATTGACTAAATGGTGATTTGTAAAAGTTTAGTCTAAGTACCACCAGATACACTCCAGCAGTTCCCAAATCTGATATTTACACAAGCAAGAAAAACAGGGTACTGTTGTCATGGGGAGACAATCATCTTCAAGATACTTGAACAAGAGATCCAAATGAAATTATTAATAAATTCAAGTAGTGCAACCCACAGCCCCATTGTAGATGCAGCTCTTAGTTGTCTTAAAAGAAAAACTTGAGGTGTTACAAAACTTGAGCTCTCAGTCTATTTTAATTTGTCAATTTGATCTCATGCTCATTGACAAGGCTGTATACTGGCACAGTAAAAACAACTTGCATCTACATAGTGCCTTTCTGCACACATGAAACAAAGTATGAAAATTTATTTGCAATAAAGTTGATGCAATGATATATTCAAGTATAAAGTAGCATAATTGGGATGTCTGTCAAAACCTACTTAAGCAAATGAAATGCTGACATATGGTAATGCTTTCAAAGTGCTGTTGAACTTTTCTGGAGTAACACATAAAGGCTGAAGGAGCTCAGCAGGTCAAACAGCATCTACAAAAAGGAATAAGGAGTTAATGTTTCAGATAAGAGTGGACCATAGGAGAAAGGGACGGAGGAGAGACACAAGAGGAAGGTGATAGGAAGATAAGGAGAAGAGATGAGAAGTGAGTATACCCTTTTCCTATCAACTTCTCTCTTCTTCAGTGTTTACCTTTTCCATCCATCTTCTAGCTTCTCACATCACCTCCCCTTCTCCATCCCCACCTACCTACCTACCTTACCCTTCACATTGCTTCACCTATCACTTGCTAGATTATACTCCTTCCCCTCTCCCAAACTCCTTATTCCAGCTTCTTCCCCATTTCTTTCCAGTCCTGATGAAGGGTCTAAGCCAAAAACATTGATTCTATTCTTTTTCATAGATGCTGCCTGACCTATTGAGTTCCTCCAGCACTTTGTGTGTTACTCTGGATTTTCAGCATTTGCAGGATCTCTTGTATTAATTAAATTTTCTAAATATTTTTGTCAGGGCAATGGAAAGGGCCGCACTTATTCTCATGCAACATGTTATTTGTCAAAAGACTCATCATACTTGGCTGCAAGATCATTTACATTGTAAACAGTTCGTAATTTTGTCATAAACATCTTAACTGAGAAAATAAACAACTTTGGAAACAAACAATACACAAAATATACAGTGACTTGGTGAACAGTCTTTGATCAATTTCTCCATCTCCATGTGATTTTCAGGACATGAAAGTTTAAGGATTGCCTAAATAATGCTAAATCTCAATTTGTTAACTGGGGCATTTTTAATATTGCACACAACACTTAGCCCTTTGTACGTCAATAACAGTATTACTGTCTATGGTTCACCCAATGCTGTTCATTTATATTTAAAGCTTTTATTTACGTATTGAGAAATAACATACAGCTATAAGTGTACCACACATGGTGACAGCAAATCTTTTTTTTAAACAAACCAAATTCACAGAACTTTCCTATTATGGGACTTTGTTTCAACTTCTAAAATAAATTCAGAAAAAGATAGGAGACTTAAATTTATTATGCCATACTGTAGTTCAACTTTGAATATATATATAGCTCAAATCAATGGAGTATTTTGGCACTGTCACCACAGTTAAAACAGCTCAACACCATTTCCGAAAGTAAGAGAAAACTTTACTTAAAAAGACACACTACAGAATTTTCAAATTAAAATTTATACCTAAATGAATCCTTTCTCATGCAAAATATGACCATCATTGGTTATATTCGTCACTGCTTCTGGGAGTACAATATCAAGCCATTTTTAAAAAACTCTGCCCACAGTGTGAACAACAAAGTTAAATTCACTAAAACAAATTGATGTTTTATGAGATTTAACTACTCAAACAATATCTGGATATCCAAATGTGTTAGCCAATTACATTTTTCAAACATTTTGGCCTAATTACATTACATAATATACCCAGATTATTTCTAAATTACATAAGAGTGCTGTTTGAATTTTATATTCAAAATGTAATCTTGCAATAATTGATTTTCATACAAGTTCAAACATAATTCAGACTTTTGGGTCAAGGCAAATCAAAGAAATCCTGCACAGGCAAAAAATTACAAAGTCTGGAGGTGAAAAGTTCATGAAAAGTGAAGGAAAGCATTTAATCTGCATATATGAAAGCATGTTGTATCTGATGAGTTATAGGTTAAGTTGATGAACTCAAGTTCTCAAAAAACCACCATCATCCTTTTGTTTCCTTCGTGGAGTGCACAGCTTCATTGGATCTTGGAAATGTTTTTTTTTTATTTTAAGAACTCACCAGCACATAGATCATTCTGTAAAACATTAAAAATGCAAAAATCTGTCAAAATAATATTCCATTTAGTAATAGTAACCAAATTCCTTTTAGTGAACTTTACTAATGTATTTATTAAGTTGACTATATCACTCTCAATTTAATCACTCTTCAAGCATTAATTCCGTCCTTTCTAGAAACTTCCCTGTATTAACTGAAATAACATTCATTTTTACAGTGCTATTATTTTAGTTAACAAAGTACCTAAAATAATGGAAATCGGTCTGTCATCTTGAAAGTGACCACCTCTCCCAATTACTTTTTTGTCCATATTACTTCCCTCTACAAATCTGTTCTTATATACTCCAGTGCACTGCCACATTTCTAAAGTCGTTGACTATTAAGGGAACCAACAGATAAGGAATTAATACAGCAAAATAGCACCCAGGTAAATAATGAGCGATGATCTTCTTGAGTGGTGGAGTAAACTTTTGTGTTCTCCAACACAAGCAAGCCAATGAACTTTTCAATCGTTATCCAATTTTTCTCTGTTCTAATCCTGTCAGTTTAGAGTACCCTCAGCTTCCATAGGAAAAAAGAATAAGCAGTGAAAATGTAATGACATCCTTCACTCACCATCTAATTAATTTATATTATATAAGTCTTCAATCCTTAATGTAAAAGTTAGAGATCAACTTTCACAAGGATTAAAATTTTCTCATTCCATTGTTTCAAAAACAGCACATAAAACATTTATAGATCCTTCCAATATTTAAAACACCTCTCCATTGACTGTCCATGGTTTCTTATCTAATCTGATTTTGCCATCCCCTCTAATCTCAAATGAAAAATCGCACATCTTTAACTTATCTAAAGATGACACAAAATAATTTATTTCATATGAGACTTTTTCTCTGATCAATTCCTCATTGTATATCTAGCCCTAATTTGGTGAAAACTTGAATGCTCTCTACACTGGACTTAACAGTGGTGCAAAATACATAATTGCATGAGGTGAGATTGAATTTTCAGCCCGGACAGGATGATCTGACAGCTCTATTCACCGATCATCAGTGATACCAGTCTCCATCCAATTCTGTTCACACCACATGAAAGCATGAAGCAATTTAGTAAAATAGATGCAGCCAAGGTAATGGGCACCAAAACCAATTTTGCTGCAGTACTCAAGATTTGAGCATCATCGAACCACATGCTTGAAAATTAGTCAAATATGTCCCAGATTTCAAGCTTGAGCCCAAAGACCCAAAAACTAAATGCAAAAAAAAACGACACCTCCTTAATTTATTATGGGAACTCACTAAAGAATTACATTATTTCTCTTTCTCTTTTATCATCCGTGGGGTTTCAAATCCCAAGATTAATATTTACAAATTACAATTTCTCATTTCTTCAATTTGCAGTTTCATGTTTTGCTGAAGTTTCTCAATGGAAAATACTCAAAGGAAAGATGTAAAATTATGCCTTTACCTTAACAGTTAAAAAAATCTATCACTCAAGCAAAGCATTTTGGTGATGCACAAGGAATAGAAAATAGGTCAAAAAATATTCAAAAGTGTAATTCACTTTGACACTAACTTACCCATATAGGTAGTAAAAGAAGGACAACAGATAAAATGCTAGTTTGCACCATCCTTCCTTCTGACAGTATGCTAGTATATCAGCATTCATAATAGTGGTTGGATCATAGAGGCCTGGGACACTCATCACTGGTCTTGTCATGTACCTGCAAAGAGAAATATCCTGATTAAAAAAGAAAACATTGTCAAATAACATGAAAATCTCATTTTCTATTATTGAATTTAAAACTGATAAAGATAAAAATCAATAAATTTTAATCATTTATAAAACATGGGAATAATAGGATAATAACCACATCCTGCTAGTGTTAATACTAGATGAGCTCTCCTAGCTTTCTGCAACTAAAACCATCAATAAAATTCTCTATTCCCTTCTCCTTTGCTCCTATACTTGTCCAAGTTATCCTTAAATGCATTAATGCTACTCTTTTCAGTGACTATGTGGGTCAAGTTCCACATTATCAAAAGAAAAAATTTACTTGAATTACCTTCACTTCCCTCCCTCCCTTCCCCACCACCATCTTATTCTGACTTCTGTCCCCCTCCTTTCCAATCCTGTCAAAGGGTCTCGGCTTGAAACTTTGATTGTTTCTTCCCCTCAACAGATGCTGCCTGACTTGCTTCATTCTTCCACCATTTTGGATGTGTTAATCCAGATTTCCAGCATCTGCAGAATCTGTCATAGTTCTGAATTCCTTATTGGATGTCCTGGTGATGGAATGATGGTATCTAATTACACTCTACCTCACAATTAGAATAAATCTCCCATTAAATACTTAAGATCCATAACTTTTAAAGATTACTAGGAGGTCACCTTCAGTGTTTTCTCAAAAGAAGAGACCAGTTTGTTCATCCTTTTCTGATATACAAATTCTTGCATTTCTTGGTTCATCCTTCTCTATACCTTCTCCAGATTTGTTTCTAGCTGTATTAACCAAAACAATATGCATTGTTCCAACAGTGGCTAATCAAGGTCAGTATAGGTTTAGCATTACTTCCTTATTTCTCAAAATAAACCATTGAACTCAATACACATTTAAAAATAAAAATTGCTTTGTACTGATACAAAGTACTTTGATTGCTTTGAACCTGTGTACTTTTAGTGACTGATACTCTATGAATCATTTGTTCAAAGCAAATTATATTTTATAGGATTTGCATAGGATCACACATTTTCATATACTTTAGCAAGGGATGAGATCACATTTTCACTTAATTGAAATAGGGTTACAGTACATTAACAAAACTGTAACCATTCATGGTACAGTAAATATACACTGAGGTTACTTTATTAGGTACTTGTTAATGCAAATTTCTAATCTGCCAATCGTGTGGCAGCAATTCAATGCATAAAAACATGCAGACATGGTTAAGAGGTTCAGTTGTTCAGAACATGGAAGAAATGTGATCTAAGTGACTTTGACAGTGGAATAATCGTTAGTACTATACAGGGTGGTTTGAGCATCTCAGAAACCGTGATCTGGGATTTTCGTGCACAATATTCTCTAGAGCAAGGGTTCCCAACCTGGGGTGCATAGACCCCTTCCTTAAAGGTATTGGTCCAACGTAAAGGTTAGGAACCCCAGCTATAAAACATCCAGTGAGTTCTGAGGAGAATGGCCAGTCTGGTTCAAGCTGACAGGGAGGCAACAGTAACTCAGATAACCACGGGTTACAACAGTGGCGTGCAGAAGAGCATACCTGAATGCACAACATGTAGAAAATTGAAGTGGATGGGCTAAAGCAGCAGAAAACCACACCGGGTCACATTAGATACTCCTGTACCTAATAAAGTGGCCACTGAGTGTACTTGGTAGTTTGGTACAATCAAACATTCCTCTTCCATCAATTTAAAAAATTGAGGGCCTCTTTAATTGAATGCTTAAAATAATGAAAAAGCACAGTAGAAACCATCACCTGGTGGTAAATAGTTTATTATTGTCATTTGCACCAAAGTACAGTGGAAAAACTTGATGAAAAACTAAGTGAAAACCTTTTTTCGCACACCATTCATACAGATCAATTCATTTAAACAATGCAATGCATAATAAAACAATAACAGAAGGCATAATTCAGTGTTAGAAGTTACAGATAAAGTGCATTGCAGATACATAATAAGATGCAAAGTCGTAAGGAGGTAGACTGTGAGGTCAAGAGTCTCTTATTGTACTAAAGATCTATCCAAGTCTTATAACACTGGGACTGAATCTGTCCTTAAGCCTGGTAGTACATGCTTTCATTCTTTTGTATCTTCTGCCTGATAAGAGGGAGAGGAGAGAATGACCAGGGTGGGTGAAGGTTTTGATTATGATGGTTGCTTTACCAAGGTAATGAGAAGTGTAGACAGAGCCCATGGAAGGGAGGATGGTTCCAATGATATGCTGAGCTGTGTCCACAACTCTGTCGTTTCTTGTGGTCATGGACATACCAAGCCATGATGCATTACTATATGCATTGATTAAAAACTGGTAAAGGTCAAGGAGGACATGCTAGATTTCTTTAGCCTACTAAGGAAGTGGAGATTTTGTGGCTGTGGTGTCTACATAGCTAGACTAAGGCAGGCTACTGGTGATGTTCACTTCTAAGAACGTGAAGCTCTCAACTTCTCAACCTCAGCTCCAGCAATGTAAGCAGGAGCAGGTGCACTACCTCCTCTTCCTAAAGTCAATGACCTAGCTCTTTTGTTTTACTGCCATTGAGGGAAAGTTTGTTGTCATGACACCATGTCACTTAGGCTCCCCATCTTTCTCCTGTACTCCATCCAGCTCATCATTTTTTGAGATATGGCCCATTATAGTAGTATCAGCAAATTTGTGAAAAATATTAGAGAATCTGGCTATACAATGACTATTCAGGGAGTACAGTAGAGTGCTGAGAATGCAGCCTTGTAGACACCAGTGTTGAGAATAGTTGTGGCAGAGGTGTTGCTGCCTATACTTAAAGATAACAGTCTATTGGTTAGAAAGTTAAGGATTCAAGAGAGGAGCTGAATCCCAGATTGAGGAGTCCAAAGATGAGACTGCTTGAAAATTATAGTCCTGAAAGTGGTTCTGTATTCAATAAACAATAGTCTAAGTTAGATATCTTTACTGTACTGATTCTCTAGAGATAAGTGCAGGGTCAGGGAGACGGTGTCTGCCACATACTGTTTCGGCAGTAGGCAAATTACATTGGGTTGAGGCTGTTTGGAGTTAGTGCGTGTCACAACCAGCCTCTCAAAGCCAAAGGTGGATGTCAGAGCCACTGGGCGGTAGTCATTAAATATTTCCCTTTTTTAGGTTTTAGGATGACAGTGGTCTTTGTAAAGCATGTGGGAACCTCAGATAGAAGCATGGAGAGGTTAAAAATGTCTGACAATCTCCCCCCCCCCCGGCCAGCTGATTTGCACAGGATCCAAGAACATAGACAGTGACACCATCCTAGCTAGGTACTTCCTGCAGGTTCACTCTCCAGAAGACCGATCTTACATCCATAATAGTGACCATTTCAGATGCATTGGAAGCTGTGAGGCAGGTTTAATTTAGAGGATAATATTAGAGCTTGATCATTTATATCAATGATTCAGGAAGCTTTTTAAACCATTTAATATGCCATGTATCTGGTGGAAATGTGGCTTTTTAACCCCCTTGCAAAGGGCTATAAATGGTCATAAATTCATAAAATCAAAATTGAGAAAAGCTTTCATTAAGGGACAGAGATAAAAGCACTTAAATGAGAATATAGTTGCAAAAAAAAAGTTTGTAAGCCCTTTGCAAATACTTGGTTTTCTGCATTAATTACTCATAAAATGTGTTCTGATCTTCTTCTAAGTCACAATAATAGACAAGCACAATCTGTCTAAACTAATAACACACAAACAATTGTACTTTTCATGT
The DNA here is from genome assembly GCF_963921235.1 of Mobula hypostoma. Taxonomy (NCBI): domain Eukaryota; kingdom Metazoa; phylum Chordata; class Chondrichthyes; order Myliobatiformes; family Myliobatidae; genus Mobula; species Mobula hypostoma. The sequence continues at coordinate 54,327,694 of NC_086097.1, forward strand.
CTTCATTGAACACATTGTTTATTCATTCACAGTCTAGGCTGGGGAAAAAGTATGTGAACTCTTTATTTAATTACTGATAGAACCTCCTTTAGCAGCAATAACCTCCACTAAATGTTTCCTGTAGCTGCTGATCAAATGTGCACAACGGCGAGAAGGAATTTTGGACCATTCCTCCATAAAAAACTCTTTCAGTTTATCAGTATTTCAGGGATACCTTGCATTAACAGCCTTCTTCAGGCCAGAGCATCTCAATTGGGTTAAGGTCTGGACTCCTACTTGACCATTCCAAAACACAGATTTTCTTCTTTTTAAACCATTCTTTTGTTGATTTACTCGTGTTTCAGATCATTGTCTTGTCGCATCATCCAACTTCTATTAAGCTTCAGGTGACGACTGCTACCCTGACATTCTCCTGTAAGACGTCTTGATACAATTTTGAATTCATGTTCCCTTAACGACTGTAAGCTGTTCAGGCCCCAAGGCAGCAAAGCAGCCCCAAAACATGATGCTCCTTCCACCATGCTTCACAGTTGGGATGAGGTTTTGGTATGCAGTGCCCTTTTTTCTCCAAACATAGTGGTGTGCACTTCTGCCAAAAAGTTCAACTTTTCTCTCATCTGTCCACTGAACATTATCCCAGAAGCATTGTGAAACATTCAAATTGTCTTCTGCATATTTGAGACGTGCAGCAATGTTTTATTTTTGGAGGTCAGTGTTTTTTTTCTGTGGTGTCCTTCCATGAACACCATTCTTGTTCAGTGTTTTTCTTACAGTGGACATGAACAGGGACTTTAGCAACTTCCAGAGATTTCTGTAGGTCTTCTGCTGTTACCCTTGGGTTCTTTTTCACTTCCTTCAGCATTACATGTTATGCTCTTGGTGTGATCTTTGCTACTCTCCTAGGGTAGCAATAGTACTGAATTTCCTCCATTTATAGACAATTTCTCTTACTGTAGGCTGATGAACACTCAGGTCTTTAGAAATACTTTTGTAGCCTTTTCCAGCCTCATGCATCTCTACAATTCTTCTTCCAAGGTCCTCTAAAAGCTGTTTCAAACAAGGCATGATGCACTTGCATATCAGGCTCTGTCAATAACCTGACTTTTGCACGTCTTTTTTAAGGAGCAGGGCAGCTCTACAACTCAATCTCATCTCATTGATTGGAACACCTGACTCCAAACAGCTTTTGTAGAATACATACTACTTTGAACCTAGACTATGGTTGTTTAAATGATGTACTCAGCATTGACGGAGAAGTAGTACAATTGTTTGTGTGTTGTTAGTTTAGGCAGATTGTGTTTGTCTATTATTGTGACAGATGAAGATCAGCTAACATTCTGAGTAATTAATGCAGAAAACCAAGTAATTGCAAAGGGTTCACAAACTTTTTCTTGCAACTGTACATCAGTTTGATGTGACTGAATGACAGAATAGACTCAATTATATACACAAATAAGAAACTCAAAAAATCAAGCTCAATTGCTTTGGATCTTTTTTGACAGTTCAGTTTTCATTCAGATATGCAAGATGTCGGGAGACATTCAAACAAAGAAAGAACAGGTTATTAACTCACAATGAGCTCCAATTTTCAAGATATTAATCACCAATTAACCTTTGTCATTCCTTCCACCATGCCATAGCATCATGGGTACAAAATGATTTGTTTACAGGTAGAAAATAGTAGTTCAGGTTCTTAAAATCTCTGTTTTTAAAGCAGTAAGTAGTAACTTATTCTTTTGCTCTATTTATGATGCAATTCTAAAATATTAGCATGTTGTAAAAGAAAACAATGGAAAACCATCACGGTTTTGCTTCTTAGAATATGATGACCTCAGCACTACGAGGGCTAAAAGCAATACCAATATTATTGTCATACTTCCAATTCCAGAATCTACTTGATTCTTTTAAGGGAAACTTATGAAAATGTTCCTCCATGGGAAAGGAAACAAAATAAATAGATATCAGGTATTGCCCTGCGGTTTGTGAAAGAATCAGTCAAAATGGCCCAGTATTTTTCTGGATATTATTGATGTGCACCCCTCTGGAAACCACGTATAACTAAAAATTTTACTACTCACTAACTGTATACTGTACATCATGCCTGGAGCTATAGAACAACCTGGATGTCAGTTTAAAAAATAGCATAATGGAGTTAATGCTCCTTCCACTGGAAGGAAAAATTATTTTTTTTTTAATACAGACTTTCATGAGATCTTGCAATAAACCTCCACCACAGATTAACAGAAAATCTTGTAAGCTTTGTTGAAATCCAAAATGTCATATTTAATCAATATTTTTGTAACACAGAATCACAAGTAGCAGTAATACAAGGCTAAATCAGCCCCTTGAGTGAATCTAGCAATCAATAAGATCTTGTCTGGTCCAATCTTGGTTTATAAACACAATTTTCCTATGATCCCTCTCATACCCAACAACTCCTCCTTTGTTCAACTATGGGTAATAATATCTGAATAGTTAATGTATCTACCCCCACAGCTCCCTAAAGGAAAGAACTGCTGAGTCACAATCTGAAATGTGTGAAACTATGCCTGATTCTAGATACTCCCCATTAATAATTCTCCAAACATTCACTTTGTCAATCAAGGATCTTGTCTTTCAATATGATCACCTCCCATTTTTTTCTTTGCTCCAACAAGTATTGTCACAATCTCCTCAACCTTTCTTCATGTCAATCCTGTCATTCCAAGAATTAAACCGGTGAATCTTCACTACATTGTCTCTAAAGCAAAAACAAACATTGCTTAAGCCCGCAGAACAAAGCTGCACATAATCCTCCAGATGTAGTTTCATTAGCATCCTGCAAAGTTGCATGAAAACTCACCTATGGTTGTACTCCATGCTCTTTGTAACAAAGGTCAACATTCAACCAGCCTTCCTAATTATTTGCTGACATCGCCTGCTGACACTGTGTTTCATGTATAGTAAAATACTGATGATCTGCTATCTGACTCTTCAGGAATCCCAATGGTTCAACTTGTCTCACAGCTGACATTTCCCCACACTGGCCTGGCACTTTATACTAGAGCACTTTAAACATACTGGAATCACTGCAATATTTAATACAATATAATGTAGTATCTTAAAAATAAAAGTGAATTAAAATTGCGTGGGATAGCACGTTATTTAAAATGGCATGAGCTACAAAATGTTGCAATGCACAGGGATCTGGAATCCTAGTAAAACATCAATTATTGCACATGTTTGGGACTATGGTGGTGCCACGCTGTCAAAAGTCCCCTTTATCCTACAGATAATGAAATCTGTTAGATACATGGACTTGAGGTTCTCAATACTATCCTGAATGCTTATTCTCATATTGAGGGATTATGGTGAGGATGTTACATTTTTTGATGGAGACTGAGAACATTGGTATTGTAGATAGTGTAGATGACTGGCAAAGAATACAGTGGGATATAGATCAGTTGCAGATAAGGGCAGTGAAATTGTAAATGGAGCTTAACGCACCTAAATGTGAGATGTTGCAGCTTGGTAAATCAAATGTAATGAGACAGTACAATATTAACTGCAAGACCCCTAACAGTGTTGATGAGCAGCGGAATCTTGGGGGTCTAAGTTCATAGCTCCCTGAAAGTGATTACATAGGTTGATAGGGTTATTGAGATACAGCACAGGATAGACTCTCCTGGCCCTTCAAGCTTCGCCGCCCAGCAAACCCCAATTTAATCCAAGCCTAATTTACATTGACCAATTAACCTACAATGGTAAGTCTTCGGACTCTGGGAGGAAACTGGAGCACCCAGAGGAAACCCATGCGGTCACAGGGAGAATGTACAAACTCCTTAAAGGGCAACAGTGGAAAAAACCTAAGTCGCTGGTAACGTAAAGCATTGTGCTAACCACTACGCTACCATGCTGCCCTTTATTATGGCATGCTTGCCCTTATTAGTTGAGGAATTGAGTTCAAAAGTCAGGAAATTATGTTCCAGCTTTATGAAATTTTTGTTAGGCCGCACTTGGAGCATTGTACAGAGTTCTGGTTGCCCAGTTATAGAAAGGATATCAAAGCTTTGGCGAGGGCGCAGAAGTAGTTTACCAGGATGCTGCATGGATTAGAGGGCATGTGCAATAATGAAAAGTTAGATAAACATTCTCTGGAGCGGTGTAGGCTGAGGGGAGATCTGATAAAGGTTTCTGATTATGAGAGGCATAGATGGTCAGACAGCATCTTCTTCCCAGGGTTGAAGTATCCAAAACCAGAAGCATGCACTTAAGGAGAGAGGAGGTAAATCCAGAGATGCGAGGGGCAAATTATTTATTTGTATAGACAGACAGTGGTGGACGCACTGGAATGGTGGTAAAGGCAAATATATTAGGGACTTTTAAGATAGATTTAGATGGGCACATGAATGTGAGGGAAATGGAAGGATATGGTTATTATATAGGCAGAAGGGATTAGTTTAGTTTGCTATTCAATTACTGATTTAATTGACCTGACACAATATTGTGGGCTGAAGGGCCTGTTTCTGTGCTGTACTGTTTTATGTTCTATTCCTGAAAAGTTTCCTGTCCATCTGTTGACATCTTACTATGACAGAAGTCAAAATTGAACATGTGTTCAGGCAAACAAATGATGCGGCCCACCCATCAAAACAGACAGAGCGTAAATGAGGCCCCAATGCTGGGAGAGGACCCAAGATAAAGTGAAAAGATTTTATTTGCACGAAACTAGACAGATCAATCCGTACATAGTAAAACAGGAACACAGAATGCAAAACGCAGTATTTGTTAAAAAGCAAATCCAGTGCAGATAGACAAAAATGGCAAAAGCTACAGTGATGTAGATTGGGAGATCAACAGTTCATCTTTATGATACAAGAAGTCAGGTTCAATAATCAAATAACACAAGGATAGAAGCTGTCCTTCAACCTGGTTATACATGCTATCAAACGTTTGTGAACTCTGTCCAACAGGAATGGGGAGAAGAGAGAATGACCATTGCGGAGGGGTCCTTGATAATGCTGGCAGCTTTCCCGAAACAGTGGAAAGTGTAAACACAAGACACTACAGATTCTGGCATCTAGACCAATAAACAAAGTGGAAAGTGTAATCCGAATAAAGACTTTTATGCTTCCCAGTTACAGCTTCCATGTCACTCAGTTTTATTCAGTCACAACAGATTCTATACTATTGCTCAAAGCAATCCCATTTCCTCACTATTTTCCCCTGAAACATGTCTTGTCCACATTCCCATACATGTTCAATCTGATACAATTTTAACTACTGAAAGTCATCATTTACATTTGCATAATGACAGCAACTTTATTGTTGGTCTTAAAATTCCAAGAATAAATGCAAGACCGGATTCAAATCTAAATATTTTTATATTAACAGCTCAATTATCACATTTTCATGAATTAAATTTCTTATTCTGATGTCTACTGCACTTATAAGTTATCCAAATGTTGGTCTTTAAATATTCCTATCTAAAAATTGATAAGATCATCTGTTGGGCTATAAATGAAAAATCACATGGAACAAAGACACAGAACAAAGTTTTACCAAAACTGCAAATAAACTAACAAATAAATGATGTGTAACTAATATGGTAAATTCAATTACTGATACAAAAAGAAAATACACAAATGTAAAATACCAGACAATATTAACTTACCTCCAAATATGATAGCCCAGCAATGGCATATTGAGACCAAGTGTAAGCCATTCAGATGCACAGAGAAACATGACACAGAAGAAGGCATGGATAAGGTACTCGGGAAGTACCAGCTGAAAAGAAAATCCTAAAATGAGTATGCTTTATTATATTTGCTTACAGTTCTAAAAGCTGGGCAAAAAATCCTAATCTTTTGTTTTATGTAACTATCCTATAGCAAGAGATTTTCATAGTTACCAAAGCAATAGAGTTTTCCAGTGGGGCTCATTTTGAATAGAAAGGATTAATTATTAAAAGTGCTCTCTCTGGTGCTCAGTAAAACAGATTAAAATATTGCTATTTTAATTATGGGCACCAGAGTTCATTCAGCCAGAGTAAAGAAATTTAAAGTATTTTCTTTGCTAGTTTTACGAGTTCCAGAAGTCTCAATTTAGTTCTGAATATTTGCAAATCCATAATACTAACTATAATCCAGCACCAATCAGTGTCAAATTAGCAATTTCAAACACCACAGGGAAGTTGAAAGACTTTATCAAGGACCTATCCATCCCATGTAAAATGTGTCATTTACCAACACTGTTTGAAATATGGGAAAACAGGTTAGATCATACCCTATACATATAAAAATAAACTGCATGGAATTAAAAGGAAATAAAAACATGCATTTCAATTGAAAAGAAGAATAAAAATAAAATTTTCTAAAGAAGCATTTACATGCCTTGTCCAGGTTGTAAATGTGATGAGAGGCAAGCATGGCAGAGCAACAGAAGCAGCACAGAATGGTTCTATCATATCTCATTCAAATTACAGAGTTATCAGAGCATACAAAGGAATAGCAGCTTGGAGTAAAACAACACATGGGACATCTGTACAACATGCAAAGCTATGTAACAGTTAACTGTCAGTATTTTAGAAAACTTGTTCCTAAAAGAACTTTAATCCCTGAAACACAACCAAAGTCTGTGATGCAAACCAAGTCACAGTGACCCCATATAACATCAGAATATGCCATTTCAAGGGCTGACTGCCCTGCAATCATGTCAATCTTCAAACCTCAGAACTTCAATTGGGAGCATTTGAGAGCTTAATAAAGTCAAGCATTTCAGGATTTATTTTAGAACAGTACAAGGTGCATATAAAAAGTGATACAAGTATAGAGGATAAAAAAGTGAAAATAATGTGAAAAACTAATTGAAATTATATTTATGATTATAATTGTTTTTCTGCCTCAAATTTTGAATATGAGTTTTGTATTCATCAAACTAGGAAAACGACAGGAGGCACAAGCAAAAAACAGAAATGGACAGTAAGTAAGTGCAGGGCAGAATATGAAGGGACAGAACTACGGAAAAACTCTTTCTTTACAGCAGCACATGATAAACAAAAAAAGCCATACCAGATGTTAACACTAAATATTGCTGAAAGTCAAGAATTATCAAGGTGTAGAGGTGAAATTGAAAAATTAAGACTGCATGTAAATATAACAACAGGTAAGATCACAGAACCTTCCTGAACTGACAAACAGAAAGAGGATAATCAAGGAAAGAGTAGGAAGGGCATACTTGAGATTGAAAATAAACCTCGTGTGCGGGGGAAATAACACCTGAATTAGTACCTGCTTTTGGCTTCACAAGAGGAGAGAGATACAAAAAATATTAAAGAGAATACACAGTATGCAATGTTGGCTTTCATAAATATAGCAATAAGTATAAACAGTTACTATTTTTGAAAGCAGAAAAATTGCAAGGCCAGAATGGAGTTAAAAGCAACTGTGGTAGTCTGGGAAATAAAGTGACAGAGTAACAGAATACAAAATAATATCAAAATGTTTTTTCTGAGCACAGGGAAGTATCCCAGAGGTCAGAACTGGTGCCACTCTTCTTCTAAATCCATATAATTATCTAGGCTTGGATGTAAAGACATTATTTCCAGATCTACAGATGACACAAAACAAGGCACAATGAACTATGAATGTAATTATTAAGTTTTGTTTCAGAAGAACACAATGAAGATGGGGTACAAAAGCATAGAAATTGGTCCCATTTGGGTAGGAGACAAGGTATGTGAACAATCCACTGAAAGTGAACAGGATGAGAGAATGAATTAAAGGTAAAACATCATGAAAGAATATTAAACCATAAGCTACACTTCTGCCACAAAAGAAACAGCATGTCTACTTTTGAGCACCACAATTTTGGAGCAATATGAAAGGTCTGGACAACGGAAATTTGGTGAAATAATTTTGGGGTTAGGTATTGTAATGCCCTGATTAAGATTTCTACTGATATGCTAAGAGGTATTTTATTTTAGCAGTTTTGTGCAAAAGCAGTGTGTTCTGCTGTTAAATGTTTTGACCGGCTAAAGATAAAGGAGCCATGTTGTCCAACCTAGGTTTGTTGTGTCAGCCAATCAGGATTGAAGGACGTTCTAGAGAACTGGGCGGGAAGAGATTTCTCATGGACAGTAGTCTGGTTTGTTGCCTTTTAGCAGGAGCTGTGGAGCAGGGCAGAAGGGAAGATGGGGCAGAATGCCATTGGAAGAAGTGCTTTGTGCAGGTGAATAGCTCCAAGGAGGAAGGGTCAATACTCCTGAGAGAGCTTGTTCATTCGAGATGGTCTTTAAAGGAAATTCAGACTGTGGCACGTGCTTTCACACAGAGAGTGGCTACAGCGCATGAGGAAAGAGTAGGAAGGGCATACTTAAGATGGAAAATAAACCTTGAGTGTGGGGAAAATAACTTCTGAATTAATACCTGCTTTTGTCTTCACAACAGGAGAGAGATACTACTCCAGAAATGAGCTCCACTGTTTATATGCACATTGGACTGGTTTAACTGTAATGGGGCCTTTATTTTTCTTTTCTTTTCCCTATAACTGTATATTTGGTAAGTACTTATGCTGGTGCACAATGTGTCATTTCTGGGCTACTGATAACTCTGTATGAGCAGTATTTACACAGCATTCGCTCAAATCAAGGAGCCTTTAATGGGAACATCCTGATATTCTTGTTGGCTGAACCCCAAATCATGCCAACCCTAGACATATATAGCTTATGAAAGGCAGCGTTCTCACTACTGAATCACATGGTTGTTAGTAGAGTTAGCTAACGAACCAAGTTGATGTACGAGGCCCGGTGAGAGGGTTACAGTACTTTAGTTAAAGTGGAGCAGAAGTAATTCTCAGGACAGAGAGGGAAGAGGGGGCTTATAGATGTATTTGCAGTCCTAAAGGATAGAGGCATAAATCAAAACTGATTAATTGGCAAAGGGGTCAAGACTAGGGGTTATACAAGAACACAAAATAAACAGGAGCAGGAATTGGTTGGTTGCTCACCATTCAAAAAGGTCAAGGCTGATCCAGTCTTGGCTTCATCACCACTTTCTTCTCTCCCTTTACCCTATTATAGCTATAATGTTTGTCAATCTCCATTTTAAATGCATTTAATGACTTACAGCTCTCTGGGACAGAAAATGGGAACTCCCTTAATCTGAAGCTATGTTTTAGACATCCTCACCAAAGGAATCATTCCAGCATCCACCCTGTCAATCCGTCATCAAAACCTTAAGGGTTTCATAGAGATCAATCATCATACTCAAATGAGTACAGACCCAACCTTTCTTCACATGACAACACTTTCATTACAGGAAAAAAAACATAATAAACCTTCCCTGCACTGCCTTTAACGTGAGCACATTCTTCCTCAAATAATGGAGGACAAAACAATGTACTGTACTCCAGTTGCTATCTTACCAGTGTTTTGTAAAGTCGCGTAAAATCCTCCTTACTTTTACACTCCACAATGATTTCTAATAGACCGGCATTCCATCAGCCTTGCTAATTATTTTCTGTGCTTGCATGCCAACTGTTTCAACTACCTCATGTACCGTATGTTAGATTCTTTTGTATCTTTAGTAAATTTGGCTGCTGTAGATTTAGCCCTTTCATCCAGATCTTCAATATAGACTTCCATAACTCACGAGGCACATAATAGTTATTGATTGCCAACTCAAAAGTATCCCATTTATCCTAAATGAGTTTTCTGTTACCTGCCTATGCTTTCTATTACCCACCCCATCCCTGTGTGTCTGTCTCTTCTGCAGCAACGTCTTGTGGCTCTTTGTTGAAGCCTTCTAGAAAACCCAACTGATTGAGTGAAGTGAGTCTATTAAAAACATTTTGGAGAAATGTATAAAATAACCAGAAAACCTAAATAATTAAAAAGATTCTTGCAACCAAAACTCTCCTTCATACCTGTTTTAAAAAAAAGAAAAAATTCTATTGAAATGAATGTGCTTACAGAGCCTAGACATGGTCTAATCTGTGCAGTACTCATGAGCCTTAATACAGGTGCTGGGGATAAGATATTGTACAACTTAGTATAAAAATATGGATCCAGAAAACATGTTTAAATGTTTGCAAATGAAAGAGATGAGGAAGTATTTTGTGCCAAAATGGTGATGGAATGTTGAGTTCACACGTTAAAAGAATGATAGGTGAAACCCATCTCACATTTTACAGAGATCTTGCTTATAAAATTGAAATTCAAGATGTTTTATGTCATTTCCCATACACAAGTGTGTAAAGAAATAATTGTTACTCTGGATCTGATGCAGCGCAAAACAAAAACCCCACAAAAGGTAACTAACACAATAATTAAAAAACACACAATAAATATAAATACATAAGACAGCTTATATACATAGACTGATTGAATGTTCATAAGGTGACACTAAGTTGTACATAAGGTGACTGCCAGGAAGTAATAAGGTAGTGGAGTTAGTGGGTGGAGTTGTTGATCAGCCTTACTGTCCAGGAAAGTAACTTAAGTCTGGCAGTCATAGTGTGGATATTACGTAGCCTCTTCCCTGATGGGAGTGGGACAAGTAGTCCATGAGCAGGATGGGTGAGATCCTCCATATGTTATTGGCATTTTTTCAGCACCTTTCTATATACATGTCCTTGAAGGCAGGTAGGCTGGTACCAGTGATGTGTTGGCCAGTTTTGACTACCTGTTGTAAAGCCTTAATGTCCACCGGTGTAGTTTCCATACCAAGCAGTGATGCAGCTTGTTAGGATGCTCCCTACTGCATATCTGTAGAATGACTTGAGTATGGATGTGCAAAATCCAACTCTCTTCAGCCTCCTCAGGAGGCAGTGGCGAGCTTTCTTGACTGTGCGGGATATGTTCTGGGACCATGAGAGGTTGCGTGTGATGTGCACTCCCAGCGATTTCTACTGCTGTGCAGCCAATGTAAGGGAGGTGTGAGTGGTGCGAGATCTCCTAAAGTTGATAACCATCTCCTCTGTCCTATCGATACTATGGAACAGGTCATAATCTACAAGGCACGATCAAGAGCAAGGAAGTTATTACAGACATAATGGACCAAGTGTCATCCTCCTGTGCCAGAAAAGTCTGATTCTCTCCATTAGAATGTTCTGTCAATGTTTTTCAGTATTTTTCATAATTAAATTGTTCATATTGTTGAGATAACATATTCTGTTTTATTTTAGTTTCTCGTTCCTTATCAGTTGCTACATTAGAAATGACTTAAATAAAAGAACCCTCAAGCAAATACAACATCCTGAGTTCTAGTTAACAGCAGAAAGCCAAGGTCAAGCTGAACCCCTGTTCACAGCATGCACAAGCATTGCCAAAAACAAAATGTGAATTGACAACATTATGATAGTGACTACAAATCTCATTCACTGACGAATGAGTCAAGTATCTGGCCATCATTTATTATCAGGAAATTACATATTTCCACAATACCATCAGTCCCATTGGTTAGCTGTTTCTTTAAAAATGGTGGATCAAGATCAGTGCTTTTCCACCCATTTTTTAAGCAGTACAGGTGCCAGAGTCTGACTGTGGTTGGGCAAGTAATACTTTAATTTACTTAACACAATGAAAAATACATTACTCCAGTGAATATAATATTCAAAACTACACCAAGGTGCAACTAGCTGGTCAGTGAATAAATGCACTGTATGAAAAGGTACAGCAAGACTCATATCTTGTTTGAGACTCAGATCAATCCCTGGTCTGTATTAATGTAAAGTTAGAAAACAACAGCTTGCTTCAAATAGAGGGGGAAAAAAACTGAACAGAAATAACTCCGGAGTTCAGGGTAAGCATGATAAAATAGAATTGCTGTTCAGTTTTAGCACTCCTCCCAAAAAAATAACGATGGATTACAATTTTTGCGCAAAATATTATGAACATATAAACAGAAATAAAATTTTAGACAACACGTACAAAATGCTGGAAGAACTCAGCAGGTCAGGCAGCATCTATGGAAATGAAAAAACCGTCAACGTTTTGGGCCAAGACCCTTCCTTAGGACTGGAAAGAAAGGGGGAGATGACAGAATAAAACGTGGTGGGGGGGGGAGTGAGGAGAAGGAGGATAGCTAGAAGGTGATAGGTGAAGCCAGATGGATAGGAAAGGTAAAGAGCTGAAGATGAAGGAACCTGATAGGAAAGGAGAGTGGACCACAGGAGTAAGGGGAGGAGGGCCCTAGGGGGAGATGGTAGGCAGGTGAGAAGAGGGGAGGGGGAGGGAATTTCTTTTACTGGAAGGAGCAATCTATATTCACGTCATCAGGTTGGAAGCTACTCAGACTGAACATAAGGTGCTGCTTCTCTACCCTGAGGGTGTCCTCATCGTGGCACAAGAGGCGACTATGGACTGACACGTCAGAACATGACCGGGAATCGGAATTAAAATGTTTGGCCACCAGGAAGTTCCACTTTTGGCAGATGGAGTGGAAGTGCTTGACAAAGCAGCCTCACAATTTACAATAGGTCTCACCAATGTAGAGGAGGCTGATACTTTCTTGAAATTTCGACTTCTACTACATGTCCATTTGTTATTCAGCAATCATATAAAATATTTTTTAAAAATTTTTTCCTCCTGGTTTGCAATACAAGAATTCTTTAACATGATTGATTCCTTGAATAACTGAATACTAAAGACCATCTTTGAGCTTGCAAGTGTAGTGACCAATATCAGAAGATGCCTCAACAGATTTTTTAATGGGCAAATTTCTTCATATTTAGTAGAAAGTGTTATTGACTTGTGACAGCAACAAAGCCATTTAAAGGAAAAAAGAAAACTATCTAGAAAAGAAAGCAATAGCACACATTTAACACTGAGCAATGATATTTTACTATGAAATTAGCAGCAACCTTGGGATTCTTCCAGACAAATCATTCTATGCAGAGATCCTAAAAACTGCCAGTGATGCACAGAAGCATGCGTCTTCAGGCTGCGTTGTTCATAGCTTTGCCTCATTGATATGAAGGGAATTTTTAAAAAATCACTTGAATCAAAGACATGACTTTAATCCACTTGCAAACCAGGCTCTTTCTAAAATATGGTGCTTTATAGCACAAGGTTTTTGTAAACATGCTTTACAAAATGTAAACATTCCCAAGTATCATTACTTCTTAATAATCAATTTGGCCCTACAAGATCTTATTAACGGTTATAACCAAATATGAATTTTTTGGTCAAAGGATTTTGATGTGATTTTAAATAATGTCTATGGTATTTCTGCTAATCCTGTACATTATAATCTTCATTTAACACACAATATTGAAAAAGTTAAAGAAAACTTTTGTTCCTGAATGGCTGTTCAGAGCAATCAATAACCAACAGACCATCAAGGATCACCCCACCCCGTCATCCAGGCCATGTTCTCCTCGCTTACACCATCGGGCAGGAAGTACAGGAGCTTTTAAGTCCCACACCACCAGGTTCAGAAACAGTTATTACCACACAACCATCAGCCTCATGAACCGGTGTGAATAACTTCATTCAACAAAACTCTGAACTGATTCCACAACCTAGACTCACCTTCAAGGACTCTACAAGTCATGCTCTCAGTATTATTTTTTTTTTATTTGCACAATTGTGCAAATCTTTTGCATAGTGAATGTTTGTTAGTTTTTATGTATGTTTTCATAATTTCTATTGTATTTATTTTCCTGTAAATGCACGCAAGAAAATGAATCTCAAGGTAGCGCATTTATGATAACACGTACATAGATAATAAATTTACTTAGGGCTTTTAATGGATTTCAGTAACTTTGAACTCAACCAGAGACATCAGGAAAAACTTAAAAGGAAAGCTTTCTGGTAGGTCACTAGCATGCATTGATGGCAACTATTTTTGGGGTGAATTTGCATAAAGACAAATTTTCTGTAAGTCAGGTTATTTTCACCTATACCCTCAGAAAATCCTTACTCAAAGCACAATCTTGTTGGTATTGTGTTGGAAATATATCTCATTTCTATTAAAGACTGTGCTGTAGTTTGCAACAAATCAACAATTTGTTCAATTAACAAATGTCATGTAGTATAATTAAAATCCTATTACAGTATTTTCAAATCTACATCAATTAGTCTGGTTCAAAAACAATATAATCCGTTCTAATGTACACACATTAACAGCAGTTTTGGATGAGAGAATGGAGAACTTCAAAAATCTTGAACAAAATAATCAAGCAGAATTACAGAAGAGAATGAGACTATAGCATCATACACGTCCTCTGCTACTACACAAAGGAAACATGGTCACACACATATTCATTGGTAACTAAATAAGATCCAAACAACAGCCTTAATGCACTCAGTATTCAATATGCTCTAGTAATGTAGTGTCATAAACAAACCTATAGAATGCTGAATCATAAAAACAACAGTTGGAGAAAGTAATGTGCTGCAATGTTCTGACTTAAAACAGAACCACGCCCCACTGTTCCTCTTCCCCATACACTTCTCAACTCTCATTACAAAAACATAATAACCGCTGTCGATACCAAACCCAGGATACATTCACTTCCCATCATGAATTCACTAACCTTTCAAAGACCTGTGGGATCTACTTTACTGGAGACCACTACTGTAGCCATTCTATGGAACACAAGTGACAATGAAGCCTCAAGTAATGGAAACTGAGGACAGTCCCAACAGCCTGTGACAGCCAGTTGCTGTCAAAAGCAAGTTTAACTATTTTTAATTGTCCACAATATTCAGTGACATTTAAAAACAGCTTCAAAACATTTAAATAATTGGGTTCGAAAATAAATTTAGTTAAAATACATTAAATCATGTAATGTGAAGTGAAATACAAAATATCTTAATAACTCTATTTGAATGCTGCTTAAATATTCAGCTATTGCTATCGTAAAGCTACAAGTCTGATGCAAATACTTATAGCTACTTAGCTCATATACTCTGGAATGCAAAATGGATTTAATGACGAATACAGCAATGCAGCGGGAGATCAGATGTACTGACACCAGATTATGAAAGTACCTCCAACTTCCATGTTGCACTGCTCAGATCTAGACTGGTGGAATGGTGATGATGCCCAATGCAACTGACCCCAGTCCAAATCATTGTGTAGAGGCAGTGCGGTAAAGAGCCACAAAGTTGATTTGTTTTCACAAAAGCTTCAGAAATGCACACTTTTCCTGCACTGAAGGCAGTACAGTGTAACTTTCCTACAAGGTATGCAAGGTGTTAATGCAGAGGAAGTGTGTGTCTGAAGAAAATATCTTCTTCTAAACTTAAAAGAGCAGGACAAGGAAATACTAGCTTAAACTAAGAGGTACTAGACATAGAAAGATCCTCTAGATAAATTAGGATGTGTGGAACATCCACAAATTATTTAAGGAATGATTCTACAAATGGAAAACAGGGGAACGATGAGCTTTCTGTAAATAGAGAAAAGTATGCCAAATAGTTCCATTATCCATAATTAGTGGTCATTTCAGCCAATAACAAAATCGTGAGATTGACATTTTGCGAGACCATTGATTAAAAAGAATTTATATTTGACAGTTCTAAAAGCATTGCACATCTTCTGCAAGTATCTTCTCATTCCTTGAAAGGCAGCACACCAGAACTTCAACATCAAGATGAGTATTTATTAGCAACGATTAAATGCTTCACCATATGCACAATAATGGGTTATGTTTAATGACACTGGGCCATTTACAATAGTCTTTCAGTTAAATGGCCTTCACAATATTTTCATTCGTTAATCATTTAAGGAATCTTTTGATTTTTAAGGTTACTAAATATCATTCTAATTTCAAAATATATTCAAGTTCCAACTGTTCCACTCAGCTATGGATATTAGCACAGGTGGACAAGGCACAAGTTTTAATAACAACATACTGTTTAATTTATTTCTTGCAAATTATCAATTACAATCTGAAAGACATTCACATATGACCACAGGATTTTCTTTAATGAAAGGCATTTAACTAGAAATTAGTACAAACCTTTAATGCCATTTTGACTCTTTTAATCTTTTTGACCTTTACAACTGTCTTTGTACCGAAAAAAATGACAAAAGCAGATTGAAAAAATGTTAGTATGACAGCTGATAAGATCAGTGTAGATTAGCAACAGTCAGAATACAAAGGTTAAGGCAGCATGAATCAACAGACTCAAAAGAAAAATCGTTTAGTAGGAAGAGAAATTGAAAATTCACATATATACAAAACTCATTCCACGTTAACTTACAGGATTGAGTGTATTACATTGGTCTATCGGATTCTTGTAGTCAGTCTTCAATTCATCAAATGCGATAATCTGGAAAAGAACATTAAAGGTATAACTTGGTATCACTTACACCAACATTTTCAGAGACCATAGATAAATCTAATTTACACAAAGAAATACAGAGAAATCCAACAAATCTATTCCACATACAACTCCTGTTGTCAGAGTTTTTAAATTAAAACAATGAATACATCATCCTGGATCCACTTACGAATGGTAACACCCTGATGTTTCCTTAGATGCTGCCTGAGCTGCTGAGTTCCTCCAGCATTTTGTGTGTTATCTTGGATTTCCAGCATCTGCAGATTTTCTCTTGTTTGTAACAAGACTAATTCAATCCTGTACATGCACTAACTATGCCGTTCTAGGAGTGAACAAGTCATAAATGAGGAAGCTTTAAGCACAGGGTGTGGATGATAATATTTTAATAATAATTTACCACGAAAGTGAAGGATCATTATCTTATTTTGACGTTATCTCCTCAGGCCTGACAATAGGTGTAAACTATGGAGGCCAAACTGAACCCAATACAATCACACGCCCTTCCATTTAAGTGTGAAATAAAAATACACAAAACGACTCCTCCAAAAAAAAGAGCACGGACCAAGATCAACATAATCGGATACTCACATGCCAAATGGCAAAGAATATTAGAGCAGCAGTGAGTAGCAGCGCCAACATGTAACAAAAGGCCGCGAATGTAAACGCCATCTTCGCTGAGAGCAGACGCCACTTGCCGGGCTGGGCCGGGTGTGCGCGCTGCGCGGGGACAGAATCGGATACGTCAACGCCGCAAGGTCACGTGACGCTCACAGCCCCTCCCTCCGGAGTTCGAACTCTCCCGGGCTGGGCCGGGCCAGGTGTGCGCGCTGCGCGGGGACAGAATCGGATACGTCAACGCCGCAAGGTCACGTGACGCTCACAGCCCCTCCCTCAGGAGTTCGAACCCTCGCGGGTCGGGCCGAGCCGGGTCGGGCCGGATCGGACCGGACCTGGGCGGCCTGTCGGGTCTCGGGGGTGATCTGTGCTCTTGTCCTCCCTGCTTACGGGACGAGACCAGTGACGGCGAGAAAATACAGCTTTAACCCTAAAATTTACTGGTAGGTCCATACATACAAGAGAGACCTCAGATGCTGGAAATCGTGAGCAAAAAAAAACACACGCAAGTGCTGGAGGAACTCCGCGGGTCAGCCAGCATCGAGAGAAATAAACAGTCGACGTTTCGGGCCAAACCCCTTCATCATTACTTAATGACTCCTGGTTAACTTCCAGCAGAAAATTACTGGAACTAAAGGACAAGATGTGAAATAAAGCTGAAAGTCCTGAAAATAATTGACAGCCAAAACGTGGGTTTTCATGGCCATTGTAGCCTAAACGCACAAGGCATAATCCCACCGGCTGCCAAGAATGTTGGTGAATTTATTAATGACATCTAACCCCGACCCCCTCTCATATTCCTACTAAAAACCTGACCATGAAGAGCTTCATTCAAAAATCCACAACCTCCTATCCAGGGTACTTCATAGATGTCACAATCATGACCATCTTCAAGAAATGAAACTATTCTAAACTAGTAACTACAGAGGCCTCTGTTGTCTGGCACAGGAAAAATCTTTGGTTCCTCCCTGTGGCCAAGAAGTTGCTCTTTGAATCTTACCACATAAAAGGCAAAATCTACAGATGCTGGCTATCCAAGCAATGCACACAAAATGCTGGAAAAACTCAGCAAGCTAGGCAGCATCTATGGAAAAGAGTAAACAGTTGACATTTTGGGCCGAGACTTTCATCACAACTCCTGAAGGGTGTCCACCCGAAAAGACAACTGTTTACTCTTCAAATCTTATTGTGGATTTTGTCCATCAGAGGTATCTTGTACAGGATTGCAACTCGTAGAAAAATGTTGAAATAAGTAGTTACTTATACTTAAACTTCAGTCAGATTTTTGACATTGTTCATCAGGAAGGACTCCACACCACTCTTTCAGTTATCTACCCACTTGCCCCTTACATTTGTTTATGAGCCACCAGGTCCAAAAACAGGACCAATTTCAGAGTCAAATAAGCGAACATCATTAAATCTCATAACCTTTGATGCCCTGACTAATCAAAAACCCATCATCCTCCACTTTAAATATACCCAATGACTTCATGGCTGTGGCAATGAATTCCACAGATTCATCACTCTCTGACTAAAAAGTTCTTCATTCTAAAGGGACATCCATGTATTCTGAGGCTGTGCCCTCTGGTTCTATGATCCCCTATAACAGGAAATAACTTTTCCATGTGTGCTCTATCTAGGCCTTTCTATATTTGATAGGTTTCAATGAGATCCTCCCTCGTTCTTCTAAACTCCAGTGAGTACAGGCTTAGAGCCATCAAACACACCTCATACATTAACCCTTTCATTCCTGTGAACTTCCTCTGGACCCTCTCCAATGCCAGCACATTTTTTCTTACAATAGGGGCCCAAAACTGCTCACTGTTCTCCAAGCGCGGTCTGACTAATGCCTTATAAAGCCTTAGCATTACAGACTTGTTTTATTTGTATTTTAGTCCTGTTGAAATGAATGCTAATATTGCAATTGCCTTCCTTATCACCGACTCAGCCTGAAAATTAAGCTTCAGGAAATCCTTTATGAGGACTCCCAAGTCGCTTTGGACTGCTGATTTCTGAATTTGTTCCCCTTTAGAAAATAGCCTATGCTACACCCTTATTTCTTCTATCAAAGTGCATGAGCATAGATTTCCCTTCAATTTATTCTATCTGTCACTTCTTTGCCTATTCTCCAGATCTGTCTGCAGACTCCCTGCTTCCTCAGCACTACCTGCCCCATCAGCTATCTTTGTATATGGTGCCTTCTTGACCACAAACCCATCAATTCCATCATCCAAACTGTTGACGTATAAGGTGAAAAGAATTAGTCCCCAGACCCCTATGGAACATCTCTTGTCACTGGCAGCCAACCAGGAAGGGCCCCCTTTATTCCCACTCTTTGCCTCCTACCAGTCAGTCAGTCTTCTATCTGTGCTAGTATCTTTCCTGTAATATCATGGGCTCTTATCTTGTTTAGCAGCCTCATGGGTGGCACCTTGACAAAGGCCTTTTGAAAATCCTAGTAAACAACATCCAGTGACTCTCCTGTGTTTATGCTCAAAGGGTTCCTACAGATTTTTCAGGCAAGAGTTCCCGACTTAGGCCTATTTTATCATATGTCTTCAAGTACCCTGAAACCTCATGCTTAATAATGGACTCCAGCATCTTCCCAACCACTAAAGTCAGGTTAACTAGTCTATAATTTCCTATCTACCGGTTCCCACGGCTACCTTGACTATACCTCTTCCCACCCTGTCTCCTGTAAAAATTTATTCCCAGGATGTGGCTTTCCTTTCCAGAACATCAGAGATGTCCACCTTCTTCAAAGATCGGGGTTTCTCTTCCTCCACCATTGTTGCCACCCTCTCCCGCATCTCTTCCATTTCCCAGACTTCCATGCTCACCCCATCTTCCCACTGCCTTTAGAGTGATAGAGTTCCTCTTTTCTTTACCTACCACCCCATGAGCCTCTGCATCCAACACATCCTTCTCCACAATTTCCGCCATCTCCAAAAGGAACCTACCACTAAATACATCTTTACCAATCCCGCACCCCTGCCCCCCCCCACACTCTCCACTTTCTGCAGGGATTGCTCCCTCCATGAATCCTTTGTCCAATTGTCCCTCCCCCTGACACTTATCCCTGCATGTGACCAATGTGCTACACCTGGTCATTCACCTCCTCCCTCACCCGCACTTGGGGCTCCAAACGGTCCTTCCAGGTAGGCAATACTTCACCTACTAGGGTCATCTATTGTGACGGGTGCTCCTGATGTGGCCTCCTCTACATTGGTGAGACCCATTGTAAATTGGGACACCACTCCGTCGAGCACTTCCGCTTCATCTGCCAAAAGCGGAGCTTCCTGGTGGCCCATTTTAATTCTGATTCCCATTCACATTGCGACATGTCACACCATGGCCTCATCTTGCGCTAGGATGAGGCCACTCTCAGGATGGAGAAGCAACACCTTATATTCTGTCTGGGTAGCCTTCAAACTGATGGCATGTATTTCAATATATCCTTATGAAAAAAGATCGCCCCTCCCCTTCTTCTATTTCTCACTCTGTCCTCTTACCTCTTTCTCACCCTGGTGCCCTTTCTTCAATGGTCCTCTCTTTATCAGATTTCTTCATCTCCAGCTCTTTACCCTTCCCACCCACCTGGTGTCATCTACCACCTTCGAACTGTCCCTTTTCCCCTCCCCCCCCACCTTTTTATTGTGTCTTTCCTCTTCCTTTCCAGTCCTGAGAAAAGGGTCTCAGGCTGAAATTTGGCTCTTTGCTCATTTCCATCGATGCTGCCTGACCTGCTGAATTCCTCCAACATTTTGGTGTGTTGTTTATAATTTCCTTTCTTCTGTCTCCCTCCCTTCTTAAAGAGTGGAGTGACATTTGCAATATTCCAGTCCTCCGGCACCATTCCAGAATCTAGTGATTCTTTAAAGATCATTATTAATGCCTCCACAATCTCTTCAGCTACCTCTTTCAGAACCCTGGGGTGGAGTCCAATTTGTCCAGGTGACTTATCGAACTTCAGGCCATTAAGGTCCCACACACCTTCTCCTTAGAAATAGCAACTGAGCTGACTTCTGCCCCCAACTCTTAGCTTTCAAGAATCAGCAAGGTGCCTTAATTCAGTTATGAGACTCCAATGTATTACACAACAGCAGACTTCACAATTTTCTATGCAGAACTAGCATGTCTTTCATGGATTAAAATTATACAAGGTCAATCTTGCTTCATTTTCTTACTCTCAAAGCAGGGTAGTACTTGAGCAATGCATGATCAGGCCCTGAGTATTGGAGAACAGAAGTTAGAAATTTGTCCACATTTTGCTGAAAGAGGTATCACGGGTAGACAGGGTGGTGAAGAAGATATTTGGTACACTGCAGTTTATCATTCGGGACATTGAGTATTTGACTGAGTATACTGGTGTAGTTGTAAAAGATGTTGGTGAGAACACACTTGGAGTATTGTGCGTACCATTTTCATCAATTTTTTTGGCGGGGGTGGGGGAGACACCACTAAACTGGAAAGAGTCCAGAGAAAATTTACAAGGATGCTTCCTGGGTTCATGGGCCCAAGCAATATCAAAAGGTTGGGCAGGCTGGGATTTTATGCTTTGGAATGTAGATGATTGATGGGTGCCGGATTGAGAGATAAAATCATGAGGGTGAATGTAGAGTCTTTTTTCCCGCTAGAAAAGAGGAACTAAAAAAGATGTAAGAGGCATAGGTTCAAAGGTGAGAGGTAACAGATTTAAAAGGGGCCTAAGACACAACTTCTTCCCACAGTGGGTGGTGTGTGATCAGAATGAGATAGTGGTTGAGACATGTACAATAACATTCAAAAGGAACTTGGATAAGTACATGAATAGGAAGGGTTCAAAGTAAATTTATTATCAAAGTATTATATGTCACCATATACTATACTACTGAAATTAATTTTCTTACAGGTATTCACAGGAACAAAATACTATAGAACTAATGAAAAACTACACAGTCTGACAAATGTGCAGAAGACTAAAAACAGTGCAAATGCAGAAAAACTACTAATAATAAAAATGTAGGTAAATAAATACTGAGAACATGCATTATAACTCTTGAAAGTGAGTCCAGTGATGAGGAGAGAGAAGTGATCCATGCTGGTTCAAAAGCTTGATGGCTGAAGGGTATTAACTGTTCCTGAACCTGGTGGTGTGGAGCCCACGGCTCCTCCTGTACCCCTTCCCAATGGCAACAGCCATAATAGAGCATGACCTAAATGGTGCAGTCCTTGATGATGGATGCTGCTTTCTTGTGACACCACTCCTTATAGATAGTGGGGGAGCTTTTCCTGTGATGCACTGAGCTGTGTCCATCACTTTTTGTCGGCTTTTCCATACTAGGCCATAATGCAATCGGTGAAAATATTCTCCAAGGTGCTTCTATAGAGCTTTGTCAAAGTTTTAGAGGAAATGCCAAATTGGTGCAAACTTCTAATAGAGGCATTGCTGTGCTTTCTTTGCAATGGCAGTCCCAAGCAAGATCCTCCAAACACCAAGGAATTTAAATGAATTAAAAAGGTCTAGAAGGGGATAGCCAAATGTGGGCAAATGGGACCTGTGTGGCTGGCTGCATTGGTGAGTTGGGCCAAAGGGCTTACTTCCTAACTGTGTTACTCTTTGACTCCATAACATGAGAACAGGATTAAATGTGGCATCCAAGATGGAAAATAATTTGCACATTTAAGAAAAAAATCCTGTAATTTTCTGCTAGGGCTTAGTAATCCAATTAATAATAATACTTTTTAAAAACATGTAGAAGGGTGAGATTTCCTGGTGGTGGCTGATGGAGAACAGCAATTTGCCGTTGCTCCAACTCTAATTATCTTACTATTTCCAACCTGTCTTGAAACTTTTTTTTTAAGTGTGATATTCTTTCATTATGGCTGGAAGGAGTGCCAGAAGTACTAAAAAGGATGATTTTCCTGCCTCTTCGGATTCTATTATGGAATTGCTGCAAAGTCATACACGAGAAGCCTCTGAGAAATTTCAACAATTCAGCTCTGAATTTAAACAAATAGATGGTAAATTGGATTGTATTCAACAAATTCTTAGTGAACACAATAAACGTATTAAAAATAATGAGGAAAATTTGTCGGCTCTGGAAACGGAAGTGGATGAATTGCAGAACCTTTGTGAAAAGCAATCGAAATCCAACAAAAAGTCAAGACAGAAGATTAGCAACCTAGAAAATAGAAGTAGAAGGAACAACATATGAGTTCTTGAAGAATTAATCGAAGGTAATTATCCTATGGAGTTTTTTTGCAAACTTTTTGCCAGAATTATTTCTGGAGATTTTGACATCTGTGCCTACGATTGATTGAGTTTACAGATCTCCTGCATTTAGAACTTCTAATGGTCAGAGACCAAGATCAGTCATAATCTGTTTTCAGGAAATTAAAACAAAGAAACTCTTAATTCACGAATCTCGTCGAAGAGGCATGATTGACTGTAATGGTCGCAAGATTAGAATTGTCGATTATTCACCTGAGGTTATGCAGAAACGTGTTAAGTTCAAAGAAGTTATATCTGAGCTTTTTAATAAGGGTTTCAAGCCTTCCCTTCGCTACCCAGCCCAACTCAGAATCACACTTAAAAACGGTTCTTTTGAATGGTCCCGCTCGACTGTTGAAGCACAAAAGTTTTTAAAATCCGAAGGCTAGCTGTTTAGTTTCTCCTTACATGAAGACACAAGATTAAATGGAAATTTTTTAATTTGCAAATCCCATCGAAGGGGCATGATTGGTTATAGGGTGGAATATTAAGATTCTCAAAGATTATTCGCTTGAGGTTATGCAGGAATGTGCTAAGTTTAAACAAGCTCTGTTGGAAATTTTTAAATAAGGGTTTTAACCTATCCCTTGGCTACCCAGTTTGACTGAGAATCTCATTAAAGATGGATTCTTCAAATGGTTTCATTTGAAGCACAAAGGTTTTTTAAGTTTGAAGGCTAACTGCTTAGTCTGTTTTTCCATGAAGATATAAGATTAATGTTTAATGTCTATCTGTATGAATAATTGTATCTTTTACTTTTAGTAAACCTTTGTAACTAATTTCCTTTTGTATTTTTTAATACTGTATTTTTGATATATGAGAATTGAATCTCTTGTTTGGGTATTGTTTAGTCTAGGTTGGAATATAAATAACCTCGAAACTAATTGGTGCGATCACCAGGATTTTTGGGGGATTTGTCCATAGTTCATAGATGCCGACTTTCTATTGGTTGGTTTTCTTTCTTTGGGAGATGGGTGGGGGTATGTTTTTTTTCTCAAAAGCTGTTTTCAAATTTTTAGCCAACTTTTTGCTTGGTTTTTAACTTACATTTTAACCCTTCCTTTAAATAATATTAAAAATGGACCAAACTGTTAATTTCATGACACTTCTCACGCTCTTAAACTTTTCGATGATTTTAAGTTCCCTGGCCCCCACCGCTTTATTTTCACCATGGATGTCCAGTCCTTATATACTTCCATCCCCCATCAAGAAGGTCTCAAAGCTCTACGCTTCTTTTTGGATTCCAGACCTAATCAGTTCCCCTCTACCACCACCCTGCTCCGTCTAGCGGAATTAGTCCTCACTCTTAATAATTTCTCCTTTGGCTCCTCCCACTTCCTCCAAACTAAAGGTGTAGCTATGGGCACCCGTATGGATCCGAGCTATGCCTGCCTTTTTGTTGGGTTTGTGGAACAATCTATGTTCCGTGCCTATTCTGGTATCTGTCCCCCATTTTTCCTTCGCTACATCGACGACTGCATTGGCGCTGCTTCCTGCACGCATGCAGAACTCGTTGACTTTATTAACTTTGCCTCCAACTTTCACCCTGCCCTCAAGTTTACCTGGTCCATTTCCGACACCTCCCTCCCCTTTCTAGATCTTTCTGTCTCTGTCTCTGGAGACAGCTTATCCACTGATATCTACTATAAGCCTACTGACTCTCACAGCTATCTGGACTATTCCTCTTCTCACCCTGTCTCTTGCAAAAACGCCATCCCCTTCTCGCAATTCCTCCGTCTCCGCCGCATCTGCTCTCAGGATGAGGCTTTTCATTCTAGGACGAGGGAGATGTCTTCCTTTTTTAAAGAAAGGGGCTTCCCTTCCTCCATTATCAACTCTGCTCTTAAACGCATCTCCCCCATTTCACGTACATCTGCTCTCACTCCATCCTCCCGCCACCCCACTAGGAATAGGGTTCCCCTGGTCCTCACCTACCACCCCGCCAGCCTCCGGGTCCAACATATTATTCTCCGTAACTTCCGCCACCTCCAAAGGGATCCCACCACTAAGCACATCTTTCCCTCCCCCCCTCTGTCTGCATTCTGCAGGGATCGCTCCCTACACAACTCCCTTGTCCATTCGTCCCCCCCTTCCCTCCCCACAGATCTCCCTCCTGGCACTTATCCGTGTAAGCGGAACAAGTGCTACACATGCCCTTACACTTCCTCCCTTACCACCATTCAGGGCCCCAAACAGTCCTTCCAGGTGAGGCAACACTTCACCTGTGAGTCGACTGGGGTGATATACTGCGTCCGGTGCTCCCGATGTGGCCTTTTATATATTGGCGAGACCCGACGCAGACTGGGAGACCGCTTTACTGAACATCTACGCTCTGTCCGCCAGAGAAAGCAGGATCTCCCAGTGGCCACACATTTTAATTCCACATCCCATTCCCATTCTGACATGTCTGTCCACGGCCTCCTCTACTGCAAAGATGAAGCCACACTCAGGTTGGAGGAACAACACCTTATATTCCGTCTGGGTAGCCTCCAACCTGATGGCATGAACATCAACTTCTCTAACTTCTGCTAAGGCCCCACCTCCTCCTCGTACCCCATCTGGTACTTATTTTTATGCACACATTCTTTCTCTCACTCTCCTTTTTCTCCCTCTGTCCCTCTGAATATACCTCGCCCATCCTCTGGGTCCCCCCCCCTTGTCTTTCTTCCCGGACCTCCTGTCCCATGATCCTCTCGTATCCCCTTTTGCCTATCATCTGTCCAGCTCTTGGCTCTACCCCTCCCCCTCCTGTCTTCTCCTATCATTTTGGATCTCCCCCTCTCCCTCCAACTTTCAAATCCCTTACTCACTCTTCCTTCAGTTAGTCCTGATGAAGGGTCTCGGCCTGAAACGTCCACTGCACCTCTTCCTACAGATGCTGCTTGGCCTGCTGCGTTCACCAGCAACTTTGATGTGTGTTGCTGTTAATTTACTCAGTTTTAACATGAAAGGGTTAAATCACCCTGTTAAACGTAATAAGATTTTTGCTTATATTAAGAAATTTAAGGTCCCTATTATTTTTTTTACAGGAAACTCACATACACAAATGTGAAAAATTTATGTTTTTTTAGCCGTTGGAATGGATTTCGTTTTCATTCTTCTTTTCAGGCCAAATCTAGAGGAGTTTCGATTCTTACAGATAATACACTTTCCTCTGTCCAACATAAAGTAATATCTAATACTAATGGACATTTTGTTATAGTTTCAGGAAAACTAGATAATAAATTAATAGTATTTGCCAATGTGTATGCCCCAAATATAGATGACCCAGGATTTTTTGAACATTTTTTTTTCATTTTTACCAGATCTCAAACTTTATTCTTTGGTGATGGGAGGAGATTTTAACTGTTGGCTAGACCCAATTTTAGACTGATCATCTTCTAAACCAGCGTCTCTCAATAAATCAGCTTTGTCTATTCAATCCTTTTTATTGAAGTGTGGTATAGTTGATGTTTGGTGTTTTTTACATCCTTTAGATAGGGAGTATTCATTTTTTTCCCATGTTCAACATACATATTCCAGGATTGATTTTATTTTATCGATAGTCAAATGATTTCATCAGATCGTTCCTGTGAATATAAAGAGATTACCGTTTCAGATCATGCTCCTATATTTCTATCTTTAAAACTCCCTGGTCTTCTTCAAACCAACAGATTCTGGCGTTTTAATACAACTTTGTTATCTGATAAGGAATTTTTAAAATTTCTGCAGAAGCATATTATTTTGTTTTTTGAAGAGAATAAAAAGGAAGAGACTTCTAATCTTATTGTATGGGATACTTTCAAGGCCTATAGTAGAGGAGAAATTATTTCTTATACTGTGAGTGTTAAGAATAAAGCTAATAAAGAAAGAATTGAATTAGCCAATCAATTGAAACAATTAGATCAAAAATATGCTATAACTCCAGATCCTGTTTTATATAAAAGATGAGTTGAAGTTAAAACTAAATATGATCTTCTGTTAACATATCCAATTGAAACTCAACTTCTTAAAGATAAAACTCAATTTTACATTCACTGAGATAAATCAGGCAAAGTATTGGCCAACCAATTAAAAAACTTCTGTAGTTAAAAGACAAAGTAAAGAAATTTGCAAAACTAATGGTGATAGAACAACTGATTACTCTGGAATAAATGATATTTTTAGAGAATTCTGTTCTAAACTTTATAGTTCTGATTCCCCTATAGATAATACTGTAATGAATAATTATCTAGATCAATTAAATATCTCTGCACTTTCTGCAGATAATTGCAAACAGACGGATCAACCCATTTCTTATGAGGAAGTAGCTGAGGCTATATGTTCATTACACTCAGGGAAGGCTCCGGGTCCAGATGGATTTTCTAGAGAATTTTATAAGGCTTTTTCTTCATTAATTATACCACTTAGTCTTTTCGGATTCTTTCAAATTGGTAGTTTGCCTCAATCTTTTTATGAAGCTTCTATTTCACTTATCCTAAAAAAGAACAATGATCCAACTGAATGCCCTTCATATAGGCCAATTTCATTACTCAAAGTTGATACTAAAATTCTTTCTAAAGTTCTGGCTCGTAGGATTGAAAATATTTTACCTTCTATTATTTCTGATGATCAGACTGCATTTATTAAAAACTGACATTCCCATTTTAATATACGCTGTGTATTAAATGTTACTTACTCTCCTCCTCAGGAGATATCAGAATGTGTGATATCCTTAGATGCTGAGAAAGCCTTCAATTGGGTTGAATGGAATTATTTATTTAAAACCTCAGAAAAATTTAATTTTGGACCAGATTTTATTCAATGGATTAAATTTTGCTTGGGTTCTTACTAATTTTCAAAATTCCAACAGAGGAGGAGGAGAAGATGGCGTTGCGACGTAGCGCGCGCGGCCTCTCCGGTGAATGATATCTGTTATCTGTCAAGTAGGGGACCGTGCACAATTCTGATTTGATGGAGACAGACATGAGAGTATGGAGGAACATCTGGAGAAATCGCTGACACTGCTACTGTGTGGTAACCAGAATCTCTGGAGCAGAAGGCCCCAAATCCTCGGCTTTGCTTGCTTCGGCGGCCGGGGCTAGGTCGAAGGCGCTCGGCAGAGTTTGGCGCTTGGGAGGCTGTATCGGAGGGGCTGGTTGGAGGCTCGAAGTTTTCAGATGAACGGACTCGGTGTCGGCTGTGGTCGGCTGCTTCCAAGGCATCGGCAGTTGTTGGTGCCTGGAGGTTTATGGCAGGGAGTTTCTCCCTTTTGCCACCTGCTATCCGGGACTCAGGAGACGATTGACTTGGGATTTGTTTTCTGTGATACCACTCTGGAGGAACATTGTATCATTTCTTAATGCATGTATGCATTTTTAAACGACAATAAAAGAGGACTGAGTGTTCTCATAATCTAATCTAAACCATTTAAACTTCACCACGGAACTAAACAAAGCTGTCCGTTGAGTCCTTTGCTTTTTGATCTAGCTTTAGAACCCCTTGCCATTGCTTTTTGAGAATCTAATGATATCTGTGGTATTTTAAGGAGAGGTATCACCCACAAAATCTCGCTTAAGTTTACGCTGATATATTGCTTTTTATCTCTAATGTTGAGACCTCGTTACCTTGCGTACTTTCTTTACTTTCCCATTTTAGCCAGTTTTCAGGATATAAATTGAACCTACATAAGAGTGAATTATTTCCTTTAAATAATTTGGTATCAATTAATACTAATCTCCCTTCTGAAATTGTAAGGAATCAATTTACTTATTTGGGTGCAACAGTCACTAAGAATTACAAACACCTGTTTAAAGAAAACTTTTTTACTTTATTGAACCATGTAAAAAAGATATTATTAAATTGGTCACCTCTTTCAATATCGTTGATTGGACAAATTAATTCTAATTTTTTTGTGGTATCTGTTAGTCTCGCGAGACCATTGCTCTGCGCCAGGAAAGTCTTGTTTCAGCCTGTGTTGGTAGAGCAGCGTCTGTTGTGACTGTAGAGGCTCACACAGGAGTGATAGTCTCGGCTGTAGCCACTGCACTTGAAGGCGCTGTCCTTCAGTGTTATCTTGGTGCTTTTTTTCCGATGAGTGCACTTCTCTTCTCCTCTTTTTAGACCTCTGCGTAGTTCCAGCCTCCAGCAAGAGCAATCGCTTGCGATGTCCTCCCACCTCTCGACGTTCATGTTCAGTGATTTCATGTCTCTCTTGCAGACATCTTTGAAACGAAGATGGGGCTGCCCTTGTGCTCTCTTGCCGGAGGCCAGTTCCCTGTATGGCAGGTCTTTCAGGATCCTCCCATCTGACATACGGAGTACGTGGCCCAGCCAGCGGAAAAAATGAATATTCTACCTAAATTTTTTAATCTTTTTCAGGCTTTACCCATTTTTATTCCTAACTCCTTTTTTGACTCTCTTGAATCTATTTTATCTTCCTATATATAGAAAAATAAATGT
The DNA here is from genome assembly GCF_963921235.1 of Mobula hypostoma. Lineage (NCBI taxonomy): Eukaryota > Metazoa > Chordata > Chondrichthyes > Myliobatiformes > Myliobatidae > Mobula > Mobula hypostoma. Next base: position 54,357,255 of record NC_086097.1, read on the forward strand.
CATTTAAATAAAGTTCATCTTCAAAAACCTAAAAAGTCTGGAGGTTTAGCCTTACCTAATTTTAGGTTTTATTACTGGGCAGTTAATATATATCATCTTATGTTTTGGCTATATTAATCGTGTAGACTGTCCGGTATGGGTTTCTTTAGAAGCTAACTCGGTTAATAAATTTTCTATTAATTCTCTTCTTGGATCCTCACTTCCTTTATTTGTAAGTAAGCTAACTGATAATTTAATAGTTAAACATACTCTGAGGATCTGGATACAATTTAGAAAACATTTTGGTTTATTGAGCTTTTCCCTTTCTAGTCCCATTTATTCTAATTTTTTTAAACCCTCCATGACTGATTTGGGTTTTAAAGAATGGGACGGGTTGGGTATTAAATGTTTTTGGGATCTGTTTGTTGGAGGAAATTTTTTTTCATTGGAGCAATTGTCAGCTAAATATAGCTTACCCAAAACTCACTATTTTTATATATCTACAAATCAGAGACTTTCTAAGATCTCAATTATGCATATTACCTATAAACTCTGATAAGAACTTACTAGATGTAATTTTTAATTTGACAACTTTTTATAATGGTTCAATATCTAATATTTATGGTATGTTACTGGAGACGAGGAACGTTCCTTTAGACAAAATTAAGAATCCAACAAGATTTGCAGACATCGATATCTGAGGAAACTTGGAATGAAATTTTTAAACTGGTTAATACTTCATCGCTATGTGCGCGTCCTTCCCTCATACAATTTAAGGTGGTACATAGAGTCCATATGACTAAAGATAGGCCATCTCATCTTTATTTGGATATATCTCCCTACTGTGACAGATGTAATAATGGAGAAGCTTCATTAATTCATATGTTTTGGACTTGTCCATGTCTTGAAAAATATTGGAAGGAAGTTTTTCAAATTTTTTCTTTACTTTTCAAAGTCAACTTTAAGCCTAATCCTCTTACGGCCCTATTCGGTATTGTTGCAGGACAAGATATCAAGCTGAAGACATCTGACTTACATATTTTGGCCTTTAGCTCTCTTATAGCTAGGAGGGCACTTTTGTTTAAATGGAAAGATGTTTCTCCTCCTACTCATGCTCAATGGTTATGCGACAATATGTCATGCTTAAATTTAGAGAACATTCGTTGTTCAATTTCTGAATCTCGTCAAGACTTTCAAATATTGTGGGGATCCTTTCTGAATTATTTTCAAAACTTTCAGAACCCTCAATTTGTTGTTTATATTTAGACGTTGGCTATTATTAAATTCTATTGTACAAGAAGGTACTTTACCTTTTTTTAACTCCTTAATAAACAGCTTCGGTCTTCGTAGGGGTTAGACTCTTTTTTTGTAATAAATTAGTATATTTCAATATAACTTTGTCTAACCTACATGAATACAGGGTAATGAGATTGTTATGAATATATATATATTGTAATTGGTAGTTTTTTTTACCTTTATACTGTATATACTTTCTTGTACTCTGTATTCTATGTAGAAACTAATAAAAATATTAAAAGAGAAAACATGTAGAAGGGTAAAAAGGCATCACATTTTGCGTACATGAAAATCTTTATTTTGCACCCACAGAAAGAAACCCAAAAATATCAATAATTGCACCACATACAATGTAGTTCAGTTACAGTTAACCTTTATACTTACTGCTAGCATCATGCATTTCAGGATACAGACATGTCACATCTCATTTTAGTACAAATCATTCAAATGAGCAGTACATCAATCTGAAAAGCTCTTTAAAGTGGTACAAAAATTGTAATTTTCTTTTATGCAGTTGTAATCCCAATAACAAACTTGTGTCTATAGTGTTAACATAATAAAGCACCTCAAGGCACTTCACAGCTTCAAATACAAAAAAAAATTGACACAATCAAATGATAGATTAGCACTGATGGTCAAAAGGCTTCCTTTTAAAGTTAATTACAAAGAGGTACACTGAAAGTTTAAGGAGAGAATTTCAGAGCATAGGCTGTTAAAGATAGTCACTGATGCTACTGCAATTAAAGCACATGTTTGCAGGAGTCAAACTATAGTAGCATAAATAGTTGGGCGAGAGATCGGAAAGGGACAAGACCATAGCATTTTGAAAACAAATAAATTAAAATTGAGGTGTTGCCAGACTGGGAACTGGGTGTATTAAAAGGCATGAGTAGACATTTAATATGATTAAACAAAAACGCAGCAAAAATGCTCATACTATACAAGGACATCTTGGCAAGACTGCATTTCTTAATAACTTGACCATTTAGTTTTAAGATAACATTGGACATATTGAGCAGTTATGAATTCCATTTTCAGATGGTACAAATTAAGCATGCAACAAACAAAATGCATAACATATATCAAATAATGTATTCCAAGATTAATATCTATTAAAAAATTGAGCAATATGATGTTAAAAATATCACTGTGGATTTAGCACAAGACATTATACAAGACATACATTTTTCAGCTGAATGCAGTTTGGAATGCTCATTAGAAAAGTAAGAAAAAGAGACTGTGTAAAAACTATTTGCCAAGATTCAGATGTAAATTGTAGTTTGAACACTTCTGCAAGTCTCCATTTAATAAATGAAATTCTGTTTGCAGCTTCCATGGGAAGGATGCCATAGCATTGCAACAATTGCTACTGCAATACATTAAGTACCCACACATGCCTAATTAACTCAAGCACTGAAAGCATTAACTTCATCATTTAAATCATATGTAACAAATGGAATTTAAGATTTTCTTGTACAAAATGAAACCTATTTAGCTGAATCCAACTTATTCAAATGCAAGTAGATTATCTGAAATCCAAAACCAAGAGATTATCCTGTCGTAAACTACCTTGCAAGTGATTTAAAATAAGTAAAATGTTAAATTAGAAACACAGACATAGGAACAACTTAAAAAAAAATAGACTGGGGGAAAATTATCACTGAAGGTATCCTTAGACTAAATAACCCACCATGAAACCATTTATTCATTCTTAAACTTTACAGTACATGTTCTAATTCAGTATAATTTGTATAGACTTAACATTTTCAAATATGCTAACTAGATTTAGTGTTCCATGGGATTTGTTTTTTTAAAAAAATCATTTTTTAAAAATGCCCCTTTAATAGAAAATCAACTAGATACTGAAAACTAACTTTCACAGGGAGTAAGTTCCAGAAGCAGCCATGAATACCATTTATCCTTCTCTGATTCTGCTCAACTAGCTTATGAGCAGGGTTTACAGAGCTGAATGGGACTTGTTTGCTGGGAGTGTTGCCTTTAAGTATCAAGGTGGTAAGTCATAAGGCATAGGTAAAGGCAACAATCATAATCAGTTTCCAGGGCATTTAATACTTTGGATTAAATGTCTGCAAATGGATTGTGTTCTGTGGCCATCCAACTCAAAAACCACCCTTCTTAAAAAAAACAGTAGAAGAAAGTCTCCCTCACTGGCTGTCTAGTTTAGACGGTTAAGTTCGTTATGTGGAATGCCTTTGTCACTGCCAGGATAATTGCTAGTTTGGAAGATTCTTGTGAAGACACTTGAGACAAAAAATGTGGGTCATGACAGAGAAAAACTCGCAAAACCATGAAAGTTAAATATGCCAAAGATAAGGTTTTACTTTAAAATAGTCAACCGATACTATTAATTCATTAATGAATACATATTTTAGTATGGCTACAAATTGGGCTTTTCAATATTTTTCAAGTTTTGAAGTGTACCAATGAAAACCAATTATGGAATTTATATGGAAAATTCATGAAAGAATCAAAAATAAAATACATGACCAGCACAGTCATAGAGTGTTTTAATTTTTAAAACAGTATGTGAAAACTTTGGATGATTTGAAGGATAAGGCAGGGTCAACGCAGAAGCCTATTTATCTGAAAAGAATAGTTTTCACACTGTAGTGTGTTCTACACAATAACATGTTTAGATAAATTCATTAATTGGTAATCCTTAAAGGAAAAAGAATGATGATGATTGCCTGGATTATGCTTAAACCAGAGGTCAAAATGACCATACTATCCACGTATGCTCGAAAACTCTGACCTTAACTTATTTTTCTGGCTTACACCAAGAACAGAACAAGGTTAAGTGCTTGATAAGTTAATGTTTTGAAAAACTGCATTCAACATTTTCACAGTGCTTAAATCCAAATACAACTTTGAACACAAAGTATAAAAATCACTTAATTTTCCAGTTTATATGCGTATTTAAAATTCAAGCTCATGTCATTCATATGAAGTGAAACAGAATACTGTAACTTTGTTAACGGAAAAATCCAAGTTTTTTGCAAAGCCACTCTTCAGTGAAGTCTTCTGTATTTCTAATTTCAAACACCTGAAAGACAAATACACAAATTAACAGCTCAGACCAGTCTCTATTGTGAAGTAAATCAACAAGGAACATTCATTAAAAAAGAGCTTCTTTAACAATAGGCTATACTTAAGCAATTCAGTAAAAACTTTACAAGATTTCTTTAAATTATATATCATAACACAGCTCTCAAAATGTGCTCCACTTTAAACCAGTACTAAACAGTGCTCCCAGTATCCAAGGGAGCAGAAGAGGATGGCAAGGAATTATGATCAGTGCCCTATCACTATCAATAGCAAAAAAATATATATATTATATATATTATATATATAAGTACTTTTTCCTTAAGAAACAAAAAAGGTTAAATTCAAACCTCTCACCTTGGTAAATTCTGCTATATCCACCAATCCAATTTTGCTACCAGCATACATCATCTGCTGTTCAGGCTTGCAACCTAAAATTAAAGGCAGAAAGTAAAGCTTTGATTAGAAGCCACTAATCTTTAAAATCATAAGAGGGACTGTTCTGCATTGATACATGAAGAGTATTTATTTTACATAGCCCATCCTACTTTTAACAAAGGGTAAGGAACATATGCATGTCAAAGAAAACTCTCCACACATATATTATCACAATTATAAAGGTTAAGGACGAGAATAAAAGAGTGAGTCACAAAGCCCCAAAACTGCTGTACCACGCAGAGATTGAAGCTCCACTCACAAATCCCAGTGAGACAACCCCATTACAGTCTAAAAAGCCACTTTCCTTGACCATCAATATATTCAATGATTCAACTTCCACAGCTGTCTGATATATATATATATATGTACACACACACACACACACACACACACACACGGAAGACAGTGCCTTATTCTGATAGTCTTCCCCAGTTAAATTTAGATTTCTGTACTGTTAAAAAACATTCTCTAAGCATATATTCTTGTCAATTTCCTGAACTCCAATGAGGCGGCCTAATCTGCTCCGCCTTTCAAGGCAAACCCATCATCCCTGGAACCAAATCAAGTGAACCTATCTTAACTACCTCCAAAGTATATTCTTCATTAAATAAGAACAGTACACAGTATTCTTGAGTGTAATTCTTTTTCCACAGTTCACTCAGGTTACCATAATGTTAAGCCATAACCCAAAATTATGACCAAATATTGGAAGTAGTGTCAGGGTGAGTACTTTTTCAAATGAACTAAGATATATAGTTAAAGACCATGATGGGGTATGACAACCAAGCAGAAAATAGGTTCCCCTATTCAAGCCTCAAAAGAAAGTTTATCTTCTAAAGATGTCAACTGCTGTACTGCATCTTCAAGCACTGAATGCAGAATCATGAATTGAGTAACTGAGAATCATAAACTATTGCAATGTACATTACAGGTACGAAAGCATGCTAAGTATCATTATTTACATCACCTGACATTATGCACTAAACTGATATCAATGTAAATGAGCACCTTGCAGGTTTTCAATTTCCTTTGTGCTGTGTTTAAAATATGAATTTGACAATCTTACAGAACTTTACAGGCAAAACATCTATTCTGTAATTAGAGCTCAATTTTGACATGTTAATTGTCACTGTTCTTCAAGTGCTTAAAACTACATTTTAGGTCAAAAATATAGCTTCTGCAATTCTATATTTAACAAATCACTGAGTATACATAACAATGGAACAGTCTTGCAGATTCTTAATTTTCAGTTAAGAGTTTCACTTTTATAACTGGTCTGTGCAAGAAAGTGAGAAATCTGTGTTAGCAAATAAAGCGAGTACGCACCCTTTCAGCAACACACAAAGGTGCTGGAGGTATTTAGTGGATCATGTAGCATATTTAGAGTGAGGTGGACAGTCGATTGTACTAGTCAAGACAGATGAAGGGTCACAACATGAAACACTGACTGTCCATTTCCCTCCAAAGATGCTGCTTGACCTGCTAGTTCCTTCAGAACCTGTGCATGTTGCTCCAGATTTACAGCATCTACAATGTCTGGCACCTCCATATAACCTTTGAAGAAGAGGCAGAAGGAATTACAACAGGGAACACAAAACTGGCTGCAATATCAAATGAATGGTATTTATTTCTTTGGAATAGACAAAATAACTCAATGGACAAGAACAATAATTACCAGAGAGCATCAATATTCACAAATGAGTCTCCACTTAATTCCATTGTCAACTTTAAAATGTATCATTTCTTCATTGTTTGAAAATCAGGTTTATTATCACTAACATCCATGGAGAAACTTATTTTGCAGCAGTACTAGAGTGCAAGGTATAAAAATAAGTTACAAAAATAAATAAAAAAGGAATAACAAGGTGGTGTTCATAGACCATTCAGAAATCTGATGGTGAGGAAGATGCTGTTCCTGAATCATTGAGTGTGGGGCTTCAGGTTCCTGTACCTACAAGCTCATGGTGGTAACAAGACGAGGGCATGTTCCAGATGGTGCCTTCCGGAGGTATTACTTCTTGAAGATACCCATGATGGGGGGAGGGTTGTGCCTATGATAAAGCTGGCTGAGTCTACAGCTCTCTGCAGCCTCTTGCAGTCTAGTGCACTGCAGTCTCCACCATACGTCTGTAGAAATTTGTAAGAGTCTTTGGTTACATACAAAATCTATTCAAAGAAGAACCATTGGTGTGCCTTCTCAATGATGACATCAGAGTGCTGGGCCCAAGATAGATCCTCAGATATTGGTCCCAAATTAACTTGAGGCTGCTCACCTTTTCCACTCCTCAAGGAGGACAGGCGTGTGTTCTCCAACTTTCCCTTCCTGAAATACACAATCAATTCCCTGGTCTTGCTGCTGTTGAGTGCAAGGTTGTTGCTGTGACACCAATCAGCCAATCTATCTCATTTCCAAACACTTCCTTGTCACTTTCTGAGATTCTACCAATAGTACTGGTGTCATCATCACATTTACAGGTGGTGTTTGAGCTGTGCTTAGCCACACAGTCATAAGTGTAGAAAGAGCAGGGCAGTGGACAAAGCACACCTCCTTGAGGTGCGCCCGAACTGAGTGTCAATGAGATGTCACCCTCACTAATCCATAATGTGGTCTCACCCTGAGGAAGTCAATGATTCAGTTGCAAGCAGAGGTATGTACAAAGGCCATTTTGAAACTTGTTGATAAGTAGTGAGGGGATGATGGTGTTGAACACCGAGCTGTAATCGATAATCTGCAGCCTGACGTAGGTATCGCTGTTGAGCAGGTGGTCCAAAGCAGTGGAGAGCCAGTGACATTGTGCCTGCTGTAGACCTCTTGTGGCCTATTTGCAGCAGGTCCAGATCCTTGTTCAGGCAGGAGTTCAGTCTAGCCATGACCTCTAACCTCTCAAAGCATTTCGTCACAGTGCATGTGAGTACGACTGCACAACAGTCCTTGCGGCAGCTCACCCTGCTCCCCTTGGGCACTGGAATGATTTCTGTTCTTTTGAAGGAAGCAAGAATCTCCAGCTGCATCAGTGAGATATTGAAGATGTCCTTGAACACTCCAGCCAGTTGGTCTGCACAGATGTTCAGTACCCTGCCAGGTACACACTCCTGGAACTTACCAGCATCTTCACCTCAAAGATCATAAATGATTTTTAAAAAGTGCTCACCAAATTAAGGACAAGTTAGTGTGGGTAACAAATTGTTTAGTCACACACTTTTGGGGAATAAACGAACAGGAATGTAGTAACAGTTTGCTTAGAAAACACTAACATCATTTACCAAAAGGAAATTACATTTCCAAATCTAGAGTTTGGTGTTATCGCTTCTAGAATAGATAAGAAACAACAAGAGATGAGTGCATTTGGCTTTTCAGAGCTTTCGGTAATGTACAAGTGGCTGTGCTAAATAACGAGGCCACAAAAGATCTTATCTTAATTTTCATGTGGTTAAAGCCACACATTAAAAAACAAATCATAAGCATGTGGTTCAGGAGGAGGAAAATTTTTAATTCACTTGCTAAGCTTCACAACTATATAATATTAAAAACCTTTGGGCATTGCAGATGGCTGCAGGAACGTTGTGTCAAAGATCAAACACAAAGCCAAAGGGCATTCGATACTGCTACAACAGTAAATGAGGTTATGATTGATTCTGAGACTCAAACCCAAACTCATGACCAATTCTACTAACCTCAGACCTGAAAGGCTCATTGACTGATCAATCTCAGCTCTTTTGGAGAAACCCAAAAAATATATATTTACGACATTTCTTATTTTAACTCAAACTGGCTAATCCCTTATCCAAAAATTCTTCAGTTAAAGGAAATAGCTGCTCAACCTCCAGACAGACAGACACACTTTATTGATCCCAAGGGAAATTGGGTTTCATTACAGTTGCACCAACCAAGAATAGAGTATATATACAGCTATACAAACCATAAATAATTAAATAATATGTAAATCATGCCAGGTGGAAACCAAGTCCAGGACCAGCCTATTGGCTCAGGGTGTCTGACCCTCCAAGGGAGGAGTTGTAAAATTTGACAGCCACAGGCAGGAATGACTTCCTATGACGCTCTGTGCTGCATCTCGGTGGAATGAGTCTCTGGCTGAATGTACTCCTGTACCCAACCAGTACATGTAGTGGATGGGAGACATTGACCAAGATGGCATGCAACTTAGATAGCATCCTCTTTTCAGACACCACTGTGAGAGAGTACAGTTCCATCCCCACAACATCACTGGCCTTACGAATGAGTTTGTTGATGCTGTTGGTGTCTGCTACCCTCAGCCTGCTGCCCCAGCACACAACAGCAAACATGATAGCACTGGCCACCACAGACTCGTAGAACATCCTCAGCATCGTCCGGCAGATGTTAAAGGACCTCAGTCTCCTCAGGAAATAGAGACGGCTCTGACCCTTCTTGTAGACAGCCTCAGTGTTCTTTGACCAGTCCAGTTTATTGTCAATTCGTATCCCCAGGTATTTGTAATCCCCACCATGTCCATACTGACCCCCTAGATGGAAATAGGGGTCATCAGTGCCAATCACTCTGAAACCTGAAGCTGAGGCAAGGAATCTTTGATGTGATATAGCCAAGGTAAGTGAATGGGCAAGAGGATTCTTTAAACAATGGAAAAACTAGTGAATACATTAAATACTGATGATACTCAGAAGGTTAAATTGTATGTTGGAGAGCAACAAAGGACATAGAACATAGACATCTACAGCACATTACATGCCCTTCGGCCCACAATGTTGTGCCGACCATGTAACCGACTATAGAAACTGCCTAGAATTTCCCTAGCCTATAGCCCTCTATTTTACTAAGCTCCATGCACCTATCTAGGAGTCTCTTAAATGACCCTATTGTATCTGCCTCCACCACCATCGTCAGCAGTGCACCACCACACTCTGTGTGAAAAACTTACCCCTGATATCCCCTCTCCATCTACTTCCAAGCACCTTAAAAATATGCCCCCTCGTGTTAGGCATTTCAGCCCTGGTAAAAGGCCTCTGACTATCCACATGATCAATGCCTCTCATTGTCTTAGAAAGATAATGTTTCTGGTCGGTGACCTTGCATCTGAACTGAAAATCAAGTTTTAAATTGCAGAGAAGATCACAGAGTGGATGTTTATGACATGGCAGACACTGACACATTTTGCTGATGTGATCTGAGAGGGTGATGTACATTTATTAATGAAAATCTCTGTCTGGAGTAATGCAAGTAAAAAAAGATGAGTGAGCAGAAGGGAGAAATTAACAGTATTTGAATTAGAAATCTGAAATAAAATAAAATGCTGGAAATACATCAAGGCAAGACTATAAAGGTAAAACAAACATCTGCAGCTATGACTGTGCTTCAGGTTACCTGTCACTTTAATTCTCCTTCTCACTTGTACTCTTCGGCCCCCTGCACTGCGCTAGCAAAATCCAACGTTGGCTTGAGGACAGAACATCATCTTCTATCTGGCCTCACTGCAGTCCTGAAGTTCAACAATTTCAGACAACTTGTCTTCCCTGTTTGTGTCAGAACTAGCCAGTAATGCAAGGTCATCTAGGTGAAACATAATTCTGTGTTTCAGTTACCACAGATGCTGCTTAATATTTCCAGCACTCTGACAATTGGTATGATTTTCATTTCTAGTTCTCACATTTTTTCCCTCATTTATCTATTTTTATTTGTTCAAACAGACCAGCTGTGATTAACACTGATTGCCCTGTCTTGGACTGCATCAGCAGGATATGTCACCTCCCAATCTTGGTATCACAAATACTCCCTTTGCTTCATTCATCTCTTTTCCCCCTCTGGACCTTAAAACACACTGTCTTTTCTCACTTTTCCAGTTCTAATGGAAGACCAAAGGGAAACATTTGCTTTTCAGAAACAGCAAATGTTGGTCGTTCAGCAGAGTAATATAACAGGGGAAAAGGCCCTTTGACTCTATTGATCCATGTTGACCATAGCATTCTCTCTGATAGTCCGAGTTCAGATCATGAACCACCAAGCCCCTTCCCCTCCATGTACCTGTCCAATGATGTGTGGAGGAATCACAAGGTAATTTCAGGTACAATACACATTTAAGGCAACTGTTATGGTATCTTTGGCAAGTAGTTAGAGTAGAAAGGTATTGCTGAGGGCCGTGAGACTGCATATTCAGTCTTAGTCACATTTTCTGGCTAAGAATATACTTGCTTTGAAGTTGGCACGGTGTATGCAGACCAGATTAATTCCTGGGGTGTAGACCCAACTGATGAAGAAATTGCATAAGTGGCCTACAACCCAAGGGAGTTACCAGAATAAAGTAATAAATCACTGAAATAATACAGATTGTCCTTGATACAAGAGAGTTAACTGACAGACACCCAGCAGCCCAAGTGATATAGTATATTCACCTGCACTGAGGATTTATTCAATTGAAAACTAGGAATAGGAGTAAATTAATCAATCAGTTTTACCATGGCAGATTCAAAATTAAATAATTCTCTATTGCATGAATCGTTGTTTGGTGTGTAACTTCTAATAAAATACATCAATTACATGAATTCAAGTATAATATGTTGGAGAGTGCATGGAGTAAAACAAAAACCTGTGCAAGAGACAATGAAGAAACATGCCAAAGGGCAAGAACATGCAGATGTATTCATTTGGAGGTTAGTATTTATTTTGACAGGAAGACTATTTTTCTTTAATGTGAAGAATAATTGCATTCAGAGGCATCGGAATCTTTGCACATGAAGGAAGAAAATGTGGAGCAAAAAAATTAGAAAATTAAATATCACATCACCCTTTGTGGTACACAAACTGGAAGAAGAGAGTGAAGAACAGTTACTCTGATTATCTAGGATTTTGGTTATAGTATCATAGGAACACTGAATTTCCTTACCCAAGAAAGGTTACAATTTGCCTAAGAAGATTGGAATGAATATATACAAGACTGATTCCTGAGATCAAGGACTATGCTATCAGGAAAGCTTGTGTAAACTAAGCCTACGTTCCCAAGAATTGAGAATAACACAAGGCAATTCCACTGAAGCACAAACATTCCTGGACATTAACAATGTTTCACATGAAGTTAGGCAAGTGTTCCATTTCAGGTTGGAATACCATGCTCTCAAAGGCTGTGGATGTTGTTATTTCAAAAATTACCATTGGTATTATGGATATCATATGATTGGCATGCAAAAGTTTGGGCACCCCGGTCAAAACTTCTGTTACTGTGAATAGTTAAGTGAGTAGAAGATGAACTGATCTCCAAAAGTCATAAAGTTGAAGATGAAACATTCTTTTCAACATTTAAAGCAAGATTAGTGTATTATTTTTGTTTTGACAATTTTAGAGTTTAAAAAAAAGGAAAAGAGCACCATGTAAAAGTTTGGGCACCCTAAGAGATTTGAGCTCTCAGATAACTTTTACCAAGGTCTCAGACCTTAATTAGCTTGTTAGGGCTATGGCTTGTTCACAGTCACTGTTAGGAAAGGCCAGGTGATGCAAATTTCAAAGCTTCATAAATACCCTGACTCCTCAGACCTTGTCCCAACAATCAACAGCCATGGGCTCCTCTAAGCAGCTGCCTAGCACTCTGAAAATTAAAATAAATGATGCCCACAAAGCAGAAGGCTATAGGATAGCAAAGCGTTTTCAGGTAGCTGTTTCCTCAGTTTGTAACGTAACTAAGAAATGGCAGTAAACAGGAATGGTGGAGGTCAAGTTGAGGTCTGGAAGACCAAGAAAACTTCCCAAGAGAACTGTTCGTAGGATAGCTAGAAAGGCAAATCAAAACCTCCGTTTGACTGCAAAAGACCTTCAGGAAGATTTAGCAGACTCTGGAGTGGTGGTGCACTGTTCTACTGTGCAGCAACATCTGCACAAATATGATCTTCATGGAAGAGTCATCAGAAGAAAACCTTTCCTGCATCCTCACCACAAAATTCAGCGTCAGAAGTTTTCAAAGGAACATCTAAACAGCTTGATGCATTTTGGAAACAAGTCCTGAGGACTGATGAAGTTAAAATAGAACTTTCTGGCCACAATGAGCAAAGGTATGTTTGGAGAAAAAAGGGTGCAGAATTTCATGAAAAGAACAAAAGATAATAGGTGCAGGAGTAGGCCATTCGGCCCTTTCAGCCAGCACCGCCATTCACTGTGATCATGGCTGATCATCCACAATCAGTATCCAGTTTCTGCCTTATCCCCATAACCTTTGATTCCACTATCTTTAAGAGCTCTATCCATCTCTTTCTTGAAAGCATCCAGAGACTTGGCCTCCTCAGCCTTCTGGGGCAGAGCATTCCACACATCCACCACTCTCTGGGTGAAAAAGTTTTTCCTCAGCTCCGTTCTAAATGGCCTACCCCTTATTCTTAAACTGTGGCCTCTGGTTCTGAACTCACCCATCAGCCGGAACATGCTTCCTGCCTCCAGCGTGTCCAATCCCTTAATAATCTTCACACATCAAGGTTGCTGGTGAACGCAGCAGGCCAGGCAGCATCTCTAGGAAGAGGTACAGTCGACTTTTCAGGCCGCGACCCTGAAGATGAAAAGAGGATGGCTTCGACAACAGGATAATAATCCTAAACACACCTCAAAATCCACAATGGACTACCTCAAAAGGCACAAGCTGAAGATTTTGCCATAGCCCTCACAGTCCCCCAACCTAAAAATCATCGAAAATCTGTGGATAGACCTCAAAAGAGCAGTGCATGCAAGACGGCCCAAGAATCTCACAGAACTAGAAGCCTTTTGCAACGAAGAATGGGCAAAAATCCCCCAACCAAGAATTGAAAGACTCTTAGCTGGCTATAGAAAGCGTTTACAAGCTGTGATACTTGCCAAAGGGGGTGTTACTAAGTACTGACCATGCAGGGTGCCCAAACCTTTGCTTCGGGCCCTTTTCCTTTTTTGCTATTTTTGAAACTGTAAAATATGAAAATAAAAAAGTAATCTTGCTTAAAATATTAAAGAAATGTGTCATCTTTAACTTTATGCCTTTTAGAAATTAGGTCATCTTTTACTCGCTTAGCTATTCACAGTACAGGTGTCCCCCACTTTTCGAACATTCGCTTTACGAAACCTCACTGTTACGAAAGACCTACATTAGTTCCCTGTTTTCGCTAACAAAAGGTGTTTTCACTGTTACGAAAAAAGGCAGCGTACAGAAAAAGCAGTGCATGCCCCAAGTAGCCGCTCTCCCCGGGAATGGCATTCTTGCCGGCATTGCTTCAACACGTGCCTGTGAGCAGCCATTTGCAAGATGAGTTCTAAGGTATTGGAAAAGCCTAAAAGAGCTCGAAAGGGTGTTACACTTGGTGTAAAACTAGACATAATTAAGCATTTTGATCATGGTGAACGAAGTAAGGACAACGTGTTTGGCTTGTGGAAGTTGACAAAGCTGATGTTGAAGAGGTTTTGGCATCCCATGACCAAGAACTGATTGATGAAGAGCTGATGCAATTGGAAGAGGAAAGGATAACAATCGAAACCGAGTGAGTAATTAAAAGTACGACTTTAATTTTGAAAGGGTACATTGGTTTAGGGCATACTTGCAAGATGGTTTGAGTCCTTACAAAGAACTCTATGATAGAAAAAGGCGCCAGGCTCAGCAGTCAAGCATACTGTCGCTTTTCAAGACTTCCACATCAGACGACGAACCTTGACCTTCAACAGCGAGGCAGGCAGACATAGAAGATGACCTGCTTGCCCTGATGGAAACAGACGACACCCTAGTATCCCACCACCCCAACTCCCAGGCCGCGGACAGATACCAATTCGTGGAGAATGCAGCGGTAGCCGTGAGGCACACAGCACATCTTTAAGAAAAAAGCCGAAATATAAACTAATTAATTAGGTGCCGCCCAGCACGCAATTGTCGGCCCAGATCAGAAGTGACGCAATTGGTAATCGTCTCTGATCTGGGCCGACAATTACATGCCAGGCAGCATCTAATTAATTGGCATGTTTATTTTGGCTTTTTTCTTAAAGATGTGCTGTGTGCCTCCCGGCTACCGCTGTACCCCTGCATGCTTCACGGATCGGTATCGGGTCGCTGCCCGAAGGGTGGGGGCCACTGCACCACCCCAACCTGCGACGACTCAGCCTAACACACCATCATCAGTGTGCTCGATGTCTTCCCAATTCCCGTAAGTGATACTACACTGTACATACATTATTTCTACTTTATATAGGCTGTGTATTCTTACATATTATTTGGTATGATTTGGCAGCTTCATTGCTTAAAGGTTACTGGAGAGCGCTTGCGCCGTGTTTTTGCCGATGGCGCTTGTGTGAGATTTTCACTTCGGAGAACAGTTCAGGCAATGATTGTGGAAAAGTATTTCTACTTTATATAGGCTACGTATTTATCATATCATTCCTGCTTTTACTATATGTTACTGTTATTTTAGGTTTTATGTGTTATTTAGCATGATTTTGTAGGTTATTTTTTGGGTCTGCGAACGCTCACAAAATTTTCGCATATAAATAAATGGTAATTGCTTCTTCGCTTTACGACATTCCGGCTTACGAACCGTTTCATAGGAACGCTCTACCTTCGGACGGCGGAGGAAACCTGTAACAGAAATTTTGACAGGCGTGCCCAAACTTTTACATGCCACTGTAAAGCTTATAAAGAAAAAAGTGGTTGAAGGGAAAAATAAAATCTGCCATAATTATATTAAATGATGAAGCTGGCTCATAGACCCTTCCTCTTTCTTCTTATATAAACTAGATAAAAATATTCCATTTGTCAGAAGAGTGGATTAAAAGTGCATTGGCTCTGGCTTAGAAGGATATAAGAGAACAGAGAAAATTTATATTGTTGCTCCAGTATGGGTCATTGAAAAGTACAGTTCAGATACATTTCACTGACTATGTTTCTGAATTCTAGAAGTTGCGAAAACAATTTTTAAAAAGTTTGTTTTGTTCGTCAAGATAAACACTGGAATCACACATACAAATTAACAGCTTCGTATTTACAAAGTTTGAAACTGGTTTCATAAACTGTAGAACTCCACTCCAAATCCAAGTACCTTTCATAGAAGGGAGGACAAGAGATGAACACTGGGAAGCTGCTTTGTCTTAAATACTAAATAATTATTACTTTACTTGCAATTAATTGCAAGTTATTTTATTAACCACAAAACATAAACCTTCAAAATTCAAAATATGAAAGCAATTTAACATGGTCAAATTGTCTTAAACAAGTTAAACCAATAATGATAGTACGATAGTTTTAATTTGCAAATTTATGACCCTTTGCAAGCTCAAGCAGAATCAAGAGACATTCCGATTCAACAGTGACTATAAAAGGTATTCACCCCCTTCGAAGTGTTCATATTAAGTTGGCCCTTTTTTTTGACACTGATCAACACGCACGACACGCTGGAGGAACTCAGCAGGTCGGGCAGCATCAGTGGAAACAAACAGTCAACGTTTCGGGCCGAGACCCTTCGTCAGGACTGAAGAGGGAAGGGGCAGAGGCCCTATAAAGAAGGTGGGGGGAGGGTGGGAAGGAGGAGGCTGGTAGGTTCCAGGTGAAAAACCAGTAAAGGGAAAGGTCAAGGGGTGGGGGAGGGGAAGCAGGGAGGGGATAGGCAGGAAAGGTGAAGAAGGAATAAGGGAAAGCACAATGGGTAGTAGAAGGAGGCGGAACCATGAAGGAGGTGATAGGCAGCTGGAGGAGGGGGCAGAGTGAAACTGGGATGGGGGAAGGGAGGGAGAGGAAATTACCGGAAGTTGGAGAATTCAATGTTCATGCCAAAGGGCCGGAGACTACCCAGACGGTATATCAGGTGTTACTCCTCCAACCTGAGTTTGGCCTCATCATGGCAGTACAGGCCACGTATTTTGTGTTTTTGACACTGATCAACAGAAAAAGACTTTTCTGTGTCAAAATGAAAACAGATCTCTACAAAGTGATCTAAATTAATTACAAATATAAATCACAAAATAATTGATTGCACAAATATTCATCTCCATTAACATGACACACCAAATCATCACCGGTGGAGACATTTGATCTTAGAAGTCATATAATGAGTTAATTGGAGATCACTTATGTGCAAAGTGTTTCAATTGATTGAGGTAAAAATACACCTGAAATCTGGACCGTCCAACTGTCAGTATTTGGGCAAAAACTACATCATGATGACAAAAGAACACTCCAAGCAACTCCACGAAAAAGTTAGTGAAAAGCACAATTCAAGGGATGGATACAAGAAAATTTCCAAGTCACTGAATATCCCTTGGAGTACAGTAAAGTTAATCACCAAGAAATGGAAAGAATATGGCACAGCTGTAAATCTGCCTAGAGCAGGCCATCCTCACTGAGTAACCCGTGCAAGAAGGGGATTAGTGACCTATGGCAACTCTGGAGGAGATACAAGCTTCAGTGACCAAGTTGGTAGAGACAGCGCATACCACAACTGTTGCCCAGGTGCTTCACCAGTCACAGCTTTATGGGATAGTGGCAAACAGAAAGCCACTGTTGAAAGAAACTCACATGACATCTCGGCTAGAGTTTGCCAGAAGGCATGTGGGAGACTCTGATGTCTGCTGAAAGAAGGTTCTATGGTCTGATGAAACAAAAATTCAGCCTTTTAGCCTTCAGTCTAAACGCCATGCCAAACATCGTACATCATCATAAACACACCATTCCTACAGTGAAGCATGGTGGTGGATGCATCATGCTTCACTGCAGCAAGCCCTGGAAGGCTTGTGAAGGTAGAGGGTAAAATGAATGCAACAAAACCAAGGAAATCCTGATGCACTCTGCAAGAGAACTGTAACTTGGGAAGAGATTTGTTTTTCAGCAAGACAATGACCCCAAGCATAAAGCCAAAGCTACACAAGAATGGCTTAAAAACAAAGTTAATGTCCTAGAGTGGCCAAGTCAGAGTCCAGACCTCAATCCAATTGAAAATTTGTGGCTGACTTGAAAAGGGCTGTTTACTCACAATCCCCAGTCAATCTGATAGAGCTTGAGCAGGTGAAAAACTGCAGTGTCCAGATGTGCTAAGCTGATAAGAGACCGATCCACACAGACTCAAGGCTGTAATTGCTGCCAAAGGTGTATATACTAAATATTGACTTGAAAGGAGTGAGTAATTATGCAACGAATTAGTTTCTGTTTAATAATTGTAAAATGTTTAGACGAATTTGTAGGAATTTGTTTTCACTTTGACAAGAAAGTTTTTTTTCTGTTGATCAGTGTCAAATTGGCAAATTAAATCCAATAAAATCCAGTAAAACAATAAAACATGAAAATTTCCATAGTGGGGGAGGGGGGTATTTTTTTTCATATAGGCACTGCATGTTTGTACTTGTTACACTTCCAATAAGCATTACTTCAGAATACAGGAATCTTCAAAAGTATTATTTTGAATAGAGTAAAATCAGTACAGCTAGAATAGGTGACTCTTGAAAATACAAGAAAATCACTTCATGGAAGCACTTGAAGGAAAATGAAGCAGAAAAACAAAACTACAGTGAATCAAAAAATTGATGTGTTGACAAAGATGAAAGCAAAGTTTGGAAATTGGCCACTTACCGCAAGGACTGAAGAAAATAAAGCAGAGTGGATAGGAAATCCTTCCATCACTGTGTTTATATCTGTAACTATAAACTACAAATGTACTAAGTTAAGAAAATTACAATTTTAAAAACTGTTCACCTACAAAGGAAGGAATATATGATATTGAATCATTCTATTTTAAAATAGGCCAACTGGCCTTTGTTACCCTTAGAATCTGTAATTACAAAAACATCTTGTGGAAAGTGGATTTTACAGAAATACCAAATAACAATCATCAAATTTATCCAAAGAAAAAGATTTGCACATACTTTCTGTTGATTTAGTTCAGCAACTTCTGCATATTAATTCATAGAAATTCAAATGACAATACTTAAATATTTCAAATCTTTTAATTTTAGTCACCGGTACCAGATGAGGTGTACCCCAGGCTACTGTGGGAGGCGAGGGAGGAGATTACTGAGCCTCTGGCAATGACCTTTGCACCAGTGGGGACGGGAGAGGTTCCAGAGGATTGGACGGTTGCGGATATTGTTCCATTATTCAAGAAAGGGAGCAGAGATAGCCCAGGAAATTATAGGCCAGTGAGTCTTACTTCAGTGGCTAGTAAGCTGATGGCAAAGATCCTGGGAGGCAGGATTTATGAATATTTGGAGAGGCATAATATGATTAGGAATAGTCAGCATGGCTTTGTGAAAGGCAGGTCATGCCTTACGAGCCTGATTGAATTTCTTGAGAATGTGACTAAACATATTGATGAAGGTAGAGCAGCAGGTGTAGTCTATATAGATTTCAGCAAAGCATTTGACAAGGTACCTCGTGCAAAGCTTATTGAGAAAGTAAGGGGCATGGGATCCAAGGGGACATTGCTTTGTGGATCCAGAACTGGTTTGCCCACAGAAGGCAAAAAGTGGTTGTAGACGGGTCATATTCTGCATGGAAGTTGGTGACCAGTGGTGTGCCTCAGAGATCTGTACGGGGACCCCTACTCTTTGTGATTTTTATAAATGACCTGGATGAAGAAGTGAAGGGATGGGTTAGTAAATTTGCTGATGACACAAAGATTGGAGGTGCTGTGGATAGTGTGGAGGGCTGTCAGAGGTTACAGCGGGACATTGATAGGATGCAAAACTGGGCTGAGAAGTGGCAGATGGAGTTCAACCCAGATAACTGAGGTGGTGCATTTTGGTAGGTCAAATATGATGACAGCATAGAGTACTAATGGTAAGACTCTTGGCAGTGTGGAGGATCAGAGGGATCTTGGGGTCCGAGTCCATAGGACACCCAAAGCTGCTACGCAGGTTGACTCTGTGGTTAGGAAAGCGTATGGTGCATTGGCCTTCATCAATCGTGGGATTGAGTTTAGGAGCTCAGAGGTAATGTTGCAACTATATAAGACCCTGGTCAGACCCCACTTGCAGTACTGTGCTCAGTTCTGGTCGCCTCACTACAGGAAGGATGTGGAAACCATAGAAAGGGTGCAGAGGAGATTTACAAGGATGTTGCCTGGATTGGGGAGCATGCCTGATGAGAATAGGTTGAGTGAGCTCAGCCTTTTTTCCTTGGAGCAACAGAGGATGAGAGGTGACCTGATAGAGGTATGTAAGATGATGAGAGGCATTGATTGTGTGGATAGTCAGAGGCGTTTTCCCAGGGCTGAAATGGATAGCAAGAGAGGGCACAGTTTTAAGCTGCATGGAAGCAGGTACAGAGGAGATATCAGGGGCACAAGCAACACACACAAAATGCTGGTGAACGCAGCAGGCCAGGCAGCATCTATAGGAAGAGGTACAGTTGACGTTTCGGGCCGAGATCCTTCCTCAGGACTAACTGAAAGAAGAGATAGTAAAAGATTTGAAAGTGGGAGGGGGAGGGGGAGATCCGAAATGATAGAAGACAGGAGGGGGAGGGATGGAGCTAAGAGCTGGAAAGTTGATTTTCCTCGTGTTTGAGATATCAGGGGTAAGTTTTTTTACGCAGAGAGTGGTGAGTGCGTGGAATGGGCTGCCGGCGACGGTGGCGGAGGCGGATATGATAGGATCTTTTCAAGAGACTCCTGGACAGGTACATGGAGCTCAGAAAAATAGAGGGCGATGGGTAACCCTAGGTAATTTCTCAGGTAAGGACATGTTCAGCAGAGCTTTGTGGGGCTAAGGGCCTGTATTGTGCTGTAGGTTTTCTATGTTTCATCTAAATACACTATTATATTTATCCAGTACATCTAATTGTCAATTTTATTTTTAGCCCAATATATATCTAAAGTAAAATATCGATTAAATAATTCTTAAATTTGGCCCATACAAGCCTAGCCAGTCTTGGATAGTAATCAGGAGCAAGTCCCCGAATGGACTTCGTCAGATTGCCCTCAGTGCCACTCAGCAAACAAGATGGATGGAACTAGGGACCATTTCTTTTCAGTCATCTCTAAAATTCATCTTTAAAGCAAAGTGTTGCAAAAATTCCTTTGAATTTAATGACTTAAATCTTCTATGGCATTTAGTTAAATAATCTTTATAGAGGCTCTCTCCAACTCCCACAAGATCAACGTTTAATTAGACATTCAAAAGACTTGTTATTATAGTTCTTTAAGTGTACTCTCTCAATTGCTTATTCACGTAGTGCACCTGTATACATATTCTTCAAGACATCAAATTCAATCCTTGGAAAATGCTGAATTTATCATCCTCAGACAATACCCTTAAGAGTGAAAATCATTTTAGGCTGGTGTCTTGAAATTTCCGGTTTGGAAAGGGAATATCTGGCTCAAGCAAAAGTAATCAGTCCCCTGCAACAGCACTGTAGGATAAATGAAAGCTTAGAATCTTGCACCTTTCACCTGTATATAGTGCATCTTTGGGTTCTGTGTTACCACCAGACCTAACTTCTTCCATAAGAACCAAGTATATGAAACCAGTTCTGAAAAATGCACAGATGGCAGAATTATGTTTATCCAGTTATACTAAGAATCCAATGAAAACTTTAATCCAATTTTGCTGCATGATATGACTCAGTTTCCCTTGGATTTTGTGATACTGACACAGTTTAAAACAAACTTACAAAATTACAAAATAAATCATCCATATTGACATGGTAACAAATATCAGCAAACACTTTCTTTTCTTAGAGAAATCTCAGCTTCAAATCTAAATTTCTTAGTGTGCCAAGTTATCATTTTTAAATTCCAACTGTTCTATGCATTGACGTAGAAAAAGTGTTCTGGATATGACTTCTCACAAAACCAAAAGAAAAAGCAACATTCATGGGAATTAACATAGAAAATTCTACAAATAGTTGCTAGGTCAGGTAATATCTGTCGAGAGAGTAACAGAGTTAACATCTCAGATCAATGTTCTTCCATCAGAACAGTGAAATTTGAATTGCAGAGAAAGTGACAGAGAGAACAAAAGGATGCAGACCCCAGCAGGTTTTGAATTACATCAGTGGTAATGCTGAGAGGGTGGGGAAAGTACATCTGGACGGGGAAGAGGGCAGATGTAAATATGTATTCTATGATGGTTTTAGAAGTCTAACGTAAGGGAAAATACCATCCATCTCCTGGTTGGGAGGCTAGGTGGTGAGTGTAGAGTGAGGGAAATGAAGTAAGTGCTGTTGAGAGCCTGTCAACTACAGCAGTGGGGTGAAAGAAAAAAAAAATCACAAGGAAAAAGTCTATCCAGAAGCACTGCTGTGAAAAGTGGAACAAAGTTTAAAGCACAAAACCTCATCATTAAAACTGACATGTTCTAGCTTCACACATAAAAGTTGCTGGTGAACACAGCAGGCCAGGCAGCATCTCTAGGAAGAGGTACAATTGACGTTTCCGGCCAAGACCCTTCGTCAGGGCCCTGAATCACTGAATTCAACAATTTCAGAAAATCTTGTCTTTCACATTTCCAACATTCAGTCCCCTTTCTGATATTCTGGATTACACTTGCATTCCTCCAGACACGTTTCTCAGTACCACCACTAGTCTCTCCCATATGCTGCCCAAACTGTTCAGCTTTTGCAACATTTCCTTTGTTTGTTTCCAATTTCCAGCATATACAAAAGGATATCTAGGTTGATGTTCAGGGAGTTCATTCCGGAGTTCTTCTGGGGAAACATCCTAAAGTAATACACAATATTTAAGTTAAATAATACCCCAAACCTGCGATGTTATTCCACTGCAACATTGATTCAACTCAGACTCTTATATGCACATAATTTAAAATTTTCCCTCTTCTTGATTAATGATAGATATGTTCAGACCCTGATTCAGCCTTGGTCACAGTACCCATCTTCCTTTCATTTTCTTTAATCAGATAAATTCAGAAAAACCACATTCTGCATGAATAAAAATAATCAACAGGCAGCACACAAGTGGATCTTTCTTGTTCCCACCTCTTGTCCCCCATTATGTTTGAAGTTTAAATTTAAACCAATACAGATTGGGAAATTTTGAAAGGACACTAACCTCATACTCTTCATCCAGTATCACCATATGTTGTTCCTGATCAATCTTCACTGTAACAAGAAGCATCAAGTTAGAAGTTTTTTCTCTGAAAGTCAACGTTCACCACAAAAGCAATGCAAACGTAAGCTACTGCTCCATTAAGTTTACAGATAACTGCTTCTTCAGTTACAAAAGGTAATATTTGTTTAATTAACAGCTGAGTTACTTGTGATTAAAACCTGATGGTGGTGATTGTGAGACGTTCTGTTTTCAAAGAATGAATGTCACTCCCCAACTCCCCTGCAAGGCATAGGGTGACCAGGATCTTCTGACTACGCAGGCAGCTGAAGGCTCTCCTGGAGCCTACTGGAGTCTGAGAAAGCTTGCAGCTAAATTATTACCAGGACCCAGGGAGTGAGGAATAACTAGTAATTGGGGAGCAGCCCTACAGTGGCAAGTGGTGACCTCATTCTGAGGCCTTGCAGATGAAGAGTGGGAAGAGTGGGAAGAGTGGAAACAGATGTCTGCCAAAGGAAAGGAATGGAACTGAGGGTGTATTTGTGGATGCATCTAGGGATGCATGTGCTTGCCCAACGTTTCCTACCCCACATCCATCCATGTCTGCCCAGTGCACCTGAAGCCTATGTTGTGCATTCATACCTAGAGCATGGTAAAGCCTGTGTTTGTGTCCACAAAATGTATGTGAGGCAAGTCCATGCAGAAGAACCTGCATTCTAATTGTTCTGGACCTCACAGGCATTGAGACAAGGCCTCACTTGTATGGTAGCTTGCAATAAGCACCCCAGGTCCAAAGAAACTCAGCATGCTATTGCACAACATCTCCTATTACCTAGAGCTAGAACACATTCTTTTTCTCTCTCTTTTTCTCCCTCTGTCCCTCTCACTATACCCCTTGCCCATCCTCTGGGCTTCCCCCCCTCCCCCTTTTCTTTCTCCCTAGGCCTCCTGTCCCATGATCCTCTCATATCCCTTTTGCTAATCAACTGTCCAGCTCTTGGCTCCATCCCTCCCCCTCCTGTCTTCTCCTATCATTTCGGATCTCCTCCTCCCCCTCCCACTTTCAAATCTCTTACTAGCTCTTCTTTCAGTTAGTCCTGACGAAGGTTCTCGGCCCGAAACGTCGACTGTACCTCTTCCTAGAGATGCTAGCATTCACCAGCAACTTTTATGTGTGTTACTAGAATACAAAGTCATTCTTGACACGGACTGAAGATACATACAAACTATCCATAATAGTGCACAAGTGTGGTAACTAACTTTTCCCCAAGTTTACATTTTTCAAACAATAGGGTCCTTGTCTGATTTGAGTTCTGAAAATGTTCATTGCAGGGCCAGATTTCCATTTTATGTTTTATGAGTTTTATTCCGCTCTGGGCGTTTTGTGGTACAGAAGTAGAAACTTTTGTTATTCTCATTAAGATGCCCTGATGTTTACATGCTGTACTTTGTGATGTTCACCATTCCTGAAGCACGCACAATGGAAAATAACAATTCTCATTTGAAGAAATATGAAGTAAAGCCCACCAACATTATTCAGGAATATGTTCTGATACAGCACGTCTGCACAACACAGGGACTGCATATCTGAAAGACCATCTCTTCATTAGATGAAGAATCTGGAGCCAACTCTGAATAACAAACAGCATTGAATGAATTTCCTTTGTACAATACCATCTTTCACCATGCTCACTGTTTAATTGCCATTTCAGCAGACTGCACGTTAGCCTTGAAATTCAGGATGCTGGACTCACCACAGTCAGCTGATGAAAAAAAACTTAATGATAGGTTCACATCTTTTGATTATATATCATTTCATAGCCTGCTACTGAAAATAGTTGAGTACTTCATAATTTTCAGTTGGGTTCGAAGCACCACAGAAAAATTGCAACTCCAATTGCCTGCTTAAAAAGTTTTGGCAAGGATATATAAAATCCTAAAAACTGTTAAAATCTTAAAAAACATAGAGCTTGCTAAATATTACAGCATTACTTGGGAAGGAGACAAAAAAAAAGTAATTACTTCTAGGTATTGGCTTGCAGAATTTCTCCAGTGCTTTCTCATTTTTGTAATAATTGAGGCTTGATGCAAATATAACCACACAAGTTGAACTTTGTGCAAGTAACCAAAGGTAAATATAAGAAATTTCACAGGTACTGAAATTCAAAGCTACACACACACAAAATGCTGGAGGAACTCAGCAGGTCAGGCAGCACGTATAGAGAGGAATAAACAGTCGATTTTTCAGGCCAAGACCTTTCATCCGAATTGGAAAGGGTGGGGGGAGAAAAGCCAGAATAAAAAGGTCGGGGTAGGGGATGGAATATAAACTGATAGGTAATAAGTGAAACCAGGTGAGGGGAAGGTCGGCAGGTGGGGGTAGGGGAATGAAATGAGAAGCTGGGAGATAATTGGTGGAAGAGGTAAAGGCCTTAAGGAGGAAGAATATGATAGGAAAGGACAGTGGACCATTGAAGGAGGGGCACCAGAGGGAGGTGATGGGCAGGTTAAGGAGAAGAGAAGGGGTAACAGGGGAACCAGAATGGGGAATGAAAAAGAGAGAGGGAAGAGGGAAGAGGGGAGAAATTACCAGAAGTTAGAGAAATCAATGTATATGCCATCAGGTTGGCGGCTACCCAGACGGTATATGAGATGTTGCTCATCCAAACTGACAGTAACAGCTTATCCAACCATTGTGGCAGTAGGAGAGGCCATAGACCAACATGTTAGAAGATGGAAAGTAGAATTAAAATGGATGTCCCCCAGGAAATAATGCCTTGACGAAGTGATTCCCCCAATTTACAGTATATTGGGTCTCTCTCTTGGAGAGAAGGATGCACCGGGATTACCAAACACAGTAGATAATGCCTACAGACTCGCAGGTGAAGTGGCAGCCATCTGAAGACCTGTATGAAGTCTGAATGGTGTTGAGGGAGGATGTGTGGGGGCAGGTGCAGCACTTGTCCCACTTGCAGGGATAAGTACCAGGAGAGAGATCAGTGGGGCGGGACGAGTGGACAACGGTGTCGGATCGAGACTTTGAATCAGAAGTACAAAGTTTAAAATAAACTTATTATCAAAGTATGTATATTATTATATACTGCCTTACGATTCATTTCCTTACACATATTTACATGGGAAAAATGCACTCAAAAATTGCCGATCTGCATGATGGCATGTTCTTGTTCTTGGAGCTTGCCAATCAGCCGCGTTTCAGTATATCCAGGTCCGGCCCAAAGTTGGGTGACTTTGGGGCCTGCACAACCCTGTGGGCACAAACACTTGATGGTCTCGTGTAGTGAAGTGAAGCAGGAGCTGAAACACTGAAGACAGCAGAAGACAGCATGAGTGGCTGTTGGAGGCCTCTGCACTGGGTAACTTGGTGATCCTCTAGTTGGAGAACTTGAAATAAAAAGCAACACTTCAGACTGACTGTAGCAGCAAAATAGCAACTATTGTCTCCCTTGTCGCTGTGGGAAGAGCAATTATGTCTCTTAGTTAGAAAGAGTGCTTGTGGGAAGTTGAAATGTTGGAGAAAAGTTAGTTTTTGATGTACTGTAGATCATGGTCACTCTGAGGGCTGGCCTACTGGGTGGTGGGAATGCTGATGCTTTATGCTAGAGTAAGTGTTGGGGGGGGAGGGTTGATACTGTTTGTGCTTAGGAGGGGGCTGGGGGCTTTGGGGTTCTGGCAATCTTTTTGCTGTCATTCATTCTTTGGGTTTTTTTCTGTTTCAAGGATGTCTGTGGAGAGTAAGAATTTCAGGTTGTATATTGTATACGTTCCCTGATATAAATGAAACTATTGAGAATTTTACAAAAACTATACATAACTGACAAGGACTGACTGCAAAAGACAAACTGCAAATAAAAATAAGACTGAGAATATGCATTATAAAGAGTGCTTGAAAGTGAATCTGTAGGTTGTTGAAACAATTCAGAGTGCTGGTGAATGAAACTGAGGGAGTTAAGTGATGTTGAATGAGGGGGTTTTGTTGTGACACAGCTAACCAGATTTTCAATCTACCTCCTATGTGCTAATTCTTCACCACCTTTGATTCAGCCAAGAACCTATATAAGGCACTTAATCACAAAATCGTAAGTATAACTTAAGTAGAGCAGGGGGTTAAGCACAGAGGCGTGTGGTGCACCTGTGCTCATGCAGACTGTGGAGAAGTGGTTGTGAATCTATACTGAGTGGGGTCTGCCATCAGAAATTGAGGATCCAGTTCACAGGGAGGTACCGAGGCCCAGATCTTGCAGCCCAGTGATGAATTGATGGGACGACAGTGTTTAATACAGAACTGTAGTTAACGAAGAGTGTCATGGCTTATGCATCTTCATTTTCCAGGTATTCCAGAGCTGAGTGAAGAGCCAATGAATGGCATGTGCTGTTGACCTGTTGAGGCAGTAGACTAATTGGCGTGGATATAGGTCACTCCTCAGGCAGCAGCTGATATGCTTCATGACCAACCACTCGAAGTTCTTCATGATAATGGATGTCATTGAGGCCGGTTAACATGCTTTTCATGGGCACTAGTATGATTGCTGTCTGCTTAAAGCAAGTGGATGCCTCAGACTGGTAAAGCAAGAGGCTGAAGAAGCCTGTAAACTATTCCAGCCAGTTGATTTGAACAGTCTTCGGTATTCAGCCAGGTATGATGTTAGGGCCAAACGCTTTCTGTGGTTTCACCCTCCTGAAGTATGTTCTCATGATGGCCTCAAGTCACTGAGATCATTGGACACTTCAGGGCTATAGGGGTTTGTGGAGGTCCCACCACGTTCTGTTGGTCAACGCATAAAAGGCATTGAGCTCATCTGAGAGGGGCAGTTGTCCAGCACCACTCCGTTATTCCTGTTTAGTCTGGGATTGTCATTTTGTATGTGAGATCACCTTTGAGAAGTCATACCTGAACTTCTTGTACTTTCCTCGATCACCAGTCGTAATCGCCACCAATCTAGCCCTCAGCAGACTGCGAATCTCTTGGTTCATCCAGGGCTTCTGGTTGAGGAAGACTGATGATTTTGTAGGGATAAACTCATCCACATGTGTCTTTATAAAATCTGTGATATATGCAGCACATTCACTCAGGTTCTCTGATGAGTCTCTGAACATGGCCCAGTCCAGCAACTCAAAGCCGTCCTATAACTGCTTCTCCGCGTCCCGTGACCACTTCCTTGATGTCCTTACCTCTAGTGCCTAGCTCTTTAGTCCCTTCCTACATGCAGGTTGGAAGAGGATAGTGAGATTGTCTTGATTTCCCCAAATGTGGTCACAGAATGGAATAGTAGCCATTCTTGATGGACGTGTAGCATTGGCTGCGTGTGTTTGGGTCCTCTGGTACGGCAAGTGATATTCTGGTAGTAGCTCAGCAAGTTGGGCTGACCGAACATCTACGAAGAGTGTAAAAGGTGCCAGGGTAAGCAGCTTCTTGTTGGTTAATAACAGCAACGAATACATCGAATGCTGGCTTGATATCTGCCTTTGGTGGGTATACAAACTTTGGTGGGTGTCAGAATCATGGCCGAGAATTTTCTAAGTAAATGGTCAGCACTTAACCACTAGATGTTCCAAATCAGGAAAACAAGAGTAGACATTACTGCCACGCCTTAGCACCACAATGAGAATATTATGAAGCTACGCCACCAGCTCTGCCCTTTCCTGATACCGCCGTTCGGTAAATTGACAACCCCTCAGGCCGGAGCCAAGTTGTGAACAAGGAAAGAGATTTTAAAGGGCACACCTTGATGACTAAGTAATTAAATTAGAAAATGTCCTAAAGGGCAGAATTAAAGAACAACAATCTCAAAATTTGGGTGCAAGAATGGAGAATAAAGAGCTCACGGGACTTAAAAACAACAGAGGAGGGAAATTCAAGCAACACACATAAAAGTTGTTGGTGAATGCAGCAGGCCAGGCAGCATCTCTAGGAAGAGGTGCAGTCGATGTTTCAGGCCGAGACCCTTCGTCGGGACTAACTGAAGGAAGAGTGAGTAAGGGATTTGAAAGTTGGAGGGGGAGGGGGAGATCCAAAATGATGAGAAAACAGGAGGGGGATCTAAACTTCTTCGGTGGAGATACTGAAGTGAACAAGCAGCAATGGGCCCATGGATGACTTGCGGAAAATGAACCCCGATACTTAATACAAAACTTGATTCTCAATAGTGGGAGCAACAGAACGTTTATTTTAAGGCATGTTAAAAAGATTATTTATTTAATCTGATTTTATATCAAAGTACATTATATGCAAAATTAGGAACAACATTGGTCTAATCCAGGATTTGGCAACCTTTTTGCCTCTGTGGGCCGGATCGTGTTTTAATGAGCGGACGGTGGGCCAGATAAATGCCTTAAAAAAGCTTGAAATATGGGAATTATCCATTTAAATACATCTAAATATGTTTTGCCTCAAATTAATGAATGATGCATGCTAGAAAATCATTTGTGCTTAAGGTTGCCTACCCGGGTCTAATCCACTCCATGAACAAATCCAAAGACCTATGGTATCTAATTTTGGAGATCAGTCCGGAAAGTTTAGAGAAACAGGAGGCTTATTTTCCCAGAAAATAAAATTTGAAGGCTGGAATCCCAGAGATATTATAGAATTATGTATTGATTTTTCTAACTGCTATGCATTGTTTTGGAACATCTGTTTCACATAGATTGCCAAACTCGGTAACTTAATTTTCTCCAGTTCTTCAACATACCGTAACACCGACTGTTCTTCAATCATCCTGATTTTAATTACACGCGTGCCCTTTATCAATTCTAATCAAAACATCATACTCCCCTACTCTCTCTTAATCCGCTCCAGTCCATTTTCCCTTGTCAGACTTCATACACATTGCATTTAAAAGGATCCTGTCCTTCATTCACACTTTCTCTTCTAGTCAAATGATAAATTCTGCGCATTAAAAATTAAAATGTCGCCCCTTCAGTTTTTGTAAGCATTTTTAATGTTGTATGAAAGTGGACTAGGGCGTGGCAGGGTGGAATCGTTAATCCGAAACTGTGATACGGAACAAGCGTAATGTGTTTCACTCACTTATCAGGGCTGCATTTGTGGTCTCTTTGCGAAAACGAAATTTTTTAAGCTTTTCCATCAGCTGTTCATCGACTCCACACAAACTCACTGGGCAGCTCTGAAAGGAAGGGAGATGGGAGAGCACAGTGACGAGCAGGGCATTACACATCGGGGAAAAAAAAGGCAAGTATTTGTCAGGAATCAATCATACTGTAATCGTCTGTATCTATTTAGGAGCTGGCTCGTGGTTCACCACGAAGAAAATTAAAAGCAGGGAACACAGCAGGAAAATGATGCTTGTGGGATTCTTAGGCCCTGAAAGCGCTGGTCTCCCGAGCCAGTGGATGAGGAGCTCCGGCTACCGAGCCCCAACCCCAACACCTGGAAAATGCCGCACACTAGCCCCAAAACAAAACCCACTTCTTACCATTTTCAAATCTCTTCCCCCACTTTTTCAATGCCGGAGGCTCTTGATTTCCCTTCTGATCCCTGCAGCCTCGTGATTCCAACAGGAACCAATCAGCAATCGGGCTCATCACTCCTTAATTTGAATGACATCATCGGGAAGAATCCCAGGACCTGGGATAGACAGGAACAGCGCAGCGCTTCTCTGTCAGAAGCGATGGGGAAGCAAAATCCTCATAGAGATTCGGGAAATCCAGAGC
This sequence comes from Mobula hypostoma, assembly GCF_963921235.1. Taxonomy (NCBI): domain Eukaryota; kingdom Metazoa; phylum Chordata; class Chondrichthyes; order Myliobatiformes; family Myliobatidae; genus Mobula; species Mobula hypostoma. The sequence goes on from NC_086097.1 coordinate 54,387,687, forward strand.
AACACACACAAAATGCTGGAGGAACTTGCCTTGGTCCACAACGCCAATTATTTATTCGGTTCCATAGATGCTGCCTGACCTGCCGAGTACCTCCAGCATTTTGTGTGTGTTAATCCTTCATAGTGGATGCGTTCTTTTTCACAGGGGCATGCAAAGAAAAAAAAGTGTGGGTAATGCGCAGGGGTTAAAATGATGAATGGTCTTGAGTTGTGCTTTAAAATTAACCAATTCTTAAAACGAGGTGAAATTTAATAAAACGAGAATCCCTGCGTCTGTGAAATGTTCGCCATCATGATGGAATCTTCAGAACGTTGATACTGATGTGAGAGAGCTGGCAGGGAGAGAATAAAAAGCATTAAGCATTTCGCTTGCCTGTAATATATATATTTATTGATTAGTATTCATGGTTCAAACCTAAGAATAGATAAGAAGTTCGTGGACATTTAGGTTACCACTTAAATTGGAAGAGGAGTGATTTTATCGAGTGGGTCCTACGGTCAGGACTAAGGCCGTTTTTAATTTTTATAAGTGACTTGGATTTAGAAACTGAGTACTAAAGTCAGATTTGCAGATGTACCAAATTAGGAAAGCATTAGAATCAAAATGTAAAGGATACAGACACGATGCACAGAAAATATAATTACAGGGGAAAAGATGCCACGTTGCCATAAAGCATTGACTTATAAATGAAACCAAAATAACTCGAAGACTTTCAGGATTAGCTGAGGGAAGAGGAGCTGAACCACAATGAATTACATTAGTAAATTCAGCTGTGGACTGGATTTCAAACTCTGATGATTTTTTTTGTGACAGCCCTATGTTATGCATATTAACAGTGCAAAAGAAATTTACTACTGTATAAGGAGTGTCATTTATTTATGGACTATTGTAACTTGAATTTAAGTAGAAGAGTCAAATAGAATAGATGGCCAAAATTTAAACTAAAATGGAAAATATCATAAATATTCAGAAATCAATCAGTAATTTGGACAAAGGTAGTTATTGGAAGGGTCTACCCTTTACTATTATGGAAATAGTAAAGGTGAAGAACAGAAGGTAAGATTAGAGATGAATTTTGTAGTGTTCTTAATATTGAAGAAGATCCCAAGGAAAGTCGCTCAAAAAGATGAGATACTACAAGAGTTGATCAAATACATATTTAAGCGTATAAGGAGTCTAAAGAAAGGCTTTGGGGGGTAATTCCAGGCAATGTACCTTGGCTATTCTCTCAGCTGAACAATCAATGAAGCAGGATTGCACAGAAAGCAGTTTTATACAACAACATACTGAGACATTTGTGAGGGTCCTCTGTTTAAATCCTCATCGAAATGCGATCACCTGTGAACATGGGTGTATTCTGCTGAATCTCTTTTAACAGAAGGATAGATCTGAAATATTGACTCAGTTTTTCAGTCTCTTTCTGCAGATGGTGTGAAACTTGTTGACTATTTTCAGCCCGTTCCGCTTTTAATTACATCAATTTGATACATCTACGTTTGTATTAATCAAGATGCAATGTCTAAATTCTTGATCGTTTATTCTGGGATCTAAGGATACTAACAGCTGAGCCTGAGATTTACCAGCCCAAACCGTCCACCAGGAAATAATTAAATTATAACTGGAAATACTGACTGCTTTGAAGTGCTGCTAATATTGAAACCGAGGGGAAAGAATGCGCCCGAATGTTTGTGGCGCTGCACTTGCCGTAGTTGTTGCTAACATCCGGCGGTTGCTGGGAGGCCAATGGCTGCAGTGTTTCTGGTGATGTTATACGAGTACTCGCCGCTTTTCTACATAACGCTCATCTTCGTCTGTTTTTTTGTAACGACAGCTGTGATATTTGGATGGTAAGTGTCGGAGTAAGAGACGTCGAATAAAAAAAAATACGTCGGTCCCAGAGCGCTCATTAATCATGGCAAATATGTGACATTATTCCTAAACCAGGTTTGTTTGGGATATTCCTGTGATAATCCGTAATTCAGAGGAGACAGAGTCCGGGCCTGGGGTGCAGAGGAAGCGCATGGTGCAAGTGAAAAACCCCTTCGCCTTGGAAATTATAAATTCCCTTACAGCGTCTGTTACAGGTAACATAACATTTCGAGATTATAAATGAAATGGTTCAAGTCGTAGTAACGCTACAATGAATGCAAGGTGCTCCTAATGTTAAAAAAATTAAAGTTAAAAAGGTAAGAAAACAGTCAACCATAAAGATGTGATAACAGAAAAGGTAATCCAAAACACTATCAAGCATTTAATAAAAAAGGGTCTGCATAGAAGAGCAGGGTTAGGGTTGTAGTCTAAACATTTAAGTATAAATCCGGATAAAGCTTGCAATTTTCTTCAACCAAGTGAACGTCGTTCATAATAGTTGGGTATTGAGGCAGTCAGTTGTAGTTTGTTCAAAACAAAATTGCGTTCGTGACTGCTTAATGTAGTTAGTTATTGAAAGGTTGCATTTGATTTTGTTATTACCTGATCTGTTTCTTAATTTTTCTTCCAAGATCAAATCTGTGGTGTGTGCTGTTTGTTTTCAGATCCCATGCCTTGGTCTACTTGGGGCATAATGTGTTTTAAATGAAATGTAATGCATATTACATAAGTGATCTGGTACATTAGGTTCAAAATAATGTTAAAGTTGAAATTATTGTCATATACACAAGTACGTGTATGCAATGTACAAGTACATGTAGTACAATGAAAAACTTATTTGCCACTGCATCACAGGGACATAGCTTCATTTAAGTTGTGTTCATAAGAAAAATATAAGTGTAAAATTTAAGTATAATTTATTTAAAAAATAACAATTGGAACATATAGATCAATTTTGGTGCCAAGAGTGCAAAGTCATCAATAATATACTTGTGCAATTACCAATCCTAAATCACACTGTAAACATGTAGATATTGCTTTTGCAAAAAGTCTTTTATTTGCCTTTTTTAAAAAGCTTTAAATTTTATTTTAAATAAGTGTGAAAGTTAAAACCAAACTTTAATCATCATTAATGATGTGTTACATCAATAAATTGATGTAACTTTTTTAAACAGACTTTTTAAAATCAGTTCCAAGGTAGGGCACAGACAGATCTGGTGATATTTATTGATGATTATAGCTGGATTATGTATTTTTATAATTGAATCCTATACTATGGTTGTGTTTTCAAGAAATTATTTACCATGATTGTTTTGGTATTTTCTGACTTCTGGTATGTTGGTTTTATGCTTGGAAAACTGTTTAATAGTTCCTGCCAATTCTGTAGCTCAGCTGGGAAACTTAATGTCAGACTTAAACTAAGTAGACTGGAGTGACAAAAAGGCAAGATTTTGCTTTCCTGCTTTTGATAAGTGTTGACTTCACGGAGTGAGTTTACCTACAAAACTGTCCTCTTGGCTAATTGTGGTGTGAGGTTGAAATGATGGACCCATTCATCCTGCAAGCTTAAATTCTGGAGAAGTATATAGTTTCGTTGTCACACGCCAGTTTCTCTGCAAGCCCTAATTTTTCTCAAACCATCATCATTCAAGTGGAAAAAGAGCGAAGGGTCTTAATTAACAACTGCGGGATATCACTTCTAGTTGAGTGTATGAACCAGCTCCCGTACTATGCCTTAGTGCAGTTGATGTTTTAGTGGTCATCATCCTTCTCTATTTGTGCATTTCTGTACTTGCATACATAGTATTCTCTCTTTTGTGTAAGCTTTGCCAGTGGCACTTCAGCATTCCTCAAGTGGTCCTAAAACATCTTCTGGAGTAATTATCCTCGAAACATATGGCGATTCTTGATCTAGCTAGTAGAACACACTTCTAGTGAGATGTTAGCTTTGATCAGTAACGTGTCGCCGACTATTTATTTAATCATTTTGAGTCGTCATAAATTTTGCTGGAAACCTCCTGTAGCTTATGTAGGTCCTCTCTCTAATCATTATTCAGCTTGTTGGTGTCCTAATTGCAGAGCAGTTATCTTCATACCTCTATCTTTCACCTTGTGCTTCACCTCTGATGACCAATAAAGGTGCGTCTGCTACTATCTTTCCTGGTTTGTATAGAGTGAAATCATTACACTGCGGATATGAGCAAGTTGCAGTCGTACTGTGCTCAGTATTTTGCTCAAGGTGACCTTGACCTCTTTCTGCTGGTGCTTTTGCTACTGTTGAAGTGGCTGTGATTTTATTTTCTGCATCTATAGGATTGTTAATGGCTCTAAGTTGGCAAATTTTGTTCTGCTGTGGTGATTTGCTTTGGGTATTGGCTTGCTGTCTAGTACTAGATGCATCTCTTTATCAAATTTGTTTCTTTTTCCTCCTTGTTTCAAGTTTAATTATCATTCAACCATACATGAATATAGCCAAACATAACAGTGTTATTCCAGAGCCAAGGTGCAAAACACATTACACACAGCTCATGTGGCTTGTTTTCAGGAAAAAAAGCATACAGTTACAAAGAGAAAATAATAATACAGCCCAAGTCTCTGTGTGGCATGACAAGATTGATAGCAAGTTGTCCTAGTCCAGCCTGTTCCACCGAGTGAATACCGGAGGGCAGCACCACCTTGGCATCTCTGTCCTTAGGCGACTGCCACAGGCGACCCTATGGCCCTGGCCTACACCACAACCATCACAACTGAGGCAACACAGCTCCCCCACCGTTGGTCTCTCCAATGAACCACTGAACCAGACCCGCAATGTCCAACAGGATGTTGCGATCACAATAAAAACGCTCAAGACAATCACTTGCACCATGCTGTTTCTTGGCACAACAACGGTATGCAACAAGTCCAAGCAACAACACAACAACAATACCCAATAAGTCCAGCTCCATCACTATCAAGCAACTTGCTGACGGGATAGCCCTGCGGTACCTGACGTTTTTAGTATTCAGTAGTGACATGCGATCGTAAAAAAAGACTTGCAAGATGAACAAAAGCACCTTTGATTGGTGCCAGAGTGGCCGCTGTGTCCAAGCATGCCGCCATCTTACCGTATCGGTTTCAGTGAGATTACGGCCACTGGTGTAACAATCTGCTTGAGGAACTCAGTGGGTTGAGCAGCATCTGTTGGTGGGAGTTCAGAGGGAAAAGGAAAGACCAATATTTGGGGTCAAAACCCTGCATTGTAGAAGAACTCTCATCAAGTTTCACGTACCAACATGTTGAAGCAGACTTGATGGACCTGATGGCCTAATTCTGCTCCTATGTCTAATGGTCTAACATCTAATTCTGGAATCAAAAATAAGCATATTTCTGATAATCCTGGCATGTTTTATTTTGTCCCTGTCACCTGGGAGGTTTGCTTTTAATAAAGGCGTAATCTTATTTGTTATTGAAGCTTTCCTGTCCCAACAATGGAGATCATTGAATTGCTATGGTTAATAAACAAAAGACAATCTGCAGATGCTGGAAATCCGAGCAACACACACAAGATGCTGGAGGAATTCAGCAGGCTGGGCAGCGTCTAGGAAAAGAGTACAGTCGATGTTTTGGGCCGAAAGGCGGGATCTCGCAGTGGCCACCCATTTTAATTCCACTTCCCATTCCCATTCCGATATGTCCATCCATGGTCGCCTTCACTGTTGTGACGAGGTCACACTTTCGTTGGAGGAACGACAGTTTGTATTCCGTTTGGGTAGTCTCTGACCTGATGGCATGAACATCAATTTCTGAAACTTCTGGTGATGCCACCCTGCCCCCCCCCCCCATTCCCTATCCCCTTTTTGCTTTCTTCCATGGCCTTCTGTGTCTTTCACCAATCAACTTCCCAGCTCTTTACTTCATTCTTTCCCCCTCCAGGTTTCTCCAATCACCTTGGGTTTCTCTCTCCCCTCCTCCACCTTTTAAAATCTACTCCTCAGCTTTTTTCTTCAGTCCTGCCGCACAGTTTCGGCCCAAAACTTTGACTGTACTCCTTTCATAAATGCTGCCTGGCCTGCTGAGTTCCTCCAACATTTTGTGTGTGTTGCTATGGTTAATATGTGGGTAGTACCCATTTCTGCTGTACCTCTTGGACTACTTTGCAAACTTTTTCTGCAACTGACTATGTATTTTAAAAGGAAGTGGATTGTTGGTTTTACTTAGGTGATTTAAGATATTCAAAATTACAATGCAAGATATGTGAAATGCATCGTTGTAGAATATGTCCAGCAGGTCATACTGTGCTAGTAGAGAGATTTTTGAAAAAACAGCCCGTATTGATGATGGATGACCTTCAGCTGATCTGCCCTGTTGCATTTTTTTAATGTTATGTGAAGTTGTTGAATTTGGTTATTGAAATCCGCCATCTGGGTGCATTTTAAGCCTTCCAGACACTTGAATTTCCTATTCTATGCCTGATTTATCTATGCATTTTGCCCTCTTCACGTGGTTTCATTGTTCAAACTCTGAGCATAATTGTAACAATTGCACTTTGTAACTTGAAATTTTTAGCTTTTAAATTGATCTTGTACGGTTGTCAAGCTTGGAAATTGGCTGCTAGTTAGTTTTTATTGTTGCCCAGATATCATCATTCTTGGTAGGGGAATCCCTGAATGTTTCAAATCCATCAGCAGGTGAACAGATCTAACAGGGCAATACAGTTATTTAATTCTGCAAATTTAATCCTGGTCTGACAGATAGATCAGTGAAGGACCATATTGGTGTCCCAGTCATATCAGTATCTGGGAGTACAATTTTCAGGAAGGAAGACTGTATTGCAGTTAGACAGTACTCCTACCTTGTAGCAGGGTTCTAAAATTTCTTCCACAGTGATAGTCAAATGAGTGATCAATTCCTTTGAAACTCAGACCCAATTATTACACTGGTAAAAACACAAATTATAGTTTCATTCACAAGGCTGAGCAGTTGTGAGCATCACCAACAAATTAGACCTGTATGTACCAGCATTATTTGTGGCAATACAATTATTTTGTCCTTAGTGTCCTACACAGCAGACACTGTATTGTCCAACAAGCACGTTCCTTCATATATAATGGTAGGAGAACCTATATCACAATATAAATTTGTTCAGAAGGGAGGGGAGATTTTTCTCTTGCTGACATGGGAAAAAAAAAGGCATATATTCTCTGCAGCCCATTCTCACCACCTGCTTTTATGTAATAGAAGCTATTGTACAAGTTTTTCAACTTCTCATTACAAACTTAGTTTGTAGCAAAATTGTTTGATCCTTTGCACACGAGGTGGCTTCTCTGTAGGGTGCTTAAACCACATGCAGAGAAGCTTACTGAAGTCTAATATTGGTTTAATTTTTTTCTCTTGCATGCACTTTTGCTTCTAGCACATCCTGACATGTTATTTGTACGATTTCACACTTTGCATAAACTTGTCCCAATTATCAGCTTATTCTTACAGCAACCATGGCCTGAAACAATTAGAGACATTCCCTCTGTCCTCTATACCCCTCCCCTATCTTTGCAACTTAATTTTTTTAATCTTTTATTTCTCCCTCCGCCTGACAAAGGGCTTCAACCTGGAAGATTATCCCTACTTCTCTGTCCATGTACCATTGCAAGAAAAAGTTTGTGAACCCTTTGCAGTTACCTACTTTTCTGCATTAATTACTCAAAATGTGGTCTGATCTTCATCTAAGTCACAATAATAGACAAACACAATCTGCCTAAACTAATAACACATAAACAATTGTACTTCTCGTCCATACTGAACCTACAGTTCAGAGGAATAAGGTGTGCTCTCATTGCAGCTAAATTATTTGGGGGATTTGATAAGGTAGATATTGTGTTGTTTTCTCTGCTAGTTGAGTGTTATAAGATTACACATAGTTTGTCTTTAGTTTTCAGTCACACTCTTTCTGCACTTATTGTTTTTTCTTGAAAAGAAACTTGTCAATGAGCTTACTTATCTTTAACCTAACTGTATACTTCTGGATTTAGATTTGTGTTTACTGGTAATTGTATTCTCTGAATCTTATTTTTTAACTTTTGTGTCTATGTTTGTTTGCTGTATGTATGTTTAACAAAACTATTTCATTTATTGATTTTCATCTTCCCTGGTATTTTTAGTTTAGGTATTTGCTAATATAAAATGTAAGTTTATTAAATCATATCTTTTCATTTTAAACTCATTCATATTTGAGCAGAAATGTACTTTAATGTAAGATCTTTTGAGATTGTTTTATTTGAACTTTTGGCTCAAAAGAGTTTGCTTGCTTTTTCACTGAATCTGGATTAAACCACTTTTGTTTTATCCCTTCTTCGGAGTTGTTTTTTTTGTGATCTCTGGATATTGGAATGGTTTCCCTACATCTATTTTGTACTTGTCTATTTGCTTAATTTTACTTGAAAACAACTTTTTTTTACATTGATGTTTTTGATTATTTTAAAACTTAGTGCATTTGATACCTGTCACAGGTGTTTCTTGTATTTCATGTTAATTTTGATCATTTCTTCCTCCCATTTCTGTCCTCTAACTTCAGTACTTGCCTTATTTAATCTTCTTGCTTCATTAAAACTATAGAAGCGTCATACTTGTGATTGTATTGTAACTTTGATATGTTGCATTTTCCTGTGATTTAACTTCTTTTAAAGAATCAGTATTTATGCAATGACTTTGTTTCCAGCTTTGAACTTTGGTTTTATTTTAAATACAGAAATATCTGCTTTGCCTTGCAGGTGGAATAACCTTCAAATCAAACTGCATAGAGAAATGTACTTTGACCATCTATTGGGGATGCAGTGTTCATAAACTCCATGAAGGATTACAAAAACACATTTACTGCTTTAGAATAAGGCTGCCACAGAAACTAGAGGAAGCAATAGACAAAGAATATCTCTATCGAGAGGAATTTCTGTATCTTTTTTCATTTCTGATGACCAGGTCAAATGTTTCATTGTATAGCTATTCGAAGTTTTGAATTATAGCAACTTATTTCAGATGACATAGAATAACCTGTTGAGTTAACAGTCTAATGATAGCAGAATAGATCAATTTGAAAAAGGTACATTGAATTAAGGTATTTTCTAACTTTGTTTGTTATTGGTTTGATTTGAGTAAAAATCAAAGCTGTTAAAAGGAATAATTTCTGGCACATTTATATATAGGGTTCATAGTCTCCTTCAGACTTTAACAGTAGCTTTCTGCTCTGGTACACTGAAAACTTGATATAATCCCAGATATTCATCATCAATGAAATCTAATAATTCCATGAACCATTAATGATAGTGACCAAAGGGCATTTTTTAAGAAGAAAAATAAGGATTTCATATATTGCATTAGAGATAATTTTCATGGGGGGGGCACGCGGGTGTGGAGAATGTATCTATCAGTCGTGCTTTGTTGCGTTTCTGTAGAAGAGTTAGTAAAATTAACAAATTACTATTAGTTTATGATAACTGAGCTGAGAATATTTTGTAACTTCCTTCAGGAAGTTCTAGGAACCAACAACTAATAACTTAGACTTTTAATTAGGGAGGTAGCATTTTCTTTGTAGATGCAAAACTATTATTTTAGGCTATTATTTTCTTTAACACATAGGCTTAGTATTGAGAAAGAAAGTGATGACGAAATATTCCCTCGGCTTCCTGAATATTTAGCAATTAAAGACTTCGGGGATCTTCCGCGAGCGCGATATCCAATAGTGGCATTGCTAACATTAACAGAAGAAGAAAATTGGGATATTTATGAAATTGTAAGTAGATCTCTTTAAAAGATTGTACATATAAAGCAGAAAAGTAACATTTTGAATTATGCTAGCTGAAAGGTAATTTTATTTTCCATTCATTTCCACTAACATGCCTAATCTGCTGATTAACAAAATATACAACGATTGGCAACAGCTGTGGAGGAAGGAATAGAGAGAATAATAACATTTTAGAACAATTTGAAACGTTAATTCTGTTTCTTTCTGTCTTTAAAGATCTCTTTCACCTACTTACTATTAATGCTTTCTGTTACTCCAAGAGATGGATGTGAAAAGCATGATCCCAGATATATTTCCAAACTATTCAGTTAAAGGAAAGAAAAGATCACAGTCTGAGGCAGCAGATTTCAAATTTGCATGTTTTTCAGTGAACAGTAGGTAACTTGTTTCGTGAGACGGAGACATGGATCCAGAAAAAAGCGAGAAGTGTCAGAAATGGACCAAGTGAACTTGAGAGTAGACTGGAATTGGCTATGTGGAACCGTCCTCGCTCCAAGCTTTTTCTGTTACTGCTCCTCAACTCTTTTACATCTGTGACACTTTTAGTGTTGCTACCTGCACCGATGCAGAGCTTGGAAATTGCTACTAATTTCCATCCTACTTTCAAATTCACTTTGACCATTTCTGAATCTCCCCTCTCTTAGTTAGGAACCATGTGATTGCCCATGACACCTTTCATTTGTCAGAAGTGAGGGGAAACAAAAGAAAACTTGTTCAGGGTGAGAATGAATTCAGCCTGGTGAATGAGATTGTTGGTGGAGGGGAACTAGTTAGATATTTGTTGCAGAAGGAAGAGGAGGGCTTTAAGACCTTCATGGGGAACGGAGGTATATAAAACTAGACATTGCAGTGGAGATGAGTAGTGGGGGCTTGGGAATCAGATGTTGTCAATATGGTGGTTCCACTAATTCACAATTCTAAAATATTTTGCTCTTCGGCTAAATTTTAAAGCATGGTCCCAAATATATTTTCAAGTGATTCAGCTAAAAGAAGCAAAATGTCACAGTCTGAGGTGGCAGTTTGCAGACTTGCATGATATTCAAAACGAGGTAGTAGGTAGCTTTTTATCCTCTATTCTCATCAGTCATAGACCAATCAGTTCTGCTCTCCTAAAATCAAGCTAAAAGAAGGAACATTAAGAATTTTTTTTTTTACTTTATTTACTTTTCAAAGTAAAGTTTAAAAAATGTTTCAAGTATTATGTACCAATATTACATTTTCCAGACTTGGGATCGATAAAATTTGGCGAGGGGAAAAATGTTATATTAATGCAAGACCATATTTAACAAGTAATTTTTTTTGCTATTTCTAAGCAGAATTATTGATTGTTTATGATTCATGTATCACTAGATTTCAATGGTAACCGTAATCCATGTTCCCGATGAGAAGTACAAACTTGCCTGTCGTATTTTGTACCAGTATCTACTGACTGCTCAGGGTCATGTATATGACCTTAAGGTAAGATTTACTTTCCATTGTTTTGACTATTGGAGAATGATGCCTGCTAATTCATCTGTTGTAATTAATGCAACTGTAAAGGCCTAATAAAAAAGAGTAAACATTTGGATTGCATTCTCTACACACCCTGATAGAAAGAGATAATTTTATGTACAGTAAGTCACAATCAGAAGTAGAATTCCTTTCTTCCAAGATGTTCCCACTGAAACATAAGTGGATAAATTTGGTGTTGAGCTACTTGAATGATAGTGCAAAACAGTGAAGGAACCTTTTGGTTTGTAAATAATCAAGCAGACATAGTTAGTAAAATGGTTTAAAAGAGCTGGGGTTCTAAAAAAACTATTTATTTTATTCTGTTGCCCCAGACAAAATAAAGTAAACGTGCACTGATTAGAAGGTATGCTGGAAATCTCACTCCTTGCATTTAGAGCTACATGTAAAGAATCCCAATGGATAGTTCTAAAGATATTTTGGAAAAATATAAAATGATCATTGTTTTAAATGTTACAGAAAGGATCTTTGTACGTTTCTGCAAGTTGCAGTGATTTTAAGTGGTGCTTATCATTGTTGTAAAAGTTTGAAACTTGTTTTTGATCAAATAAAAATATGCACGCTGCAAATTACTGGAGTGGTTTTTGCCAGGTTGGGCACCAAAAGGTGAGTGATTTGTCTAGTATCTGACAAATTTCAACAGCTAAATAAAGTGTTTTTTTATTGCTGATGGGAAAACATTTAGCCACTAGAGAATTTAACAAATGAGAATGAACTAATGTCTGTATTGTAAAGAAGTTGTAATGTAGTCCTATTTTTGCAAAATTCCACTTTCATTTATGCACTTTTAAGTTTCCCATCATATTTTCCCTTTCCCTTCCCCAAATGACATGTAGTTAATTTTCCAGTTTTGTCCTTTTTTTCCATCAGAAAAATACTTGGATTTTAGTGAAGGGCACGCAGATTGTTGTCTTTACTTTAGAATATCAGACGTGAATCAGATAGACACCACTTTATATGCCTTTCACTTTTTGTAGTGTAATGCAACTGCTAACTTCATACTCGTCTTCCATCTGGACTTTTTTTTCCAAAACTGCAGGAAGAACTCGGCAAGTCAGACAGCATCTATGGAGAGGAATAAGTCATTTTTATATGCTGTCCTACCAATTTTGGGGTCCACTCTTTTTCATTTCTGCTGCTGTTTTTACTTACTTATTTTAATACTGATCTGTAGGTTTCTTCAAGAAGCCTAACATTTATTATAAGTAATGAATCATCAGCAAAATTAAGAAATGGAGCATTAAGCACAATAAATATCAATGCACTAGCTTGCTAACTTGACTTTTTCCAGACTTAGAGGTCTGAACAAGCTGGACGTCTTAATTTGTGAAGCATTTGCGCACCAGTGTTGGCCTGAACAGTGATTTAGACATTATACTGTATATCCTTTGGCCTTTCCCCCAGAAAACCAAAGTAGCCACAGCGATTTTGGTATTTGTTAAAAGTTTTTGAACTGTTTTAATCTGCCTCTTAATAGTCGGACAGGAAAAGGTAGATTTGGAAAAGAATGTAGTTAAGTTTAAATGTTAAAATCAAATAACTTGAGCAGTTGGCTTTATCAAGGTGATTAATCGGACTCTAATCAACTGGATCACCACATTATGCATGTGTGGTGCAGCCTAACCATCCCCAGTCCCCATCCCACTGCAACACACTGATACTTTACTGCAGGGCCCAATGGGAAGTTCAGCATCAGTGCAGGTAATTAATAAAGAACTACAGATGCTACAAATATGGAAAAAAAGACAGAAGATGCTGCAAACACGCAGCAGGTAAGGCAACATCTGTAGAAAGAGAAATCGTTAACATTTCCAGTGTGGGAGACTTCGTGGCAACTGGAAAAGAGAGAAAATAAAGTTGGGTTTCAGTAGTCGAGAAGGTGTAGAAGGAATGAATATAACTTAGGGAACATCTCTGGGTGAGTCCAAATAGTTTGAAATAGAGTGACATTTAGAATTGGAGTATACTACTTTGTTAGGAGCAAAACTGGGACATTATCAGCAGGGTGGATTATATTAATAGGATAACAAAAGCTGAGCAAAATGATGATTAGCCGAAATGACCAGTTCAGATACAGTGAGAATTTGTTACCCAAAATGGGTGAGATTAGAATGGAGCATGATGGCTGCAATGTGCCCAGACAGAAGATAAGGTATTGTTCCTTGAGCTTACCATGGTCCTAGGAGGCAGCATAGTAGTGTAGCAGCTAGCACAACACTTTACAGCACTAACAATCAGTTCAATTCCTTCCGCTGCCTGTAAGGAGTTAGTATGTTCTCCCTGTGATTGCATTGGTTTCCTCTTGGTGCTCTGGTTTCTCGTCACATTCAAAAGGCATACAGGTTCGGGGCAGTAAGTTGTGAGACCACTGGTGCCAGAAACATGCCAATACTTGTGGGCTGCCCCTAGCACATCCTCAGACTGTGGTCGTTGACACAAATGACACGTTTCACTGTATGTTTCGATGTACATGTGAGAGATACAGCTAATCTTAAAATATTAACATTGCAGGAAGCCACAGACTCAAGTTGGAATGAAGTTGGGAATTAGTGTCAGGCAATTGGAAGCTCAGTTACTCCTGCAAACTGAATAGAGATGCTTCACTAAGCAATCACACAATCTGCATTTGGTTCCTCCGAAGTAGGGGAGACCAGATTAGGAGTACTGAAAGCAGTAAGCTAGACTGGAAGAAGTCCAAGTGAATTACTCAAGGGCTTTTTGGGTCTTTGAGTGATGGGAGGGGAACAGATAAAAGGCTAACTTGCTCTGGTTCTGTTTCGATTAAAATTAATTGCTGGTTTGATTAAATTATTGAAAAAAATATCATCTGAAGTTTTAATTTTGTGGTATTTATTACCCAGAGACTTTTTGTATCTGCTGGTGATAGCAGCATGCCTGAGGAGATGCCTTCAGAAGCTGATGGTGTGGACAAAAAACTTCTCGAAAAATTTGGCACTGCAGGAGAGGAATTTGACTTGTGGAAAGAAAACAGCAAAGATTGTGTTGTGTGCCAGAATGCTCCTGTGAACTGGGTTTTGCTCCCATGCAGACATGCTTGTTTGTGTGACTGTTGTGTGACCTACTTCAATCAATGCCCGATGTGTAGAGAATTTGTTTGTGAATCTTTTGCACTTAAAAGTTCTGGAGTACGAACTGAGGAGAATATTGATGTTGTTGAAAATGAAGCTGATGATCCAATACTGGGAAATCCATTTGAGTGAATCATTCATAATGGTATAAATGCAAGGTTTAATTTTTCAAGGAAAAAAAAACAGATTTTGCTTTTATTGTACTGAAAGTTTATGTGCAATCTACAGAAGAAGCGATGAATGATTTAAGGCACACTGTAATGAAGTAACACAAGGTACTAAAATATTGTCTACACTCTGATGAATTTACAACATGTCAGCTTGTTTTCTTGCTTGGAGTTGGAGAAGAAAACTAAATCGTCTGGTATCCCAACAGTTAAAACTAATGTTGTTCCAAAACATGCACATACTGATTAATTCAAATAAGCCTAGAACTCTTAAATGCTGTTTTGCTCCAACTATATCAAGCTTTAACTGTGTCTAGGGTGCTTGCAAATTTCAGGTTTAATAAGTTAACTGTATACTCTGGACAGTTTGGGGGAATCAAAAAAGGGTTAATTTATGTCAAGACTGATGTCCAAGGTGAAGATAAAGCATTACAAGAGTACTCCAGTTTCTGTATTTCCTGATTATTTTATTCAGAGGAAGGAATTTAGAAGGAAGCACTCAACCTAAACCTAATTATGTTGTACAGTGTACATATGACCTTTCTACAAAGAAAATTCCTGTATTTTATGAACAATTATTACCAGTTAGGTTAATATTGTTTCTAAGGATGAAGGTTATTTGAAAATTGTTTTACAGTGAACAGTATGCGAAATAAAATATTGTATATTTATTTCAAAATCATGGATTTCTTGAACTAACATTTTTTTTTAAAAAAGATTCAAAGTAAATGGAAAAACAAAGTTCAAAATTGAAACACAGCATCACCAATAAAACACTGGCTGGTGGTGTCGTGGCATCCACACCAGACTTTGAGGCGAGCGGTCCCGGGTTTGAGTCTGGCCGACTCCTCGCATGATTTCCATCCGTGCGGGGTTGAGCATTGAGCCAGCAACTTGGCCTCGTAAAAAAAAATAAGGACAAAAACTAAAGAAATGACAAGGTTGCCTCCCGATGTGCCAAGAGGTGAGGAAAGGAACACCAATCAAACAAACATCAACTATAAAATCTCAAAGACCATTAAATTTTCTTCTACTTGTTGGAGGCACATACTCACCTGATTTTAATTGAAAGTGGGGATCTGTTGCCTGATATGGCCACGGATATGAAATACGGTACTCTTTGTTGTTAGTGTAATGCTATTACTGCACCAGCAACCATTCCATCACTGTCTATGAGGAGTTTGAGTGTTCTTCCCATGACTCTGTGAGTTTCCTCCGGATGCTCCAGTTTCTTCTGCCATCCCAAAGAGGTATGGGTTAGTAGCTTAATTGATCACATGCATACAATTGGGCAGGTTAGACTCTTTGGACCAAATGGTCCTGTTACTCTGCTGTGTCACTAAATAAATACACTTTTAAAGTTTTGGAGAAAGTATTTTTATTTTCTTCAGAAGCTGTTCAGCAGTATCTCAACTCCTTCAACAAAGCTATAAAATTCTGGGCAAGCCTCGATACTGGTGTGAAATGAATCCTCGTATAGTTACCAAAGGTTCATTTATTATCAATGTACACAACTCTGAAATTCTTCAGATAGCCATGAAACCAAGAAAGAAAAGCAAAGCAGCACAATCATCAACCCCACCCCTCCATCACCCCTGGCAACACAAAGAACAAAAACGGAACGGGTATATCGACCCCCAATTCTCCTCCCACACAAAAAAAAATGAGAAAGATTAGGCAAAAAACACAGGAACATAATAAATAACTACAAGACTGGGGGGAGGGGGAAAGTCTATAGTCCAAGTTCATATCCAAAACGCAGGAAACCTGAGTAACCTTCTCCAGGCACAGTGGCAGGCTCTCCCCTCGCTGGTAGCAGAGAGAGAAAAAGATTGACAGCCAATCACCATAACACCATTTTCTAATTAAATTTTATTAAGAAAGAACTGATTTTCCATTATATGATAAATGTATGAGCTGAATGTTTGCTTTAATCTTTAAGATTTGACTTTACCAGTCTGATATAAACTTGATTGTATTTACAGTATATAAATCCTATAGGTTTTCATGCAGGTTGATTAGAGAAAATGAACCTTTTGCACATTAGTTGCTTGACCATCTTTGAAAATGAATCTCAGGGTAGCAGATGGTGACATATACTGTATATACTTTGATAATAAAATTACTTTGAACAAACAATTCTGACTTCACCAACTTAATTTCTATAATTACAAGATTCTGCAGATGCTGGAAATCCAGAGTAACATACACATTCCAACGTTGTGTTGGAGGAACTCAGCATATCAGGCAGAATCTACAGAGAGGAATAAAAGGTTGATGTTTCAGGCTAAGACCTTTCACCAGAACCTGATGAAGGGTATCATTCTGAAACGTTCGATCTTTATTCCTCTCCATAGATTCTGGCTAACCTGCTGAGTTCTTCCAGCATTTTGTGCGTTTCTCTGGATTTTTATAAATCTGTTTGCTGTGCTGGATATATTGTACCACTATTTGAAGAGTATTCTTTTTCTTTATTTAAGGACAATATTTGAACTTAATGAAATCTCTGTTTGGTAATTCTGAATTTGGTTGATCAATCAAACTGGATAATCTGTGTTGGTTGCACTGTTTCCGTGTGATTTTTGCCACTGATTCCAAAGCATAAATTTCTGTGAAATTTTATAAACATGCATGAATCTTCCTTATCAAAACCCTTCTTTTAGATTTGTGTACATAATCTAGGTTGCTCCAGTGCAGCACTGAGTCTATGGCATAATCAGATCAATCTGAAGCTCTTTCTGCGCTCTGCTAGGTATACAAAAACATTTTGTCACTAGTGTTATGGTACTCTGAGAAATACTTCTCCTCAACAAATTCTAGTTGTGGAACTTGCTGTGAACAAATTCCTTGGCAGGGTTTTTGTGAAAGATACTATTACATTTCAAATTTGTTACATTCTTTCCTATATTAGACATTTCATGTTTGATCTGTTCAAGGCAATTTGTGTCTTACTAATGTTTAAGTTTTCCAACGAGGTGGTAAAAGTAATTGATGAAGGCAGAGCTGTGCATGGATTTCAGCAAGGTGTTTGATAAGGTCCCTCATGGGAGTCTAACCCAGAAGATTAAATGATGGAACCCACAGTGATTCGGAATTGGCATGCCCAAAGGAGATAGTCTCATCATCACTACCTTTACTCTGGCTAGAGTCTGTGGCTACTGGTGTTCCACAGGGATCTGGACTAGAATCATATGGAAATGTCCTGGATGGGTTGGTTAATAAGTTTGTAACAATACAAGGATTGGTGGTGTGGATAGTAGTAGAAGATTACTGTAGGATTCAGATCATTTGCAGATATGGATGGGAAAATGGCAGATGGTGTTCAATCCAGTCAAATGTTAGGTTTTGCACTTTGTAGATCAAATAAAAAAGAACCATTTAGCAAGACCCTTAACAGTACTGATGTACAGAAGGATCTTGAGGCCCAAATCTATAGCTCCTGGAAAATGGTTGCATAGGTTGATTGGGTGGTAAAGAAGATGTGTGATATGCTTGTCTTTATTAGTCAGAGGATTGAGTTCAAGAATCAAAAAAATTTGTTGCAGCTTTTTAAAACTCTAGTTCAGCCACATTTGGAATATTTAATTCAATTCTCATTGCTCTACTTTCAGAAGGATATTGAGGCTTTGGAGAGAGTGCTGGAGAAGTTTACCAGGACATTACTTGGATTAGAAGCACGTGCTGTAAGAGTGGCTAGACAAACTTGGGTTGTTTTATCTGCAGAGGCTGAGGGAAGATTTGATTGAGAGGTATAAATAGAATAGACAGCTGGTATCTTTTTCTCGGTATTGTTATTGTCTGATACCAGTGTGCAAGCATTTCAATGGAGAAGTGGCAAGCTTAGAGATGTGTGGGGCAAGTTTTGGTGTGCACGAGAGTGGTGGGTGCCTGGAATGTCCTGCCAGGGGTGATGATGGAGTCAGATACAGAGAGGTGTTCGAGAGGCTCTTGGGCACATGATAGATTATATAGACATTGTAGGCAGCAGGGATTAGTCTAGTTAGACATTTAATTAATAGTTGAATCAGTTTGGCACAACTACTGCTCTGTGTTCTAATATATGGGAATTGTTGCCGATATAATTCTGCCTTTTACTCTGATACATAAACAAAGACACAGTTAGCTGCATACTTGAGTGTGAAGAAAGTACTCCATGATTCATACAATCAATAACAAATTTTGTTCTTCCAGATTTCTCTACATTTGTACCAAGATATGTCAAAGAAATGCATTCTATTTCTGTGTTGATCTACAATAAATTTCACGATATATGCCAGTGATATTAAACCTGATTCTGATTCAATTACAAATAATTATTGCTATTTTTGGCCTCTCTTAAGTCTACACAATTACATCTGTGGTAACAATGCAGGACCAGAACTCCTAATGTGGTTTGTTTTCTTTTTCTGATTTTTCTTTCTATCCAACCCCCGCACCCCACACACCACCTAATGATGGCAAAGTGATAAATGAAAGATTTCCACTATCTCTGATGGTGACTGATATTTATGCTCAATGAGCGATATCGTCTGTCTGCTTACCTTTATTTGAATGTTCATTTTGTGCTATTCAGAATGCTGTACTTGAGAGTTTCCATTCAGCATTGATGAACTGTTTTAAGAGGTTAGTTCCCTGCTGAAGTTGACGATTGTATTTCGCCGTGGAATAATCCAGCTTGTAAGCTTGAGACTTCATGCAGTTTCATAGAATACAAGCATATTTGTTTTTTTTGGTTCAGGTTTAGATATAAATCAAACTGTAATTGCATTCCTAATGTATTTACAGTTCTGATACAGCATTGCAACCTGAAGCGTTGATCATCCCATTGCTTCCACAGATGCTGCTTGACCTTTTGAGTTCCTCTAGCAGTTTGTTTCACTCCAGATTTCAGCATCTGCACTACTTTGTCATGAAGGTAAGATTTTTCTTTTAACCACTGATCAGAAACTCCTCATAGTTGTCTTCAATAAACTAGAACAGTGGACAATGGACTATTCATGGTTGGTGCAAGGTTTCCTTCCATCTCAATTAGACCATCAGACCAATAGATATTGGATCAGTATTAGGCCATTTGGCCGCCCTCGAGTCTGCTCTGCCATTTCATCATGGCTGATCCAATTTTCTACTCAGCCCCAATCTACTGCCTTCTCCCTGTATTCCTTCATATCCTGACCAATAAGTATCAACCTGTGCCTTAAATATAAAGATTTGCCAAAGAATTTCACTGATTCACCACTCCCTGGCTAAAGAAATTACTCCTCATTTCCATTCTAAAAGGATGTCCCTCTATTCTGAGTTTGTGTCCTCTGGCCTTAGACTCTCCTACCATAGGAAACAGCCTCTCCACATCCACTCTATCAAGGCCTTTCACCATTTTATATGTTTCAATGAGGACATCCCTCATTCTTCCAAATTCGAGTGAATACAGGCCCACTGCCATCAAACACTCTTCTTATGACAAGACATTCAATCCAGGAATCATTTCCATGAACCCTCTCCCGTTTCAGCACTTCCTTTCAAAGATAAGGGGTACAAACTGCTCACGATTTTCCAAGTGAGGCCTCACCAGTGCTTTATAAAGTTTCAACATTACATCCTTGATTTTATATTCTAATCCTCTGGAAATGAATGCTAACATCACATTTGCCTTCCTCACCACAGACTCAACCTGCCAATTTAGGGAATCCTGCAAAAGGAGTCTCAAGAGCCTTTGTGCCTCAGTTTTTGTATTTTCTCTCCATTTAGAAAATAGTCAACCCTTTCATTTATTCTACCAAAGTGTATGATCATACACTTGCTGACACTGTATTCCATCTGCCATTTCTTTGCCCATTCTCCTAATCTGTCCAAGGCCTACCTGCCCCTCCACCTATCTTCATATCATCCGCAAACTTTGCAACAAAGCCATCAATTCTGTCATCCAAGTCACTGACATATAATGTAAAAAGAAGTGGTCCCTATACGGAACCCTGTAGAACACCACCAGTCACCAGCAGGCAACCAGAAATGGCTCCCTTTATTCCCACTCTTTGCCTCCTGCCAATCAGCCACTGTTTTATCCATGCTAGTATCTTCCTGTAATACCATGAGCTCTTAAGCAGCCTCATGTGTGACACCTTGTCAAAGGCCTTCTGAAAATCCAAGTGCCCTTTGTCTAAGCTGTTTGTTACTTCAAATAATTCCAACAGATTTGTCAGGCAAGATTTTCTCCTCTGGAAACCATGCTGACCATAGCCTATTTTATCATGTGCCTCCAAGTACCCTGAGACCTCATCCTTAATCGATTCAAAGATTTTCCCAATCACTGAAGTCAGATTAACTGGCCTACAGTTTCCTTTCTTCTGCCTCTATCATTTCTTGAAGAGTGGAGTGACATTTGCAATTTTTCAGTCATCCAGAACCATTCCAGAATCTATTGATTATTGAAAGATCATTAATAATGCCTCCAAAATCTCTTCACTCACCTCTTTCAGAAACCTGGGGTGTACACCATCTGATCAAGGTGACTTATCTACCTTCAGACCTTTCAGTTTCTCAAGAGCCTTCTCCATAGTAATGGTAACTTCACACACTTCCTGACACCTGGAACTTCTACCATACTGCTAGTGTCCTCCACAGTGAAGACTGGTGCAAAATACCTATTCAGTTTGTCGGCCTTTTCCTTCCCCCCCCCCCCATTACTCCCTCCCCAGCATCATCTTCCAGTGGTCCTACATCCACTCTTGCCTCTCTTTCACACTTTATGTACTTAAAGAAACTTTTGCTATCCTCTTTAATATCTTGGCTAGCTTATTTTCATATTCCATCTTTACCTCCTTAATGACTTATTTTAGTTGCCTTCTGTTGGTTTTTAAAAGCTTCTCACTCCTCTAACCCCACTAATTTTTGGTCTGTGATATGCCTTCTCTTTTGGCTTTTATGCTGGCTTTGCCTTCTCTTGTTAGCCATGGTTGTGTCATTTTGCCTTTAGAATACTCCTTCCTCTTTGGGATATATATATCCCGTGCCTTCCGAATTGCTTCCAGAAATTCCAGCCATTGCTGCTCTGCCATCATTCCTGTCAGTGTTCTTTTCCAATCGATTCTGGCCAACTCCTCTCATACTTCTGTAATTTGCCTTACTAATGCATCTCAATTTAGCTTCTGCTGAAATTTCAGGGTGAATTTGATCATATTATGATCTCTTACCCCAAAGGGTACCTTCACCTTAAGCTCGTTCATCAATTCCGGTTCATTGCACTACACCCAATCCAAATAGCTGATCCCCTAGTGCGCTCACCCACGAGCTGCTGTAAAAATCCATCTGCTAATCCCCCTTCTTGGAATACAGCGCCATACTGATTTTCAGCCAATGGAGCTGAGTAAAATACCCTCCTCTCAAATTTCCAATGTTCGGATTGGTTGCTGGTCAAAGCTCAATTTACACTGCCGTGACCTGCTGCTTCCTTCTGCTACTCGGGCAGTGGATCTGAGTGAAATTCCTCCTCTCAGACTTCCGATGATTTTCTTTGGGGGTGGGGAAGATATGGGTGCTGTTGACAAGGCCACCTTTCATTGATTTGTCTTGAACTGCACTGAAAGTGCTTGGTTCTGTGTTAACTTGCTGTAGTTCTTTTGATGAAGGAGCTCCCACAATTCAGTTGGAGAAAGAGATCCAGGATTTGCTTCCAGCGACGATGTAGGAACAGGTTTATGTTTCTGAGTCTTATTGTGTGTGTGTGTGTTTAAAACAGATAATCAGGTGGTGGCAGTGTTCTTATGCACATGGAGTTTTTGTCTTTAATGAAAGTTTGAGTGATGCTTTCAGAGTTGTCTATGTGAGGAACAGTGGTGCATTTTGTAAATAGTATCCACTGTAGCTTAGGTGGTAGATCAAATGCATGTATAAGGCCCTGGTTAAGATTTCTACTGCTATGCTGTGAGGTATTTTCATTTTAGCAGTTTTCTGTAAAAACAGTGTGCCCTGTTTGTAAGAATGTTTTGGCTTCAGCTAAAGATAAGTTGCCATTTTGTCTAACTTAGAAAGTTGTGTCAGCCAGTTGGGGTTGTCTTGGTACGTGTTGTAAATTTCTTCCCAGTGGGATGTGAGGGAAGATTTGAGAGAGCTGGGCAGTATCTGATTTTTGAAGGATAGTAGTCTGGTTTGGGGACATTAGGCAGGAGGGAAGATCCTCTCAGAGTGCCACTCGAAGGAGAAATCCCGTTGTAAGAAGTTCTTTGTGCAGACGAGTGGTTCCAAGGAGGAAGTGCCAATGCCCCCAAGTTAATCAGTTTGTTCAAAATGATCTTCAAAGGAAATTCGAACTGTGGTTGGTGTCCTCCACACAGAATGTGGGGTCAGTGCGTGAGTAATCAAAGTGAAGCACCCGACTACTTCAGAAATGAGCTCCAACATTTATGTGCACGTTTAGACTGGTTTAACTGTACTGGGCTCTTTTCTTCCCCTATTAATTGTTGGTTAAAGTTAAAATATCTGTGAATATACTTCCACTTTAATTTTATTCCAGTGTAAGGAATGTTATTTTCTGGCGAATGATAACTTTGCATGGGGCAGCATTTACACAACATTCACCACAATATTCATTCCCTCATCAGAACATTCCAATTTCCCTGTTTGGTTGAACCTGAATCATATTAACCCCAGATATATGGAAAATAAGTTGCTTATTGAAGGTGGCCTTCTCACTGTTACCCATGGAATGCCGAGTCATGTGTCTGTTAGCCAGAGCTGGCTAACGAGCCAAGTTTGTTATGAGCCATGGTGAGAGGGTTACAGATGTTCGAGGTGATGGATACCAGTGTACTGTTATCTTATCCTTTGATGTCAAGCTTGAGTGTTTTTGGAATGCACTCAAAAATTAATAACTTTGTTCAGAGGTGGGTGGGGTGGGAGGGAATGAATCTGTTGTTTTTATCCATGATTTGAAAATTGTTTGTGTGTTATGTTTATTACTGTGGTTTACAGCTTAATTAAGTGGGCTGTCCACCTGTTTGAGAATCTATTTGATTTTTATATCATTAAAATCATCAGGTGGGTCAAGTTGAAAACTATTACATTGTTTCAATAAATTGTATTGAAAGTGGAATTAAGTTTTCTTCTTGCTGTTTAATTCCTTATGTTTCCTTGTGCTCTTCTTTGGACTTCTATTTGCAAAAATTAATTTTTGGTGAATGTTTTTATTTGTTTCCCTCTACTATTTCAGTTTTCTCACCAGACTATAATCAATGATTTCTCAAAGTAAGCTATCATTCCTTAAGTATTAATATTTTGAGTGCTATTCATACCTCCGCCGCACTGCTCAGGTGTGTGGTGATTGGCCTATCAGAGTTCCCTTTGGGAACTAGTTGACTTGATCAGCATTTCTGATCTGGCTATTGTTCACAATTGCGATTAATAAAAAAAATTCTAATTTCTTTAATTCATTTTTGAATATCTCAAAAAACTACGTCTTAATATCAGTTTTGTTCTTCAGACAGATAAATAAAGAGATGACCTTCAGAATACAATCTAGTACTAAATATGATGTTCAATGTTCCATCTTCTTTAAATCTGTGAATCAAAACTCTCCTTAAAAGGGTTTTATAATGATATGTTCAGGTTCTTTGCCCTAACACAGGATTATTCCTTGTCTGCCAATAAATACTTTCTAAAGTTCTGAGCTCTGTTTAATCTAGACATTTTTTTTGGATTGTAATTGCATTCTAAAGAATTTGGTTGGCTGTTCTCAAAGCAAGATATTAAAGGACTGAACAACCTTAAAGGAAAAATACATTGTTCCAATATTTAATTTCAGCCAGAGCAGGTTAATCTTATCGGTTGGACAATCTTCAAATAATTTAATGGGGCACTTATAGTTTGATATGTAAAAATATCAATCATGAAAAGGACCCTTTATATAAAATGTTTTTTCAACTACAGATTTAAAATCCTGCAGGGGGCACTAAAAGCTTGAAGTTCTTGGTGAAGGGGAGCGATGCAAATTCATAACCTACCGTTTCCTGCCCTGTGTGGTTTTGATTCTGGATTCTGGCGTCCACTCCCTATACATGTTCTATTCCGCTTGCCCAGCGTTTTTTAATGTTACCTATTCTTTTAGTGACATACTACTTGTTGTCTTTCACATTCCAATTATGCCTCTGCTTCACTTTTGGCTCAAACACACTAATAGCCTAACATATTTTCAAACATCAATGTATGACAACATGCATTTCAAAACAATTTTAAGTTACTAGTACTTAATATAAATAAAAAGGGACCTAAGCATTGAAACTTACTGTAAAATTCTCTATTCTGACTATAATTGTAAAGGTAAATGGTATACATTTGAATTTCATATATACAGTAATGGTCTAACTGTATTCAGGTGGATAGTGGTCAAAATTTATTTTTTTTTGTAAAAGATTCCATGCGGTTCACTTGACTATCTAATATAACCCATTAATCTTTAACAAGTAAAGTGCTACATTAACTGTAAAACCACAGGATTATTATGCTCATTCACTTTAGTCTATTCATGGCTGAGATAAGTAGAGGATTTAGGGACAGCAAAGTGAATGAAAAAAAACAATATTGGCCATGGTAATCTTCAGTGGCACAGCAGATGAGAGGGGCTGCAAAGATGCCTTGACCTTCTGTTTAAGCTTTGAAAATATGAAAGCACCGGTAAGAATTCAGGGGGAATTTGAAGATGTTGCCAGCAGGATCTAGAAATTTTGTCATGAGGAAGGGCAAGCTCAATGTCATTTGAACAGAGGAGGCAGAGTATTTAATTCAAGATAAATAATGAAGAACCGGTCTGTTTGCCTTAGCAGTGAAGTCAATAAGCAGGGCATAAATTTAAGCCAAAATGTACAAGGAATAAAGAGAAGTTGTAGAATTTCCTCTTCCCCTCTCTTTCACCCCAGCCCATCAATGAGGAGATAGGAATTCTAAGCTTGGTTAAGGCAGATACTCAGCCCATAACTGGATGAAGATTGGATGTGTCTTTGCTAGAAATTGGGGTAAGATTTGTAATTCTTGATGATATCATCATTGAAATAAGCTTGCTTTTGCATTAAAGATTTCTACAGTTCTAAGATTACCCTTACTTCACATCAAGTAATTCAATTGCTTAATTAAATACAAACATGTTAATTCTGATTCCCATTCCTGTTCAGAAATGTCAGTCTATGGCCTTCTCTTGTGCCGAGTTGAGGACACCCTCGGTGGAGGAGCAACATCTTGTATTCCATCTGGGTAGCTTCCTATCTGATGGCATGAATATTGATTTCTCCTTCTGGTTAAAAAGAAAAATACCCTCCCTCCTTCTTCTATTCCCTCTGATCTCTTACCTCTTCTCCTATCATCCCCCCCCCCCGCCGCCCCCTGGTCCCAGCCTCCTTCCCTTTCTCCTATGGTCCACTCTCTTCTCCTGACAGATTCCTTCCTCTCCAGCCCTTTATTTTTTCAACCCAGCTGGCTTCACCTATCACCCTCTAGCTGCCCTATTTCCCCTCCCCCACCTTTTTATTCTGGCATCTTCCCACTTGCCTTCCAGCCCCGAAGAAGGGTCTTGGCCTGAAACGTCAACTGTTTCTTCATTTCCACAGGTGCTGCCTGACTTGTTGAGTTTCTCCAGGATTTGTGTGTGTTGCACCTAATTAATACTTTTGTGCTTGTTGACAAAACAGGTTTATGCAGAAAATAATTGGTAAATAGGTTAATTCGAAAGGATGGGATGCTACACTGAAACCTATAACCAAATTCTGCCGTTATTATTTACAAAAATGGTATTGATTAATGAAAAATGATTGTAAAAATTTAAAACCATGAAAGAAGAATGGACGCGAGAAAATCTGCAGATGCTGGAGATTCAAAGCAACACCCACAAAACGTTGGAAGAACTCTGCAGGTCAGGCAGCATCTATGGAAAAGAGTAAACAGTAGATGTTTGGGGTGGAGACCCTTCATCAGGGCGGAATGAGAAACTCTTCCCAAGAAGAATGGACAATGTTGCAGCTTTAATGCACTACATTTGAAGACTGTAACAAAAAAAAAGGATGTGTTGGTGCTGTTTTCTCAGCCTAATAAGCATCTGCAAACAGAGATGCATAACACATCCAGGCTGAGTTGCTTAATTGCATTGTGCTTGCCTTATAGAATTGTTCACTTTATATTCACGTCAAAAATAATCTTCACTAATAGAGCAACACACATCAAAGTTGCTGGTGAACGCAGCAGGCCAGGCAGCATCTCTAGGAAGAGGTACAGTCGATGTTTCAGGCCGAGACCCTTCGTCAAGGCTAGTCGACTGCACCTCTTCCTAGGCCTGCTGCGTTCACCAGCAACTTTGATGTGTATTGCTTGAATTTCCAGCATCTGCAGAATTCCTGTTGTTTGCATCACTGATAGATAGATGTTTATGGAAGGTAACGCCATCTGGACTAATGATGGACCTAATCAGTACAGGCTGCATTAAGTATTTTAATTATTTGAATAAAACAAATGTATATGAAAAAAATTAGAACGTTAAAATGAAAATGAAGAGCTAGCCCATAGGGAAACCTGCACTATTTTTTAATTATCAGAGTGGGCCTTTAATTTCTATGTTTGATTTATGTTACTAGAGTGGACTGTAGAACTCCGGGAGAATTTTGCTGCCATGGAAAAGTGACGGTGGTCACGTGACGTGGCAGCTCGCCCCCTTGCCTGGGAATCGGCGCGGGCAACCGGCAGGCCGCGCTCTTGACCATTATGTCAACAGCACGGCTGCCGCTGACCAGAAGAAGCGGCAGAGGGTCACTGCCTCCCACTTTTTTATAAACATGGACGGGTCAGTACGCCGCTGGGAGAACTGGCTGGAGGTTTCTTAAAAAAATAAATACGTATCACTAAGACCTCCGCTTCCAGTGAGGGCCCGACATCTCACGCACGCGTGGTGTTTGGCGAGCGCTTAGCAACGGGCGAGGTGCGGGGATGGCGAGGATGGCGGCGCGCAACGCCGTGCGAATTACCCCGGGCCGCGGCCTCTCTGTGGCCGGCCCATGACGTAATGGTGTGTGCCAGGGCTGAGGAGCCAGCACCGGCGTCGGGGACGTGGCTAAAAATAAATTCAGCTGTGAAGTCGGCGACTGCCGTCATTGCTGCACGGAGCAGCGCCAATAGAATGAGGAGCCGGGCCTGAGCTCACTGTGCCGAGGTTCGTGGGCAGGCGACGGAGTGTGGCCGTTGCAGTTGTAGTCGGGAGGAGTTTTTGAGTCACATTGATTAATAATCTTAACACATGTTGCGTCTTTCATGTTGTTTTAGGAGGGGCTGGGAGGAGGGGAGTGGTGTTATCGTTTGGGATTAAAAGGCTTTTTTTAAAATGACCGAACCGTAGGTATTCTTTGAGTCCTAGTTTGGAATTAACTTTTCTAACGGTTTGAGGGCATCCATCGCCTTAAACTGAATTTTGAAACTCGCTTGTCTGTAAATTAAACTGTTACAGCTCTCTTGTGAAACCGCCTGTAGAGTTGCTGAGTTTCCGCAGTGTTAAATTAATATGTTTTAAGGACCAAGGCGACGGTTGCAGACGTTCGCGTATTTGAGCTTCGGGTGGATAGTTTATTTTGGTCTCAGTCAATCTGCATTGGGCCTAAACCTAGAGGAATTGCGTTGCTCTGCATTGGTTTGGGAGATATCTAAATAATGTACTGATTGGCAATTAGTTATTCCATTCTCAGAAAATAAGTCGCTTCAGACCTTTGATATCTTTTCGTTTCGAGTCCATTTTATGTCGTTTTAGTTCATTATAAACCGAAAGGAACTGCTTCATTATAATATTAATGATGTTGTTGCAGGAGCAGTGAAGTTTGAACAATTTATAATGTGATAATTAATTTAAATGGCTATCTTTAATTCCTTTCCAGTTTTGGCCATTCATGGAAATGTAGGCGTTGAGTAAAATTGACATTGCGAGGAAAGAAGATCTAGAGCCAAAGATTTGCTAATTCGGACAGGTGATGTACTTATAGTGTCTGGTAGATTTTTATCCCACAATTTCCTTGAAGGAAGAGGGAACGTGTCAACAGTGACGTATTCTACAGAAAAGGAAAAAAATCGTAACTGGATCCACACACAAAAATGTGACAACCCCTCCTCTACATGCTTCAGAGCTTGATTTTATTTTCGTGACGGGGTGACTCGTGTTGAAGAATCCCAACGAAATAAACCAGCAGAGTGCTGAGATTCTCAATTATGATGTTTCGAGATCAAGTCGGTGTTTTGGCAGGGTGGTTTAAAGGTTGGAATGAATGTGAACAAACTGTAGCTTTGTTGTCCTTATTGAAACGAGTGAGCCGGACCCAGGCTCGTTTCCTTCAGATTTGTCTAGAGCATTCTTTGTCCGATTGCACCGAGCTTCACGTTCTCGAGGGAGAGGCAAATGATGCTGGTAAGTTTAACGCAACCAATATTTTTTCTTATCTCGTATTGAGATATGTAAAATAGTAATCTAATATCCAAACGCAGTTTATGTCTGATAATTGGCAACTGGTAAAATTAATTGCGGTGTACAAGCAGCACCGTATTAACGTAAAAGAGTAAAACGCTTTGATGCGTCTTGTTCTGCAATTTCCTGTGCAATAATCCAGTCATGTCACGTAGAGTCTGGGTATCCTGTGCTTTCTGGACAACGTGGCTTGGTTTCTTTTCTGATTCTAGTGGTTAGATGCAGCTTTTTTTTTCTATATCGCAACAAATCCAGAAACTGATTACATAGATTAACAATTTTTCAATTTAAATGAATCACAATTTTATCTTAGCCGACATCTAAAAGGTTGGTGTTTAAATCACTATTGGGACTATGTCAAGGAAACGATACCTTTTCATGCAAGAATTGAAGCAATTTCTTAGTCGACTTCTGTTTAAAAATAAAATATCAAATGAAAGGCCCTTGTTATTCAGGAAACAAGTGAATATTTAATATGCAGACCATGTTTGGAGAGAGATGCATCATGATACTTGCAGAAGCTGCAAATGTAAATACTGTTTGGAGAATGAAAAATCCTTATTCTGTTTTACTCTGTGTGACAGGATTGAATTATATAACATTGCAACCTGGAAAAATTCCACCCCCATAATTGTTTAATTATGTGTATCTTACGGATTTTTTTTCTAGGAATACAAAGGGTGTATTGGGGAAAAGTTGTAGAAGTCCGTGTTCACCGATTGGTGGAAATCTTTAAGCTTGATTGCAGTCAAATACTGAACAGAGCCCTTAGTGTTTACTCAGAGAAAAGAATGCACAGTCCTCTTCCAGCTGTTCCATATTAGAACACGGAGCCTGCAAGACTTGGCAGCTGTCTGTACTGCCATTTGCTGACAGCCCCCAGTACTATGGTCTGCTGCTAGGATATTTATGTGTGCATTCAGCATGTACTCTAGTCTGTGGCTCTGAGATCATATTGGGGGATGGGAAAGTAGATTTTGAATATTTTAGTGGCTGTACTTTGATTTAGGATATACAAGGGTCAAGAACACAGCGAAAAACACTTGATATTCTGCTCTCAAAAATGCATCAGTAGTTGAATCAAGAAATTTAGGATACAGTAAGGATGGAACAATCTGAGGTACTCAGTTAAGTGCCTCAACTGGATTTTTATCCCATGACTAATGCATAGTTTCATGTAAAAGATAAAACATCATGAAAGTTTGTCGTTGAAACAGAGACTCAAATGGATGTTGTATTTGTTACCAGTGGTTCCTGTATTCATGAACTTTGATGTAAAGACTGCACTGAGTGGAACCCTGCAATGAAAGGTTACAAATTTTTTTTTAATACATTTTTCCTGTCCTATTCAGATTGGAATTGGATTATACCTAGTAAGCCAAAGTGGACACCTAATGCAGATATTTGTATTCAAATTTGCAAGAAAGTGAAATTCTGTATTCAGGTTTGAGTACAATATTCAGTTTTAAAAAGACTTAAAACCTTTACACGACTGAAAAAAATGTGGAAACTTGAAAAATAGGTATAACTCTGATTTTTGAGTAGTTAAGTATAACTATTATTTAAAAAATTCAATGCAGCTGGTGGAATAAGGGACTGCTGACAAATAACAAATAGATTTGGGGTATAATTAGGGCCTTAAACAGCTCTGAAAGGATGTAGGATAATGTAACTAATTTGGGGTGAAATGTTCACTTAGGGTTGAATTAATAGTTAAAGTTGTACAATGTCATCATTGGTCATTGGGATGCTGGGAGACCATTCAGCTTGTGCAGTTCATGCTGAGTCCTTTCAAAGTGATTTAGTAAGTCCTAGTATTTCTGTAAATCATTTTCTTGAAATGCCTTTTCAGTGTCCTGCAATTATTACACATTAAAACAGGCTCTTCGGCCCACCATATTCACGCCAACCATCAGGAACCAATCTCTGCAAATCTCATTTGAGCATTTTGTCAAGAGTTCAAGTGTTTGTGTAGGTACATAAACATTGTGGGAATACCTGCCTCCACCAGTCATTCAGTCAAATTCTTACAGATTCCAACAACCTTCTGTGGAGATGGCTCTTGCTCTGATTCGAACTAAACATCTTACCCCTTAGCCTAAACCTGACCTTTCTATTTCCATCACCATTGTAGGCAACCTGTTTCAGCTCATTGCATCAAGATGAGCAAAAAAGAATTCTTGACTCCTTTTATTTGGTATTGCTTTAAATACTTGAGCTTAATCTTTTGATACTCATTACTAGTGTAATTGTGTTGAGCTCCATTGTAAACATCAGTTAAATAAATGTCCATAGTCTTTGACAATGGAGTTCTGTGGATTTTAGATTTTTAATTTTTTGTGATGTTGGTATGACTCATTATGTAAGATTTATGCTTGTCCTGCACTAAAAAATACAGTATTATTCATTTCTGTATTTCCCTAAACCTCTCATGAGTTGAAACTTGCACAAATTAGCTTTCACCCTTCTATATTCAAGGCAACTCTATGCCACCTGTTGTCATGATAGTCTGATAATTGGAATAATAAAACTGACAATATTATCTGTTTGCCATTATACTGTATAATCAACAGCAACTTTAGGTTTCCCATGCTTTCTGCTTTTACAGCAATGTGAAGTTAAGCTATTTTGTTTGCAGACATTTTATTCCAAATGAAGGAAAATTGCTGACATTATTTTGAATTTAAGGTATTTGGAATATAATTTCCACATTAACACACTAAAAATTGTGAATTCTGTTGCCTGAGATTAAAATGGGTTTTTTCATTTGTATTAAATTTTAATTTAAACTCTTGGCAAATTTTATGTATGAGTATTGTTATTCCTATGCATAACTAAATTCAAAAGGTTTCTAAAAATATATTTCAGCATCTACATGTATGTGTAATAAATATTCCAATAATTACTGTGCTCTGTAAATTGTTTAGAAGTTGAATAAAATTGCCTTCCTGCTTTAGTGTCAGAGAATTTTTTCAATGGGATGGGCAATAATCCTATTAAATTGCCATTGTAAACTAAGGGTCTGCTGGAAATGGCCCCTTTTATATAAAAAAAAATTGCAGGTTTTTACTATGGCTAGATCTTTCTCAAAAGTTGTCCTTTGCAGGGTCAGTGATAATTTGCTATTGCTTCATAACTTTCCACAAACTTGAATTCAAATATTCTTTTTCTAAGACTACCCAAAGCTGAGGAAAGGTACATTCCAATCTTACTACAACTGGAGCATCATTTAATTACTTGTGAATTTCAGTCTCCTCAAGTTAAAGTCATTCTTTCAGTATTCCACTATTTCTTTATCCTATTTGACTTGTATTTGACTTCTGAGAATTAATTGCCTTTTAGATAACATAGCTCCTGTGTCTTCCATCAAACGTCTCAGATGTTCATTGAAAAAATATTGTTACAGAATTGGAGCGTTTTTTGTAGATGACAAACACTTTAGTTAAAGAGTTTAGTCTTCATATTTATCCGTTGTTGTTACAAGACTTGTCCTTATTAGCTGAAGCTATGACAGTTAAAATGGAGCAGTAAAATGGAAGAACACAGGGTTGAAAGCTGTGGAGCAAATGTTGGTAAATGGAGTGAGTACAGATGGGTACTTGATGGTCACATGGACTTCGGGCTGAAGAGTTTGCTTCTGTACTCTAATGACAAAGCTGTTATAGAACTGGAGAAGATTAGAGATGGAGTGCAAGGCCATGTACAGATTTTGAAAACAATGAAAATTTGAAAATTGATTTGTTTATTGGGAACTGGAATTATTTTGGTGAGCAAAAGTGCAATGGGTAATTTGGTAGAAGATGGGTTACAGATCTCCAAGACTTCATTTATGAAGCTTGCAGCGTGGGAAACTAGCTAGGAGTTCATTAATATTTTTAGGTATGGAGGAACCAAGGGATGGTTGAGTAACTGGTGGTCTTGGGTAAAGGCAATATCAAGATGTATTGGATATGGAAGTAAATAGTTATAGTGACCGCATGAGTTCTGAAGTTGGCCTCAGAATCAGGAATGACACCAAAGGGCAAGTATGCTAGTTTTGTTTCCGCTACATAAGGGGAAGGATGGGTATTATTGGCTAAGAATGGCATGATGGGGATCAAACATTCTCAAAAAGAGGAAAATTTGTGTTCCAGTATTGGGTGGCAGGCAAGAAATGTGTTGTTCAAGATAGTGAAGTAAGTTTAACTGGCACATGTGAAAATTAAAAGTGCACGATGTTGGTGAGAGCTTGTATTATGTGATAAGCTAATGAATTCCAGAGGTGCTGTAATTGTGCGAGAATTGATAGAAGAGCAATCACACTGTACAAGAATATACTGGTAAAATGTAGTTGCATTCACTGGTGGAAAGACATTCTTATCAAATAAGGCAGATGGGTCAAAAAGGATAAGGAGTGATTGTGACAAGCTATTAAATAAAGTTTTTTTAAAAAAAGGGCTGTGTACAGAAAATTACTTGGAGGGATTCAAGCATAGGTTAATGAGCAAAAAGCTGAAACATATTAAGACCCTGATGAAGGGTCTCGGCCTGAAACGTCGACTGTACCTCTTCCTTCAGATGCTGCCTGGCCTGCTACGTTCACCAGCAACTTTGTGTGTTGCTTAAAACATATTAAGTGTTCTTTTTTTTAAGAGCAAGGAGTTTGAATGGGATTGTTAGCTTTCGAGGATATAGTAATCAACTTTTTTTTTACAATGGGAGAGTTGATGCCAAATTTGAAAAGAGCAGTATCTTGGGAAAGAGAACCTTAACTTTGGCTAATTTGGAGATCAGGATGAAGATGATCAGTCAGCAATTCATGACTGAAAGTTATGTCAGCACTTTGGCCTTGTAGTTTGGTGCAATAAACATAGAAAAAGTTAAGAGTTTGCAGCTTAGACAGGGATTTGTCTAATAGGTGAGGATAGACAAAGGAACTAGTGGAGACAACTAACAACTTTTAAATGACTGAAATTAAGCTCTTTGGAGGAAGATTCATATTCTGGAATTTAAAGCTGTTTGAGAAATTCATTTAAAATAATTAAATTGTCTTCATTTAAACAAAGCTATTTTCATTTTTGTGTTTGGGCGATGAAGTTTTTTACATTAGAGGTGCTCTAATGTAGAGAAATACAGCAGTTTGTGTGCTCACCAAAACATGCTATAGACAATGAGACAAATGATCAGAAAATGGCTTGAATTTTAGACAGATAGATATACTTTATTAATCCCGAGGGAAATTTGATTTTGTTACAGCTGCACCAACCAAGAATAGAGCGTAAATATAGCAATACAAAAACCACAAACAATGAAACAACAAAATGCAAACTATGCCAGATGGAAAATAAGTCCAAGACCAGTCTATTGGCTCAGGGTGTCTGACCCTCCACAGGAGGAGCTGCAAAATTCGATGGCCACAGGCAGGAATGACCTCCCGTGCTGCCAAGTGTTGTATCACGGTGGAATGTGGCCGAAGTCCAACAGTAAAAAGTTCAATATCCGGTCTACAAACACGTTCCTCGATTGTAATATGACCCGGATTGCACCATCTGTTGTTAACCAGATCAGTAAGCACCCAACTCCTTTACGCTTACCACTCTCAGTGCACTTCCGGTCAGACGGAACGGTATTACCCACCGGAACTCCTCTTCTCCATAAGTCTCTGTTGTCTCGACCCGGTCCTCTTTCCTCGACTTTGTGATCCCCCTCTGCATCCTCTGTGTGTTTTCCTCTGGTTTTCAGCAGGGGTGTCCGCCGCTCTGCTCGCTAAACTGGCCGGCATTAGCTGGTCCCTGGAATACACAATGCGACCTTGCTTCTGTCCCACATGTCGAGATGTATCTATTTCCAGCGCTTAAAAAAAAACCCAAATAAAACAATCTCTACCGGCATGTTAGAGAGGGTGCAGCTTCAACATGTTACTGTGAGGAAAAAAAAAATACAAAAAATAAAGTAAGTTTAAAAAGTAGGAAGAAGAAAGTAAGAATAGATCGAACAGCTGTACCAGGCTGCATGCACGAGCGGCGTTTAATAAAATTAAGCATAAAATTTTGCATTGGCGGTGATGACAATCCAAAGCATTTGCAGGAGCTACATATTGAAAATGGCTTGTGTATAGGCATAGTTATACAAAGAACTGCATTTAATGATCTCCTGCTATACTGTTTGTCTCTTTCTCTATGTAATTAATGATGCTGCTATGTTAAATTTTAATAAAAAGTTACAAGCTATTTTCGTTAGAAAATGATACGGAAATTTTGCACATTGGGTGAGATACGACTTTAATGGCATAATTGTTTACAATTATAGTTCAGCGAACTTTCTGATCATAAATTAAGCAAAAAATTTTAATTCTTTAAAATTATTTTTTAATTCTAATATCGTATTAAAATGTTTGTAATATTTAATTTTTTTTCCTTTTTTGTTCAAGAAATCTTCAGTACATTTAGTTGATTAGCCAGCTTGATGTAAGTTGATACTTGGGAGCTTTGGAACATAGTGATTGCCTGTACCACAGAAGTCACTAGACCACTGGGGCTAGATTTGGATTTCTTCTAAACTCCATGGTGATCATTGTTGTTTTAGTACCAATGGTAAGATATATACCAACTTGCTTTGAAAAGTTGGTTGAGGGATACATGCTGCTAAATTGCCAGTAAAATGTGTCGAAAAATAGTTCCTTTTTAGTTTTGTGTTGTATTGCTCACAAATGCTGATAGTTCTGTCGGTATGAAAACTACAAATTCCAGGCTATTATCTAATCATTTTCCTCAGATCATCAAATGATTTGTTTTTTGTCTCTTTAGTGTACTTTGTACAGTAAAGTGCAAGCCTGAATTATTGGATCCACACTCTAACGGTTGTGGATCCCACAACCTAATGAAACTTGGGCAACTTGAGGCAGAAATTTCTTATTTCAGACAACTTTATTTTGTATTCAAAGATTGATATTTATACTTTATAATGAATATTGAGGAAATTGAGATTTCCTATTTCATTAATTATTATGATTTAAAGCACTTGTATTGAAATTCATTGGTTGCAATGAAAATACTTACACTGGTTAGTAGTTCAATTTACTTTTTTCCAATTTCTTTAGTTCATGCAAGCATTGCTCTGTTGAATTATGACTAATGTATTGGGAAGATTTTTTTTGTTACGTTGAAAATGCTACTTTGATTCACAGTAATTCAACTTTGGGTTTTATTGGTGCTGCATCAGTTTAGATGTACGTTTAAGATTTTGAGTTTTATGCACTTAACGATTTTTTGTGAAAAGCTCACTTCAGTGGGCAGAATATCAGCAGTGTCATTGCCTGGTCTCTACCTACATTATAGAAATACAATAACTGCTTAATGCAAGCTTATGATATGTTTAGCTTTTAATTTATTAAGTGTGATTGCGCTGGCGTAATTCCAGTCGACAAAGTCAAAGGCCAGTTTATTATCAAATGCATAAGTACATGTATGCAAAGGTGCAATGAAAAACTTGCTTGTAGCACCATTACTGGCACATAGCATCATATAGGCAGTATTCATAAGAATAACAAATTATGTACAAGTTTTGTAAGAGAAAAAGCTGAATTGGAACCAAAAAGTCAATTTTAGTGCAAAATAATTACTGTTTCTGAACTGCAGTGGCGACTTGGGTTTTGCCAGTTGTTTTAAGAATAACTTTTTTGAAGGGAAGTGGCTGTTATTGAACCTTGTGGTGCTAGACTTTAGGCTCCCTTACCTCCTGCCTGATTGTGTAAAGATGGCATGACCTGGATTGTGGGGATCTTTGGATGTGCTTTCTTGAGGGAATACATCCAGTGTTGTGCCCATGATGTAATGGGCAAAATCCACTACTCTCTGTAGCTCCTTATGCTCCTGAGCATTGGAATTGTCATACTAGACCATGATGCAACTGTGCAGGATGCTTTCAACAGTACACCTGTGCAAGTTTGTTGGAGTGTTTGAGAACAAGTCAAACCTCCCTCCTTTTTTATGCCATGGGCTAATGCCATTAAGCGAAGGGTCTGTGGACCCCAGATTGGGAGCCCCTGTTCTGTGGGAAGCACATCAATGTCTTTATTATGGTTGTATCTATGTCTAGGCTCAGAACAGATCACTTGACAGGAGATTAATGCCGTTGACTCTGTCCATCAGTGAACTTCCACTGTAAACTGTTAACCTTCCTTCCCCATTCTGGCATTGGTTTTGCTGACGTTGAGAGTGGTTGTTGCGGTACCACGCATCCAGCTGTCCTACCTCACTCTAGTTTGCAACTTATTGCTGTGGTGCTTTTGGCAAATATAAAAATAGGATTGGAGCTGTGGGTTCTTGTGGCTGTGTCACATAACTAATTAAGGACAGACATAATAGGCCAAAATTGCAGTTAGTGGGATGAGCTGAAATGTAACATGGGGGCAAAATCACAAAGGATGATGAATACAGGACTGAAGATGTTATAATTGAATGCTGCAGTATACAGAATAAGGCAGATGATCCTGTAGCACAGTTAAAGATTAGCAGTTATGACTTTGTGGGCATCACTGAGTCATGGCGGAATGAAGATCAGAGTTGGGAGCTTTACATCCAAGGATACACGTATTGAAAGGACAGGCAGGTAAACAGGCGTGGGTGACTGTTACTAAAAACTGAAATCAGATCTTTAGAAACTGCAAGGGTAAAAAGACCCTGATAGGAATTGTATACAGGCCTCCAAATAAAAGTCAGGATGTGGCTTACAAATTATAGCGGGAGATAGAAAGGGAATGTAAAAAGGGCAATGTTACGATAGTCATGGGGAATTTTAATATGCAGGTATATTGAGAAAATCAGGGTGGTGCTGGAGCCCAAGACAGGGAGTTAGAAGAATGCCTGTGAAGTGGCTTTTATGAGTAGCTTGTGGTTGAGCCCACTCAGGGAAAAGCAATTCTGGATTGGGTGTTGTGTAATGAGCCAGATTTGATTAGGGAGTTTAAGGTAAAGGAAGCCTTAAGGGGAAGTGATCATAATATGTTAGAATTTGCCCTGCAGCTAAAATCAGATGCATCAGTATTACAGTGGAGTAAAGGAAATTACAGTGGCATGAGAGAGGAGCTGAAAGTTGACTGAAAGCATAACAACAATGGCCAGAGTTTCTGGGAACAATTTGGAAGGTGCAAGATAGATAAATGCCAAAGATGAAGGAGTATTCTAAAGGGAGGAGGACACATGATGGCTGACTAGGGACATTGGCAGCATAAGAGCAACCGTACATGATACTCAGGCATATGTTAGAACAAAAGTTAGTGGGAAGCTAATTGGGAATCATTGGGATTGGGAATTTTTTCAAAAAAAAGGCAACAGACCGAGGGAAAAGATTAATATGAAGATAAGCAAGACAATAGTATAAGAAAGGATGCAAAAAGATTCTTTTCAGATACAGTATATAAAGAGTAAAAAGAGTTGAGTGTGGATATTGGACTGTTGGAAAATTATGCTGGACAAAGAAGTGGCAGACAAACATGATAAGTTTTTGTGTCAGTCTTCACTGTGGAAGACACCAGCAGTATGCCAGAAATTCAAGAAAGTTATGGGTCTGAAGTGAGTGTAGTTGCTATTATTAAGGACAAGGTGTTTGGGAAGCTGAAAGGTCTGAAGATAGATATGTCACCTGGGCCAGATGGACTACACCCCAGGGTCTGAAAGAGGAAGCTGAAAATATTGTGGAGTCTTTCAAGAATCACCAAATTCTGGAATGGCTGTGGAGGACTGGAAAATTGCAAATGTTGCTCCACATTTTAAGGGAGGGAGGCAGAAAAAAGGAAATTATAGGCCAGTTGTTCTGACTTCACTGGTGAAAGATGTTGGGATGTGTTGTTAAGGATGAGATTTCAGAGTACCTGGAGGCACATGAGCCAAAGTCAGCATGGTTTCCTTAAAGGGAAATCTGTTTGAATTCTTTGAGGAAATAAAAAGCAGGATAGGCAAGGGAGTTGTCTGTGGATGCTGTTTACTTGGATTTTTACAAGTCCTTTGACAAGGTGCCATATATGAGGCTGCTAAACAGGATTAGAGCCCACGGTATAACACAAAAGATACCAGCATGGATAGAAGATTGACTGACTGGCAGGAGGCCAGGAATGGGAATAAAGGGGGCCCTTTTTTTGGGTTAACTGCTGGTGACAAGTGGTGTTGTACAAAAGCAGCTTTTGATCAAGTTGTGTCACTGATTTGGATGATAGAATTGATGGCTTTGTGGCCAAGTTTGCAGATGATACAAAGATAGGTGATGGGGCAAGTAGAACTGTGGAAGCAGGGAATCTGCAGAAGGGCTTGTACAGATTGGGAGAGTGGGCAAATGTGACAAATGGAAT
Organism: Mobula hypostoma; assembly: GCF_963921235.1. Taxonomy (NCBI): domain Eukaryota; kingdom Metazoa; phylum Chordata; class Chondrichthyes; order Myliobatiformes; family Myliobatidae; genus Mobula; species Mobula hypostoma. The sequence goes on from NC_086097.1 coordinate 54,426,886, forward strand.
ATAGTGAAGGGAAGTTTATGTTCATGCACTCTGGTAGAAGGAATAAAGGTGTAGACTATTTTCTAAATGAGGAGAAAATTCCAAAATCTTGCATGCAAAGCCTCTTGGGAGTCCTCATGCAGGATTCCCTAAAGGTAACTTACATGTTTAGTCAGTGGTAAGGAAGGCAAATGCATTGTTAGCATTCATTTCAAGAGGACTAGAATATAAAAACAAGGATGTAATGCTGAGGCTTTATAAGGCACTGGTGAGACCACACTTGGAATATTGTGTAGCAGTTTTGGGCCCCTTATTTAAGAAAATATGTGCTTGCATTGAAGAGGGGCCAGAGGAGGTTCATGAGAAAGATTCTGGGAATGAAGGTGTTAACACGGAGCATTTGATGACCCTGGGTCTGTACTTGCTGGAGTTTAGAAAATGAAGAGGGACAGGAAGTTTCGCTGAAACATATCTATTATTGAAAGTGGATGTGGAGAGGATGTTTCCTACAGTGGATGAGTCTAGAACCAGAGGACACAGCCTCAGAAGAGAGGCTGTCCATTCTGAACAGAAATGAGGAATTTCTTTAACCAGAGGGTAGTGAATCTGTGGAATTCATTGCCAGAAACTGCTGTGAAGGCCAAGTTATTGGGTATATTTAAAACAGAGGTTGACAGGTTCTTGATTGGCGTGCCAGTAGTTATGGGGAGAAAGCAACAATGGGGTTGAAAGGGATCATCAATCACTCATGAGCCAATGGGCCAAATAGCCTAATTCTGCTCTTGTGTCTTAAGGTCTCGATGAGTAATAAAGGCAAGCATGCAATATATTGCCTTTATCACCCTGTTCAGCCTGTGCAGCCACCTGGATGAGGTTCAAAGTCCATGATATCCTGGCTGGACCTAAACTGAGCACAGTTGAGCAAGGTAGTGCTAAGTATTGCTTCATATCATTGTTGATGAAATCTTCTGTCAATGCGTAATGATAATATTGTTGTGATGTGGTGTACTGGCACATGAAGAGACTTGTGAATGTGGTCATGATTGGAACAAAGAGAAGATTTGGTAAGCTGGTGTTGTTTTAGTGGGAGCAGAGGCAGTAAAGAGCTTAAACTTAATTTTGTTACAGAAAATTCTATGGCCCCAGATAAATAGAAAGGATCACAACAAAAGGGTCAAAGTGGGGCATAGATTTAGAGTAAATAGTCAAAGGATTAAGGAATGTGAGGAAAAAATGTTTATATCTAGATGGTGATTAGGGACCTACAACCCTGTAAAAACCCAGATTACTTTTTACCATCAATTTGTGCACTTGAAAAGCTGTAACCTTAAAGGCAGTGGAGCAGGTACTGAAAAATGGAATTCGATTGGATTACTTTTTTTGTCTGGCACAGTCATGATGGGCCATGTGTCTTTCTGCTGTGCCATACATTTTCTAAGATTCTGTATGATTAGATTGTTATTAGCCACATTAGATGTGTCCTGCTTTTGGAAGAGTGACTAAACCGGCTCCCCCACCAGGCTTGCTTGGTGAGGAGGGTGGCTAGACACCCTGCAGGACGAGAAACAAGATCTGTCAAAGGGCGGATGAATCCTCTTGTAGGGTCAACGACCATCTAGCAAACACATGCCGTAAAGCACGGAAAGGGCTTGGTCTGGCCGTTCACTGCAACAGAACTTCCCCCAGCCATCTTGGACCCCACCTGATCCGGGAGGGGATGTCAAGAGGGTGGGTCTGGACCTGTGCAACCCCCTACTCACCTAAAATCCACTCATGCACGTGCCGTTCCTTTCTGAGGAGTGGGGTACCACCCCACTAAATGACTGAAAGGAACCATCATCATACTATGGGATGGATTGCCAGAGAGAGAGAGAGAGATTAACCAAGGTATATTCCACAGTTGGTGGATGCCACCATCAGGCTGCACTGGAGCAGCTTGGTTGGTGCTCCATCTTGTACTGCAGTTCCAGTTTTAAAAATCGGAGCCCAGATTTTCTTTCTGTTCTCATAATGTTTGCTGAATTCAGTGCTGTCAATAGTTTCTCCATGAGTTCAAGGGGCAAATTGAATTGTATGAAGATGAGGGATGGGTGAAATAATGATGTCCACATCCACCAAGATGAATGAATGAACCCATTAAGCACTGCTGACTGAAAGTTAGTGGGAAATACTCCCGACTTGTATTTGGTTCTCACATGCTGGTGATATATATCATTGAGTATAGATGTCTTCTTTGTGTTGCTTATATTTGCTTATTGTTTACTATCTTCATGGCATGATGTAACAGGACAGTATAGCTACATGTTTGTTAGCATGTCTGTAGAATTCCTTGTAGTTCTAATTCCTCGTAGTTCTAATTCCTCTGCAGTACGTGATTTTTCAGTTTAGCAGTCTTTGGGTGATGGAGATATTATCACATGAAATTTATGCTACTCCTGACATGTCCTTATGAGCTAGTGTAAATCCCCAAGCTCAGATTCAATCATAGAATACTGTGCAATGAAATAACCTCTGGTCTTCGAACCTGCAACAGATAGGTTGGTGAGGATGAGGTTGTGGGTTTACTTATACTAAGTGCAAAACTTGTATAGTCATTGATCTTCAGGGTTTGGGCAGCTTAGTCATTGATGGTGTTCACAAACCATACTCAGGTGACAAAAAGCCCAATAGTATTCTATACCCTTGCTACTTCATTTTTCTTGCATATATTGTTAGGTGTGGAGCAGTACTAATTTATCAACTGAAAGGGGTGGACAGTGGTAGTTTCTTTGGCTCTATTTGACCTGTTGTAGTAGAGGTTTCCAGGTCTGTGCTCAAGATTGTCTTCTTCCTTCCTCTCTGTCATTGCCTGTTAGTGGTTCTGCTTTGCTGATCGGCCATGATATGCCCACGGATAATGAAGTAATTTAGGATGTTGTGTTTAAAATATTCTGTGTAATACAGTCAGTGGTACCTCATTGATTTATAGGAAATTTCAGGTATTGATCCATAAATCATCTTCAGAAAATCTTGGCAAGGTCTCCTCTATGACTCAGTATTCGTTCTGAAACTATCGTAGTTCATTTCTGCGGTTTTATTTTCTTTTTAGTATGGCAGTTTTGAAACAACTGAATGGTTTTCCAGGCTACTTTAGAATGAAGTGGGAATCAACCACCTTGATATTCACGGAGGCAATTGCATTCTGGATGTTATTGAAGGATCTTATTGAACCAGATGAGTTATTATGACAAATTATTTAATTAGAGAGATTGTTACAAAAAAAATCAGGTTAGGTAATTAACTGCATTTAAATTCAATAGCAGCCCTGTTGCTTTGAATCAAAATCAGGTTTATTATCACCAGCATGTGTTGTGAAATTTAGCATCGGCAGCAGTTCAATGCAGTACATAATATAGAAGAAATAAATAAATTACAGTATATGTATATTGAATAGATTAAAAATTGTGCCAAAACAGAAATAAGATACAGGTCAACCTTCACTAATCCGGCACCATTGGGACCTGAGGAGTGCCGGATTAGTGAAAATGCTGAATTACAGGAAGATCACATTAAGCAACAGCTAACCACTGCATTATACCTTTAAAATATCATGTAAGTCAGTACAAGTTGGATAATAATGAAACAGAAATATTAAATGAGTAGCAAGTGAAATTTTAATAAAGTAATATACTGTACAGGTACAGATAAAATAAAAGGTACAGGTAAATGTACAGGAATTAACTTATACAGAAAAGTTGAACACTTCTGCTTCTAAAGTGAGACGTTTAATATACCTTCAGGCAAAGTTACATGTCTGCAGGCGTGGGGTTGTCAAGATCATCAACATCTTCATCTTGAAGAATGAGTGAAGCATTAGGAACTGGTGCTGAAACTGGCACAACAGTTTCTTCAAAAACTGTTGATGTTGGTGGCAGCACATCTGGGTGAGCAGAAGTTGATGGCACTGGATTTTGAGTGTTAGCTCCCCTGTTGCACTTTTTCTAGCAATTTTTTAAAACATATCTTCCAAGGTAAGCTGTTTCATATATTTTGGTCTCTCTCTGATTAGCTTATCCTGCAGCATATAAACACTCATTATTTCTTGCTCAGTTGTAAAACATCGTTGCTCTAATCCTTTCAGCATGGTAAATTACAGGAAATTGCGTCATACCTTTGAAGGCCCTGGGACGTAAACTTTTGCCAATGACCAGTAACTTACATCTGTGGGTTCCTGCAGCATTAGAGAAGCCTAGCAAAGTCACACTATCTCTCGATGCCTTATACCCTGTTGGCGATTCTGCATCTGCTGTTGTTAGTGTTCTTCTTGGTGTACATCTCCAATACAAAGCAGTCTCATCAGCATTGTAGACCTGCTCGGGGCTTAATTTTTCATCAGGGACTAACTTGGCGCACTCGTCAACAGACTCTGCTGCTGCTTCCTTGTCTGCTGAACGTTTTTCACCACACTCTGCATGAAACTGTAAACCATGACGCTGCTTGAACCGATGAAGCCAGCCTATAGTCACACTCATAATCTAGTCCTAGTTCTTCATGAAATACTTTTGCTTGTTCCTTCACCATATCTCCAGATAGTTCAACACCTTCACTAACACGAAGATTAAACCACGTTCTCAGCACTTTATCTAGTTCGGAACTAGATAAGTGAACTCTTTCATTGTTTTTCTTACGCACATCTGTTTCTTTGAGCCACTATCAGCAAAAAAAGTAGCAGTTTTTCTTTCTGTTTCTTTATATCGTACACTGTGGAAGAGCCAATGTTGTAATGCTCGCACAAGCTTTTCACTGATATGCCACTGTCCAGTTTTTTCAAGAGTTCAACCTTATCTTTAATGGATAATGTGCGGTGTTTTCGCTTCATAGCACGAGGTGCATTTCCTTTAATCACTGGGGCCATAATTTGGGCTAAAAAAGAGCCAATTATTTTAATAAATGCAGGAAAACAAGCAGGAATCGTGTGTCTGTGCTTACAAGGGCGCGCCAACACGTGAACAGATCTAGCGCAACCAAAACAATGCGCAGCAGATTGGTACGGTGGCCCAGGAAATTTGAAATCAGTGCTGGATTATCGAAGGAACCGATTACAGGTAGTCAGATTAGTGAAGGTCGACTGCATATTTAAATAAAAGTGAGGTGGTGTTCACAGGTTCAGTGTCCATTTAGGAAACGGATGGCAGAGGGGAAGAAGCTGTTCCTGAATCACTGAGTGTGTGCCTTCGGGCTCCTGTACCTCCTACCTGACGGTAACAGTGAGAAAAGGGCATGCACTGGATGCTGGAGGTCCTTGATAATGAATGCTGCCTTTCTGAGACACTGCTCCTTGAAGATGTCCTGGACACTTTGTAGGCCAGTAGGTTTCAACACAATGGCTCATATTTCCTGATCTGTTGCCTGTTGTCTGTGAACCAAATTAATGATGGCCGGGAGCGTGGTATTGCACAACAAGATCTTGGGATGCAAGTATATAGTTCCTTAAAAGTGGCGATATGGATAAACAGTAATGAAGAAAATATGCTATGCTTGCCTTTATTGGCTGAGGCATTGAGTCCTGGAGTTGGGATGTTGTGTTGCAGTTCCACAAGAGGTTATGCCACATTTGTTGAGTATTGTTTGCAATTATGGTTGCTACATCATAGGAAGAATGTGATTAAGTTGGAGATAGTGAAGAGAAGTTTCACAGGAACGTAGCCTGAACAGGAAGGCTTGAGTTACAAGGAGAGATTGGATAGGCTGCGACTGTTTTCTTTGGAGTGAAGGAAGCTAGGAGGTGCCATTATCAAAGTTTATAAAAATTGAGAGGCACAGACACAACAGGTCCTTCGCCCACAATGTTGTGCTAAACCAATTAAATTAGTAATCAAATGGCCAACTAAACCTAGCCCTTCTGCCTTCATAATGCCTATATCCTTCTATTTTCCTGACATTCATTTGTCCATCTAAATATCTCTGAAAAGTCCCTAATGTATCAGCCTCTACCACGATCCCAGGCAGCACATTCCAGGCACCTGCCATTCTGTGTTTAAACTTGCCCCTCACATCTCCTTTGAAATTATCCCTCTTACCTTAAATGCATACCCTCTGGTATTGGATATTTCAACCCTTGGAAAAAGATGTCTGTATACTCAACATCTATATGTCTCATAATCTTAACAACCTCTTATCAGATCACCCTTCAGCCTCCACTGTTCCAAAGAAAACAATCCAAGTTTGTCCAACCTCTGATTATAGCATTTGCCCTCAAATCCAGGCAGCATCCTGGCAAACTACTTCTGCAGCCTGTCTAAAGCCTCAGTATCCTTCCTGAAATGGGGTGACCAGAACTGTAATGCAATACACCAGATGTGACCTAAGAAGGGTTTTATAAAGCTGCAACACAACTTCCTGGCTTTTGATCTCAATGCCTTGCCTAATAAAGGCAAGCATGCGGTATGCCTTCTTAACCACCCTATCAATCTGTGCAGACATTTTCAGGGACCTATGAACTTGGACCCCACGATCCCTCTGCTCATCAAATGCTGTTAAGGGTCTTGCCCTTGACAATGTACTGTCTCTTTACAATTCACCTACCAAAGTGCAACACTTCACATTCAGCTGGGTTAAGCTGCACCTGCTCTTTTTCTGCCTGTATCTGCAACTGATCTATATCCGGCTGTACACTGCCAGTCTTCCACACTAACCACAACACCACCAATCTTTGTATCATCTACAAATTTACTAATCCACCCATCTACATTTTCATTCAGGTCATTTATATCCATCACAATCAGCATAGTTCCCAGTACAGATTCTTGCGGAACACCACTAAGGATAGCTAGTAACAATCTTTTTCTCAGATAGGGAAGTCTGAAAATGTAGGGCTTAAGTTTAAGATGGGAGGGGAAGGATTAAAAGCAGACCTGAGGGAAAATATTTTCATGCAGAGGATGATAGGTGCAGTGGTATCCAAAAGTTTGGGCACCCCTGGTCAAAATTTCTGTTACTGTGAATAGCTAAGCGAGTAAAAGATGAACTGATTTCCAAAAGGCATGAAGTTAAAGATGACACATTTCTTTAATATTTTAAGCAAGAAAACTTTTTTATTTCCAACTTTTACAGTTTAAAATAACAAAAAGAAAAGGGCCTGAAGCAAAAGTTTGGGCACCCTGCATGGCAGTACTTAGTAACGGCCCCTTTGGCAAGTATCACAACTTGTAAACACTTTTGGTAGCCAGCTAAGAGTCTTTCAGTTCTTGTTTGGGGGGATTTTCACCCATTCTTCCTTGCAAAAGGCTTCTAGTTCTGTGAGATTCTTGGGCCGTCTTGCATGCACTGCTTTTTTGAGGTCTATGCACAGATTCTCGATGATGTTTAGGTCAGAGTACTGTGAGGGCCATGGCAAAACTTTCAGCTTGCACCTCTTGAGGTAGTCTATTGTGGATTTTGAGATGTGTTTAGGGTCATTATCCTGTTGTCCAGCATCTGGCTGCGTGGTGTGCCGACAACAACCTGGCCCTTAACACCCAGAAGACCAAGGAGATCATTGTGGACTTCAGGCATGCTAGGAGCCACACTCACGTCCCCATCTACATCAACAGAGCTGTAGTGGAGCATGTATCAAGCTTCACATTTCTTGGTGTCCACATTTCTGAGGATCTCACCTGGTCCCTGAACTCCTCCATCCTGATCAAAAAGGTGCAGCAGTGTCTTTATTTCCTGTGGAGCAACGAGAAAGCTCACCTCTGTCCCAAGATACTGATGGACTTTTACCGCTGTACCATTGAGAGCATACTCACCAACTGCATCTCAGTGTGGTATGGCAATTGTCCCGTATCGGACCGCAAAGTACTCCAGTGTGTGGTGAAAACTGCCGAGCAGATTATCGGCAACCAATTGCCCACCATTGAGAATATCTACCGTAAACACTGCCTGGGCAGGGCGAAAAGCATTATCAAAGATGCATCTCACCCTAACCATGGACTTTTTACTCTCCTCCCATCCAGTAGGCGCTACAGGAGCCTCCGCTCCCACACCAGCAGGCGCAGGAAGAGCTTCTTCCCTGAGGCTGTGACCCTGCTGAACCTCACATCACAGCGCTAAGCAGTATTGCACCCATACTGTACTGTCTCAGTACTTTTATATTTGTGTGCTGTAGCACTTGCTTTTTATTCGCAGTGATTTTGTAAATAACACTGTTCTTTGCATTTCTGGTTAGATGCTAACTGCATTTCATTGGCTTTGTATCTGTACTCGGCACAATGACAATAAAGTTGAATCTAATCTAATCCTTTTTTCATCTTTGGCTTTTTTTTTTACTGACAGTGTGATGGTTGCTTCCAGAATTTGCTGGTATTTAATTGAATTCATTCTTCCCTCTACCAGTAAATGTTCCCCCAGCCACTGGCTGCAACACAAGCCCAAAGCATGATCGATTCACCCCCATGCTTAACAGTTGGAGAGGGGTTCTTTTCATGAAATTCTACACCCTTTTTTCTCCAAACATATCTTTGCTCATTGCAGCCAAAAAGTTCTATTCAAAGGGTTCAAAGGAACATCTAAGCAAGCCTGATGCATTTTGGAAATAAGTCCTGTGGGCTGATGAAGTTAAAATAGAACTTTTTGGCTGCAATGAACAAAGGTATCTTCGGAGAAAAAAGGGTGCAGAATTTCATGAAAAGAAAACCTCCAACTGTTAAGCACGGGGGCGGATCGATCATGCTTTGGGCTTGTGTTGCAACCAGTGGCACGGGGAACATTTACTGGTAGAGGGAAGAATGTATTCAATTAAATACCAACAAATTCTGGAAGCATACATCACACCGTCTTTAAAAAAAAAGCCTGAAGATGAAAAGAGGATGGCTTCTACAACAGGATAATGAACCTAAACACACCTCAAAATCCACAATGGACTACCTCAAGGGTGCAAGCTGAAGGTTTTGCCATGGCCCTCACAGTCCCCTGACCTAAACATCATCGAGAATCTGTGGATAGACCTCAAAAGAGCAGTGCATGCAAGATGGCCCAAGAATCTCACAGAACTAGAAGCCTTTTGCAAGGAAGAATGGGTGAAAATCCCCCAAACAAGAACTGAAAGATTCTTAGCTGGCTACAAAAAGTGTTTACAATCTGTGATAGTTGCCAAAGGAGGTGTTACTTAAGTACTGCCATGCAGAGTGCCCAAACATTTGCTTCGGGCTCTTTTCCTTTTTTGTTATTTTGAAACTGTAAAAGATGGAAATAAAAAAGTAATTTTAAAATATCAAGGAAATGTGTCACCTTTAAATTTATGCCTTTTGGAAATCAGTTCTTCTGTACTCGCTTAGCTATTCACAGTAACAGAAATTTTGACCGGGGTGCCCAAACTTTTGCATGCCACTGTATATGAATTAAGATACCAGGGAGCTGGTAAAAGCAGGTACAAATACATCATATAATGAACATTTGGGCACTATCTGGTTTAGAGGGATTTGGGCCAAACACAGGCAAATGACAATAGCATAGTTAGGTATTTTGGTCGGCATAGCTAAGGTGGGCTGAAAGAAGTCTTTCCATGCTACATGATTCTGTAAATGTGTGGAGTATTTTGCATTGCATCAATATTGAAGAAGAAATTGTTACTTGGGTAAAACACCACCAAATTGACTTGGTAATATGTAAATATATTTTAAAGAGCATGGTTCCCTGCACATCCCAACAAAAACAAGCATGCCAATTAACTCAAGATTCTATAGATGCTGGAAATGTCGATTAACATTTGCAAATTGTTACAACTAATATTTTTTCCAGCATTTTGTCTATTGTGTCTACAACTCAGCTATAGTTCTTTTAAAAATGTATCCTGCAAATTATACAAGCCCTCATAGTTGGTGGCCATTAAAGATTATGGATTTTAGTCAAAATAAACTTGAAGTTTTCTTCCATCCCTCCCTGATGTGAAATTTTGTAACCAAAATGAAAGAGGTTCTATTTTTAAAATAAGCCAGTAAATGAATAAACCAAGTGGAGGTGAGTTGTTATAATTTAAGACTTGTTCAATGCTTTGCCTTCCTTTGTAGCAATTACTATCATTGCAAAGCCTCCACACCATCCTTCTCCTTGTTTTCCTGTTTAGTCAATTTCTCAGTCTACTGAAGCTCTATGCCATTCTGTGCACCTATGCATGGATTATTAGGCCCTACCTCCTCACACTACATACAACATCTCCCTTTCTCTAAACTTATTAGTGTTGCTTGAAACACCACTGTGCAAAAGTCTGTTTAATGAAAGAAAAATATATATATATATTCCCACATTTTCACTGGGGCGTATCAGCGAATTCCTATCCGAAGTGATCTGAATGTGCATCAGACTAATAGTAATGTAATTTTTCAGTGCCCTTTTGAAATAGCTGAATGAGTTCTCAGTCCTGGTGTACAATGCCTATAAAAAGTATTCACCCCCCCCCCCCCGGAAGTTTTCATGTTTTATTGCTTTACAGCATTGAATCATAATGGATTTGATTTGGCCTTTTTTTACACTGATCAACAGAAAAAGGCTTTTGTGTTAAAGTGAAAACAGATCTCTACAAAGTGATCTAAGTTAACTACAAATATATAAAACAAAATTATTGGTTCAATGTTGTAAAACAAACCATGAAAACTTCCAAGGGAGATGAACACTTTTTATAGGCACTATATATATATGTGTGTGGTGTGTGTGTGTATGTATATATGTGTATTAATGACATACGTGAGTAATAATAAACCTAATTCTGATGAGGGTCCCGATTGTTGACTGAGTATATGAAGGGATGGGGGAAGGGTATGGAGGGGGAGTGGGAAGTATCAGAGAGACATTCTGTAATGATCAATAAATCAATTGTTTGGAGTCAAATGACCTTGCCTGGTATCTTTGGCTGGGTGTGTCTGCACCCATGGCAGCCCCTGCCCCGGCACTCCTTCTCTGCCACCTGTCCACCACTCCTCCTGTGGCACTCTACTCTCATCTTTCCCAACATCATTTGCTCCCGCCAGATTTATAAATTCACTCTTAGTTGCTTTGGAGTTTGCATATTGTACTAAATACCAACTGTACTTGTCTAATTGCATAAAGATTATGATGTTAGAAGGTACTATATTTTGTGATGTTAGCCCAAAGATGATGTATTTATGGATATTCATAATAATTTGGTTAATAGGCTTGATTTAAATAAAAAGGTCATGATAGTTTAAAATGAGAAATTATTGTGCGTTAGATTGGCCTTGGAGTAGGCTGCATGTTCGGCACAACTTTGTGGACTGAAGGGCCTGTATTGTGCTGTTATATTCTGTATTCTAATTATTTAAATCAGAAAAACCAATCTCTGCAATTTGTCAGAATTTAAGAAACAAAAGAATTTCAAATTATTAGGAATAATTTCATCTATGCTTGTATAAATATTTACTGTACAAAATATCACAATTACGACTTGAAAATTTTGCACATGAAAATTTCTCAGTTTTCTTTTATAAATTAATTGAACTCAGCGTTCTGTTGAAGTTGGATTTTTGAATCATTTTCTCTTAAATAACTTACCAGCAATACATGCAACCCACTCAGTGCAACTAGAGCGTGAGATAATTATCAAGACTGCAAAACTTGATCTCAATATTTTAGAACCCATACACTTGTAATTTGATCCCAACTACTCTAATGTCTAGTGAAACTGCAAGAACTACTGCTTCTCTTGCAGCTAATAAGTTTTTCAATCACATTGGTTTATTTGGCAATACCCATTTATCTTCTGGGGTGATGGCTGTAAATACAATTGCAGCACTTTGCATCTTCCACATTATCACTTAGTTATGATTCTGATATGTTATATTGTTGGATGTGTGGTCTCTGGAATGTTGTGGTATTGATACCGCATGTACCAGTTTGTGAGAGAAAGGGGGTGGGAAGAGATTCATGGGTTGGGGGGGGTGGGGATGGAAGGAATTGCAAGTCCTAATAGCATCAGTTATATTCCTTCCTTAACCAACACCATGTGCACAAATTAAGTTATCATTGTTCAGCTGGCAATTTTGCAGAATGTTTATGTGCATTCATTTATGATTGTCATAATGTGATACAGTGAAACACTTCTTTGCATGTCATTCATGCAGATCTCATTTCATTAAAACAGTGCATTGAGATAGCATAGAGGGGCCGACTGGTGCTGCAATGACATTGGCGCCAAACCCGGGAGAGGAGGTTCCCGGGTTCGAAACCAGTCGGGTCCGCTCCCAAGTACACTTTCCATCCGTGCTGTGTTGAGTATTGAGATTGCAACTCGACCTCATAAAATAAAAAGAGAAAAATACTGTGAAAATGTCTGTGTGAGGAGTGACGTGCCACACAGACTCCCTCTCGCTCAGCGCCTTGTAAAGGCCATGAAAAAGACATCATCACGGACGCACACGCACAGACGCACGCGCGCGCAGGCATGTGCAGATGCACACGCACGGATTCGCACACAAGCAGGCACATGCCAAAAAGAAAAGGAGATAGCATAGGGAAAAATAATAACAGAATTCAGAATGGTGTTACAGAGAAAATGCAGGTCGACAATAAGGTGCAAGGCAATAATGAGGTAGATTGTGAGGTCAAGTCTTATCTTGTTCTAGGGGACTGTTCAATAGTCTTGTAACATTGGGATTGAAGCTGTCCTTGAGCCTAGTAGTACGTGTTTTTAGGCTTTTGACTGTTTTACCCAAGTGAAAGGGTGGAGGGAGAAGGTGGGGTAGATGGGACCTTTGTTTATGTTGGCTGCTTTACTGGAGCAGCAAGAAGTATAGACAGTCCGTATTAGCTAGTAAATTCTTTATCCACACCATCCTATATCATGAGCATTATTTTCCACATGCCCTCTGGTAATGAAAGTACTGTGTATCCACTGGCTCTACTTTATCCACAGCCTATGTTCTTCATAGAGCTCTACTGCATTAGTCAAAAACAATTTCCTTTCACAAAGCCATGTTGACTCCAGTAAATTAATCTGAATCCCTCAATGCTATAGGGGTCAGAAGATGAGCTAGTTGCTGCAGGAGACCCAGCTTCTACCCTGCTTTCTTGTCATCATGGTGTTTCTGTACAGTAAGTTTCTGGTGACTTGCCCTTGAGAAGGTGGTGGTTGGCTGCTACTTTTAACTGCTGTCCTCCTCCAAGTAAAGGTTCTGATGGGTAGGGAATTCTGGGCTTCAAACCTAATTGACAAAGGACCAACGATGTGTTACCAAGTCTTGAACAGAAATATGCAGGTGGTGCTATTCCCTTGTCTCTGCTGATCTTTTGTTGGAGGTAGAGGTTGTGGGTTTGTAAGTAGCCTTGGTGAATATCTGCAATGCATTTTGCACTTCATTTTAATATGTTGTAGCTCCTTTTTGACTGTTTTGTGAAGCTAAGGTGTTTAATATTTTAGATTAGTTGGAAAATGTGAATAACTTGAAAAGTATTTCCCAGTAACCTGGAGCTAAATGAATTTTATTACATTTTTTTCCATTCTAAGCACGCTGCAAATAAAACTTAGAAGCTGAAACAAATAATAAAATCTACTAGAAAAAAGGACTTGATACTCTTGCCGAGCTCCTAATAGCAGAACAAGTAAAATAATAAATTATTAATCTTTCCTATTTCTAATATTAATGATAGATCATTTATTTTATTGGATTGTCCCAGCATTATTGACAAGCTTTAATTACTAATTGAGTGGTCACCATTGACCATGTTGCCAGCTATTGAGTTGGAAAAGTACATTTCACTCTCAGCAATCAGATGTACAACTTTGTGGGTAGTAGTAGGGAGTGGTAGGTAGTGGCATACAAGCTGTTTTTCAGTTTTGTCCCAAAATAAATATAGTCACTAGACTTGTTATTGCTCTGTTTCTCTGCCTTGGGATTGAATTATCACCATATTTATTTATTGGGATACAGTATGGAATAGGTGCTACTGGTCCTCTGAGCCATGTTGCCTAGCAAACCCCAGTTTAATCCTAGTCTAGTCATGGGACAGTTTACAATAACTAATTAACTTACACACTGATACGTTTTTGTACTGTGGTAAGCAGCCAGAGCACTCAGATGAAACCCTGTCACAGGGAGAACATGCAAACTCCTCACAGACAGAGGCAGGAATATGCAGCCAATGGGTCAGGAGGAACTTACAATTAATGTCATTCATGTTTCAATGTCAAATAGCTCAATTTTTAAAATTACTATTATCATTACTCCTCTGTAATCATCCTTGCCTGCTTACTGTATCTTGGTGGGTGTTAGAATTCCAATTTCTTATAACAAGTAAAACCTATGTTGCCCAAGCAGCAAAACATTTATCCCTCACTCTTCAGTACGAAAATAGATTACTGGTCATTATCTCATTGTTTTTAATGGAATTTCCATGCAATTAGCTGAATCATTGCTGTGCATTATAATGATGTGGTATAATGATGCAGATTGTCCAGAAAGTATCGCTAATTTTTAAGTGCCAAGAATTCCATGATTAATTTTCCCTTAAACTTTTGGGTTTTCAGCGATTTATAGAATTCCTAAAGGTACCCTAAAAATTCAGATGACACAACCTCACCACCAATTGAATCTGGTTAAATTACTGGACTAGTAATCCAGAGGCCTGGGTTTAAAAACTAGATATCTAACTTCAAATTCTACCTTGGCACCTGGGTAATTTAGTCAAAAGTTGAGTTTATTATATAATTAATTACAATATTTGCACTATTTATGTCATTTATAGATTTCATGTCATATGTTAGTGATAATGAATCTGCTTTCCATGTGCATAGATGTAATGAAAACCTGGCAGTAGCATCAGGGGCATATAGCATCATATAAACAGCATTCACAAGCAAAGAATAAGCATAAGTTTTTACTAGAAAGGGCAATTTTTTTTCAATAAAAACAGTGCAAAGTGGTCATAGGATCGCTCAAATCGATCCACTGATGATGCAATAGCTTCTGCCCTCCACTTTGTCATGTTCCACCTGGAAAATTGGGTCTCGTGCCAGACTGCTTTTATAGACTTCAGTTCAGCGTTCAAAACCATCATACCCCAGAAACTGGTGGGGAAACTGCCTTCACCTGTCCTCAACACCTCACTCTGCAATTGGATACTGGAGTTCTTAACTGTAAGGCCACAGACAGTCTATGTGGGTAGCAACGCCTGTAGTCCCATTACACTAAGCATTGGTGCTCCTCCCCCCCCCCCAGCTGTGTGCTCAGCATGCTGCCGTTCACACT
Organism: Mobula hypostoma; assembly: GCF_963921235.1. NCBI lineage: Eukaryota > Metazoa > Chordata > Chondrichthyes > Myliobatiformes > Myliobatidae > Mobula > Mobula hypostoma. The sequence continues at coordinate 54,442,083 of NC_086097.1, forward strand.
GCTGACGTATAACTGTATCGCAAGATCCAGCTCCACCGTGTCATCAGGTTTGTGGATGACACAATAGTGGTTGAACTTATCAAAAAAGATGACAAGATGGGTATAGAGAGGAAGTGGAGCGGCTGGTAGATTGGTGTGAGAAGAATAGTCTAAGCCTGAACTTGGAGAAGACAAATGAAATCATTGTAATCTTCAGGAAGGTTCAGACAACCCATCCCCCTCAGCGAATATGTGGCTCCTCCATAGTGAGAGTTAAGTGCACCAAGTTCCCAGGGAGTTACATCATGGATGACCTCACCTGGTCCCTCAATATCACCTCCCTGATCAAGAAGGCATAGCAGTACCTCCACCTCTTTCTCCCCCCCACCCCTTCCATCTTAACTGCATTTTACAGGAGCACCATTAAGAGCATCCTGACAAGTTGCATCTCCATCTGGTATGGGAGCAGTGGAGTATTGGTCTAGAAGTCTTTACAAAGGACTGTGAGAACAGCTGAGAGGATCATAGAGGTCTCCCTACCATCCATACGGGACATTTATCAGGAGTGCTGTGTACGCAGGGCTATTAGTATTATAAAAGATCCCACCCATTCATCCAGCATCCTCTTTGACTTCCTACCATCAGGCAGGGAACTATGATGCATTAAACCAACAACTGTGTGATTCATCTGTAGATTTTATCCTTGCCTTCATAGGTTATCATGTGTTATGTGTACTACTGTGCTTTACACCCTGGTTCGAAGAAACACCTTCTTTCTATATACATTATATTGTTACGTACCCCGTAACTGGGTTGCCAAACCAGCAAAAATGGAACACTCGGAGTCTGGATTACTAGGAACTAATAAAGTTTTATTAAAGAAACAAATAATACAGTACTCTAATCGTAAGGATATAAATGTAACAGGTTAGCAATGATAATGCACACCTATACACAGAACTAGGGTAATAGGAATCAACCCAGCTCTATCGCAGTCTAGGGGTAAAACGATCAGTCTTACAGTGATGCAGAGTTCATTTCAGCTTAGTGCAGTTCGCAGTAATCGCTGTTGTACCGTTGGGGGGGGGGGATGCAATTTGGTTTAGGCAGACCTTTGATATCTTCGCAGTTGGTTTCAGGCAGACCCTTTTTGATGTCTTCTATCCCGCTGTGGTCACCGACTGTGACCCCTCCATTCCGGATACGATCATTCTTCCCGATGAACCCGGCACCCAGGCAAGGGCGGACACACACACCAAGTTCCCACCGATCGTACCTTTACACCCTGTGAGCCTATGGTCGGTTCCCGCGAACCGGACCTCCAAACTCTCACCACTTGTGGGGACACACTGCTCTTTCCAGGGTCTCATGGTCTCGTGGTGTCCCGTGCCTTAGCGAACCTGCTCTTTTTTATCCCCCTGCTGGGGTATCACCTGTCCATCAAACTTCAAACAGTTCAGGTTCAAAGCAGCCGGTCTGTCAATATTCTGAATTGTGTTTCTTTTCCGTTAATCCCTCTCTCCTCTCTTATTAGCATTTTGAATGTTTCTCCATTGTCTCTCTTATCTCTCTCATTAGCATCAATTGTCCGATAGCTTGGTTTGGCATCACAATATGATTATAGTTCAATGACAATAAACTTGACTTCAATTGATACTGAAGTAGTGATTAAGATTATACAGGTTTATTCAAGAACCCAATGGTTGAAGAGAGGCGGCTGTAATCGAACCAGGTGATATGTACCTTCTGCGTGATAATAGCTTTGAGAAGGTGGCATGGCCCTGAATAGTGGGAATCTTTGATTATAGATGCTGCCTTCTTGAGGCAGTGCCTCATGGAGAAACTACAATTGGTGGGGAAGGATGTCCTTGATGTATTGGGCTGAGTCCACTACTGTGCAGCTTCTGTATATTCTACTTCTGTACCACATGTGATGCAACTAATCAAGATGCTTTCAACAGTATATTAGTAGAAGTTTTATAGGGTGTTCAGTGATATGCTGAGCCTTAGCCTTTGAAGGAAGCAATGACACTAGTCCATCTTTCTTATGATTACATCTGTGGGCTGAGCCCAAGACATGCCATCCAGTAAATAAGTGTCAATGAATTCAAAGCTGCTGACCTCTTCCACTGCAAATTCCCCTATGTAAACGGGCAAATAATTACCCTCATTTCCCTTCCTGAAGTTAACAATCTGTTCTTTTGTTTTTACTGATGTTGAGTCAGAGGATGTTGTGTGATTCCACCAACATGTATCCTATCTTGCTTCTGTATTGGAACAGTGTGGAAGTTAGAAAAAAAAATGGCAGCTGATCTTCGTAATCAGGGCCACAAGAATTACCTATTGGAGTAATGTCCTGCAGAGTAGGAAATATGTAATCTTTACCTATACTCACCTTTATGTGACATGGGCCCCAGGCCAAATTCAAACACATCAGAACCGATCCCAGCATAATCACCTTTACAAAACCTTTCTCAAGAATTTGGGGCCTAGTGTTAAAATTGGGAGAGCTATCCCACAGACTTGTCATATCATGCTGTTGCTTGGCAAGTCCTATGTTGCAGGATAGAATCGCAAAAGGTGGAAGCGAATAGCCCTTGAAGTCTTCAGCATTGACTGCAAACCCTGTGAAGTATCAGGTGAAATGTAGGCAAGGTAACTACTTCTGCTCCTACCTCATCTGATCAATCAGTCATTTTGCAAAGCTGATTGCAAGGGCACAAAATGTATTTTGGGTGGAGAACTTCAGTTTTCATTATCATGAATGGTTTGATTGCATCCCTACTGACCACATTTGGCAGATTCCTAATGGATATTTGCTAAAATAGTAGGTGAACCAACAAGAAGGATGGAAGTATTTGATATTTTCATCATTCCACCTGATTCTGTTCATGATAGAATTTGTTTAAGTGATGACTACATTGTCATTTTGGTTCTTCACTTGAAGAACACCCTCAATTGTGTGTGGCATGACGCTTGGTTATTGGTGGGTTAACCTTTTTGGTATTTATCACTGGGTAGTATAGATGCACAGCAATAATTGCTATTGGTATATGGTTTCAGTTATTCAGATTATGACCGAAACCCCAATTTTGTAGAGAATTTGCATATTCTTCCCACTTCCTGCAGTGGGCTCCAACAATTGATTATTTATCTCCACATGTTCTTTGCTGAGCTCAAAGGTTACAGATGGGTGATGTGCATTTCTACTGCTGTTTACCAACTTCTCTGATATACCCATTTTTGCTTGTTCAATTGTCTTGCTTTTGTCATGAGGTCAGAAGTGAAGTTATTTGCTGCTTATTACACAATATTTAATTTTATTCGTAACTCTGGAAGTGAAGCAGTCTGCAAAAGACTGAGGCAACATTCATTGATCGGTAAGTAGAAGACAAGACTCTTGCCATGTGAATACCATCTCCAAAAAGAAAGGCTAACCACCTTATCATTCAATGACACTCCTATTGTTAAGTCTTCCTCCATTAACATTCAGAGTTTCCATTGAAAAGAGACTCATCTAGTCCAGCTAGTTAAATGCCTTGGTTTACAAGAGCAAGTGAGATCTGGGTACCTTGTAGCGAATGACTTGACTCCAATTACCAAAAACCCTTTTCACCATCTGTGTTACCCAAACAAGGAGTGGAATGAAATGTTTTGCATTTGCTTGTGCACAGCTGCAGAAACTTCAAGAACATACAGATGCAATTCAGGAAAAAGTATTCTACCTGATTCATACCACATCAACCACTCTGAACATTCATTCCTTCCTCCTCAGATGCCCATTGAATGCGAAGTGTACCATTTGCAAAATGCACTGCAGTGACTTATCCTTGCTACTCAGACAGCACCTCCTGTGTGGGTGCCATGGTACCGTAGCAGTTACTGCAAAGCTGTTACAGCTCTGGGAGTCCTGGAGTTCAATTCTGACACTATTCTGTAAGGAGTTTCTGTACGTCTGGGGTTGCTGTGAGAGTATGGCACAAAGGACCGGAAGGGCCTACTCTGTGCTGTATCATTAAGTAAGTTAAAAATACTGCAAATGGAAGTAGTTAACCAGAGGGAATAACTGCTCAACTTCACTTGCCCTATCATTGAAATGCTCCCACAATTCACTTTCACAGACTCTTCATCTCATGTTCTTGATATTTATTGCTTATTTATGTATTATTATTATTTCTTTTTGTATTTGCACAGTTTTTTGGCTTTTGCACACTGGATGGAAGCCTAAGATGCTGCGATCTTTCATTGATCCTACTATGGTTATTATATTATGGATTTCTTGAGTATGCCAGTAAGAAAATGAATCTCGGAGTTGTATATGGTAACATATATGTATTTTGATAATGAATTTACTTTGAACTTTAAGTTTGCATTCTCAACTGCCAAGAATGGCAAGGTCTCCACTCTAGCTGCACGTGGGAGAATACAAAGATTCATTGGGATGTCATCTGGATTGTAGGACTTTCATCATGAGGAAAGTTTGAATCAGCTAGGCGTATTTTCCCTGGAGTGAAGAAGACTGAGGGGTGATGGGTTGCATCTGAACCCGAGGGCACCAATATTCTCGAGGGCAGGTTTGTTAGAGCTTTGGGAGGGTTTAAACTAATTTGGCAGGGGGTTGGGAATTGGAGTGAAAGGACTCAGGATTGGACAGGTAGCAAAAAAGTAAAGATAGTGTCAGTCAGACTGTCAGGAAAGGCAGGCAGGTGATGGGACTTAGTTGTAGCCAACAGGCTGAGTATCAAAACATTAGGGATGCAGAATCAGAAAGGATAGCAAATATGGTACTCAAGGTGTTGTATCTAAATGCACGTGGTATAAAAGATAGGGTTGGATGATCTTGTTGCCCTATTGCAGATTGCCAGGTATGATATTGTGGCCATCACTAAATCGTGAATGAAGGATAGCTGTAGTTGGGAGCTGAATATCCAAGATCACACGTTATATCGGAGGGATAGGAACGTAGGCAGAGGGGGTGGTGTGGCCCTACTGGTAAAGAATGGCATCAAATCAGTAGAAAGATGTGACATAGGATCGGAAGATGTTGAACCTTTGTAGGTTGAGTGAAAAAATTGCAAGGGTAAAAGGACGTTGATGGCAGTTACATACAGTCCTACCAACAGTGGCTGGAAGGTGGACCTCAGATTACAACAGGAAATAGAAAAGACGAGTCAAAAGGACAATGTTATGATAGTCATGGGAGTTTTTAACATGCAAGTCGATTGGGGAAAATCAGGTTGGTAATCAAGAGAGTTAGTTTGTTGAATGCAGATGGCTTTTTAGAGCAGTTGTGTCGTTGAGCCTACTAGGGGATCAGAAATACTGGTTTGGATGTTGGGTAATGAACCAGAGGCGATAAGGGAGCTAAAGGTAAAAGAACCCTTAGGAACCAGTGATCACAATATGATTGAGTTCAATTTGAAATTTGATAGGGAGAAAGTAAAATTTGATGTAGCAGTATTTCAGTGGAGTAAGGGAAATTACAGTGGTATGAGAGAGGAGTTGGCCAAAGTAAATTGGAAGGAGCTGCTGGCAGGGATGGCAGCAGAGCAGCAAAGGTGTGCGTTTCTGGGAAAAATGAGGAAGGTGCAGGACATGTGTATTCCAAAGATTAAGAAATACTCAAATGGTAAAATAGTACAACATGACTGACAAGGGAAGTCAAAGTTATTGTAAAAGCAAAAGAAAAGGCATACAACAAAGCAAAAATTAGTGGGTAGATAGAGGATTGGGAAGTTTTTAAGTACCTACAGAGAGCAACTAAAAAAAATTAGAAGGGAAAAATGAAATATGAAAGCAAGCCAGCAAATAATATCAAAATGGATAGTAAAAGTTTTTTCAAGTATGTTAAAATTAAAGAGAAATGAGAATGGATATAGGACGCTAGAAAATGAGACAGCAGAAATAATAACAGAGACAAGGAGATGGCATTAGAAATTATCTTTCAAAAATCATTGGACTCTGGGATGGCGCCAGAGGATTGGAAAATTGCAAATGTCACTCCACTCTTTAAGAAAGAGGCATGCCCCTTTCTCGCTGTTACCATCAGGTAGGAGATGCAGAAGCCTGAAAGCACACACTCAGTGATTCAGGAACAGCTTCTTCCCCTCTGCCATCCGGTTCCTAAATGGATATTGAAGCTTTGGACACTACCTCACATTTTGAAAATATACAGTATTTCTGTTTTTGCACATTTTTAAAATCTATTCAATACATGTAATTTATCTATTATTATGTTTTATTATTATTTTCTCTCTGCTAGATTATGTGTTGCATTGAACTGCTGCTGCTAAGTTAACAAATTTCACGTCACGTGTCAATGATAATAAACCTGATTCTGATTCTGAAAAAAAAGAAAGGAGAAAAGCAGAAGAAAGGAAGTTATAGAACAGTTAGCCTGACCTCAGTGGCTGGGAAGATGTTAGTCAATTGTTAAGGATGAGGTGATGGAGTACTTGGTGACACAGGACAGGGTAGTACAAAGTCAGCATGGTTTCCTTCAGGGAGAATCCTGCCTGACAAACCTGTTGGAATTCTCTGAGGAGGTTACCAGTAGGATAGATAAAGGGAATGCAGTGGATGTTGTATATTTTGACAAGGTGCCACACATGAGTCCGCTTACCAAGTTAAGAGCCCATGGTATTACAGGAAAGTTACTAACACGGTTAGAGCATTGGCTGATTGGTAGGAGGCAGCAAGTGGAACGATCTTTTTCTTAATGGCTGTCAGTGACTAGTGGTGTTCTGCAGGGCTTGGTGTTGGGACCACTTCTTTTTATGCTGTATATAAATAATTTTTAGATGGAATAGGTGGTTTTGTTGCCAAGTTTGCAGATGATACGAAGATTGGTGGAGGGGCACGTAGTGTTGAGGAAACGGATAAGATGTAGAAGGACTTAGACAGATTAGAAGAATGGGTAAGAAAGTGGCAAATGAAATACAATGTTGGAAAATGCATGGTCATACAATTTGGTAGTAGAAATACATATGCAGACTATTTTCTAAACGGGAAGAAAATCCAGGAATCTGAGATGCAGAGGGACTTGGGAGTCCTTGTGCAGAACACCCTAAAGGTTAATTTGCAGGCTGAGTCAGTGGTGAGGAGAGCAAATGCCAGATTAGCTTTCATTTCAAGAGGTCTAGAATACAGGAGCAAGGGTATGATGCTGAGGCTTTATAAGGCACTCGTGAGGCCTCACCATTATTGTAAACAGTTTTGGGCCCCTCATCTTAGAAAAGATGTGCTGGCATTGGAGGGTCCAGAGGAGGTTCGCAAGGATGATTCCAGGAATGAAAGTGTTATCATGAGAAACATTTGATGGCTCTGAGTCTGTACTTGCTGGAATTCAGAAGGATGAGGGAGGATTTCATTGAAATCTTTGAATATTGAAAGGCCTAGACAGAATAGATGTGGAAAGGATGTTTGGCATGGTGGGAGAGTCTAGGATGAGGGCATTGCCTCAGGATAGAGGGGCGCCCTTTCAAAACAGATGCAGAGATTTTTTTTTAGCCAATGCGTGGTGAATTTTGTGGAATTTGTTGCCACATGCAGCTGTGGAGGCCAGGTTGTTGGGTGTATTTAAGGCAGAGATTGATAGTTTCTTGATTGGACATGGCATCAAAGGTTACAGAGAGAAGGCTGGGATCTGGGTTTGAGGAGGAGAAAAAAAAGAGCAGCCATGACTGAATGGCGGAGCAGACTCTATGGGCCGAATGGCCTAGTTCTGCCCCTCTGTCTTATGGTGACTTGATTGTGGTACATGAGGTGTACATTGTCAGAATTCCCCCCCCCCACCCCATGTTAGGTGTATCAAAAACAGGGCTTAAAGGAAAAGGAAGGGGAAATTGAGGGTAATTTTTAAAAAATATACAACGTGACTGATATCTCGAACCAGTGGACTGTCAGAATCAGATAAATTCACTACATTTAAGAGACATTCAGAGAGATAACAATAGGCAGGGTATATAGAACGATGCAGATCTAAACATAGGAAATCAGTTATGTGTCAGTGGACAAAAAGGTTGCTGTTAATATGGTGATCAATGGCAGTAGGTGCATAGGAACATCCATTCTGCTACTGCACCCCCTCCCACCTGTTGTCTAAGTTGCAGATCATCCTAAACTGGAAATGTATCACCATTGTTCCATTGTTGCTGGCTGTCATTTCTGGAATTTCCTCCCTAGCAATGGTTCAGGAATGCACCAAGGAATGGGCAATAAGTGCTGCATTTGTCTAGATCCAAATAGTAAATAAGAAAAAACAATATTTGAAATATTGTTTCATTTCCTGCAAAGTACTTTGAGATATCTTCAGGTCATAAGTTTATATGAATACATCGAATTAACTGAATTCAACAGTTAAACTAGTCTTCCTTTCTGATTTGTGTGAGAGCTGGTTGATTCTGATGTAAAAGCATGGCACACTGGGGATGCTCAGCAGGTTTTTGGGATTGGAACATCATTAGCATTTCATAATTGGTGTATTCATAGATCTGAAGGGACACACTCCCCACACGCCACACAGTTGGTTAATTGGGACACCTCGACCAGTTTATTTTGGCCCAGTTAAGCACCTATCCCAATTAGCTGCTGCTTCATGGGAATAGTTAAAAAGCTGAAAAAAAGATAAACTGCCTTTTAATTGTAACAATTTATGTATTTAAATTAAATGCAGAACAAATTAGAACACTGCTAATACTACTACATTACTATAAAAATGTTAGTTCCTAATAATTATCAACGGGAAAATTCATTCAGTGTACGCGAATACGAGGAAATCTGCAGATGCTGGAATTTCAAGCAACACACATAAAAATTGCTGGTGAACACAGCAGGCCAGGCAGCATCTCTAGGAAGAGGTACAGTCGACGTTTCGGACCCCTTTGTCCATTCGTCCCCCCCCATCCCTCCCCACTGATCTCCCTCCTGGCACTTATCCTTGTAAGTGGAACAAGTGCTACACATGCCCTTACACTTCCTCCCTCACTACCATTCAGGGCCCCAGACAGTCCTTCCAGGTGAGGTGACACTTCACCTGTGAGTCGGCTGGGGTGATATACTGTGTCCGGTGCTCCCGATGTGGCCTTCTATATATTGGCGAGACCCGACGCAGACTGGGAGATCGTTTCGCTGAACACCTACGCTCTGTCCGCCAGAGAAAGCAGGATCTTCCAGTGGCCACACATTTTAATTCCACGTCCCATTCCCATTCTGATATGCCTATCCACGGCCTCCTCCACTGTAAAGATGAAGCCACACTCAGGTTGGAGGAACAACACCTTATATTCCATCTGGGTAGCCTCCAACCTGATGGCATGAACATTGACTTCTCTAACTTCCGCTAATGCCCCACCTCCCCCTCATACCCCATCCGTTATTTATTTATATACACACATTCTTTTTCTCTCTCTCTCTCCTTTTTCTCCCTCTCTCCCCCTCACTATACCCCTTGCCCATCCTCTGGGCTTCCCCCCCACCCCCTTTTCTTTCTCCCTGGGCCTCCTGTCCTATGAGCCTCTCATATCCCTTTTGCCAATCAACTGTCCAGCTCTTGGCTCCATCCCTCCCCATCCTGTCTTCTCCTATCATTTTGGATCTCCCCCTCTCCCTCCCACTTCCAAATCTCTTACTAGCTCTTCTTTCAGTTAGTCCTGACGAAGGGTCTCGGCTCGAAACGCCGACTGTACCTCTTCCTAGAGATGCTGCCTGGCCTGCTGCGTTCACCAGCAACTTTTATGTGTGTTCCAGTGTACGCTGTTGTGTTCCTTTGTTTGTAAATGAACAAAGTCAGCGCAGACACAGAGCACAGAAAATGGACTGCCTTCATACAATGCTTTTGACTATTGTATCCTCCAAATCTTCACTTTCATTGTAACATTCAAGATGATTGTCGATCGTTGTTTGTATTTCATTACTTGTTGAAGTAGTGAGATCGTTTTGTTTTCACTCCTGGCTGTTTCTGGCATTTCCAAGCTTAAATGCTTGAAACTCCAGTGAGCAAAGCAGTTCCAGATTGTCTTGCTGCTTATTTCTCGCAAACTAACAGTTTAAAAAATCATTGCTTTTTGAGCACAAACATGGGCAACTGGTGCCATTTAAAAACTGTTCTCTCTAAGCACAGTGTAGTGTTTAATAGCCACACAAATGCATGTGACTGACACTAGTTGGAAACTGGCAACTGCCTCCATTCCCAATTCTGTGGCACAGTGTCCCAAATAATTTATTTTTTAAATTTATTCATCTTTCTTCTCTTCTAATATTATACATTTGTGAACTTGTCATGCTACTGTGACACTAATTTCCTTTGAGATCAATAAAGTATCTATCAATCTATAAATGAAGGAAACCTGGCTGTTTTCTTGATTAGTTTTTGTTCCTTAAGAGTTGTCCCAAATTAACAGCTGCTCCGATTAACCGATGGCTCAATTAACCGAAATTGACTCTGTGTGTGTGTGTGTGTGTGTGAGATGTTTGTTTGTATATAACACATAATATACTCAGTGGCCACTTTTTTAGGTAGACCTGTATACCTTCTTGTGAGTGCAAATATCTATTTATCCAATCAGGTAACAGCAACTCAATTGTTGTTCAAACCAAACTTTAGAAAGGAGAAGAAATGCAGAAATGTGATTTAAGTGACTTTGACCATGGAATGATTGGTGCCAAACAGGGTGGTTTGAGTATGTCAGAAACTGCTGATCTCATGGGATTTTCATGCACACCCGTCTCTATAGTTTGGTGCAGAAACCAAATATCATCCAGTGAGCAGTAGCTCTGTGGGCAAAAATATCTTATTAATTAGAAAGGTCAGAGGAGAATAGCCAGGCTGGTTCAAGCTGGCAACAATTCAGATAACCATGCATTACAATAGGATGCAGAAAAGCATCTCTAAATGTACAACACGTCAGACCTTGAAGTGGATGAGCTACTGCAGCAGAAGACCACAACGTGCACTCAGTGGCCTCCTTATGAGGTACAGGAGACTCCTGGTAAAGTGATCACTGAGTGTATATCCACCTCTTTTCCTCTCTTTCTCCCCCCCCCCCCCACTGTTCAGCAAGCTACATATTTTCAATGTTTTTTTATCTTTTTCAGCAATTCTGCAGATTTCCAGCATCATCAGTTTTTGTTTTGATTTTTCAATACTTGGTCTACTTGGATGTCACATAGTTTTTTTTTCTCTACAGATGCTCTCTGACTTTCAAACATACTACTTTACTGAAGCTTTCCAATAATTATGCTCATGGAATTTCACAGTTTCAGCCTTTGTATTTTTTCTCGCTTCTATCCTCATCCATTTCCTCCAGACAAGCTAGATGCCATTAATAAATCTTTGCACCTTGTCCAAGTTAAAACCAATATGTGATCTACCTTCTCTTGGTGCCCAACACATCACAGATGTTCTTTTTGTTCTACTTCTCCCCTTTCTCTACAATTTTATTTATTCCTTTTGCTAAGTCCTTCTTCACAAGGAGGATCATGGACTCAAAATGTTAATTATCTTTCATTCTCTATTTATTGATTGAGATGCAGTGTGGAATAGGCCTTTTGAGCCACACTGCCCAGCAATGCCTTGATTTAACCCTAGCCTAATCACGGGACAATTTACAATGACCAATTAACCTACTAACAGGTACATTTCTGGACTCTTGAGAAGAAGTCCACATGGTTACAGGGAGAACATACGAACTCCTTACAGACATTGGCAGGATTATGTCAATACTATATGATGTGCCAAGCATTTCCAGGCCTTTTCTGTTGGTTTTCAATTTCAGACTCTGGCATCTGCTTGCTGTTTAATTTGTGCGAACAGAATGATGAGGAAACATTCTTAGTCGTGAAAGGTAACTTCTTAATGTCTTTCCATAATTAATGCCTGGCATGGATATTTGCGTCTTCCTAGATATACGTTCGTACATTATTTCACTTTATTTTTTCTGGTTATTGTTTTTTCCACCAGTAAATGCTACTTGGTGGAAACATGTCATTATGTTTCAGAGAGAGTTGATAAGGTTGTTGGCAGTTGGAGAAGATGGCTGTCCTTCACTATCAGCTTGTTTGTCTATTTCTCTTGATTAAATTACTAAGCAATATTGAAAATATTAATGATTGCACTTAGCTATTCTTTTCATGCACTGATAATCAAGATTTTGGACACAAGCTGATACTATTTTGTCCTTGCTTCAATACAACTGCATTCAAGTTTGATTAAATATGCCTTCATGGTATGACAGAGCTGATAACTGTTACTTTTGAAAAGATGAATTAGTTGCATAGAAAGAAAAAAAAAGATTCAGCAGATGCTGAAATCTGGAGCAACAATCTACAGGAGGAACTCAATGGTTTGAACAGCATCAGTGGAAGGAAAGGAATTATTGACGTTTCGGGTCAATGTCCTGCAGAAGCAGGAAATGTGGGGTTCGGGAACTATCAGATTAGAGACTATGGAGGTGTGATCTCCTAATGCAGTGAGAATTGTGACAGTGAGGGTGGTGATGTGATGCCCCGTTTCAACCCAAAATATGGACAGTTTCTTTCCTCCTACAGGTACTTTTCGACCTGCTGAGTTCCTCCAGGATATAGTTGATTTTTTGACCATTGTATATTTTTTTCCCATTCTTATGCTAATATTTTTTGAAAAATGGTTCTGTTATAATCTGAAAATGCTGGGAAAGTATGAAAAAAGCATGAATATCCAGTGAGGTCATATCCAACCATTTGGTTAAATATAGAAGTACAGCAGTAAAAAATGCAGGGTGGCAACAAATCTAAGCTGAATAGTTAATATTGAAGTCCATCCAATATATTTACTTAATTTCCAAAACATAAGATATACATCTGTAAGGTTGAGTCATGTCTGTGATTTTATTGTTGAGTAATTCAGTTCAGAAGCCCAAAAACATTCACAATTTTATTTTTTCTGTTATGATCAGGAGAATTGGGGCTTTATTCATTGTGAATTAAAACTGGCTGGGTTTAGTACTTAAGTAACCTCTGCATTGAAGTGAATGATTGGGAAAGATCCAGTCTGGTAGCCAAAAAAGTGAATTGCAGATTTAAAAGCAAATGTACATTTGTAGCAGTATTGTATTTATCCGCTGGATGTAGCTGCTGCTGGCTTTTATTGTCCATCCTGAGCTACATTTTCTAGTTTGATACACTTGTGTAGCTTACTGCATCATTAGGTTCAATCCACATTATCTGTGCCCTTCGTGAGTAAATATACCTCTATAAGATTTATCCCTGGCTCCTCTGCTCCAGAGAAGGAGGGTCTCAGCCTCTCCTTATTTACTTTCTGTAACCTTCTGCTTTCCGACAAATCTTCATGTATTCTTGCCTCTGCCTCTCTCAGTAGTCCTGCTTTTTGCTTGAAAGTTATATCTCTTTTCTCCAGTTCAGATGAGTTGTCTGTTCAGAATGTTGAGCAAGTTCAAGCTAGCAGTGATTATCAGTTCTGAAGGAAATCTCTGACCTTCAATTGTAAGTACATCTTGAACTTGTGCAGTACTGCCTTAAGATGGTTTAAGATGGTGCTCCTGAAGGTGGGTGACAGCTGACTGGTGGGTTTTAAAACAAGAAATTTGACTAAACACTCTATTAATAACACTTTTTATATTGAAAATTGAAATGATCACCACAAACAATGAAGAGGCGAGCCATGTGGGTCAGAGTCGGAGCAAGGTCGAGGCAAGTACCAGGAGAAGTTGGAACTTCAGAGATGAAGGCGGAGTGGAGAAAAGTTGACGCAAAATTGTTTCAGATCCCATCCACCTAAACCGGGAGAGAAGTTTGATCCATCAAAGTTCTGCACCGATTTGGAAAGGTTGAGTATGGACTAGAAGCGGCCCAGAGCATATCGCTGTGGCAGGGCCCAGGTCCAAGTGTGGGGCACGACTTAGTGCTTGGACAATTTAAACACCAGGCCAGATGGACTGAAAAGTGGACCAGAGGCAACGGTCAAACTGGTTCTGCTCTACCAAGTTTTACTTTGCTCTCCTCAACACTGAGGCTGTAAGACTGCTCTGGTTACTACACACTTCTTGCCTGCGAGCTTTGTAGCGATTTGCCTAGCTATATGATGAACTGAGACCTAGGCTGTTGGCCTATTCTGGCTGCTCTGGGATTCGGGTCTATGGACTCAATTTCGTTCAGAATGCTGTTGCTTGCTTTGATTGTTTGCATGATCTGTGTCTTTTTTTCAGCCCTCCCCCCCCAACTTTCTTTGCATATTGACTGTTGGTCTTTTATTTGTGGATACCTGTAAGCAGACAAATCTCAAGGTTGTATAATTTATACATATATTAATCCACAAGAATAGATTTTATTTCAGTTTGTGACATCTCTGAGTTTTCCTTTTGTGTTTGAAATGAAATTATTAGTACTTAAGTTTTCTGTTTGGTTTAGCAACCTCCATGGCACTTTGCATTTAAACGTACATTTTTGAATATTTAGCTTGAACATCTCCAGAGAGGCCTTTGCATCTGATTAATTCAGTTGGAAAATCAAGTTTGTGAAAATTATCTAGTTTGTATTTTTCTGGAAGATAACCTTACAGAATTAATATTCTTTGAAAAATATGATTTCAATTTTCTTAAAATATTAGATATATACAAAATAGTTTGGTTGGATGGTACTTGTGCACTTAAAATTTTCTTCATCCTGGGTTGTCGGGATGATATAGCTTGTGCAGTATCACACACCAACATGAGCGATTATTGGTCTCGTATTTTCTCACAGAATTGAGTTCATTAGCCAACAGGAAAAGCATATGGCAAATTTAAGTAGGAAAGGCATCTCTTTTGCCTAGTCCCATTCTTGCTCAGTTTCATAATCCAACAGAAGTAGTTCCATTCCCTGATGTGTAGACTCTTAACATCTGTCCAAGTTATCAAGGCCATTTTTTATTTTTCCTGATAGACCTATCTGTAATTGTTAAAGGCATATTTTGAATTTAATAGTTCTAATATTAGATGCTCAGTAGTGGCACTCTGTTATAGCTCAATCTGTTTGATACTGAACTATTTGGGAAACTTATTCAGTTACTGCTTAACTGGAAAATGGTCTTTTGTAATTTTTAAATAGTAGTGACCCCAATTAGAATGCATGCCATCCTTTCAGAAGGTAGTTTTATTGAATTATTTCTATTATTAGAAAGGAATAGTCACAGATATCTTGGCATTAAAGTGGAGTGAACTGGAGTGTTCCAGGGGAAAATAATTTTGATTTGAGTTTTTAACAGTTTTTAGGGTTAGAAATGAAGACTATTCCACTAAATTCAATTGATTTGCACAGATGCATAAACTTTGGCAAGATCTGAGCAAGTGACTGGTGGTCATGGATACGTGTTATTTTCCAAGCGGAACTGGAACAGATTGCAGAAACTCCTCAAGGGGCTGAGTGTCCCATCTTCTGACTGGTGACTCACTGGAGGAGAGGGCCCTTTGCCAGAGCACTGGGAGTTGATCTCCTGCCGTGTGCTTTGGCTACTTGGGTTCCACGGAGATTTTTTTGAGTATGAGGATCCCATAATGGCAAGAGATCCAAGGAAGAGGAAAGATACCTGTCCCACTCTGACATGAGTGGGGGTTGTGGATTTCCAAATTGAGAGTTTAGAAATACCAGAATCTGGGAAGGTAGTTAGGAGTCAGCCAAATACTCTAATGCTGAGATTTGGACTTGTGGAGAGGAGAATATTGATGCATTTTTAAAGGATAAAGTAGGTTCCTTTTTCATGAAAAGATACCACAGGGAAATGTCTGAGGGTTTCCCTGTCGGTCATCTGGAAAGATTAAGCTTCGCATGTCATGAATGCTCATGTGGCCTCGCCATGCACTGAGAATCAATGAGTGATGTGGATTTTGCTAGAGGGTCTGCCTCCTGACTTAGTTTGGAATTCAGCAGGTCCTTTAGTAAATAGTGAACAGCACATGTTTTGCCACAAACTTGGGTAACTCGCGGGCATGTGCTCGCTTAGACACACTGACCTATCAGAGGGTGTTCTAATGGTAAATTTAAAATTGGCTGCTCTATGCACAACAGATGTTGCTATTAATAGTTAATCTGCATTTAGAAGGATGGGAATGTTGGGTGTCCAGTCTTTATCTTTTGCTCTGAAAGTGTTTATACAGCATATGGTTTTTGAATGAACTAAACTGAAAAGAATGTGGCTAACCAGTGTCATTTGGGATCTTCAGAAATACTACGGAAACTCCACATTCTTTAGGCAAACTTCAGGCATGCCAGTACATTCCAGAGTCATGAGGTGTAATGAATTTTGGTACTGGTTACACTGATCAGTGCCTCATGAGGTTTAGGAAATGTATTCATTACATTCAACTACACAACAGTTCATTGTGGTAATGTTTTCCACTTATAGATGAAACACTTAAGCCAAGTATTATATAAAAAAAAACACAATTCCAGTTTCATTGACTTTCAAAAATAGTTAAAAGTGAATCAGTTTATCTAGAAAAGTTTGAAACAACAGGGTACAATTTTCACAGTTTGTGAATTTAAATTCCAAAATTTGTATTTGAATACTTTTTAATACAATGGTGACTTTAGTTTATTAAGTAGGTTTTTGAAAAAATGTTACCAGTATACCTTTTTTCTGTGAAGACTTTATGGACATATAATTTTCACGTCTTAAGTAATGTGGAAAGTGGTAACTACTTGGCAAATTCATTTTGGTTTGTTAAGCCACTTAGGATTCCTGAGCAGTATTCTGAAAATAGCAGCAAAGTTAACATATCCAGATATAGCCTCAGTGTTACATACAGTATATATATGGTATGAAATCCACTTTAATACATAGTAATCTGTATGTCTTCAGAATTCAATGTGGCACAGGTAGGAAGTTGAACAATGCCTTTATTCACAAGTTATTTTCACATGTCAGTGTATAAACTATTCCATCCTGGTTTCTGCCTTCTCTGTGATGAGATGATTACATCCAAGTCAGAAGTATGTGAATTCAAGCTCCAGTCCAACATTTGAGCATGTAATTTAGTTTAATACTGTATATTTTAGTTTGAAACACTATTTTAGTTCCTGTCATATACGCTACCTTCAAGTAATATCATGAACTTCATCTACCTTCTCAGCAAACAATACAGATAGAAAAGGACCAGGTTTATCAAGCCTACTTCAGTGGATTAACTAAAGCATTCTGATCAGACTGTTCTTATCCTGAGTAATCATTCCAGTATTTGAATGAGTCGGAACATTATCGGTAGAGGAAAAACACCATCTTGTAGGTATTTTCAGTTGAAAAATCATTGACTCTGCACAAAACAATAATCAGTTTAGTCAGTGCTTAATAGGTATCTTGATTTTTAGAGTTGATAAGCACCATTATATTCAAACTAGACAATGTAAGTCAATTTGGAGATTACTCTCTCGAAGTTCAAAGTAAATTTATTATCAAAGTACATATGTCACATACACAACCCTGAAATTCATTTTCTTGCAGGCATACTCGATAAATCCAAGAAACATAATAGAATCAATGAAAGAGCACATATAACAGGACAACAAACTAATGCCAAAGACAACTGCAAATACAAAAGAAAAAAGAATAATAATTGATGATGGTTGCTGCTTTGCTGCGACAGTGCGCCGTGTAGATGTACACAGTGGTGGAGAGGATGTTACCTGTGATGGACCAAGCTGTATCCACTGCTCTTTACAGGATTTTCTGCTCAAGGACATTGGTGTTTCCATATCAATCCGTGATGCAACCAGTCAATATAGTCTCCACCATATATCTATATAGAAGTTTGTCAAAGCTTTAGATGTCATGCCAAATCTTCACAAACTTCTAAGAAAATTGAGGTGTTGCAGTACTTTCTTCATAATTGCACTTGCGTGCTCGGCCCTGGACAGATCTTCTGAACTGCTAACACAAAGGAATTTAAAGTTATGCCCCACCTCTGATATGCTTGATGACGACAGACCTTCAGTTTCTTCCTCCTGTAGTTGATAATCCTTGGTCTTACTGACATTGAGTGAGAAGTTGTTGTTGTGGCACCGCTCTGGCAGATTTTCAATCTCCCTCCTGTATGCTGATTGTCACCACCTTTGATTTGGCCAACAACAGTTAACTCACTTAAATACGGCATTGGAGCTATGCTTAGCCTCACAGTCATAAGTATAAAAGTGGGTAGAGCAGGGAGCTAATTACACAGTCTTGTGGTGCCCTTTTAGACTGGCTTGTAGATTGAAATTTGGGAGGTAAGCTACATGAGGTTCATTGTTACAGAAAATGAGAGGCAGTGGGTGGTTGTTCAAAAGTAATCTGGTTCTATTCTATACATTTGTATCTCAAATTAGTATTTTTACTTTTATTGAAGCATTGTGGCTGACATTTTAGTCTTCCATGAGTGAGGGATCAGCAGTGGAACATCTTAGAGGATTTATCCTGAGCCCAACATATAGATGCAATCACAAAGAAGGCACACCAGCAACTTTACTTCATTAGGAGTTTGAGAAGATTTGATACGTCACCAAAGGCTCTTGCTAATTTCTACAGATGTACTATGAAGAGCATTCTGACTGGTTGCATCATCATCTGTTATGGAGACTCCAATGCACTACAGAGGGTTACAGAGTCAGCTAGCTTCATCATGGACGCAACCCTTCTTACCACCGAGGACCTTTTGAAGCAGTGATGCCTCAAGATGACGGCATTCATCATAAATAACCCTCACCACTAGCACCATGCACTCTTCTCATTACCATCAGGGAGCAAAAACAGGAGCCTGAAGATGCCTATTCATTGTTTTAGGAACAACTTCTTCCCCTCTGCCATCAGATTTCTGAGCAGTCCACATACACTACCTCACTATTCCTCTTTTGCATGATTATTTTATTTTTGTTGTAGCAGTAATTTTTTATGCATTGTATTGTAGCCACAAAACAACAAATTTCGCAACATATACCTGTTGATAATAAACCTGATTCTGATTACTGGGGTGAAAAATTAGGCTAGATGCGAACATAAAATTTTTCCACCTCCAAAGGTAGAAATGAAGCAAAACTACATATAACTACACCCACAGAAACAATAACACAAAACAATGAAGAGGCCAAATGAGTGCCACAGCAACCTACATCAGTCATACTACCACATCAAATTGTTTCCTCATAAACTGTGTAAGGAAGATTCCAATGCATTTTTAAAAAAATTTTTAATGTTGTCCTGCTGACAACATAAAATCTTTGAAATGTAAGCAAGCTTTGGATGTTGAGAGAGATTCTATGCAATGACGATGAAGGTCTTTATACTTGTCCATTCTGAGGTACTCTGTACAGGGATTGGAGGCCTCTCTGTGTGTTTGTGGGGGGGGGGGTGATAAAAGGGTTTGTTTTGCTGTTGCTGCCTGTTGTATATTGCTTGTATGTTCTGCTGAATGTTGTGGGTATGCTATGATGGTGCCAAAATAAGTGGCAACGGTTGCCAGTTGACCTCAACACATCAGATTGTGTTAGTTGTTACACAAATGACACATTTCACTGTATGTTTTGATGTACATGTGATTAATAAATAAATCCTGATCAACATCCAAAAATCTAAAACAATCGAGTTTGTAATGAGTCCAGAATGGCAAGAAAATTCTAGTGCAACTTCTCCTAATCTCATATCCAAATTTAGAAAGTAATTGGAAACACTATCTATTATAGTTTGAAACTTCAAAATATTAAACTAATTCAAAGGAAGACGCAAGAGTCTGAAACTTGTGTCTAACTTTGTGTTTACATTGAGTGAGGTGTGCACATATCGTATGGTAGCCTCATAACGTATGCAATTCACTTATTTTTACATTTAGCTCGTAATTATTTAATCAAAGAATGCTTAATCAACAACATAGTTACAAGATTACTCAATATTACTGTAATGTTAAATGCACAACGCTCCTCCCTGCTTCACTATAGAGAATGCATCTCAACTATATAGACAATATATTGTACAGTACAACTGCTATACAGACATAGTAAATTTGAGTTTGAAATTGTCCCATTCAGACTGAAAGATTTAATCACTGTAGAGGCTTCTTTATTTTCCTGACAAGGGGAATCACTCTACAGGTGAGGCCTGTGGTTGTGAAAACCATCTCAGATCCTGGGGCCTTCTCTGTGGTAGTTCTAAGAGTTGATTCCTAGACTACAAGAAGAGCTTATGACACCTTTCTTCTCCTTCCTTTATCTTCTAGTTTGTGCATCTTGATTTTGGGTAGGTGCATTTTGTTGACTGGAGTATTCCTTTATTCATCTTTGTATTGCTGCCTTTACAATCTGATCTCTCCTCTTTGTTTTTAGAGCCACAACATCATCTGATGAATTCTCTTTTTTTTTGTATCTCAATTGACTTGTTTCTCTTAGGCCTTCCATTCATCCAGCTGGGCTTTGATCTCTGCATCTACTTTTACAAGCAACTTTTTATCTCTGACTTGAGGTTCATGCAATAACCTCAATGCATGCAGAGTAGATTCTGGTTCTTTATACTTATAAAAGCCAAATGCTTGCAACTTTCCTGAAGCTCTTTGAACTCTCTTCTGGCTTAAAACCAAGTCACATTTTGCAAGTAACTCTGATTAACTTATCAGAAGCTGTCTCAGATATGTTGCCTACAAAAACTCTTGTAGTTGTACCGTTCCTTTTGTCACTTTCACAATTGCCCTGAGCAACATGGTCCTTCCTTCTCCAATATGCTTTTGAATCAAAGGCAAAGATTGGCACCAGCACCTGTTTGCCCTCTGGGCAATGGTTCATGGTGTACAGCATTGGGACAGTTGTGGCATCATTCAGTATCTATCTTGGTTTACTTTCAGTTGAAGAGGATGTGGCATGCAAATAGTGGATTTGATCTGCAATCAAGTTGTAGTTGTCTCAGCCAATCACACCACCACAATGCTGGTTCTTGCTGTTTTTACCACCCACAGGCTCAAGGTGGCTTGTTGGATGTTTTATTTCACTGCCACAAATGTCATTCCCACAGGAGTTAACATTTTTCCAGTATAGGTTCTTAGTTGGATATCTGCAGGCTTCAGTTTAGGATCTTTGAAATGCCATTCAAATTAATTTTGATGAAATCAGCTAAACCAGTGTCCAATGCCATTTTAATTAATTTGTTGTTCACTTCTGGTGCAAGCCATGTTGTTGTCTAATGCAGACGTGCTGTTTTTGAAACAGCAACTTTATGACTTCATCTTTCCTGTGCAATCCATTTATTTTTGTCTGTTATGTCCTACTTTATTGCATTTTCTACAAGATTCACCTTTAAATCTGCATTGGTCTGGTGTATGTGAGCCCCTATCAGATAGTAAGAATTTTTGCTGAATTTCGAGCTCAAAGTTCAAAGAAAATTTATTGTCGAAGTATATCCATGTCATCATATACAGCCCTGAGATTCATTTTCTTGTTGGAATACTCAATAAATCTATAGAATAATAACCATAACAGAAACAACAAAAGGTTGCACCAACTTGGGTGTTCAAACAGTGTGCAAAAGACAACAAACTGTGCAAATACAAAAATAAATAATAATGAGTAAACAATAATTATCAATAATTATCAGGAACATGAGATGAAGACTCCTTGACCAATGAAATGAGTTCATTGGTTGTGGGAACGTTTCAATGATGGGGCAAATGAAGTTGAGTGAAGTTATCCCCTTTGGTTCAAGAGGGTAGTAACTGTTCCTGAACCTGGTGGTGAGAGTCCTGAGGCTGCTGTACCTTCTTCCTGATGGCAGCAGCAAAAAGGGAGCATGTCCAGGGTGGTGGGGTTCCATAATGATGGATACTGCTTTCCTGTGACAGCATTTCATGTAGATGTTCAAGGATTTGAGCCATTGATTACATTTCACACAAAATGCTGGAGGAACTCAGCAGGTCAGGCAATATCCATGGAAATGAACAAATAATCAGTATTGTGGACCAAGACCCCTCCTTTCTTCAGGACTAGGAAGTAAGTGGGAAAACGACAAAATAAAAAGGGGAAGGAGGATAGCTAGAAGGTGATGGGTGAAGCCAGTAGGATAGGAAAAGTAAAGGGCTAGAGAGGAAGGAATCTGATGGGAGAGGAGAATGGACCATAGGAGAAAGGAGAGGAGGAGACGACCCAGGGGAATGTGATAGGCGGATGAGAAGAGGTAGGATGCAAGACTGGGGGAAAGAAGAAGGGAGGGAAGAGGGAATTTTTTTTTGCCAAAAGAAATCTATGTTCATACCATCAGGTTGGCGGCTACCCAGACGGAGCATTTATTATGTATTTTAGAGTTCACAAATAACATTGGACAAGCTTGCCATTAAGTATTGCAGCAGTGTTTATACAGGAAGTGGGATTTGTGCTTTATTTTGCAGGTTAATGCTTGATGACAGGTATCTAACTTTGAAGATGCATGTGGTGTATCTGTTCTGCTAATTTCTCATTTTTTCCACAATAAAATTTCAGAGAAATTCTTAGTTTAGAAATGTTAGCTTTAGTTGTCAGTTGCTGTGAATTTTAATACGTTATTGTAACTGCCTTCAAATTATTTTTAGAATTAAATGTATTATTTTGTTCTGATAAAAGCTCAAGCTAGTGGCATGTTTTCACAAACAATATTGCATCATCATTTCAGGATGATCAACCAACCATGTATTGGAATAATTAAACCATGCAGTAAAAATGGGATGTAATAGTTTCAGCAATATGAATGGAGATGGGTGAGGTGTTCAGAATTAACCCAAGAGTAGACTTTAAGCTTTAGTGCAGCACCAGGTTATTTTATCAGTTTAACTTTGGATCCATTCTTTATTATTTAAGCACTGCCCCATCTGGATATCAGCAAATTAATTGCTAAATAATTAGATAAATACAGATGTAATAGTTTGAAAGTGAAATGAATGATTAGGTGTCATAGAGTAATTTTCCTGTAGCATGGAAGTAAGCCCTAAAGATCATTGAATGCATGCCAACATAATGTACCCATTTACACTAATCCTGCACTAATCCGAGTCTTTCAACTAATTGGGGGTTTATATGGGAGGCACGGTTTGAGGGTTGGCACAACATTGTGGGCTGAAGGGGCTGTACTGTGCTGTACTATTTTATATGTTCTATGTTTAATTCTTCTGACATTTCCATTTACTCACTTAACTCCAAAGGTAAACTGCAGTCTACCTCACAAAGTTTATTATGTGTTTTGAAATCCACAAGTAATAGATTAGATTAGATTATGAGGACACAGTCGTCTTTTATTGTCATTAGTAATGCATGCATTAAGAAATGATACAATGTTCCTCCAGTGTGATACCACAGAAACACAAGACAGACCAAGACTGAAAAACTGACAAAAACCACATAATTATAACATATAGTTACAACAGTGCAAGCAATACCGTAATTTGACAGAAGAATAGACCATGGGCGCAGTAAGAAAAAAGATTCAAAGTCTCTCGAAAGTCCCAACATCTCACGCAGACGGTAGAAGGAAGAAAACTCTCCCTGCCGTGAGCTTCCAGCGCTGCAAACTTGCCGATGCAGCATCCTGGAAGCACCCGACCACAGTCCGACTCTCAGTCCGTCCGAAAACTTCGAGCCTCCAACCAGCCTTCCGACACCAAGCACCATCTCTGCCGAGCACCCAGCCCCAGCTGCCAGCAACAGGCAAAGCCGAGGATTTGGGGCCTTCCCCTCTGGAGATTCTCGATCGCACAGTAGCAGCGGCAGTGAACTGGGCATTTCAGAAATTTCTTCGGATGTTCCTCTGTGCTTCTCACGTCCATCTCCATCAAATCAGGATTGTGCACGGCCCCTATTTAACTAAATCATTTTACAGGAGAAGCCGCGTGCTGCGTTGCGCCACCATCTTCTCCTCCCACTTTATTCAAGGTATATTTTCTTCCTTTTAAATTATCAAACCATTATCTTTGGTTCCTACAACAAACTATTCCCCATCACTGATTCCTTCCCAACTCTGGCTGCTGTCTCAGGCTAAACAATTTCAGAATTGGAATCAGGTTTATTATTACTGATCTATATCATGAAATTTGTTTTGAGGCAACAATACAGTGCAATACATAGAAATACCACAAGTTATAATAAGAAATATTTAAAGAAGTAGAAGAAGAGAAAATTTGAATCTCTTGGAAGCAGGGACAATATACTTTTCTGTCTTTGCCACAGTTTTGGTCTGTCTGCTACTACCACCCTCATCTGCATTTGCATTGTTCCCTTGGTCTTCGATCTTCCCTAAACGAGATCTCGCATTTTTTTGTTTAATTAGAGATACAGCATGCTAAACAGGCTGCTCAATAACACCCATGTAACCAATTAATCTATTTAGTGGGATGTAGGAGGAAATTGGAGCATCCGAAGGAAATCCGTGAGGTCACGGAAAGAACATACAAACTCCTGACAGACGACAATGGGGAATAAACCTGGGTCTCTGGTGCTGTGACAGTATTACGCTAACTGCTACACTACTGTGCTGTCTCTGCTTGTCTGTGCACTCACCAGCTACTGTCCATCCATTGTGTTTATATTCACAGATTTACATTTCCTCATTTCAGTTTTAAGTTTTTTAATGCCTGTCTCTCCCTATCACTGACCAGCTTGAAACTTCCAAAAAGAATACATCCTCCGGCACTTAAATGTAATTCTTTCCCCTTTTCCTTTAACCCATTCATCCGATCGTTGCTAAAATATCTTAGGATTTCTCTGCCCAAGGTCTGGAATTCCATCTCAGTACAATTTTGTTTCACTATCTCTTGATCACCAGGTTAAGGTTAAGACTTGCCTCTTTGACAAAGCTTTCAGTATCTAGTATTTTGGTGTAGATTTTATTTTTATGTTATTACACCTGTATAAGCAACCTTGATATTTTCCTGCATTAAACGCTATAAAACAATGTAATTACTACAGATAAATTTGAAGTTGCCTATAATGGATTGAAACCCCTTAGCTTTTGATTTTCAGCAGTGATATTTTGCTTTTAATATTAACAATAGGCTAATAAAGAATTAACTTGGCATTGTATGACTAATAACTACAGATGTGCCAGATGCTTTCTTGGACGATCATGCAGATCATGGCCTTTTAAGAAAAAAAGCTGGATGTCTGTCTTGGAAATGTACATGTTTTACCTTTTCTCTTGCTGAAATAGAATGGATAGAGATTGCCTTAGTCTTTTAGTGATAGAACTGGAATGGCCACATGGGGGTGGTCTTTTGCTTTGTTTAGCATTACACATTACGATAGTTTTTCAAGATTTTGCTGTCAAATTTGGTAGTCTTATAAACTAATCATATTACATAATGTTGCGGTTGGACCCATTATTGGCTGATACCATGTCAAATTGGCCACATTCTGGAGGAGGTGCCTGTATTGGGTGAAGGTTCAGTGAAAGGCAATTCAAAATAACATATTTAAAAGTAAATATAATGATATGAAGCTATTAACAGAGTGAAGTACTAAATAAGCAGAATTTCAGTGTTGATTTTTCTTGTAATCTGTGCCTCCCTCTCCATGATCCTAAAGACATATTTTAGCTATACATATTTAATCCTTCCAAGTTAAATTCTGGATATACAGAATTTTGCTTTTGCATGCAAAATTTAATTTTACTTTGAATTTGTTATGACTCAGCTTTCAGTTTTTTTTTGAACGACTGACTTCAAACATAAGCATAGCAATTTTACCAAGAAACAATTGAAAAATACCCAAGATTTTTTACTGATCTAGGCACCTTTGATTCTTGTAAGAACATGAAGAGCAGGTTACGCCATACCCATACGATTCCTTGACATTTCTTTTATTTATTAATTTACTGGTTGTGGTTGTTGCCAGCTAAGCCAGCATTTATTGCCCATCCCTAGTTGCCCTTGAGAAGGTGGTGATGAGGTACCTTCTTGAACCATTGCAGTCCCTGAGGTGTAGGTACACCCACAATGCTGTTAGGAAGGGAATTCCATGATTTTTGACCCAGTGACAATGATGGAACGGTATTACGTTTCCAAGTCAGGATGGTGAGCAACTTGGAGGGGGATTTCCAAGTGATGGTGTTCCCAGGTACCTGCTGTTCTCGTCCTTCTAGATGGTAGTGGTCGTAGGTCTGGAAGGTGCTGTCTTAGGAACTTTGTGTTATTGCAGTGCAACTTGTAGATAGTACACACTGCTGCAACTGTTCGTCGATGGTGAAGGGATTGGATGTTTGTGGAAGGGGTACCAGTCAAGTGGGCTGCCTTGTACTAGATGGTGTCAAGCTTCTTGAGTGTTGATGGAGCTGCACTAATCCAGGCGAGTGGCAAGTAATCTATCACACTCCTGACCTGAGCCTTGTAGATGTTGGACAGGCTTTGGAGAGTGAGAAGGTGAGTTACACGCTGCAGGATACCTAGCCTTTGATCTGCTCTGGTAGCTACAGTGTTTATATGGCTAGTCCAGTTCAGTTTCCTGTCAATAGTAACCTCCAAGATGTTGATAGTAGGGGATTCAATAGTGGTGATGCCATTGAATCTTAAGGGACAATGGTTAGAGCCTCTCTTGTTGGAGATGGTCATTGCCTGGCATTTGCGTGGCTTGAATGTTACTTGTCAGCCGAAGCCTGGATATTGTCCAGGTCCTACTGCATTTGGGTATTTACTGCTTCACTATCTGAGGAGTCACGAATGATGTAGAACATTGTGCAGTCATTTGTGAATATCCCCAGTTCTGACCTTATGACAGAAGGAAGGTAATTTTTGAAGCAGCTGAAGGTGGTTGGTCCAAGGACACTTCCCTGAGGAACTCCAGTGATTCACTGAGGATGAGATAATTGACCCTCAACCACCACAACCAACTTCCTTTGTGTTAGGTATGATTCCAACCAGAGGAGGATTTTTCCCTAATTCCTATTGACTCCATTTTACCTATAGCACCTTAATGCTGGGTTGATGCCAAGGGCTATCACTCTCACTTCACCTCTGGTATTTAGCTGCTTGGTCCATGTTTGGATGAAGGAGGAGATGAGGTCAGGAGCTGAGTGTCCTTGACAGAACCCAAACTAGGAACCCATAAGCAAGTTATTGCAGAGTAGGTGCTGCACAATAGCACTGTTGATGACCCCTTCCATTACTTTGATTGAGAGTAGGCTGAGGGGGTGGTAGTTGTTCTGCCATTCAAAGGGATTATGATTTTGTTGCCCAAATGTCACCTTCTCAGATCTCCTTTAGACCTGTAAGATGGTGCCAGTGTGCCATGGTGACGTTCTGCGGGCTGCATACAATACCTCTCAATACACCTCTTTTGACTTAATCTCAATGCAATCTGCAACATGTAACTCCCCTTTAAGCAATGTACTTTTAAATCAACTTAATGATCTACAGATTTCATTATCTTCTGAAGGACTCAGCTGTACAGCACCTTTAAGTGGGAAAAGGTCCTTTGGTATGACTGGAAGCAAAGTAGTGAGGCAGGGGGAAGAACGCCAAGCCAGGCTGAAATGCAGAAGGATAAGGCCCCCTCTATCCAGCATCTTTTTAGCAAATGTGGAGTTGCTGGAGAACAAAATAGAGAACCTGAGGGCAAGATTGCAGTGTTTTGTTGACAAATGAGAGAGATGACTTTCTCCCGGCATACCATATACAGTGAGCAGACCAGAAGGCTTCTCGATTTACAGAATGGACTGAACTGCTAGTTTGGAAAAGGCAAAAGGTGGAGGTGTGTGCTTCGTAAACTCTTGGTGGGTATCCGATATGGCAGTTTTGTTGAGCTCATGTTCCCCCAGTCTTGAACACCTAATGCTATCTGTTCCATTTACCTAGAGAATTCTCCTCCATAATTCTGACTGCAGTTTAAATACCGCCGACTATAATCAAGTGCTTGTGATATTGCATGATGCCATCTACGAACAAGAAACAGTCCATCCTGATGCGTTTCAAATCAATTGAAGAAAACCTTGCCCAATTACCATCAGCATATAATCTGTGGTACCAGAGGTCATAACACACTAGACTACTGTTACACTAAGGTGAGGAATGCCTAACTTTCCATGCCCAGACAATTTTTGGTAAATTAGATCACCTGCATACAGGCAGAGCCTAAAGACCAAAGCTCCGGGGAGCAGGACAACCATGAGGGTGGTCATCAAGGAGGTAGAGGACCAGCTACAGAATTGCTTCAAGTTGGTGGACTGGGCCGCATTCAAGGACTTACCTGTGGATCTGAATAAATACACCATGGTTGTCAAGGACTTTATAAAAACAGTTGTAGATGAGTGCGTCCCCACAAAATCATTCACTCCTCCCCAACCAGAAGCCCTGGATGAACCATGAGATCCACAATTTGCTGAGGGCCAGATCAGAGGCATTCAAGTCTTGTGAGCAAGAAAATTGGGAGACGTCCTGGTATGATCTCTGGAAAGCTATCTCTTGGACAAGGTGGCATTTCCAGATGAAACTTGAATCAACGAAGGATGCCCGACAGTTATAGCAAGGCTTGAATACTATTACCTCTTAGAAAGTTAAATCAAGTGGCATAGGCGATAACAGGGATTTGCTTTCAGATGAGCTCAATCCCTTCTATGCTCGCTTTCACTCTCAAAACATAGGGGAACCATCATAAACACCCACAGCCCCTGATGATCCTGTGATTTCGGTCTCTCAAGCCAATGTGTCAGCGGCCTTCAGGAGGGTGAACCCACAAAAAGCATCTAGCCCAGAAACGGGTACCTGGCTCAGTACCTGTGCTGAACAACTGGCTGGAGTGTTCACTGAGATCTTTAACCTCTTGCTTTGGCAGTCTGAGGTACCCACAAACGCAAAAAAATCTGCAGATACTAGAAATCCAAAGTAACACACACAAAAGGCTGGAGGAACTCAGCAGGCTAGGCAGCATCTGTAGAAAGGAGTAAACAGTCAACATTTTGGACCGAGACCCTTCATCAGGACTGAAGAAGTCTGAGGTACTCACCTGCTTCAACCAGGCTTCAATTATACCGATACATAAGAAGAACATGGTAACCTGTCTCCAGTAGCATTTCCATCCACAGTGATGTGTTTTGAGAGGTTGGTGATGAAACATCAACTCCTGCCTGAGAAGCGATTATGGATCTGTTCCAGTTTGCCTACCTGAACAATAGGTCCATAGCAGATGCCATCTCATTGGCTTTTCACTCAATCCTGGAACATCTGGACAGCAAAGGTGCATACATCATGATGCCCTTTATCGACTACAGCTCTGCATTAAATACCATCATCCCCTCAAAACTAACCAATGAGCTTCAAGACCTTACCTCCTTGTGCAATTACATCTTCTATTTCTTCACTTGAAGACCCCAGACATTCTTTTTTTTTTATTTCAAAATATACTTTATTCAAAAATAAATATATACAATAAACCATTCAATAACTTTTCATCCTTTACATACGTTTGCATTATATACAGTACATATCCGCATTTATACCACATCATTTCATTGTTGAGGGGTATACTCCCCGCCCTCCGACCCCTCCCACTCCCACGGGTGGAGAAACCTATACTGTGGTCCTTCCCCACCGGGCCCTTGCGGTGGCTGCACCAAGTTCCAGTGCGTCCCTCAGCACGTACTCCTGCAGTCGAGAATGTGCCAGTCGGCAGCATTCTCCCACGGACATCTCCATGTGCTGGTAGATCATCAAGTTACGGGCCGACCAAATAGCATCTTTCACCGAGTTGATGATCTGCCAGCAGCACCGGACGTTGGTCTCCGTGTGTGTCCCCGGGAACAGCCCGTAGATCAGAGAGTCCTCTGTTACGCAGCTGCTGGGGATAAACCGTGACACTAGCCCATCCATCCTCCTCCACACCCTCTTTGCGAACTGGCAGTGTGCAAAGAGGTGGGTCACAGACTCCTCCTCACTGCAGTCCTCCCGTGGGCAGTGGGGTGCGGAGACGACGTTCCGGGCGTACAGGAGGGCTCTGACTGGGAGGGCCCCTCTCACCGCCAGCCAGGCGAGGTCTTGGTGCCTGTTGGTTAGATCTGGCGATGAGGCATTTTGCCAGATGAACTGGACAGTCTGCTCCGGGAACCACCCCACTGTGTCCATCACGTCCTTCTCCTGCAGTGCCTGCAGGACACTACGTGCCGACCACTGCCTGATGACCCCAGACATTCTGATTGGCAACAGCATCTCCTCACAATCTTCATCAGCACAGGTGCACCACAAAGCTATGTGCTTAGTCCCCTGTTCTACTCACTTTACACTTGTGAGTATGTAGTTAAGCATAACACCAATGCTGTATTCAAATTTGCATGTAACACCACTGTCATAGGCCAAATCAAAGTTAGCGATGGATCAGCATGTAGGAGGAAGATTGAAAATCTGCTAAGTGGTGTCATGACAACAACCTCTTAATGTCTGCAGGACCAAGAAATTAATTATTAACTTTGGAAGAAAGAAACTGGAGGTCCTTGTGCCAGTCCTCATCAGAAGATCAAAGGTGGAGAGGGTCAGTAATTTTAAATTCCTTGGTGTTGTTATTTCGGAGGACATGTCCTGTGCCCAGCACTTAAGTGTAATTACAAAGAAAGCACGGCAGCGTTTCTACTTTCTTCAGAGTTGGTGAAGGTTCAACCAGACATCACAGGTAAAGCCCTTCCCACCATTTTGAACATCTATACTAAACATTGTCACAGGAAAGCAGCATCCATCATCAGGAACCCCACCATCCAGGACATGCTCTCTTCTTGCTACAAACATCAGGTAGAAGGTACAGGAGCCTCAGGACCCACTCTGCCACGTTCAGGAACAGTTATTACCTCTCAACTATCAGGCTCTTGAATCAAAGGGGATACCTTCACTCAACTTCGCTTGCCCATCATTGAAAAGTTCCCACAACCAATAGACTCACTTTCAAGGGCTCTTCATCTGATGTTCTCGATATTTATTGCCTATTTATTTATTATGGTTACTTTCTTTTTGTATTTGCACAATTTGTTGACTTTTGGACACTGGTTGAAGGTCCAAGTTGGTGTAGCCTTTCATTGATTCTATTATGGACTTATTGGGTATGCCCACAATAAAATGAATCTCAGGGTTGTATATGATGACATGTATGTACTTCGATAATAAGGTAATAATTGAGGATTTGCTTGCGAACAGAAAACAGTTGTGTCATATATGGATTGTGTCAAAATAAATGTGTCATGTACGGATTGGGAGGCATTGATTCATGGGATGCCATGCGTTGGTGCTGGAGCCCGAGGTATCTATATCCAGTATCAGTGATTTAGACCAAGAGATAATGTAATAAATACAGACCCGCTTAATGTACCTGTGTAGAAAATGGAGACAGTAACTAAACAGGTAGCTGATGGAATGTATTATTGAAAAATGGGAGGTCATCTACCTGAGCAGAAAAGAATATTTTTCAATATATTTTTAGTGGGAAGTTAAGAAACGATGGTAGTCAGAAGCATGCTCGTCCTTACATATAAAATGCTGAAAGTTGATGTGTAAGTATAATAAGCACAGAGGAAGAAAATTGATAAATAAGCCTTTATTTGAAGAGGGTTAGAGTGTGAGCACTTTGTAACTTCCTACTTGCTGTACTTGCATGTTAATTTGCAGCAAGAATAGGAATGTCTTTCTGAAAGCTCTTCTGAACTGCATATGAAATATTGTGGAGAGATCCATCTCCCTGTCTAATGTAAACAATGGATTGCAGACTTTTTATATCAGGGAAATTTAAGCACATTGGTCTTATAGCCGTTTTGAGTTTTGAAGATTAAGAAATATCTCATTGAAATGTGGAAAATACTCATTGAGCTTTATCGAATAGGTGAGATTATTTCTCCTGGCTGAGGTCTCTGAAATCGAAGTTCACAATATAAGGAAAAAGAGAAAAGTTACTTCACTCAGTAGGTAGCAAATATTTGAAATACTCAACCTAAGGAGCTATTTATGAGGTGTACAGTTAAGAACATTCTGACTGGTTGCATCACAGCCTGGTATGGAGCCATTAGTGCACAGGGTCGATGGTAAGAGACTGCAGAGTGTTTAGATTCGGCCAGCTTTATCACAGGCACAACCATCCTCTCTATTGAGTACATCTTCAAAAGGCAATGCCTCAAGAAGATGGCATCCATCATTATAATCCTAGCCACTTGTACATGCTCTTTTCATATTACCGCCATCAGGGCTGAGCAGAGGTACAAGAGCCTGAAGACCCACATTTCTTTTTATTTTGAGAACAGCTTCCCCTCCGCCATCAGATTTCTGAATGGCCCATGAACCTCATTATTCATCTTTTGCACTTTTCATTTATTTTGTTACTTACAGTAGTTATTACGTTTAGCATTAGGCTGCTGCTGCGAAGCAAGACACTTCATAAAATATCTCAATGCTGATAAACCTGATTCTGTTTCTGAAATCAATGTAAGTTAGATATTAAAGGAATCAGGGTTGGTACAAAAAATTGACAATAAGGTAAGCCATGATCTTGCTGACTCAGAAAGTAGGCGCAAGGTGCCAGATAGCCAGCTCCTACTTTAATTTCTTGGGTTAGTATTCCTCTTTGCAGAACAAACCATTCAGATTAAGAATCTATGATCCACTGAGTCCAGTCCCAGCATACTCTCTTCAAGATAGAGGTCAAAATTGAATAGAATACTTCAACTGAGGTCTCATCAATGTGTCATACCCATTATCCATATTTTTGCACTACAACTCTCTTGAATTAGGCCAATCAAACAGCTTTCTGAGTCTTATGAACAGCACACTAAAATTAATTTGTACATCATTTGATAGTTTCTTTGTATTTGGAAAGTACAATTTTTTACCAATCTTTCCACTATTTTGCATAACTTCGTATTTTCCCACATTTTATACTTGGTATACAGATCAGTGGCTACCAGCCTACAACAGAATCTGCACCAATAGATATAATTTGTAAATTGACGTGACCATAAGATATTCTCGTGTGTCAACCAAATGCAAGCTAATGGAACTGTATTAACTACCCTGCATCAAAACAGGCATCAGACATCTTCAGCTGTTAATTGGCATGATTCTGACAGCAGTCAAGGGAAGTTACAGAGTAGACATTTTAGCAGATTAAGCATGGTCATTGACATATTAACTCTGTCTGTCAATAATAGGGATATTTGTGTACTTAAATCATCAGTCCTCACAACAGGGGATTTATTAGTTAGGGGAACAGAAAGGAGGTTCTGTGGATAAGAACGAGATTCCTGGCTGGTATGTTGCCTCCTGGACGCCAGGTTCCACCACATCTTGGATTGAGTCCTCAGCATTTTTAAGTGGGAGGGTGAACAACCAGAGGTTGTGGTCTATGTAGGTGCCAATTACATAGGTAGGAAGAGTGTCAAGGTTCTGTACAGTGAGTTCAGGGTGGTAGGTGCTAAATTAAAGGGCAGGACCTCCATGATTGTTACCCATGTCAAGTGCTAGTGAGGCCAGAAATAGGAAGATTATACAGTCTAACATGTGGCTAAGGAATTAGTGTAGGAGAGAGGGCATCAGATCATTTGGCTCCCTTCCAGGGAAGGTGGGACCTATACGGAAGGGAAGGTTTGCACTGGAAGGGGATGAATATCCTTTCGGGAAGGTTTGTTAGTGATGCACAGTGGGTGGGGGGATTAAATTAGAGCTACGGGGGGGGGGGGCGGGGTTGGGTTGGTGAGAACCGGAGTGCCAGAACAGTTAGTGGAGAAGTTGTGGAGACAGATACTGTTAAGACATCAAAGTCAGGAATGAAATGGTTGAGCACGGTGTGACTAATGTCCTGATATGTTCATATTTCAATGCAAGAAGTATCGTAGAAAAGGCAGATGAGCTCAGGGCATGGATCGACACCTGGAGTTATGATATTGTACCTATTAGTGAGACTTGGTTGCAGGAGGGGTAGGACTGGCAGCTCAATATTTTGGGGTTTCGTTGTTTTAGACATAAGAAAGTGGGAGAGATTGAAGGATGAGGGGTGGCATTACTAGTCAGGGAAGATGTTCTGGCAGTGCTCAGTCAGGACAGACTGGAGAACTAATCTTGTGAGATGTTATGGATGGAACTGAGTAATAAGAAAGGTATCACCACATCAGTGAGGCTATATTACAGACCACCCAACAGTCTGAGGAATTTAGAGGAGCAAATTTGTAGAGAGATCAGACTGTTGCAAGAAACATAAGGTTGTTATAATTGGTGATTTTAACTTTATATTGACCAGGACTCCTTTACTGTAAAAAGACTAGATAGGATAGAGTCCATCAAATGTGTTCAGGAAAATTTCCTTAATCAATACATAGAAGTCCCAGTGAGAGAGTGTTCGATATTGGATCTGCTGTTAGGGAATCAGACAGCAGGTGACAGAAATTTATGGTGGGGGGAACACTGCATCTAGTGATTACAATGCCATTAGTTTCAAAGTATGTATGCCAAAAGATAGGTCTGGTTCACAGGTTGAAATTCTAAGTTGAAGAAAGGCCAATTTTGATGGTATCAGAAATGATCTGGCAAGTGTGGATTGGGACAGGCTTTTTTTCTGGCAAAGGTGTACTTGGTAAGTAGGAGGCCTTCAAAAGTGAAATTTTGAGAGTACAACGTTTGTATGTGCCTGTCAGAATCAAAGGTAAAGATACCAGATGTAGGGAACCTCGGTTTTCAAGAGATGTTGAGATTCTGGTTAAGAGGGGAAAAGAAGGAGATACATTGAAGATATAGGCAGGTTGGGAACAAGTGAGGTGCTAGTGGAGTGTAAGAAATGCAAGAGAACACTTACAAAAGAGATCGGGGGGCTAAAAGAAGGCATGAGGTTGCCTTAGCAGACAAGGTGAAGGAGAATCCCAAGGCATTCTACCGATATGTTAAGAGCAAAAGGATTGCAAGAGAGAAAACTAGTTTTCTGGAAGATCAAAATGATAATCCATGTGTGGAACTAAAAGAGATGGAGAGATCTTTAATGAATTTTTTGCATCTCTGTTTACTGAGGAGAAGGATACAGAATCTATTGAAGTGAGGCAAAACAGCATCAACTTCATAGACCCTGTATGGATTACAGAGGAGGTGGTGTTTGTTGTCTTGAGGTAAATTAGGGTGGATAAATGCCCAGCACTTGACAAGATGTTCCCTCAGACCCTGCGGGAGGCAAGTACAAAAATTGCTGGGGCTGTAGCAGAGATAATTAAATCATCCTTGGAGACCGATGAGCTATCAAGAGGATAGGAGGATGTTGTTTCACTGTTTAAGAAAGGCTCTAAAAATAAACTGGGAAATTATAGGCCAGTGAGCCTGACATCAGTTGTGGGAAAGTTATTGGAAGGTATTCTAAGGGACATGATATGAGTACTTGGATGGTCACGGATTGATTATGGATAGTCAGCATGGCTTCATGCATCATAGATTGTGTCTAACCAATATTATAGTGTTTTTTAGGAGTTTACTATGAAAGTTTATGAAGACAAGGCAGTGGGTGTTATCTACATGGACTTCAGCAAGGCGATTGACAAGGTCCCTCATGGGAGGTTGGTCAAGAAGGTTCAGTCACTCGGCATTCAAAATAAGGTAGTAAATTGGATTAGACATTGGTTTTGTGGGAGAAACTAGAGAGTAGTAGTAGATGGTTGACTCTCTGACTGGAGAGTTGTGAGTAGTGGAGTGCTGCTGGATATGTTGTTATTTGTAATTTATATCAATGATCTGGATAATAATACAGATAACTGGATCAGCAAATTTGCAGATAACCCCAAGTTTGGGGGTGTAGTGGACAGCGAGGAAGGCTGACTTGGCTTGCAGCTGGATCTGGACCAGCTGGAAAAGTGGGCTGAAAAATGGCAGGTGGAATTTTATGCGGACAAGTGTTAGCTCTTCAGTAGAACCGACCGGGGTAGGTCTTACACAGTGAACGGTAGGGCTGTGAGGCATGTGGTATAACAAAAGGATCTGGGAATGCAGCTCCATAATTCATTGAGAGTGGCATCACAGGTAGATAGGGTTGTAAAGAAATCTTTTGGCACATTGGCCTTCATAGATCAAAGAGATGGGATTTTATGTTGAAGTTGTATAAGATATTGGTGAGGCCTAATTTGGAATATTGTATACAGTTTTGGTCACCTACCTACAGGAAAGATGCAAATAAGATTCAAAGGGTACAAAGAAAATTTAAAGTATGTTGCAGGGTCTCGTGTACCTGAGTTATATGGAAGAATTGAATAGGTTAGGTCTTTGTTTCTTGGAATGTAGAAGGTTGAGGGGAGATTTGATAGAGATATCGTGTCAAGTCAAGTGAAATTTATTGTCATTTAACTACATACATGTACGTAATAGACCATAAGACTATAAGACAAAGGAGCAGAAGCAGGCCATTCGGCCCATCGAGTTTGCTCCGCCACCTTATAATGAGCTGATCCATTTTCTCCTATTTTGTCCCACTCCCCTGCTTTCTCACCATAACCTTTGATGCCCTGGCTACTCAGATACCTATCAGTCTCTGCCTTAAATACACCCAATGACTTGGCCTCCACTGCTGCCCGTGGCAACAAATTCCATAGATTCACCACCCTCTGACTAAAAAAATTTCTTCGCATTTCTGTTCTGAAAGGGCACCCTTCAATCCTTAAGTCATGCCCTCTCGTACTAGACTCCCCCATCATGGGAAACAACTTTGCCACATCCACGCTGTCCATGCCTTTTAACATTCGAAATGTTTCTATGAGGTCTCCCCTCATTCTTCTAAACTCCAAGGAATACAGTCCAAGAGCAGACAAACGTTTCTCATATGTCAACCCTCTCATTCCCTGAATCATTCTAGTGAATCTTCTCTGTACCCTCTCTAACGTCAGCACATCCTTTCTTAAATAAGGAGACCAAAACTGCCCACAGTACTCCAAGTGAGGTCTCACCAGCGCCTTATAGAGCCTCAACATCACATCCCTGCTGCTATACTCTATTCCTCTAGAAATGAATGCCAACATTGCATTCACCTTCTTCACTACTGACTCAACCTGGAGGTTAACTTTAAGGGTATCCTGTACGAGGACTCCCAAGTCCCGTTGCATCTCAGAACTTTGAATTCTTTCTCCATTTAAATAATAGTCTGCCTGTTTATTTTTTCTGCCAAAGTGCATAACCATACACTTTCCAACATTGTACTTCATTTGCCACTTCTCTACCCATTCTTCCAATCTATCCAAGTTTCTCTGCAGACTCTCTGTTTCCTCAGCACTACCGGCCCCTCCACCCATCTTCGTATCGTCGGCAAACTTAACCACAAAGCCATCTATTCCATAATCTAAATTGTTGATGTACAATGTAAAAAGAAGCAGCCCCAACACTGATCCCTGCGGAACACCACTGGTAACCGGCAGCCAACCAGAATAGGATCCCTTTATTCCCACTCTCTGTTTCCTGCCAATCAGCCAACGCTCTATCCACGTATGTAACTTTTCCGTAATTCCATGGGCTCTTATCTTGTTAAGTAGCCTCATGTGTGGCACCTTGTCAAAGGCCTTCTGAAAATCCAAATATACAACATCCACTACATCTCCCTTGTCTAGCCTACTGGTAATTTCCTCAAAAAATTGTAATAGGTTTGTCAGGCAGGATTTTCCTTTAAGGAATCCATTCTGAGTTCTGCCTATCTTGTCATATGCCTCCAGGTACTCTGTAACCTCATCCTTGACAATCGACTCCAACAACTTCCCAACCACGGATGTCAAGCTAACAGGTCTATAATTTCCTTTTTGCTTCCTTGCCCCCTTCTTAAATAGCGGAGTGACATTTGCAATCTTCCAGTCCTCCGGAACGATGCCAGAATCTATCGACTTTTGAAAGATCATCGCTAATGCCTCCCCAATCTCCACAGCTACTTCCTTCAGAACACGAGGGTGCATTCCATCTGGTCCAAGAGATTTATCTACCTTTAGCCTATTCAGCTTCCTGAGTACTTTCTCTGTCGTAATTGTGACTGTGCACACTTCTCTTCCCTGCCACCCTTTAGTGTCCGGTATACTGCTGTCTTCCTCAGTGAAGACTGATGCAAAGTACTTGTTCAGCTCCTCTGCCATCTCCTCATCTCCCATTACAATTTCTCCAGTATCATTTTCTATCGGTCCTATATCTACTCTCATCTGTCTTTTACTCTTTATATACTTGAAAAAGCTTTTAGTACCTCTTCGATATTATTTGCTAGCTTCCTTTCATAGTTAATCTTTTCTCTCTTAATGACCTTCTTGGTTTCCTTTTGTAAGGTTTTAAAAACTTCCCAATCCTCTCTCTTCCTACTAATTTTTGCTTCCTTTTATGCCCTCTCTTTTGCTTTAACTTTGGCTTTGACTTCTCTTGTCAACCACGGTTGCAGCCTTTTTCCACTCGAAAATTTCTTCTTTTTTGGAATATGCCTGTCTTGCACATTCCTCATTTCTCGCA
The DNA here is from genome assembly GCF_963921235.1 of Mobula hypostoma. NCBI lineage: Eukaryota > Metazoa > Chordata > Chondrichthyes > Myliobatiformes > Myliobatidae > Mobula > Mobula hypostoma. The sequence continues at coordinate 54,480,443 of NC_086097.1, forward strand.
TAAACTCCAACCACTGCTGCTCTGCTGTCTTTCCTACCAGTGTCTCTTTCCAGTCAACTTTAACCAGTTCCTCTCTCATGCCACTGTAATTTCCTTTACTCCACTGAAATACCGACACATCAGATTTCGGCTTCTCTTTTTCTAATTTCACAGTGAACTCAATCATGTTATGATCACTGCCTCCTAAGGGTTCCTTCACCTCAATCTCTCCAATCACCTCCGGTTCATTACACAATACCCAATTCAGTTCAGCCGATCCCCTAGTGGGCTCAACAACAAGCTGTTCTAAAAAGCCATCTCGCAGACATTCTACAAATTCTCTCTCTTGAGATCCAGTGCTTTTCCCAATCTACCAATTTTCCCAATCAGTGATTTTCCCAATCTACTCGCATGGTAAAATCCCCCACAATTATCATAACACTGCCCTTCTGACAAGCCTTTTCTGTTTCCAGTTGTAATTTGTAGTCCACATCCCTGCAGCTGTTTGGAGGCCTATAAATAACTGCCATCAGGGTCCTTTTACCCCTGCTATTTCTTAGCTCAACCCATAAAGATTCTGCACCTTCCGATCCTATATCACCTCTTTCTAATGATTTAATATCATTTCTTACCAATAAAGCCACGCCTCCCCCTCTGCCTACCTTCCTATCCTTCTGATACACTGTGTATGCTTCGATGTTCAGCTCCCAGAGACATGCATCCTTTAGCCAGGTCTCAGTGATGGCCACAATATCATACCTGCCAATCTGTAGCTGTACAACAAGATCATCCACCTTATTCCATAATATATATAACCATATAATGTATATAGAAACAAAGCAATGTGGAGATAAAACATTGAGGGGTATAGATAGGGCAAATGCAAGCAGGCTTTTTCCACTGAGGTTGGGTAGGACTATAACTAGAGGTCATGGGCTAAGGATGAATGTTGAAAAGTTTTAACTGGAACACGTGGGGAGATTTCACTCAGAGGGTTGTGAGAGTGTGCAGCGAACTGCAAGCGTAAGTGGTGCGTGTGAGCTTGATTTTAATGTTTAAACAAAGTTGGGATAGGTACATGGATGGTAGGGGTATCGAGGGCTATGGTCCCGGTGCAGGTCTATGGGAGTAGGCAATTTAAATTTGTATGGAAGGGTACTAAAGGGTCAAAGAGCTTGTTTCTGTGCTGTAGTTTTCTATGACTCAATAACTTGTGTATCTGAGTTCTCTGTCGTCAGAAGCTTTAAGATCATCCATGTGAATTACTTTGTCCCAGCAAAAGCATTTAAACATTCCAAGGTGTCCTATTGCAAGTATATAATTCAATGGAAATATTAGTCAGATTCAATATATCAAAGCAAATGATGCCTTTTGTAGCTAGCAAAAATTGTTTTGAATCATCTGCTCTTTTTGTTCTTTTGAGTTCAGGGCGATTCTACTTAGTTTCTCACCGGAGACAGTCTTCTACCAGGTGGTCTCCAGAGTGTTTGATGTTGTGTTGAATAAAGATATTTTATACCTAGCAGCTTTATTCTGTGTGTGACTCATTCACTGTCACAGCAGCATTAACTTTAATAAAAAAGCAATTTGTTGTCATTTCCCTAATTGCATAATAATTTTCCAAATGTTGTCTTGCCAATTCCCCAATGATTGATTTCTGTTGGTTTATCCATAGGTAAGCCCAAATGGTCCAGTTCCTTTTATTTCATTCTTTTTCTTTCTTTTTAGTTGATGTGAAATATTTACTCTTTTAAGCTACTGGTGTGTTGCAGAATTTCAAGCATTTTGGAAAATCACTAATGCATCAAATACCTTTACAGCCACCTCTTTTACAACACTTGGATTCAGGCTGCAATATTTAGGAAATTTGTTTGATTTTTAGTTTCCTTTAATTTTGTCAGAATTTTGTCATTTGTGATGCATTTAACTTTGTGTTTTACCAACATTAGACTCTTCAGCTTAGAAATTCGATTGGAAGAAAAACCTTTGCACTTGTTTTTGATGCACGTTGCAGATGGCGGCATACAGGAGTGAGATAGATCAGCAGGTTGAATGGTGTTGCAATAACTGTCTTGCACGCAGTATCATTAAGACCAAGGAATTGATTGTGCATTTTAGGAAGGGGAAGTTGGTTAAACACATCCCAGTCTTCATTGAAGGGTTAGCAGTGGAAATGATGAGCAACTTCAAGTTACAAACTTCAATGATTGTCTTAGGAGATCTATTCTGGACCCAACACATTGATTCAATCATGAAGAAGGCACGCTAGAAACGATTTGGTATGTCACTAAAGATTCTTGAAAATTGCTGTAAATATGCAATGGAGAGCATTTTGACTGGTTTCATTACAGCCTGAAATGGAGTCTTCAATGTCCAGAATCACAAGAGACTACAGAGCATTGCAGACTTAGCTAGCTCCATCATGGGCACAATATTCTCCACTATTGAGGTCATCTGCAAGAGAGAAGATGGCATCCATCTGTAAGAAGCATCACTCTCTTGGATGTGCTCTATTGGTTACCATCATTAGTGAGGAAGTACAGTAGCTTGGAGACCCACTTGACAATTCAGAAATAACTTCTTCCCTTCTACCATCAGATTTCTGAATGGTCAATGAATGCTCTCTCATAATTCCTTTTTTTTTGCACATTTTGTTTTGTCATTCATTTGTCTTGCACTGTCCCAGTGCCATAGAACAATACATTTTCATATCATGTCAGTGATATTCTGATAGGAGTTCAGCATGTTGGAAAATATTTAAGGCTATTTAAACAAAAGAATTCCCACCTGTTGGGAAACTGGACCACATTGCTGATTGCATTACTTCTTAATATTTGCATGTGTAAAGTTACTAGCTACAGAAATTGGATCATTGGATTGTCATGTAGATCTTGTTTTTTTTGAATCACAGTAGAACAAAGTGTTAGGAATTGTATGTATCTGCACTTGTTCCTTTGTGACATTTTATTTTGATTGACTTCTCAATATTTCAGTGCTCCCCTTGAGAGACAGCACTGATACAGATGACAATATCTCTGCGCCAGTCATACACAGCTGCAAAAAAGCTATTTGCAGTAAATGATGGCTCTGCCTATAGTCCCCAAGTTAATCTACCATCTGATGACTTCTGTGAATGTGTCCAGATGTAGGGTCTTGGCCCAAAACATGGACTGTTTATTTGCATCTGTAGTTGCTGCCTGAGTAGCTAAGTTCCTCCTGCATTTTGGGTGTTGCTCAAGATATCCAACGTCTGCAGAATGACTTGTGTTTTTACTGTCTACTATCTTTGGGACCCCATATTGAGAAAAGAATTTTCTGGCATTGAAGAGGGTCCAGAGAAAAGGGGGACCCCACCTCCTTGCTCTGATTTCTCATCCTTTTTTTCCAGTCCTTATGAAGGGTCCCAGCCTGAAACAACGAATGTTTGCTGTTTTCCATGGACGCTGCCCGGCCCTTCGCCATTCCTCTCCATAGATGCTGCCTGACTGCAGCATTTTGTGTGTGTTCCTTTGGATCTCCAGCATCTGCATCATCTCTTGTGTTTGATTTCTCTGAAGTTGGGCAATTCCTGTGCTGGCAGCATTGTTGATTAAAAAGAATTTATAGTGAAAGTTACTATGTGAATATCAGAGCTTTGAATAATCTTAAATATATGGAGATAGGGCAAGAATGATGATCAAAAGTGTGTCAAATTTGGAGGGGACTAAGGTATGGATGACATTCTCAACAGCAGAAGAGCAAAGGCAAGGTCAGCTATTGGTCACATTAAGAGAATTTAACATTCGCTATTCGCATAGTTCAATAGCAAGTTGCGAGTTGTATAACCCACATTCTTGAAAACGTTACAGCTGAAATGGTCTTTGTGCACTCTAGGACCAATTGATCTACTTCAACACTGCGGAGTTAATCATTATACAATTGTCTGAGCTCATATTTGTGTGTATAATATTGGGACTAACTCACACCTTTGTGTTTGTTTCTTGATATTAGATTATTTTATAGTTTATACTCAGGATGTTGCCAGGACTTGAGGACCTGAGTTACAAGGAAAGACTGAATAAGTTAGAAATTTATTCCTTGAACCATAAGGGAATGAGGGGAGTTTTGATAGAAGTGTACAGAATTATGAAGGTGTTAGATAGGATAAATGCATTCAAGTTTGGTGAGACTAAAATAATTTCAGGGTGAAAGGTGAAATATTTAAAGGAGACGTGAGTGGAACTTCACTTAGGGTGGTGAATGTGCAGAAGCAGTGGATGCAAGTTAGATTTCAACATTTAAGAGAAATTTCAGGTTCAAAGTAATTTTATTATCAAGTTTGTATCTGTCACTGTAGACTACCCTGAGTTTAATATCTTGCAGACATTCACAGTAGAACAAAGAAATAAATAGAATCAGTATACAAAAGCTACATACAAAGACCAGTGTACTAAACAAGACAAACTGTGCAAATACAAAAAAATATTAGAATAATAAATAATACTGAGAACTTGAGTTGTAGAGTCTTTGGAAGTGAGTCTATTTGCAGTAAATGATGGTTCTGCCTATAGTCCCCAAGTTAATCTACCATCTGATGACTTCTGTGAATGTGTCCAGATTAGGTCTTGGCTATAACTATGGTTTGTGTTCATTGTTGAGGTGAAGTTTGGATAAGTACATGGAGAGGAGAGGAATGGAGGACTGTGGTTCAGGTGTGGGTTGATGAGTCCAGGCAGAATAACAAGCACAGTTTAGACAAGCCAATAAGCCTGCTTCTGTGCTGTGGTGCCTTAAAACCCTGCTTGGTACAGGGTGACATGTTGTTCAGTTTGATTTCTCTGATCTGTCTATATTGTATTTGCACTGGTAAATCATTTTTTCTGTATTATTTAAATATCCTTATAACAATGGATTTAAAGGAAATTTACTGTTTGAATTACAAAATTCCCTATATATAGCAGATACATATTTAAATGTTTAGCTCTGCTTGACTTTGAGCAGCATTCACTCAGATTTTTAAATTGTGGAACCATTTTACATCAAGATTTAGTTATGCACTTATTACCTTTCCCCCTTTTGAATTATTTTTCTTAGCTATTGTGAAATGTCAAGTTCAAATTAAATGTATTAAAGTACGTACATGTCACCATATACTATCCTGAGGTTCATTTCTTGCAGACATTCACAGTGGAACAAAGAAATATAATAGAAACAATTAAAATGCTCCACAATATCTGTTCGCTCTGTCTATCCTTCACTTACAAAGTTTGTTATCAAAGTGGAATAACTAATCTGGAGTGATTAATAGGAATGGAACATTTAATCCTAATGTCTACCAAGTTTTAGTTATCCTCATGTTTGACTCATTATCAGATGTACTAATTAAATCTTGGCAGTTAATGGTGGTCAATTTCAAGGTTTTAGCTTACTTAGAATGATTTTTTTAAAGCTCCAAATAAATTAAAATTGATGTTTTCATGCTTTTAACATTGTTTTTGCAGCATTCATTAATCAATGGCATCAAGAATCTAAGGACAAAGTAATGATGCTTTTGCTGACACATCTTCCATTACTGAAGCCAGGAAACATTGATGCAAAAAAAGAGTACATGAAGCTTTTGCCTAAAATTTTGGCTCATTCTATTGAGAACAATCAGCACATAGAAGAAAGTAGGCAGCTCTTATCTTATGCTTTGATCCATCCTGCGACCTCATTGGAGGACCGAAATGCACTAGCAATGTGGCTCAACCATTTAGAGGATCGCACCTCTGGTTATGGAAGCCAGAGTAGGGGACGCCATGATTCAGTGGATTTTGGGCAAACTCTTTATTATCACCAAAGACAGAACTCTGATGACAAGCTCAATGGTTGGCAGAGTTTACGTGATTCTGGAATTTGTGTGTCTACTTCTAACTGGCCAGACAAGAACCAGGCTTGTGAGAATGGGCATTTGCCTCTTTATTCTTCTACTTCTGTACCTGCAACTATCAACACTATTGGGACTAGCACAACCACAAGTAAGTACAATATACTTTGAAATGTAATGCTTTTTCACAGTTTAAAGAAACTGCAATACTGTCAGACAAGTCATAATTTTTGGGTTCATTTGTTTCTAACAGAAAAATGATACTAAGATCTGCAGAGTGATTATATCAAATGCTGACTTTCCTTTGTGACGAGAAAAGGGAATCACATTTTTGCAAGTGACAGGATGGGAAGAGGTATAGTCAAGATAGCTGTGAGAGTCAGATTTATAAACGATCAGACATAGGAACAGAATTAGGCAATTTGTCCCATCGAGTCTGCTCTGCCATTCAATCATGGCTGATCCTTTTTTTTTCTCCTCCTCAACCCCATTTCCCAGTCTTCTCCCCATAACCTTTGATGCCGTGTCCAATCAAGAACCTATAAATCTCTGCCTTGAATACACCCAACCAACTGGCCTCCACAGCTACACGTGGCAACAATTTCACCACCCTGTAGCTAAAGAAATTTCTCTGCATCTCTGTTTTGAATGGACACCTCTCTATCCTGAGGCTGTGCCCTCTCTTCCTAGACTCTCCCACCATGGGAAACATCCTTTCCATATATACTCTGCCTAGGCCTTTCAACAATTGAAAGGTTTCAATGAGATCCTCCCGTCATCCCTCTAAATTCCAGCAAGTACAGTCCCAGAGCCATCAAACATTCCTTGTATGATAACCATTTCATTCCTGGAATGATCCTTATGTGCCAGCACATCTCTTCTAAGACGAGCAGCTCAAAGCTGCACACAATACTGAGGGTGAGCCTCACCACTGCCTTATAAAGCCTCGGCATCACATCCCTGCACTTGTATTCTAGACCTCTTGAAATGAATTCTAACATTGCATTTGCCTTCCTCACCACCGACTCAACCTGCAAGTTGACCTTTAGTGTGTTCTGCACAAGGACTCTCAAGTCCCTTTTCATCTCAGATTTTTGGATTTTCTTTCCATTTAGAAAATAGTCCGTACATTTATTAGTACTACCAAAGTGCATGATCATGCATTTTCCAACATTGTATTTTATTTGCTACTTTCTGGCCCATTCTCCTAATCTGTCAAAGTCCTTCTGCATCCTACCTGCTTCCTCAACACTATCTGCCCCTCCACCAATCTTCATATCATCTGCGAACTTGGCAACAAAGCCATCTACTTCATCATCAAAATCATTTATATACAGCATAAAAAGAAGTGGTCCCAACATGGACCGCTGTAAAACACCACTAGTCACTGGTAGCCAACCAGACAAGGATCCTTTTATTCCCAGTTGCTGCCTGCTTCCAATCAGCCAATGCTCTAACCATGTTAGTAACCTTTCTGTAATACCATGGGCTCTTAACTTGGTAAGCAGCCTCAGGTGTGGCACCATGTCATAGGCCTTCTGAAAGTCCAAATATACAACATCCACTGCATCCCCTTTATCTATCCTACTTGTAATCTCCTCAAAGAATTCCAATCGGTTCGTCAGGCAGGATTTTCTCTGAAGGAAACCATGCTGACTTTGTACTATCTTGTCCTGTGTCACCAAGTACTTCATCACCTCATCCTTAAATATTGACTCCAACATCTTCCCAACCACTGAGGTCAGATTAACTGGTCTATAATTTCCTTTCTGCTTCCTTTCTCCTTTCTTAAAGAATAGAGTGACATTTATAATTTTCCAGTCCTCTGGCACAATGCCAGAATCCAATGATTTTTTTGAAAAATAATTTCTAATGCCGCCACAATCTCTAATGCTACCTCTTTCGGAACCCTAGGGTGCAATTCATCAGTAGATAGTCTGTCTCCGGTGATGGTGGAAGAGAGAGGGAGAAAAGCAGCAAGTAAATTTAGTTCCGGGTGGAAGGTGAGGGCAAAGTTGATGAAATTGACGAACTCAGTATGGGTGCAAGAAGCAGCACCAATGCAGTTGTCAGTGTAGTGTAGGAAGAGTTGGGGGTGTTACCAGTATAGGCTTGGAATGCAGACTGTTCTACATAGCCAACAAAAAGGTAGATGTAGCTGGGGCTCCTGCGGGTACCTATGGCTACACCTTTGATTTGGAGAAGGTGGAAGGAGTCAAAAGAGAAATGGTTGAGGTTGGGAACCAGTTCTGTCACAGAGAAGGGTGATAGTGGAAGGGAACTGATTCGGTTTGTCGTAGAGAAAGAAGCGGAGAGATTTAGGCCTTCCTGATGGGAGATAAAAGTATATAGGGATTGGACATTGACAGTGAAAATGAGGTGATTAGGAACAGTGAACTTAAAGTGATTAAAGTAATCAAGAGCATGTGAAGTGTCATGGATGTAGGTAAGAAGGGACTGAACCAAGAGGAACAACATGGAGTCATGTTGCTTGTTCTATCTGCATATTTACTATTTGTCATTCATTAACCGGCTGGTGGTAGAGTGGCATCAGCGCTGGACTTTGGGGCGAGAGGTGCTGAGTTCAAATCCAGCCGGCTCTCTTGCATGCTCTCCATCCGTGCCTGAGTTGAGTGTCAAGCTAACAACTCGACCTCGTTTAAAAAAAACCTGGAGAGGGATTGGCAAACTTCGATGACTTGCATTTTTAATCAAAATTATCAATATAAGTTGTAAATAGTTAAGGGGCCACGAAGCGGTTCTGTGGCATTCCATGAATATCAACCTGAAAAGACCTGCATGTTCCTAATTTTCTAACTTCCAACAAATTCTTTACCCATTTATTAAGGCCATATCTAAGTAGCATCCTTCTTGGAGAATACTAAGTGTCAAATGGCACAAGGATGCTACTTAGATATGGATAAGGAAGATTGTCAGTGTGGATAAACATTTGGCTAAAATACAGAAACCATTAATAATGTACAGGCACTTATCAATATTTAAATTATAAGAATTAGTCTATTTGTCCCTCATGAACTGATTTATTTTCCCTCTCAACCCCCATTCTCCTACCTCCTCCCTGAAACCTTTGACACCTATTCAAGAACCTATCAACCTCTGCTTTAAGTATACCCAAAGACTTTGCCTCCATGGTATCTGTTGCAATGTATTCCACAGATACGTCACACTCTGGCTAAAGAATTCCTCCTCATCTCTGTGATAAAGGGACATTCTTGTATTCTGTGGCTGTGCACACTGGTCCTCGATTCTCTCACTATTGGAAACATCCTCTTCACATCCACTCTATCTAGGCCTTTCAATATTTGATAGGTTTCAATGAGATCCTCCCTTTATCTTCTAAACTCCAGCAAGTAGTCCGAGAGTCATCAAACCCTTCTCATACGATAACCCTTTCATTTCCAGAATAATTCTTGTGGACCTCCTGTGGACACTCTCCAATGCTGGCACATACTTTCTTAGAAAAGAGGCCCAAAACTGCTCACAATATTCCAAGTGTGGTCTGACTCATGCCTTATAAAGCCTCAGCATTACATCCTTGCTTTTATATTCCTGTCCTCTAGAAATAAATGCGAACATTGCATTTGCCTTCCTTACGACTAACTCCACCTGCAAGTTAACCTGCAGGGAATCCTGTACTAGGACTCCCAAGTCCCATGCCTCATGGGTCTATCCTGAAGCTTCATTGTTTATCCTTGGGCAATTCAGATAAAATACATCCACGATCTCTTTTCTGTTGCAATAATTACAACCTCAAGACTAGTATATTTATCAAAGATTTTACATAACACACATTAAATGCTCACTCAGATGATTTTCAGAGCATCCTGTGAACATGTTAATGCATATCAAGATATTTCTATCAACTTAAGGGTTGATGTATGGTTTCCTGCTTTGTTTCCCCTCTTAATTTTTGATTATGATTTACACTGGTCTCCAAACTAATGCAATTCCTATTTTGCCAATTTAAATTAACAGCTTCTAAAATAACATTTAAAATTATGTATATTTTATAAAAGTTAGATTGTGGAAAATCAAAATTGGTGCCAAGTTCTAACATCAATACTTTGAAGTAGTTGAAAATGGTAATGTCTTTGCTGCCACTGTAAAAATAGAACAGATGAATAAATCTCTTTCTGAAGTGATTATTTAAAATACTATATGTAGTAGTTTGTTTGAAATAATGTCTGACACGTTTGGCGTTACTGAATCATGCAAGTGTGAAGTGAAAAAAAGTGTTCAAATAGAAATACCTGAAACAACACTTTATTTGACCAAAATTATTTTACCTTGGTAGATGGTTGCATCATTATGTTGACTTGTCAGAATTTCTCAGCAATTGCTCTAATATATTTTGGGTGAATTAATTTGGACATCTGGTAATTGTTGGAAGTTTTCACTTAAATGTTGCACTGTTTGGAAGAGATTTGTGCTCATAATATTAGTACTTAGAACATAACACGTACATTGGAAATTATCATACATGACATTAATACGCTAAGATGCTCTTGTAATGTCATGTAGAAGGACTTAAGATAATATTTGTGTTCCAAGAAGAGCATCGAAGAAATATAATGTATCTATCAAGGCAACTTCCCCCAGAACAAAGCAGACTGTGTGTTCAGGATGTTAAGGGTAATTATTAACAATATTTCTGGTAATAATAAAGCTGTTGTCTATCTAGTAACAAAATTGGGTAATCTCTAGGTATGTCACTTTCAAAATTTTGTTGGGTTTATTTTTGATCACTTTGATTTTTATATCTTTGGCATGATAATCTTGGTATTGTACAATTTTAATTATATTTTTTTGCTCTTAATTTAAGAAATTCTATATTCATATATAGTGAGGGATCACTAAACTTGCCACCAAACTGCCTGCAAATTACAGACAATCCTATAAATGTAAAACAATGGGATACCAATTGTTGGAAACAATCTGGGAAATGAGCAATTGTTCCAGCTGTTTTTGGAAATCATCTGTCCTGATAGTTTGCTCTATGATTATTGAGAAAATGGCTATTTGAAGAGGATTGCAACATAATGCTCAGAAATAATGTAGTATACACCAAAATATTTGGTTTGAATTAAGCTTATTTTATAAAATCATCTGCTGGCTTTTTCCATTTGACGTTTGAACTCTCTTCCTAATAAAGGCTCAGTCAGATCAAAGCTAACGGAACTTAGACCCTGAAAAACAGTCAGTAGGGAACGGTCACCCAGTTATGGCTTGAATTGCTAAGATTTTAACCCCACAAGCATCAGGAATTGGATATCCTTCCTGACCTGAGGTCCTTAAAATGATGGTCAGACTTTGCCAGAGATCTCCCAATTGTCCATTGGCAGTGGATTTCATATAAAATCAACAGGAGAGCACAATGTGGCTGCAAATCCTCAACAGCCCTGCTATGAACAGGAAGCCTATTAATTTGAATTGAGACAAATGGATGTGAGGGGGAAAAGAGTATATGTATATTTTTCATTACTTTTCATAAATGTTTAATTTTTGTTTATATATATATATATAGAGCTGCTTAAAACTTAAAGCTTTTAAATGTTTTTGAATACGATTCAAGTTGTCAACAGCTGGCAGAGGCAGTGGATATGACTCAGTGTGTCAATTTTTTTTCCAGTAGGTTTGTGAACAGCTCTTGTTCTGGTGTTGCCACTCAGCAACATTACATTAGGCTAAGCCCTGCAACTGTAAAGGGCCTTTCAATTTCGTGTCAGAATTATTCTGAGCAGCTAATTGGGTATTTGTAGATCTGGGAAAGGTGAGTCAGTAGTTAGTATGAATTAAGCAATGAACAGTAGCAGCTCTCCAGTTATGGCCCAGGTAGTTAATTGTAAATGTTAATTTGTTTTTTATCCTATTTTGAACCTGTTTAGCATGTATATTTTCCCAAACTCAAGTTAATTATGATGGGGGAAAATTGACATTGTTATTTCTAGCATATTGTTACTCTCCAATATTTTCATCTGCTGCACTCATGTAGACCTTTTAAACATTGAAATCAAGTTGAAAAGATGTTTATGGCAGAAATCATTTCTAGTGAGCAGAGGGAGGTTTATTTTTTTGATAGCAACACATTGCCTCAATTCCAAATCGTGTATTTTGTTTTTTTGGAAGGTTATTGCTTAATTGTATCCTAAGAGTGATTTGACTCGATTCTTATTTCTGAGAAGAAAATTGTAAATCGAGTCTTGGATTTTTTTAAAGATAAGCAGCCATAATATTGTAACATAGTTATTTTGACAATGTTCCAGGTAATTAGTCTCACATGATTATTTTCTGGTGTACCAAATAACTTAAAAACAAAAATGGAAATAAGAGTTTTTAGAAACAAGTATTCCAGAAGATTTCATTGCTATGTTGATTTCATGATTGCTATTTTTATTTCTGCTTGTTCTTTGTGTTAGAACCTGTACATTTGTGATGTGATATTTGGATAAAATATTTGTTAAATTAAAATGCAATCACATTTGTAATGGGCATCTCTTAAATTCAAAAGTTTAATCTTAGCATTATATCTGAGAATGTGTGTTGTGTGAGGTTTTTTATTGTGGACCTGTCAGTGCTAGGTAGGCTGGTGAGCTGTTGACTGGAGGGGATCAGTATCCTGGGCTGATAATTTGCTATTGCTACTTGGGAAGGTTTAAACTTGAAATTGTAGCACCTGGATACCTGAGCAGAGATGAAAAGTTGGGGGCAAATACTGTAGTCAGTGAGATTGTATTCAGAACAGCCAAGAGTATGGCAAAGAGAGAGCAGAGACTAGTTAAATACTGCATTCATTTCAATGCAGGAGGTTTAGCAGGTAAGGTAAGTAAAATCTCAGTGTGGATTGGCTTAGAGTAGAGCAGGATTGGCAGCTTAATGTTCTTGTGTCTAGACATTACTGATATGATAAAGGAACTGGTAAAGGGGATGGGGGGTGCTTGTGCATTTTTTTGATGAGAGGGCACAACAGCAGTGGTTGGAGTTATTCTTGGGGGATTGGCCAGTGAGGCTATTTGGATAAAAGTTAAAAACAAAGGAAGGGATAATCATGGAATTATTAAAAGTCCTCTGAAAACCAACGGGAATTAGAAGAGCAGATGTGTAGGGAGATTGTAGATAGCTGTAAGAGTAATAAGGTAGTATTAATGAGAGATTTTTAACTTCCCTAAAGTTGACAGCCATTTGGACAGATGGAATTGATTAAATGTGTCCAAGAAACCTTTCCTAATCAATATATAGAAAGCTCAACAAGAGAGGGCACAGCACTGGACCTCCTGTTGTGGAATGAGTTGGGGCAAATGAATGAAGTGTCAGTCAGCAAGAACTTTGGGTCCAGTGACCATAATTCTGTTCATTCTAAAAATAGCCATGGAGAAAGGTGGGACATAAGGTCTTAAATTAAGGTATTGCCAGCTTTGCAGATTTTTGGTAGGAACTTGCTGAGGTCAGTTGGGTGAGACTATTTGAAAGTCAAGGAACATCTGAAAAGTAGGAGGATTTTAAAGTGAGATATCAAGAGTTCAGGGACAGCAGGCTTCGTTTCAGGTGAAGAACAAGGCTGGCATATTTAGGGAATCTTGGCTGATGAGAGGCATTGAGTCTCTAAGAAGGAAGCATACCTTAGGTTTAGGAAGTGTTGATCATGCGATGAGTGAGTATAAGCAGCTTCAGAGTACATTTATAAGAGAAAATGGGGGGAGAGGAGGGTAAAAAGAAGGCATGAATTGGATTGTCTGGAAAAGTTAAGGAAAATCTCAATAAGTGTGTAGATTAAGAATAAAGTGGGTGGAGGGGTTGGTTCTAGGGAAAGATTGAGTCTCCTTAAATCAGGAGCAAAGTAAAGCATAAGAAATTGTAACTAAGAAACATGAAGCACTAAGTCAAGATAGTAAGCATTCTCTGCAGTTACTTAGTGGTTAAAAGTTGTAACCAATCAGTAGACTGTCACTGTAAAACAAAATAATCAAATCTTGAAGTTTCTAGTGGCCCTAGATGTAGCATTGTCAGAGCAAGGTGTCAGATTATAAAGATATAATTGTTAAATGAGCAAAACCTTGGTATTTGGATTTCAGTATGGTGAAATGTTTGACATTGGAAAACAAGGAAAAACTGGACCAGAAAAGGTCAAGCTATTTTGTGAATGGTGAAAGTCGAAAACAATAGTACTTGTAACAATTCATGGACGTGGATCACTTGATTGCTCTGAGCATTTGTGGAAATATATTTTTAAACATCTCCAGGCCATACCTTGAGAGCAGTTCCTGGCATTATCTCAAGGATATATTGACCTCAGAAGGTGTGAAGATTTTCGAGAATGATTTCAGGATTTCGTGTCCCAAGTTACAAGAGAAGGTTTAAAAGAAAAGTATGGAATTACAAGGGGAAGTGCCAATGATGGGATTATTCTGCTGGTAGTCAACATTGACCAAATGGGTCAGTTGACCCTCTTTTGTGGTGATTAAATATTAAATGTATTGTAGCTATTGTAAAATCCAGTGTCATTGTTGTTATTAAATGATTAAAAAAAGCCATTTAGTTCTTTATCAAGTTGTACTTTTGAAAGCAGGAGCTACTGCTGAAAAGCAAGTAAACAATGTCTTTGGCACCTTATCCTACTTCTGTAACTTGCTTATTTTTTAATTATGTAAAACAAAACATTGTAAAATTGCTGTATTTTAAAATGATAAAGATAACTTGTATTTATTTCACAGCTGGCCGGCTTTATTATTTGAAGTTGTGATTTTTCTTAAGTTTCAGAAAATCCAGGGATTCCTTTCTTTAACCATGTGAAATTTCAGTTTTAACTCTCTTTGGGGTACAGTCATACATTACATTTCTGCCTTTTTCTTGCAAATGAAGATCTACAACACTATAACCCAAATTTTTCATGATCTTCGGAATTTTACAAAATATATGTCATGAGTCCTTGGAAGCATCATCATTGCTGGTAGATACCCTGCAGAGTCAAATTTCAAATCCACTGTTGCATGATTCTCTATTGTTTTATTGAATATACTTTTTTAAAAAAGAGGGACAAAATAGAAGGAAAATTGTGGAATTAAATTAGCCAACAAAAATTGCTCATGTTTTTGAGGTAATAGTACGCAATCAAGAGCACTTGCAAGGAAGACCTTACATCTTGTTTTCTTCCATAATTTTACTGATACTTATAACAGCTATCTTAACATAAAATTTTGGGCAACATCAAACTCAAAATGTGCTCTCTTTACTAGCTGTTTGAGTGTAGAACAACTTTTTAAATATAGGTCATATTGATTTGCAAACATTTTGGAAATAAATAATTTTATAACGTTGGACTTGTTACGAATTTCTAGTGTTATGGAAATTTTTTTTGCAGAAACTGGAATCAATCTATATTTAATTCTAACCAATATGTGTATTAGATAAATGGCAAGGCAATTAATACATGCTTCCCAACCTGAATGGGTTTTTTGCTGAGAAATTACATCACTATTTGTCATGAAAAGATAATTGTGCAAGTCTACATTGAGATTCTGCAAAGGAATATTTAATTCAATTGACTTTTGCTGTTTGACATGTTAAGGTAGTTAGGCCATGATGAAATCTCATGTTAATGTTACTGAAGTTATTTTGCCTGTGGAAGAGTGCAACATTGTCTTAGATGTTGCACTCTTATGATAAGCCTAGTAATCTGTTAAATATGCAGTGTGTAATGTATGCACATTAGGAATATAGAAGAAAATTTGAATTCAGAATTTGGAAAGTTTGACTAAAATTCGTGGATGTAATTTCACTTTTACACAAATATTGTAACCTGATATCAGATCTTTTTGGAGATTATGGAGCTTTCTTTTCCAGAATGCTTTTCCAGGTTCTGTTACAACCATTAAAAATAGTTTGCCAAAACATCAAATAAAAATAAAATAAGATATCAAATAAAAAATCAAATGAAATCATTTTGATCTATTTCTCTACTCCCATCTCAGCATAAATTTCAGGCGTAATTATCCCCAGGAAATACGACAATTCAAAGCTTTGTCCTTAATTAGACTTATTCCTTTATTTATGGTTATGTTTAGTGCATGTGTATTAAGTTATCTTTGTAGCAGAATAGCCAAAATCAGACATTTTTAAAAGGCAGCAGAAAAGTATGGATTTCAGTTGTGAATAATCTTTTCTAGATTATCTTCTAGAAAAGTAATGAATGCTGTTTTGTTTAAACTGAAAGCTAATATAACGTTCTTGCTCAGCAGCTAGAAATAAAAGCTCTTTATTTTACTTCATGTTTATTGATTGCCTTTTTGGTTACTTGAAAGAAGGTAATTGAATTGCATATAACTGCCCCAAGGCATACATTATTTTGACTATTGACTCAATTGTGAGATTCTCATGTTAAATAACAATTTTAATAGTTCTCTGTTCCTGCTTTTTAAATTCTGGAAACTTGCATTAAATTACTAGTGTTTTAGGTTGGTATTAATTGTTACTTTATGTTAAATCTTTTCAAAGATTAAATGCTTGAAACAGAAGCACTAGGGTCTTTGCATTTTGCCTAGAATGTCAGATTTGTTGATCAATTTTGCCGTCTTCCACCTAGTAGCATTTCAAAATCTTTGAATATGCATGGACTGAAATATCACAACGAGAGTCGGGCTTTTACTATTTCCGTGTAAGGAGTTTGCTTACTGTTTAGTTATAGAAATTATTTTGAATAAATGAAATTTGAGCTTTTAATAAGATGGCATTAAACCTGCTTAGCCTCTAATGCATCTTTGAGTCCAGAGCCAGTATTAGCTTATTGAATTCTGTCACTCTGTCCATTAAGGTTATGATATCATGTGTATAATCAAACATCAACTTGTGAATGAGACAATAAAATCGAGATCTAAATGTAAGATTGTTACAGCAGCGGAACTTAATAAATCTATGATATTGGCAAGAATACGTGTTTAATAGTGCCATATCTGGTAGGCTATGGATATTAGACTTTGACAGTTGATTAATTTGAATAAATAATATTATATGTTATAATATGTTTTCTAGTTCTCTCAGGCCAGACACACCACAGTCCTCTGAAGCGTTCAGTATCTCTTACCCCACCAATCAATGTGCCAAATCAGCCTCTAGGTCATGGATGGATGTCCCATGAAGACCTGCGAGCAAGAGGACCTCAGTGTATCCCGTCAGACCATGCTCCTCTCTCCCCACAGAGCAGTGTTGCTTCTTCTGGTAGCGGCGGGAGTGAACATCTTGAAGATCAAGCAGTAACACGAAACACATTCCAAGAGGAGGGCAGTGGCATGAAAGGTAGGTAACTGCTTTTAGAGTGATTTTCCTGACAGCAGTAGACATTTTCAAATAGAATGCAAAATGAAAAGGGAATGATGTTGTTTTATTAATGTTGCTGATGTACTGTGTTCATTGAAGTAATAGTGAATTTTGTGGGCTGAGGTTTTTCCCTGTAACTTAATTTGGATATTTATTAAATATACATAATCTGTCACCACAGTTTATCTTTCTGTACATCTGTCCATGGCTCAAATCCAGATAGTCAACGGGGTATTACTGGAAAACATGTGGACTTAGAGTTTTTTATGTAACTAGAATGATCAACTTTTGATTCTTGAGGGTGTCTCTTCACAAATGTTATTCTTTTATTCATTTCCACATAATGAGAAAAGGGCAGGAGATTATTATATTGGCAACAGGTTTTATGGATCTTAAAACCAGATGGAACACGGCAAGAAAAGAACATAAAAACCCATGAAATAAATAGAAGTTCTATTGTAATGGTATTTATGGAAGTCAGTGTTTATTTTTCTGAGGGTAAGCTCTCCTGTTTAAGGTAAAATCGGGAATAAATCTAAGTGTACTGAGGGGAAAAAAAACACTTTAAAGAAAATTATACAGGAAAGATTAAAAAAAACATCTGAACGAAATAGCTGACAGCAACTAAGTATAACTGGCTTAATTGTATTCAATGTGCTATTCTATTAAAAACAGTTTACCTGAAGTCCAGATGGATGTCAAGTGAATTTAAATGGATTTTCTAATTGTGTGCTACAGCCACCAAATTACTCAATTGACAGAATGGCTGAATTTTAAGTTACTATAGACCTCTTGTCTTTGTCAGAAATAATCATTTGATAACAAAACCGCCCAAGCAGTTTAAAACTTCAATCTCAGGTCAAACTGGAATATGATTTTGAGAGAGAAAAATCTGCACTGCAGAGTAAGTGAAGTTAATACATAAGAGGTGCAAGACCAAGCCATTGACTTTGCAAGCCTCCTTCACCTTGCTTACCATCTAACTCACCTGCATTTTGCTGCATTATTCCTCTATTATCTAGTTTCTGTTTTGATTGAAATTATCTGCTCTGGAATCCTGTGGATGCTGAGTCACTGTTCAAAGAACTGATACCCTCTGAACAAAGGTAACCATAAATGGCCAACTTTTATCTTATTTTGATGTAGTGAACTTTCCTAGGCTTGTCTAGCAGGGCAAACATATTTTCCTTGCATTCACGCAGTCAACACCTGTAAGTATTTTTTAAGCTTCAGAGAGGTGGTCCTTCATTCTATTAAACTTCAGTGATTAAAAGCCTAGATTATTCAGTCTTCACAATAAAGCTGTCGTCCAGTGATTCTTTGTTATACTTCTATGGCAAGTACAGTGTAAGAAGATGCAAACGCAACACATTACTGCAGGTATGGTCTTGTTCTATGTAATTGTCGTAAGGTATCTTTATTACTTTACTCAAATCTTCTCACTATAATGGCATTTGTCTTGTTTATTCCTTGGTGTCTCTGCATCTCAGTTCTCATCAGTCAGGTACAAGGACGCCTGGGTCCTTTTAAACATACTGGTTTTCCAACTATTCACCTTCTTAAAAAAAAAGTTGTCCAATAAACTTGATTAAGTCTCAATTTTTTACACTTATTTCTTCCGTCATCTTCTCAGCATCTCATGAAGCTTGTATTATATCCCATGAAGTCTCTCTATAGCCTGTGCCTTATTTGCAATGGCATCTTGTTTTACATCATCAGCAAATTAGAAATATAATATTTGGTCCTTGCAGTCAAATCATACAGATTATAAATAACTGGGGCCCAAGCACTGAATTAAGTGGTACCCCATTCATAACGACCTGGCTATCTGAGGAAAAACTGCTTTATTCTCACTCTATCTTTGTCTTTTAAATGGTAATTATTTGTTTCACTATTGTCATCTGTACCATGATACAGTGAAAATCTTTTGTTTGCATACCATCGAGACAGATCATTCCATGCTTAAGTACATCGAGGTGAAGAATATAAAAACCAGAATGCAGAATATGGTGTTACAGTTATAGAGGAAGTGTAGTGCGGGTTACAAGTAAAGCGCAAGGGTCGTGACAAAGTAGAATGAGAGATGAAGAGTTCATCTTAATCAGTTTTCTCATGCCCTCAAGCTTTGTATTTTCTGCCCCAGTGGAATGGGGGAGAATAGAGAATGACAGCTTGGAGTGGTACTTGCTTATGTTCAGAATCAGGATCAGGCTTCTTATCACTGGCAGGTGTCATGAAATTTGTTAACTTAGCAGCAGTAGTTCAATGCAATACATGAAAATATAGAAAGAAAAAAAATAGGTAAATCAGTTACATTAAGCATGTACATCTATGTATATTAAATCGTGAGATTAAAAATAGTGCAAGTCGGAAATAATATATTTTTTTAAAAGTGAGGTAGTGTTCATGGGTTTAATGTCTATTTTGGAATCGGGTGACAGGGGGAAGAAGCTGATTCTGAACCACACTGTGTGTGCCTTCAGGCTTCTGTACCTCCTTCCTGATGGTAACAACGAGAAGAGGGCATGTCTTGAGTCATGGGGCCCTTATTAATGGATGCTGCCTTTCTGAGGCACCACTCCTTGAAGGTGTCTTGGATTATATGGAGCCTAGTACCCAAGATGGAGCTAACTAATTTTACAACTTTCTGTAATTTCTTTTGGTCTTGTGCAGTAGCCCCCTGCCCCCCAAATACCACACGGTGATGCAGCATGTCAGAATGGTTCTATACATGTATAGAAGTTTTTGGGTGTTTTAGTTGACAAACCAAATCTCTTCAAATTCTTTATGAAATATAGCCACTGTCTTGTGTTCTTTATAGCTGCATTGATATGTTGAGACCAGATTAGATCCTCTGAGATCTTGACACCCAGGAACTTGAAATTACTCTCTCTCCTCAATTCTGATCCTTCTGAGGACTGGTTCGTGTTCCCTCGTCTTACCCTCCCTGAAGTCCACAATCAGTTCCTTTGTCTTACTAACTTTGAGTGTAAGGTTGTTGCTGCAACACCACTCAACCAGCTGGTATATCTCACTCCTGTACGCCTTCTCATCTTTATCTGTGATTCTACCAACAATGGTTGTATCATCAGCAAGTTGATGGATGGCATTTGAGCTATGCCTAGTGACATAGTCATGGGTGTAGAGGGAGTAAAGCAGTGGGCTAAGCACACACCCATGAGATGCACCAGTGTTAATTGTCAGTGAGGAGGAGATATTATCAGCAATCCATGCAGATTGTATTCTTCCAGTTAGGAAGTCAAAGGATCTAATTGCAGAGGAAGGTACAGAGGCCCAGGTTCTGTAGCTTATTGATCAGGACTGTGAGAATGCTGATGTTAAATACTGAGCTATTGTCATCGAACAGCATCCTGACGTAGGTGTTTGTATTATCGAGGTGATCTAAGGCCGTGTGAAGAGCCATTGAGATTGTGTCTGCCGTAGACCTATTGTGGTGACAGGCAAATTGCAGTGCGTCCCGGTCCTCGCTGAGGCAGGAGTTCATTCTAGCCATGACCCTCTCAAACCATTTAATCACCGTAGATGTGAGTGCATTGGACAGTAGTCGTTAAAGCATCTCACATTACTCTTCTTAGGCACTGGTATAATCGGTGCTTTTGATTTGGGAATGTACAGCAAGTTTTCATAGGCACACATTCTTCCAAACAGGTTTTAATGAAGTTGGTAACAACTGCAGCATTCTCATCCAGATTGGAAGATGAATCCCTGAATACAATCTAGTCCACCAATTCAAAGCAGTCCTGTAAACACTCTTGTGCTTCCTTTGTCCATACCTCCTTGGTCCTCACTACTGGTGCTGCAAGTCTCCAATTTCTGCCTGTACTCAGGGATAGAAGTACAGCCAGGTGATCAGACTTTCTGAAGTGTGGGTGTGGAATAGCAAGGTAGGCACTCTTGATCTTAGAGTAACAGTGATACAGTGTGGTGTTTCCTCTGGTACTACTAGGTATGTTGAGTACAACATACTCTGGTATGTTGGCTGCTTTCCTGAGAGAACAGAAAGCATAGACAGTGAGTAGAGGGTAGCTGGTTTTCATGATGGACTGGACTACATACACAACTCTCAGCAATTTATTGCAGTTGTGGATAGAACAGTTTCCATAGCAAGCTGTGATGCATCCGGGCATGATGCTTTCTGTGGTGTTTTTCTCAAAATGGGTGAGAGTCATTGGGGGCAGATTGAATTGCTGAGGAAGTAGAAGCACAGGTGTGCTTTCTTGGGCCTAGTCTCCATGCTGCTGGACTAGGAAAAATTCTTGGTGATATTTATACCTAGAAACATGAAGCTTTCAACCATCTTCACCTGACTGATACAGATAAGGGCATGTACTCCACTATGCTTCATGAAAACAATGACCAGCTGTTTTGTTTTTGTGGCATTGAAGGAGAGGTTGTTGTTTTGACATTCCGTCTTACTGTACGCCAGTAAGATCTAGATCTGGTATTGGATCTCGATTAATCCATAGTTTCCAGTTAGAGAACACGAGGAATGACTTATTTGTACATAGTGACTGATTTTCTTTCCATGTGAACTTGTTATCCACAAATCCATGTGCTACACTCTTGTTGCCAGCATTCCGTGCTCATGACCAAGCCGAGATGAGGTGACCGTTTTGCATGGCATTTGTTCTCTCTCCAGTGGTATCCTGAGCTTCCAGTTACGTGCCTTTTGACACCCCACTGTGATTCTTTGATTAACCTGTCTGTCCTTGGCCTTCTGCTGTGGTGTAGCCAATTGCAAACAAGAAGATAGTACCTAGTTTTCTGCAAGTAGCAAAGATGTGATGATCAGGAGTACACAGTATTACATCTGTAGTCTAAAAGGTACAGTATTTTTATAAATTCAATTCTCGCATGATTTCCCTCCTCACATAACACAGAAAATGGCCAAGAAAAGCAACTGTCTCATATTGTTGTATGTGAATTTGTAATGTATATATAGAATGTAACCGGGCTTGCAAGGCCAATATTTATTACTTATCCGAAAATAAGGTGAAGGAGAAGATGGCAGCGCGCCTGCGTGTGCGCAGCTGTCCGGTGAAAAATGATGTCGTACCTGTTAAATAGGGGTCGTGGACAAGTCTGATTTGATGGAGAATGGACGTGCAAGCACAGAGGAACATCTGGAGAAATTTCTGAAACGCCTGTCCGCTGCTGTCGTTACTGTGTGGTCGGGAATCCTTCGGAGGGAAGGCCTCAAAATCCCCGGCCTTGCCTGCTTTTGGTGACCGAGAAGGAGGTCAAATCGTTCAGACAGAGATGGCGCTCAATACTCGGTGTCGGAGAGCTGATCAGAGCTCGAAGTTTTCGGATGACTCAGAGTCAGATTGTGGTCGGCATGGTAGGGAGCGTTTTTCTTCCTTCTCCTGTCTGCGTGAGATGTGGGACATTTGAGAAACTTTGAACTTTACTGTGCTCATGGACTTCTTCGTCAAGTTATGGTATTGTTACACTGTTTGTAACTATATGTTATAATTATGTGGTTTTGTCAGTTTTTTCAGACTTGGTTTGTCCTGTGTTTTGTGATATCACACCGGAGGAAATAATGTATAATTTCTTAATGCATGCATTACTAAATGACAATAAAAGAGGACTACGTGTCTTCATAATCATAAATATCCATGGAAAAATTTGTGAAATTTCCCTGAATCACTGCAATGCATCTGATGAAGATTCTGTCTGAGGGCTTTTGGATGGGAAGTTATAATAATTGGACTTGGCAATAATGTTATAATAGTAATATATTGTGCATGACTGGGAGAAGAATTTGAAGTGATGTTTAGCAGACTTGCAACATGTGTCATAACAGTAGAAGTCATGGGATTGAGAGTTACTATTGAAGAAGCCTTAGTGAAATATTGCAGTGTATTTTGCTAATGATTCACACAGCAGGCACTGAATCTCTTGGTAATAATAACATTACTATCTTTAGAGATCCTGTGGGCAAGCAGTGCAAGAAACCACCTCTTTCATAGTATCATCATCATACAATATTTGTACTCCTTTGTTTTCTTTGACCATCTAAATAGATTTATTTGTGTTTCTTCAGATTTAATTCACTTCAGATTGATTTTACTACTTCTATGTCTTTTAAGTTTGTTTTTCATCTTGAACGTGATTCTTGAACTGTTGGGAGTCTATGGTTTGCAATTTGGAGATCGTTTGGGTGTTTCAGCACTCTGCAGTCTCCAAGGGGATTCCTGGAAGCAGAGGCAGTGTGCGAGGACCTCATGACGAGAAGATTGAGAGCCGATGCTCAACTCCATTTCTCTATTTAAAGCCTCCATTGTTCACCGATCAAGGCAATGAGGGAGATTGAAATGCCAGCTGCCTGTCTTTTTATTGCTGGGGGATTGCCAGAGAGAGGAAGACTGCCTTTTTATCATTGGTGAGATCATTTTGCTATGGAGAGAGAGAATGTTGCTCAGGTTTTCTACGTTTTGGATGTACTTGGACTGTGGACTTTTTTTCAGTCTTATGGCTTTTTTGTATTCTGTGTTTTTCGCCCAATCTTTCTCAGTTTTTTGTGTGGAGGAGAGGGATTTGGAGGTCAATATGCCTGTTCCAGTATTGTTCGTTTATTTTGTGCGGGGAGCAAGGTTTTGGGAGGTGATGATCATGCTGCCTTTCGTTTCTTTCTCGGTTTCATAGCTATCTGAAGAAGAATAATTTCAGAGTTGTGTACTTTGATAATAAAAGAGCCTTTGAATTCCATTCGCTTGCCCATCGAACCTAAGCCATTGATATCTAATGTAGTCTGGAATTTGCTTTCTTGTTATCAGTCACTTTGCTAATTTTTATATCACTTGTGAATGTACTAATTATGACCTTTATATTTAATCTCAAATCATTAACCCATATGATTTTATCAAAGTTGCAGCTGAGTTGCAGAGAAATCAGAAAAAAATGGCAGATATTTTGTCTTTATAATATTCAGTATGTACCTTTACCTGATGGCGATGGCAGAAGTTGTGGAGAATGCTGTGTTGGCGCATGGAATAGTAGTTGAGGACAAAGGGAGGCCTATCCCTATGTCGGGGTGGGGGGGGTGATGGGGTGAGGGCAGAGACGTGACAAATGAAGGAGATGTGGCTGAGGACAGTATTGATGGGGTGAAAGGAAAAGCTTATTTTATGAAAAAGGGGTCCTGGAATGGAAAGCCTCATCCTGAGAACAGATGAGGCAGAACTGGAAGAACAAGAGAGGGAAGGGGAAGAGTCAGGTACTAGAGAGTACCCCTGTGGCTGTCCCCTTGAACGATAAGTACTTCTGTTTGAGTACTGTTGGGGGGGACAGCCTACCTGGGGGAAGCAACAGTGGCCGTGCCTCTGGCACAAAGTCCGACCCTGTGGCTCAGAAGGGTAGGGAAAGGAAGAGAAAAGCAGTAGTGTAAGGAGACTCTATAGTTAGGGGGTCAGACAGGCTATTCTGTGGAGTCAGGAAAGAAACTCAGATGGTAGTTTGCCTCCCAGGTGCCAGGGTCCGCAATGTTTCAGATCGAGTCCACGATATCCTGCAGTGGGAAGGAGAACAGCCAGAGGTCGTGGTACATATTGGTACCAATGACATAGGTAGGAAAAGGGAAGAGGTCCTGAAAACAGACTATAGGGAGTTAAGAAGGAAGTTGAGAAGCAGGACCGCAAAGGTACTAATCTCGGGATTACTGCCTATGCCACATGAGGGTGAGTACAGGAACAGAATGAGGTGGAGGATAAATGCATGGCTGAGGGATTGGAGCAGGGGGCAGGGATTTAGATTTCTGGATCATTGGGACCTCTTTTGGGGCAGATGTGACCTGTACAAAAAGGATGGGTTGCACTTGAATCCCAGGGGGGTCAATATCCTGGTGGAGAGGTTTGCTATGGCTACTGGGGAGAGTTTAAACTAGAAATGTTGTGGGGTGGGAACCAAACTGAAGAGGCTGGGGAAGAGGCTTGTAGACAGTGCGAGAGGGAGGATAGGCAGGTGATAGAGAAGGGATGCACTCAGACCAACGGTTTGAGATGTGTCTATTTTAACGCAAGGAGTATTGTGAACAAAGCGGATGAGCTTAGAGCATGGATCATTACTTGGAGCTATGATGTGGTGGCCATTACAGAGACTTGGATGGCTCAGGAACAGGAATGGTTATTTGAAATGACGGGTTTTAGATGTTTCAGAAAGGACAGGGAGGGAGGCAAAAGAGGTGGGGGCGTGGCACTGTTGATCGGAGATAGTGTCACAACTGCAGAAAAGGTAGATGTCATGGAGGGATTGTCTACAGAGTCTCTGTGGGTGGAGGTTAGGAACAGGAAGGGGTTAATAACTCAACTGGGTGTTTTTTATAGGCCGCCCAATAGTAACAGGGATATCAAGGAGCAGATAGGGAAACAGATCCTGGAAAGGTGTAATAATAACAGAATTGCTGTGGTGGGAGATTTTAATTTCCCAAATATCAATTGGCATCTCCCTAGAGCGAGGGGTTTAGATGGGGTGGAATTTGTTAGGTGTGTTCAGGAAGGTTTCTTGACACAATATGTAGATAAGCCTACAAGAGGAGAGATGTACTTGATTTGGTATTGGGAAATGAACCTGGTCAGGTGTCAGATCTCTCAGTGGGAGAGCACTTTGGAGATAGTAATCATAATTCTATCTCCTTTACAAGATAGGAATGGAAAGGTGTTTAATTGGAGTAGGGGGAATTATGAGGCTATCAGGCAGGAACTTGGAAGCTTAAATTGGGAATGGATGTTCTCGGGGAAAGGTATGGAACAAATGCCGCAAATGTTCAGGGGATATTTGTGTGGAGTTCTGCACAGGTACGTTCCAATGAGAAAGGGAAGTTATGGTAGGGTATAGGAACCATGGTGTACAAAGGCTGTAATAAATCTAGTCAAGAAAAGAAAAGCTTACAAAAGGTTCAGAGAGCTAGGTAATGTTAGAGATCTAGAAGATTATAAGGCTAACAGGAAGGAGCTTAAGAAGGAAATTAGGAGAGCCAGAAAGGGCCATGAGAAGGCCTTGGCAGGCAGGATTAAAGAAAACCCCAAGGCATTCTACAAGTATGTGAAGAGCAAGAAGATAAGACGTGAAAGAATAGGACCTATCAAGTGTGACAGTGGGGAAGTGTGTATGGAACCAGAGGAAATAGCAGAGGTACTTAATGAATACTTCAGTATTCACTATGGAAAAGGATCTTGGTGATTGTAGTGATGACTTGAGCATGTAGATATTAAGAAAGAGGATGTGCTGGAGCTTTTGGAAAGCATCAAGTTGGATAAGTCACAGGGATCGGACGAGATGTACCCCAGGCTACTGTGGGAAGCGAGGGAGGAAATTGCTGAGCTTCTGGCGATGATCTTTGCATCATCAATTGGGACAGGAGAGTTTCCGGAGGATTGGAGGGTTGCGGATGTTGTTCCCTTATTCGAGAAAGGGAGTAGAGATAGCCTAGGAAATTATAGACCAGTGAGTCTTACTTCAGTGGTTAGTAAGTTGATGGAGAAGATCCTGAGAGGCAGGATTTATGAACATTTGGAGAGGTATAATATGATTAGGAATAGTCAGCAAGGCTTTGTCAAGGGCAGGTCGTGCCTTACCAGCCTGATTGAATTTTTTGAGGATGTGACTAAACACATTGATGAAGGAAGAGCAGTAGATGTAGTGTATATGGATTTCAGCAATGCATTTGATAAGGTACCCCATACAAGGCTTATTGAGAAAGTAAGGAGACATGGGATCCAAATGGACATTGCTTTGTGGATCCAGAACTGGCTTGCCCACAGAAGGCAAAGAGTGGTCGTAGATGGGTCATATTCTGCATGGGGATCGGTGACCAGTGGTGTGCCTCAGGGATCTGTTCTGGGACCCTTACTCTACGTGATTTTTATAAATGACCTGGATGACGCAGTGGAGGGATGGGTTAGTAAGTTTGCTGATGACACAAAGGTGTTGGGAGTGTTGTGGGTAGTGTGGAGAGCTGTCAGAGGTTACAGCGGGACATCAATAGGATGTGAAACTGGGCTGAGAAGTGGCAGATGGAGTTCAACCTAGATAAGTGTGAAGTGGTTCATTTTGGTAGGTCAAATATGATGGCAGAATATAGTATTAATGGTAAGACTTGGCAGTGTGGAGGATCAGAGGAATCTTGGGGTCCGAGTCCCTAGAACGCTCAAAGCAACTGCGCAGGTTGACTCTGGTTAAGAAAGCATATGGTGTATTGGCCTTCATCAATCGTGGAATTGAATTTAGGAGCCATGAGGCAATGTTGCAGCTATATAGGACCCTGGTCAGGTCCCACTTGGAGTACTGTGCTCAGTTCTGGTTGCCTCACTACAGGAAGGATGTGGAAACCATAGAAAGGGTGCAGAGCAGATCTACAAGGATGTTTAAACGCAAACAACAGGAATTCTGCAGATGCTGGAAATTCAAGCAACATACATCAATGTTGCTGGTGAACGCAGCAGGCCAAGCAGCATCTGTAGCATCTGAAACATCGACTGCACCTCTTCCTACAGATGCTGCTTGGCCTGCTGCGTTCACCAGCAACTTTGATGTATGCTACAAGGATGTTGCCTGGATTGGGGAGCATGTCTTATGAAAACCGGTTGAGTGAACTTGGCCTTTTCTCCTTGGAGAGATGGAAGATGAGAGGTGACCTGATGGAGGTGTGTAAGATGATGAGAGGCATTGGTCGTGTGGATAGTCAGAGGCTTTTTCCCAGGGCTGAAATGGCTGCCACAAGAGGGCAGTTTTAAGGTTCTTGGAAGTAGGTACAGAGGAGATGTTGGGGTAAGTTTTTTACACAGAGATTGGTGAGCGCACGGAAAGGGCAACGGTGGTGGAGGCAGATACGATAGGTTCTTTTAAGAGACTTTTGGATAGGTACATAGAGCTTAGTAAAACAGAGGGCTATCGGTAACCCTCGTAATTTCTAAGGTAGGGACATCTTCGGCACAACTTTGTGGGCCGAAGGGCCTGTATTGTGCTGTAGGTTTTGTAGGTTTTCTATGTTTCTAACTGAGAGAATGGTAGGAAGATTATAATCAAAAATAACTGTGGGTATCGATGGATTTGTAAAAGATGTTGGAAGATAATCTGGAGATGGAGACAAAGATCAAAAAAGAGGAGGGAGGTGTCAGAAATAGGCCAAGTAAATTTGAGAGCGAGGTGGAGGGCAGTGTGTTCCAAGGGTTTGAAGTTGGAATAGGTCAGGGGAGTTGTGAAGTTGAGATGGTTGATGTTCTACCAGAGCAGACAGAAGACCAGAGCAGGGGGTCCAAAAGGAGGGTGAGGTTTGAAGATGGGAGAAGAGGGTCATCCGTGGTGGGTGGGGTTATCCTTGCCAAAGAAATAGAGACAGAGGTGACAGAAGAAGAGTTCAGTATTATGGCAGGCTTGGACCTCAGTGTGGTGTGGCTCAACAGACAAAGATTCCACTTCAGGGAGGAGAAGGTAAGAGAGGATGGTGAAGACACTGCAGGAGTTAGAGCTGGGTTAGTGGACGGCAGAGGTTGGAGGGGAGAGAGGAGTGTTGAAAAGTCTGGTGAAGAAGATCCTAGCTTCTCATGTTGTTCCCTTTATTCCTCCCCCCTGCGGACTTAGCAGCTTGTACTCCTACGTGTTTTTTTTTAATTCTTGCTTTCACTCCTTTCCTTTCCAATCCTGATGAAGGGTCTCATCCCGAAACATTAATTTCCCTCCATAAATACTTTTTGACCTACTGAGTTCCTCCAGCATTTTGTATGTGGTGTTTAGCATCTGCAGAATCTCTTGTGGAATCATATTTGACACTGGCTTAAGTTGCTGGTGGTTTGATGAAACTGCCCATCCAAATTATATTTTTTGCTTCTCCTTACTTTTTTCTCCATGTGCACCCAGCCCATGTTAGCCTTACTGGCCTGTCATCATTCGTGGTGTCAGGTTCAGTGTGCCTCTTTTTACAAGCTTACTTCCGTGTATTATTTAGCTGGTACTTGAACTAAGTTGGTCAAAGTTGGAAGAAATGTATCGGTATCTCAGATCAAGCATCCTGCATCATCTCCTGCATTAGGCTGTAAATTGTTATGGACCACTGTTAAATTATGTTTTTGTGTGCAAGTCCTTGGAAATGTTAAATGTTAATCAAGCATTCTAATACAAGTTGGTTCTGGTAATCAAGCAACACACACAAAATGCTGGAGGAACCCAGCAAGCCAGGCAGCATCTATGGGAAAGAGTACAGTCAACATTTCAGGTTGAGACCCTTCAGGACTGGAGGGAAAAAAAAATGAGAACAAGTAAGGTGGTGGGGAGAGGGGAGGAAGAAACGCAAGGTAATAGGTGAAACCGGGAAGGGGGAAGGGTGAAGTAAGAGAGCTGGGAAGTTGTTTAGTGAAAGAGATACAGGGCTGGAGAAGGGGGAATCTGATAGGAGAGGACAGAAAGCCATGGAAGAAAGAAAAGGGGGAAGGGTACCAGAGGGAGGTGATGGGCAAATAAGGAGATAAGGTCAGAGTGGGGAATGGTGAAGTGAGGGTGGAAATACCAGAAGTTCAAGAAATCTATGTTCATGCCATCAGATTGGAGACAACACAGACTGAATAGGGTCTCGGCCTGAAACGTCGACTGTACCTCTTTCTAGAGATGCTGCCTGGCCTGCTGCGTTCACCAGCAACTTTGATGTGTGTTGACAGACTGAATATAAGCTGCTGCTCCTCCAACCTGAGTGTGGCCTCATTGCAACAGTAGAGGAAGCCATGGACTGACATGTCAGGATGGGAATAGGGAGTGGAATTAAAATCAGTGGCCACTGGGTGATCCCGCTTTTTTTGGTGGATGGAGCGTAGGTACTCAGTGAAGCAATCTCCTTGTCTACGTCAGGTCTCACCGATATACAGGAGGCCACACCAGGTACCGTAGATGACCCCAACAGACTCTCAAGTGAAGTGCCACCTCCTCTGGAAAGACTGTTCAGGGCCCTGAATGGTAGTCAGGGGGAAGGTGTAGCACTTGTTCTGCTTGCAAGGATAAATGCCAGATCAGTGGGAAGGGACGAATGGACAAAAGAGTTACGTAGGGAGCGAACCCTGCGGAAAGCAGAAAGTGTGGGGTGGGGAGAGATGTACTTGAGGTGGGATCCTGTTGGAGCTGGTGGAAGTACGAAGAATTATGTGCTGGGGTGGTAGGTGAGGACAAGAGCCCTCTCCCTGGTGGACTAGCGGGAGGATGGGGGTGAGGGCAGACATGCAGCATGTCTTTTCCATAGATGCTGCCTGGCCTGCTGAATTCCTCCAGCATTTTGTGTGTACTGTATTGCTTTAATTTCTAGCATCTGCAGAATTTCTGTTTGTGGTTCTGGTAACCATGTTATTTAAATATGTCTCCAAACTTGTATCTGTACTTTGTTGATAACAAATCATCTTCCTCATATGGATGATAATGAATGATTAATGACAACTTTGCTGGTTATTGCATCTGTCAAACATTTAATTAGTTTTCCTCCACATTAATAATCATCTGTGAAAAGTATATTTTATCTTTATTTTGTTATTTTATTTGAAGGTACAGCAGAGTAACAGGCAATTCTGGCCCAATGAGTCTGAGCCACCAATTGGCAGCCACGTGACCAGTTAACCTGCTAACCCATATGTTTTTGGTATATGGGAGGAAACCACACGGTCACAGGGGAAAAAAAGAAACTCCTTTACAGACGGCGATGGGAATTGAACCCAGGTCACTGGCGCTCTAAAGTATTGCACTAACCGCTACATTACTTTGCCAGCCAATTCAAAGCTTTTTGTTCCTTAGAGGATCTATTATTGCTGCTCACTCTCACTTCATTCTTAACAATCTGATTCCCGAAATTTGAGACAAAGTAAACACCTCAGACAGCTGAATAGTTGCTGACTGGAATCCTGAGTAGTACTCAAGACTTGTCAGCAGTTTCACACAGTACATGATAGATGATTACTATGATGTGTACTATTGTTTGTTGAAGACTGCGATATTTGATGTTTGTTGTGAAAGTTCTAAAAGTTCAAAGTAAATTTATTATAAAAGTACATGTATATCACCATATACAACCCTGAGATTCATTTTATTTTGAGCATTCACAGTAAATTCAAAGAAACAAAACAAGATAATAATATATAAGCAATAAATATCCAGAACTTGAGATGAAGAGTCCTGAAAGTGAAGCCATCGGTTATGGGAACAGTTCAGTGTTGGAGTGAGTGAAGTTATCTCCTCTGGTTTAAGAGCCTGATGGTTGAGGGGTAACAACCATTCCTGAACCTGGTGGTGTGTGTCCCAAGGCTCCTGTACCTCCTTCCTGTTGAGAAGAGAGCATGGCTTGGATGGTGGAGGTCTTTGATAATGGATGCTGCTTTCCTGCAACAGTGCTCCATGTAGATGTGCTCAATAGTGGGGAGGGCTTTACCCATGATGGACTGGGCTGTATCCACTATTTTTTTTGTTGACTTTTTTGTTCAAGGGCATTGGTGTTTCAAACCAATCTGAGATATATATGGCCTTGCAGTCATAGGTAAAAGGTGAATAGGACAGGGGGCTAAGCACACAGCTTTGTGGTGCAATTCTGTTGATGATTGTGGAGGAGATTTTGTTGCCAATCTGAACTAACTGAGATATGCAAGTGAGGAAATCAAGAAAATACTGATAGCAGATGGTCAATAATTTAAAGAGCCTGTGTTTTATTGTCTGTTTAAAGGAATGGCATCAGCTTAGATTCCTGTTGTATGTAGTTGGTCACAGGGTTCCAATCACAAAACATAATTCTCTACTTCTTCCTCCTCTTAGTCACTTTTGGATCCAGTTTCTTAAGTTGCCCTGGATCTTATTTAACCTTTGCAGTAGCTCTTCAGAAAATTAAAACACGTTTTTCAGTCAGGATCTGTCTTTAACCATGCTGACTATCCTTGATTAATCCTTGCCTCTCCAAGTATATTTTAATCCTGTTCCTCAGAATTTTCCCTGTTATTTCCCTACCAGTGATATTACACTCACTGCCCTGTAATTATCTGATTCATCCTGTCAGATTTCAGATACTACCATTTATCTGACATCTTAGCTCAGAGAAGATGTGAAAATTTCTATCAAACTCTTACTTTGTTTTCAATTGTTCAGGGAGGCAAGGCAGGAGACAGTCTGTGCCTCTGCGCACAGATTGCTATTCTGGTTCCTAATTGGCTTTAGCATTTCCAGTGTTATCCTTGTGCTCTTAATATGCTTGAAATCCTTTCAGTATTTAATGTTCATTCACTGTTAAAAATTCAGGAGAGCAAAATTTTGCACAGTTAAATATTTTATCCTCACTGGAAAACAGGCATGTCACCAAATGCAGATTGTGCTCCATTCTGAGAGAACCTATTATGAGGACTTTGCTAGTGAATTAATACATTTATTGGTATTGCTTTATTATTGTTACATGTACCAAGATACAGTGAAAAGCTTGTTTTGCGTGCTATTTATACATATCAAATAAATGCACAATGTGTTTAGTTAGAATAAAGTAAAACAATAATGCAAAATAAAGTGTAAAAGCTATTTAAAAATGCAGTGCAAGATCATACTGAGGTGGACACTTGACCTCACAATCCATTTTATCGTATACAAGGCCCATTCAAGTTTAAGTGTAATTGAATCATACACATGTATACATACAGTTAAATGAAATAGTGTTCCTCCGGGGCCGAGGTGCAAAACACAGTATCAACTGCAACATATAGCACATAGCACGTGGCCTCTGAGACCATGGAGGAACATCTGGAAAACTTCTGAAATGCCCGCTTCACTGCTGCTGCTACTGTGTGGTAACTGGAATCTCCGGAGCAGAAGGCCCCGAATCCTCGGCTTTGCTTGTTTCAGCAGCCGGGGCTAGGTCGATGGCGCTCGGGAGGCTGTATCGGAGGGGCTGGTTGGAGGCTCAAAGTTCTCGGATGGATGGACTTGGTGTCGGCTGTGGTCGGCTGCTTCCAAGGCATCGGCAAGTTGACAGTGCCTGGAGGTTTATGGCAGGGAGTTTCTCCCTTTTGTCGCCTGCTATCGGAGACTCGGGAGTCGATCAACTCGGGGACTTTGAGACTTTTTTTTTTACCATGCCTGTGGTTGGTTCTTCATCAAATTATGGTATTGCTTTGCACTGCTGTAACTGTATGTTATAATTATGTGGTTCTGTCAGTGTTAGTCTTTGGTTTGTCCTGCTTTCTGTGATATCACTCTGGAGAAACATTGTATCATTTCTTAATGCATGTATGCATTTCTAAATGACAATAAAAGAGGACTGAGTGTTCTCATACTAATACATATATCATGTATAGTTATGATAGAATGCAGTCACAAAAAAAAATAGCTGAAGTCCCTGAGTGGCATGGCCAGAAGATTGATGGTGCATGGGATGTTGTCCTGGAGCCATGTTTCTACAAAAAACAAGCACGAGCAGTTCCTCATCATGGACTAGTGCAGCCACAAATGAATGCAATCCAGCTATTTTCCTGGGATTGAAAACTAGAGAGCAGCACCAATAGCACGGACCGAACCCTGACCCAGCAACGATTCTAGCGCGCGGCTCTCTTGGCATCTTTGACAGTTGTATAGCAATGGTCGGGGATGTTTTTCTTTTGCCTCTAGTGGGACAGAAGATGTACTGGTAGTATTATGGTAGCACACTCTTTACTTAACCACTTTACTCACTTTATACCTATGACTTTGTAGCTAAGTACAGCTCCAATACCATATTTATGTTTGCTGAGATACCACTTGTTGGCCAAATCTAAAGTGGTGGCAAATCAGTTTATGGGAGGGATATTGAAAGTCTGGTTGAATGGTGCCATACCACCCTCTCATTCGACGTCACCAAAACCAAAGAGTTAGTTATCAATTACAAGACGAAGAAACCAGAGGCCCATGAGCCCATACTCATGGAGTAGTAGAGGTGGAAAGAGTCAGCAGTTTAAAATTTCTTGACATTATCATATCAGAGGATATGTCCTGATGTTCAATACTTTTACTTTCTTAGAGGTTTCCATAGATTCAGGATGTCACCAAAAATTTTGACAGACTTCCAAAGATGCACAGTATTCTTACTGGTTGCATCACAGCCTGATGTGGAAACACCAATGTCCAAGAACGCAAAAGTGTACAGAAAGTGGATACAGCCCAGTCCATCACAGGGAAAGCCCTCTGCTCAGTTGAACACACCTACATGGATCGCTGCCATAAGAAAACAGTATCCATCATCAAAGACAGCCCACCAACCAGGCATTGCCCCCTTTTTGCTACTACTGTCGGGTAGGAAGTATGGAAGCCTTATGTCCCACGTTACCAGGCTCAAGAACAATTATTACCCTACAGTTAGGCTCCTGAAGTGAAATGGACAACTTCATTCACCACAACTCTGACCTGATTCTACAATCTACAGATTCACTTTCAACGATTCTACAACTCATGTTCTTGGTAAATATTTTTATTAATCATGCAATTTGTGTTTTGCACATTGGTTGTTTGTCAGTCTTTGTGCATATTTTCATTTTTTTCATCCTTCTTTAAATATTTGCAATAAAAATGGATTTCAAGGCAGTATATGGTAACGTATACATATCTTTGATGACAAATTTTACTTTGACTTTTGACAATTGGAGTTAGCCTAGTTGAAGTCACTGGCAATGATGAAAAGGGCATCTGGCTATCCCATTTCAAGGCTGTTAACCACAGAGTATAAGTTCATTAAGTGCGGGCTTTGTGTCTTTCTGAGGTGGGATGTAGACTGCTGTTAGGATAGCTAAAGTGAACTCTCATGGCAGATAGTATGGGTGACACTTCACCACCAGATACACCAACTTGGTTGAGGCAGAGGAGTTCACTGGGACTATCACGTCTGAGCACCATAAGAAATTGATTAAGAAGCAGACCCCTTTGAATCTAACTTTGGTCAAGGACACCATATTGTCCATCTGGTGAATTGAGAAACCCACAGGTTGAACGGTACAGCCAGGTGAGGTAGGTGCAAGCCTTGTTTCAGTGAGACAAAACACGCAACAGCCCCTCAGTTCTTTTTGATAGGTCAGTCTTCCCCTATTTTATCAACTTGTTCTCAATGGCCTGGACATTAGCTAGTAGTATGCTGGGAGAGGGGGGGAGGGTGGTTCTTGAACCTATACTATTGTCCTGCTGTCTTGCCACGCATCTGAGGTTGCAGCTAGTACTGAGGGTCAGGCCTTATGTAGTATCTGTTCATTTATTTTTTTACTTGTTGAGAGAGGGGTTAACCAATGTTACTCAAAGCAAGTTTTCAGTTTGTTTTTTTGTGAAAAGTAACAGATTTGGCATGAATTTGAGAATGTTTAACACAGGTCTAGTTATTCTTAGACATGTATATGAAGTACTATTTCAATATTTTGATAGCTTAATGGTTAGCACAATGCTTTACATTATCAGTGACCCGGGTTCAATTTGCATTGCTGCCTGTATGGAGTTTGTACATTCTCCCCTTGACCATGTGGGTTTCCTCCGGGTGCTCTGGTTTCCTCCCTCAGTCCATAGACGGTACCGGTTGATAGGTAGCTGGGTCCTGTGACGAGGCTAGGGCTAAATCAGATTCAGGTTTACTATCACCGGCATGTAACTTAGCCACAGCAGTTCAATGTAATACATAATCTAGCAGAGAGAGAAAAAAAATTGAATAGATTTTTTAAAATGTACAAAAACAGAAATACACTATATTAAAAAAAGTGTGGTAGTGTCCAAAGCTTCAATGTCCATTTAGGAATCGGATGGGAAGAAGCTGTTTCTGAATCGCTGAGTTAATAATGGAACTACCTTTCTGAGACACTGCTCCCTAAAGATTTCCTGGGTACTTTGTAGGCTAGTGCCCAAGATGGAGCTGACTAGATTTACAACCTTCTGCAGCTTCTTTCAGTCCTGTGCAGTAGCTCCTCCATATCAGACAGTGATGCAGCCTGCTAGAATGTTCTCCATGGTACAACTATAGAAGTTTATGAGTGTATTTGTTGACAATGCCACATCGCTTCAAACTCCTAACAAAGTATAGCCGCTGTCTTGCCTTCTTTATGACTAAATCAATATGTTGGGATCAGGTTAGATCCTCAGAGATCTTGACACCCAAGAATTTGAAACTGCTTACTCTCTCTACTTCTGATCCCTCTATGAGGATTGGTATGTGCTTCTTCGTCTTGCCCTTTCTGAAGTCCACAATCAGCTCTTTCGTCTTACTGTCGTTGAGTGCCAGGTTGTTGCTGTGGCACCATTCCATTAGTTGGCATATCTCACTCCTGTACGCCCTCTTGTCACCACCTGAGATTCTACCAACAATGGTTGTATCATCAGCAGATTTGTAGATGGTATTTGAGTTATGCCTAGCCACACAGTCATATGTATACAGAGAGTAGGGCAGTGGGCTAAGCACATACCCCTGAGGTGTGCCTGTGTGGTCTTCCGGTTAGGAAGGCAAGGATCCAATTGCAGAGGGAGGTACAGAGGCCCAGGTTCTGCAACTTCTCAATCAGGGTTGTGGGAATGTTGGTATTAAATGCTGAGCGATAGTCGATGAACAGCATCCTGATGTAGGTGTTTGTGTTGTCTAGGTGGTCTAAATCCGTGTAGAGAGCCATTGAGATTGCGTTGCAGTTGACCTATTGTGGCAATAGGCAAATTGCAATGGGTCCAGGTCCTTGCTGAGGCAGGAGTTCAGTCTAGTCATAACCAACCTCTCAAAGCATTTCATCACTGTCGATGTGAGTGCTACCTGGCGATAGTTATTAAGGCAGCCACGTTATTCTTGTTAGGCACTGGTATAATTGTTGCCTTTTTGAAGCAAGTGGGAAGTTCTGCCCGTAGCAGTGAGAGGTTGAAAATATCCTTGAATACTCCCGGTAGTTGGTTGGCCCAGGTTTTCAGAGCTTTACCAGGTACTCTATCAGGACCTTCTGCCTTGCGGGGGTTCACTGTCTTTAAAGACAGTCTAACATCAGCCTCTGAGACTGAGATCACAGGGTCATCAGGTGAGGCAGGGATCTTCACAGCTGTAGTTGTGTTCTCCCTTAAAGCGTGCACAGAAGATGTTGCGTTCATCTGGTAGTGGAGCATCACTGCCATTCATACTATTGGGTTTCACTTTGTAGGAAGTAATGTCTTGCAGACCTTGCCAGAGTTGCCGTGCATCTGATATCGCTTTCAATCTCGTTCGAAATTGTCTCTTTGCCCTTGAAATAGCCCTCCGCAAATCATTCCTGGTTTTCTGGTACAGGCCTGGGTTGCCGGACTTGAATGCCACAGATCTAGCCTTCAGCAGACGGC
Organism: Mobula hypostoma; assembly: GCF_963921235.1. Taxonomy (NCBI): domain Eukaryota; kingdom Metazoa; phylum Chordata; class Chondrichthyes; order Myliobatiformes; family Myliobatidae; genus Mobula; species Mobula hypostoma. Next base: position 54,517,905 of record NC_086097.1, read on the forward strand.
GTACCTCTTGGTTCATCCACGGCTTTTGGTTTGGGAATGTACAGTAAGTCTTTGTCGGCACACACTCATCCACACAGGTTTCAATAAGTCAGTAACAACTGCAGCATATTCAGCCAGATTCAAAGATGAATCCCTGAATACAGTCCAGTCCACTGATTCAAAGCAGTCCTGTAGGCACTTTTGTGCTTCCCTTGTCCAAACCTTCTTGGTCCTCACTGCTGGTGCTGCAGTCTTCAGTCTCTGCCTATATTCAGGGAGTAAAAGTACAGCTAGGTGATTACACTTCCCAAAGTGAGGGCGTGGAATAGCACGGTAGGCATTCTTGATGGTGATGTAGCAATGGTCCAGTGTGTTGTTTCCTCTGGTATTGCAAGTGATCTGTTGATGGTAATATGCTTAGTGATTTTTTTCAGACTTTCCTTGTTAAAATCTCCCAAAACAATGGTGAAGGCGTTAGGATGCGCTGTTTCGTGCATGCTGATCCCATTGCTCAGATTGTCTAGAGCCTGCTTGACATTGGCCTGAGATGGAATGTAAACTGCGACCAGAATGACCCCAGAGAACTCCTGTGGTAGGTAAAAAGGACGACATTTTACTGCTAGATATTCCAGGTCTGGTGAGCAGAACTGGGACAGCACTGATATATTTGTGCACCAAAAAGAGTTGATCATGAGGCATACTGCCCCACCTCTGCTTTTGAGAGACTCTGTAGATCTAGTCTGATGGTGTATAGTAATCCCGTCAATCTAAATCGCTGCATCCATTACAGAAGGGGTTAACCAGGATTCCATGAAACAAAGGACACACGCGGTCCTTACGTCCATCTGATTCAGCATCCTGGCTCTGAGATCATCGATTTTATTCACCAGAGACTGCACATTCACCAGCAAGATAGTTGGTATAGATAGTTTAAAACCCCGTTTCCTTAAGCGCACTTGTAAACCTGATGTATGCCTGCGCTTCCTCCGAGGTTTACTTCGTGGGCACTTCTGACCACAGACTGTTGTTTCCATCGGTTTTAAGCAAGTGATAATTTGTTTAAACTCATTAAGACATCTTTGTTGACTGTACTGACCTTGGAAGCAGTTGTGCTTTTTAGCTGTAACAGGCTGAAACCAGAATATTTAATTGTATTCATTGAGAGTACTGCTGCTGCTCGTGTCGCACATAGGGATTGCTGGGCAGCATGCCTCAAAGGGACGGAAGGCTCTATTCTGCACTGTATCTCAATAAATTTTAAAAAATTGAAGAGATCCAACTGTTGACTTACTGAATTTGTTTTGAGGTACACGGTTTACAAGCTCCAATATCATAACATTTTTATTGCCTTTCGAGTTGAACAAGCACTTAGGTATTTTTCATATACGTCTACATCATCATTTTGAGAATGGCTTGGTTAGAATCATCAGTTGCATCTTTCTGACTCATGAATTGGCTGATTACATATCCTCTGTATCTCTGTTTTACATTTGTATAGGATTATCCTCACCTGGATCAGTTTCCAATCATTTGTTCTTAATCAGAGCACCAAGAGTAACGATTTCCACTTTCCATTTTTGCAGCATTATCTCTGTTGATGTTCTCCAGGAATTTAAATTTGGTTGTTGTTCTTGTCTAAATACATCTGCAAGGTCACAGAGCAGAGAAGGGAGCAGAGGGAGTGAGAGTTATCTGAAGTTAGAAAATGTGATATTCATACCATTGGCTTGCTTGTAGATGACCTAGGCGTAATATAGCTGCTATTCTTCTACATTATGTTTAACTTCACTCTTACGGTGGAGAAGGTTGAGGATTGTCAAGTTGATGTGGAAATGGGAAGGCATTTGAAATAGTATCCAACCAAGAGGTCAGGATGGCCATTGAAAAACAATCATCACTTGGTCTCACCATTGGTCACATCAAGAACACCAAATGCAGTAGATAAAATTGGTGGAGTTGTATGTAAATCTTTGTCTGACCTGGAAGGGGTGTTTAGGTCCCTGGTTAGTGATGAGTGAGGAAATAGAGTTAAGTATTGCACCTCCTATGGTTGCAGGAGAATGTACCAATGGACAGGAAGGGATGGCTGGATAGAGATGAGCAAACCAGAGAGTCAAGAAGAGAGTTGAAAGCCAAAGCAGAAAAGGGTGGGGAAGGCAAAGATGTGATTGTGACAGGATCCCATTGCAGCTGGCAGAAATGATGAAGCACGATATGTTGAACATGAAGGCTGGTGGGTTGAAAAATGAGGACCCAGCAAATTTTCTCTGTACAGTCTTGGTGGAGGTTGTATAAGTGCAGATGGTGGGGAATTGGAGAAAATATGTGTGATGGCTCTAACAGCCTCAGAGACATGAGACATGTTTCATGAAGAAGGAAGTTCTTTAGATATCCTGGAACAGAAAGCCTCATCTTGAGAAAAGATGTGTTAGAGACCAAAACAAAATGAGATGGAGAAATGTAAAATGTAGACTGGTTGTACACACATAGCCTCACTTTGTGCAACATGTTTCCTTGGATTAAATTTCAAAATCACTTCATTCATTATGAGATTAGGACACCTTAAGGGAAAAAGAAACTACATAAAACAAATCTATCCATTACAAAAACAAAGTGCTGGGGTTGGGAGATGGGAGGAAAGCAGATCAGACAATATTAGTGGAAACTGAAACAATCAGCATTTCGTGTTTGTGAACCTTCAACTATCTGATATATTTCAAAAGCTCTGGCCAACCTCAATAGGTTGTGTACATTTCATCATAGGAAGGATATATTGGCATTGGAAGAATTGTTGCTAGGAATGATAACATGGAGAGAGTTAAATTATGAAGGCAAATTGCAAGGACTGGTTCAAGATTGACTGTAATTTATTGGATTGTGTCAACACAACTGATGGAACAAAATTATTTCTGTGGGCATAAAATTAGAGCTAAGATTGATTTCTGAAATCTTCATGCACATGTAAATTAATGAATTATTCCTCCCATTCACTTAAATTTCAGAGATTAACATTTTCATTTGGCAATTTCATCATAGTAGCCATGTACAAGTTGCTCTGGGATCATCTTTGTTAACAATCTGTCAAATGAATGCATGTTAAATTAATAAATGCCTAAGGAGTATCTCTGTAGGTAGTTATAAATCAAAAATCCCTATTGCATTTAATAGAGAAGAGTGAACGAGAAGAAGATGACAGATCCACCCCAGGTTCTAAATGCCCAGCTTATTTTCAGCCTCTGCAGTACATATGACTTGCGTGTTTGGGAGACCCAGTGGCTGCTGTAGAACAGTAGACAATTTCTTCTGGAAACTCAGTTTGTAGTCATGTTTCTGACATGAACTGTTCGTGTTGTGAACCCTGCCATAACCTATGAAGGACCTGTATTTGTAAATACACTTTGTCAGAAAAAGTTTTGTGTGAATGCAGTAAAGTTAATAATGACATTTTAAATGTGAAAATAGCAACATATGAAATAAAACGGAAAACCATCAGTTTGGTTATACAAGCAATAAAAGTACACTTGTGAATGTCACAATAATTTCATAAGCTTTAAGTTGGTTATACCATACCCTTAAACTTGATTGAAGCAAGGAAAAAAAAGATCTGATTTTTAAAATGCTTGCAAAATGAGGTTATTGACCATGTCTTAAAACCATGTTAGCAAACCAAGGACTTGAAGAATGATATTTACCACAGGATATACTGAAAGCAAAGAGAGAAAAATATAATAGGTGTAAAATAATCTGAAATAAAAAGTCAGTGGTTAGACAGCCTCAACAAAAGAGCAAAAATTATTCTTTTTTCATGTGACCAAACTATTTTAGTGTTTCATCATAAATGTACTTACATTTGTTTCTAAGTTATCTGCGAATTTGTGTTACACAATTTGGAGTAAATCAAACAGGGATTTCAAATTAAATAATTTTGAGTTTTAAAGTAGCTTAAATAACTCAGTTTTCAATACCAATTTGACATTCTCAAAATGCCAATAAATTTGACATTATTCTTTGATATTTCTTAACGTTATTATGTATGTTTATCATTTGAAACAAGTTCTGTTTGTCATGTAATTTTGCTTGTCATGTCATTTGTAATTGAAAAGAATGGATTTTTTCAACTAGTCATTGATATGTGTGCTGGTTTTGGTTGATTGTTATCATTGTTCCAGATCTACTGTTTCCACACCAACGCAAATATTTGGATTTAATCATGAAAGCCTTGAAGTCACTTGTTCGTCTGGGCCTATATCGGCACTGGACTATTCACTCATATATTTGTGCATAAGAACATGCAAATTAGGAGTTAGTAGTAGGCCACTAGAATCCTCACAGTATCTCCAATGTTCTGACTGTCTGACTGATTGATGGTAACCTCAACTGTATATTCCCATCCACTTGTGATAACTTGCTATTCAAGATTTTATATATAAGATATACTATATATGTCTATTAATTACCAGGCCATGCTACTAAGACTGCTTTTTGTACCTGTGCTCTTCATTGGGCCTCAGATGGAGCCCATTAGGGCATAAAGAGTTCCCTAAGGATTGTGCAGCACAGAAGTTCTACCTCCCATATCCATTCCAGCCTTTTAGTCCATCTGCACTAATCCCATTTTCTTGCATTATATTCGTGTTCTTCTATGACCTGCTGATTTAAGCCATGTCTAAATGCTTCTTAAATATAGGTGATTATATCTGACTCTGCTATTATCTCTGGCAGCGAGTTCCAGGTATTAGGTGCACTCTCTTCCCCTAAACTACCTTCTTCTCAGACTGTTGTTTCAGATAACTCTACCACTAGGAAAAGAAAGATCCTGACTATCTACCTTACTTTGTCTGGCAGGGTGGAGATGCATCTTTACCAAAGGAGATGTAAGACGCTCTTTCCCTCCACCAGCCTGCAGGTCACCCTTGGGCAAGGTGTAGCACTTGCTTAGCTCCCCTGATCAGGGTCACATGAAGTCATGGGAATGGGTGGTGAATGGTCATATGAACAGCTGGTGCATATAACAATTCCTGGTAATGTGACCACTGATGCCAAGTAGTCTCTGAAGAGTATTGATAATGACTGGGGTCACCCATCTTGTAAAGATACTGCCCAGAAGAAGGTAATGGCAAACCACTTCTGTAGAAAAATTTGCCAAGACCAGTCATGTCATGGGACCATGATTGCCTATGTCATATGACATGGCACATAATGATGATGATGACCCTATCTATACCTCCTTATAATTTCAGATATCTTTCAGGTTACCCCTCACTGCAGGGAAAACAAACACAGCTTATCTAATCTTTTATCAGTCTGGGCAACATCCTGGGAATCTCCTCTACAGTTTCTCCAGCACAACCTCATCCCTTCCTATAGTCTGGCAGACTGAACTGTACACAATATTCCCACATGCAATCTAAGCAACATTTTGTAAAGTTGCAACTTGTCACAACTTTTATGTTCTCTGTTCCTACCTATGAAGGCATCTTCATTTTTTCTACACTACCACATCTACCAGTGTTACCACTTTCAGCTATCTATGGATTTAAACCCCAAGGTCCTTCTTTTCATTTACATTCCTTCATCTATTCTGTGTCCAACCTCCATTTAACTTCCCACAATGCATCATGTAACACTTGTTGAGACGAAATTCCATTTGCTGATGATCTTACAAACTGAGAATTCTATCCATTGAAATTATACCAGCTTAAACAAGGCTCAAGCATAGCCGTCCCTATTCAAATAAATTGGAGAAATCAAAAAGTAACATGCTCGATTTTTTCATTTATTAAAGTAGATTTTAATGTTTGTGTTAACATGAACAATTATGTATTAATTGCATTGTGCATCAATTTTGCATGTAAAATGTGAGTAGAAACTTGTTAACTGTTTTTGTTTTTAAAAAGCTCTAAACTTTGCTAACTAGTGGTAAATGTCAAAGACATGCCTGTTAGTAATGCCAGTTTTGATAACGTGAGTCTAGGGACAGGGCTTACCAGCTGTCAAATCCCTTCTGAGAGTGAAGCCAAATACTTGTCTGAAGACAGACTCTATACTCTTGAGGTTTTGGGACAGAGGCTTTCAGCAGAAGGGTACATCAGAGGCTAAAGCAATGCAATTACTGCAGTTCAGGAGCAGCTAGCCAGCAATTTTATCTGTTCCAAATAGTTAATCTTTCAAAAACAGAACTTAAATCTATTTGGTGTTCTATTTCTCTGCAAGAACTACCTTTTATATGAGATGTTTCCAACAGCAACAAGATGTGATTGCTAGCCTTACACTGTTTTGTGTTTCATATTTCAAGTAGTGTACTTGTTCTTTTCCCTTCACCTACACACGTGATCACAGGTGTTCCATTTTACTTGGCCAAGAATTGATTCAAGTTCAGACCCGGTGTCATGTTATTAAAGGGTAGTAATTTCCTGGTTTATTCTCCAGAATTCATTGTCTGTTTAGTCCAAAATAATAAAAATGTCAATATATTGTAGAAATATTTTTTAAAGTTTATTATTACTCTTCATTAAAAATGAATTTTAAAATCATTTTAATATGGTAAAATAATCTGAATTTTACAAAGCTTAAATAACATCTATATGTATTAGTGTTTTGTCTGGAGAAACTCCAGTGGCATTAGTAACCTTGCCTTCACTTAAAGGTTGTGATCTATTCTTTTTCCTGAGAACAGATTGGAACATACTATGCAAAAGTACACCAAAACTCTTCTAAATTTAGAAAGTGTTTGACATAGCAGATGAGTTTGGTCAGCTCAGCTGATTGTGATTCTACATGTATGCGGCTGGTCAGTCTATTCTGCTGATGATTCAGAGTTATTTTATCCAGGGATAAAGTATGTATAGAGGTTTGGTGGTCCTAAAGCTTAATATTGACAACATTCTACTTTGTATTTAAACTTCGAAGGTATATGGTTTTGATGAGTGAAGAAGGTAGCATTAGAAAAGGTAAATTTTATCTGTTTACAGATGCATTCTAATGTATGTTAATATTTCTTTAATTGCAGATGTTCCAGCCTGGTTAAAAAGTCTGCGTCTGCATAAATATGCAGGTTTATTCTCCAAACTCACGTATGAAGAAATGATGGCACTCACGGAAGTTCAACTGGAAGCACGGGTATATTCTTCAACATTAATCATCACTTATCTGCAGATGATTTATCTGTAAATGCTTATGTTTGGTTAAATTTTCCCATCATTTGTTCCATTTGTTCATTCTTGGGATGACTATTCCCTTTTTTGCATTATTTATTTATTTGGTAATTTACAGTAATTTTATGTTTTTGCACTGTACCGCTGCCATGAAACAACAAAGTTCACTTCATATAAGACAATGACAATAAACCAGAACCTGATCTTCTAAAGCCAATATTATTAATCCCTCTCCAATTGATCTTGCATTGATATTGGAACAATGTTGTCTGAAATCATTCTAGTATAGGTAGTGAAGATACTTTGCCACTTTTATTAATTAGTAGTTCTTGATTTACAATTCAATAACGATTAAGGAAGAATGACTTATTTCTAAGTCAGGATTTAAGAGACTCGAGAAGGAAATGTGATGAGGTGGAATTGCCAGGTGGTTGCTGATCTTGTTTAATGTTCTCATCTGCAAAAGGTCCCTGATGTACTAAACATCAAACAAAATTATGTGCTTGAATTTCCGAAGTATGGCTTAAGCCAATAATATGGTTGCAGATGAGACTACCGCTTTTAATACTAAAGGAAAAACATGCACTACCATTTATTATGTGGAAGTTTTCAAATTGTTTTATCTTAGTATATTATGATCACTGCAATCCGCAGCCTGAAACTTCCCTTTGGGACGTGTGTGTTTGAACCGTCTTAAGTGTTCTGGCATTTGAACCGTTTAAGTGTTCTGTGGTCTCCTGAAGGATTTGGCAAACTGGACTCTCAAGAATGCATAGAATGCCACAGCAGCCATTACTGGAGTATATATTGGGCCGGAATGAATCAGCGGGGCCCAGGGCCAGAGAGCAAAAATGAACGGATGTTTAGTTGATTTAAGTGCCAAGTAAGATTAAAGTAATTAAAGCGTCAAGGGCAGAGGATAAACCGGTGTTCAGCTCACCTCTCCATGTCAGCCATTATCCCCCACCTGACACTGTCCCATTTGCCTGGATTTGACCGACCTACCATGAGGCATGCAGTGCAGGAGTCTTGGTCCGTGCCGCCAGTTTCAATAGCAGTTGTTGCCCTGTGGTCTGGGCCATCTTCACTCACCTCAGTGCTGAATGGACTCCGCAATTATGGTCTGCAGCCATTGGGCTCCTATACTGGCTTCACTCACCTCAGTACTATACAGAATCTGCAGCTGTGGCATTACTTACCTCTGTGACTGTGGCCTCACTCTCGGGGACTGTGTGGTTCATGTTTTGTGTATTACTTGTTTACTTTGTTATTATTTGCACAATTTGTTTTTGTTTCATGCATTGGATGTTTGTCACTCCTGGTTGTGTGGGTTTTTTGTGGATTCTGTTGTTTTCTTTGTTTTGTGGTTGCCTGCAAGAAGATGAATCTCAAGGTTGTATGTGGCATAACATGTTTTGATTAATTTACTTATGAACATTTTTGATTTTTTTTCAATAATTGAGGCCAAATTATGGTTCAGATCATTGCTTATTTTGCCTTTTGGTTCAATTGTGGATTCATCGTCATTTCAGATTTGACCTCAAAATCTGAGCTGATGTGAAGAATCCATTATCAGAAATGATATCTGTCTTGTGAAATTTTTAACTAGTTGTTTATCAGTTGAAATTCAGGGCAATTCTATGGCATCATTTAAAGGACAGCAAAATTCTGTTGGCATAATGTTCTTTGGTTCCTTATCTACCAGTTCCAATATGTCAGTGTTTCAAATTATTTCTAAGCATGCAAATTTCTATGCATTAATTTTTTTTAATATCAGTGTGATTCTCCTATTTATCTTGAACCTGAAACAGTTTGAATTCTATTTACCCAACAAGGAAAAAAGGGGTGTATAAAGGAAGTATTATGCTTCAGTTGAATTGTGGATTTACCTTTGCCAGTGTTTTCCAGTCATACCTGATAATACCAGCATGTTTTCATTACTTAGCATTCACTAAGATTTTCCCTTTGAGATAAGGTTGTAATTTAATTTCAGATTATAAAGAAACACTTCCTTGTGTGTTTTTGCTTTGCTTTGTCCTCAGGGGAATGATTTGTTGTGAAGGTCAAATACATTTAAATGCTAAAATCCTGAAATTACTAAAACAGACTACCATTCAGATTGTTGTTTTAAGTTGCAGAGAAGGGGAAGGGATAGGACAAAGAGATTGTGACAATATGAATGATGACTCAGCAGTCTTGCGAATAATACTGAATGTACAAACGTATCTGTTAAAGGTATAAAATGATAGAGAAAATAAATTGGTTAAGTAAGAAACAAAGTGCATGCTAGAAATGGGTGACATAGAGCACAATTTCAGGAAATCTGAAATAAATACTCAAATAGCCAGATGGTCCCTTCTCAAAGATGCCACCCAATCCACTGCAGCTACCTATCCAGCTATTGTGCTTTTGTATCAGAACTGGCTATTTCTGTTGCAAGCTTGAAAAATTGGTTACCTGAAATTGTGTTTGTTTACTATTGTCACGTGTACCAAGATAAAGCTTGTCTTGGATAATGTTTATACAGCTCAAAATATTCCATGGTTCATTGTGCTAGAAGAAGGTAAAAAAAAATGCAGAGTTTATTCTTGAATACTGAAGTTGCCCACAGAAGGATGAGATATTCTTTAAGCTCACAGTTACAACAACATGACATCTCCACCAAGGCATTAGTTATTTTTCCTTCTCAGTACATGCTGCTACTCTGAATGTTTCCAACAATTTTTGTTTCCAATTTCCATAACCTACAGTTGTTTTTTCACATTGCAATCACTGGCCTTTTCTAATGTAGTTTTTTTTTTCTCTATCTGTACAGATCCTATCTGATATTTTGGGCTTTTCCCCTGCACAATCCTTTATTTGGGACTTATAACACTGCTGTGCTTTGTCATTCCTTTTCCTTTCTCTCTGCTTTGTTATTTTTCACTCTTCATTTAAATTTCCTCTGGGCAAGTCAGTTGCTAGCAGCAAGACATCAACATGCCTCTCTTGCTCAGTCACAGTCTATACCATCCCTTTCTTCTTGATTTCCATCCATTGCAGATAATTGTTTTGTTCTCTCCCTTCTTGGCACCTTGCAAAAAAAAAAATGCCTGTATCTAAAGTTTTCAGTTCTAATGAAAGGTCATTAATGCAAATATTAACTCTCTTTATCTGAAAATTTCCAGCATCTTCTGCTTTAATTTGTCATCTAAAAGAAATTGAGATGTCAAAATGTTTGGAGGTTGCAGTGTCCCTGTTAGTACTGTACTAGAATAATTATAATTGATCTATATTGTGCATCTTTGTCTGTATAACCTTAAACTTATTGACAAAGCAAATATGTACATGGTAGGTACATGGAGCTCAGAAAAATAGAGGACTATGGGTAACCGTAGGTAATTTCTAAGGCAAGGACGTGTTCGGCACAGCATTGTGGGCTGAAGGGCCTGTATTGTGCTGTTGGTTTTGTATGTAATGTAGGCACCTCTGCAAGGTTTGTTCTGTCTGCGGTGAACAGTGTTTTGCATTGCAACAAAAGGATCTCCTCTTGAAGCATAATGAGTTTCATGTACTTTCTTTTTCTCCACAGCAAAATCTGCTAACAAAGCCATCCGGCAAAGATGGATTTATCCTTCTCTCCCTAACTGGATGCATGATCCATGTGGCTTCAGTGCCATCTTCCGATAAAGATGGCACTGAGCTGCGATGTCTGTTGATGTTGTGGCTCAGACTTCATTGTATTTTTACCTTCATAGGGATAGTTTTGGAAGCAGTGTGAGGAGTAAGGGGCCAAGTTAGAGTTTAGGCACAGAGATGAGGGGGTGTTAAAGACAATGAAGAGTCAGGAGCAAGAGTTGGTGTTTGTAATCCAAGTTGGAGCACTCCGCAGTCAAAGCTCTTTGTTATCCTGGAGGTCAGATCGGCAGGTGCTGAGAAGGCCTGCAATCTCCAGGGTTGGAGGTCCAAACAGGCAAGAGTAACAATGATCAGTGATTCCCAGGTCACTGGGGCAGGAGATCTATGTCAGTCTGGAAGTTGAGGCCCAGAGATCAGCCTGTGATTGGGAAGTGCTGTGATAGTTCCCCGAGGTCGTTGGTCCAGAGCTTGATGAGTGTGGAGGTCCTGGGGTGGAGACCTGCTCATGTGTGAGAGTGGATGTGTTGGTGGTGGGGTGGGTGGGGGAGCGGCTTGTTTCGCTGCTGTTGCCTGCTTTTGTTTTGTTGTTATATTGTTGCTTATGTTGTTCTGCTCAACGTTGTGGGCATGCTATGTTAAGGCCGGAATGTGTGGCAACACTTGCAGACTGACCACAGCACATCTTTGGGTGTGTTAGTTGTTGACACAAACAATGTAATTCACTGTGTTCTGATATACAGTTGCAAGAAAAAGTTTGTGAGCCCTTTGCAATTACCTGGTTTTCTGCATTAATTACTCATAAAATGCGGTCTGATCTTCATCTACTTCACAATAATGGACAAACACAATCTGCTTTTACTAATAACATACAAACAATTGTACTACTTCTCATCAATACTGAGTACACCATTTAATCAATCTCAGTCTAGGTTCAAAAAAAAATATGAACCTGTGGGGTAATGCTTTCTACAAAAGCTACGTGGAGCCAGGTGATCCAATCAATGGTATAAGATTGGAGGTGTGGGTTGTAGAGGAGCCCTGTTCTATAAAAAATACACGCAAAGTCAGGTTACTGACAGAGCTTGCTCTTCTCAAGAAAGATCTATTTATGCACATTATGCCTCAATCAAAGCAACTTTCAGGGGACTTTAGAAGAAGAATTCTAGAGATGCATGAAGCTGGAAAAGGCTACAAAAGCATTTCTAAAGACCTGAAAGTTCAACAGTCCAAAGTAAGAGAAATTGTCTCCAAATGGATGAAAATCAGTACTGTTGCCACTCTCCCTAGGAGTGGGCATCCTGTAAAGATCACACCAAGAGCACAATTTACAATGCTGAAGGAAGTGAAAAAGAACCCAAAGGTAACACCAAAAGATCTGCAGAAATGTCAAGAACTTGCTAAAGTCTCTGTTCATGTGTCCACTCTAAGAAAAACACTGAACAAGAATGGTGTTCATGGAAGGACACCAGGGTGGAAACCACTGCTGTCTGTTTTTAAAAAAACAACATTGCTGCATGTCTCAAATTTGCAAAAGATCACCTGGATGTTCCACAACACTTCTGGGACAATGTTCAGTGGACAGATAAGGCAGAAGTTCAACTTTTTGGCAGAAACACACACCACAATGTTTAGAGGCAAAAGACTACTGTACACTAACACCAAAACTTCATCCCAACTGTGAAGCATGTTGGAAGGAGCATTGTATTTGGGACTGCTTTGCTGCCCCTGGGCTTGGACAGCTTGAAATCGTTGAAAGAACAATGAATTCAAAATTGTGTCAAGACATTTTACATTTTACAGGAGAATGTCAGGGTAGTGGTCCGGCACCTGAAGCTTAATAGAAATTAGATAATGCAACAAGACAATGATCCAAAACACAAGAATAAATCAACAACAGAATAGTTTGAAAAGAAGTAAATTTGTGTTTTGGAATGGCTAAGTCAGAGTCTTGACCTTAACCAAATTGAGATGCTGCGGCAGGACCTGAAGAGCACTGTTCATGCAAGATATCCCAGAAATATTAATGAACTGAAACAATTTTATATGGAGGAATGGTCTAAATTTCCTCCTTGTTGATTGCAAGTGTGATCAGCAGCTATAGGACATGTTTGGTGGAGGTTATTGCTGCTAAAGGAGGTTCTACCAGTTATTAAGTACAAGGGTTCACATACTTTTTCCAGCCTGGACTGTGAATAATTGAACAATGTGTTTAATAAGACATAAAAAGTACAATTGTTTGTGTTATTAGATTAGGCAGATTTTGTTTGCCCATTATTTTGACTTAGATGAAGATCAGACCACATTTTATAAGTAATTAATGCAGAAAACCAGGTAATTGCAAAGGGTTCACAACTTTTTCTTGCAACTGTACATATGATAAATCTGAATATGGTGGCAGATCCTGGCTAGTTTCCCTTCAAATCCTTGCAAATGTATTATAATAACCAAAAACCCTGGATACATTTTCTATGTATGTGTCTAAGTCAAGATAAACAGGGTTCCTCCTAAAAGATAGCTTTATACAAAGATTTCATCAAAATGGGTAAAGACCAAATTACTGCTGATTGACTGCATAAATACAGATACCCTTGTAATCCATCCAAATAGATTTCACTTTCCATCCAATTAAGTTTAGTTTGTTCTTTCATTTATGCAAAGACAATTGTTAATACAATATTTACAAAGCTTATTTGAAATAAATGGCTTTAATGTTTTACAAATTATCGAAACTAGTGAGGATATATTTTGCTTTTACAGATTTTGTGTAGGGTTGTCATAAATATGAATGATCAGAATATATAACAGGAGACTACATGATAGGAGAAAATCTAATAATGGTTTCTGATTTTACTAAAGCGCAATGAAACATAGCCAAACTTGTTTGCTATGTCTTCTGTTTGTCGAATTTTGATCTCCAACTAATTTGATTTTAGTATTCTCATTTCAAAAACAGTTGCAAAAAATAAACTTGGTGCTTTCATTAATGTTTTAAGATTTTAGAACTGGCCTTTTGCAAATTACTTGAATTTTCTTTCCTTATTATAGTATTAATATATCTTTTAAAATTCTATAAAATCACTTTCTGGAGTATAATATCAGTGATATTGTGTGTGTTCTGTAGGTCTTGCTACTAAGTCTTGAAAACAAAGTAAAGTGAATACAATGAATTGTTCAGTGCAAATGCTCAAACTGCAGAATCTTTCTGATTTTGTATTGTCTCAATTACAAATGTGGTTAATGGGCTTCTATGCATTTCCTTAATGTATGCACGCAAGTCAACTACACAAAAGTATACTTAGATAAAGTTGGTTATACCTTTTCACTTTTCAATAACTTATCAAAATTAGAAATGAATTAAAAATTAGAATTTGAAATACAAACGTTTGTAGTTGGCAATAATGAAATTCTCTTCTTGACCCAGCACAATTTTGGCTTTTACAAAGTAGTGTTCTGACAATAGATTCTGCACTGGAACATAATCTTGCAACTCATCAGCTTTTTTTTGTGTGTTGGGCGGGGAATATATTGAACTTTGGAAAATAAACAGATGAATTTCTCATGGTAAGGTCCTTAATTTGGCAAAGTTTGTATGGGATGAAAACATATTCTTTTGCTTTTTAGAACATTCTATATCCATAGACCTCATCATGTGTAGAAAAGAATCAAATAAAACTTTACCAACTGTACTTCGATTTGTTTTACTCTTTACTCCTCATGATCCCAATAAGCCAACTCAAAAAGCAATAAGGAGAGAGAAGATGAAATATGAAGGTAAGCCAGCCAGTACTGTAAATGGGGAACAAGAAAATGGCAGATGAACTAAATAAGTATTTTGCATCAGTCTTCAGATGAGCAGCTTGCCAGAAATTCAATGTCAGGGGGCAGAAGTGAGTGTAATCACTATTACGAAAGAGAAAGTGCTTGAGAAGGTCTAAAGGTAGATAAATCACCTGGACCAGATTGACTTGTAGCCCAGGGTTCTGAAAGAGGTAGCTGAAAGGATTGTGGAGGCATTAGTACTGATCGTTCAAGAAACAATAGATCCTGGAATGGTTCCGGGGGTTTGGAAAATCACAATTGTCACTCCACTCTTTAAGAAGAGAGGGAGGCAAAATACAGGAAATTATAGGCCAATTAGCCTGACTTCAGTCATTGGTAAGATGTTGGAGTCCATTATTAAGGATGAGGTTTTGGGGTACTCGGAGGCACATGTTAAAATAGGCCAGTGTCTGCATGATTTCTTTAAGGGGAAATCTTGCCTGACAATTCTGTTGGAATTCTTTGGGAAAATAGCAGGCAGAATAGATAAAGGAAAGTCAATGGATATTGCTTACTTGTATTTTCAGTAGGCCTTTGCTGCTGCTAAACAAGATGAGAGTCCATGGTATTGCAGCAAAGATACTAGCAGAGTGGGAAACAAAGGGAGTCTTTTCTGGTTGTCTGCCAGTGATCAGTGGTATTCCATAGGTCCGCTGCTTTTCGCATTGTATGTTGATGATTTAGATGGTGGAATTGATAACTTTGCTTTCAAGTTTGCAGGTGATACAAATATAGATGGAGAGGCAAGTACTGTTGAGGAAGCAGGAAGTCTGTAGAAGGACTTTGACAGATTAGGAGAAAGGGCAAAGAAATGGCAAATGGAATTCAGTGTAGAGAATGGTCTTTCACTCTGTAGAAGGAATAGAAGTGTAGACTATTTACTAAACAGTGAGCAAATTCAGAGGTACAAAGGATTTTGGGATTCCAAGTACAGGATTTTCTTAAGGTTAATTTGCGGGTTGAGTCAGTTGTAAGAAAGGCAAATGCAATGTTAGTATTCATTTTGAGAGGAGTAGAATATAAAAGCAAGGTTGTAATGCTGAGAAATTGATCAGACCACACTTGGAGTATTATGAACTATTTTGGGCCCCACATCTAAGAACGTGATGGTATTGGAGAGAGCGTAGAGGAGGTTTAAGAGAAATATTCCAGGAATGAAAGTCCATGTATGAAGATCAGTTGATGGCTTTGGGTCTATACTCACTGGAGTTTAGAAGAATGAGTGGTGAAACCTATCAAATATTGAGAGGTTAGGATAGACTGGATGTGAAGAGGATGTTTCTAGTAGTGGGAGAGTCCAAGACTAGAGGGCACAGCCTCAGAATAGAAGGACATCCCTTTAGAAAATATAAGCAGGGATTTCTTTAGCCAGAGGGTGGCGAATCTGTGGAATTCATTGCTGCAAAAGGCTGTGGAGGCCAAGTCATTGTGTATATTTAGAGTGGAGATTGATAAGTTCTTCATCAATAAGGGTGCCAAAGGTTATGGGGACAAGGCAAAACAGTGTGTTCAAAGGGAAAATATATCAGCCATGATCTAATGGCAGAACGGACGTAATTGGCCGAAAGGCCTAATTCTGCTCCTATATCTTATGATTTTATATCAATTATATCAATCGGGATGTTTCTCCCTATAATTTAATTTCAAGATTTTGTCAAGACGTTCCATTAACTAGTAATCATGATTTGTACTGCATAAAGAGCTGAAAAATATCACTGAAATTAGAAGTGTCTTATCTTCAGAAGAAAGTTTCAGGCGCTTTGACCCTTTCATTCTCATGGCTACATTTTCTAAGCTACCTTGAAGATTTAGGATGAAATATTTGACTGATAGTAAATATTAGCTTACCCTAAAACATCGTTTTACATTGCCAGTCTTTAGTTTATCACATAAGTCCTGTCTGCAACCCTATTTAAATGTGGGGAGGGGAGGGCTTCAAGACAGGATTTTTAATAAATGAAGAGGAAATGAGAGAGCATTGACACAGGATAGCGGGGGGAAATTGACAGTGTGATAGACTGTTGCAGAAAATATGCAGCACAATAAAATCAGACCTACTAAAAACCATATAAGAAAAGTTTAATCGTGTCTATTTGGATGCATGTTGCATTTGCACCAAGATAGACGAATTAACGGCACAGACAGCAACACGTGAGTATGATTTCATAACAGTTACAGAAAAGTGGTTGCAGATTGAACTGGACTGGGTAGTAAATACAGTAGATTCCAGTTAATTGGCTTATCAGTTAATCGGGGCAGCCACTTATTTGAGGAAAAACAAAAACTAGTTGAGAAAATAGCCAGGATCCCCTTTGCTTATTTGGGACACTATGCCACGTAATTGAGAAGGGAAATTGTTGCCAAACAGTCCTGTGAACTTGTGGAGTTAGACACTGCACTGTGCTTAGAACAGACAGTTTTCAAATAGTGTCAGTTGTGCATGTTTGTGTTCAAAAAGCAGTGATTTTTGTTACTGATAGTTGGCAAAAAATAAATATTAATACACTTTAGAATTGTTATGCTCACTGCGGTTTTAGGCATTCAGGCCTGGAAGTTTCAAAAATGGCCAGGAGTGTAAATGAAACGATTTCACTACTTCAGCATGTCAGGCATTATACAGAATTTGAAGGTATTGACAATAGTCTTGAATGTTACAATGAAAATGAAGATTTGGAGGATGAACTCATTGAAAGCATTTTATGAAGGCACTCCCCTGCACTGATTTTGTTCATTAACAGTCAAAGGAACACAACGTGGGTGAATTCTCTGGGTGCTGGGGAGGATGAATGCTGCTTTCCTGCGACAACTGTATTGCAAGCACTATGTTGTTCCGAAAGAACAGATAAATAATTAAAGGAGGCCCAGTAATTCTGTTAATTGAGAAAAGTGTCAGAATTCAATATGAGGGAAATTTTGTAACAGTTACATAGTGCGTGGTGAGGCTACATCTGGAATACTAAATAGTTTTGGTGCCCTTAGCTCACAAAAGATGTAGAAATATTGAAGACAGTCCAAAAGAGATTCACCAGAATAATTCCTTAAATGGGAGGGTTATATCAAGAGAGGCTAAACAGTTTGGTTTCTATTTCTTGAAATTTAGAAGAATGAAGGATGACCTTAATCAAACATCTTAAGATCCTTAAAGGCCTTGATGGAGGATAGTTGTTGAGTTGTTTTCACGAGTGGGAGGGGCACAAACAAGGGAACATGGCTATAAAATAAGGATCCAAGTTCCTCCAGCGTGTTGTGCGTGTTGCATTTAAAACTGAGCACTTTAGATATTTTCTTCGAGGTTATTGAATCTCTGGAATTCTCTACCCGAGGATGCCGGAGGCCAGGTGATCCCCAATGCAAATGGCGCTATTAAAGGGCAACACTTAAAAGTTATGGAATATCTTTGGGTATTGGCAACACGTTTTGGACAAGAAAGTTTATTAGTTTTTTTTTCTCAAACTTATAAATATTAAAAGCTCTTCCCTCTGATGTATGTGACAGAATAATTTACAGGGAATTGGGACTGGTAGGATCGGTCTGTTGTGAGCTAACATAGGGCAGAAAATAATGAACAAAAGTATGCAGCACAGGGTATGTACGTCCACCTTAAATATAGCTGTCTATTTAAGGTGATATAATTAAATATGTGTAAATTCGAAGATTTGAAAGTAATGGAGAACTGGAACAATAAAGGTGTTGAGGCCAGTATAGATCAACCATGATCATATTAAATTCTGGGGCTGGATCAATGTGCCTGGTGGCCTAATCCTCTATTCAGGAATCTGGCGGTGGGGAAGAAGCTGTTCTTTGGGCTCCTATACCACCACCTTGATTGTAGCAAAAAGAAGAGGTCACGTCCTGGGTGATGGAGGTCTTTAATGATGCCACCTTTCTGAGGCATCGCCTTTTGAATATGTCCTCGATGCTGGGGAGACGAGTGTCCATGATGGAGATGGCTTAGCTTGCAACATTTTGAAGCTTCTTTTGATTCTGTGTGGTTGCTCCTCCATACCAGATGGTAATGCAATCAGTTAGGATACTCTTCACAGTACATTTGCACAGTTCCTTGGTGATATACCAAGTTTCCTCAAATGCCCAATGAAATATAGCCACTGTCATGCCTTCTTTGTAATTGCATCAATATGTTAAGTCCAGGATAGATCTTCAGAGATGTTGATACCCAAAAGAAAACAAATAAAAAATCAAAATATTGATACCACAGACACAATAACCTCTCAATATCAGGGTTTGCTTTCTTTTAAGTGCATCTCTGTGAATATTCAAGAAAGGATGAAATGGAGTGAAGCAAGGCTTGTGTGAAACATAAACACCGGCATAAACCAGTTAGGTTCAGTTGTGATTAAACTTACAAGATGAACCACAGATGAATATCATTTCATATAGGTAAGCTTGATTTATAATTGAAAATCCTTTTTGAAGCTCCTTTTCATTGACTACAGCTCTGCCTTTAATACCATCATTCCAAATAAACTGATTCCTAAGCTCCAGAACCTGGGCCTTAGCACTCAGATCTGCAGCTGGATCTTCAACTTCCTCACAGACAGGACCCAGGCTGTAAAATAAGGGACAAGCTCTCCTCTACAATCACTAAGCACCAGTGCCCCACAAGGCTATGTACTCAGCCCCCTGCTGTACTCACTATACACCCATAATTGTGTAGCCAAGTTTCCATTGAACTCAATATATAAGTTTGCTGATGACACCACAATTGTAGGCCGTATCTCAGGTAATGATGAGTTTGAGTATAGAGAGGAAATTAAGAACCTGGTGGCATAGTGCGAAGATAATAACCTATCTCTCACCGTCAGCAAGACGAAGGAATTGGTTGTTGACTTCAGAAGGAGTAGCGGACCGCACGACTCCATTTACATCAGTGGCGCGCAACTGGAACAGGTCAAAAGCTTTAAGTTCCTCGGAGTCAATATCACAAATGATCTGACTTGGTCCAACCAAGCAGAGTCCACTGCCAAGAAGGCCCATCAGCACCTGAGAAAGCTAAAGAAATTTGGCCTGTCCCCTAAAACCCTCACTAATTTTTATAGATGCACCATAGAAAGCATTCTTCCAGGGTGCACCACAACCTGGTATGGAAGTTGTCCTGTCCAAGACCGGAATAAGCTGCAGAAGATCGTGAACACAGCCTGGCACATCACATAAACCAATCTTCCGTCCTTAGACTCACTTTACACAGCACGCTGTTGGAGCAGTGCTGCCAGGATAATCAAGGGCACAAACCACCCAGCCAACACACTTTTCGTCCCTCTTCCCTCCGGGAGAAGGCTCAGGAGCTTGAAGACTCGTACGGCCAGATTTGGGAACAATTTCTTTCCAACTGTGATAAGACTGCTGAATGGATCCTGACCCGGATCTGGGCTGTACCCTCCAAATATCCGGACCTGCCTCTTGGTTTTTTGCACTACCTTACTTTACCTTTTCTATTTTCTATTTATGATTTATAATTTAAATTTTTACTATTTACTATTGATTTGTACTCCAGGGAGCACGAAGCACAGAATCAAAAATCGCTGTGATGATTGTACGCTCTAGTATCAATTGTTTGGCGACACTAAAGTAAGGTAAAGTAAAATCCAGAAAATCATGCCAGAAGTTATAATTGTGCCATTATTCCTTTTAAACCAGTTTCAGTTTGTGAAATTCCACTTACCAGTTTATTTGAGGTTATGTGTGCACAGGAGGTAGATTTTGTTTTTGCATTATCTGTTTACATTTACATGGCACTGTTTGTCAAACATCAAGATTTTACACATTTGCAAGCAAAAAGGTCTCTCCAAGCTTGGATGTACTCCAAAATATAGTTTTTTAAAGGAATGTTTCAAGAGGAATTTAGCAGGGTAATTTCTTTCCTGTGCACAAGGCTTAGATAGCTGAGAAGGTGCGAGTGTAGCCCAGGCACCCCTCTGTCTTTCTTTTTAAATCTTTTTATTGAATAAGTATACAAAAAGGTAAACCATATAAACATTAATACAATGTTAAAATATAATAGAATTCCAGAAGGTATCAATACCAAAAAAAATACTACAAACAATGTAATTTAAACATAAAAAAACCAAGATAACATAATAGTATACTAAATTTTATATATATATCAATGGAAAAAAAAGAAAAAAAAACCCCCAAAAAAAACCCACCGTGCAACTAACTAAAAGCAAAGCAAAACAATGGGCTAACTTGAAACCAAACAGAGTTAAACTTAAAATCACGTCCTCAATCCCGACCTCCTTTAAAAACAGTGAAAAAAAACAAGAAGGGTATGTATTACATTAAATGAAAGTATCGAATAAAAGGTCCCCAAATCTGTTCAAATTTAAATGAAGAATCATAAAGGTTGCTTCTAATTTTCTCCAGATTCAAACATAAAATCGTCTGAGAGAACCAAAAAAAGGTAGTTGGAGCATTAAGCTCTTTCCAATGTTGTAAAATACACCTTTTCGCCATTAAAGTAAGAAATGCGATCATTCTACGGGCTGAAGGGGAAAGATTACTAGAAATTTCAGGAAGTCCAAAGATAGCAGTAATAGGGTGAGGAGAGATATCTATATTTAGTACCTTAGAAATAATATTAAAAATATCTCTCCAAAAAGTTTCCAAAGTAGGCCAAGACCAAAACATATGAGTTAAAGAGGCTATCTGCCCCGAACATCTATCACAAAAAGGATTAATATGCGAGTAAAAACGCGCTAACTTATCTTTGGACATATGTGCTCTATGAACCACTTTAAATTGAATTAGGGAATGTTTAGCACAAATAGAGGAAGTATTAACTAATTGTAAAATCTGCCCCCAATCATCCACAGAAATGGTGAGCCCCAATTCCTGTTCCCAATCTACCCTAATCTTATCAAATGGAGCTTTCCTAAGTTTCATAATAATATTATAAATCATAGCCGATGCACCTTTCTGACATGGATTGAGGTTAATTATCGAATCTAAAATATATGTAGGAGGAAGCATTGGAAAGGAAGAAAGTATAGTACTTAGGAAATTTCTAACTTGTAAGTATCTAAAAAAATGTATTCTTGATAAATTATATTTATTAGATAATTGTTCAAAAGACATAAGGGAACCATCTAAAAATAAATCCAAAAACCGTAAAATACCCTTAGTCTTCCAGGTTTGAAAAGCGCGATCCGTAAAGGAGGGAGGAAAAAATATGTTACCTAAAATAGGAATCGCTAACCCGAATTGATTAAGATCAAAAAATTTTCTGAATTGAAACCAAATGCGCAAAGCATATTTAACTATCGGGTTAGAGACCTGCTTAAGGCGTTTCGAATCAAAAGGGAGAGAGGAGCCTAAAATAGAGCCAAGTGTATAACCCTGAACAGATTGTAGTTCCAATGCTACCCATTTAGGAATAGATAGTATATCCTGATCAAGTAACCAAAATTTCATAAGTCGAATATTAATAGCCCAATAATAGAATCTAAAGTTAGGTAATGCTAAACCTCCATCTCTCTTAGCTTTCTGTAAATGTATTTTACCCAGTCTCGGATTCTTATTCTGCCAAATAAATGAAGAAATTTTAGAGTCAACTTTATCAAAGAAAGATTTTGGAACAAAAATTGGTAATGCCTGAAACACATATAAAAATTTTGGCAAAAAAAACATCTTAACTGCATTAATACGACCAATCAAAGTTAAATATAAGGGAAACCATTTAGATGAAAGTTGAGTAATATGGTCTATTAATGGTAAAAAGTTAATCTTAAATAAATCTTTATATTTACAAGTAATTTTAATCCCAAGATAAGAAAAATAATTATCAATCAATTTAAATGGAAATTTATAATATAAGGGAAGATGTTTATTAATCGGAAAGAGTTCACTCTTACTAAGATTTAATTTATAACCTGAAAAAAAACCAAATTGTGCTAATAACTCTAAAACAGCAGGAATGGATTTCTCAGGATTAGAAATATATAACAGTAAATCATCAGCATAGAGTGATAATTTATGGGACTTTAATCCCCGAGTTATCCCAGTAATATTTGAAGATTCTCGAATAGCAATTGCAAGAGGTTCTAATGCAATATCAAATAATAGGGGACTAAGAGGACAGCCTTGTCGAGTACCTCGAAAGAGAGGAAAAAAAGGTGAGTTTAAAGAGTTAGTACGGACCGAGGCTACAGGGGAATGATATAACAGTTTAATCCAGGATATAAATTTCAAGCTAAAATTAAACATTTCAAGCACCTTAAATAAATAGGGCCATTCTACTCTATCAAAAGCTTTCTCGGCGTCTAAAGAAATAACACACTCAGGAACATTTTGTGAGGGAGTATAAACAATATTTAACAATATTGAATATTATAAAAAGAGTAACGACCTTTAATAAAACCCGTTTGGTCTTCCGAAATAATAGAAGGAAGTACTTTTTCTAGTCTATTTGCTAATAACTTAGAAAAAACTTTAGAATCAACATTTAATAAAGATATTGGTCTATAAGATGCACATTGAGCAGGGTCTTTATCCTTCTTTAGTATTAAAGAAATTGACACTCTATTAAAAGATTCAGGAAGTTTACCAAGTTTCAGAGAAGCCTCAAAGACCCTACAGAGCCAAGGGATCAATAAAGAAGCAAAACATTTATAAAATTCAACGGTAAACCCATCTGGGCCAGGAGCTTTCCCCAGATTCATAGAAGAAATAACATTCTTAATCTCATCCATAGTAATGGAAGTATCTAATATAGAAGACATATCCTGTGAAATCTTAGGGAAGTCTAACTTGTCTAAAAAATCATTCATATATTTAGAATCTCGAGGAGACTCTGATTGATATAAAGAAGAATAAAAATCACAAAAGGTTTGATTAATCCCCACATGATCCAGTATCAATCGATCATTTTGGTCATAAATCTGATTGATTTGAGATTTAACATAATTAGATTTCAATTGATTAGCCAGCAGCTTGCCAATTTTGTCACTGTGAACATAAAATTCACTTCTTGTTTTCTTTAATTGGTTTACAATCGAGGACGATATTAATAAACTGTGTTCCATTTGAAGTTCAGTTCTTTGTTTGTATAACTCCTCAGAAGGAGCCATAACATATTTCTTATCAATTTCTTTAATCTTGTCCACAATTGCCATCTCCTCCTGCTAGCACCCCTCTGAACAAGCTTCATTCAATAAGATCATAGCTGATCCAATCTTGTCCTCAACACCACTTTCTTGCTTTTCTGTTGCATCCCTTGGCTCCCCTGTGGTTTGGCTGTGCTTCAGTAGTATCCTGGGGAGAGGATTTTAAAGATTTAAGACCCACTCAGAGATATGAATTCTTCTCATCTTCTCAGAATCAGGTTTATTATCACCGGCATGTGCCATGAAATTTGTTAACTTAGCAGCAGCAGTTCAATACAATACATAATGTAGAAGAAGAAAAATTATAATAATTAAGTAAATCAAATGCAGAATATGTATATTGAATGGATTAAAAATTGTGCAAAAAACTAATGAAGTGAAGTAGTAACACACATCAAAGTTGCTGGTGAACGCAGCAGGCCAGGCAGCATCTCTAGGAAGCGGTACATTCGACATTTCAGGCCAAGACCCTTTGCTTTGTGTGTTGCTTGAATTTCCAGCATCTGCAGAATTCCTCATGTTTGCGTTTTTAAAAGTGAGGTAGTGTTCAAGAGTTCAATGTCCATTTAGGAATCGGATGGCAGAGGGGAAGAAGCTGTTCCTGAATCACTGAGTGTGTATCTTCAGGCTTCTGTACCTCCTACCTGATGATAACAGTGAGAAAAGGGCATGCCCTGGGTGCTGGAGGTCCTTAATAATGGACGCTGCCTTTCTGAGACACCGCTCCTTGAAGATGTCCTGGGTTCTCTGAAACTATGCCTACTTACAAGAGGAAACGTTCTGTCATTACCCACTGTCACTCACAATCTATGAAGTAACATTAAGATCACCCCTCATCCTTCTATACTCTAATGAGTATAGGTCCAAGCTGTTCCATTTTTTTGTTATTCCAAGAATCAGCTTAATGAGGTTATAATGCAAGCAATCATTCTTAAGCCTGGAGATGAAACTGAGTGCAGCATTTTGGGTATGGCCTTGCCTATATCCTATAATAATGAATCTTTACTTTTCTGCTTTTAAACTTCATACTCTTTACAGCAAAGGCCATCATTCCATTAGTGCATAATTACTTAGCGTCAGTGAATTTGACCACAGAATACTCAGTTTCTTCATCCAAGTAATCAAAGCAGATTTTAAATAATCCCTTTAGCACTTCACTAGTTACTGATTACTAATCAAAAAATGCCCCATTTATCACAGCTCTTTTAATTGTTAGTCCTCTATCCATGCTCATTTATTGCTGATACAAATATTGCTGTGATGATTGTACGTTCTAGTATCAATTGTTTGGTGACAAAGTATAGAGTATTGCGCATAACTCCATGAGTTCCTGTTGCAATAATCATTTATGCAGCACCTTATTAACTCTGAAAATCCAAATATATTGCACCCTTTTCACATTTTCGGGGAACTGTTGAAGGTTTCCTTCCATGAAACCATATTGACACTGCTTGATTGTGATTTTCTCTATGTTCAGCTTTTACCTCCTTAATAAAATGGTGCCATGGTAGTGTAATGGTTAGAGTGACATTATTACAGCTTGGTGTTGGAGTTCATAGTTTATTTCTGGCATCTTCTGTAAGGAGTTTGTACATCCTCACCGTGGAATACGTGGTTTTCCCCGGGTGCTCCCGTTTCTTTCCACAGTCCTGAGACGTACTGGGTAGATTAATTGGTCTTTATAAATTGTCCCATGATTGGGCTAGGGTTAAACTGGGGTTGTCAGGGGTTGCTGGGCAGCGTGGTTGGAAGGGCGTATTCTTTGCTGTATCTCTAAATAAACAAATAAATAAATGGAAATGGCTGCAACAAAATCACAAGACAAAGGAGCAGAAGTAGGCCATTCGGCCTGTCGAGTCTGCTCCGCCACTCCACCATGAGCTGAACTACTCTCCTATCTAGTTCCAATTTCCGGCTTTTTCCCCATATCCCTTGATACCCTGACTAATTAGATACCTATCAATCTCCTCCTTAAACATCCTCAATGATTGGGCCTCCACAGCTGTATGTGGCAACGAATTCCAGCCTCTGGCTAAAAAAATTTCTCCTCATCTTTGTTTTAAATGAGTACCCTCTAATTCTAAGACTGTGGCCTCTTGTCCTGGACTCACCCACCAAGGGAAACAGCCTTCCCACATCTACTCTGTCCAGCCCTTTCAACATTCAAAATGTTTCTATGAGATCCCCTCTCATTCTTCTATACTCTACTGAATACAGTCCAAGAACTGACAAATGCTCCTCATATGTTAGCCCCTGCATTCCAGGAATCAGACTCATAAATCTTCTCTGAACTCTCTCCAACATCAGTACATCCCTTCTAAGATAGGGGGCCCAAAACTGCACACAGTATTCCAAATGAGGTCTCACCAATGCCCCATAGAGCTTCATCAACACCTCCTTACTCTTATACACTATTCCTCTTGAAATAAATGCCAACTTAGCATTCGCTTTCCTTACTGCTGATTCAACCTGGTGGTTAACCTTTAGGGTATCCTGCACGAGGACCCCCAAGTCCCTTTGCACTTCCGATTTTTGAATTTTCTCCACATCTAAATAATAATCTGCCCAATTGTTTCTTCTTCCAAAATGTACAACTGTACATTTCTCAACATTATATCTCATCTGCCATTGTCTTTGCCCACTCTCCTAAACTGACCTAGTCTCTCTGCAACTTTTCCATTTCTTCAACACTTCCTGTTCCTCCACCTATCTTGGTGTCATCCGCAAACTTAGCCACAAAACCACTTCATCCATAATCCAAATCATCGATATACATTGTAAGAAGAAGCGGCCCCAACACCGACCCCTGCAGAACACCACTAGTAACCGGCAACTAATCAGAATAGGATCCCTTTATTCCCACCCTTTGTTTTCTGCCTATCAGCCAATGCTCCACCCATTCCAAGATCTTTCCTGTAATTCCACGGGCTCTCATCTTATTAAGCAACCTCTTATGCGGCACCTTATCCGAAGGCCTTTTGAAAATCCAAATACACAACATCCACAGCCTCTCCCTTGTCAATCTTATTTGAGATTACCTCAAAAAATTCCAATAGGTTGGTGAGGCAAGATCTTCCCTTCATGAAACCATGCTGGCTTGGGCCTATCTTGTCATGCACCTGAGGTATTTCATAACCTCGTCCTTGAGGATCGACTCCAATAACTTTCTAACTACCGATGTCACACTAATAGGTCTGTAATTTTCTTTTTGCTGCCTCCCTCCTTTCTTAAACAGCGGAACTACATTTGCGACCTTCCAGTCCTCCAGAACCATGCCAGAGTCTATTGATTCCTGGAAGATCACTTCCAAGGCCTCCACAAGCTCCAAAGCCACCTCCTTCAGAACCCGTGGGTGCACCTTATCCGGACCGGGAGAGTTATCTATTCTTAGTCCATTTAGCTTCCCAAGCACTTTCTCTCCAGTAATCTTGACTGTACCAAATTCTATTCCCTGAGACCTTTGGCTATCAGGTATGTTGCTAATGTCTTCCACGGTGAAGACTGATGCAAAATACTCATTTAGTTCCTCTGCCATCTCTTTGTTACCCATTATAATTTCTCCAGCATAATTTTCAATCGGTCCTATATCTACCTGTGTCACTCTTTTACTCTTCATATATTTTAAAAAACTCTTAGTATCCTTTTTTATGTTAATTACCAATTTCCTTTAATAATTCATCTTTTTTTTCCCTCATGACTTTCTTAGTTTTCTTCTGTAAGTTTTTAAAAGTTGTCCAGTCCTCAGTTTTCCCACTAATTTTTGCTTCCTTGTACGCTGTGTCTTTTGCTTTTATTTTAGCCTTAACCTCTCTCGTTAGCCATACTTGTGCCACTTTTCCATTCATGATTTTCTTTTTTCTTGGAATATATTTTTCCTGCACTTATTTCTTGTAGGAATTTCTACCATCCCTCCATCTAGCTTACTTTTCCAATTGACTTGGGCCAATAAATGAATGAAAATGGCTGCTGCTAATAGGGTGAAGAAAATTATTTGGGCACAAGACACCATTTTTACAGGAAAAGCAAGACTTGCAATTTATGATCTTTTCAGGTGCTTCAATCTTCTTGATAGCAGATGCTCTCTTGTTGCTGCTGTCATCAGAAAAGAAATACAGGAGCCTTAGCTCTCACACCACTAGTTTCAGGAACAGTTATTATCCTTCAACCATCAGCTCCTGGGATAACTTTACTCAAATCAGCACTGAACTGATCATTGAACACAACCAGTGGATTCACTTTCACGGAGTGCAACTCATGTTCTCAGTATTATTATTTATTATTTGTTATTTTAATGCAGTTTATTTTGTGCACTAGTTGCTATCAGTGTTTGTGTAATTTTTCATTGATTCTATTGTATGTTCTACTGTTAATGCCTGCAAAAAATAAATTCAGGGTAGTACATAGTGCTATATATGTACTTTGATAATAAGTTCACTTTAAATTTTGAGCTTTGAAAAGGAGTACTTTTGCCGTATGTCACACATAAATATTGCCAAAACCATTCTTTTGCTCTGTGAAATTGTATTGTGAGATTTATTTCTTCCAATTGAGAGAACAAATCAGGACCTCAGTTTATTTTTTTTATGACAATGTAACAGTTAATCAGCTCTGAAACACAGACTGGAATTTTTTAGTGTGCAAGTCTCTGGGACTCCAGAGCACAGAACTTTGGACAATTGATGGGTGGGGTTTGGGGAGGGGGAGGTGTGAAAGTCTGCATGGATGAGATTTTACTTTGAAGTGTGTTGTAATCAATATCATATTCCAAATGTGTAGTCTAATTGTTGTACTCTAATCTTAGCTCTTGAGTTTGTATTTCAGAAACAGTAAATTTTTTTACTAGAATTTTCTAAAATTCCCAGCAATGCAAAGGCAATAGTTAAGTTTCAGTGCTGTGTGATCGGTAAATTTTAACCACGATAGTTATTTCCGTACACTATTTAGATAGTAATAGAGAGGATTTAATTTTCTGTAACGTGTTCCATTCATAACATGTTTCAAAGCTGTGAAGCATTTAGCAAAATAGTCCTTGAAATTTGTTCAACTCTGATAACTGCTTTCCACTATTTGAAATGAACTGTTTATCTACCTCTCACCTAAAGATGATGTACATTTGCACACAAATATTCTCACCACCTTTTCTATCATCATTATTTGGCATATCATTTTGAAAAGGATCTTATTTTGTTATAGTGGATCATTGTTTTGAATTTTAAAAATTAGCATGTCAATTTTATTCAAGTCTTTACTGGTACATGAGTGAGTAACTGTCATGAGGCTATACAAGACTTTTTCAGGTGTCATTTGAAGGTTTACTTGGGTAACTCTTTTTAATTCAGTCTGCCTGATCCCAAATTCAATTCAAGTAATCAAACTATATTCACTGTTTACAGTTATTTACTGGGAACATTTGCTCAGAATCCTCTTACCATTAAAGTTGTTGAGGTTATTTTTGCTTTTTTAAAAAATATTCATTGCAGACCACCTAAGTAACTTATTTCTACCAAAAGCTAGTCTTCATTTGGGGAAAACTGAATAAAACAAGTAGATTTGGCAAGTAGATAGAATTCTAACATTGATGGGTTAAAATATAGAAGACATTGATCTGCAGCGCCAAATGAAAGATCATCCCTTTCTGGACACATTTTGCCTCATGAAACAAATTGCATGCAAACATATAAATATTAAAACAATTTTAGGACATAATGATAAAACTTTTTAATAGGTTGCATTATGACTGAATATGTGATAAATCTTTTTTATTATTCTTGCTGCAGAGTGTTACCAAAGGTGCAAGGCACAAAATTGTTCTCAGTATACAAAAACTAAAGGAGAGGCAGAATGTACTCAGATTGTTGGAAAAGGTAAGAAGTAAAAGCAAATATTTATTCTTGCTCCACGTTTCCACTTTCATAAACTATATTTTTATTTTCATATATTACTATGAAGCTATATTGCTGGAAATATGTGGTTAAAAACTGAGATGCTCATATTGTTTAACAGCTTTGGTTATTGTATTGTTACATGATGCACATTCAAAATTGTATTTTGTTATGCTCTAGATGATGATTGTTAATTTGGTCATAAATCATTTGGAGTACCAAAGTCTTATAATTTATCACTTTGTTCATAGCCTTTACTTGTATTCCTCAGTTTACTAAAGGGAAGCAACTATATCCTTTTCTTGTATTCCTCGATTTACTAAAGGGAAACAGTTCTGGAAAACACTGTTTGAAGAACTTTCATTAATTGTAAAGTCTTTTCCCATATGTTTGATGTCATCAAAAAGCTGGTTGATTTCCAGAGCTTAAGAATTTCAGACAAAAGACCTAACCATTTAAAAATATATCAACTTGTAGTACTGCTGCTTGTGGGTGAATCTGGAAGTAAGGTTCACACTATCAAAATAAGGACTCACCCATTTATGACAGATGAGGTGAGAAATTTAGAAACGAGAATACAGTTTGCTGGAATTTGGAGCAAAAAAGACAAACTGCTGGAGAAAGTAAGTGGGTCAAGAAGCATCTGGAAGAGGATACTTCATGAGAGCTCACTTCCTTAAAAGCCAATAGTAGCAGAACCATTTTTGAGACCGATCCTTAAGAAGCACATGGAGTAAAAGGACAGATACATGGAAAGCAACATTGTGATTGCAGACACATCTGCTGTGTTTTCATTGAATGGTGGAGCAAGCTCCAGAGCCCAAAAGATCTACTCTTAATTCATATCTCATATTTTCATAGGGCAGCATGAGTGATAGCTCTGTGTGATTTATTGATGATAGGTGAAAGGTTGTGTTATCACTATGGTTTAGATGGTGGTGTTGAATCTGAGCTTGAAAGATTTTGCATCATTCATGCCAAAGATACTACTAGTGGAATGTTACTGGTTAGCTGATGAAGGAAACTTAGAGAAGGTGTTGCTGAAAGTTTAAGCAGCTCTTTTTCATGTGATCAAGCTCTTTACTGCAAAGCATGTTCTTTTCTCATATTTAACCTTGTCCAGTGCCATCTTGCATATGTGCATCATTGTGTATGGGCTACTGTTTCTAGATGCAATAGGGAGCTTCTGAGAACGTTTTCTTAATGAGCCTTCTGGTCATGGTCGTGTTCTGGATTTTTTAGTTTTTCTGTTTTGATTTTTGCTGCACAGGCTCTCATTATCTTTTGTATAGTATATTCTCTTTCCTTAAGATTCCAGTAATACTTCCATATTATCCTAGCCTACTTCATCAAACCCAGTCTTGTACGCCAACATGAGAAAACCATCTGAGTAACTCTTTCACATTCTGGCTATAATTTTAGTCTGTACGTCAATCATTATTGCATGGAAATATCATCCCAAAAGACTCGGATACTGAGACAATCTTAATATTGTTCTACTTTTAAATGTCTTGTATGGCAGGCTTTTTTATTGCCACTTGACTCTGGAGTGATATGTCCCATTATGAATTGCAGGTGGTATGCCTTGAAAACAGTGATAGTATTGTCTGTAGATTGTAACAATGAAATATTTTTAGTGCAGAAAATACTTACTGCATTTTGTTAGCTGAGTTTTTTTTTGTTGCAAACAAAACCTAATTGGTGGAGGAACTTAGTGGCTTACACTGCATCCCTGGCGCCAGAGGAATTGAGGTTTTGGGTTGAGACCCTGCCTTAGGATATTTTTGTTCAAGGCATTATTGATGATAAGTAAGGGTCTGTTGTTCAGGTCATTTCTCATACAATATTGTTTGATGAAAGAGAAAGGAAACAAAATGAAGGAGCAGTACTGTTATCCAGGTATTCATGTCAGTTCATCTCAGCACTGGAAAATTGGCTTGTGGATATCTTCAGAGACCTCAGGTTTTCTGAGTGGGGAAATTAGGAGAAGCATAGGCTTTACAGTCGCCTTTTGCATTGTCTCCATGAAGAAGAACAAGGGAATTGTTGACTTCCCTGATACATGAAAGAGTTTTCTAATCTTTTGCCACGTACTCTCTTCAAGTAAAGTCCACATTAAATGCTCAGTTAATAAATTAGACATCTCCATTGTTTCAACTCCTTGGGAAAATGCTTTGACTCCATGGTATCTGCACACGCAGCCTTTCCCACAGAACGCCTGTGTTTCATAATGGCTTGCCTTGAACGTTTCAACACTTCCAGAAGGTCCATCACACATCTCATGATTTTTCATGATTCTTCCACAGTAGTTTTTGAATTTAGAACAGCCTCTTTTCCATTCTCTCCATTAAAATATCTCTGCCAAGAGTAATATTTTAAGTGTGAACTTTTATTTTGTCTGTGTTAAGGATTATATATGCTCTCAGTGCTTCAAGTGGATCAACAGCTAATGTTCACTAAGTACTGACTTTCTTTTTTCCTTCTGCTAATTACATCCAAGCAAGTATTAATGATCAAATATTATTTGCAAGCCTTTATAGTAAGCATTGTCCTCAAAACAGCTGGAGTATTTTGAAGCCATTTTGAAAGATGCACAGAATAAATTGTGATGGAGTCCAATGAAGAGAATGCAGCACTCTCAACAATTTTAACAGAGGAAAATTATGTGGAAAGAAGCATGAAATTCATTATGGGTCGAGACTGGTGCACTTCTCATAGTGAAGAAAGCCGTATGAATCAAGGAAATGTACCATTAAGAAACAATGGCATTATACCACAAATACGTACATGGAATGTTTGTAAATCAAGGGTTCCTGTACTTCAAAATAACATAAATATTCAAATTCAGGATTTTTTTTCCCCAGAGCAAAAGGGCAAATAAAATGCAGAAGAACTACAGAAGCTGGAAATCAGAAACAAATGTTAGAAAGACTCATAGGCCGGGCAGCATCCATGGAAAGAGAAAGATTTCATGTTTTGGGTCTGACAGATAACAGTTTAGACAGATTAAAGTGTATAGGTTGGACTACTTGCCCAGCAGACTGGTACCATGTTCTAAGATGATTATTAATTCCTGCCAAAGTAAACATGAAAGTGCATGTTAATAAAAGACTTTGTCCTTTCATTAAACTAGTATTTTCTTCTGAACACAAGTCAGGAATATTAAGAGAGCAAAAATCCATATAAAACTTACTCAGTGTATTTAACTACCAGGCTTTTTTGATCTATGAATATAGAAAAAGATATTGTGGAATTTTCCCTGTTAATGTGGTGTAAGTTCATAAAAATGTTGGTTTGATTAGAAATATCTAGCTACTCTCAGATGTCTGAAATTTGCGTAATTGTTTGAAAGTTTAAAATAAGTTACTGTAATGCAGGGGAAGATTTTTCAAATATACAGTTTAATATTTTTTTTAAATGCATCAGAAATTTCACATTTTCTGAAATATCTTAATTATTCTATAACCATACTTTTAAATGAAACTGCATTTTAAAGCATTTATTTTCTTAACCAATGTAAACAAGAATTCTATACACTTCAATATTCTGTTTATGATTTGCCTTCCATTGCACAGGACATTCTTGAAGGTGGCAATCTCCGCAATGCACTTCAGGAACTGCACCAAATGATTCTTACTCCAATCAAACCTTACAGTTTCTCTCATAGTCAGAACACAAGTGAACAAAACCAAACTTTTGACTCTCAATCCTCTATCATGAGTTCAGACAGCAGCTTAGGAAGTCGGCTTTCTGATGTGAAGGACTCTGCTGCAGGTGGAATTCAGCAACATAGCGTCACAGGGTGTGAGAGTGAGTCGGGCAGTGCTGTTGTTCCAGAAGGGGATCTACCTGGACAGTTTACAAGAGTCATGGGTAAAGGTAAGCCTTAATTTTTAAGATTTCTCAAATAGAAATAAAAGAATAATAATTTAAGCAATGAATAATAATTAATCAGTGGACTCAGAAATTAAAAGAATGATTTGGTGGCATTCAGACAGACATATAGTGAGACCTCTATATTTCCTTCTCACAGAGGAGGCCATTTGGCTAGTGAGTATATGCCAGCTACAAAGAATCTCATCAACCCCATTCCCCCGCTTATTTCACTATAACCTACACTCAGACGCATGCAAACCCATTTCTCTCACCTGCCACCTCCATTAGGAGTAGTTTCATCATCACCATCAGGTGCCATGCCCACTTTAAGCTTTGACCATCATGGCCCACACACTCCTGTTTCGGGTCAAGTGGATCAATTCATTGGTATTCATTTCCAGTTCTCTGGCTGCTCTCTCCATCATCATTTGTCCTTGCCTTCCTTTTGCTTTCTTCCCTTCAATCTTTCCCATAATTACCTTGCATTCTAACTTCTCTTTCCTAATCACATGTCCAATGAAGTTATGTTGCCTTTTCATGATCTCATACATTATTTCTCTTTTTGTGCTTGCTCCATTCATGTTATCCTTGTTAGATATTCGTTTCGTCCATGATAATCTTTGCATCCTCCTCGAAAACCTACTTCAATTCTTTTCCTCATGTTACTAGATATTGACCAACATTCTGATCTATATAACATAACTGGATAAACGTAACATTTCAGTACTCTGAGGCGGGTTGTCATGCCGAGTTTAGTGTTGGTCAGTATACTCTTCATTCTCGTAAAGGTGTCTTTTGCCATCCCTATTCTTCTTTTGATGTCCATGTCGCACCTGCCATCTGATGTCACCCAGTTTCCTAAGTAGCAAAAGTTCTGTACTTGTTTTATGTCTTCCCCATTTATTTTCTGCTTGCAGATAGGATTCTCTTTTTTGGATATCACCATACATTCTGTCTTTTTGCAATTGATAGACCCATTTTTGCACTTTCTTCAGCAACTATATCAATTAAGTTTTGTAATTCTTCCTCCGTACTTGCAATTAACACAGTGGCATATCTGAAATTATTGATGTTTTCACACCAACTTTGATTCACAAGATGTCTCTTATTTTTTGTAATATTGTTTCACTGTACACATTAAACAAATCAGGGGAGAAAACACACCCTTGTCTAACACCTCTTGATTTTCATAAACTGACTCACTTCTCCATCTACTCTTACAGCGGCAGTTTACTGTAGGCAATTAACCTAACAAGTAGCATAACTATGGAATCTTGAAGGCAACAATTAATATAGCCGTTAAGCCCCTTTTTCAGGAAACAGGAGCACCTGGGATAATCTTAACAGAGACAAGATCAGAGATCAGAATAGAACCTGAGTCTGTGGAGCTGTTACTTGCCATGGAAGAAAGAAAAAGGGGGAGGAGCGCCAGAGGGAGGTGATGGGCAGGCAAGGAGATACGATGAGAGAGGGAAAAGGGGATGGGGAATGGTGAAGGGGGGGGTTGGGGGCATTACTGGAAGGTTCAAGAAATCGTTGTTCATGCCATCAGGTTGGAGGCCACCCAGACGGAATATAAGGTGTTGGTGCTCCAACCTGAGCAGGGCCTCCCCCCTTTTCTTTCTTCCATGGCATTCTGTCCTCTCTTATTAGGTTCCCCCTTCTCCAGCCCTGTATCTCTTTCACCAATCAACTTCTTAGCTCTTTACTTCATCCCTCCCCTTCTCGATTCACCTATCACTTTGTGTTTCTTCCTCCCCTCCCTTCACCTTTTAAATCTACTTGTCTTTTTTTTTCTCCAGTCCTGTTGAAGGGTCTCAGCTGGAAATGTCGGCTGTACTCTTTTCCATAGATGCTGCTTGGTCTGCTGAGTTCCTCCAGCATTTTGTGTATTTCACTGGAATTCTCTGTTGCTTTGAGTGTAATTATGCCAGGGGTTAATTATCAAAACCCTTCAAATCAAATCAAATTTAAGTATCTTCAAACCATACATAGATACAATTGAATGAGACAATGTTCCTCATATAAATATGAGCCTAAATTTTAAATTTAGTCAAGATTAGGTTAGATTAGATTATGAGGACACACAATCCTCTTTTATTGTCATTTAGTAATGCATGCATTTAGAAATGATACAATATTCCTCTGGAGTGATATCACAGAAACACAAGACAGACCAAGACTGGAAAAACTGACAAAAACCACATAATTATAACATATATTTACAACAGTGCAAGCAATACAGTAACTTGATGAAGAACAGGCCATGGGCGGGGTAAAAAAAAGTTCAAAGTCTCTCGAAAGTCCTACATCTCACGCAGATGGGAGAAGGAAGAAAACTCTCCCTGCCATTCCCGACCACAGTCCGACTCTGAGTCGTCCGAAAATTTCGAGCCTCCGACCAGCCCTCACACAGAGCGCTTCGACTCCAGCCCTGACCGCCAGCAGCAGGCAAAGCTGAGGATTTGGGGCCTTCCCTCCAGAGATTCTCGATTGCACAGTAGCAGCGGCAGCGAACCGGGCATTTCGGAGGTTTCTCCAGATGTTCCTCCGTGCTTCTCACGGCTGTCTCCATCAAATCAGAATTGTGCACGGCCCCTATTTAACAAATACAATATCATTTCACCTGAGAGGCTACGCGCGTTGCGTCGCGCCGTCATCTTCTCCTCCTGCCATCATTATTGAATGAAATGAAAGAATTACATACTGTGCACAGAGTTGCAATATAGATTACTGTAGATAATAGAAATTTCGGAGTTTAGAAAAAAATTGCCTAAGGGAATGGAATCTTTACATAGCCCAATGACTGCTTGTATTTAGCTGTCAACTAATTTCACTGAAGCAGATTGGCTTGCTAGTTTATTCTCTTATTAAACTGTTCATGTTATTTCCCTGCATTATGAAAGTGAATAAAAAAATATTTAATCATCTATAGGGTGCTTTGTGGTATCCAATTAAATATGTTCTTTGAGTTATCAAAAGGTAGAATAAGAAAACAAAGCTACAGCACTGAAGTGCAGGCCGTGATGAGTGTGCAGGCCTTTTAAAATCTATGATAAACAGTCAAGCAATGTATTGGCTTACATGAGTATTTAATGTCACTGCTGTCAAGTTCTAATTACAGCTGACATTCAAGCTTTGAAATGTTTTCAATGTAAGCTAAAAATTGTCTGTCATATGTTTCAGTAGAATATCTTGCTAGGAGATATCAGTGAATGCATAATGAATGGTGCATGTCTAGCTGACTGATTATTAATTAATAATATTGTAAGGGATGAGAGATTTTCCAATATGTTGGCTGCTTTGCCAACTTAATAAAGATGGCCATGAATAGATAACAGCCTCAAATTAGGTGACTTGTATTTTTACACAAAGCATCAATGTTTAAACGTGCATCTCCTACATTTATCTTTGAAACTGATTATCCTGTTGGATTGCTAATTAAACCACATAAACTAATTATTTAATGTGAGTAACATCTTACAAGCTTTCCAGATGCTTTTCTTTATTGTCTGATTGGCCTTTTTTTTTACTCTCTTCTTGTGGGAAATATATATGATGCATAAAACATCTTAGTTTTATGGGGACAGTTTGGATAAGCATAAGAATCCTTCAGAATTTGAAATTTGAAGAACAGTGACCAAGTAATTCCAACTCTGTTCTCTGTGTACGTGGCTGAATCTTTGAATATTCTATCTGTTGGTTCCTTGCCTCTTGATCTATTGCAATTGACTTTTCCAGATCACAGCTCAGATTGTGACTGCCCCTTTATTCTGTGAACAGTTCGTAAAGTTCTTTAGCATATTTTTTAACAGTTCGTAAAATTCACATCATTCAAGAGAATTCAAGGCACAAATTTTGCACCTAACCAATACTTTTATCAGTTGTTTGATTCATTTATTCATCTTTATTATTCTGTATACTTAAAGAAACATTTCTATTCCCTTGTCAAGGTAACCGATATTAACCCCTCTATTTATTATGTCCGTACACCCAAGAGTTCTACATTGAATACGATATTTACATGTTCTATACATTATTTGATGGCCAAAATGACAAGATTACACCCAATGGACAAATTTATTTACTTGCTTTATTTGAGTTTTCATTCTAAGAAATTTTTCAAAGGTATGTTTATTTCAATTGCAATTTTGCTATTGATATATTTGATACATTATTGTTGATTTATCTTTTTCCTGTAACGGTTCATATCTGAGATCATTTCCAATTTCTTCCATGCATATTGACTGCCTCTTGGACTTTTGACATGTTGCCTCTGACGTGTTATTTCCTTGTTGCAAGCAGTTAGATACTAGATGGGAATCTGGGACGTAGTATGAAAAGATGATGGAGCCAAAATCCCTGAAGACATTTGTAAAGTATCTGAAGAAATTCTTGAAGTATGAACTGGGATGTGGGAATTCTTAACCTCCAGGCAAAAATTTTTAATGTCGAAATTGAGTTTAGTCTGCAATAATTTATTGAAATATATTGCACTTAATTAACCACTGAATAACTCAAAGTATTAAATGCTTGAGCCTTCACACATTTCTTGAAGTCCAGTGTATGCATCTGTTAAAAAGACTGCCTGTAATGTAAAATGATGGAGAAAGTAAGTTATTAGTTTCCACCAAACAGCTTTTGATGTAGCTTAGAACTTGTATATGGGACATTTCTACAAAATGATTTGTGTTCTATTCGTTCTTTTAATGTGGGTTTCGTTAACATTGCCACGGATAGAAGAAAGATCACTATGCTATGATACTTTTATAATGCTATAGTGACATAGAGGACAGCAGAGCTTTGCTTCTAGGTGAGCTCAATGCCTTCTATGCTCGCTTTGACCACCAGAATAGGGAGGAACCATTGTGCACCCTCACGTCTCCCAATGATACTTTGGTCTCAGTATCTGAAGATGATGTGCGGGCTGCCTTCAAGAGAGTGAATCCAAGGAAAGCATCCATTCTGGACGGAAGACCTGTGCCGACCAAATGGCTCCGGCAGTGTACGGTATCCACCTGTTGCAAGCAAGCTTCAATCGTACTGCTGCTCAAGAAGAGCATGGTAACCTGTCTAAATGACTATTGCCCAGTGGCACTTAACATTCACAGTGATGAAATGTTTTGAGAGGCTGGTGTTGAAGCATATCAGTTCCTGTCTGAATGGTGACTTGGATCCACTCCAATTCACCTGCCAAAGCAACAGGTCTACAGCAGATGCTATCTCATTGGCTCTTCACACAACTCTGGAACATCTGGACAATGAAGATGCATACATCAGGATGTTCTTTGTTGATTGCTCTCGGCACTTAACACCATCACCCGTCAAAACTAATCAGTAACTCCAAGACCTGGGCCTCAAGCCACCTTGTGCAATTCATTCCTGAATTTTCTGACTTGTAGACCACAGTAAGTTCACATTGGCAAAGTCATTTTCTCCACGATCTTCATCAGCATTGGAGTGCCACAGGGATATGTACTTAGCTCCCTGCTGTACTTGCTTTATGACTGTGTGGCTAAGTACACCTCCAACACCAGGTACAAGTTTTGCTGACGATACTACTGTTGGGGGCTGTACCAAAGGTGGTGATGAATCAGCATCCAGGAGGGAGATTGAAAACTTAGCTGAATGATGTAATAACAACAACCTTTCACTCGATGTCAGTAAGACCAAGGAACTGATGATAGACGTCAGGAAAGGGAAACCAGAACTCCATGAGTCTGTAATCATCAGAGGTGGAGAGGATCAATAATTTTAAATTCTTGGGTATCACTATCTCAGCACCTGTGCTGGGTCCATCATATAAATACTATTGCAAAGAAATCATGACAGCACCTCTACTTCCTCAGGAGTCTGCGGAGGTTCAGCATGTCATTGAAAATCTTGGCAAGCTTCTATAGATATATGGTGGAAAGTGTGCTGACTGCGTGAAGTATGGGCTGGTATGGGAACACCAATGACTTTGAGCGGAAAATCCTACAAAAGGTATTGGATTCAGCCCAGTACATCATGGGTAAAACCCTCCCAACCATTGAGCACATCTATGTGAAAGGTTGTCGTAGAAAAGCAGTATTCATCATCAAAGATCCTCACTACCCAGGCAATGCTCTTTTCTCACTGCTGCCATGAGGTAGAAGATACAGGTGCCTCAGGACTCACACCACCAGGGTCAAGAACAGTTACCACCCATCAACCATTAGGGTCTTGAACAAATGAGGTTAGCTGCATTCATTTAAGGTCTCTGTTATATTGTTGTTTCATGCTCATTATTTATTGCTATTTATTCATAGCAGTATTTGCAGAGTTTGTTTACGGTATAGTTGATGCTTACAGATTACAGTTACTGTTCTACAGATTTGCTAAGTCTGCCCATAGAAAAAGAAATTTAGGGTTGCGTGTGGTGACATGTATGTACTATGATAATATATTTTACTTTGAACGTAAATGGACAAATATGGAGTGAATATGATGAATATGGATAAATATGAGATTCACATTTTACGGGGGATTGGTGTTGGGGTCAGAATAGAATGGAAGATGGGAGATGAAAATATATAAATTATAACTTTTTAAATAGCAAATATGTCCAATGAAGTGGAAGAACTGAAATTTTGAGATACAGATACATACCTTTAAAAGTGGAATAGTGAGTGATAACTATCCAAATGTTGCAATGAATATTAAACAGCAAGTATAAATTTAAACTTAAGCTAAATCATTGTTCTGTGTACTCAATTATAAAAAATATTGGTGTATTATAAATTCTCTGAGAAATTACTCAGCATAATTTGTAATTGATTTGAGTGACTGGTCTGTGCTTAGTATGGACTTGATTAAGGGAGGGAGGAAGACTGTTCAAATGTTTGAGCTATTCAGGATGAAGAGGATATTAGTGAATCATTTAAAAAAACAAAGAAATGGTCAATGTATGAAGCAGATTTCATTTTTTGTACAGCAAGTGTGCTATATTGAAGAAATAATTAGAATATGTTTAATTTTTTTTGTTCAAAAAGAACGAGGAAATGCAATTAGAGTAGTCCTGAGCTCCTTTAAGGTTACAGTTTCTAAAAAAGATATTTCTCTTGCTTTTAACTTTATTTTTGGTCACTGTTGACTCTTGTGCTTCATATCCCCAGCCAATATTTGAAACAAGTTTTATATGATCTTAAAATTTATTTTAATTCCTTGTTATTTGTCTTTAATTTGTCCTGAGAGAGAATTTTCTCACCCAAATTCTTAGTATATTTCTATGCCAAAATTTAGTCTCACGACGTACAATATATCTATATGTTTACATGTCACTGTTTTTCTGCATTTCAGTCTGTTATCTACCCTGAGGTCTTTGACTGTTTCTTACTTGTATCTGGCTGCCACTCTTGCCTTTATTCTCTTCCCAGATGTCCCTATCTCTCTCTTTTCTGAATGTCTGAATACAATCCTCTGTTGCTCATTCTTGTTATGCAAGTCTTCCTCTTACAGTGCTCTCATTATGATTATCATTTGTATTAATCTCATTCTCACTCATTTTAATTATTCTCTGTCTCCTCTCTTCCTCTTGTATGGTCAGTCAATGATTGTTTAAAACCCTTGATGGGAATTTGTGCAAATATGTCTGCTGTAAAGTTCTGTGATCTGAGGTTTATAAGCAATGTGAATTCAGTCATGCTTTAGAACTAAGTTTTGCCTTAGTTTTCAAAGATGTTTATAGAACACTTGGAAGTCATTTCTTTTATCAGTGCCAGTGCCATTCCTTGTAATATTTGACTCTTCTATTTTACAGTTTGTACACAACTACTCGTATCCAGACCAGATGAAGAAAACATAAGTTCTTACCTGCAACTCATTGACAAATGTGTAGCTCATGAGGTGAGAATAATTGTTTTAAAAGAACAACTTAAACAATCTGTTCAATTTAATCTATTTGGAAAAACCTGTTTACAAATTTACTGTCAACTCATTCACTTCTCGTAATTGAAATAATTTTGGGGCTAGGTATTTTCTTGTACTTTACTGTCATATGCATCTAACATTAATACCAGGGAGGAAGAGTGAACTATATATTGAAGAAAACATCATTTTTTTAACATTTTTATTATTTTTTAATGTGTTGCTCCAAGATTACCCAGTTACTTTATTTAGTAGCTTTTAAGCATTTTAAGTTTATCCTTGTATCCAGGACCATCAACAATAGGAATCAACTGCTTGGCTCTTTTCTGAGGAGTTTCTATCATCATGCTTTCTAACTCTCTATTCTTGAAAGTTGAATGGGTGGCCTCAGTTATATTGACAATAAGGAATTAGTCAATTGACCATGAAAATCTGTCACAAACTTTATTGTCTTGGCTGAATAGTTAAATGATTTTTTTTTGGGGTGGGGGGGATAAAAACTTCTGGATAACAAAAAAAATTGACTTGATGAATTGAACCACTATACAGAGCCTGAGACTGAAATAGCTGTAAAAGGTAATTAATTTCAAATAAGGTTGCCAGTGAAATTTTTGTATGTCTTTATAGTATTTTTTAAACTTCCGATTTAGAGACAACTAAATTGCTAATTAGTTACACTTGAAGAACTTTGTATAATTATTTGTATTAAATAAATTTTAGAATGTCTTAAAGAATAGCTAGAGAATTCATTAAAGGAAAAAAAAACAATGTAAATGTAAGCTAGTTAAAAACCATTAAACTAATTATACTATGCATTAGATGAGGAGAATTGCAGATTTCAACATTAGTTACTCACGAATTGAGAGAATGGGGAATTAATAATAGGATGACAGAAAAAGCAAAGACATTAAATATATGCTATATGCATCTTCACAACAGAAGACAATAAAAGGTCACCAAAAATAGATAACCAGGAGCCAAAAGAGAGTTTAATATCACTGGGGGGGGGGGGAAGCTACAACAAAAATTAATAGGAATGAAAGCAGATTTTATGATTTGCAACCTTTGATTTTATAAGAGGTGGGTGCAAATACAGTTGGTCATCTAATAGTATTCCCTGCTCCATGGAATGCATTTTGGAAAACCACAAGTATAACACCACTATTCAGGAAAGGAGGAGGCGAGAAAATAAGGAACTGCAAGCTAGTTAGCCTAACATCAGATGTTGGTAACATTCTGGAACCATTATTGAGTAGATAACAAAGCATGTAGAAAAGCATTACATACATAGACTGAATGTGCTTAGCTTTTATGAAAAGGCAAACAAGCTTAACGTCTATTTGAATTTTCTGGTGATAAAAATTGGTAGGATAGGTAAAAGTGAGCCAATTAATGTTGTATATATGGATTTTCCAAATGACATTCAATAATAAGCTACATAAAAGGCAACCGCACTTTAGGGCTTAATTTTATAAAAGTAAACAGTTGACATTTTAGATTTCTGTCCTGAAGAAGGGTCTCAGCCTAAAACGTTGACTGTTTACTCTTTTCCATAGATGCTGCCTGACCTGGTGAATTACTCCAGCATTTTGTGCCTGTTGCTTTAGATTCTCAGCATCTGCAGATTTTCTTGTATTTGAGTTATAACTAGTGGCTTGGCTCAGAGATCATTGTTGAAGCATCAGCTACTTTCAATCCTATTAATGACTTAGCATGAGGGAATCAAGTACATGCTATCTGAGTTTGCTGATGATACAAACTTTAAAGTATGTTCTGTGCTTGCAAAGGGATATAGACAGGTTATGTCAGTGGAAAAAAAAGAGGATTGCAGATCAAATATTATGATGTGAAATATGAGATTATCCACTTTAGTAAGAAGAATGGAAAAACAGTCAAAAGTATCTGGATGTCCTAATGCAAGACTCACAAACTTAGCAAGTAAATAATTAAGACCAAAAGAATGCTGGCCTGCATTCCACAAAAGTTGGAGCATAAAAGTAAGGACATTTATTCCATTCTTCCACGGCTTTGGAGAGACAACAACTGCTAAGCAGCAAACACAAGGAAATCTGCAGATGCTGGAAGTTCAAGCAACACACATCAAAGTTGCTGGTGAACGCAGCAGGCCAGGCAGCATCTCTAGGAAGAGGTGCAGTCGACGTTTCGGGCGGAGACCCTTCATCAGGACTAACTGAAAGAAGACCTTTCAGTTAGTCCTGACAAAGGGTCTCCGCCCGAAACGCCGACTTTACCGCTTCCTAGAGATGCTGCCTGGCCTGCTGTGTTCACCAGCAACTTTGATGTGAACTGCTAAGCAGTTTTGGCTTCCTCATTTATGGATATGCATGCTATCAACATGATACAGCAAAAATTTACCTGCTTAATTACTGGGATGAGGGGTATCTGTAATATGTGAAGGTTGATCAGAACAAATTTTCAACAGGAGCCATGATCTCATTGAAATGGGTAAGAGACTAACGGGGTTTGGCTTGATAATTTGCTGTGATACTGCCTCTCAGAACAAGGGGGTCAATCAATAAGTAGTGAGTTAAGGAGGACTTTCCTCTTTGGTTTTTTTTTTACCATGGAGAGCTGTAAATGCCGTGTTGCTAAATGTGTTCCAGGCTGAAATATATTTTGGGCTGTAAAGGCATCAATGGTATGTAGTTTGGGAAGAAATATGGAACCAAGGCCACAGATCAAATAAGCCACAGTTCTATTTACTAGCAAAGCAGACTCAGGAAGCAGTATAACCTCTTCCTGCTGGACTTTGTTACCTTGTTATCAAAGTATTTAAGCATTGCTTATGCAACCTTTTCAATCATGATACTGCTCTGTTTGTACTGGAGTTGCTTCTGAAATAGTTTCCTCTTTGACGGAAGCAAACTGCTTAGTTTTAGTGTGAATACTTTGAAGTTTCAAAATTCTTGCATTTGCAAGTAAAAGCCTGATAATTTCTTCTGAATCCCACTGTAAAATATTTTTGAT
Source organism: Mobula hypostoma (assembly GCF_963921235.1). NCBI lineage: Eukaryota > Metazoa > Chordata > Chondrichthyes > Myliobatiformes > Myliobatidae > Mobula > Mobula hypostoma. The sequence continues at coordinate 54,562,227 of NC_086097.1, forward strand.
GGAGCTCCTAAGTTACCATTTAAATAGGAAATAAATAGCCTCATTTTGGAGCAGTTAAATCTGTGTTAATAGAGCAGTACTAACAAGTGTTGGCACGTGGCCAAGTGGTTAAGGCGTTCGTCTCGTGATTTGAAAGTCGCTAGTTCGAGCCTTGGCTGAGGCAACGTGTGTGTCCTTGAGCAAGGCACTTAACCACATATTGCTCTGCGACAACACCGGTGCCAAGCTGTATGGGTCCTAATGCCCTTCCCTTGGACAACATCAGTGTCGTGGCGAGGGGAGACTTACAACAAGGGCAACTGCTGGTCTTCCAAACAACCTTGCCCATGTTGCAAGTCTCCCCTCTCCATGCCACTGCCACCCTTGTTGTCCAAGGGAAGGGCATTCCATGGTCTCATGAGACTAACGGATGCCTATTATTATTAAACAAGTGATCATAACTCAGTTAGTGTGGGTGGAAGTCTAGTACTGGATGATGAACATGGTCAGGCACCTGGTCTCAGCGAGTGAGTATTTTTGACATAGTTATCACAACTCCCTAATCTTTAGCATCAGTATGTAAAAGGATAGGCACAGACGATATGAGCAAGTATTTAACTGAGAGGGCTAATGACGATGGTATTAGGCAGGAACTTGGGAGCATAAACTGGGAACAGATGTTCTCAGGGAAATGCACAGCTGAAATGTGAAGGTTGTTTAGGGACATCTTCATGGGGTTCTATTTAGATTTGTCCCATTGAGAACAGGGAGAGGATAGTAGAGTAAAGGGACCATGGTTGACAAGAGGTGGAACATTTAGTCAACAGGAGGAAAGTGTAATGAAAGTTTTGAAAACGAAGTCAGACAGTGCTGTTCAGAATTATAAGGTACCCAGGGAAGGGCTTAAAAAGGGACTTAAGAGAGCTAGAAGGGGACATGAGAAGGTTTTATCAAGTAGGACTAAGGAAAACCCCAAGGTTTTCTACACATATATGAAGAACAGGAGATGACGAGAGTAAGGTTAGGGCTTATGAGCAATAATGGGGATATGTGCCTGATGGTGAAGGAGGTAGGGGGAGGTCCTTAATGCATACCTTTCTTCAGTGTTTACCAATGAGAGGTACTTTGACAAATGTGAGTTAATACAGAATAGGGTACTGTCTTGGAGCATGTTGAGGTTAAGAAATTTTTGGAGGTCTTGAAAAAAATTAGAATAATTAAGTCCCTAGGGCTGAATGGAGTATACCTTAGGTTGCTACGTGAAGCGAGGGTCAAGATTGCTGGGATATTGGCAATAATACTTGAATCCTGTCTTCCCACTGGAATAGTGCAAGGATTGGAGGATTACAAATGTGTTCTGTTATTCAAGAAAGGCAATGGGGAAAATTCTGGGAATTATTGACCAACGAGTCTATTCAGTGGTGGGCAAGCTATTGGTGAGCATTCTTAAGGACAGGATTTACGAACATTTGGAGAAGTGTAATCTTATTAGGATAGTCAGTGTGACTTTATGATGGGCAGGTTGTGCCTTTCAAGCCTAACTGAGGAAGTGACAAAACAAATTGATAGAGATAGAGTGGTGGATGTGGTATGCATGTATTTTCGTAAGCATTTGACAAGTTCCCTTTGACAGCTGCATCCATAAAGACAGGAGGCATGGGATCAATGGGATGGAAACTTGGTTGTCTGGATTCCAAATTACTTTGTTCACAAAGCTGGAGGGTGGTGGTAGATGGTGGGTATTGTACCAGTAGGTCAGTGACTAGTGGTGTTCCACAGGGATCTGTTCTGGGACCCCTGTTCTTTGTGATTTTTTTAAATTGACTTGGATGAGGAAGTGGAAAAGTAGGTTAGTAAGTATTCTGATGACATGAAGGTTGGAGGTGTTGTGGATAGTATAGAAGATTGCCATAGGTTTCAATGGTTTATAGATAATATGCATAATTGAGCAGAGAAATGGCAGTTAGAGTTGAATCTAGAAAAGAAAACTTGACAGCAGAGTACAAAGTTGGTAGCAGGATTCTTAGCAGCATAGAGGAACAATGGCATCCTGGGGTCCAAGTCCATAGATCCCTCAAAGAGGTTGATAAATATTAAATTTAAGTTACCATTTAGATTTATTTAGTTGCTTGTTTAGTTGTATTAAAATATATTTTTCAAAAATATCTGTTAATTGATAATGGCCTTTATTCTGGAAAATCAATTGAAAGTCATTAAAATGTGCTAATACACAGTACACACCGAGTTATTCAGCATTGGTCTTCATAGTTAAATATTAAATTGTGCAAAGATGATGTACTTCAAGTAATGCGAGATGGATACAAGATACTTTGTAACTTATTTTTGAGAAAAGCATCTTGCCAATATTACTCCTTCAGCCAGTTCTGCCTCAACAGATTTACTAGTACTTCATACCTTTATGTTCTGTGGGTGTTCAGAGTATACACACTGGGCTGCTTTGATTGCTTGTCAAACGATGTGTTTCCAAATTCCATGTAAAAGAGACAAAATTCTTATTTAATATACCTTTTGATTATAACATTTATTTAACATTCATAAAACCCAATATCTAGAAATTTAATTGATTTTTATGTTGTTTCAGTAAATAATTTGCAGTCAAAGATACTATTGCATTGGTTCTTAAATTGAAGTAGGTATTTATTATATACCTGGCATCTTTATGTATCTATAAAAATATCTGACCAGATCAATGTGAAACCTAATGCATGATTCCTTAACTGATTTGAACAAGAGAAACCAGGAATTTTTCTATTGAGACCTGAAATAAATATTATTAAATAATGTTTAATTAGTACATGTTGACTAAATGAAAGCATTAATTTTAGATTGTACAAGTGTAATGTCATTTTGCAGTTTTAATTAGAATTGTTTGCTTTTCTCTTAGGCTTTTACAGAAACACAGAAGAAAAGATTATTGTCTTGGAAACAGCAGGTTCAGAAGCTCTTTAGATCTTTCCCCCGGAAATCTCTCTTGGATATGCCAGGCTATCGACAGCAAAGAAAGTATGCTTTAATATTTATCTTGTCAATTCTGAACTTTTCTGAATTATTTTAAATTTATTTTGATTTCTAAGAATGTATTTTATCTCATTAAATTGTGGAACAAGTGAAAAACTAAATGATAAGTTTCCATCTCCTTAGTTTTGCAAGAATTTATACGGATAATTTAAACTTGATTTTAAAAACGTCACTCAAGCAATATTCAGTTTCTTGCTGTTTCTAATTGCTTTTCCATATATAATGTTTGTGAACAGTCTTGGATAAATACTACTTAATCTACTATTGCCTATAACCTCATTACCTTGCATATCTCTTGCTCAACAAATACAAGCAAGCGATGAGACAAATCCCGATTGAGTAACACAGAAGAGCATACTGGAAAAAACACTGGGAGTGCTTGAAAATGAGGTGGCAACCGAACAGAGCAGCAGCACAGTACTACTTGTTTGCCAAGTACCATGTAGTAGTTAGAGCTCAGTGATCCCACAACCATTGGATTAGATTAAAGCTTCCCTCAACCACATCTCTTCTGTTTCATGCATGTCAGCTCTTACCCCATTCTTCCACCACCCTATCAGAGACAGGGTTCCTCTTGTCCTCACCTACTACCTCACCAATCTTCACATCCAGCACATAATTCTCCGAAACTTCTGCCACCTCCAACAGGATCCCACCACTGAGCACATCTCCCCCGGCTTTTTGCTTTCCGCAGGGATAGCTCCCTACGCAACTCCCTTGTCCATTCATCCCTCCCCACTGATCTCCCTCTGGGCACTTATCCTTGCAAGCAGAACGAGTGCTACACCTGCCCCTACACCACCTCCCTCACTACCATTCAGGGCCTAAACAGTCCTTCTAGGTGAGGCGACACTTCACCTGTGAGTCTGTTGGGGTCATTTACTGTATTCGGTGCTCCAGGTGTGGCCTCCTGTTTATTGTTGAGACCACTGGGAGATCCCGCTTGTTCTGGTAGATGCTCAGCGAAGTGGTCTCCCAAACTACGTCAGCTCTCGCCGATGTACAGGAGGATAATTATCTCCCAGTGGACATCCATTTTAATTCCACTTCCCATTTCCATTGTACCTCCACTGTCATGATGAAGCCACGTTAGGTTGGAGGAACAACACCTTGTATTCAGCCTGAGTAGCTTCCAATCTGATGGCGTGAACGCAGATTTCTTGAACTTCCAGTAATGCCCCCCACCCCCCTTCACCATTCCCGATCCCCTTTTCCCTCTCTCACCTTATCTCCTTGCCTGCCCAACACTTCCCTCTGGTGCTCCTCCCTTTTTTTTCTTTCTTCCATAGTCTTCTACCTCTTTCACTAATCAACTTCCCAGCTCTTTACTTCATCCCTTCCCCTCCAGGTTTCACCCATCACCTGATATTTCTCACTCCCCTCTTCTCCCCCCCCCCCCAAATTTTAAATCTACTCCTCAGCTTCTTTTTCTCCAGTCCTGTGGAAACGTCTACTGTGCTTTTTCCATAGATGCTGCCTAGCCTGCTGAGTTCCTCCAGCAATTTTTGTGTGTTGCAAGGTCCTCCATCTGTCTGTCCATACCGTAGCACACAGACATAGAAGGATTCTACATTGCTGTTTCTGTAGCAGTTTTTTTGACCAGTCAGGGTTGTTAGCCCTAAGCTTAACCCCCAAACCTGGAGGACCAGTGGATCACTCTTAGTCTGGCCTCGACCTTTTGACCTGTTGGCATGAATGACCTGACCAAAAGCCAAAGCACAAGGCCCTAGCTCAAGCCAACATAGCTTTCTGGGTTATTGAGGTATGCGAGCTTCTAAATCATGACAGGGTTGTGGTCCTCTTGGAGGCTTTCTTAGATAAGGGGCCCCAGACCTTCTCACAACATTCCAAATGCTATAGCATTACACCTTTGATTTTATATTTGAGTCCTCTCGAAATGAATGCTAACATTGCATTTGCCTTCCTTCCCACCAATTCAACCTGCGACATAACCTTTAGGGAATCAAGTAATGGAACTGAATTCTGATTTCTCTGATTTCTGAATTTGCTCCCCTTTTAGAAAATACCCAAAATATATTACCATACACTTCCCTACACTATATTCCACCTGCCACTTGTTTGCCCATTCACCTAATCTGTCTAAGTTCTTCTGCATGCTCCCCTCTTCCTCAACATTACCTGACCCTCTACCTATCTCCGTATCAACTGCAAACCTGGCTACAAAGAGAAAAAATTCCTTCATCTAAATCGCTGACATATGACATGAAAAGAAGCAATTCCAGTACTGATCCCTGCGTAACACCACAAATCATTGGTAGCCAACCAGAAAATGGCCCCTTTATTCTCACTCTTTGCATAGAAATATAGAAAACCTACAGCACAATACAGGCCCTTCGGCCCACAAAGTTGTGTCGAACATGTCCCTACCTTTGAAATTGCTAGGCTTACCTATAGCCCTCTATTTTTCTAAGCTCCATGTACCTATTGAAAAGTCTCTTAAAAGACCCTTTCGTATCCGCCTCCACCACCGTTGCTGGCAGCCCGTTCCACGCACTCACCACTCTCTGAGTAAAAAAACTTACCCCTGACATCTCCTCTGTAACTACTCCCTAGCACTTTAACCTGTGTCCTCTTGTGACAACCATTTCAGCCCTGGGAAAAAGCCTCTGACTATCCACACAATCAATGCCTCTCATCATCTTACACACCTCTATCAGGTCACCTCTCATCCTCCGTCGCTCCGAGGAGAAAAGGCCAGATAGCTAATCTTCTGTACACACTAGTATCTTTCCTGTAATACCATGGTCTCTTGTCTTATCAAGCAATCTCATATGTGGATATGTGGCATCTTGTCAAAGGCTTTCAGAAAATTCAAGTAAACAACATCCACAGACTCTCTTTTGTCTATCCTGCCTGTTTTTTCCTCAAAGAATTCCAACAGATTTGTCAGGCAAGATTTCACCTTAAAGAAACTATGCTGACTTTGGCCTATTTTATCATGTGCCTCCAAGTACCCCAAAATCTTATTCTTAGTAATGGACTCCCACATCTTACCAGCCACTGAAGTCAGGCTAACTGGCCTACAAGTTCCTGTCTTTTGCCTCCCCCTCTTAAAGAGTAGAGTGACATTTTCAATTTTCCAGTCTTCTAGAATCATTCTAGAATCTTGATTCTTGAAAGATCAGATTAGTGCATCCACAGTCTCTTCAAACACCTCTTTTAACCTGGGGTGTAGTCCATCTGGTCCAGGTGACTTACCTACCTTCAGACCTTTCAGCTTCCCAAATACCTTCTTAGTAATTGTGATTACACTCTCTTCCATTACCTGACACGCTCGTATTTCTGGCATATTGTTAGTATTTTCCACAGTGAAAACTGGTGCAAAATACTTACTGATTTTATCCGACATTTCTTTGTCACCCATTACTACCTCTTCAGTCCTGTAATGGAACTAGTGTAGCTATATATTTGATGGTTAGTATAGACATGGTGGGCTGAAAGGTCAGAAGTGGAGATGTGTTTCCCAGAATTGTGAGACAATGACCACCAACAACAAAAGTATGTCTAATACCTATCCTTGACATTCAATGGCAACGCCATGGCTGTGTCTCCCATTATCAACACCCAAGAGGAAATGCACAGTTAAACAAGTCACACTGACTGCGCTGGGTATCTTGCCATCCTGAAGCACTCATGTTGTTACGACAGAATCAGGTACATGTTGAATATTCTCCACTTGTCTGGATAAATGTAGTTCCAAAAGAGTTCAAGAAAGTCAGCAACATCTGAGATAAAACATCCCATCTATAGGCACACATCCAGAACCCTAAATGTTCTTCTCTTCACCAATGATGTTCTCTGACTGCAGTATGTATTTACAAAAAGCATGGTAATTACTGATCTTTGCTTCTCTGACAATAAACTCAGTTTCATTTTACCAAGGACAAAAACAATGATCACTTGAAAAAAAATCAAAACTCATATGCTTTCCTCTAAGTTGCACACCATCTTGATTTGGAATTATTTTATATTCCTTCATCACCACATCTAAGTTGAATAATACCCAACCCATTAAAATTATGAGAGTATCTTCTCAGAAGGTCTACTCTGTTTCAAGGGTTATGAATTACCAACAACTCTGAGGGCAACTGGGGACAGTCAAATGGATATCTTGTCAGATAGGTCATCCCAAAGTTATGACAGACATCCATTCTTGTGGAATTGTTCATAACACAAACTGTTTGCAAGTCATTAATGCAGCTGTTAGCTGCACTCCCAAATGGAGAAGATGCCTGCAGCCACACAGGGCGTTCCACATTCATAGAAACATAGAAAACCTAGAGCTTATCCCCCAGTCTTCCAGATGTTTACTTGCATGTATGGGTTACTTATAAGTTGGGCAGTTGTAAACTGGGATGTACCTGCATATAAAAAATAATTGGTGAATCAGACAAGAATTTAAAATCAATTATCATTGTTATGGCATTGCTATCTCTTAATTAGGGTACATTTCACTTTTTCCATTGTAGCATAATCAAGGATTACGAAAACCTTGTTTGATAAACTTAAGATCATTAATACTTACATTGAAGTATGTGCAAAATATAAATTCAATTAGTCTTTAAAGGCTGACTTTTTGGGAAATGTGCACATCTAGGAGTAGAACAAATTTTAAATACCACTGTATTGATTGATTTTCATAACTACAGCATTTCTGTGGGGCTATGTTGAGGGTAGGTCAAATGTAGTCAAATATCTACAGTAAATTGTTCTTTCTGAAAATGTAACATGACTTAAAATTCAATCTTTCTCAAATGTTCTGGACGTGTACTCTATATTTTCTCATGTTTTTGCCCTATAAACAAAAGGTAAATACTGTTCGTATTTATTATTAGAGAGCAATATGTAAAAATTGATCGTAGGTGTGTGTCCATTTCCAAGAATCCCTCTCCCCTTTTTATAATAGTCCATCAATTTCTGGAAGGAAATCTGTGCACCAAATTCATTGAATAATGTATTTGGTGCACAGATAAGGTTAGGACATGTTCAGCACAGCTTTGGGGGCTGAAGGGCCTGTATTGTGCTATAGGTTTTCTATGTTTCTATGAATGTGGAGCGCCCTGTTGTAAATCTATATCCTAACTTTGCAGCCACAGAGCCCAAAATGTTAAGCCCAAATTGGTGACTAGCAATGCAACCCCTTCCTTGAATACCTTCCCCTCTATCATGTCTAAATTATCAGAGCCCTGGAACATTGAGCTGCCAGTCCTGCCTCTCCCACAGCCAAGTCTGACTAAGGCTACAACATCGTAATTCCACGTGCTTGCCCATGCTCTTAAGTTCATCTGTCTTACCTATAATGCTCCCTGAATTGAAATATATGCAACTCAGAACATTTGTCCCACCACGCTCAGCCGAGGTTTAGACTATCCTTTTCTTTATATACAGTCTTGCCAAACTTCCATTCATAGTAGGATTGTTTCCCAGCTCAAAGTTCAAATGTATTTATGTACGTACATCATATACAACCTTGAGATTAATCTTCATGCAGGCACTCATAAAATAATTTAACACAGTGGTCCCCAACCTCCGGGACGCACCCAGCACATCTTTAAGAAAAAAAGCTGAAATAAACAAGCTAATTAATTAGGTGCCGCCCGGCACATAAATGCCAGCCCAGATCAGAGGCGATTGCCGATTGCGTTGCCTCTGATCTGGGCCGACATTTATGTGCCGGGTAGCACCTAATTAATTAGCTTGTTTATTTCAGCTTTTTTCTTAAAGATGTGCTGGGTGCATCCCAGCTACCGCTGCGCCCCTGCATGCTTTGTGGCCCGGAGGATGGGGACCACTGATTTAACACAAAAGAATTCACTGAAAACATACAAGAAGACTGGCACGTATCCAGTTTGCAAAAGAGGACAAATCACACAAATAGATTAAAAAAAAACAAAAACACATGGAACATGAACTCTGCAGAATCCCCAAAAGTGTGTCCACAGCTGAGGTGAGTGAAGCCCGTCCAGGAGCCCAGTGGCTACAGTTAAACAACTGCTCCTGAACTTGGTGATGTGGGACCCAAGATTCCTGTACCTCCTGCCTAACAGTAGTAGCAAGAAGACAGGGATTCTGGTCAAACACAGGCAGTTGTCTCTGAACTCCTGTTCGTTTTCTGCTCTCGTCCTTGATGATTTTAATCTTGCTCAATGCTTAATCAGTGTGGAGTGATGAAGCTGATCACAGGTTCGTATTCGGCTATCAGTCCTCGATGCAGCACCCACCCTGAAGGTGGCTGCACCTGCGTCCTTGAGAGTCTCGTTCACTGAATCCCCCAGGAGGTTGCAAAAGTGCCAGATGGTTTAGTCAGTTCAAAAGTACATCCTTAAAAGAAAAATTACTTACAGGCTGCAGACTGCAATGATCGCAGTTCGAATACATATATCCAATAAAGTATGCAGTAGTTTTGTGAGCTGTCTGAAAAATGTTGCCGTTGGTCACTGGCGCCATTACCTTTCCTTTCCTACATAGATGCTGTAGCTGGTAAATGTTGTCAATGAAATAGTTGAATGAAACACAATATTTCGTGAAAATGGCTATAGTCATTGATTATTCACCAATTGTTAGTTGTACAGTTTTAAACATCAAATAAAGATAAATGGCACACAACAATGTACATATCATGCATAAATGTATCCCTATCAGCTGTTTGTGGAATAGTTGATTGGGCTTTAATATAATTTTGTTTCATCAAAATCATTTCTTCCTTCCACAGCTGGGGCTTCAGTCAGTCTAACTCCCTACCAGCAGCTGGATCTGTGGGTGGAGGAATGGGTAGACGAACTCAACGTCAATTCCAGATGCCCCCTCGAAATCTACCCACTGCTCGTCTGGGTCTTGTGGGTCCAAGTGGACTCTTGGGTACTCCACAGCGCAGTGCAACAAGCAATCCAGCCATATTAAAACAAGGAAGGCAGGTTTGTTGAAGTCTTTGTTTTCACCAAGAAGGTACTATACATGCAATAGTGTTAAATTAATCAGGTTAAGTAGATTTGCAAATCATAGTCATAAAATAATACAGCACAGAAACAGGCCATTTGGCCCATCTAGTCCCTGCCAAACTATTGATTTGCTTACTTCCTTTCACCAGCACCTGGACCATAGCCCTCCCTACTCCTCCCATTCATGTACCTATCCAAATTTCTCTTAAATGTTGAAATCAAACTCGCATCCACTATTTCTCACTGGCAGCTCCAACCTGAGTGAAGAAGTTCCCCCTCATGTTGCCCTTAAACATTTCACCTTTCACCTTTAACCCATGACCTGTAGTTCTAGTCTCACCCAACCTCAATGGAAAAAGCCTGCTTGCATTTACCATATATATGCCCCCCAAAATTCTGTATATCTCTGTCAAATCTCCCCCATTCTCCTATGCTTCAGGGAATAAAGCCCTAGCCTCTTCAACCTTTGCCTGTCACTCAGGTCCCTAGGTCTTGGCAGCATTCTTGCAAATCTTCTCTGCACTCTTCCAATCTTACTCATATCTTTCCTGAAGGCAGGTAACCAGAACTAGACACAATACTCCAAACTGGGGCTCATCAATGTCTTGTACATCTTCAACAAAACATCTCAGCTCATGTACTCAGTAATTTTATTTATGAAGGCCAATGTGCCAAAAGCGCTCTTCTGGATTAAATCATTTTCTCATTTTTCTGTTATCAGTAATTTAGTTGATTTTTGTTTTAAAGACCCACTGAGGCTTTTCCCCACCTTGGTGCCGAGAAATGCTTAATGAAAATATAGAGAGAACTGAATCTGCTTCTGATAATGGGAAAACCATGAATGTTGTATACAATCAGTGTACAAAGGATTCATTCAGAAAGTCTGGATGTAATGAATGGAACTTATAAGAATAGTAATTTCTGTGGCAGTTTGTACTGCCAGCATAGTAAGAACTTAGTGATATGTAATTAATGAGGTTCTCCTATATTAGAAATGGCATGTTTAAAATTATTTTGGTACATGTATGGTTATGCTTTCACAGAACCTTTGGTTTGCTAACCCTGGAGGAAGTAATAGTATGCCAAGCCGAACCCATAGTTCTGTCCAACGTACACGCTCACTGCCTGTTCACACATCACCACAAACCATGTTGATGTTTCAGCAGCAAGGTGAGTCGAAGAGAAACATAAGTCAATGTCTTTATTTAGGTGGGTAAAATTTAGCATCAGCTCTTAAATACTCTTGGAAAATATTATTCCTCAATTGTGACTCTGCATTCCTTTGAAATTGTGAAGATAATTCTACCCTGCAAGGCCAGCATCTGCAGTGACTGGTTGGCTGAAGGCCAGAATATGCAGACGAGAATCAACTATGGCTGTACAAAGAAAAATGTATGATGTTATTCAGATTACTAAATTGATTAAGCAGCAGGCATCGCTTGTGGAATCTGTATCTATAAATAACAGGGTGACTGTATCAGATCTTTAGTTAGCATTGTAGCATTGGCTCTATGTACAACTGAAATGTTATTGTGTCCATCTAAAACAAAATACTCCTTTTAAAATATTGTAGTATACCACATGCATCATGGAAGGTATTATTGTCCTTAACTGAATAGTATGCTATGTAATAGATGATATTTTCCCTGAGCGGTAAATGCTTATAGATTGTCACCTTCTAAAATTTGTGTGTAGAATAAGTAGAAGATTATAGAAAGAACTGCTTAAATACATTTCCTTCAAAATAAACAATAATTGCAAATAAGATTTTAATAGATTTTACAGTAGTGTGCAGCTTCATAAGAGGTATGATTTTTACTAAGGCAAAACATTTCCAATTTATGTTGCCATTAGAATTTCATTATTTTCACTCAAAAAAGGAAGTTTTATCTGACAGCTAGCTGAGATGTGTGGACCTGAGGGGTTTTGATACATAGTTTCAGTTGTTGGAAAGTTAGTAATTAGAGGGTATGAGCTAAAAAAAATACAGTGCCTATAAAAAGTATTCACCCCCCCCTTAGAAGTTTTCACGTTTTCTTGTTTTACAACATCGAATCACAGTGGATTTTTTTGACGCTGATCAACAGAAGAAGACTTTCATGTCAAAGTGAAAACAGATCTCTGTAAAGTAATCAAATTAATCACAAATATAAAACACAAAATAATTGATTGCATAAGTATTCACCCCCCCGCTTAATATGACACACCAAATCATCACTGGTGTAGCCAGTTGGTTTTAGAAGACACATAATTAGTTAAATAGAGATGGAGACCTTTTTACAGTCAAGGTGTTAACATAGAATAGTACAGCACAGTACAGGCCCTTCGGCCCACAATGTTGTATCGACCCTCAAACCCTGCCTCCCATATAAGCCCCCACCTTAAATTCCTCCATATACCTGTCTAGTAGTCTCTTAAACTTCACTAGTGTATCTGGCTCCACCACTGACTCAGTGCATTACACGCACCAACCACTCTCTGAGTAAAAAGCCTTCCTGTAATATCCCCCTTGAACTTCCCACCCCTTACCTTAAAGCCATGTCCTCTTGTATTGAGCAGTGGTGCCCTGGGGAAGAGACAATGGCTATCCACTCTATCTATTCCTCTTATTATCTTGTACACCTCTATCATGTCTCCTCTCATCCTGCTTCTCTCCAAAGAGTAAAGCCCTAGCTCCCTTAATCTCTGATCATAATGCATACGCAGCATTCTGGTAAATTTCTTCTGTACCCTTTCCAATGCTTCCACATCTTTCCTATAGTGAGGCGACTAGAACCGGACACACTACTCCAAGTGTGGCCTAACCAGAGTTTTATAGAGCTGCATCATTACATAGTGACTCTTAAACTCTATCCCTCGACTTATGAAAGCTAACACCCCATAAGCTTTCTTAACTACCCTATCCACCTGTGAGGCAACTTTCAGGGATCTGTGGACATGTACCCCGAGATCCCTCTGCTCCTCCACACTACTAAGTATCCTGCCATTTACTTTGTACTCTGCCTCGGAGTTTGTCCTTCCAAAGTGTACCACCTCACACTTCTCCGGGTTGAACTCCATCTGCCACTTCTCAGCTCACTTCTGCATCCTATCAATGTCTCTCTGCAATCTTTGACAATCCTCTACACTACCTACAACACCACCAATCTTTGTGTCATCTGCAAACTTGCCAACCCACCCTTCTACCCCCACATTCAGGTTGTTAATAAAATGTTTCAATTGATTGTAGTATAAATACACCTGTATCCTGGCAAAAACTACACCATGAAGACAAATGAACACTCCAAGCAACTCTACAAAAAGGTTATTGAAAAACAGGAGATCGATACAAGAAAATTTCCAAGTCGCTGACTATCCCTTGAAGTACAGTTAAGTCAATCATCAAGAAATGGGAAGAATATGGCACAGCTGTAATTCTGCCTAGAGCAGGCTGTCCTCAAAAACTGAGTGACCGTGCAAAAATGACAACTCTGGAGGAGTTACAAGCTTCAGTGGCTGAGATGGGAGAGACTGCGTATACAGCAACTGTTGGCTGGGTACTTCACCAGTTGCAGGTTTATAGGAGAGTGGCAAAGAGAAAGCCACCGTTGGAGAAAAAACTTATATGAAATCTCAGCTAGAATTTGCCAGAAGGTATGTGGGAGACTCTGAAGTCAGATGGAAGAAGGTTCTAGGTCTGATGAAACTGAAATTGAGCTTTTTGGCCATCAGACTAAATGCTATTTGGCATAAACCAAACACCACACATCATGAAAAGCACACTGTCCCTACCATGGGGATGCTTCACTGCAGCAAGACAATGACCCCAAGCATAAAGACAAAGCTACGCAGGAATGGTTTAAAAAGAACAAAGTTAATGTCCTGGAGTGGTCAAGTCAGAATTCAGACCTCAATCCAATTGAGAATTTGTGGCTGGACTTGAAAAGGGCTGTTCACTCATGATCCCCATGTAATCTGACAGAGCTTGAGCAGTTTTATGAAGAAAAATGTGGATAAATTGCAGTGTTCAGATGTGCAAAGCTGATAGAGACCTATCCACACAGGCTCGAGGCTGTAATTGCCGCCAAATGTGTATCGACTAGATACTGACTTGAAGGGGGTGAACACTTGTGCAATTAATTATTTTGTGTTTTATATTTGTAATTAATTTAGATCACTTTGTGGAGATCTGTTTTCACTTTGACATGAAAGAGTCTATTTATGTTCGTCAGTGGCAAAAAAAGTCAAATTAAATCCACTGTGATTCAGTGTTGTAAAACAATAAAACATAAAAACTTCCAGGAGGGGGGATGAATAATTTTTATCGGCACAGTATATTTCAGGTTTCATGACAGAACACTTTTACATAATATTGCACTGACTTCTGTAATAACACAAAATCCCACTTCATGATGTCCTTTTTAGTTCCTATCCAAACTCCTCAAGTCATCTTACTTTCAAAAGGTTCATGTATTATCAAAGTACACAACTCCAAAATTCTTCACGTAGCCGTGAAACCTAGAAAGAAAAGAAAGGCAGCATGATCATCAACCCCCGAATCCCCCTCCCTGCAAAAAAAAACAAAAACGAATCAGGCCCATCAACCTATAAATCCCTTCTCCCACACAAAACCCAAGCAAAATGGATTAGACACATCAATCCCCAAAACCCTACTCCAGCACAAAAAAAAGAACAAAATGGATCAGGCACATCAACCTCCAAATCCCCCTCCCCACACACGAGAAAACGAGGAGATCAGGCAAAAAAAAAACAAAGCATATAAAAACTATAAGACTGAAAAAAGGTCTAAGTCCAAAGTCCAATCCAAAATGCAGAACGAACCTGGACCGCACTTTCCGCAGCGACAGACTCTCCTCTCTCTGGTACAGAGCAACCGATCAAAAGGCAAGCAGCCAACACTCACCATCTACCCTTGCTCTGATGCTTCAATTTTCTCATCACTTTAGCAGTGAGCAATTAGAGCTTTAATCGGTGAAATGGAGGTTGTGGTCTGTCTTGCAGCCTGCCTGCTACGAGGTTTGCATACGCTCCCTCTGCTTCCCGGAATCCTCTTGGAGACTGCAGAACACTGGAACCCCCAAAAGATCTCCAAACTTCTGTATTTGCCTTGATGTTTCAATTGATCTTGTCGCTTTAATTGGCTAAATGGGGTCAAACATCGGCTCACATGCATCCTGCAGTGATGAGGTTTGTTCACGCTGTCTACTGCGCCAATGATCTCCAAACAGCAAAACACAAGCTCCCACAATTCTAGAATCACATTCAAGACAAGAAACAAATGTAAAAGACATAAAATAAGTGATAAAGGTGGTTTCATGATCTATTCAGAAGATGTCAACCTAAAGAGTGTTGTTTGCAGGAGCCATCTTGAAGCTTGTCAAGTGAGACTTAAGATTGCAATCTTCTGCTTCAAAGACCAAAGGACTTTAATTTATGTGAATTTTCTTTTTGAATGGTTCAAAGTTCAAAGTAAATTTATTATTAAAGTACATATGTCACCATATGTAACCCTGAGATTCATTTTCTTGAGGGCATACTCAATAACTCCATAATTGAAACCATAATAGACTTAGTGAAAGACTGTACCAACTTGAGATTTCAACCGGAGTACACAAGACTACAAACTGTGCAAATACAAAAAGAAGGATATAATAATAATAAATAACTAAACAATAAATAAATATTGAGAACAGCAGATGAAGAGTCCTTGAAAATGAGTACATAGGTTGTAGGAGTATTTCAGTAATGGGGTGAGTGAAATTATCTCTTTTCGTTCAAGAGCCTGATGGTTGAGGGGTAATAACTGTTCCTGAATCTGCTGGTGTTAGGTCCTGAGGCTCCTGTACCACCACCTTGATGGCAACAGTGAGAAGAGAACATACTTGGGTGGTGGGGGTCCCTGAAGATGGATATTGGTTTCCTGTAATAACAATCTGTGTAAATGTACTGAGTTGTGGAGAGGGCTTTACCCATGATTCAGTGGGCCATATTAACTACTTTTTGTAGGATTTTCCATTCAAGGGCATTGGTGTTTCCATACTAGGCTGTTTCACAGCCAGTCAATATTCTTTCCACCACACATCCATAGAAAAGTTTCAGTTTTAGATGTCATGCCAAATCTTTGCAAACTCCTGAGGAACTAGAGGCACTGTCGTGTTTTCTTCATAATTGCACTTGCTTGCTAGGCCCAGGACAGGTTCTCTGAAATAACACCATCGAATTTAAAATTGCTGACCCTCTCCAGCTCTGATCCCCTGATGAGAACTGGCTCATGGAGCTCTGGTTTTCTCTTCCTGAAATCAGCAATCATCTCCTTGGTCTTACTGACATTGACTAAGAGGTTGTTATTGTGACACCACTCAGCCACATTTTCAGACTCTCTCCGTTATGCTGATTTGTCACCACCTTTGATTCAGCCAATGACAGTTGTATAATCAGCAAACTTGAATATGGCATTAGAGCTGTGCTTAGCCACACAGTCATAAGTGTAAAATGAATAAAGCAAGGGCTAATCTCATGGTTCATCCAGGGCTTCTGGTTGGAGAAGACGATGAATAATTTTGTGGGGACACATTTGTCTACAACTGTTTTTATAGAGTCTGTGACAAGCATGGTGTATTCATTCAGATCCAAAGATGAATGCTTGAACACAGCTCAGTCCATCAACTCAAAGCAATCCCATAGCTGCTCCTTTGCCTCCCATGACTCCCTCTTGTTATCTTAATCTCTGGAGCTTTGCTCTTTAGCTACTGCCTTTATACAGGTGGGGGAAGGACAGCCAAGTGATTAGATTTCCTGAAATTGTGGTCCATGCGTTCCTTATCTTAGTATAACAGTGGTCTAGTGTGTTGGGCCTTCTGATGCTACAGGTTATATGGTGATTATAATTGGGTAGGGATTACTTCAAACAAGCTTGATTGAAATCCCCAACTATGATAGCAACTTAAGGTTAAGAACGGTTATTCTGTAGGATAGAATCTTGTCAGTTACAGGAAGGCACTGTGCTATGGTGTGCAGTTAAGTTCAGAGATGACCTTGAGGCAATAATTGAAGTCCAAATATCTCAGTTTTATAGGATGAAATAAAGTTTGGAATGGACAAGCCTATGGAGCAATTTTGAATACTAAGAAGTTACTTAAAATGAACACGTTCCTTAACCAGTTGCCAATGTTGTTCTGCAAGCTAGATAACAAGTAAAATGGATGGGTGCAAATTAAGATACAGACATAAGAATTTTTATGAGAAATTTTATTTTTGTGGATTTAGTAAAGCATTTGGCAAACTCCATTAACTGGGCTGGTTCAGCGAATAAATCACACAGGATCCATGATGGGTTGGTATCTTGGATACAAAACTGACATGGTCAAAGAAAACAGAGTAATGATTGAGGTTGTTTCTCTGACTGGTAGCTTGTGATCAGTAGTATTCCGTAAGCGCTGGGACCTGTGTACATATAAAAATAACCTTGATGAAAATGTTGCTGTTGTGTTTGTGTTCACTGTTGACATGAAAGATTGGTGGAGTTGTGATAGTAAAGAAAGTTGTTGTAGGATCCAGGAGCATATAGATCAATTGGAAATAATGTAGGAAAAATGGTGGATGGAGTTTAATCTGGACAAATTAGAGGTGTTGCATTTTAGGAGGTGAAATATAAGAGGAAAATGTACAGGTAAATGGAAGCATCCTTAGGGCATTGATGTACAGAGGGATCTTGGGGTGCATGTTCATAGCTCTATTAAAGTGGTATTGCAAGAGGTGATAGGGCAATAAAAATAAAGGCATACAGCCAGCTTCCCATCATCAGTTGGGGCATTGTGTATTAATGTTAGACAGCCATGTTGCAACTGTAACCTTTGGTTAGGTCACATTTAGAGTATTGTGTATAATACAGGTCCCCGCACAGCAGGAAGGATGTGAAGGCTTTGGGTAGGATACAGAAGTGGTTCGCTGTAATGTTGCATGGATTGGGGTGTGTTAACTATAAGAAGAGTTTGGATTTCAAATATTTTCTGTGGAGTTGTGACCTGATAGAAATATATAAAATTATGAAAGACATAGATAGGGTAGGTAGATGGTCTTTTTCACAGAATGGAGGGCATAGGCTTAGGGTGAGAGGGAAAGTTTACAGATTTCCAAGGCAAGTGTTTTTTTTACACAGAGGGCATTATGTGCCAGGACTTTGCTGCCATGGGAGGTGGATAAAGCAAATGTGCTAACAAAATTTAAGTAGTATTTAGGCAGACCTCTAATGGGCAGAAAATAGGAAGATACAGACTTTATGTAGGTGGTTGGGTTTAATTCAGATTGTCACTGTCATCACAGACAAAGAAGGCAAAGTGGTGGTTGACGTTTCTCTCACTGCAGGTCTGTGACCGTGGTATCTCATAAGGATCGATACAAAATTGATTTTCTAAAAGAAATCCTTTTGAAAATGACCTGTGTAGTTTCTAACAGTTTAACCATTGTGAAATTATAATTACTATTTATTATTGAAATGGTAATTCTATTCTGCAATTATCTTTGAATGCTGATAGAAAGGCAATTTTCCTTTTAGAGTTCCAAGTGCCAGTGACAGAACCTGATATAAACAACAGACTGGAATCATTATGTCTCAGCATGACTGAACATGCCTTGGGTGGTAAGTGTAAAGGTTGCAGATAAAATGTAATACATGTATCCCCAAAACCTCTATGCAGTAGTTATAAAATTAGAATGCTTTAGATTAATGTGAAAAGGCAATATGCTTTTAATTGGTTTGACTTGGTAAACCAAATTTATTATAAATAAGACCTTGAGTGAAAACATCATTTTACAGCTCTTAGCTTTTCTGTTTCACAAGTGTAAAGAAGTGGTAAATGTCTCCAAAATTTGCTATTTATAATATTTGTATGATCATTCTACAATCTACATTGTCTTTCATTGCGATCAAATTTCAGTGAATGTCTCACTCTTTGTCATCTGTAAACTATAATTAATGCATTCACTTTGAATCTTCCAAAAAATCTTAATTGGCAGAAAACTGCCCTGATCTGAAAAATGATCACAACTCTATTTCAGTCTATCTCAATGCCTCTCACTTTGGTGCTGAGATACTTCAAAGTTAAATCAAACTGTTTCACCAACACTACCATATATCAAGCTTTTAATATTTGCAACATCAAAGACCATTTAGATCAGGCCTATACCAATTTTTATTTTACTAAAATGACCCATAATTTTGTGGGGTTTTTTGTCCTTAATTATATCCAATTTTACTTTCAAAATGCAATCATCTCTGATTTGACTACTTCATGATCAGCATCTCATGTTCCAGCAGCCGCAGAAAGGAATTCCAGTTAGTATCTTAAAATTAAAGCTTAAACCAGAAGAGATATCACCTCCCTAACTCTATGAAACCTTCATTCATTTTCAATAAAATATACTTAAGTTTTACATAGATTTGCATTAAATTTTGTGTTTTGCTGGAATTAATCCTAGTGATTCAAGTATCTCCCCACAACTACTGTAACTATTCCCAAGCGTGGTGAATATACATTAATAATTCTCAATGGGTTTAATATTGTTTCTGTTATGACAGTTATAATGCTTTACAATACTGTGACTGTAATTCTAAAATCCAAAATAGTAATGCTGTTTTTAATAGCTAGGTTTATTTGCATTTTTAGGCTGTTTCCAAACACTTTTTTTCCGTTGAGTGCCTTCTCATGACACTCAAGGTTTTCACCTCAAGGTATATTGTTGGTCAACATTCAACATGTAAAGATATACACCACTTGTCTCTCTATTCTGCTAACCATGTTACAAAATCGCTTTTGTCATCTCTCTAATTTCCTAAGACACCAGTTTGGTGGCATCATCAAATTTTAAGAAAGTTTTATTCTCAAACAGAAATATGAGGATAGACACTTAAGCTGTTCTCCATTCACCCACTCTCAGAACATTTGAAATGTGAACTGGAGTAGCCCGTGTAGCTCCTCAAGCCTGCTGTAAAATTCAAAAGAATCATGGCTATTTTTTTGTCAAAAGTTCAAAATAAATGTATTATCAAAGTACATAGATGTCATCATATAGCCTGAGATCTTTTTTCTTGCAGACATAAACAGAGAAAAGAAATATATGGTAGAACCAATGTAAAACTGCACACAAAGACTGACGACCAATATGCAAAAAAAGACCGTGCAAATACAGTACCAAAAAACTAATAATGATAAATACAGTCGGCCCTCCTTATCCGCGAGTTTCGTATGCACGAATTCAACCAACTGTGAATTGAGAAAACCCGGAAGTGCTCTTCCAGCACTTGTTGTTCGAGCATGCAGAGACTTTTTTTTTCTTGTCATTATTCCCTAAGCAATGCAGTATAACCACTATTTTACATAGTATTTACATTGTGTTAGGTATTGTAAGTAATCTAGAGATGATTTAAAGTATACAGGAGAATGTGCATAGGTTATCCTGGATCGGGATCGAGAAAAAAGGAAAGTTCCTTTACTAAGTAAGTCGGAACAAGTACATCCGGTATTATTTAGTGTCAGTTAGTCAAACGTTTGTCTTAGTATATATTTTACTTTTCTATACATATAAAACACTTAAGAAACCTATGTTTCAGCCCCAGGCTCGGAAACAGAAGTTCCCGAGTTCAATCCAGTGATAGACCGCTCCCGAGCGCGCTCTTCATCTGTGCCAGGTTGATGTGGAAGATCAAAAACCCAATAATTAAACCACTGCGTTGCTTAGTAATAATTTTAGCTTTCATCGGGGCAGGGCCTTTCTCACTTTATCCTTTAAAATTGTTCCGATCGTTGACCAACTGTAGCCTAACGCTTTTCCAATGACCAATTGCATTTTACCTCCTTCCGATTGCTTTATTATTTCCATTTTATTTTCAATCGTGATCATGGTTATTTTCATGAACAGAAACACTGCAGGTTCAGAGCTCCGCTGCCAGGTCCTAATGTCCACCGCACTGAGACAGGTTAAATAAGGTCCAGGGTTCCGCTGGGTCCTAAGGTCCACCACATTTAGACAGGTTGAATAAGGGACTTGACCATCTGCGTTTTTTTGTATCTGCGAGGGGTCCCGGAACAAATCCCTCGCAGATAAGGAGGGCCGACTGTACATAAATAATATTGAGAACGAGTTGTAGAGTCCTTAAAAGTGAGTCAATAGGTTGTGGAATCAGTTCAGTGTTGAGGGGAGTGAAGTTATCCACACTGGATCGGCAGCCTGATAGTTGAAATATAATAACTGTTCCTGACCCTCAACTTCAACTCATCCTTCCCATCCTGTTGCTTTATTTGCCTGGATTCCAAAGTCTCAGACTTGGAATACCCTCAATACATGGTCCTTGAGTAAAGAATTCCAGAGATTTAAACCCTGTGTTCTTCCTGATTTCAGTTAAAGTAATTTTTAGATCAATAGAAAACAAAGTTTTCTGTTATATTTATACCTCAGAATCAGGTTTAATATCACTGGCATATGTAGCACCAATAAATTGCAATATATAATATTAAAATAACTACAAATTACAATAAGAAATATATATATAAATTTAATTAAGTAGTCCAAAAAGTGAGAGAAAAAAATTGAAAATTGAGGTAGTGCACATGGGTACTTCGTCCATTCAGAAATCTGATGGAGGAGGGGAAGAAACTGTTCCTGAAGCATATGAGTATGTGTATGTCTTCAGGATCCTGTGCTTCCTCTTTGGTAGCAATGAGAAGAGAGCATGTTCTGGGTGATGGGGTATTTAATAATGGATGCTGCCTTTTTGACGCATCACATTTTCAAGGTGTCCTGGATGCTGGGGATGTTCATGCCCATGATGGAGCTGGCAGAGTTTCCGACTCTCTGTGCAGTGGCTGCTCCTTACTAGACAATGGTGCACCAGGTAGAATACTTAGTCTTTGTAAGTCCCTTTGAGCAGTGAATCCTTCCTAAAATCCAATTAAGTTGTGCAACGTTTCCCTAAGTGTCACTCTCCTAGTACACATTGTTAGCTTGACTAATAAACTGTTCTTTGCAGTGAACTACTTTTTATATAAACAGTTGAAAGTTTCAACTAAATTTTATTATATTCATTTGGAACACAAAATTTAATATCCTTTTCTATGAAATATTGAATCTGGTAAGGTTTCAACAAAAAATGAAATATTGTATCTATGCATCCAAGTTTAATCGTAAATAACTTGATACCCGAAATAATTTAAAAACTGTATGCAAATTACATAAACATCCAATATTTCTACTTCTGTGAGCATTGTCAGAAGAAGATTTAAACATATGTTTAATCAAATCTCCTTTGTCAAATATTGAAGCAACTATAGGATTGAACTACAAATATCCCATGTTTATTGAGATAATATCAGCTGGCCAATATACAGATTGTTTTATCTGAATACGATGATGAAAGCTCAACATTGTTTATGAATTTACATAATCTAGACAATTGTTTATATTTTATCCATAAAATGAAATGTTTGAGTACAAAAAAAGAATTTAAGTTGCATATAACTCTGAGTTTTATGCTGTTGCATGGCAAATTGAAAAAATAATGCTTTAATGTTACAAACTACTTTATGAAGTAAGTGGTAGAATGAATATTTCTGTCTCAAGGTGGTTTTTAAAAATACTTAAACTGTTAGAAAATCTGAATGTTTCTACCTATGAAGTAGTCAAATCAGATAATTGAATTATTATATAATTTTTATTGTTAATTTTCTTGGCATGTTTGCAGTCCAATTTCTGCTTACAAGCCATTTACACCCACTCCCCCACACTTTAAGGGTCAAGGAGTTGGGATTTAGTGTGGTTTCCCTTTATCAAATGAAACAGTGGCTTGGTGAATGGTAAATGAGTTTGCATGTTCCACATAACAAGAAGTTTAACATTATTTGTATTTAATAATCCTCTGTGATCTTTCTATATCAGTGGAATTATGTAAATTGGAAAACTGAGCAATTATCTTTTCCACTTTTCCACTTTTCCACTTTGAAAGGATAGAAATCATTTTATTGCAGGCTTTTAGCCTAATTATCCTCAATTGAATGAAGAAATGAGGAAGGAAATGTTTTTCAGAGGTATTGTGAACCCATCAGGCCGAAAATTAGAGTTTCCATGCGCCAGAAAGTATTTTCTCTTTCTATAGCATTATTTCCCCTTCAAGCACCTACATCTTTCTTGCAGATTGACTACAATCTTTGGCCACCTTGTATACTTTTTCACCTCAGCTTCAAAGGATTTAATTCTCTAAAAACAAAATCCTTAGTTTGGATGGTCTATGACTTTGACCACATGCGGGAGAACTTTATTTGGTTTGAGGAGAGATGAGTAACTTCTCTGCATGAAACTGCACAAAGAAATCGACTTCAGGGGAGTGATTTATTTGATAAGGGATAAATGCTCATAAAGATCATCTCGGCCCTTTGCTTACGAAGACTGCCTTAGATACAGTGATTCTGTATAATGTGATTTATGTTTTCCACTATGGACAATTCTGGTAAATACTCCTGGTATGTCATACTTTAAATGCAATATTTCTTTAATTTGGATTCCCATGTCACATAAGTGTCCATGATTGTCTTATTTGCAAACTTGCCACTGTTATTCTCTAGCTTTTAGAAGAGGTCATCACAGATTATTATTAGATGTCTTCGTGTCAGCAGTAAGAATCATAGTTTTGCCACATATTTAAAGTAGGCCACCACATATTCCAAATCAATATCATATGTTGAAACCAAAAAGCTGATGATAGACTGTTAAGGAAATCTTAATCAGTTCCTTTTTAAAGAAATGTAATAAAAGAACATTTAAAATAAATTTATTTGAGTTTGAAGTTTTTTGAAGTGATATCTTTTAGCGCACGCCTACATAATAATATATTTTTTGTAATCTGTTTTCAAGCCAAGTGAAGTTTTAGTCACTATTGTGTAGATTAAATAAAATACTACTTTAAATAATGTAACATGTAGATAGCAATGTGTGAGAATATTTCAATAAAACTTCAGAATACTAACTTTGATTTTAATTTTCAGATGGCGTTGATAGAACTTCTACTATCTAGAAAGGATAAACTACACCAGTTGATGTTGGCTCTGAATCTTATAAATAATCGTGGGTTCAGACCACGTTCATAAGTTCCAGTCACGTGCCCTGGTCAGGGTCAACTGATACCTTGTGTCATGTTTCTGCAAGCTGTAATGAACATTTTATTTTTACGCGTGTTTGGATTGTCACTGTGTCATCAAATCCTGAAGCATTGTCAAGCCAAATAAAAGTACTTCAGTCCGCGAAAAGGATTTTGCAGTGAAACAACCTCAGAGAAGTCAGCAGATGAGTTAGTGAGGTGGCAGATAAATGGGGTGGTCTTTTTTAGTGACAACAGGTGAATTTCAATAGTGGTTCGTTACATTTCTGTTCTTAAAAACATTTCTTTAAAAGAATTCTGCAAACTTGTACTAAAAATATGCTACCAGAAGAAGTCTGACATGAGATGTCATTCACCTTAAATGCATCTGATTTGGTTGTTGAGCTCTTTTCAAAATTGAAGTACTATTGTCATGAAGAGGACTCTGAGATGAATAATTTAAGTGCAACTAAAATTAACTTGTTGTTTACATAATTATAAAGGGTACATAAACATTTTCAGGTATGCTATTGTTATTTGTATTGTCATTGTTAAAGCATTTTCCCCCTCTGCAATAGCAGCAGGTTTGTTCGTTTGATTAGCAGCAAAGCCATGCTTCCATGGGGTAGTTGCTTTTTCTAAAAGAAAGTGTAAGTGCTTGTGACCTAAGTGGGTACATTTGTTGATGATGAGAGAGGGGTTCTGGAATGTTGTTGAATGCTGGAGAGTTATGTGATACCATAGGAGTTAAACTCAATCAGTCTTGCAGTCAGTTTAACTGTTGGCAAATATGCTGTTTGCTCTTGTTTTGCTTCCAATTCCCCCTCCCCGTCCCTTGCAAAAAGGCCCAGTGTTTACAGTTAAAATTAAGTTGGTACTGTATGCAAGTTACCAGGTCCTAAATATTTTCTGCATCCCTTCCCCAATCACTTACCCAAAGTGTTGAAAAACTAGAGAGTAAGCATCCAAGAGTGTGAAAGAGGGAGTTTGTACAACATACACAATATAAAAGGAAGGATAAGGACTGAGAAAAATTAGACAGATACTGGATGAGGTTGAATATATGGATATTTTGTCAGAAAGGGAGTTGGAAATGCAGTATTAAAGAAACTGGTGAAAGCAAAGTGTTTAACCATTTTCACAAAAAGTGCATTTATATACAATGAATGCAAGTTCAAACATTTAATGTGACTCTGTTCTTGCTAACACAAAAACTTGTTTGATGAGAGTCCTTAGAAGTATTTACAAATCAGAATTGATATTTATTCCTCCACTGATTTATAGATACAGAGGTTATCTATTAATTAGATGTATTATTTTAGATATGTATTAACTTGCTATGGCTGGTAACCATGAGTATGTCTCAAAATATTAACATCCATTTAGTTAATTTTAATATTATTGCTTATTTCTACTGATGAGTATAGTTTAAATATTTGCATAGATAAAAAATGTTTTGCTAAGAAGTGCTGTCTGGTGAATTAATTTTAACATGTGGCTTTGTCTTGAGAACACTGATGCCATTCTGTTTTTTTTTCTGTTGAGTCCTGTATTGACTGCAGGTGTAGAGCTTGGTTAATACTATCCTATGTAAATTGAATTATTTATGAAATGATGATTGCATGCATATAAGGCTGTGAAGTCAAATATTTAGGAAAAAAAGCGGCAGTGCCTTTCCTTTTGTATCTTCCACATACCCCAAACATTAACTGTTTTATACAGAACAAAATAGCACCATTAATTGAAAACAAAGGTGACAAGACATATTCTTGATATTTATAGTCTTTGTTTTTGTTTGGTTAAGTGTTGTGCACACTAAATATCCCTGCAAGTCCAGCAGAAAGCCTGGTAGAGTAACTCTTTTGAATATGTTTGAAGTGCTTAATTTTTTGTGGACATTGGAAAAATTCAGTAGTGAAACCATATAAAATAGCTTACTATTGTGAGCTGTTCCAGAAATGAAAGTTTTCTAGAATTTCTGCCAGGTTACTGTAATGCCTTTAAGAGATTATGGCTGGAAAACAAGACCTCTTAGTAATGATATTTTAAAGTTCAAAGCAGAGTCTTGCATGGATGTGTGTGCACTATATATAAGAGAAAACTAGATTACATTTTTAAAAAGAATTGTTTTGTACAAGCCATTAACATTTGCTATGATGGCTTTTATTTTTTGTATTTCTTTATCTTGATTCAGAAAATAGTGAATGTTTATTCCTCTGAGAGGAATAGGAAGCAATGCTAGTAGTAATTACCTGGATACTTCCGCCCTCTTTTTTTTAATATTATATTATTCCCTAAGTATTTATGGACAGTTTTGTTAAACAGTGTAGAACCTTTTTTCTTTTTTTTAAATACTCAATCCCATATTACTTCCTTTGTTGCATGTCAGGCAGAGACAGCCCCACATGGTAGGTGCATGCATGCTAATGTTCTCGTTTTCCTCTGTAAAGAAGGTAGTGTACAAGAAAAGTGTTTCTTGCATAGTTACTGCTGCACATAAATGCATATTTTTACAGCTTGTCACCTTATGGAAAAAGCACGTTTGTTACATGTTAAAGCTTTATGACAAACACTCGTTTTACTTGCTGTTCTTGCAAGTGTATAGTTTTCAAATGTTCTTGTTTAAAGTTACCAATGAATTACTCTTGTGACTTAAAACAGCAAATGCTACAATGTATTTATTTACTCCCAATTCTGTCACTTAACTAAAATGTTGGCTATTTCACATCAGCATTATATTGAAAGTGAAGGGAGATAATACAAGTTTTTGTAACATTGTGGTGTATGTGTTTGTTTTTTTCAAAAATAAAACTTACACACCCAGTTTGAATACTCATGCAATCCCAAAGACAGCTTCTGTATAAAAAGCTGCAGATGAGTGATCAGGCCATACTGTTAAAGAGAAAATAGCTAGTGAGCCAGTAGGTGATTTCCTCTCACTTTGAAGGTGTTCTCAAATTTTGTTATCCTCTGATTAAGAAGGTGGCAAGAAATTATGCCAAACCTCTTGGGCTGCTGCAATAGGTACAGTATACAGAACAATTTATGCTGATTTCTTCATTAAATGGTTCACTCTTGCTCTTTTTTTAAAAATTGCTTTCTCTTTGGGAAATTTATCATTTTCACCGAGCTGATCTGTTGAACCACTTAAATGAGATAGCTAATTTGCCCTCATAACCATATAACAGTTACAGCATGGAATCAGGCCATCTCAGCCCTTCTAGTCCATGCCTACTCTCACCTAGTCCCACCGACCTGCACTCAGCCCATAACCCTCCATTCCTTTCCTGCCCATATAGCTGTCCAATTTAACTTTAAACGACAACATCGAACCTGCCTCAACCACTTCTGCTGGAAGCTCGTTCCACACAGCTACCACTCTCTGAGTAAAGCTCCCCCTCATGTTACCCCTAAACTTTTGCCCTTTAACTCTCAACTCCTGTCCTCTTGTTTGAATCTCCCCCACTCTCAATGGAAAAAGCCTATCCACGTCAACTCTCTATCCCCCTCATAATTTTAAATACCCCTATCAAGTCCCCCCTCAACCTTCTACATTCCAAAGAATAAAGACCCAACTTGTTCAACCTTTCTCTGTAACGTAGATGATGAAAGCCAGGTAATATTCTAGTAAATCTCTGTACTCTCTCTATTTTGTTGACATCTTTCCAATAATTCGGTGACCAAAACTGTACACAATACTCCAAATTTGGCCTCACCAATGCCTTGTACAATTTCAACATTACATCTCAACTCCTATACTCAATGCTCTGATTTAAAAAGGCCAGCATACCAAAAGCTTTCTTCACCACCCTATCCACATGAGATTCCACTTTCAGGGAACAATGCACCATTATTCCTAGATCCCTCTGTTCTACTGTATTCTTCAATGCCCTACCATTTTCCATGTATGTCCTATTTTGATTAGTCCTACCAAAATGTAGCACCTCACATTTATCAGCGTTAAACTCCATCTGCCATCTTTCAGCCCACTCTTCTAACTGGCCTAAATCTCTCTGCAAGCTTTGAAAACCTACTTCATTTTCCACAACTCCACCTATCTTAGTATCATCTGCATACTTACTCATCCAATTTACCACCCCTTCATCCAGATCATTAATATATATGCCAAATAACATTGGACCCAGTACAGGATCCCTAAGGCACACTACTAGTCACCGGCCTCCAATCTGACAAACAGTTATCCACCACCACTCTCTGGCGTCTCCCATCCAGCCACTGCTGAATCCATTTTACTACTTCAATATTAATTCCCAACAATTGAACCTTCCTAACCAACCTTCCATGTGGGACCTTGTCAAAGGCATTACTGAAGTCCATATAGACAACATCCACCGCTTTACCCTCATCAACTTTCCTAGTAACCTCTTCAAAAAATTCAATAAGATTTGTCAAACATGACCTTCCACGCACAAATCCATGTTGACTGTTCCTAATCAGACCCTGTCTATTCAGATAATTATATATACCATCTCTAAGACTACTTTTCATCAATTTACCCACCACTGATGTCAAACTCACAGGCTGATAATTGCTAGGTTTACTGTTAGAACCCTTTTTAAACAATGGAACAACATGAGCAATATGCCAATTTTCCGGCACCATCCCCGTTTCTAATGACATTTGAAATATTTCTGTCAGAGCCCCTGCTATTTCCACACTAACTTCCCTCAAGTTCCTAGGGAATATCCTGTCAGGACCTGGAGACTTATCCACCTTTATATACCTTAAAAGCTCCAGTACTTCCTCTTCTTTAATCATCATAGTTTCCATAACTTCCCGACCTATTTCCCTTATCTTACACAATTCAATATACTTCTCCTTAGTGAATACCAAAGAAAAGAAATTGTTCAAAATCTCCCCCATCTCTTTTGGCTCCACAGATAGCTGTCCACTCTGATTGTCTAAGGGACCAATTTTATCCCTCACTATCCCTTTGCTATTAATATAACAGTAGAAACCCTTGGGATTTATTTTCACCTTACTTGCCAAAGCAACCTCATATCTTCTTTTAGCTTTTCTAATTTCTTTCTTAAGATTCTTTTTACATTCTTTACATTCCTTGAGCACCTCATTTACTCCATGCTGCCTATATTTATTGTAGATAACTCTTTTTTTGACCGAAGTTTCCAATATCCCTTGAAAACCATGGCTCTCTCAAACTTTTAACCTTTCCTTTCAACCTAACAGGAACATAAAGATTCTGTACTCTCAAAATTTCACCTTTAAATGACCTCCATTTCTCAATTACATTCTTCCCATAAAACAAATTGTCCCAATCCACTCCTTCTAAATCCTTTCGCATCTCCTCAAAGTTAGCCTTTCGCCAATCAGAAATCTCAACCCTGGGTCCAGACCTATCCTTCTCCATAATTATATTGAAACTAATAGCATTATGATCACTGGACCCGAAGTGCTCCCCAACACAAAGGGTATACTGACATTGGAGAGGGTTCAGAGAAGATTCACGAGAATAATTCCAGGAATGAAAGGGTTACCGTATGAGGAATGTCTGCCAGCTCTTGGGCTGTATTCCCTGGAGTTCAGGAAAATGAGGGGGGATCTCATAGAAATATTCCAAATATTAAAAGGCCTGAACAGATTAGATATGACAAAGTTATTTCCCATGGTAGGGGAATGTAGGACAAGAGGGCATGACTTCAGGATTGAAGGATCTCCATTTAGAATAGAGATGCGAAGAAATTACTTTAGTCAAGAGAGTAGGAAATCTGTGGAATTTGTTGCCACGAGCGGCTGTGGAGGCCAAGTCGTTGGGTGCATTTAAGGCAAAGATAGATAGGTTCTTGATTAGCCAGGGCATCAAAGGGTATGGGGAGAAGGCAGCGGAGTGGAGATGACTGGATGAATTGGATCAGCCCATGATTGAATGGCAGAGTAGACTCAATGGGCTGAATGGCCTACTTCTGCTCCTTCTATATCTTATGATCTTATATCTTCTCTTACATGAAACTCAGTGGGAAGGCAGTTGATGAGAATATTTGGATTTTGAAATCGGATATAGATTGAGTGAGGAATGCAGACTTGACAAGTTAAGTGTGGGAAAGCGTGAGGCAATTCAATAAGAGGAATTTAAAGGCAAGCTATTATCTGTAAAGGATTGCAGATGAGCAAAGTGCAGAAGGATCTTGCTGTCCTTGTATGTGCATCACAAGAAGTTAGTAGGCAGGTGTACCAAGTCCTTAAGAAGGCAAATGACATTAGAATCATAGAGTAATACAACACGGAACAGGCCCTTCTGTTCAACTAGTCCACATTAACCACAGCATCCTTCCTTCCATGTACTTGTTCAAATGCCTCTCAAATGTTGCCATTGTACCTACATCATCTAGCAGTTCATTCCAAGTATTCACTACTCTCAGTTTAAAGAAGTTAATTCTCGTGCCTCTTAGGTCTCTCCCCTCTTAACTAGTGTCTGTACCATCTAGTTTTGAACTCTCCAAACCTGCGGAAAAACACTATGACCATCCCCTTTAATCTTAACCCCTCATGATTTTATATTTCTTTGAAGTCACCCCTCATTCTCCTGTGGTCCAATGTAGCCAACCTCTCCCTGTAATTTAGGCCCTCTAGTCTAGGTAGCATCCTCATTAATCTCTTCTCCATCCTCTCCAGCATTACGATGGCTTTCCCATAACCGGATGACTACAACAGTACAAATACTCTGAATGCAGACAAGAACAAGTACAACGTAATGACTCTACTCCTAAACTCAGTGCCATAACTAATGAAGACCAACATGCTAAATGCTTTCTTCACCACCTCATCTTCCAGTGAACTGTGCACTTGTACTCTGAGGTCTCTGTTCTACAACACTCATTAGGGCGGTGCCATTCACTGATTTGATGCAACACCTCATGCTTGAAATCCATATGCTATTCCTCAGCTCATCTCCCTAACTGAACAAGATCTCTTCACTACTGACAAGATCCTCTAATTGAGCAACATTATCAAACTTGCTAATTTGTATATTTACATAAATTATGGATAATAGAGGGCCCAACACTAACCCTTGGGACACTGCACTAGCAACAGTAACATTTATTATCAGAGTACATACATGTCACCATTTACAACCCTGAGATTCTTTTTCTGTGGGCGTACTTAGGAAATCTACAGAACGGGATCTGTAAACTGTAAACAAACTGTGTGAATGCAGTTGATAAATAAATAGCAATAAATAATGAACATGCAATAACAAGATAAAAGAGTCCTTAAATGACTGTAGTTATCCCCTTTTGTTCAAGAACCTGGGTGAGGAGGATCTTTGATGATGATTGCTGCTTTTCTATGGTAATGTTTCCTGTAGATGCGCTCAATGGTTGGGAAGGTTTAGCCCATGATGTACTGGGCTGAATCCACTACCTTTTGTAGGATATTCTACTTAAAGGCATTGGTGTTCCCAGGCGGTAACACAGCCAGTTGGCACACCTTCTACCACACTTCCACAGAAATTTGCCAAGGTTTTTGATGACGTGCCAAATCTCTGCAGACTCCTGACTCCTGTCACACTTTCTTCACAATTGTATTTACATGATGGGTCCAAGACAGGCCCTCTGAGAAAGTGACACCCAGGAATTTAAAGTAACTGACCATCTTCACCTCTGATTGTCTGACGATTACTGGCTTATGGACCCCTGAATTTCCCTCTCCTGAAGTCTACAATCAGTCTTTTCGTCTTAGATTGACATTGAGTCAGAGAAACAACCATGATTCTCACCTTTCTATCATTGAGTCAGTTCCAAATCTACTTAAGTAGCTCACCCTGAATTTCACATGACCTAACCTTCCAGATCAGCCTGCCAACCTAGAACTTGCCAACGGCCTTACTGAAATCCATATAGACAACATCTACTTCCCTATCTTCAACTATCCCCTTAAGTCACCTCTTCAAAAAACTCAAGTTTCATCAGACATAACCTCCCATGTACAATCCTTGCTGACTATTCATGTTCAAGTCATGGCAACATCCTTACAGTTTGTGTCCCTTATGAGCCATTCCACCCATCTATTTATACTTCCTTTAAGTAGATTAATTTATTCAACATTGCTGTTTCATATAATCTGTTCATTTGGAAATTGTGCTGTAGATCTGTCTAAATTATTAAAGTATATTATGAAAAGGACTAACCCTAACAACCGTTTGTTCAAAGTTCCACTGTACACTCCCCTGTAGTCAGAAAAGTTTTGAGGATTGCTGTTTCCCATAACTTAATTCTTACTCCATGATCTTGATTACATTTATTATGTGGCTCCTATTAAATCTATCTTAGAAATCACATGCATCTATCTTTTCTGTTGCTTTATCAAAAACTTGTCCAGGTGATTGGATCTGACTTACATCTAACAAATTCATTCTGGCTTTCTCTAAATTAATCCAAACGAGTAAAGTTACTACTTGTTCTGCCCCTGGTTATTGTTTCTAAAACTTTCCCTACCACTGAGGTTAAATTTCTAGTCTGTAGTGGCTAGGTTATCTCTTTTTTGTTCCTTTTTTTTGAACAAAGATGTGGCATAAATGTTTTTTCCATTCCTCAGGCACTTACTTGAAATCTGGATGTATGGAACGTTACTGCTTGGACCTCTAATTTTCTCCTATGCTTGTCCCAAGAAGTTGGGGTATATCTCATCTTCTACCCTGTAACTTGCAGTATAGTTCATTTTTCTACTATTGTTTTTCTATCATTTGTACTGCATCTGAGAATTTCAATTATCTATTCCTTTGCTAGGTCTCCAGCAGCATCTTCTGAGGTGAAGATTGAAATAAAGAACTCATTCAACATCTCGATTATGCCCTCATGAATAGAATTCCTTTTTGGTTTCTGATCAATCTCATTTCTCCTCTAAAACCCTTTATCCCAAATGGGTTTCTTACAGTGTGTCCAGGTACAATGCTTCACATGAATTGGAATTATAAACATTTTTAACGCCAGATTAAATTTAGTCCAGTATTTTCTAAATGGCCAGCATTCATTGCCCAATGCCAGATGAGGCTCTTCAAATCAGTATGATGATGGTATTTTCATTATGATTGATTTAGAGTATTTTGATTAGTGACGAATTAGAGCCAATCTATGTCTATGTTAGATTGATGTGCTATTTTGAAGGAACTTCCAGGTTTCAATGTTCCCTTCTGTTTCCTGTGCTGGTCTTTTCAATTAATCGTGGTAAGGGGTTGGAGAGATCTTGCCAAAGGGTACCTCTAGAGCATTTTATAAATAATATACAATGTAACCATTGTACATCTACAGCATGATGAAGGGAGTGAACGTTTTAAAATGGTGAGTGGACATTGATAAAGTAGATTATTTTGTTCCTGATGATGTTGAGTTTCTCAACTACTGTTGGAGCTAATCATAATCAGGCATATGTTGGGAAATTTGTCATCTTTGTGGCAGACATACCATGCAATACATAATAATGCGCGCGTACACACACACACACACCCGTTAAATAAGTAGTGAGGTAATGTTTTTGGGTTCAATGTGCATTCAGAAATTGGATAGCAGAGGGGAAGAAGCTGTTCCTGTTCAATGTGTGCCTTCAGACTTTTCTACCTCTTTCTTGATGGTAGAAATGAGAACAAGGCATGGGGGCCCTTCATGATGGGTGCTGCCTTTTTGAGGCATCATTCCTTGAAGATGTCCTAGATACTGCAGAGGCTAATGCCCATGATGGAGCTAACCAAGTTCACAAATCTCTGCAGCTTATTTTGATGCTGTGTAATAGAACCATGTCTCTCCCAGCACCCCTCCCCATCCCCCACCATACCAGACAGTGATGCAGCCAGTTAGAATGCTCTACACGGTAAATCTGTAGAAATTTGTGAGTGTCTTTGATGACATACAGTGCTAATAAAAAGCATTCGCCCCTTCTTGGAAATTTTGATGTTTTATTGTTTTACAACATTGAATCGCAGTTGATTTAATTTGGCTTTTTTGACAAAGATCGACAGAAAAAGACTCTTTCATGCCAATGTGAAAACAGACCTCTACAAAGTAATCTAAATTAATTACAAATATAAAATACGAAATAATTGATTACATAAATATTCACCTCCTTCAAGCCAGTATTTAGTAGATGCACCCTTGACAGCAATTACAGCCTTGAGTCTGTGTGGTTAGATCTCTATCAGCTTTGCACATCTGGACACTGTAATTTTTAGGAAGAGGTACAGTCGATGTTTCGGGCCGAGACCCTTCGTCAGGACGAACTGAAGGAAGAGATAGTAAGAGGTTTGAAAGTGGGAGGGGGAGATCCAAAATGATAGGAGAAGACAGGAAGGGGAGGGATGGAGCCAAGAGCTGGACAGGTGATTGTCAAAAGGGATACGAGAGGATCATGGGACAGGAGGGCCAGGGAGAAGGAAAAGGGGGAGGGGGGGACACAGAGGATGGGCAAGGGGTATAGTCAGCGGGACAGAGGGAGAAAAAGGAGAGAGAGAGAAAGAATGTGTGTATATAAATAAATAATGGATGGGGTACAAGGGGGAGGTAGGGCATTAGTGGAAGTTAGAGAAGTCAATGTTCATGCCATCAGGTTGGAGGATACCCAGACAGAATATATGGTGTTGTTCCTCCAACCTGAGTGTGTCTTCATCTTTACAGTAGAGGAGGCCATGGATAGACATATCAGAATGGGAATGTGATGTGGAATTTAAAATGTGTGGCCACTGGGAGATCCTGCTTTCTCTGGCGGACAGAGCGTAGGCAGTCAGCAAAACGATCTCCCAGTCTGCGTCGAGTCTCTCCAATACATAGAAGACCACATTGGGAGCACTGGATGTAGTATATCACCCCAGCCGACTCACAGGTGAAGTGTCGCCTCACCTGGAAGGACTGTCTGGGGCCCTGAATGGTGGTAAGGGGGGAAGTGTAAGGGCATGTGTAGTACTTGTTCCACTTACAAGGATACGTGCCAGGAGGGAGATCAGTGGGGAGGGATGGGGGGGAACGAATGGACAAGGGAGTCGTGTAGGGAGTGGTCCCTGCGGAAAGCAGGGGGAGGGAAAGATGTGCTCAGAGGTGGTCTCGGCCCAAAACGTCGACTGTACCTCTTCCTAGAGATGCTGCCTGGCCTGCTGCGTTCACCAGCAACTTTGATGTGTGTTGGTTGAATTTCCAGCATCTGCAGAATTCCTCGTGTATGCGACCGTATTTTTTCCTTGTTTGCAAAACTGCTCAAGTTATGTCAGATTGCATGGGGATCATGAGTGAACAGCCCTTTTCAAGTCCAGCCACAAATTTGCAATTGCAGTGAGGTCTGGACTCTGACTTGGCCATTCTAGGACATTAACTTTGTTGTTATTAAGCTATTCTTGTGTAGCTTTGGCTTTATGCTTGAGGTCATTGACTTGCTGGAAGACATCTTCTCCCAGGTCACAGTTCTCTTGCAGACTGCATCAGGTTTTCCTCCAGAATTTCCTTGTATTTTGCAGCATTCATTTTACCCTCTACAAGCCTTCCAGGGCCTGCTGCAGTGAAGCATCCCCACAGCATGAAGCAGCCACCATGTACGGTGTTTGACTTACGCCAAGCATAGAGTTTAGTCTGATGGCCAAAAAGCTCAATTTTGGTTTCATCAGACCATAGAACCTTCTTCCAGCTGACCTCAGAGTATCCCACATGCCATCTGGCAAACTCTAGCCAAGATTTCATTTGAGTTTTTATCAACAGTGATTTTCGCTTTGCCACTCTCCCATGAAGCTGCAACTGGTGAAGCACCCAGGCAACAGTTGTTCTACGTGCAGTCTCTCCCATATCAGCCACTGAAGCTTGTAACTCCTTCAGAGTTGTCATGGGTCTCTTGGTGGCCTTCATCACTAGTCCCCTTCTTGCACGGTTGCTCAGTTTTTGAGGACAGCCTGCTCTAGGCAGATTTACAGCTGTGCCATATTCTTTCCATTTTAGATTATGAAGACACGTAGTCCTCTTTTATTGTCATTTAGTAATGCATGCATTAAGAAATGATACATTATTTCCTCCGGTGTGATATCACAAAACACAAGACAGACCAAGACTAAAAAAACTGACAAAACCACATAATTATAACATATAGTTACAAACAGTACAACAATACCATAACTTGATGATTGATTTAACTGTACTCCAAAGGATAGTTAGTAACTTGGAATTTTTCTTGAATCCATCTACTGACTTGTGTATTTCAATAACCCTTTCGTGGAGTTGCTTGGAGTGTTCTTTTGTCTTCATGGTGTAGTTTTTGTCAGGATGCTAACTCACCAGCAGTTGGACCTTCCAGATACAGGTGTATTTTTACTACAATCAATTGAAGCACCTTGATTGCACATGGTTATCTCAATTTAACTCATTATGTGACTTCTAAAACCAATTGGCTGTACCAGTGATGATTTGGTGTGACATAGCAAACGGGGTGAATACTTATGCAATCAATTATTTTGTGTTTTATATTTGTAATTAATTTAGATCACTTTGTAGAGATCTGTTCTCACTTTGACATGAAAGAATCTTTTATGTTGATCAATGTCAAAAAAAGTTAAATTAAATCCACTGTGATTCAAAGTTGTAAAACAATAAAACATGAAAGCTTTTAAGATGAGTGAATAGGTTTTATTGGCACTGTAGCAAATCTCCTCAAACTGCTAATGAAATATTGCCACTGTCATGCCTTCTTTGTAGCTGCAAAGATATGTTGGAAACAGGATAGATCTTCAGAGATATTGACAGCTAGGAACTTGAAATTGCACACTCTTTGCACTTCAGATTCCTGGATGAGAACTGATGTGTGTTCCCTTGTCTTACCCTTTCTGAAGTGTACAGTCAGTTCTTTGGTCTTACTGGCATTGAGTGCAAGGTTGTTGCTGCAGCACCACTCAACCAGCTGATCTATCTTGCTCCTGAACGCCTTCTCACCACCATCTGAAATTCAGACAACAATAGAATCATCAAATTTATAGATGGCATTTGAGCTGTGCCTAGCTGCACAGTAATGGGTGTAGAGAGAATAGAGCAGTGGGCTAAACGCACATTCCTGAGGTCCGACAGTGTTGATTGTCAGTGAGGTGGAGATGTTATTTCCAAACCACACAGATTGTGGTCTTCCTCTTAGGAAGTCAAGGATCGGGTTTCAGGGGGAAGTACAGAGGCCCAGATTCTGGAGCTCTTCAATCAGAGCTGTAGGAGTGATTGTGGTAAACACTGAGATATAGTCAATAAACAGCATCCTGACATGGGTATTTGAATTGTCCAGATGATCGAAGGCCATGTGAAGAGCCAATCAAGTTGCATTCTCCATAGACCTCTTGTGCTGATAGGCAAATTGCAGTGGGTCCAGGTCCTTGCTGAGACAGGAGTTAATTCTAGCCAAAACCAACCTCTTGCTGTTTATTGATTATGACTCAGTGCTACTGGATGATAGTTGTTAAGACAGCACACCCTGCCCCTGCCAAAGGACTTAGGCCCGAATTGTCGACTGTACTTTTTTCCATATTTGCTGCCTGGCCTGCTGAGTTTGTCACCCTGCCCCTCTTGGGCACTGGTATAATTGTTGCCCTTTTGAAGCAGGTGGGAACTTCTGACTGTAGCGGTGAGAGCTTGAAAATGACTTTGAACACCCCTGCCAGTTGCTTGGCACAGGTTTTCAGAGCCCTTCCACGTGCTCCATCTGGGCCCATCACCTTGTTTGAGGGTCCATGCTCCTGAAAGATGGCCTAACATTGGCCTCTGAGACAGAAATCATTGGGTCACCGGGCGCTGCAGGGATCCTCACAGCTGTAGTTTTATTCTCCCTTTTAAAGTGTGCACTAAAGGCATTGAGCTCACCTGAGAGTGAAGCATCACTGCCATTCGTCATGTTAGGCTCACTTTGTAATGGCCTGTAAACCTTGCTAGAGTTGAGGTGCATCTGATTCAGACTTGTTCCTTTGTGCTTCAGCAAGTCATACCTGGTTTTCTTGTACAGACCAGACCTGAATGCCGCAGATCTAGCCCTTGGCAGACTATGAACCAAGCTGATCCAAGCAAATGGAATGTATTACATTATTTTCCTAACTCAAGGTTTACAATTGGAGGTGGGATGAAGCTTTGGAGAATCAGGAAGTGAATAGCAATCCTCTTCATCATGCTGCTCTTCCAGTATGTTTCTGATAAATCAGAATCAGGTTTATTATCACTGGCATGTGTCATGAAATTTGTTAACTTAGCAGCTGCAGTTCAATGCAATACATAATCTAGAAGAAGAAAAATAATAAATAAATAAATTACAGTATACGTATATTGAATAGATTAAAGATCATGCAAAAAACAAATAATATATATTTAAAAAGTGAGGTAGTGTTCACGGGTTCAATGTCCATTTAGGAATCAGATGGCAGAGGGGAAGAAGCCGTTCCTGAATTGCTGAGTGTGTGCCTTCAGGCTTCTGTACCTCCTACCTGATGGTAACAGTGAGAAAAGGGCATGCCCTGGGTTCTGGAGGACCTTAATAATGGATGCTGCCTTTCTGAGACACTGCTCCTTGAAGATGTCCTGGGTACTTTGTAGGCTAGTACCCAAGATGGAGCCAACTAAATTTACAACCCTCGGCAGCTTCTTTCGGTCCTGTGCAGTAACCTCCCCCTGCCCCCCGCCCTCTCATTCCAGACAGTGATGCAGCCTGTCACAATGCTCTCCATGGTATATTTATAGATGTTTTTGAGTGTTTTTGTTGACAGACTCTTGAATGAAGCATAGTCACTGTCTTGCCTTCTTTATAACTGCATCGGTATGTTGGGACTAGGTTATGTCCTCAGAGATTTTGACACCCAGGAACTTGAAACTGATCATTCTCTCCACTTCTGATCCCTCTACGAGAATTGGTTTGTGTTCCTTCATCTTACTCTTCCTGAAGTCCACAATCAGCTCTTTCGTCTTACTGATGTTGAGTGCCAGGTTGTTGCTGCGACACCACTCCACTAGTTGGCATATCTCACTCCTGTACACTCTCTCGTCTCCATCTGAAATTCTACCAATAATGGTGGTATAATCTGTAAATTTATGGATGGTATTTGAGCTATGCCTAGCCACACAGTCATGTGTATATAGAGAATAGAGCAGTGGGCTAAGCACACACCCCTGAGGAGCGCCACTGTTGATCGCCAGGAGATGTTATCACCAATCCACACAGATTGTGGCATTCTAGTTAGGAAGTCAAGGATCCAATTGCAGAGGGAGGTACAGAGGCCCAGGTTCTGCAACTTCTCAATCAGGATTGTGGAAATGATGGGGTTAAATGCTGAGCTATAGCCAATGAATGGCATCCTGACATAGGTGTTTGTATTGTCTAGGTGGTCTAAGGCCATGTGAAGAGCCATTGAGATTGCATTTGCTGTTGACCTATTGTGGTGATAGGCAAATTGCAATGGGTCCAGGTCCTTGCTGAGGCAGGAGTTCATTCTAGTCATGACCAACCTCTCAAAGCATTTCATCAGTGTAGTTGAAATGGTGCACTTAGGTAAAATTTTGGAGATTTGGCAATGGTAAAGTTTTCAAGTATTAATAAAGAGGTGGCTAGACTGGAAATGGTGTTGCTTTGTACTTGCATGGTGGAAAATTATGTGTCATACATAACTGAGTTGTTTTGGAGCTTGCCAGAGGCAGTGCAATGACTTGAACACTATTCAGTCATCAGTAATATCCCAACATCTGACTTCCTGATATAGTGTAGTACATCAGTAAAATACTTAAGTATTACGCCTGGGATGCAACCATATTTTATTGGAGTTTTCCTGGGATTCCCATTAAGTTCAGTTTTGTTAGGAGTTAAGGCCTTATCCCAGGGGTCAGCAACCTTTTCGTCGCTGTGGGCCAGATTGCGTATTAATGAGCGGACGGTGGGCCAGATAGATGCCATAGAAAACTTGAAATGTGGGAATTATCCATTTAAATACATCTAGTTATGTTTTGCCTCAAATTAATGAATAACGCATGCTAGAAAATCATTTGTGCTTAACCAAGGATGCCAATTAGTAATCAAAGAACTCAGTTTAGTTGCAATTTATTTCAATCAAGGCATCTTTTGAATCTATTAAAAGGACACAGAGAATCTTTAAACATAAAACCTATGAACATGATGCATTGAATGGTGGTAAATTAAGTATAATAAAAAAGAAAATTTTAAAGCAGTCAATCAATGTGAAACTTGATGCTGTTTGTTGCTTGAAAGCGTCTCAATATTGGGTGCCCGACTTGTTGATGCCAAGAGCAAGACATTATCCAGATGGGCATCAGTCAATCTTGTTCTCAAATGCTTCTTGGTGTGCTTCATTTTTGAAAATAATTGCTCACACAGATAAGTGCTGCCAAACAATGATGCCATCACATGTAAATATCTGGATATTTAGTGTGGATTTTTCGTTAAAACACAGTGATGCTGTTTCTGTTTACAAATTTGAACGATCCCATCTGAAAACCTGTGCGTGCACGGACAGTATCTAATACATATTAATAAGGTAGTCTGCCTTCCCGTCATTCGTATATACCAGTGTTTGGTTTGGAACAAAACAGAACCTGGGGCCAGTGTAACAAGATGTCATGCATGTCCATCAGTTGGTCATGTGAAACACTCAGAATAAGGAAAAATTGCTCACGGGCCGGTCAAAATACCTTCACGGGCTGTAGGTGGCCCTGCCTTATCCAGTCAAATACAGCCTCACTGACATTCAACTGATTGTCTAAGTAATTTTTCCTTGTGATCATACACCCTGTTGGACATTGGTAATATGGAATACTGCAAGTCCTGTTCACTTGATACCAACAACGGGGCAGCTGCATGGCCTTGGTTGTAGCATGGACTCGTCCTCAAGCCGCAGTGTTTCCTGTTGCTGCTGCCCAGGAGAGGTGACACTGGAGGCAGTGTGCACGGCATCCAGCCTGGCATCAGTGTTTCCCTCCAGTGTTTATTTGGTGGAAAACAAGCTGGATTATGTTCGTCTGCAGATCGCTGCAGGCTTGTTCTTGCCGACAACATCCAAGGACTCGGACTTGGACTGTATGTATTTTTATTGTGTGACTATGTTTACTGCATTCTTATATGTGTTATACTTGCCTTGTGCTGTGTGTGACTGTGGCCCTGGAGTAACACTGTTTCGTTTGGCTGTGTTCACATATGGCTGAGTGACAATTAAACCTGAACTTGAGGTAGCTTTATGGCTTTGTACAAGTAGGCAAAGAAGATGTCTAGAGCATGGGAATTCTCATGAGGTCAAAACTAAACAAAATTTATTGGTGAATATTTGATATATGAAAAAGCCTTCATAATTTTATGAATAATTGAGATTGGGATTGGGTGGTGGTTATTTGCCAGATTGGGTTGGCTTTCGCGGACTCAGCAATTCTCTTCATTGTCAGTACTACGTTAAAATTCCTTGGGTGGAAGAACATGGTGAATGTGTGTTGACAGAACAGATGTGATGTTCTTGATTTTCTGAAAGTCTAGATGCAAAGTTTCTTCACTAGGTGAATTCATAGGACTGATTAGAGTCAACCAACTGACTGTGGAACTTGTATAAGTGCTTTGCTGTGTTAGGGAAGAATTGCACCTGTACTTTCATATTAAAAAATCATTAATAAACAAGATGGATTTCAACCTTTATTCATTCATAGCTTTTTAATTCTAGATTTAATTACTTAACCGTTTATACTTGATTAATTTCAGGTGGTTGAATTTGAGCATGTGTGGATCATTAGTCCAAACTTCTGAATTATTTGTCCTGTTAAATACACTTTATGTATAAGGTATATGAAGCTTTAATTTTGTGCCTAAAGGTATTGATCTCTAAATGTGTATTACTGGTGTACGGTAAATAATGCAACAAAGAAATACAGTTAGGACACTACCTCCCAGGTGCCAAGGTCAAGGATGTATCAGATCTGTCCACAGCATTCTAAAGGGGGGGGGGACAACAGCCAGAAGTCATGGTACATATTGGTACCAATGACATAGGTAGGGACAAAGATAAGGTCTTGAAAGAATGGAGAGAACCAGGTAGGAAACTGAAAGGCAGGACCTTACAGGTAGTACTCACTGGATTGCTGCTTGTAACATGCACCCGTGAGGGTCAGAATATCTGGATCTGGTGTAGCTGAGGAACTGGGGCAGGGGCAGGATTTTAGGTCTGTGGGTCATTGGATCCCTTCTTGGAAAGGAATGACCTGTACAAAAAGTATGGGTTACACATGAACT
Source organism: Mobula hypostoma (assembly GCF_963921235.1). Taxonomy (NCBI): domain Eukaryota; kingdom Metazoa; phylum Chordata; class Chondrichthyes; order Myliobatiformes; family Myliobatidae; genus Mobula; species Mobula hypostoma. The sequence continues at coordinate 54,604,566 of NC_086097.1, forward strand.
TGAGGGCTCCAATATCTTCACTGGCAGGTTTGCTCGAGCTGTTAGGGAGAGTTTAAACTAGTTTTGCAGGGGGATGGGAAGATGACTGACAGCTCAAAGGATGGGGCAGTTGGTGTACGGGTAGGGGCAGCCTATAGACAGACATTTTATAGGGCAAAATTACAGTTAGTTGGATAGGTTGAAATTTGTCTATTTTAGTGCAAGAAGTATCAGGAAAGAGGGTGATGATCTTAGAGCATGTGTCAGTACCTGCAACTATGATGTTGTAGCCATTACAGAAACTTGGCTGTCACAAGTGCAGGAATGGCTGCAGGCTCTTCCGGGTTTAGATATTTTAAAAGGGACAGATAGGGAGGTAAAAGAGGTGGGGGAGTAGCATTGCTTATCAGGGATGTCTGACAAGAAGCTCAGAAACCTCTGCCTTGACCCTGCCTTGTGCAGCTGGATCCTGGACTTCCTGTCAGATCGCCAACAGGTTGTAAGAGTGGGCTCCCTCACCTCCAACCCTCTGACTCTCAATACAGGAGCCCCTCAGGGCTGCGTACTGAGTCCCTTCCTTTACTCCCTGTATACCCATCCACAACTCCAATCTGCTCATTAAATTTGTCGACACTACATTGATTGGCCTTATCTCAAACTATAACAAGGTGGCCTACAGGGAAGGAGACATCTCTTTCCCTCAATGTCACAAAAACAAAGAAGCTGGTTATGGACTACAGGAGGAATGGAGATGGGCTAACCCCTATTGACATCAATGGATCTGGGGTTCAGAGGGTAAACAGCTTCAAGTTCCTCGGCATCCACATCACTGAGGACCTCATGTGGTCTGTACATACCGACTGTGTAGTGAAAAAGGCACAACGGTCTTCCACCTCAGACGTTGAGGAAGTTTGGTATGGGCCCCCAGATCCTAAGAACTTTCTACAGGGGCACAATTGAGAGCATCCTGACTAGCTGCATCACTGTCTGGTATGGGAACTGTACCTCCCTTAATTGCAGGGTTCTGCAGAGAGTGGTGTGGACAGCCCAGCACATCTGTAGTTGTGAACTTCCCATGATTCAGGACATTTACAAGGACAGGTGTGTAAAAAGGGCCCATAGGATCATTGGGGACCCAAGTCATCCCAACCACAATCTATTCCAGCTGCTACCATCCGGGAAACAGTACCGCAGCATAAAAACCAGGACCATCAGGCTCCAGGACAGCTTCTTCCACCAGGCTATCAGACTGATGAACTCATGCTGATTTGAGTGTACTCTATATTACATTGACTGTTCTATTTATTATAAATTATTATGATTGCACATTGCACATTTAGATAGGACGTAACGCAAAGATTTTTACTCATGTATGTGAAGTTGTAAGAGATGAAGTCAATTCAATTCAATTTGCAGCAGTTTATCACAGCTGCAGAAAGGCTTTGGAGACATTGTGGGTGGATGTCAGATACACGAAGGGAGTATTCGATAGATATTGCTCCCTCCCCCAATAGCAACTGAGAGAATGAAGAGGAGATTGATCGGCAGATTTTGTAAAAGTGCAAAAAAAACAATGTTATTGTTATGGATGACTTCAACTTCCTTAATATTGATTGACATCTCTTTAGTGCAAAAGGTTTAGATGGGGCAGAATTTATTAGGTGTGTTCTGGAAAGATACCTGACACAATATTTAGACAGGTTGACTAAAGCAGAGACCATACTGTATCTGGTGCTAGACATAGAAACATAGAAAACCTACAGCACAATACAGGTCCTTCGGCCCACAAAGTTTGCCAAACATGTCTCTACCTTAGAAATTACTAGGGTTACCCATAGCCCTCTATTTTTCTAGGCTCCATGTACCTATCCAAAAGTCTCTTAAAAGACCCTATCGTATCCACCTCCACCACTGTTGCCGGCAGCCCATTCCACGCACTCACCGCTCTCTGCCTAAAAAACTTACCCCGACATCTCCTCTGTATCTACTCCCCAGCACCTTAAACCTGTGTCCTCTTGTGGCAACCATTTCAGCCCCGGGAAAAAGCCTCTAACTACCCACACGATCAATGCCTCTCATCATCTTATACACCTCTATCAGGTCACCTCTCATCCTCCGACACTCCAAGAAGAAAAGGCTGAGTTCACTCAACCTGTTTTCATAAGGCATGCTCCCCAATCCAGGCAACATCCTTGTAAATCTCCTCTGCACTCTCTCTATAGTTTCCACATCCTTCCTGTAGTGAGGCGACCAGAACTGAGCACAGTCCTCCAAGTGGGGTCTGACCAGGGCTGCAACATTACCTCTCGGCTCCTAAATTCAATTCCATGATTGATGAAGGCCAATACACTGTATGCCTTCTTACCCACAAAGTCAACCTGCGCAGCTGCTTTGAGTGTCCTATGGACTCGGACCCCAAGATCCCTCCGATCCTCCACACTGCCAAGAGTCTTACCATTAATACTATATTCTGCCAGTGAAATCTAGACAGTGAAGATGTCAGATTACTCAGTAGGTGAACATTTAGAAGACAGTGACCACAGCTCCCTGAGTTTTACCTTGGCTTTGGAGAGCGATAGGAGTAGATGGTATGTGAAAGTATTTAACTGGGGGAGGGGAAATTAGAATGTTATTAGGTAGGAACTTAGGAGTGTAAATTGGGAATAGATGTATTCAAGGAAATGCACAATGGAAATGGGAGCACTTGCGTAATTCTCTGTATAGGTTTGTCCATGGGGCAGGGAAAGGATGGTAGGGTGAAGGATCATGGTTGACAAGACATGTGGACTATCTAGTCAAGAGGTAGAAAGAAGCTTAAACAATGTTCAGGCAGGTTCTAGAGAGTTGCAATGTAGCCAGGAAAGAATTTAAGGATGGACTTAGGAAAGTTTGAAGGAGGGCCTGACAAGGCCTTGGCTGGTAGGATTAAGGAAAACCCCAAGAGTGAGGAAATGACTGATCAGGGATAAAAGAGGAAACATGCCTAGAGTCAGAGGAAGGAGGAGAGGTCCTTAATGAATCCATGCTAGGCTCATTGAAAAAATCAGGCATGGGGTTCAGGGAAGCTTTGTTGTATGGCTTTAGAATTGGCTTGCACATGGAAGGCAGCAGTTGGTTGTAGACTGAAATACATTCTGCCTGGAGATTGGGGATCAGTGGTATTCTGTAGGGATCTATTGTGGGATCTGTGCTCTTTGTGATATTTTTAATGACTTGGATGAGGAAGTGGAAGCATGGGTTAGTAAGTTTGTCAGTGACATAAAGGCTAGTGATGTTGTGGATAGCGTAGCAGGTTGCCGAGGTTTACAACAGGACATTGATAAGATGCAGAGCTAGGCTGAGAAGTTGCAGACGGAATTCAACCTGGAAAAGCGTGAAGTACTTCACTTGGGAAGGTTGAATTTGAAGGCAGAGTACAGGGCTATTGGTGGGATTGTCAGCACTGTAAATGAACAGAGGAATTCAGCGCCCATGTCATTAGATCTCTCAAAGTTACAATGCAAGTCGATAGGGTTGTTAAGAAGGCGTAGAATGTGCTGGCCCTCATTAGTTGGGGGATTGAGTTCAAGAGTTGTGAGGTAATGTTGCAGCTCCATAAAACCCTGATTAGACTACACTTGGAATATTGCGTTCGGTTCTAATCATCACGTTATAAGGATGTGGAAGCTTTAGAGAGGGTACACAGAAGATTTACCAAGATGTTGCCTGCCTTGGATAGCATTGTCTTCTGAGGACAGGTTGAGCGAGCTTGGGGTTTTCTCTTTGGAGCGAAGGAAGATGAGAGGTGACTTGATAGATGTGTAAAGATAATAAGAGATATTCATCAAATGGACAGCAAGAGACTTTTTGCTAGGATGGAAATGGCTAATAATAGGGGCATAATTTTAAGGTAGGATTTTTATACAGCATGATGGATGCGTGGAACATGCTGCTGGAGATGTTGGTAGAGGCAGAGTGGAGGGCTATGTAGGAAGGAAGGGTTAGATTGATCTTAGAGCAGGTTGGCACAACATCATGGGCTGTAGGATGCATTGTTCTAGAAATCAAGTCAGCCAAATATGAGGGCGTGGATTGACACGTGGAATTACGACGTTGTAGCAATTAGTGAAACTTGGCTAAAGGAGGGGCAGGACTGGCAGCTTAATATTCCAGGGTTCCGATGTTTCAGATGTGATCGAGGCAGAGGAATGAAAGCTGGGGGAGTAGCATTGCTTGTTAGGGAAAATATTACAGCAGTGCTCAGGCAGGACAGATTAGAGGGCTTGTCTACTGAGTCCTTATGGGTGGAGCTGAGAAACAGGAAAGGTATGGCCACATTAGTGGGATTGTATTACAGACCACCCAATAGTCAACGAGACTTGGAAGAGCAAATCTGCAGAGAGACAGCAGGCAACTGCAGGAAACATAAAGTTGTGGTGGTAGGGGATTTTAATTTTCCATATATTCATTGGGACTCCCATACTGTTAGGGGTCTAGATGGTTTAGAGTTTGTAAATTGTGTTCAGGAAAGTTTTCTAAATCAATATATAGAGGGACCAACTAGAGGGGATGCAATATTGGATCTCCTGTTAGGAAACGAGTTAGGACAAGTGACAGAAGTTTGTGTAGGGGAGCACTTTGGTTCCAGTGATCATAACACCATTAGTTTCAGCTTAACCATGGACAAGGATAGACTGGTCCTAGGGTTGAGGTTCTTAACTGGAAGAAGGCCAAATTTGAAGAAATGAGAAAGGATCTAAAAATCGTGGATTGGGACAGGTTGTTCTCTGGCAAGGATGTGATCGGTAGGTGGAAACCCTTCAAAGGAGAAATTTTGAGAGCGCAGAATTTGTATGTTTCTGTCAGGATTAAAGGCAAAGTGAATAGGAATAAGGAACCTTGGCTCTCAAGGGATATTGCAACTCTGATAAAGAAGAAGAGGGAGTTGTATGACATGTATAGGAAGCAGGGAGTAAATAAGGTGCTTGAGGAGTATAAGAAGTGCAAGAAAATACTTAAGAAAGAAATCAGGAGGGCTAAAAGAAGACATGAGGTTGCCTTGGCAGTCAAAGTGAAGGATAATCCAAAGAGATTTTACAGGTATATTAAGAGCAAAAGGATTGTAAGGGATAAAACTGGTCCTCTTGAAGATCAGAGTGGTCGGCTATGTGTGGAACGAAAGGAAATGGGGGAGATCTGAAATAGGTTTTTTGTGTCTGTATTTACTAAGGAAACTGGCATGAAGTCTATGGAATTAAGGGAAACAAGTAGTGAGATCATGGAAACTGTACAGATCAAAAAGGAGGAGGTCCTTGCTGTCTTGAGGAAAATTAAAGTGGATAGATCCCCGGGACCTGACAGGGTGTTCCCTCGGACATTGAAGGAGACTAGTGTTGAAATTGCAGGGGCCCTGGCTGAAATATTTAAAATGTCGCTGTCTACAGGTGAGGTGCCGCAGGATTGGAGAGTGGCTCATGTTGTTCCATTGTTTAAAAAAGGATCGAAAAGTAATCCGGGAAATTATAGGCTGGTAAGTTTAACATCGGTAGTAGGTAAGTTATTGGAGGGAGTACTAAGAGACAGAATCTACAAGCATTTGGATAGACAGGGATTTATTAGGGAGAGTCAACATGGCTTTGTGCGTGATAGGTCATGTTTGACCAATCTATTGGAGTTTTTCGAAGAGGTTACCAGGAAAGTGGATGAAGGGAAGGCAGTGGATATTGTCTACATGGACTTCAGTAAGGCCTTTGACAAGGTCCCGCATGGGAGGTTAGTTAGGAAAATTCAGTCGCTAGGTATACATGGAGAGGTGGTAAATTGGATTAGACATTGGCTCAATGGAAGAAGCCAAAGAGTGGTAGTAGAGAATTGCTTCTCAGAGTGGAGGCCTGTGACTAGTGGTGTGCCACAGGGATCAGGGCTGGGTCCATTGTTATTTGTCATCTATATCAATGATCTGGATGATAATGTGGTAAACTGGATCAGCAAATTTGCTGATGATACAAAGATTGGAGGTGTAGTAGACAGTGAGGAAGGTTTTCAGAGCCTGCAGAGGGACTTGGACCAGCTGGAAAAATAGGCTGAAAAATGGCAGATGGAGTTTAATACAGACAAGTGTGAGGTATTGCACGTTGGAAGGACAAACCAAGGTAGAACATACAGGGTTAATGGTAAGGCACTGAGGAGTGCGGTGGAACAGAGGGATCTGGGAATACAGATACAACATTCCCTAAAAGTGGCGTCACAGGTAGATAGGGTCGTAAAGAGAGCTTTTGGTACATTGGCCTTTATTAATCAAAGTATTGAGTATAAGAGCTGGAATGTTATGATGAGGTTGTATAAGGCATTGGTGAGGCCGAATCTGGAGTATTGTGTTCAGTTTTGGTCACCAAATTACAGGAAGGATATAAGTAAGGTTGGAAGAGTGCAGAGAAGGTTTACAAGGATGTTGCCGGGACTTGAGAAACTCAGTTACAGAGAAAGGTTGAATAGGTTAGGACTTTATTCCCTGGAGCGTAGAAGAATGAGGGGAGATTTGTTAGAGGTATATAAAATTATGATGGGTATAGACAGAGTGAATGCAAGCAGGCTTTTTCCACTGAGGCAAGGGGAAAAAAAAACCAGAGGACATGGGTTAAGGGTGATGGGGGAAAAGTTTAAAGGGAACATAAGGGGGGGGCTTCTTCACACAGAGAGTGGTGGGAGTATGGAATGAGCTGCCAGACGAGGTGGTAAATGCGGGTTCTTTTTTAACATTTAAAAATAAATTGGACAGATACGTGGATGGGAGGTGTATGGAGGGATATGGTCCGTGTGCAGGTCAGTGGGACTAGGCAGAAAATGGTTCGGCACAGCCAAGAAGGGCCAGAAGGCCTGTTTCTGTGCTGTAGTTTCCATGGTTCTATGGTTCTATAAGCAAAAATTAGATATCAGAAACCTACACGATCCTTTTGCTTGTATCGTTTGATCTTTTCTTCCCTCCCCCACCTCAGCAGGGAATATTTTTCTTCTTTAGAACGCAACTTTTTTGCCACTGACAACTTAGCTAGAGGAGTCTTTTATTGAAAACTGGAAGTGTTGTACTTGTATTTAATTAGATTGATCTCATTACCTGAATTTATGATTACATTTTGCTGATCAAGCATTGTTTGTATAATCACTCAATTTCTCACTCAGTCTGTGGCTGCAACCTTAAAGCTGCAGACACCCCACCCTGCAAAAACTCATTTCAGGGAGGTAGCACCATCAATTTGCGGGAGACTCCTGGAACTTCCGGGAGAGATAGGATGTCTGCAATAGTGTAGCTCCTTAGCAGCTAGCCAGCTAGTTAAAATAATGTTAGCTATGCTAATGAATGAATGACACATGTTAAACTCACTTCAACATGTCTTTTACAGTCTTAACCCACCATGGGCAATAGAAAAGTCACTGTTGCAAACAGTGCAGCGAGCAACACTGTCATTATTTTTTACCCCTATTAGGCAGGGGTACACTTTAGTGTAGTCTGGGGTGACGTACATTTTATTATTTTTTTTGGAACACTCTGCTATGGCACGCACTCGCTCGCTCTCTCTCGCTTGCTCTCAAAAAAATGTAGTTCCGGGACATTGTATATAATTTGCGGGCATCAGCGAGCCACTATTAATATGCGGGAGACTCCCGGAACTTCCGGGAGAGGTGGGATGTCTGAAGCTGGAACTAACAAAACTTAAATATTAAATTAATATACCAGACTTCAAGATTTAGCTAAATAAACAAAAGTAATTACAATAGGATAAAGAAGCCCCATTAAGAAATCAAGTAAAGTAGACTAGCGTTTTCAAAATTGGGAAAAACTGAGGTAAAGTAATGGGATTTTCCCTTCTCTAAGAATCGCAGAAAATTTGGTTGTTCACAATACAACAATCAAAGGTTAGTGAGTCCATTTAAGATTGCCAAAGGAGATGGTAGAAAGTTAAGCAAAGCAGCACACATAAAAGTTGCTGCAGAACGCTGCAGGCCAGGCAGCATCTCTAGGAAGAGGTACAGTCGACGTTTCAGGCCGAGACCCTTCGTCAGGACTCACTGAAGGAAGAGTTAGTAAGAGATTTGAAAGTTGGAGGGGGAGGGGGAGATCCAAAATGATAGGAGAAGACAGGAGGGGGAGGGATGGAGCCAAGAGCTGGACAGGTGATTGGCAAAGGGGATATGAGAGGCTCATGGGACAGGAGGCCTCGGGAGAAAGAAAGGGGGAGGGGGGAAGCCCAGAGGATGGGCAAGGGGTATAGTGAGAGGGACAAAGGGAGAAAAAGGAGAGAGAGAGTATATAGAATAATAAAGAAGAAATAAATAATGGATGGGGTGGTGGGGCATTAAAGGAAGTTAGAGAAGTCAATGTTCATGCCATCAGGTTGGAGGCTACCCAGACAGAATATAAGGTGTTGTTCCTCCAATCTGAGTGTGGCCTTATCTTTACAGTAGAGGAGGCCGTGGATAGACATATCAGAATGGGAATGGGACATGCAATTAAATGTGTGGCCACTAGGAGATCCTGCTTTCTCTGGCGGACAGAGCGTAGGTGTTCAGCGAAATGGTCTCCCAGCCTGGTCGGGTCTCGCCAATATATGGAAGGCTGCTTCGGGAGCACCGGACGCAGTATATCACCCCAGCCGACTCACAGGTGAAGTGTCGCCTCACCTGGATGGACTGTCTGGGGCCCTGAATGGCTCCTGATGCGGCCTTCTATATATTGGTGAGACCTGATGCAGGCAGGGAGACCATTTCACTGAACACCTACGCTCTGTCCGCCAGAGAAAGCAGGAACTTCCAGTGGCCACACATTTAATTGCACGTCCCATTCCCAGTCTGATATGTCTATCCACAGCCTCCTCTTCTGTCAAGATGAAGCCACACTCAGAATGGAGGAACAACACCTTATATTCCATCTGGGTAACCTCCAACCTGCTGGCATGAACATTGACTTCTCTAACTTCTGTTAATGCCCCACCTCCCCTTCTGCTATTTATTTCTTCTTTATTATTATTTATATATATATATATATATTCTCTCTCCTTTTTCTCCCTCTGTCCCTGTCACTATACTCCTTGCCCATCCTCTGGGCTTTTTTCCCCCTCTTCTCCCTTTCTTTCTCCCTGGGCGTCCTGTCCTATGATCCTCTCATATCCCTTTTGCCAATCAACTGTCCAGCTCTTGGCTCCATCCCTCCCCCTCCTGTCTTCTCCTATCATTTTGGATCTCCCCCTCCCCCTCCCACTTTCAAATCTCTTACTCACTCTTCCTTCAGTTAGTCCTGACGAAGGGTCTCGGCCTGAAACGTCGACTGAACCTCTTCCTAGAGATGCTGTCTGGCCTGCTGTGTTCACCAGCAACTTTGATGTGCGTTGCTTGGAATTCCAGCATCTACAGATTTCCTCATGTTTGTGAGGTTAAGCAAAGTTTATTTTTATATGCAGGTGTTATTCAGGATGTGGATTCTGAGACACCCAATACAGTGTATGAGTCATCATCTATGGGCAGAGGGAATAATCTGATACAGTAGTTTAAAATGTTTTTTTTTACTTTTTGACCCAAATGACTGCTGACTTTCAATTAGTTTAATATTTTTATATATCTCTTGCTTGTTGAAGGTGCTGTGTTTTCTTTTGGAGTATACCATGATTTATTTGGCTAAAATACTTCCCATGACATTACTAAAAATGTGAAAACAGAAATCTAGGTTTTCATATGCCAGTACTTGGGATAGACCAATTCTTGGTGATTGATTGTAAATTGAAACAAACAAGGCAATACACAAGTAGGTGACGATGATCTTTTAGTAATGTGGCATTTTAAAATAATTTATTTAAAATTAATTGGCTAATATATTAGGAAAATTCAGTCACTATAGAAGAGAAACATAATTAAGAATAGCCCAAGCTGGTGAATCAGTGTTTCTGAACTGTAATCCTCCTACAAGTTCCTTTCAATTGGTTTCCCTGCTCATTGCAACCAACCACTGTAGTTTTACAAACTTAAGCATTCCCAATGGATTGAGATAAAGTTACTTTCACTTTGGGTGGAATCATTGCTAACAACACAATAATCCTGATTTTACTTGCACCACTGAGCAATTGGTTTTGTTACATCTCCCCTCTTGCTGTGAAACGGGGACAACTCTTTCCCTTATTAGGGGGAGAGAGAGGGACAGCCTGTGGTATGTCGAATTACCGGGTGAATGAGCAGTCTTTGGGGTACTGTAAGTCTGTGTCTTTATTGATGTTTTGCTGCACGCTGGAGTGCACAGTGGCGGGGGGGGGGCTCTGATGCTTTCTTGCTGGTGGGGGCCTTGGGGTTCTAACATTTAACTGTCATTCATTCTTTTGGGCACTGCTCTGTTCTCTTGGATGTTTGTGAAGAAGAATAATTTCAGGATGTATATTGTATACATTTCTCTGACATTAAATGTACCTAATGAAACCTACCTATTGAAATAACTAACTAGGTTGGTCCAATTTTAGGAATAAACAAACAAATCTTATACAACTTAAAGTTGTTGCAGAATACCTGCCTGTAAACTGCCTGTACTTTTTGCTAATTAGGATAAGCACACACTTACATTGAGTATATTATAAAGTAGCAACAACTTCAACCAGTTAAGGGTTTTGCACCTTTGAATTTCCCCCTTTCCCCCATTTAGGAAAGTGGGGGTAGAGTTACTGACCAAATTAAAGACCAAGATAAATGTTGGTCTGCAGGCATGTTGAGGACTATGGGGCAAAATCAGTAAAGTGAAACTGAGCTACGATTACATCAGCCATGATCTTATTAAACGGAGGAACTGCACCAAGGGGCTGCATAACCCACCTCTCCGTCACTATTTGATCTCTCAAACATATATGAAGGGGCATATTAAAGCCTTGCCCACTAACATAAGAAAGAAAACATTAACAGCTGGCTGTCACAAATAAAAATAATCAAATGTTCACAAATCTCTAATTTTACAGTAACATTAAGAATGAATTAAAACAATTCACATTGTAAGTAAATTAATGAAAGTTATATAAAACTCAAGTGAATCTCACTAACACGAGGAAATCTGCAGATGCTGAGAGAGGTCTGGAGTGGGATGAGGACCATCACTGGGTTCCGGGAAACTAGTAACAGAGGAGCTGAGGGCAGTGTGGACAGGGCCAACGAACTTAACCTGTTCTTTAACAGATTCGACATTGTGGCCCCTGCCCATCCCCTTCGTGAGTCATCTGTTGTTGGCCCCCAACCAACACATATTCCACTCTCCCCTCCTACCCCTCCTCACAGTCCCCCACCCTGCTCTCATGACTATACCTCTTCCCAACATGAAACCACCACAGTGGGCTTCACAGCTGAACAGGTGAGAAGACAGCTGAAACGTCTCAACCCAAGCAAGGCTGCAGGACCGGATGGTGTCAGTACCAGGGTGCTCAAAGCCTGCGCCCCTCAGCTATGTGGAGTACTTCGCCATGTATTCAACCTGAGCCTGAGGCTCCAGAGGGTTCCTGTGCTGTGGAAGACGTCCTGTCTCGTCCCTGTGCCGAAGACGCCGCGCCCCAGCGGCCTCAATGACTACAGACCGGTGGCATTGACCTCCCACATCATGAAGACCCTGGAGAGACTTGTTCTGGAGCTGCTCCAGCCTATGGTTAGGCCATACTTAGATCCCCTCCAGTTCGCCTACCAGCCCCGACTAGGAGTTGTGGATGCCATCGTCTACCTGCTGAACCGTGTCTACGCCCACCTGGACAAGCCAGCGAGCACTGTGAGGGTCATGCTTTTTGACTTCTCCAGTGCGTTCAACGCCATCCGTCCTGCTCTGCTGGGGGAGAAGCTGACAGCGATGCAGGTGGATGCTTTCCTGGTGTCATGGATTCTTGATTACCTGACTGGCAGACCCTTATACGTGTGCTTGCAACACTGTGTGTCTGACAGAGTGATCAGCAGCACTGGAGCTCCACAGGGGACTGTCTTGTCTCCCTTTCTCTTCACCATTTACACCTCAGACTTCAACTACTGCACAGAGTCTTGTCATCTTCAGAAGTTTTCTGGTGACTCTGCCATAGCTGGATGCATCAGTAAGGGAGATGAGGCTGAGTACAGGACTACGGTAGGAAACTTTGTCACATGGTGTGAGCAGAATTATCTGCAGCTTAATGTGAAAAAGACTAAGGAGCTGGTGGTAGACCTGAGGAGAGCTAAGGTACCGGTGACCCCTGTTTCCATCCAGGGGGTCAGTGTGGACATGGTGGAGGATTACAAATACCTGGGGATATGAATTGACAATAAACTGGACTAGTCAAAGAACACTGAGGCTGTCTACAAGAAGGGTCAGAGCCGTCTCTATTTCCTGAGGAGACTGAGGTCCTTTAACATCTGCCGGATGATGCTGAGGATGTTCTTCGAGTCTGTGGTGGCCAGTGCGATCATGTTTGCTGTTGTGTGCTGGGGCAGCAGGCTGGGGGTAGCAGACACCAACAGAATCAACAAACTCATTCGTAAGGCCAGTGATGTTGTGGGGATGGAACTGGACTCTCTGACAGTGGTGTCTGAAAAGAGGATGCTGTCCAAGTTGCTACCATCTTGGACAATGTCTCCCGTCCACTACATAATGTACTGGGTGGGCACAGGAGTACATTCAGCCAGAGACTCATTCCACCGAGATGTAACACAAAGCGTCATAGGAAGTCATTCCTGCCTGTGGCCATCAAACTTTACAACTCCTCCCTTGGAGGGTCAGACACCCTGAGCCAATAGGCTGGTCCTGGACTTATTTCCTGGAATAATTTACATATTACTATTTAACTATTTATGGTGCAACTGTAACGAAAACCAATTTCCCCCAGGATCAATAAAGTATGACTATGACTATTTCAAGCAACACACATAAAAATTGCTGGTGAATGCAGCAGGCTAGGCAGCATCTCTAGGAAGAGGTACAGTCGATGTTTCGGGCCAAGACCCTTCATCAGGACTAACTGAAAGAAGAGCTAGTAAGAGATTTGAAAGTGGGAGGGGGAGGGGGAGATCCGAAATGATAGGAGAAGACAGGAGGTGGAGGGATGGAGCCAAGAGCTGGACAGTTGATTGGCAAAAGGGATACGAGAGGATCATGGGACAGGAGGCCTCGGGAGAAAGACAAGGTGGGGGGGAACCCAGAGGATGGGCAAGGAGTGTAGTGAGAGGGACAGAGGGAGAAAAAGGAGAGAGAGAGAGAAAGAATGTGTGTATATAAATAAATAACGGATGGGGTACAAGGGGGAGGTGGGGCATTAGCAGAAGTTAGAGAAGTCAACGTTCATGCCATCAAGTTAGAGGCTACCCAGACGGAATATAAGGTGTTGTTCCTCCAACATGAGTGTGGCTTCATCTTTACAGTAGAGGAGGCCGTGGATAGACATGTCAGAATGGGAATGGGACGTGGAATTAAAATGTGTGGCCACTGGGAGATCCTGCTTTCTCTGGCAGACAGAGCGTAGGTGTTCAGTGAAACGGTCTCCCAGTCTGCGTTGGGTCTCGCCAATATATAGAAGGCCACATCGGGAGCACCGGACACAATATATCACCCCAGCTGACTCACAGGTGAAGTGTCGCCTCACCTGGAAGTTCTGTCTGGGTCCCTGAATGGTGGTAAGGGAGGAAGTGTAAGGGCACGTGTAGCACTTGTTCCGCTTCCAAAGATAAGTGCCGGGAGGGAGATCAGTGGGGAGGGATGGAAGGCATCACCGGAAGAGGCTTCGCAGTAGTGAATTTAAAAACGCAAACGCAAGGAAATCTCACTGTTCACTTAATCCCATCATTAGAAACCAGTGCTTTAACATGTTCAATTTATGTTCTTTACTTGCCTCTTCACTACTTCATCTAAGCCACACCTTGAATACGTCTATTGGCAACTCTGTTAATCACCAATCATAATGGCACAGAATTTGCAGTTGCAATACTGATGAACTATCAGCATTTACCACTGAAAATGGTTCTACAATTTTTTTTCTATGAGCGGTTATAATATGTACTATATTTTTCTCTGACACAGGAGACCACTTGGACCATTGAGTGCATACCTAGTCTCAGAACAATTACATTCACCCACCTGTTTCGCTGCACTGCACCTTACACAGAAATCCTGAAGCTATTTTCAGTGGTTGGACTTTTAATGCTGAGAAAAATAAATTGACCAAAATGTTAACTAGTTAAAATTTCAAGCTGTAGTAAAATAGAACATAGAACAATACAGGCGCTTCAGCCCACGATGTTGTGCTGACTTTTTAACTTCAAGGTCATTCCAACCATTCCCTCCCGCATACCCTCCTCTTTACTTTCATCCATATGTCTGTCTAAAAGACTCTTCAATCTCCCTATGTATCCACACTTCCCACCACCCCGGCAGTGTGTTCCACACAATTAGCACTCTCTGTTGTCATGTGTGAAGCCAAGCAGAGCTGCAGAACGGATGATGTTAATGAGAGAGCTAATGAGAGACAACGGAGAGCCATTCAAAATGCTAATAAGAGAGAAGAGAGAGAACGAGAGAGAGACACATAATTCAGTATGTGGCGTCTGCCACAGACAGTTTGCTTTGAACCTGAACTGTTCTTTAACAATCCTGCTGAGACAATAGGAAGTGTGAAGTTTGATGGACAGGTGATACCCCATCAGGGGGATAAAAATAGTGGGTTTGCTAAGGCACGACACACACGCCACGAGACCCTGGAAAGAGCATTGTGCCCCACAAGTTGGTGGGAGTTTGGAGGACTGATTCACGGGAATCGGTCAGAGGCTCACAGGGTGTAAAGGTACGACCGGTGGGGACCAGTTGTGTGTCCGCCCTTGCCTGGGTGCCAGGTTCACCACGGAAGAACGGTCGCATCCGGAACGGAGAGGTCACAGTCGGTGACCACAGCTGGATCAGAAGGCATTGAATGGTTTGCCTGAAACCAACTGTATCTCTCACTCTCTCTCCCCCCAACGGTAAAACAGCAGCGATTACTTCGAATTACACTAGACTGAACTGAACTCTGCTTCACCTTAAGACTGATCATTTTACCCCCAGACTGCGATAGAGCTTGGTTGATTCCTATTACCCTATTTCTCTGTATATGAGTATACTATCATTGCTAACCTGTTACATTGCGGTCAGTGTACTGTATTACTTATTTTTGTTAATAAAACTTTATTAGTTCTAGTAATCACAGACTCCGAGTGTTCCATTTCTGCTGGTTTGACAACCCAGTTACGGGGTACGTAACACTGCGTAAAACACAAAATCTACCTTTGACATCCCCTATACTTTCCTCAAATCACTTTAAAATTGTGCTCTCTCATATTAGCCATTTCTGCCCTGGAAAAAGGCTGTGCACTTTATCAATGCCTCTTATATTCAAGAAAAATGCCATACTGTCATAATTACTACTGTCAAGCTCCCTAGCCCTAGTAAATATTTCCAAATGTAATGATCTTAACATTTTGGCTCTAATTTAATTGTACACATTTTAATCTTTTCATAGTGCTCTGGCAAATGTTTAAAATATTAGCCTAAAAATTGTTTTTATTGTTTCTAATCGATGAGTTTTGTGTGATTGGCTGGACGGTTGGCTTGATGTTAGCATGGCTGTTGGCCCTGGAAAACGGCAGAACTACCTGTTCCACTACGGTGCACTCAACATGGTAATCTCGAAGATGCACAGACCTCCAACGTCTGGCATCAACCTTAGACAGATATCTGACAGTAATCAAAGTTAGGAAAATGGAAGTCTATGCTAGAGATCATTTGATATTTATGGGAATGTTTCTTTTAGGTCAGCAGCAAGCGATTGCAAAAATCCAGGCCAGATTGTTGTTGACTCGCACAAGTTCAATGTCTTATCTCTGCATTAGCAAAGTAACACCTTAACAAGGTTTAATTGGATTTGTTCTGAAACAGCTGGCTTGTTTGTACGTCATCGCACCTGACATGTTCCTTCACCTTACTCCATTCCACCCCAGTTATTAACCTGGGTGAGACAGCCAAGTCAAAATCATTACTCTACCTCAAAATCAAACAGGAAGGGTAAAGCAAAATGTCAGTGTTACAACTGACACTGAAACGCTACTCAAGTTCCAGATATATTTGTATTTTAATGAAACAGTTTGAACACAAGCTGAATTAAAGTTTTAAAGTATAATTTAATGGACATAAATTAACTAATAAAAGCTAATGTACAATATATTAATTAGACACAACTACCACAGTGCTGAATGTGCATTAAAACCACAAATGCATTTCAATAAAAGACAAAACAAGTACAAAAAGCATGATTAAAACAAACAAATCTATTTGCTTCTGCAGACATTACAGAGTCCAAGGCCACTTTCTTGTGTGAACAAACGACAGGATAATACACCCAACAGGGATACTCAGAACAACATACAGTGAGTCTGGATTTTGACATACTTGAATGAGTTCATGATAAATTTGAGTACCATTCTGGATGACTGTGTTCTTTTTTATATGACAAAACAGGTCAATTAATGACATTCAATTTTCGTTATACAAAATTGCACAATAACATTTTAGCAGTTCATTCACTTGAGTACAACTGAGTTTTGCAACGTCATAGAATGGGAATGTGAAGGTAGTCATCTTTTGGAATACAGGCATCAAAGATATATGCATCCATGTTTCAAAGAGAATAATTCTGTCACTAAGTCTGTGGCATTTAAGTGCAATTTAAAAAACAAATCACACAGTAATGATTAGACAGTGCTTGTGTAAACAATGTCATCTTGGTCAATGGCACATCACATCATGGACAACCAAACCAAATTCCAACTGATCCCTAACATAAATGAAATATACAGCAAATCTACAGCTACATTGTTTATTACAAATAAAATATCTGCTCAACTACTTAACGTAAATGAAATCCTAAATCCAACCTTCAACCTTGAAACTTAACTTAACAAGAGGAAAAATAAGAGGAATTAGTTGCCTGGTAAACACAACAGTATCTGTTAAAGTCACAACCCATTTTAGACCTTCATTTACATAAATGTATACATATTAGTTGGTTCCTAAATTCTAAACGTTGTATTGCACTCTCAGACCTAGAAATTAGGCTATGCTGAAGAACAGTGTTAATTTTTAAAATAATTATGATTATAAAGTTAATTTCCAAGTAACTAGTTCTGTATTTCATTAATAAAATGCTCACTGACGATATATTGATACTCTGACATAAATTTTCCTTCACTGTTTTATAAATAGTTAAGATCATAACTGATGTATGTGCATTTTTAAACCGTACTATATACAACTGGTTAACACCCTTCTACAAATTCATTTACTTGGTTTTTCAAAGACATTAACTTAGAATCATTAAATAATTTAACAATACCATTAACCCTAAGCATCAAAATAATTCTATTCAACTTCATTAAGCTTTTTAATATCTATTACTTGTGATTTCAAATCCCCACTTTTGCAAGGTTGCATCTGTTGTGTTGGGGCTTTAATGAATAAATACACATTTAAACACTGTAAAACTGGATAGTTTATAAGAATTATCAGTAAACAGGAATCCGGTTGGTCCTTACATCAAAAGGGTTTCTTACTTGTCTTCTTACTCTAAAAGCTCAACCATTTATCAATGATAAATGTCTCAAATTTGGTTATCTATATTCCTATTGGAAGATATGGCAGTCTGTATTCTCATTTGAGATAAATCGGTCAATGTTATTAACATATTATTATATATTTTTTCACACAATTTCTCGATCTTTTCCAAATCTACTGTAACTTGTTATTTTTTTTTCCTTCACAAACAAAATATTCTTTCCTTCTGTCACCCACTATCCCTCTAATTGACCAAATGATATTAGGAACTCACAGTGAGGATATTGAAATGAATGTCCCATCCATCCCTTGTTATTTTACTAACGTGATGCATCCTTTATGTTCAGGGGCAGGTAGGAATGATAAAGGCTAATTGACTGATGGACTTTATTGAAAGGGTGTAATTAAAGATGTTGTAGTTGAAGGAATTTGGTAAAAATTTGATAGGGCTTTGGAAAACACACATCTGCAGAGGTGTTTTGGTCTCTACTCATGGAAAGATGTGCTTGCATTTGATACAGTATATTGGAAAGAAGTTCAATTCCTGGGATGAGAGGGTAGTTCCTGAGCACAAATGTTTTGCACAATACTCAGTGGAGGCGAGTAGAATAAGAATCAAGCTCATTCATTTATAAAAGTTTACGAGATTTTAACAGGGTTGGTGGTGAGAGGCTGCTTACCCTCACTGAAGAACTTGTAACTAAATAGCAGAGTCTCCCTTTAAATGCTCAGGCATTTCGGAATGTAATTGAGAAATTTCTTCACGGCTTGTACTTCTAAAATTCTGTATTCCAGAGGGCTGTGAATAATTTCAAGACGGTAATCAATATATTTTTGGACCTCTAAAAGAAACCATGACTAGGCCATTTTCAAGTTATAATATCTATGGAAAAACAATACTATATTGAATTATATTAGCAAAATTTAAAGTTCAAACTTGAAATTTATTATCAAAATATGTATACCATGTACAACCTTGAGATTCACCGTTTTGCAGACGTGGTCAGACCTTGCCATAAGTATCAGTTCCACGTTTAGTCACAGTGACAAAGGGGACACAGCTGTTCCCTAGGGCTTTTAATGTTCAGAAGAATTTAGTCTGAAAAGTTTTGAAATAATAATTTGAAAAATATTTACAATTGTGAGATTCAAGCACAGGGTGCTAGGATGATATAACTAAAATGGATTGGTTTTGTCCACATATAGCTTACCATTCAGAACCAATTAGAGTTGTAGCTGTAGTAGAGGCATTCTGGCTAAAAATTTTAAAGAAAAGGAAACTGGGATACATTCTGGAATTAGCAGGCCAAATATGGTGATTGATCTACATTACTGGTTAAGTAAACTCTGGTGCTTATTTCAATGGTTATAGAGATGAAAAAAATCTCAAAGAAAGAACAGAACAGTATGGAGTGCAGTGGTCTGGGAAGGGAAGACCAATGCTCATCACTGCATCAACTCTAAGCCATGAGAATCATTAACGAATACTGACATGGGAAATTAAAGTATCCA
The DNA here is from genome assembly GCF_963921235.1 of Mobula hypostoma. Taxonomy (NCBI): domain Eukaryota; kingdom Metazoa; phylum Chordata; class Chondrichthyes; order Myliobatiformes; family Myliobatidae; genus Mobula; species Mobula hypostoma. The sequence goes on from NC_086097.1 coordinate 54,623,638, forward strand.
AACTGTGTTGGGAAAAATATCAAATAATTGACTGATGTAGAATAGACTTAATACTTAGTGTATCTATGTGAAAATTACAACAGATAGGGAAGGAGAAAATATTTCATGTAATTATCAAACTTTATAGTTCCATAGCTATTATAAATCACTGTCTAAATATGTATCAGATGCTATGCTGTTTTATCGAAAATCATAGTTATAAAACTAAAATATTGTCTAGTTGAAACTTTGATACAAGTACACAGTCCGAGTTTAGTTTTTAAACTAATGTGACTTAAAAGAAATTCCGAATCCCACATCTCTTCCTCTTACAATATAAAACATTTACTGAATGTCTATAAGGATCTTGAACATCCAATGAAGTTCCATCGAGGACAAGATTTTCAATTCCTGATAAGTGTCAGAAACTCTTCTCGGGTCTTTGGGTCTTCCCGAAACACACCCAACATAGTGCTCGTTACTGTTTTACTGTTCATCTTTTGAACTCCCCTCATTACCATGCACATATGCCTGCAAAGAAAAGTTGCATTAGGAACTGTTGTCCATCTCTCTTTCCCATGAAATCCTCCAGAAGTGTTTGTTTGTTCAGTAATATTAGTCTAACTTCATTCCATTAAAACTTTTAAATTTAAAGAAAATGTTCGTAGTGATTTTGTAACTGGACTACCAAGTTTTCCATTTTTCAATATCAACCTCTAGCGGGTGCGCATTTTGTTTTGCCGGTGGTGGGGAGGGGGGATTGTTGCTCGCCGCCACTTACACGCGGTGGGGGGGCTTTGGGTTTCTCGCGTTTAACTAGTTTAACTGTTGTTCATTCTTTGGGGCACTTCTCTGTTTTCGTGGATGTTTTGAGAAGAAAACAGATTTCAGGATGTATATTGTATACATTTCTCTGACATTAAATTGAATCTTTGAACCGACCCTGAGTAATATTTAAATTGTGAACTAACGCCATTAAGATTTTACTGTACTCTTATTCTTCTGCTTTTCCTTCATATTTCATCTTCTATTTCCTTGTGTTTTTTTTTAAGTTGCCTTCTCTTGGTTTTTAAAGTTTTTCAAACCCCTAACTTCCCACTAACATTTGTTATATTATACGCCCTCTCTTCTGCTTTTATTCTGTCTTTGACTTCCCTTGTCAACCACAGTTGTCTCATCATCCCATAAGAACACTTCTTCGGGATGCATCTACCCTGCATCTGATGCATCTGATTTCAGCTTCTCCCTCCGAAACTAGTTCTGGGAAATGAGCCTGGCCGGGTGACTAGCCTTTCAGTGGGAGAGCATTTGGAGAACAGTGATAACAACACCTTAAGTTTTAAGAGGTTATGAAGAAGAGCAGGTCTGTGGGAAAGTACCAAAGGGATGGGGGGGTGGGGGGGAAGGAGGACAAATTACGACATTGAGACAGGAGCTAAGGGTCATTAACTGGGAGCAGCTGTTATCAGGCAAGTCCATATTTGACATGTGAGACTTGTTTAAAGACCATTCTGGGATACATGCCATTAGGCCTTGATGGCATATATCAGGAGAAGGAATGGGTCGGATACACGCAAGCTAGGATTACAAGAGTCCCGGGAGGAGAGAGGGGATGCATAAATGTACTCAAGAAAGAAATCAGCAAAGAGGCAGAAGGTAGCTTTGGTAGAGAAGATTAAGGCAATCCACACAAATTTTATAATTATATTTACAGTAACCAGGAAGAAAAATAGGGTTCCTCAAGGACCAAAATGGACTGCAGGAGATGGGTGAGATCCTCAATGAATATTTCTCCTCTGTTTTTACCATAAAGGCAATGAAGACTTTGGACCTTGAGAAAGTAAATGGAGAAGTCTTGGGAACAGTCTGCATTGCAACAGGGGTAGTATCGGATGTCTTAATCTGTATAAAGGGAGATCAATCTCCAGAGCTTCATCAGATCTATTCAAGAAAACTGTGGCAAGGCAAAGAAGAAATTGTGGGAACAAGACTGGAGCATGGCTAATGTTATGCCTTTTTTATTTAAGAAGGCTGCAAAGATAAGCCTGGGAACTGTACTCCAGTTATCTTAATATCTGGGGTTGGTAGTTGCTAGGGGGATTTCTGAGGGATAAAATTTAGAAATACAGGCTGATTATCAGAGTCACGTTTATTATCACCAGCATGTGACGTGAAATTCGTTAACTTAGCAGCAGCAGTACAATGCAATACATAATCTAGCAGAGAGAGAAAAATAATAATAATAACAAATAAAATAAAACATAATAAATAAACAAGTGAATCAATTACGTATATTGCATAGATTTTTTAAAATGTATATTTTTAAAAAAGTGAAGCTTTAACATCCATTTAGGAATCGGATGGCAGAGGGGAAGAAGCTGTTCCTGAATCGCTGAGTGTGTGCCTTCAGGCTCCTGTACCTCCTACCTAATGGTAACAGTGAGAAAAGAACATGCCCTGGGTGCTGGAGGTCCTTAATAATAGATGCTGCCTTTCTGAGACTCTGCTCCCTAAAGATGTCCTGGCTACTTTGTAGGCTAGTACCCAAGATGGAGCTGACTAGATTTACAACCTTCTGCAGCTTCTTTTGGTCCTGTGCAGTAGCCCCTCCATACCAGACAATGATGCAGCCTGTCAGAATGCTCTCCACAGTACAACTACAGAAGTTTTTGAGTGTATTTGTTGACATGCCAAATCTCTTCAAACTCCTAATAAAGTATAGCCGCTGTCTTGCCTTTTTTATAACTACATCGATATGTTGGGCAAACACGAGGAAATCTGCAGATGCTGGAATTTGAAGCAACACACGTAAAAGTTGCTGGTGAACGCAGCAGGCCAGGCAGCATCTATAGGAAGAGGTACAGTTGACGTTTCGGGCTGAGACCCTTCTTCAGGACTAACTGAAAGAAGAGCTAGTAAGAGATTTGAAAGTGGGACGGGGAGGGGGGATCCGAAATGATGGGAGAAGACAGGAGGGGGAGGGATGGAGCCAAGAGCTGGGCAGGTGATTGGCAAAAGGGATACGAGAGGATAATAGGACAGGAGGCCTAGGGAGAAAGAAAAGGGGGAGGGGGGGAAACCCAGAGGATGGGCAAGGGGTATAGTGAGAGGGACAGAGGGAGAAAAAGGAGAGAGAGAAAAAGAATGTGTGTATATAAATAAATAACGGATGGGGTACGGAAGTGGGTCATTAGCTTCTGAAACATCAACTGTACTTCTTCCTAGAGATGCTGCCTGGCCTGCACCAGCAGCTTTTATGTGTGTTGCTCGATATGTTGGGACCAGGTTAGTTCCTAGGTGTCAAGATCTCTGAGGATCTAACCTGGTCCCAACATATCACTCTAGTCAGCGTAGCTGTGTGCGTAGGAAATCACCTCTCATGAATTTAATTGAGTTTTTTAAAGAAGTAACAAGAAGGTCGACCATGGTAGTCTAAAAGACCATGGACTTCAATAAGGTCATTGATAAAGTTCTGCATGGTATGCTGCTATGGAAAGTTGGATTGTGTGTGATACTGAGAGAGCTAGCTAATTGGATAAAGAATTGGCTTGAGGGTAGGAAGCAGAGGGTGATGACGGGAAGCTATTTTTCCAGACTGGAGGCCCATGAGTCATGGTGTTCCCCAGGGGTCTGCGCAAGTCCTACTGCTATTAGGCATCAATGTCAATGATTTTGATGAGAATATACAAGGCATGGTTTGTAAGTTTACCTAAAAAAAAGGTAGAGTAGTTGGCAGTGAAAATGGTCACCAGGATGTCTGACGAATCTCATAGAATTTTTTGAGGATGTAACTAGTAGAGTGGATAGGGGAGAACCAGTGGATGTGGTATATTTGGATTTTCAAAAGGCTTTTGACAAGGTCCCACACAGGAGATTAGTGTGCAAACTTAAAGCACACGGTATTGGGGGTAAGGTATTGGTGTGGGTGGAGAATTGGTTAGCAGACAGGAAGCAAAGAGTGGGAATAAACGGGACCTTTTCAGAATGGCAGGCGGTGACTAGTGGGGTACCGCAAGGCTCAGTGCTGGGACCCCAGTTGTTTACAATATATATTAATGACTTGGATGAGGGAATTAAATGCAGCATCTCCAAGTTTGCGGATGACACAAAGCTGGGTGGCAGTGTTAGCAGTGAGGAGGATGCTAAGAGGATGCAGGGTGACTTGGATAGGTTGGGTGAGTGGGCAAACTCATGGCAGATGCAATTTAATGTGGATAAATGTGAAGTTATCCACTTTGGTGGCAAAAATAGGAAAACAGATTATTATCTGAATGGTGGCCGATTAGGAAAAGGGGAGGTGCAACGAGACCTGGGTGTCATTATACACCAGTCATTGAAAGTGGGCATGCAGGTACAGCAGGCGGTGAAAAAGGCGAACGGTATGCTGGCATTTATAGCGAGAGGATTCGAGTACAGGAGCGGGGAGGTACTACTGCAGTTGTACAAGGACTTGGTGAGACCACACCTGGAGTATTGTGTGCAGTTTTGGTCCCCTAATCTGAGGAAAGACATCTTTGCCATAGAGGGAGTACAAAGAAGGTTCACCAGATTGATTCCTGGGATGGCAGGTCTTTCATATGAAGAAAGACTGGATGAACTGGGCTTGTACTCGTTGGAATTTAGAAGATTGAGGGGGGATCTGATTGAAACGTATAAGATCCTAAAGGGATTGGACAGGCTAGATGCGGGAAGATTGTTCCCGATGTTGGGGAGGTCTAGAACGAGGGGTCACAGTTTGAGGATAGAGGGGAAGCCTTTTAGGACCGAGGTTAGGAAAAACTTCTTCACACAGAGAGTGGTGAATCTGTGGAATTCTCTGCCACAGCAAACTGTTGAGGCCAGTTCATTAGCTATGTTTAAAAGGAAGTTAGATATGGCCCTTGTGGCTACAGGGGTCAGGGGGTATGGAGGGAAGGCTGGGTTCTGAGTTGGATGATCAGCCATGATCATAATAAATGGCGGTGCAGGCTCGAAGGGCCGAATGGCCTACTCCTGCACCTATTTTCTATGTTTCTATGTTTCTATGATTTACAGATGGATCTTAATTGGATAGGTAAGTGGGCCGAGAAACAGCAAATGGACTTCAATTTGGATAAATGCGAGATGTTGCATTTTTGGAAGACAAATGAGGGTAGGACTTGCACAGTGAACAGTTGGAGCCTAAGGTGTGTTGTAGAACAGGGGGACTGGGAGTACATGACTCGCTGAAAGTGGGGTTGCAGGTAGACAGGATGGTAAAGATGACTTTTCATCAGTTAGGGCACTGAGTGTAGAAGTTAGGATGTTACGCTGCAGTTGTACAAGATGTTGGGTGAGGCCACAAATGGAATATTATATTTAGTTTTGATCATCTTACTAATGGGAAGCTTAATGCTGGAAAGAGTGCCGAGGAGATTTATAAGAATGTTGCCTGGATTTGGGGGTCTGAGTTGTGGAGAGAGGTTGAGCAGTTTAGGAGAGCAGGAGAATGAGGTGTTTACAAAATTATGAGGGCATAATGTAGATAGGATGAATGAACTTAGTTTTTTAAACCTAGAATTGGGAAATCAAGGCACCAAGATCAGAGGGGGACAGATTAAAAGGAACCTGAGGGACAACTAGTTCCAGCCAGACAGCAGTTAGTTTATTTCATGATCTTCCAGAAGTGGTTAAAACATTTAAAAGGTGCTTGGGCAAATACATGGATAGGTAAAGTTTAGAGGGATATGGACCAATGTAGGTAAATGGGAATCTTGGTGGGCATGGCCCAGTTGGGCCAAAGAACTTGATTTTCTGTACTCCATTTGACAAGGTTGCTCATATATGCTGATTCATAAGATCAAGATATATGGGATCGACAGGACCTGCTGGTTTGGTTTCACAATTTGGCTTGCCCTTGGGGGAAGGATGTTATTCCAGCTTGAGGTTCATGCTAGTCTTTTCCCACAGGATTAGTGCTGGGACTTTTTTAGATGAAAATATAGATAAGTGGGTTAGTAGATTTGCAGACACCACCAAGCTTGGTGGAGTTCTGGACAGTGAAGTAGGTTGTCAAAGGACACCACTCTGAAAGCGGCCATATGAGTAAATAGGGTCGTAAAGAATCCTATCTATGCCTTCACTGGTTGGTCTACTGAGTACAAGAGCAAGGAGTTATGTTGCGGACATATAAAACTTGTCAGGCTGTACTTGGAGTATTGTGTGCCCCATCGCAGGAGGAACGTGGACAATTTGAAAAGAGTACAGAAGAGGCTTAGTAGGATGCTACCTAGATTAGAGAGTAGTAGCTAGGAGGAGATATCAAACAAACAGGTTATTTTCTCGGAAGCAGAGTGAAGACTGGATAAAAGTTTATAAAATTATGAGGTTCATAGGCAGGGTCGAAGTCAGAATCTTTTACCCAAGGTAGAAATCTCAAATACTAAAGGTATTTAAGGTGAGGGGTAAAGTTTAAGAGAGATGTATGAGCGACTTTGTGTTTTACATAGAGTGATGGGTGCCTGGAACAGGCAGCCAGGGATAGTCATGAAAGCAGATGCAACAGTGGTGTTTAAGAGGCTCTTGGACACATGTATAAGCAGGGAGTGGAGATTAATGGATCATACGCAAGCAGAAGAAATTTAGTTTAATTTGGCACTGTGTACTGTAAAGATTTGGTGGGCTGAAGCCATGTTACCGTGTTGTACAGTTCAAAGTTCTAAAACAGATTGCTAGTATGGTGCACTTGTCAGAGAACATGTAGTCTACACTAAGTTTACTAGCATGCTGTCTGGGTGACTACAGTGATTGTATTCTCACAAAGACATTGTAGCAGCTCACTAAATTTAATTCAGCCACACTTCACCATACCAATGAAGAACACACTATCATTACTAATACTGACCAGACATGTTTTGATCCTGCAAGTTCCTATCAATATTAATATATATTAGTTGTCCATCACTCCCTTCTCAGATAATTAATATAAATACTCACATTCACATGGATATAAAATCATATCCAAAATGGACTTTGATTTATCTGAGCATTCCAATTAATGAAAAACACTTTCACTTTTGTAAATTTCATGTGATTCATTAAATTGCTACAGGTGGCTGTGGAGGCCAAGTCATTGGGTATATTTAAGGCCGGGCTTGATAGGATCTTGGTTAGTAAATGTGTCAAAGATTCCAGGGAGAAGGCAGGAGAATAGGGCTGAGAGGGGTAATGAATTAGCCGTGATGGGATGGTGAAGCTGACACAATGGGCTGAATGGTCTCACTCTGCTGTCTTATGGTCTTAAAAACACTAACAAATTCAGTGAGATTCTTAACTATAAAAACAGCACATACTCTCAATAATACAATCACCAACTTAATGTTGGATTCATTTTCAAACTGTACTAAGAATTATTATAGAGAAAGAAGGAGTTTAGCTTTTTTGTATTCAGAACTTACGTGGCTTCAATTACAACTCCAACTCCTGCAGGCTGTAAAGCTTCTGTGATTGCAACAGCAATTTGTTTAGTGAGACGCTCTTGGACTGCAAATAGACAGAACAATGTACCCATTAGAAAGCAATTCAGAGTTAACTGTTACTTTAAAATGGGAAATTAGAACTGTACTTAATGATGTTTATTTCAATATACTTTTTCTGATAAAACTAAATTCGGACCCGGATCAGCGCTCACTCTTTATCGAAGGACTGAGTTCATGCAGCCACTCTCCCTGTATGCAGACGAAAAGATGTTTCCAATATTCTGAGATTTATGTGATTACTGGGCTGTATTTTATATCGGCCTCCTTCAGTTTTTTTGGTGTTTTCTTTCTTGTGGCCAATTGGTGGCTAATTTTTTGTATATGGGGGGGTGGTTTTGGTGCTACTGTCGCTGTTCTTTTCTATGAGTGAGGGGGTCAGGGATTATTATTGTAGCCGTTTTTTTCTGCGAGTGAGGAGGTTGGCGATGGTTATTGTCACTGTTGTTTTTTTCCACAGATGAGGGAGTCAGGAGTTGGATGCTATTGTCACTTTTTTTTGCATGGGGAGGGGGTAGAAGATATTGGGTTCTGCAAGTTTTGTTTCTTTTTTGTGCAGGGGAGTTGATGTTTTTTCTTTCATCAACTTCCATGGTCTTTCTGTATTTCATGGCTCTCAGGAGAAGACAAATATCAGAGTTGTACATGTATACTTTGACAATAAAATGAACCTTTAAATTCCTACTATATAGTAGTTTGATACGCTTCATGCAACAGGCAAGTGTTTGAATATACAGCTATTAGCATAAAAATATATTAAATCCTCATCTCTTCTCATTACTTCTGTCTGCGAGGAGGGCATATGTCAGGTGGTAAAAACCCTTCATGGTGGATGTCACGTTCTTGAGGCACTGCTCTTGAAGATGCCCTTAACAGTGGGGAGGGTTGTGCATTTGATGGAGCTGGCTGAGTCAACAACTTTGTGATCCTGTGCAAGGGAGCCTCCATAGCAGGTTGTGATGCAACCTGTAAGAATGATCTCCACCATTCATCTGTAGAAATTTGCGAGAATCTTTGATGGACATCCTCAAACTCCTAATGAAGTCGAGCCACTGATGTGCCTTCTGCATTACTGCATCAATATCTTGGGCCCAGGATAGATCCTTCGAGACGTTGACGCCCTCGAATGTAAAGCTTTCTACCTCAATGAAGACCGGTGCATGTTCTGCTGACTCTTCCCATTCCTTAAGTCCACAATCAATTCATTGATGTTTAACAATTTTCATTGAACAGTGGCCCCACTGGGTTAGTTTGTTAATTATTAGACCAAACAGCACAAAGAGTATAGTTAAAATTAGGTAAGCATAGAAGAACACGCGTAGCAGTATGCCATAAAACTTACTCCATATTCCGTAATTGTGTTCATCTGACAGGCTCAGATTCACACTCCTGCTATGTCCTGAAACTTTAGTTCCCCTCTCTATCTCAGCCTAGAAAAGATTCAGTGATTCAAATACTCCACCCACAAGATCTGTAAAGAGTATTCCATATTTGTCTTAAAAGGAGTGTAGGTGTTTCTATGAACTTGTGCCTCAATGTTACAGATTTCCCCATGAGGGACACTTCCTCTTGTCATCTATCCTGTCAAATCCCACCAGAATATTATGTGGTAAAATGCATATCAAATTTAAAAATAAAACATTGGCAGTTTAATTAACTACATACCTTGAAGTCTCCTACTGTAAATCTCAACAATTCTGGAAAATCAAAATTCAGAATGAGCAATTAATTTAAGCATGTACATAAATGCTGTAGAAATGCTTCAGTAAATTACAACAAACTTTTCCTTTCACTCAGTCTTTTTTTCCCTAGTGTGGCATGATCACAAAAAATGGCATTTAAGTAAGTCTTAATGTTATTGCTTCTCTATGATATTTGCCATTTAATATCAAAATCCATAATAACATTAATATCTGTACTTTGATATGGCATTTTTCTGAACTAAGTCAGCTAAAAAAAAATACCAGGAGGATGCATTTGAGAAAATGTTTTATAGTAATACATGTACAACAGGTTTATGAATAGATAAACCAAATGTTTCAATAGCAACAAGATATTCATGGTAATTGAAGTGTAAATGGAGTTAATTTGCATAATTTTGATTGCCAAGGTGAATTTCCATTTCAGATTCATGGAGATGCATCCTGAAGGTAAGGAAGGAAAGTCGGTATTCCATAGATGATCAAATATTAATGAAAGAAATAGTGCTGGAATAGCAACTGATCAAAGAGGCTGGCTTTACTAAATGATGGAAAGTTCATTTACTAATTCACAGAACATGAGGACTTCGCCAAAGAATGATAATTTATTTGCTTTAAGTAAAACATTAGCTCGAACTGCTGGGATAGTTTAACACTTGACAGATGTCAACACACTCAAATAATCAGCTTTTGGCTACTATGCAGAGATTACTTTGGAGTCATCTTTGGAATCTATTGTAAACGCACAGGTACAAGGTGTTTTTTATTGGATAAATGAGTGTTGCAATATTCAGATATTTCAGCCTTGAACCTGCTGGTCCATCTTTCTTTGATGTGTTACTGTTGACTATGAAATATTCCCATTAAGGGTGGTAGTTGCTAAATATGCTGAAGGAAAGATCTTTACACCTGAGGAATTACAGAAAAATGAAATCTAATTTATGTAAATATTCGCAATTGAAACTAATTAATTTTTGCTCCAATTCTACACTTCAAAAGGTGTGTTAGTAGATAAATTATAATTGATTTATTACAAAACATAAACTAGTTAACCACATAATTGACTGAGACATGTAACAAAAACAAATGCAACATTACAGGACTGCACCAATGATTGATTTGTGATTTCTGAACAAAAATCAGATTTTCAGTTTGAGTAGATCTATTCTTCTTTCCCTTGAGGATAAATACATTAAAAATATCTGACAACCTATAAGTACAAAATCAAACTGTTGTCAAAATATAATTAAAGAAAGATTGTTGATATATACGAAACAAACAGAAATATATGTATTCTCTTCACCATACAGTGACATTCTGGCTGATAGTCTCATTCAACCACATTCCTGCCATTCTTAATATTCTCGATCCTTTTCCTGCCCCAAAAATATATTGACTTCAGTTAAGCACCTACTCAATAACTTGGCATTCATATATATCTTAAGTGTATCTTGAATCCAAAATAATTAATGAATTAGCCCAGATGTTTTTTGAAATTACGGTTTGTTAGCAGTACACCATATCTGATATATTCAACAGTCATTTTGCACCAATTTCTTAAGGTAAATGTAAGATGTTAAATAAAAACAAAGCAATGATGGAAGGCATTGATTTGAAGTAAATATGCCCTCATAGTTCCTCATTCACAGCTATTCACTACTTACCTGGCTAGCTTGCTAAGACCAAGGAGCCGCTTCTCAGGTAGATAACCTATATGTACCTACAGAACGGAAAGAAAACATTGACTCCATCTGACCACACAATGAGGGGACCGAGAACTTTCTCAGCCAGGTCAAACTGAAATATCTAAACACAAAAGAGATGCTGATATTTTCTGATGGGTCCCGAATCAGTATGAGGCCAAATGTGTGCAATGGGATGACCATGCAATTGTAAGCAGCCTTTTGGAATAAATAGCAAGCTGTGAGTAATACTGCTCCAGGAAAAGGTGTTCATTCAACTACAAGACAATGAACTAAACTATATGCAACTCTGATTTTCTAGAGGTACTAACAGCCAGTGTTATATCTCTCAAGTCTTTGGCAAAACGGACATTACAGAAGATTTCCAGTAATGCAATGGTCATGCAAATCTACATCAATGGCATTTGGGTATCTTTTGATCACACCAATATATAGTAATGTTCAACAGTTAAATATGATTAAAATAGTTCATGAAGAAAAATTACTGGCACACATGCACCATGTTACAGTAGTTTTAACTTCTTTCTTCTGTCAAACCAAAGACTTAGGGTATTGCCACAGATAACAACAATTGGGGAAATGCAATTTTGTTTCATTGGGTGCTTGCTCCTATTCAGGCTAACTGAAATAGTGCACATCCAACTGAAACCATTGTTTCTACAAACTCCCATTTGTTGCATCTTTCACTCTCTCTCGCTCTCTCTCAAGCTCTTAGGCCTAGTTACCTGGCTAATTTGCTCACTCCTATAACTTTTCTGTTTGGTATATAACCAATTGAAACCTGGAAAAAAAGGAGAGAGTTTCAAAGGTAGAGAATCTTACATTTAATAGATTATATTGGTAACTCTGGTTTATGAGTAGAAAATATAACTGAAGAGGCAATAAAGGAAATTAGTTTGCATTTCAGCAGGATTAATCCTGGTTAAAGGATGTTTAAAGGGCAAAAAACAAACCTGGCAGGTTACAGTAGCATGTTGTGTTGTAATATGTATTGCATCCTCGATTCTCTGAATGCTAGATTTTGTGACTTTCTCCCAAGCTTCCGATCACGGGTACAGTTACCTGTGGACCTTAGTGTCAGATTTATAAAGCAAGCGGAACTTGTCCAAACTTTCTGAAAAGTTTGAGATCGTCTGAGTTATTATACAATTGGCAAACACCAATAAAAAGAAGTTAAGTTTAAGCAGAGCAGCCATAGTGTGAGTGGGATGGAGTTAGAGTGAGGAACTAAGTCTTTGGCTCAAAAGCTTCGGGGAGGAGAGGCAGAGGCTAGTTTGAGTTTTTGTCCTATTTACCTTTCTTTCTGTCTTAGTGTCTAACTAATGTGGTCAGAATGGTTCCCTGGTCAGAGATGTGCTCCTCATACAAGATTCAGGAGATTTGGGAGATCGCCAATATGGTGCAGCTCCTAATGGACCATGTCAGCAAACTAGAGATGGAGGCAGGATGACCTTCGGCTCATTTGGAAGAAAGAGTACAGATAGGTGTACAGAGAGGTAGTCATACCCAACTTGCGGGAGAAAGAAAAGGAATAGGCAGTTAGTATGGAGTACCCCTGTGGTCATTCCCCTCAATATCAAGTGGACCACCTTGGATACTGCTGGGGTTGCGGGGGTGAATGACCTACCAAGGGAAAGCAGCAGTCACCAGGTTCTGGCACTGCAGCTCAGAGCGGAAGGGCCAGAACAGAGGAGAGCAGCAATGATTGGGGATTCAATAGTTAGGGGAACAGACAGGAGATTGTGTGGACATGGAAGATATTCCTGGATGCTCTTTTGCTTCCCAGGTGCCAGGATCAGGGACATCTCAGATCAGCTCCACACCATTATTAAGGGGGTGCTGAGTAGCTAGAAGTCATGGTACACTTTGGTACCAATACAATAACCTTCCTGCAATGATTGATTAAAATGTGCCTGCATTCATCTGAGTTGAGAAAAATGAAGCGGATTTCATAGACATTCAGGATTCTGCGAGGAACTGACCATTGTTTGTGAGAGGTTGCTTTTCTGGCTGATCAGATTATAATGTTCTTTAGAGAGGGGTAATTAAAAATCTCTGAAATACAGGTGACCCAAATATTATGTTTGCTCTGGTTACAGAAATGTGCTGTTGTGAAATTCACAAGCCATAAACACAAAAACATAAGATACAGAATGAAATTTGTTTTTACAGAAATAGTGTCTTTTTCAAAATTTTTTTTTTGCTCAGCATAACAAAACTTTCAATTTACAGATACATTTACATTTCGTCCCCTCAAGGATATCAGCTATCAGAACACTTCCATCAAAATATAGACATCACCCCAACATCCTATACAAAAGCCCTTATTAGTATAGCAGACAGGTTTACATCTATACACTGCAGAAAAGGTTGCCATGTTTTCTGAAAACTATTTGTTTTTGAGTGTACCATACATGTCAAAAAGCCCAAAGGAATGTATTCCATGATTAATTTACGCCAACCAAAAAGTCCAGGGGCCTTATCGGATATCCAACAAAGTAAGATGTTCTTCCTCGCACAAAAAGTCAGGATGTTAAAAAGATTTTTCTGATGTGCATTAATAATACGACTGCTGGGTAAGCCTAAGAGGAAAGACACTGGGTCCAGTTCAAGCTCCATCTTCAGAATCTTTTCCATTTCACACAAAATATTACTCCAGTATGCCTGAAGTTTGGGACAAGTCCAAAAACAGTGGGTAAAAGTTCCAGTATTTACTTAACATTTAGAACACATTGGAGGAACCCCAGTCTTAAATTTCGAGAGACAATCTGGAGTCAGATGGGCTCTGTGCAGAATTTTGAGTTGCAATGCTTTAGTTCTATTACAAACTGAAATTTTCTTTGCATTATCACAGATATCTTCCCATGTTTCAGCTGTCATTTGTACTCCCAGCTCTCCCTCCCAGACCCTTCCCAGCTGCTCAGTCTCAGGATGCTGTAAAAAGTACTGAGAAATTGTATGTCTAAAAGAAGTATTAAAGAAACACCAAATGTTTTGTTTTTACCTCTCGTGTTTTGTTGGATTTGGTGGGAAATAGAGATTAGCATTATGGAAAACCATGATATGGGTGGTTTGTAGGAACACTACCACTCCATCGCATGAAAGTTACCTGTGCACCGTTTTTGCAGGGCTGTGGATCTTTGGTTCATGAATTGATCAAATCAAGAGCAAAGTTTTTTTTAATATATCATGGGAATGAATGGAGAAGGAAACAAGGTGTTGAAGGCTTTGGGATCAGAAATGATCACATTGATCAGCAATGCAGTTTTGGGTCCCTAGAGTTTAATCCTCGACCTAATGTTGTTAAAGTGAGAAGAACCAAGAATACTACAATTAGGCAAACCATGACAGCTGTTTGGATCTATTATTTCATTATTGTATGCTTTTGTTTCAAGATGTGGAGAAGAGCATTAACTAATTGATTGAAAAGTGAGTCTTTAAATCCCCTAAATAACCTAGACCAAGCAACAATCCCCATTAGAATAAATGTAGCAATTTATAATTCCTCTTCCATCTAATATTGTTTTAAAAATAAATTGAAGAAAAAATGATTATGAACAATCCTGCTACATAAACATTTTGTCGATAAAAATGGCAGTAATCTTTATCCAGGATTACATAGGCAATTGCTCTATTTGTCCCCAAATCAAAGGAATGCACAAACCCAGCAAAACAAAACATAACACTTACAATATATTATCAGATCAAATGTACTGCAGGCAATAGAAGATAAGAAGACTTTTTCCTCCCCAAAACATTTGAACATTGTACTATTTATTATTCTGCAGTTAAAATTCAGCGATGAACTATAGCCTAAATTGGCCACTCTTTTGCTGGTCCAACAAAAGGAACAGTTTGCAGGCCGTTCTACTGTTGACTTTTATGTCTGGTTGTTGCAAACACACTCTTAGACAATGCAGATGTCAGATGCCATTACACTTGATCTGCTGCTCTGCCAAAGGGCTCAATATGAAGTACAAAATGCAAAATGTTCTGAGCGGAAGGGCCAGTTGCATTCTACACCTGGTAATTCCAATTAATAGGTTGGGGTTGCTGACCTTAGTAGTAAACTGCAGCAGTTTGTTTTATTTGAAAGCAATATTAAACAGTTAGTACATTTTAAAAGTTAATACCTAGGGAACAGATTAATATTTTTATTTAAACCAGTCATGAAAAATGGTTTATTCCAGCACCACCTGTATGGATTTTGTATGTTCTCCCTGTGACTGTATGGGTTTCCTTCGCGTCCTCTGCTTTCCACCCCATGTCCAAAGATTTACTGGTTAGTAGGTTAATTGGTCATTGTAAATGGTCCTGTGATTAGACTAGGGCTAAATGGTGTGTTGTTGGATGGCGTAGTTCACTGGGCCGGAAGGCTGTGTCCCGCATTGCACCTCAGAAGTAAGTAATTTTTTTTTTACAGTGAGCTGTCAACAGATGGAGGAGATCTCAAAAGGATTTTTTGCATCTGTATCTCTACCGGATATGGACACAGAGTCTATAAACTGAGGTATACAGTAACAAGATTATGAACCATATATGGAATATAGAAGAGGAGGCTTTTGCTGTCTTAAGGCAAATTAGGGTGGAAAAATACCCAGGACTTGACAAGGTCTTCCCTCGGATCTTAAGGGAAGTTAGTGTAGAAATCAGAGTTTGGCAGAGGTATTTAAAAAATCCCAAACTACAGGTGAGATGCTGGAAGACTGGAGGATAGCAAATGTTCTTCTGTTGTTCAAGAAAGGTTCTAAGAATAAGACAGAAAATTATTGGTCAATAAGTCTGACATTGGTAGAGGGTAAATTATTGGAAGGTAAATTATTGTAAGGTAAATTATTGAAATTATTACAAGTATTTGGATAGACAGAACCTGATTAGGAATAGTCATAGTGGCTCTGTGCGTACTAGGTAGCATCTGATTAATCTTATAAAGTTTTTTTTGAAGAAGTTACCAGGAAAGTTGAAGAAGAAAAGGCGTGGATGTTGTCAAGATAGACTTTAACAAAGTGTTTAACGAAGTCCTGGATGGGAGGCTGGTCAAGGAGGTTCAGTCACTCGGTATCCAAGATGAGGTAGAAAATTGGATTTGACATTGGCTTCATGGGAGAAACCAAAGAGTGGTACCAGATGCAACACACACAAAATGCTGGAGGCACTCAGCAGGCCAGGCAGCATCTATGGAAAAGAGTACAGTTGATGTTTCGGCCAAAAGAGTATGTTGACTGTACTCTTTTCTATAGATGCTGCCTAGCTTGCTGAGTTCCTCCAGCATTTTGTGTGTCTTGTTCGGATTTCCAGCATCTGCAGATTTTTTCTTGTTAGTGGTCGAAGATGGTTGTCTCTCTGACTGGGGGCCTGTGACTAGTGGTGTGCTGCAGGGATCAGTGCTGGGTCCCTTTTCATTTGTCATCTCTGTCAATGATCTGGATGATAATGTAGCTAACTGGATCAGCAAATTTACAGATGACACTAAGACTGGGGGTGTACTGGACAATGAGGAAGTCTATCTAAGCTTGCAGCGGGATCTGGACCAGCTGGAAAAATAGCTAAAAAAAAAACGGCAGATGGAATTTAATGCAGACAAGCGTGAAGTGCTGCACTTTGGGAGGAGAAACCTGGGTAGGACTTGCAGTGGACAATGGGTCACTGAGGAATGCGATAGAACAAAGTGATCCATAATGGGGAGACAAATCCATAATTCCTTGAAGGCGGTGTCACAGAGTGCTTTTGGCATACTGGCCTTCGTAAATCAGAGTTTTGAGTACAGGAGTTGGGGTGTAATAGTGAAGTTGTATCAGACATTGGCGAGGCCAAAGTTGGAGTATTGTATGCATTTCAGGTCACCTACCTACAGGAAAGATATCAATAAGATTGAAAGAGTACAGAGAAAATTTCGAAAGATGTTACTAAGACTTGAGGACCTGAGTTTTAGAGAAAGGGTGAATAGGTTAGGATTTAATCCCTGGTGCGTAGGAGAATGAGGGGGAATTTAAAGAGGTATACAAAATTATGAGTATTAGAGTAAATACAAGCAGGCTTTTTCCACTGAGGTTGGGTGAGACTGGAACTTGATGTTATGTTTTAAGATTGAAAGGTGAAATATTTAAGAGGAATCTTCTTCACATAGAAGATGGTGCGAGTGTGGAACAAGTTGCGAGTGGAGGTGGTTAATGCAGGTTCGATTGACAGAGGTTTGGATGTCCATGGATGGGAGAGGTATGGGGGGCTATGGTCCAGGTGCAGGTCGGTGGGACCAGGCAGAATACCAGTTCACACTGACTAGATGGACTGAAGGGCCTGTTTTTGAGCTGCAGTGCTCTGTAACTTCATTCGACCTTCTTTCCCTGCAGCCTGTCGCAGGAATTGGCTGGGCCTCAAGCTTTAACATCAAAGACAGGCATTGTTTGTATCAACTGAGTGTACAACTAAACACCAGATTGAGATTCCATCTCAGGATTACACTTTTTTTTTGCTGCAGCTAGTCCCAGTCTAAAATTAAAAATTCATATGGAGGAGGAGTGTTGGAAACATAATCCTTAAGCCCAACAATGAGGGCAGAATTGCAAAAATATTGCAAGAATACTAATCATTTTTTTTACTGGAAATGGTCATGGTAAAATTCAATATTCACTAAATATTTATTGACCATTGCTGTTGAATTGATCCCTTAGGCTTGATAGAAAACAAACATCCCCTTACAGAGACCTGCTCATGCAATAATTTTCAAATTGTATTAAGGTTCTGTCAGTTGTGATCTGCTTTATTTTGGTGATGTCTATCCTGGAGCATTCCTTGCACTCACTAAAGAATTTTTAAATAAATGTCAAGGGCTTTTCAAATGCTCAAGCTCTCGGTGTTGGTGGTGGGGTAAATCAACCTCTTTCTATTGGAAATCAGCCTTCAAAAAAATTAGTGCATGACCCAGAAACCAACATTATGTCACTTTTCTCATTAGACGTTTTATCTCACTGTGCAGTTTCACTACAGTGTGACATTGTATTCAGATTAGCCACTCAGTTAATGCTGTGGCTGATCTCAACTTCAGATAGATTTTGTTGTTCTTACCTTTCCAATAAATGGAACTAAATGATGTTCACACATTGAAAACATGTCAATGTCCTTCACTATTACCATCTCATCATGGTCCTCGTCAAATATGGCATCATTCAAAACATCTAAAGAGGAAAAGACATCATCTATTATATAGCAAAAAACATACAGGACTGAATATACTTTTTGATATTAAATCGCTACTCATCATTTGGAGCGAATGGAAAGCATTTCAAATTGCTTAGTTACAAGTAGTTAGCAGAAGCTGTAACATCTTTCAACACACACAATATGCTGGCGGATAAATCCATCTCCAATGCCAGCACATCATTTCTTAGATAATGTGCCGAAATGCTCCAAGTGCAGTCAGACCAATTCCTTATAAAGCTTCAGGATTACATTCTTGATTTTATATTCTAGTTCTCTCAAAATGAATGCCAACATTGAGTTTGCCTTCATTACCACCAACTCTACCTGCAAGTTAACCTTTAGGAAAGGACCTCTCTAAAGAAGGGGGTTCCCAAACATGTTTATGCCATTGCTTAATGGTATTGGTCCATGGCATAAAAGTGTTTGGGAACCCCTACTTTAGAGATTCCTGCACAAGGCCTCCCGAGTCCCTTTGTACCTCTGATTTCTAATTGCTCCCTGCTTAGAAAATAGTTTTATGCTTTTTTTAGCCTTCTACCAAAGTGCATGACCAGATATTGTTTTACACTGTATTCCATCTGCCACTTCTTTATGCATTCTCCTAATCTGTCTAAATCCTTCTGCAGATGCCCTGCTTCCTCAAAACTATCTGTCCCTCCATGTATCTTTGTATCATCCACAAACTTTTAGATTTTAGAATTGCCAGTAATGCACACACCACTGCCTCTACTTCCTCAGACGGCTGATGAAATTCAGCAAATCCCCAATAAGGATGAACTTTCAATCTACATGGCCCTTGCACTTCATTTGTCCACCTGCACTACAATTTCTTTTTATCAGTAACACTATATTCTGCATTTATTCCTTTTGTACCTCTGCAATGTACTTTTGGAATGATCTGTCTGAAAGGGGTGGTATACATGTTCTTATCTCCTCAATGATGCTGAAGTTGAAAGGGTTGAAAGCTTCAAGTTTCTAGGAATGAACATCAGCAACAGCCTGTCCTGGTCCAACCACAGCCAAGAAAGTTCACCAACACCTCTACTTGTTCATGAGGTTAAAAAAATGTGGCACGTCCCCATCGACCATTACCAATTTTAATCAATGCACCATAGAAAGCACCCTACCTGGATGCATCATGGCCGCTCCACTCTGCCTGTGACTGCAAGAAGCTGCAGAAAGTTGTGGCTCAGTTCATCACATCACATCACAGAATCCAGCCTTCCATCTCTGGACTCCACCTGTACTGCTCGCTGCCTCAGTAAAACACTCAGCATAATCAACCCTGGATATTTCCCCTTCTCCCCTCTACCGCTGTGCAGAAGGTACAAAAGCCTGAAAGCATGTACCACCACGCTCGAAGACCGCTTCAACTCTGGTTTTAAAAGACTACTAAATGGCTCCCCATTATGACAAGATGGATTCTTGACCTCACAGTCTACTTTGTTATGATCTTACACCTTATTATCTACCTACACACTGTGTAATGATTTGATCTGCATGAACGATAACGCAAGACAAGCATTTCACTGTACCTGGGTGCATGTGACAATAAAAAGCTAATTCCAATTCCAAAGAGCTTCTCCCTGTATCTTGTACATACCACAATAACAAAGCAATTATCAATTAGCCAAGGAAATGTCTTTTAAGAATATAGAAAAAATACTTCTAAGGCATTAACTTTGCCTGCTCTCCCTATTCCTTTTCAAAGAATTCAGTATCATTATTCAAGCAAGATTTTCCCTTGTAAGATCTAAGCTGACTAAAAGCTGGGCCTCTGTACCTCCCTCTGCAACTGGATCCTCGATGTCCTCACCAGAAGACCAGAGTCTGTGTGGATCAGAAATAACATTCCTTTGAACAATACCTCACTTTTTTGCACTATTTATTTAACACACACACTTCTTACAGAGGCCCAGGTTACAGGGCGAAGGCTGGGAACTGGGGTTGAGGAGGAGAAAAAAAAAGGATCAGCCATGATTGAGTGTTGGAACAGACTCGATGGGCTAGATGGCATAATTCTGCTCCTGGTCTTATGGTCTAACATCTCCACCTCTCTGATAATCAACACTGGTGCACTTCAAGGACGTGTGCTTAGCCCACTGCTCTACTCTCTTTACACCCATGACTGTGTGGCCAGACACAGGTCAAAACTCATCTGCAAATTTGCTGATGACACAACTATTGTTGGCAGAATTTCAGATGGTAACGAGAGGGTGTACAGGAGGGAGATATATCAGCTAGTTAAGTGGTGTCGCAGCAACAACCTTGTACTCAGCATCAGTAACACCAAAGAATTGATTCTGGCCTTCAGAAAGGGCAAGATGAAGGAACAAACACCAGTCCTCACAAAGCCATCGAAAGTGTAAAGGGTGAGCAACTTCAAGTTCCTGGGTGTGAGCATCTCTGAGGGTCTATCCTGGGTCCAACATATTGATGCAGTTACAAAGAATGCACAACAGCATCTGCGTTTCATCAGGAGTTTGAGGAGATTGGTATGTCACCAAAGACACTTGCAAATTTCTACCGATGTACCGTGGACAGCATTCTAACAGGCTGCATCATCGCCTAGTATGCGAGTGGGGGATACTGCACAGGATCGAAATAAGCTGCAGAAAGTTGTAAACTTAGTTAGCTCCATCATGACACTAGCCTGCCCAGCATCCAGGAGAAAGGCCTCAGAAAGGTGGCATCCGTTGTTAAGGACCCCCATCACCCAGGACATGCCCTTTGCTCACTGCTACCATCAGGGAGGAGGTACAGAGGTCTGAAGATACACACTCAGTGATTCAGGAACAGCTACTTCCCCTCTGCCATCAGATTTCTGAATGGACATTGAACCTATGAATAATACCTCACTACTTATTTAACACACACACACAGTTCTTACTGTTATTCGGTTTTTATGATGTATCACACTGTACTGCAGCCATATAACAACAAATTTCATGACAGATGCTGGTGATATTAAAATTGATTCTGATTATAGTAGTTTTATTTCCAGTTTATATTTTTTCCTTTAGGATGGAGTTCATTACATTTCTTGCCACTAAAGAAGGCTACGAACAGCCAATAGTTTTGATATTACTGTATATGCTTTTATCCTGCCTTTGCTTTGAGGAACCCATTCTCATGTGAACTCTGGTTTTTCTCTTAGGGGTGGTTCAGAGCAATGTACATTATTGAGGTACTCTGGACATCCATAAGGAATCCTGAGGATTCTGAAATATTTTGTGATACAAAGCAGACATTTTACTAATTGTTCAGAATCACTCTAATGGTTTTAAGATTTACAACACCAAACTCAAAAAAGGGAAAGGAAAGAGATTAGGCATAAAGAAATAGGAGAAAAGAGTGCTGGAGGATAAAAAAAATTATGCAGTATGACATGACATGGAGTACTGCATGCAGTTTTGGTCTCCTTACTTGAGGGATATACTGGCTTTGGAGCAGAGTGCAGAGGAGGTTCACCAGGTTGATTCCAGAGATGAGGGGGTTAGACTATGAGGAGAGACTGAGTTGCCTGGGACTGTACTCGCTGGAATTCAGAAAAATGAGAGGAGAACTTATAGAAACTTATAAAATTATGAAAGGGATAGATAAGATAGAGGCAGGAAAGTTGTTTCCACTGGTAGGTGCCACTAGAACTAGAGGACATAGCCTCAAGATTCGGGCGAGTAGATTTAGACGGAGACGAGAAGGAATTGTTTTTCCCAGACGGTGGTGAATCTGTGGAATTCTCTGCCCAATGTAACAATGGAGGCTACCTCAGTAGATATGTTTAAGACAAGGTTGGATAGATTTTTGCATAGTAGGGGAATTGAGGGTTATGGGGAAAAGGCAGGTAGGTGGAGATGAGTCCATGACCAAATCAGCCATGATCTCATTGAAAGGCAGACCAGGCTCGTGGCCTACTCCTGCTCCTATTTCTTATGTTAATGGAGAGTTGGAGACAACTGGGAAAGAGCAAGTGAAGGGGATAAAAAGGAAATTAAAAATAGTACAATATTATCTACTCTGTTTACATGCAGAGCTAAGATTTTAAGAAAATTTTACTAGTACTCTGTTGAAGAACATTTACTGAAGAAATGTAAATTCCAGATCCAATTTCTGAACAGGAACTATAAAACAATATTCTACAGCCAGTTCAAATGATTAAAAATAAGAACCATGTAAATGAAGTTTCATTCCTGTTCCTCAGTCTCTCTAGCAAAGTGAATAAAGACAACAAGATGTTATCAACTGTTATTTTCAATTTGATCCAAGGAAACTCACTTTATTGCTCTAGAGGTCTGAAGATCCAAAAGATTATGGAAGTAAGCAGGAAGTCTTTTGAAGCATGACACTGTGATTTCACAATGGAGTGCAGCATTTCATAGTTTTTTCCCAGTGCGGTAATTATGCAGATGTGAATAGGTAACAGTTATTGTTTCAATCATGGAAATTCGAATACAGAATTTATGAAGTGGAGATTAAAAGTAATATAACAAACAAACAACTTTTTTGTTGGAAGTGTCTGAATAACTCCTGCCATTTATGTGTTTTGTTTTTCTAACTTGTTTCTTTTAATTAGGCAAACCAGTAAGCTGAATGGTGATCTGAGCAGCTACATAAAATACCATAATGCAGAAAAAGGAACTTGAAAAGATGTTTGATGACACTGGCAATTAAAAATATTCTGTCACAGAAACGGGACTTCTTCCTCAAATTTCTTCCTCTAGATACCTTATTTCAAAATATTCTGGCAGAGAAATCAATTTCCTGAATAGACACTTGGTTGGCTGGAAATGATGCATCAACTATTGCATCAGAATATTTAACCAGAGTGATTAAGCAAAATGTATTTCCATTTTTAAACACAAGTAGCTTTGTGGCTTCAATTTTCTTTCATTCTTAATTTTCTTTCCAACTTAGTTTTGATAAATCTTTGTGCTGTTGGAAAATCCTCATCTGCAAACCCTCCACTGTCTCTATGTTTCCTATTCCTCAAGTTTCACACCCTGTTCAACCCTACCCTGACGAGAAATAAAATTTCCATGTAGTTCTTTCATTTTAGTATACTGTATTGCATTCCCACACACAAAAAATTAAGCACATAGCTAATTGCCAGCATCTTTCAATATACTTATTTTCTGAGAAACAATAAGCAAGAGAGATAGAAATGAATAATGCCTTCCCATTCCCATATGTCCATGGTCTCCTCTACTGCCGCGATGATGTTGGTGGAAC
The DNA here is from genome assembly GCF_963921235.1 of Mobula hypostoma. Lineage (NCBI taxonomy): Eukaryota > Metazoa > Chordata > Chondrichthyes > Myliobatiformes > Myliobatidae > Mobula > Mobula hypostoma. The sequence goes on from NC_086097.1 coordinate 54,646,942, forward strand.
AACACCGTATATTCCATCTGGGTAGCCTCCAGCCTGATGGCATGAACACTGATTTCTCAAACTTCCGTTAATGCCCCACCCCCCTCACCATTCCTCTCTCTCATCTTCTCTCCTTACCTGCCCATCACCTCCCTCTGGTGCTCCTCCCCCTTTCCTTTCTTCCATGGCCTTCTGTCCTCTCCAATCAGATTCCCCCTTCTCCAGCCCTGTATCTCTTTCACCAATCAACTTCCCAGCTCTTTACTTCACCTCTCCCCACCCTCCCAGTTTCACCTCTCACCTTGTGGTTCCTCCTCCCCTCCCCCCACCTTCTTACTCTGACTCCTCATCTTTCCTTCTCCAGTCCCGATGAAGGGTCTCGGCCTGAAATGTTGACTGTACTTTTTTCCACAGATGCCACCTGGCCTGCTGAGCATTTCCTCCAGCATTTTATGTGTTGTTTTTATTCCCTCTTGTTCATTCGCACAAAATTAAAAATCAAGAAAGCAAAGCTGAATAATTTTGTTTTATAAAATCCACGTTAAATGAATGGTTAAATGCTGGGATATTTAATTAACTGAATTTAATTTAATCTTTTCAAACCTTTCAGAGTTGGCATTTCTGAAAATATTTCCACTTACTTTGAAAAACATTTTCTCCTCAATCCATTTTTCAAAAAATGCATTATTACTTGTGGCTCACAGGATCAAAGTAGCACTGCACAATGTTAATTTCCTGTCTTTTATCCATGACCTTTGTCTGTAATTACAGAAACTACAAAGTGTGCATAATTCTTAGTTGTTAAACATAGACTTCAAACAAAACGCTTGCACTGTATCAATGGGCTTTATTGATTGCATTGGCTCCTTACAGTTCTCATAGTCAAGGGTGGTAGTGGGGACAAGCTCCCAATACTTATTAAATGCTCCCAATGGCATGCGTTTCAAATAGCCTCTGACAACCAAGTCCAGCTACTGGCCTCCATGTGTGGCTTAGCTACTAAGCCCATCAGAACCATTTCTACTGACAGGAGAAGGGGCAAAGGTGGGTTACTGGTGCCTTAAAACCAGTTACTTTGGGCAGATAGAGCTCATCTACCTAGGGAGTTCACGACTGTTACTATCACAACTGTGTATATTCTGCCGCAGGCTGACACCGACCTGGCTCTCAAGGAACTGTACGAGACCATCAGCACCCTGGAGACTGCACACCCAGAGGCTGCCTTCATCATCGCTGGTGACTTTAAAAGAGTGTGACTGTCTGAAGTTTCTCCAAAGTTTTGTCAACACATCCAGGTGAGCACACGGGGAGATAGCATACTCGATCACTGCTACTCTCCCTTCCGCAATGCTTACAAAGCGCTCCTCCATCGGCCATTTGATCAGTTGGATCATTCCTCCATCTTGCTTCTGCCGATGTAGAGGCAGAAGCTGAAACAAGAGGCAGCCATGGTTAAAACCATCCACTGTTTGTCCGATCAATCGGTCTCCATGCTACAGGACTGCTTTGATGACACCAACTGGAATGTCTTTCATGATGAGGATGTCTCCGAGTTCATGGATGCGGTCACAAGCTTTATCCGGAAGTGCATCAAGGATGTTGTCCCCCAAAAATTGGTCAGGGTCTATCCAAACCAGAACCCCCAGATAAACAGTTCCAAGCGAGCAGCACTTATCACACGAGATAGAGCTTACATTGCCGGTAACCAACAGGAACTCAAGAAAAGTAGCTAACATCTATGCAAAGTCATCAAGGCAGAGAAATGACAATACAGGGACAAGGTCCAGACACAACCCTCCACCAACAACGCATGCAGCTTATGGCAAGGTCTGCACATCATCGCAGACTTCAAAGCTAACCGCAGTGGTGCTGCCAACATCGCTGCCTCTCTCCCAGATGAGCTAAATCTTTTATACGCTCGGTTCGATATCACCAACACTGAGCCCCCGAGGAGAGCCGCTGAAGCGACCTGCACCTTGGTCATCTCTGAGGCTGAAGTATGCAGCTGTTTACAACAAGTGGACAGTCGTAAGGCTATGGGACTGGACAGCATCCCAGGGTGGGTACTCAGGATATGTGTGGCACAACTGGCAGGTGTGTTCACTGACATTTTTATTCCCCTCCTGCTTCAAAACATCCACCATTGTCTCTGTACCTAAAAAGACCAGGGTAACATGTCTGAATGACTGGTGTCCTGTCACAATCATCTCAATAATAAGCAAATACTTTGAGAGGCTGGTCAAGGACTACATCTGCAGCTTGCTACCACCCACACTGGACCCCCAACAATTTGTCTACTGACACAACCAATCAATGGATGACCACAATAGCCACAGCTCTACACACCATCCTTACTCATCTGGAGAAGGAGGACGCTTATGTGAGAATGCTGTTCTTGCACTACAGTTCATCATTCAACACGATAATTCCCTCCAGGCTCGACAAGAAGTTCAGAGACCTTGGCCTTCACCCTGCCTCGTGCAGCTAGATCCTGGACTTCCTGTCAGCTCGCCAGCAGGTGGTAAGAGTGGGCTCCCTCACCTCTGCTCCTCTGACCCTCAACACAGGTTCCCCTCAGGGCTGTCTACTAAGCCCCCTCCTTTACTCACTGTATACCCATGACTGTGTCACCATCCACAGCTCCAATCTGCTAATTAAATTTGCTGATGATACTACATTGATTAGCCTAATCTCAAATAATAACAAGGCAGCCTTCAGAGAAGAAGTCATCACCCTGACACACTGGTGTCGAAAAAACAACCTCTCCCTTAATGTCACCAAAACAAAGGAGCTGGTTGTGGACTACAGAAGGAATGGAGACAGGCTAACCACTATTGACATCAAGGGATTTGGAGTTGAGAGGTTGAACAGCTTTAAATTCCTCGGCATAAACATCACCGAGGATCTCACGTGGTCTGTACATACTGGCTATGTGGTGAAAAAAGCACAACAGCTCCTCTTTCACTTCAGACGATTGAAGAAGTTTTGTATGAGTCCCCAAATCCTAAGGACTTTCTACAGGGGCATAACTGAGAGTATCCTGACTGGCTGCATCACTGCCTGGTATGGGGACTGTACTTCCCTCAATCGCAACACTCTGCAGAGAGTGGTGCGGACAGCCCAGCGCATCTGTAGCTGTGAACTTCCTATTGTTCAGGACATTTACAGAGACAGGTGCATAAAACGGGGGAAAGAATCATTGGGGACCTGAATCACCCCAACCACAAACTGTTCCAGCTGCTATCAATGGGAAACTGTACTGCAGCATAAAAGCCAGGACCAACAGGCTCTGGGACAGCTTCTTCCACCAGGCCATCAGACTGATTAATTCATGCTGATACAATTGTATTTCTATGCTATATTGACTGTTCTGTTGTACATACTATTTATTACAAATTACTATAAATTGTACATTGCACATTTAGACAGAGACGTAACATAAAGATTTTTACTCATGTACGTGAAGGATGTAAAAAAATAAAATCAATTCAATTGTTGGCATGAGACTAGAATTTTATACAGGATGGATAGATAGAGATATTAGTCAAGGGGGATTGATTTTTACAGGAATTGTGCGAGTTTGTAGTCAACTCAATTATTGACAAAGTCTTATTTTCAGACCTAACCATGATAAGAAAGACCACTTCTTCATGTCTAGAAACACCACTGTAAGTCATTCACCAATCATATGCCACTGCACAATTCTTTATAGTCATAATTAACTAATAATAATCAGGAATTAACAAAACACAGTTCTGACAATGATTTTGGTTAGTGGTTAGACAGCCAAATAAATAATCTAATTTATATTATTTAAAGATTAAACTGGAGATTTTTCAACTATCTTTCTTCCATTTAATGGCAAAAGAACACATCGATTGTCATACAAAATGATTAGCACCAGCTAAAACAATTCCAATCACTTAAATATTTCAGCAACACGTTTAGTTGACATAGAGTTTCAATCACTTGCGGATATGAAACAGTAAACATGATGACACCATATCTTTCAACAAATTGAGATTAAGTTTGACTTCACCCATTTATTTTCAGAAACTGCATTATATAAAGACAATGGGTTGATATGGCAACTGTCTCAATTGTTGCAAACATCTCAGTGTACACCCTGGTTACAGAAGAAACTGATAAAAAGCAATGAGAGTAGCTTATCAATGTTATTGTAAACCAAGGAAAAACTAAATGAAGGATATTAAACTGATATATTATTGAACAGAACTCAGTACAACATGGTAAACATACAGCTGTTCTTTTTTACTTTCCCCTGTAGTTCAGTGAGATATTCAAGTGATTTTTAAATTCTAAATGTCACAATCATAAGACTACATGTTGAACTGAAAGAACTTAAACTGGAGTCTTTCATAGCAAACGTCCAGTGCTTTATTCACAGCTTTAACCCCCTGAACAGTAGCAGTGACAGCCTCATGGGTTTGAACTCTTTCAGTTCAATATATTGTATATGATGGAACATCTATATTTAATGCCATTGTCCCTGAATTTATATGTAATTAAGCACCTGTTGAAATATATCAATGATGATGATATGGAAAATACAAGCATATGTCGGCTGGGCATGTGCAAAGACAAGTGAACACACTGAGTCAGGAAGGCCCAGTAGGAAACTCTGAATGAGAAGAGGGAACAGAGTAGATCACTGTAGAAAATGTTATTTTGAACCAAGGTACAGAAGAGACTAGGTGAAGAGCTACAAGACTGAGACTTCAGTGCCCCGCAGGGAACAGTTGCATCAGGAACGTGAGCCAAAGGCAGAGGTCTAGATACTGGATAGGTTTGTGGCTGGAGCTGGGGCTCAGAGCTTTTGTGCTTTCCTTGTTCCCTTTGAACACAGAAATATTTATTCTACTATTGTGTAACTCCAAAATCAGTGAAATGAAAGTGTGCTTGGGTATTAATGGAAAGAATTCAGTAGTCCTAGGAAATCCTCTTGTGCCATATTACTGGACATCCAGCCTCGCCAAGGTTCTTTGTAATTGGATCAACTCTTGCATTGAAATCCTCCCGTCATAAAGGTTAACCTAATTATATACTGTACCTACATATCAAGTTTTAGAAATTTGTGAGACAGAAGCTTTTCTAAACAATTTCAATCTCTTTCAAACCTCTAACATTAAAAAAAACCTGCCTTCTATGTTTTCTTACAAAGTAAATGATGTATCATTTTGCCACATATTCAAAATATCCTGTCCTTGCCCAATCACTTATCCCATTCATAACCCCCAAACCTCTCAGCTCACACTGAGATCTAGCACCAGGAAATTTGGATATGATATACATGATTCCTTCAACTAATTCACTGATGTGGTATGTGTGCAATTGAGGACATAGCACTAATCTCTATGGCATCCTACTGGAAGTAACTTTCATATTCAAGAACAACCTATTTATTCCCACTTTCTTGCTCTACATTGACAAATTGTCAATGCAAAGAAGGAAAGTAGGAATAAATGGGACAAATTGTCAATGCATGCCAGGATATTATCCCTGATACTGTTTGGTCAGCAATGAAAGTAATTTAACTTTCACACTGGTGTGGTATTATTGCTATCATTGCTAATCTAGCGTGAAGATCAATACCAAAATGGATTGTATTCCTCTAGCAGTTCCAGATTTCCACTTTTCTTTGTACAAACTTTTTAATAGTTACACTTAAAAGGCATATCACTAATTTTAAGTCACAACCGTGTCCTACTTTCATGACACAAGAGGCCACTCAGCCCAGAGTCGATTCTAGCTCACAGAACAATTCCCAACCCCCCATCCATTTTCCATGCAATTTATTTTCTTCCACATCCCCCTTCAACTCTACTACTAGCAACCTGCAAAGGACAACTAGTCTATCAATCTGCATGTATTTAGGATGTGGGAGAAAACTATTACATCCAGGGAAAACCCATGTGCAAACTCCACGTAGACAGTGCAGAGTTCAGTACTGGACCTTTTTGGCAGCTGCTCTACTACTTCTCTAATGTGTTGCCCATTTGCTTTGATACTAGTCATTTCTTTACATCAGACATTCCACATTAATTCAAGCTTGCTCATGGCAACTTGCCTTCATAACTTAGCTCGTTTGGATCTATACTTGGATTAAATGCCCTTGGTCTTCCAGAGTTCCTTGCTTCTCACTGTTTTCTCCAGTGTTTCCCAAACTTGCTGAATTATTATTTCCTCTCCTTGGGCACTCCCCTCATCCATGCCCTATTCTTCAATGCTAATTAGGAATAATAATTTAATTTCACTCTCTTCATCTGCCCTGCTAATGGGGAGGCTTATCCCTTTGAGCAGTCTCTTGAGGCCAGTGTTGAATGAACCATAGAACATTACAGCACAGAAACAGGCCTTTTGGCCCTTTTTGACTGTGCCGAATCATTTTTCTGCCTAGTCCCACTGACCTGCACCTGGACTATATCCTTCCATACACCTCTCATCCATGTACCTGTCCAAATTTTTATTAAATGTTGAAAGTGAGCCCGCATTTACCACTTCATCTAGCAGCTCATTCCACACTCCCACCACTCTCTGTGTGAAGAAGCCCCTCCTAATGTTCCCCTTAAACTTTTCCCCCTTCACCCTTAACTCATGTCCTCTGCTTTTTTTTTCTCCCATAGCCTCAGTGGAAAAAGCCTGCTTGCAATCACTCTATCTATACCCAAAATAATTTATTTTATATACCTCTATCAAATCTCCCCTCATTCTTCTACACTCCAGGGCATAAAGTCCTAACCTATGCAACCTTTCTCTGTAACTCACTTTCTTAAGTCCCGGCAACATCCTTGTAATCCTTCTCTGCACTCTTTCAACCTTATTAAACACAAAATACTCTGCAGATGCTGGGGTCAAACAACACTCACAACACGCTGCAGGAGCTCAGCAGGTCGGGCAGCATCCGTGGAAACGATGAGTCGACGTTTTGGGTCGGAATGTCAACTCATCGTTTCCACGGATGCTGCCCGACCTGCAGAGTTCCTCCAGCATGTTGTGAGTGTTGTTCAACCTTATTAATATCCTTCCTGTAATTTGTGACCAAAACTGCACACAACACAGAATGGTTTTCACTCAATTTCTTTTAGCTCTAGAATATAAGCCATGCATGAGAAGTGTGAGTCAGTATTCTTGGGGGCGGGGGGAGAAAGGGATTTAAGAATGGTGCACTCCTTCCATCATTTTTGAACAGATGATCATTTCATTGCCATTTCACAACGCCATTCCAAATATTCCTGTTCCACACTGAAATCACATGACAGGGATTCCCATAAGTTGCTGGGAAGTTATGAGGAGGACCTGAGAACTTTCTGAATCATTTCCTTTGTCACATGACTGGCAACAACGAATATAAAATTGAGTCAGGTTTTATAAAAACAAACATTTATTAAACTCTGCTCAAAAATAGCAAAATGTATTTAACCGATTAACTTAACCGGAAATTAACTGCTATACGGCAACTCTGGAACAGTTCTTAAAAGGGTAAATGTGAAAACAGTTCTTAAAGTGGTAAATTCGAACACAGTTCTTAGAATGGTAAATTCAGAAGTCCAAGAGATTTATACAGTCAAGTAGGAGAGACTTTCTTGAAGTAAAGAATTCCTCGAAGATGTGACGTTACTGCTGATCCCAGCCGGAACCTGCCTTGTCCGCAGGATTCACAACGACAGAAATAAAACTGTTTAAAGGAACTGACCTTTTCCTCTGGAGAATATACACTGTGCAATCCTTCCTGCTTTAGCAGAGGATATCTCAGATGCAGGTCACTATTTCTTGAACGAAGATTCAATAAAGGTCGATCCTCTCCAAAACCATCAAACGACATCAGCCTTACTCGACTCGGTGAATTCCTGTACTTTGGTAAGGTCTTCACTCTCCAATACTACTTACAATAGAAAGTAGAACTCCACTTTAAAACGAAACTGCGTCATAAGACGAATACACAGCATAACGGAGTAACTGATGAATTAAATAAGGAACTAAACTTAAAAACTCAACTGGAAAAATTAACTGCGTCACCACAGGGGTCTCCCTTTTATATCTGTGATGAACACGTCATCACGCAACCTCACACTGGCAGGAAAATTACATCATCCCATCACATGACCATTACCTCATGCTCATAAGATACTCAATTACATCATGGTCATAAGACAGTTACAAGATCTATAGGCATCCGTTATGTCTCATGAGACCATGGATTTGCGCCTTGGAAGGTTTCCAGGGAGCAGGCCTGGGCAAGGTTGTTTGGAAGACCAGCAGTTGCCCATGCTGCAAGTCTCCCCTCTCCATGCCACCGATGTTGTCCAAGGGAAGGGCATTAGGACCCATACAGCTTGGCACTGGTGTCATCGCAGAGCAATGTGTGGTTAAGTGCCTTGCTCAAGGACACACACGTTGCCTCAGCCAAGGCTCGAACTAGTGACCTTCAAATCACTAGACGAACGCCTTAACCACTTGGCCACGTGCCAACACAAGTCACAAGATATCCATGAGGTATGTAACACTTTCAATCTTTTACTAAGCTCTTGTTGTGATGGAACATGAAATAAAATGCCTGTCATTTTAGAAGCCTAATGCTGGGATGTACGAACAAAATAGCTCAATCACACGAGTCAGATACGAGCCCAGAGCCTCAACACTGGGGATAGCAACCTGCCCTGCTAGGCTGTACTGATATGGTTCACTTATCCCATTAGTGAATCTGCATTTATCAGACATTTTGTGGTGGTATCACTCTAGTGCTCTGAGTTGTCTGCTAGAGGCAGTCTAAGCCTCTGAAACATACTGGAGGATAGATATCATTGCTGCCAGTTGATTGGTTTGAGGTCTTGATCTTTGAACAATCTTTTCCTCAGAAGCTGTACTGGCACACTGGAGGGAATGATGAATTTAAGCATTGATGTCTCCCTTCACTCATAAGTGGGTTGTGTTTTCCAAGGCCATGTTATGGACTTTTATCATTTGTAGGATTTCTTTGCGCAATGGAACAGGGAGGTACTGATACTTACTACCTGCTATGCTTTAGTGATAATGACGACTTGGACCTGGGACTCTAAATGTGTACATCAGCAAGTGTTGTCTGCACATTGCAGCTTGGTGGTTGAGGGTGATGTGACTATGACTCCGGGAGGGAATTGCCAAGGTTGAACTAGTTCCATTCCAGTGGGCACCTATCACTCATCCTTGCATTGAGTTTACAATCCAAATGAATGATTTCATACTTCTCACTTTGAACTCCAGATTTGCCATTTACTTTATTCCTCAGAGCCATTTTGTAACTTTCTACTTTATTGACACTACTTAGTTTGCCATTTAACAAGATTCTGCCACTGAATTTCTACACATAAATTTTTCAGTCTTTCATACAAGATGTTTGAAAATAAACCAAAATGCTTTGGAATTACCCAACCAAGGTGAAGGCACCTCCTGTCAAATTGAGGTTGTAACCATTAACCATACTTGAGTAGATGTATAATAGTTAAGTTACCCAGAGACGTTAGTTCGTATTCTATCATGGCAGCTGGGAACTTTAAGTTTAAATAATTACATAAAGTAACTATGAAATTAAAGGAGAAATAGTAATGTTAATTGTGAAATTGCCATTTTGTCACTTAAACCCATTTGGTTCATTAACTTACCCAGTCTAGCTTAACGTGCATCTCCAGATCTAACAATGTCAACTGGGACGGTGTGACCTGAACTGCTTCCTCATTTAATGGACAACAGGGGGTGGACAACAAATCACAGCATTTCCATAGACATTCTATGAACAGTGAGTTTTTATTTAAATCTCCAAAACAATTCTTATATACAAAACAAAGTTGCTTTTAATTCCATATGCTGTTAATTTTATTAACAACTTCCTGTATGGAATATTATGAAATGCATTCAAAAACTTCAATTGGCAAAAAAATATTAACTTGTTCTGTTAAATGATCCCTTCAGTGCAGTTCCATCAGATGACTGTACCTTTGAATTCTCTTGTGCGTGAAAACTGTGCAACCCTTGCATAAGCAACAGAGAGCAGTAAATCACATTTTCCAGAAATAAGGCACACATTGCACATTATTGTCCACAATGCAGGAATGGACAGAGGTGCTAACTACAAAAAAGGCCACACATTCTACAACTTAATGCAAAAATTAATTATAATTGCTTACAAAGTGTAATCTTATTAAATGTTGTTTGAAGCAACTAGTGTATCCCATTCAATTCCTATCCTTTAGCAGTCTTAAAAGCAAAAGGATTGACTTTGATTAAACTTCAACATGTTGAAAACACTGTCTACACTCACTGCAGTACTCTAGTGAATACGTTTTCAAAGAAGAAATAACTCAGAATCATCATTTACAGACTTAGCCCCCAGTCCAGTTTTGAATTCTTCTCTCAGCCTTCTCTCCCTCTCTCACTTCCAACACATAAATTAACATATTGGGTCTTTTCTCTTAGCTCCAGTGTACAATGACACAGGTGATCCATTAGTCACAGAACAAAAGCAATCTCCAAAAGCAGATATACTGTAGGGATATCTGACCCACAGTATTTTAGGCCAAACAATTATGACAGCTAAGTAACTTCACACTTCTTGTAAATGAAAATACTAGTTCTTCCTCTTATTGAAGCAATATGATTTTGAAATCTGTTGCAACTAACATTACTTACTGTATGACTCACAGTACAAAAGTCCACAGTATGAAGTGTATGTGGTGTGTTCTGAGAACAGGCCTACAGTATTTCCCCAAGATAAATCATGTATTGATTAGTGTTTACAAAAGGAATACTAATACCTCTGGAATAAAGTAGAGGATTTAAAATGTTCGTGATTGCAATAAACATAGATTAATTCCTTAAGAGTAGCAGACAGTTATCTAAAAAGCTGCACGAGATTTTATATCTAAGACTATTTCTCATGAACATCTTGTGCGCTCAGTGGCATCTTTCACAAGCCATGTTGAAATTTTGCCTTTGACGTTGTGAAGTTTGTTTGTTTGCTATGTGCATGACGTATATGATCGTGGTCTTTCCATGACCACGATTGTTCTTAGCAATGTTTTCTAGAGAAGTAATCTCGGGATTGCTGCCTGTGCCACGTGCTAGCGAGTGCAAGAATAGCATGATCGGGTATATTACTGTGTGGCTGAAAGACTGGTGCAGGGGGCAGGGCTTTGGATTCCTGGATTATTGGGGCCTCTTCTGGGGGAGGTACGACCTGTACAAAAAGGACTGGTTACACCTGAACCCAAAGGGGTCCAATATCCTAGCGGCCACATTCAATAGAACTGTTAGGGAGGGTTTAAACTAATTTGACAGGGAGATGGGAACCGGAGTGACAGGGTTGAGGAAAGGGAAAACAGAAATAAATCAAAGATAGCATGCGACAGAGATGATAGAAAGAACAGGCAGGAGATGAGGCTTAATCACAGCCAGTGGCATGAGTCACAGGGCAATAGAGGCGTGGTGCAGTTAAAACAGAAAGCAACAAATACTGAGACTGAAAGTGTTATATTTGAGTGCACACAGCAAAAGGAAAAAAATGGACGATCTTGAAATTCAGCTATAGAATAGCAAGTATGGCATTGTGGCCATCTCTGAAACTTGGCCAAAGGATGGCTGCCATTGGGAGCTGAACGTCCAAGGATACACGGTGTTTTGGAAAGATAGGTTAGTAGGCAGAGGGGGTGGTGTGGCTCTGTGTATAAGAAATAATATTAAATCATTAGAAAGAGATGACATAGGATTGGAAGGTGTAGAGCCTCTATGTGTTGAGTTAAGAAATGGCAAGGGTAAAAGAACCCTAATGGCAGTTGTATACAGGCCTCCAAACAGTAGCCAGGATGTGGATTACAAATTACAGCAGGAGATAGAAAAGGCGTGTCAGAAAGGCAATGTTATGATAATCGTTGGGGATTTTAACATGAAAGTGGATTGGGAAAACCAGGTTAGTATTGGACCTCAAGAGAGAGAATTTGTGGAATGTCTGAGGGATGGCTTTTTAGAACAGCTTGTTGTTGAGCCCACTAGGGGATTGGTTGTGCTGGATTGGGTGTTGTGCAATGATCCAGAGGTGATAAGAGAGCTTCAGGTTAAAGAACCCTTAGGGAACAGTGATCACAATATGATCGAGTTTACATTGAACTTTGAGAGGGAAAAAGTAAAATCCAATGTGTCATATTTCAGTGGAATAAAGGAAATTACAGTGGCATGAGAGAGGAACTGGCCGAAGTTGACTGGTAAGGGACATTTGCAATAAGGACAGCAGAGCAGCAATGGTTGGAGTTTCTGCAAAAAATGAGGGAAGTACAAGACAGATACAGTTGAAGTCAGAAGTTTACATACACATTAGCCAAATATATTTAAACTCAAGTTTTTCACAATTCCTGACATTTAATCCTAGAAAACATTCTCTGTCTTAGGTCAGTTAGGATCACTACTTTATTTTAAGAATGTGAAAGGTCAGAATAATAGTAGAGAGAATGATTTATTTCAGCTTTTATTTCTTTCATCACATTCCCAATGGGTTAGAAGTTTACATACACTTTGTTAGTATTTGGTAGCATTGCCTTTAAATTGTTTAACTTGGGTCAAACATTTTGAGTAGCCTTCCACAAGCTTCTCACAATAAGGTGCTGGAATTTTGTTCCATTCCTCCAGACAGAACTGGTGTAACTGAGTCAGGTTTGTAGGCCTCCTTGCTCGCACACGCGTTTTCAGTTCTGCCCACAAATTTTCTATCGGATTGAGGTCAGGGCTTTGTGATGGTCACTCCAATACCTTGACTTTGTTGTCCTTAAGCAATTTTGCACAACTTTGGAGGCATGCTTGGGGTCATTCTCCATTTGGAAGACCCAATTGCGACCGAGCTTTAACTTGCTGGCTGATGCCTTGAGATGTTGCTTCGATATATCCACATAATTTTCCTTCCTCATGACGCCATCTATTTCCTGAAGTGCACTAGTCCCTCCTGCAGCAAAGCACCCTCACAACATGGTGCTGCCAGCCCCATGCTTCATGGTTGGGATGGTGTTCTTCGGCTTGCAGGCCTCACCCTTTTCCCTCAAAACATAACAATGGTCATTATGGCCAAACAGTTCAATTTTTGTTTCATCGGAGCAGAGGACATTTCTCCAAAAAGTAAGATCTTTGTCCCCATGTGCACTTGCAAACTGTAGTCTGGCTTTTTTTAATGGCAGTTTTGGAGCAGTGGCTTCTTCCTTGCTGAATAGCCTTTCAGGTTATGTTGATATAGGACTCAGTTTACTGTAGATATAGATACCTGTTTCCTCCAGCATCTTCGCAAGGTCCTTTGCTGTTGTTCTGGGATTGACTTGCACTTTTCGCGCCAAAGTACGTTCATCTCTTAGGAGACAGAATGCATCTCCTTCCTGAGAGGTATGACGGCTGCGTGGTCCCATGGTGTTTATACTTGCATACTATTGTTTTTACAGATGAACGTGGTACCTTCAGGCGTTTGGAAATTGCTCCCAAGGATGAACCAGACTTGTGGAGGTCCACAATTTTTTTTTCCTGAGGTCTTGGCTGATTTCTTTTGATTTTGTTTGTAAACTTCTGACCCACTGGAATTGTGATATAGTCAATTAAAAGTGAAATAATCTGTCTGTAAACAATTGCTGGAAAGATTACTCATGTCATGCACAAAGTAGATGTCCTCAACATCTTGCCAAAACTATAGTTTGCTAATATGAAATCCGTGGAGGTGATTAAACAATGAGTTTTAATGACTTCAACCTAAGTGTATGTAAACTTCTGACTTCAACTGTATATTCCAAATAAGAAATTTTCAAAGGGAAAAAGGGAAAAGGACACTGCCATGGCTGACAAGTGAAGTCAGAGCCAAAGTAAAAGCAAAAGAGAGGACATACAAGGAAGCCAGAGTTAGTGGGAAGACAGAGGATTGGGATGCTTTTTAAAATTTGTAGAAAGAAACTAAGAAGGTCATTAGGAAGGAAAAGATGAATTATGAAAGGAAGCTGGCAACTAATATCAAAGAAGATATTAAAAGCTTTTTTAAGTATATAAAGGGTAAAAGAGAGTCGAGGGTAGATATAGACCAATACAAAATGACACTGGAGATATTGTAATGAGAGATGCAGAGATGGTAGAGGAACTCGATGTGTATTTTGCATCAGTCTTCACAGTGGAAGATATCTGCAGTATACAGCACATTCAAGAGTGTCAGGGAAATGAAGTTTGTGCAGTGAAAATTACTACTGAGAAGGTGCTCAGGAGGTTTAATAGTCTGAGGGTAGATAAATCTCCTGGACCTGATAGAATTCACCCTCAGGTTCTGAAGGAAGGAGCTGGAGAGATTGTGGAGGCATTAACAATGATTTTGCAAGAATCGATAGATTCTGGCATTGTACGTGATGACTGGAAAATGGCAAATGTTACTGCGCTATTTAAGAAGGGTGGGAGGCAGCAGAAAGGAAACTATAGACCTGTTAGCCTGACATCAGTGGTTGGGAAGTTGTTGGAATCGATTGTTAGGGATGATATTACGGAGTACCTGGAAGCACATGACAAGATAGGCCAAAGCCAAGCATGATTTCCTGAAAGGAAAATCCTGCCTGACAAACCTACTGCAATTCTTTGAGGAAATTACAAGCAGGGTAGACAAAGGAGCTGTAGTAGACGTGGTGTACTTAGATTTTCACAAGGCCTTTGCAAGGTGCCACACATGCGGCTACATAGCAGGACCAGAGCCCATGGAATTACAGGGAAATTACTAGCATGGGTGGAGCATTGGCTGGTCAGTAGAAAACAGGGAGTGGGAATAAAGGGATCCTATTCTGGCTGGCTGCCAGTTACCAGTGGAGTTCCACAGGGGTCAGTATTGGGACCGCTGCTTTTTACGATGCATGTTAATGATTTGGACTATGGTATTAATGAATTTGTGGCTAAATTTGCCAATGATACAAAGATGGGTAGAGGAGCGGGTAGTGTTGAGGAAACAGAGAGCCTGCAGAGAGTCTTGGATAGTTTAGGGGAATGGGCAAAGTGGCAAATGAAATACAATGCTGGAAAGTGTACGTTCATGCACTTTGGTGGAAGAAACAAACGGGCAGACTATTATTTAGATGGAGAGAGAATTCAAAATGCGGAGATGTAAAGGGACTTGGGAGTCCTTGTGCAAGATACCCTAAAGGTTAACATCCAAGTTGAGTCGGTTGTGAAGAAGGCCAATGCAATGTTGGCATTCATTTCTAGAGGTATAGAATATAAGAGCAGGGATTGATGTTGAGGCTCTATAAGGCACTTGTGAGACCACACTTGGAGTATTGCGTGCAGTTTTGGGTCCTTATTTTAGAAAAGATATACTGACATTGTAGAGGGTTCAGAGAAGATTCATAAGAATGATTCCAGGAATTAAAGGATTACTGTATGAGGAACATCTGGCAGCTCTTGGGCTATATTCCCTGGAGTTCAGGAGAATGAGGGGGAATCTCATAGAAACATTCTGAATGCTAAAAGGCCTGAACAGATTAGATATGACAAAGTTATTTCCCATGGTAGGGGAGTCTAGGACAAGAGGGCACAACTTCAGGATTGAAGGGCGTCCATTTAGAACTGAGATACGGAGAAATTACTTTAGTCAGAGGGTGGTAAATCTGTGGAATTTGTTGCCATGAGCGGCTGTGGAGGCCAACTCATTGGGTGTATTTAAGGCAGAGGTTGATGTCCTGGCTAATCAAGAACCTATCTAAGGGTATGGGGTGAAGGCAGGGGAGTGGGGATGACTGGAAGAATTGGATCAGTCCATGATAGAATGGTGGAGCAGACTCGATGGGCCGAATAGCCCATTTCTTCTCCTATATCTTATGGTCTTATGATCTAAGTAGTTTGCCATTGCCTTCTTCTGGGCAAGATGGGTGACGCCAGTCATTATCAAACCTCTTCAGAAATTGTCTGCCTAGGTCAGTGGTCATGTAACCAGGACATGATATGCACCTGCTGCTCATACGACCATCCACCACCTGCTCCCATGACTTCACGTGATCCCGATCAGGTGACCTGCAGACCAGCAGAGGGAAGGAACGCTTTACACCTCCTTTGGTGGGGATGTATCTCCACCCCAGCACATAATGAATCAAAACAAGGGACTCAAAAATGTACACATGCCTGAGTGAGAAGGGTTATATTCAGCCCCACTCCAGTCAATTCCATCAGTAAGAAGCAATAATGCCGACTAGAATACCAACCTGATGTCTGGCAGGTAGGTGTCAAGGGTGGCATGACTCTGTTGGTAAAACATGAAATCAGATCCTTAGAAAGAGGTGACATTGGATCAGAAGATGTAGAATCCTTATGGGTAGAGTTAAGAAACTGAAAGAGTAAGAAGACACTGATAGGAGTTATGTGCAGGCCTCCGAACAGCAGCCAGGATGTGGCTACAATTATAAAGGGAGAAGAGAAAAGGCATGTTAAAAAGGGCAATGTTAGGATAGTCAAGAGGGATTTCAATGTGCAGATAGATTAGGAAAATCAGGTTATTGCTAGATCCCAACAGAGAATTTGTACAATACCTACAAGGTGGCTCTTTAGAACAGCTTGTAGTTGAACTCATTACGAGAAAAGCAATCTTGCAATTTTTCTTCAAGTATAGAAAGGACTTTCATACTGTAGTGTAATGAACCGGATGGGATTAGGGTGCTTAAGGTAAAGGAACCTTATTGGATATAGGGGAAGTAGGCCATTTGGCCCATTGAGTCTGGTTGATCCATTTTTCCTCTCAGCCCAAATATCCTGCCTTCTCCTTGATTCCTTTCATGCTCTGACCAATCAAGAATCTATCAATAACTGCCTTAAATATACCTAATGACTTGGCCTATGCAGCCACCTGTGGCAGGCAATTCCAAAGATTCACTACTCTCTGGTTTAAGAAATCTCCCCCTCTGATCTCCTTTCAAAATGGACTTCCCTCTATTCAGAGGCTGTGTCCTCTGGTCTTAGACCACCCTATCATAGGAAACATCCTCTCTACATCCTAATGGTGCCTAATGGCAACTCCTTTACTTGCATCTTCAGAAACAGCTCTATTTCCATCTGTAATATCTCTAGTTTTCCCTTTCAGGGTTCTTTTGAAGATGCTGACCTGGAGTTACATGCGGACTTCAGTTTCGGTTCTTTGCGGGAATAGGACCCGCTCTCATGGTTTCACAACATGCCATTATTTGATATACCAAGGATGCGGCCTAAGAGATTAGCTCGTCTTTGGAGTTCCGGGATCTTGTGGTTCTGGAGACGGGCAGGAAATCAGCGTGTCATAGGAGATGGAAGATCTCTGGCTGTGTGCCCAGAGACCAGAGATCTTTGGGCATAGAGCTCGGAAAAAGCAATGCAACAGACTTTTAACATCATAAATCAACAAGTTTTTTGTTATGTCTACTCTCTCGCTGTGAAATGGAAACACCCCTTTCTCCCTTGTTAGGGAGAGAGAGAGAGAGAGAGCCTGTGGCATGTTGAATACAGGGTGAACGAGTAGTCTTTGGGGTAATGCAAGTCTATGTCTTTGTTGTTGCTTTGCTGCATGCTTGAGTGCTCGGTGGTGGGTGCTGATGCTTTTGTTTTGCTGGTGGGGGGGAAGGGGATTATTGCTTTGCTGCTGCTTACGTGTGGGAGGGAGGGGAGCTGGGGAGGCTGTGGGGTTCTAACATTTAACTGTCATTCATTCTTTGGGGGCACTCCTCTGTTTTTGTGGATGTTTGTGAAGAAAAAGCATTTCAGGATGTATATTGTATACACTTCTCTGATATTAAATGTACCTTTGAAACCTTGGAAACATCCACTCTTTCGAGGCCTTTCAATATTCCATAGATTTCAATGAGATTCCCCCTTTATTGTTCTGAATTCTAGCGAGTACAGGCCCAAAGCCATCATATGAGGAGCATTTGATATGCCTTTCTATCATGGAAGCATTTTCATGAACCTCCTATACACCCTCTCAAATGTCAGCAAACGTTCCTTAGATAAAGGGCCCAAAACTGCTCACGATGTTCCCAGTAAGGCCTCAGCAGTGCGTTGTAAAGTCTCAATGTTACATCCTTGCTTTTATGTTCTAGTCCTCTCAAAATGAATGCTAACGTTGCATTCGCCTTCCTCACCACCAACTCAACCTGCAAGTTAACCTTAAGGGAACCCTGCACCTCAGTCCCTTGGCCCCTCGGATTCTCGAATTTTCTTTCCATTAAGAAAATTATTTACGCTTTTATTTCTTCTATCAGAGTGCATGACCATACATTTTCTGGCATTATATTCCATCTGTCGCTTCTTTGCCCATTCTCTGTCCAAGTCCTTCACTAACCTCTCTGTTTCCTCAATACTACCAGCCCTTCCACTGATCTTCGTATCATCTGTATCTTGGCCACAAAGCCATTAACTCCATCATCCAATTCATTGACATAAAACATAAAAAGAAGTCCTAAAACTGACCCCTGTGGGACACCACTAATCACTGGCAGCCAACCAGAAAAGGCTCCTTTTATTCCCACTCTTTTCCACCTGCCAATCAGCCACTGCTTTATCCATGCTAGAATCTTTCTTGTAATACTGTGGGCTGGCTTGCAGCTTGTTAAGCAGTCTCATGCATGGCACCTTGTCAAAAGCCTTCTGAAAATAGAAGTACAAAACATCAACTGATTCTCCTTTGTCTATCCTGCTTGTTATTTCTTCAAAGAATTCCAACAAATTTGTCCGAAAAGATTTTCCCTTGAGGAAACCATGCTGACTACAGCCTATTTTATCATGTGCCTCCAGGTACCTCAAAACCACATCCTTAGCAATGGATTCCAGCATCTTCCCAACAATAGAACCCATAGTATTACAGGAAAAATAGTAGCATGGATAGAAGCAACACACATAAAAGTTGCTGGTGAACGCAGCATCTCTAGGAAGAGGTACAGTCGACGTTTCAGGCCGAGACCCTTCGTCAGCATGGATAGAACTTTGGTGATTGGTAGCAGGCAAAGAGTGGGAGTAAAGACAGCCTTTTCTAAATGGCTGCCAGTGACCAGTGGTGTTCCACAGAAGTGGATGTAGCAGCTGCTTCTTTTTACATTGTATGTCAGTGATTTGGATGACAGAATTAATGGCTTTGTGGCCAAGTTTGCAGACAATACAAAGTTAGGTGTAGTGTTGAGGAAGCAGGGAGGCTGTAGGACAGACTAATTAGGAGAATGGGCAAATAAGTGGCAGATGGAATACAGTGTTGGGAAGTGTATGGTTGTGCACTTTGGCAGAAGGAATAAAAGCTTAAACTATTTTCTAAATGGGGGGGGGGGAATTCAAAAATCAGAGGTGCAAAGGGAGTCCTTGTGCAGGATTCCCTAAAGGCAAATTTACAAGTTGAGTCAGCGGTGAGGAAGGCAAATATAATGTTAACATTCATTTCGAGAGGACTAGAATATAAAAGCAACAATGCTTTGCTGAGGTTCTACAAGAGGCTGGTGAGGCCTCAATTGGAGTATAGTGAGCAGCTTTGGGCCCCTTATTTAAGAAAGGATGCAATGACATTGGAAAAAGTTCAGAGGAGGCTCACAAGCACGATACCAGGAATGAAAGGCTTATCGTGAAGAGTGTTTAATGGCTGTGGGCCTTTACTCAATGGAATTTAGAAGAATGAGGAAAGGTCTCATTGAACCCTATAAATATTGAAAGCTCAGATAGAGTTGATGGAGAGAGGATTTTTTTTATGGTGGGGGAATCTAGGACGAGAGAATCAGAGTAGAGGGAGTTCCATTTAGAATGGAGATAAGGAGGAATCAGTAGAATTTATTACCAAAAGCGGCTGTGGAGGCCAGGTCACAAACGAGAAAATCTGAAGGGTCTTGGCCCAAAATGTCGACTGTACTGTTTTCCATTGATGCTGCCTGGCCTGCTGAGTTCCTCCAGCATTTTGTGTTGTGGAGGCCAGGTCATTGGGAGTATTTAACGTGGAGGTTGACAAGTTCTTGACTAGTTATGACATGAAAGGTTACAGGGAAAAGGCACAAGAATGGGATTGAGAGGGAGATGGATCAGCCATGATGAAGTGGCACAGCAGATTTTATGTGCCAAATGGCCTCATTTTGTTCCTATGTCTTATGGTCTCGTGTCAGCATGAGATCTCACTTAAAAGATGAATGCATCAGGTACATGCCCAATTGCAAAACGGTCATTAACTCTAGGGAGCCCACAAAATGACGCATATACAAAGATAAAGCATCATGTGGATCGCAACAAGGAATATGCAGCTATTAACCCATAATGAAATTTAGAAATAAGAGATAAAAAATCTTTCCTGGTTATTTATTTGCTGTCAGTCCGGTTCACACATTGACATGAGAATATACAAAACTTACTATGTTCAGATCCAAACATGACATAATTGTTAAAAATCAGAAAGTAGATCTAGAACTGGATCATCAAGCCAATATAAAACCCAAAATAAAACCCCACTTTATTTTGGAGTGCTTCAAACTGTCACTAAATTTGCCAAAAACAAGACTTGTAAAAATGCAAATGTTAAGGTCAGTTTTGATGAGTCATGCCTGTATAGATGCACAATCAAATCTCATATATGAAATAGAGATCTAATTGATGAAAAAGTGTTTAACTGCAATCAGAAATCACCTGTTATCAACTTAACACGGATAACGTTGTTCTATGACAAATACCCCTGACTGTATTTCCTTACAAAATAAAATATCCTAACAACCATATTAAAGGATCCTAAAGAGGCTTTGTTTTAAATTAATCAAGTCATGGTTGGAGATAAGTATGTCTCACCAATAAAGCATAGAGCTACTTACATACGCAACCAAAGAGGTACATTCCCGTATTACCTAATCCTTTTCGTTTCCTTGCCAGAGGGGAATTTGGACACCAATTTTTTAAAAAAACACATGTCATCAGGTAGTAACACATTTCTGGAACAGGATAGACTGCTGAAAGAAAAGTGATCCTATATAAGAGTGCTATCAAGAAAATAATTATAAAGTCCTGATGAATTGAGAATATTTGTTAAAGTCACCT
The DNA here is from genome assembly GCF_963921235.1 of Mobula hypostoma. Lineage (NCBI taxonomy): Eukaryota > Metazoa > Chordata > Chondrichthyes > Myliobatiformes > Myliobatidae > Mobula > Mobula hypostoma. Next base: position 54,667,969 of record NC_086097.1, read on the forward strand.
ACACATTGTTGACAGATCAGCTTTGTAGCGCTTCTGCATTAGGTCGGTGCTCGGAGAATAGTTTTATTCACCACAAACGCCTGTTTATTCTTTTAGACAACAGGAACCAACCTCCTCCACCTGAACACTGTACATTATTAAATCGCATATTTTCAAGCTCGGATGACCATTTAGGTGAGGTGGCACATTTTAAAACTAAATGAAAATCGCATTGCTTCGCGCCAACTACACTTAAAAAATAAACCATTTGGCAGAAGGGCGAAATCGAATGGGGTTTGATAAACTGAAAGCTCAATCTTTGACAATAGATCACCAACAATTTTACAAGAAAGCAAGGATCTAGAAAGTCCCGAAACATTAATCACCAAGAGAGTACAGAGGTTTTTGTTTAGTTCACTACTTCCTCGTCAACGTAATCCCTACCTGAAATTTTCTCTTGGTAACCCTTGGTGAAGAACTGCATGGCAGTGGCGGCTCTCCACGGCGTCCGCAAGAGCCCCTGTCTCCCGGGATCCTCGCCGAGCCCTCTCAGGATAGCCGAGTACGCAGCTTGCAGGCTCGGCAAGTTCATCTCATTATCCTCGGTGCTGCGAGTCCGTTCCTCATTCCATTGAGTTGCCGCTCTTGGCTGCGCAGTCCACTGCGGCGACTCCGAAAGTCCGTTCAACCAGACTCCCGTTTCATCGCTAGTGGGCACCGGGAGCCTGCTCGAACCGGCACCGCTCAACGCCACGGCCTTGCTCCCGTCAGCGAGCTGCTCTGCGTAATCCATGAACGTTGTGTGTGTGTGGTTAGACAACACCTTACGGTGACGAAAACGGGTTTGTCCGCTCTGACAAGCCGCCAGTGCTCGTCTCCTTTAATACAAGTAGGATTTCAGCGGCAACCTGTCATTGGCTGCGTAGGTTGCCGCTCCCCCACTTACAGAACACATTCATTCATTGAACACTCGGCTGAGATTAGTGACAAAACCGCCTTCACTCAACCCCAATCACAAATGTGAAAATAGAGGAGGCAGATCTGGAAAACTAGGCGAAGCCGCGGCAGATGGAATTTAAAACGGACGAGTAATGAACACTAACTAGATGGTCAAATTCTAGTAGTGAGAAAATGGCAGAGAAGTTTGAAGTTTCGGAGTGTTCGTACTTTGAGACTGTAGGGTGCAAGTCCACAGCTCGTTGAAAATGTTGACACAGATGCTTGTCCTAACAGATCACGGGTTTGAGGATCAGAGTGGGGATGTTATGTTACAGTTGCACGTTATAAACACTGATTATACCACACATAAAGATTATTGTGTACAATTTTGGCCACAGCACTACAGGAAGGCACTGATAGGCATGAGTACATTAGAGATTCTCCAGCCTGCAGCAAAACCCAATCACACATTGTGCATCCAAAAATATATGAGAATTGGCAGCAGGTGTATTATCACTGCCATAAAGTGAAAGTAGCTGTTTTGTTCAGCAGTACACAGTTTTATAAGACATGACAAGACAGTTTTGTAAGTTACAAATAATGCATCATCATTACATGCCGTGGATGATCATGGTCTTATGACCATGGTTGTTCTTGACAAATTTTTCCATAGAAGTGGTTTGCCTTTGCCTTCTGAGGAAAGCATTTAATATGCTTGTCTTCGCAGGTCGAGGTATTGTCGATCAGAGTAGGGATATCATATTGCAGTTGCACAAAAACATTAGTTACACCACACATAAGATTATTGTGTACAGTTTGACACCCTACTACAGGAGGGGCTGATGGGTGTAAAGAGTGCATTAGAGATTCACCAGAGTCTTGCTCGGAACGAAGGAGACATTTAAACATCTCTAGGGTGAGATTTTCGCCCCAAACAGAGGGCTATGAATTCCTGGAAAAAGATGGTTGCAGTTGCAACACTTAAAATGTGTTTGGACAGGTATTAAAATTGGAAAGGTGGAGAGGGATTTAGATCTAATTCAAAATTGACCTAAAGGTTCTTTTTCTGTGGCATATAGTTACATAACTACTCGATGGTAAGAATTCACGCCATGTACAGTATTTGGCCTAAAATCAAATTCAGACAATGCAAGGAAGAAAAATGGTAATAGATGCATTAAAACTGTTCCAAATGACTGGGAAGTACAGAATCATTAGTCCAGTCTCAGGGTAATGGAGTATACCATTTAGAACTACATCCAAGTTTTCTTATCCTAGAACCAGATGAAATAGTGGAGGCAAAGTCAGTAAATATACTTAAGAAAAAGGTGCATATATTTCACAATTTTATGAATGTATCCCTCTCACCATAGGCTCGTAATGAGTTAGTTATTACTGTGAATACAAGCTAATAGTAACCTACCTCTACAAGGCATGGAAATAACAACGAAAATGCCATTTCCAATAAATAAACATGTCTAACGTAAATATGATTTGGGTAAACACAAAATAGAGGTTTCAATGTTCCTTCTGAATGAAATTAAGGCAATTACCTATATGAACATCGACCCACCAAAGCAAATTCACTGTTCACCAGGAACCACTAATTTGGCTCACGCCAAGCACTAACTTGGATCAAAATTGTATTGACAAAATATTTTAAACTATAACAAGCAGAATAATACTAGATAATACAAAATAAAGGGCCCATCGTATATATTTGTCTATAGTGTGCATGTAAGTGTTGGAGCTCACTGTTGCATAATCAATTCAGTTTGCTTCATTATGTTTACTCACGGTACCGAAATGGCTCTGCGCTGAAGAACCAGTCCAAGTGAAAAAAAATCCATGCAACATCCAAGGAAAAAGGCATCAAACTTTCTCTAAAGTTGTGTGCTAGATAGCTAGCTAGCCAAAAGTTAACCATGAGACCAAAGTCTGTATGAGGATTGTTGTGTATGTGGCCTGGTTACACAACAATACTATTAATAAAAACGCTGGAGACAGGAGCATGCTTAATAGCGCATGCTCAATATGTGTCTAATAGCGCATTCAACGACGTTACTAAAAAAAATATAAAGTAGTTCCTTATTATACTGTAGGCTATATGGTACACTTCTCCGCTTTTAATTTAATAGTGTATCAACTTCTTTTTTACTGGGGCGCTATGCTAAACAAATATGTTTACCCCCCTTAACATACAAACACCTACCATTTGTTTACTTAGTATCAAATTATAACAAAGTAATGTAATAATATCAAATTATGACAAGCCTTTTTTTTACTTTTGTTCTAAGACCCATTTATAACTCAAGTCTCTGGGGGGGGGTCTTCTCTGCCTCTCCAGGTAATGTCTGTCAATAAACTTGTTTGTTTTAATACAGATTTCCATATAAAAGTCATGAAAAGTTGATCTCTGAACATAGGGAGTTAAGAAGATCTGCGCCGCCAACTTGCTAAGAGTTCTAGGCAGCAGATCACCTCTGTATGATGAAGACTCCTCTGTGCAGCTGTCCTAGATATATACGCAGCTTCGTGCTATCACTTGTCTTCCTTACCCATGTCTCATTTGTTCCAACTGAGCTAGTTACACAGCCAATCTTCATATTCTCCTTAGATTCCAAATAGATAGCCTGACCTTTATGATACCATCTCTTATCGCAATATAACTTTCCATCTGCTATTCATGCTTCATATCTTTGTGCTGGTGATTCAGCAGGAGCGCTGGGAAGACGCTCAGGAGAAGACGGAGATGCTGTCACTTTTTGTGGAACACATCATTTTGGGAGTTAAAGAAATACATGATAAATTGGAGAACAAGGTTGCATTCTACACTGGTCAATTTGCAAAGAATTTGAACAGTAACTCTGATGTGAGATCCCGAGGGCTCTTTCAGGCTGTGATTCAGGTCCTCAGGGACTGTAAAAATAGTGCAGGATGTCTGTTCTTCAGGTATGATCTGAAAGAATGTACAATTTGCTTAGGAGAACTCAACGATCCCATCCTGCTTCCATGTGATCATTTTTACTGCTTAAAATGTATAAAGCAGTGGCTTGAATCAGGACAACGATTCTGTCCACTGTGCCGTAGTTCTCTAGACGATGATTATGTACCAGCGGTAACAGAAGAAATAAGTAAAGCTGTAGCAAAATTAATCATATTTCACAAGAGGTGATGCATTTTTTGTAGCTTCGGTTTCCATGGTCTGCTTCAAAGATGACTTGCCATCAACAAGAAGTGCTTGGTGATCTGCTGTCTCTGCTAGTTATACAAAAGTCGGGACAATCCAATGACTCACAGAAGGATCAGTACTTTACCAGTAATCGTTCACCATTTGATGAAGCAGTTGATCGAAATCTTGTTGTTCGTTCCATTGTTCTTAAGCTGCTGTTAAAGTACAGTTTTGCTGATATTAAAGATTACCTGCAGTGCTACCTGTCTGGCTCAAGAGGGAGAATTCCTTCAGGTGCACATTCAGCTGGTGGCGTAGTGGCATCAGCGCCGGACTTTGGAGCGAAGGCTCCCGAGTTCGAATCCAGCCGGCTCCCTTGCACGCTTTCCATCCGTGCTGGGTTGAGCATCGAGCTAGCAACTCGGCCTCGTAAAAATAAGAAAGCCTGCTAAAAAAAAACGGCGTCATGACAGCATCCCGATGACTCCACTTGGAGTTAGGGGCTTTCTTCTTCTTCTATACAGTACAAGGATTTTCCAATATCGGTGTCTGTCCTTCCAAATGGGTTCTGGGAGCATTTCACCATGTTCTTTACTATATTTGTTATCTGTTTTCCTTTTCTTTCTCTTCCTTCGATTCCCCACTCTCTCTAGAAAATGGCAACACCATTCTCTCTAGAATATTCCCAAGACAATCCTATTTATTGGCCGATTCAACAAGCCTAACTTATCAATCAACTGAATTTTTATTTTAAACAGCACTGTGAAAAGGGCTTCATATGTTTTCCTTCTCACGCTTCCCCTACCATACTTGTTCTTTTGGTTCATTTTGCACTGCATGTCACTTTGGAATGGGTATCCAAGGCATATGCAAAATATAATAAAAACATTCCATTCAGGGAACTCTGCTTACAGATGCCAGGAAGGAGGATGGAGTTAGTAGCTAGGAAGTAGATTTTATGGAGTGGATAACAGATAAACACTCTTAAACCAACTTCCATCTTCAAGTTATAAAATTTTTCTTATCTATGTGATGATTGCAATTTGATTCAAACTCTAAACTAACTCTTCCACATGATTTGCATAATTAAAATCCAGGTTAAGATCCTTCATCTGGACTGGATAGAGAGCAGGGAGATATCTAAAGTACCCAACATTCATATACAGTATAGTTGGAAGAAATTAATTATTTTTTCAGTTCAGAATGTTGCACAAGCAGCATGACGAATCAACAGAACAGAACAGAACACCCAGATGGTATGCTGCCTCCCAAGTGCCAGGGTCAGGGATGTCTCAGATCGCGTCCACAACATTTTGGAGAGGAAGGGGCAGCAATGACATAGGAAGGAAAAGCAATGAGGTCCTGAAAAGAGAATTTAGAGAGCGAGGTAGAAAGCTGAGAAGTAGGAACTCCCGGGTAGTAATTTCTCGATTGCTATCTGTGCCACATGCCAGTGAGGGTAGAAACAGGATGATTTGGCAGATAAATGCGTGGCTGAGAAGCTGGTGCAGGGGACAGGGCTTCAGGTTCTTGGATAATTGGATCTCTTCTGGGGGAGGTATGACCTGTTCAAAAGTGACGGGTTGCACCTGAACCCGAGGGGGACCAATATTCTCACGTGCAGGTTTGTTAGAGCTGTTGGGAAGGGATTAAACTAACTTGGCAAGGGGTAGGAACTGGAGTGAAGGGACTCAGGATAGGTTGGATGATAAACGTCAAGATAGCGTGCAGTCAGACTGTCAAGAAGGGCAGGCAGGTGATGGGACTTAGTTGCAGCCAAGAGGCTGAGTATCAAATCATTAGGGATGCAGAATCAGAAAGGATAGCATATATGTTACTCAAGGTGTTGTATCTAAATATGTGTAGTATAAGAAATAAGGTGGATGATCTTGTTGCAATATTACAGATTGCCAGGTATGATGTTGTTGCCATCACTGGATCGTGGCTGAAGGATGGTTGTAGTTGGGAGCTGAATGTCCAAGGTTACACATTATATCGGAGAGATAGGAAGGTAGGCAGAGGGAGTGGTGTGTCTTTACTGGTAAAGAATGGCATCAAATCAGTAAAAAGATGTGACAAAGGATCAGAAGATGTTGAATCCTTGTGGGTTGAGTTAAGAAACTGCAAGGGTAAAAGGATGTTAACGGCAGTTATATACAGGCCTCCCAACAGTGGCTGGGAGGTGGAACACAGGTTACAACAGGAAATAGAAAAAGTGAGTCAAAAGGGCAATGTTATGGTAGTCATGGGAGATTTTAATACGCAGGTCGACTGGGAAAAATCAGGTTGGTAATGGATCTCAAGAGAGTGAGTTTGTTGAATGCCTAAGAGAACTTTTTAGAGTGGTTTGTTGTTGAGCCTACTAGGGGATCAGCTATACTGGACTGGGTGTTATGTAATGAACCGGAGGCGATTAGGGAGTTTAAGGTAAAATAACCCTTAGGAACCAGTAACCACGATATGATTGTCTTCAACTTGAAATTTGACAGGGAGAAAGTAAAGTAGCAGTATTTCAGTGAAGTAAGGGAAATTACAGTGGTATGAGAGAGGAGTTGGCCAAAGTAAATTGGAAGGAGCTGCTGGCAGGGATGTCAACAGAGCAGCAATGACGTGCGTTTCTGGGAAAAATGAGGAAGGTGCAGGGCATGCGTATTCAAAAAATGAAGAAATACTTAAATGGTGAAATAGTACAACCGTGGCTGAGAAGGGAAGTCAAAGCTATTGTAAAAGCAAAAGAGAGGGCATACAACAAAGCAAAAGTTTGTGGGATGATAGAGGATTGGGAAGTTTTTAAAAATCTACAGAGAGCAATTTAAAAAAATTAGAAGGGAAAAGATGAAATAATATAATATCAAAGTGGATAGTAAAAGTTTTTTCAAGTATGTTAAAAATAAGAGAAATGAGAATGGCTATATGACTGCTAGAAAATGAGGCAGGTGAAAGAATAAAGGGTGACAAGGAGATGGCTGATGAACTAAATGAGTATTTGGCGTCAGTCTTCACTGTGGAAGACACTAGCAGTATGCCTGATGTTGTAGTGTATGAAGGAAGAGAAGTGGGTGCAGTTACTGTTACAAGAGAGAAGGTGCTCAAAAAGCTGAAAGACCTGAAGGTACATAAGTCAACGGACCAGAGAAACTGCACCCTAGGGTAATAAAAGAGGTAGTTTTGGAGATTGTGGTGGCATTAGAAATGATCGTTCAAAAATCAATGGATTCTGGCATGGTGCCAGAGGACTGGAAAATTGCAAATGTTACTCCACTCTTTAGAAAGGAAGAAGGCAGCAGAAAGGAAATCATAGACCAGTTAGCCTGACCTCAGTAGCTGGGAAGATGTTAAAGTCAATTGTTAAGGATGGCCCAATTCTGCTCCTATGTCTTATGGTCTAAACTCATCTTGGGCTTCCAGCTGGATAAAAGTATCGATCATAACCGACGTTTTGATGAAAATCTCTGCCATCTTCATCAGGAATGATGGCTGAGCATTTCTAGTCTGGGGGTATATATACACCCCCCCGTCCGTCCTTCCTGATTGGTTATTCCTCATGCAATCAGATTTCCACCGTCCCACCTTGTTTACAATCAAATTCTAGTTCTTACTTGGAACGAGACCTTCGTCTTTTTTAAAGTTCTCTTTCTCTAGTTTTATTTCGATGGTTTCCTCAGTAGGGGGTCCCAAAAGTCATTGGTGCAGCACAGTAAGTTTTGTGCTGTCGAAGTCAATCCTATGGCCTCTGCGAATACAATGTTCTGCTAACGCCAATTTCTCCAAGTAGCCGAAACAAAAACACCTCCTGTGCTCCTTGATACGGGATTCCACCATGCACCCCGTCTGGCCAATATATGCTGCTTCATATTCACAGGGAATCCTGTAAACACCAGCCATCCTGAGTCCCAGGTCATCTTTGACCCACATAAGCTGGGATTTGAGCTTCCTTCCTCAAAGAGCAGCTCTTTCTACTTTGATTTACTGTGTGAAAACTATTTTGGACCCAGAGAGTTTCCATGAGGAAATAAAATTATGCACAAATCAAATTGGCAAGGAGTCTATTGGAAACTCAATCACACAGACTTAGGCTACAACAATAACAGCCTCCATTATGCCTCCCAACATGGAGTGCTTCTTTCTACTTTGATTAACTGTGCAAAAACCTACGGACCTGAGACAATTACACACAATGTTCCTACAGAATGGCTACAATGTGGAGGAAATCAATCGAGCCCTTAAAAGGGCTGACTGAAGAATCAGGAAACCTAACAATGAGGAGAACCCGTTGCCACTACCTGTCTTCTCTATATCTCCATGGTTTCTGGAAGGATCACCAGGATCCTGAAGAAATATCAGATTAATACCATCTATAAACCTGTAAGGAAGCTCAGATCACTGAACTAGATATACCAAGGCATTATCCCTGATGAAGATGGCAGAGTTTGTCATTGAAACATCAGTTAAAATCGATACCTGTACCCAGATGGAAGACCAAGAAGAATTTAGGGGATAAGAGAGATGGTGATGAGGGAGAACATAACATGCTCTTGGACTAAGTGCACACTTTCATCGGAGGACAAAAGTGGGCAATCAAAATCTTTCATAATGTACACAAATGCACTAAATGAATTTACAGCATGTATTCCAATTAATGCCAGTAATAAGATATAAAATTTCTGCAGAGAATAAGATTTTAAATCCTAAAATCAGCCCCTGAAAAAATAATTTTGGAAATACAGTAAACAGATTTAAAAACTGGGTAGACATGATATCAAATTTAATCCAACTTCCGAGCACTACACAACAAACATTGTCCAGTAAGATTTTTTGATTTCATAGTATCTAGATTACATATCTAAATTTATAACTTAAGTGTTATAAATTTCCTATAGCTACCTTTTTTTTTCCAATTTCCTTTTTTCAGACTGGGAAAGTCTTAACATATATTCAGTGAAGTAAATACCCAAGTTAAAAAAAATTGTTTCCGATTTATCAAAAGAAAATATTACACAATTTCCTAATGCAAGATCTGATGAATGTGAATGTACAAACCCTTGAGAGATTACAGGAATACTTCAACCGTAGTTCCTTACTCAAGAACAAAATCTGAGGTGAACAAGCAAAAACTGAGCATCAGTCTTAAACCCATTTTCTCCCTTAAATGATATAAATCTTTCTTTTACACATGATGATTGCAATTGGATCCAAACTCTAAACTTGTACCGATGCAAATCCCAACCTTCCACATGATTTGTACAATGAAGCTAAGTTGCAGCATGTTCTTGAATTCTATCTAACAGCATGGGAGAGTAACACAAAGTACGGGAGGAACTCAGTGGGTCAGGCAGCACCTGTGGAGGAAAATGGACTGTCGGCATTTCAAGTTGAGGCCCTACATCTGGACTGGTTAGAGAGAGGGGAGATAGCCAGTATAAAAAGGTGGAGGGACAGGCTGGTATAAGAGCTGCCACTGATAGGTGCACACAGGTGAAGCGTGGATGTTAGATAAGTTCAAACTGTAAAGAAAAACCTTGCCCTAGGCAATCACTGGATGATCATATTGAAACATCATTTCACCACCCCATCTCATTTCATTCCTATTTGTGACGGTAGAATCAAAAGTGACCCTAAATCCAAAAAGTGATTTTTAAAAAATTAAATCATCAGAAGGTTAAATCCAATACAAGAGATCATGGACTAAATATTACTTAAGAAGACACTTAACTTCCAGATGAATTCAAACTCTGAATCAACAGCTGGTCCAGATTCTACGTAGCACCCACAGCATCAATCAATAATGTTTTCACAGACACCACCAATACTTAAGGAAGAGCTTGGTTCAATTTATATAACAATATCTACAAGAGCTGTCTTCCATGTTTGTGAGAATATAAAATGTAACATAAACAAGTCCTTAGTATTTTAAATGGATAAGCCTATTTCATATTGTTCCAGACGTGTCTTAACATCTTTGTGACAATGGAACTGTGTTGTAAAGATTTATAATGTTTTGAGGAAAGCAGCAGAGTAAATACAGTTAATCGGGGCAGCCACTTATTTGGGACAATTCTTAAAAAACAAAAACTAATCAAGAAAATAGCTGGGATTCCCTTTGTTTACTTAGGTCACTATGCCACTTGTCTATTGTCTTAATTGGGGCAGAAGATTGTTGCCAAATAGTTTCTAACTAGCAAGTGCAATTATGAAGAAAGCATGGCAGTGTCTCTAGTTATAGCTTGCAAAAAAATCTCCGTAACATCTAAAACTTAGACAAACTTCTACAGATGTGTGGTGGAGAGTATATTGACTGGTTGTATCACAGCTTGGTATGGAAACACCAATGACCTTGAATGGAAAGCCCTACAAAAAGTAGTGGATATGGCCCAGTCCATCACAGGTAAAGTCCTCCCCACCATCGAGCAGAGCACATCTACATGGAGCACCGTTGCAGGAAAGCAGCATCAGTCATCAAGGACTCACACCACCCAGGTCATGCTCTCTTCTCACTGCTGCCTTCAGGAAGATACAGGAGCCTCAGGACTCACACTACCAGGTTCAGGAACAATTATTACCCCTCAGCTATCAGGCTCTTCAACCAGCGGAAATAACTTCACTTGTCCATCACTGAACTGTTCCCACAGCCTATAAGGGACTCTTCATCTCATGTTTTTGATCTTTATTGCTCATTTATTATTATATTTTCTTTTGTATTTGCACAGTTTGTTGTTCTTGGCATATTGGTTGTTTGGCTGTCTTGTTGGGTGCTGATTTTATTCTGGTTCTTAGATTTACTGAGTATGCCTACAAGAAAACAAAATTCAGTGTTGTATGTGGTGACATATGTACTTTGATAATAAATTTACTTTGAACTTTGAACCAATTAAGGGATAGAGAGAGCAAACGAAATTCACAAGGGGGCAGAATTCTAGACAATTGGTATTAAGGACAAAGTGCAGACTAAGGTACAATACAGTAAGCAAATATGATTATAAATGGTTCAATTTGCAAAACAATAGTGCAGAGCTCGGAATAAATGAAATATAAATTGTATTTTTGAAGGAGCAAGGGCAAGATAGCTCAGAAAATTGTTAACTCGAACGTATGATTTACAGAAGCAGAAAAGATGTACAAAGTCAGAGGTCAAAAAGAGAGCAATTGCATGCAGAAGGAAAAGAACTTGCAGTCTTAAGGACAGAGCAGCAGCAAAAGAGATCTGCACCAGTTACACAGAATGCAAACCTCTGACGAACAAACCATGACTACCATTGTTATATTGAATGGAACTTAATAAAATCTGTTGCGCTCATGCCAATATACAGTGGCATGCAAAAGTTTGGGCACCCCGGTCAAAATTTCTGTTACTGTGAATAGCTAAGCAAGTAAAAGATGACCTGATTTCCAAAAGGCATAAAGTTAAAGATGATACGTTTCTTTAATATTTTAAGTAATATTACTTTTTTATTTCCATCTTTTACAGTTTCAAAATAACAAAGTTTGGGCACCCTGCATGGTCAGTACTTAGTAACACCCCCTTTGGCAAGTATCACAGCTTGTAAACGCTTTCTGTAGCCAGCTGAAGCCCAATTTATACTTCTGCGTCAAATGTACGCCGTAGGTACCGCGTACCCTACGCCGTAGGTGACGTACACCTCCCCAAAAAAGTAACTCATGCGTTGTGGTGCCGCAGACTGCAACAACTGTGATTGGTCCGCTTGGTAGCATCACATTTCCTCCTACGCATTTCCGGTTGCTTTTCTCTGCCATGTCTGTACACTGATGCGAAATAAATAGTTGGAGATGATGAAACAAATCGTCAAATCTACCTGCCAACATCCGAAAATATTTGAAATGCGTTACCTTGTCCATGTCTCTCACGAAGAAAATTGACACAGTAGCATAGAAACCCTACCGCCAACTAGCGTCTTGGCGGTGAATTGCAGACACAACTACGCATGCTCGCTACGGCATAGGGCGACGCAAAAGTATAAATCAGGCCTATGGCATAGCCCGTACACACAAATATAAATCAGGCTTAAGAGTCTTTCAATTCTTGTTTGGGGGATTTTCACCCATTCTTCCTTGCAAAAGGCTTCTAGTTCTGTGAGATTCTTGGGCTGTCTTGCATGCATTGCTCTTTTGAAGTCTATCCACAGATTTTCGAGGATGTTTAGGTCGGGGGACTGTGAGGGCCATGGCAAAACCTTCAGCTTGCGCCTCTTGAGGTAGTCCATTGTGAATTTTGAAGTGTGTTTAGGATCATTATCCTGTTGCAGAAGCCATCCTCTTTTCATCTTCAGCTTTTTTACAGACGGTGTGAAGTTTGCTTCCAGAATTTGCTGGTATTTAATTGAATTCATTCTTCCCTCTACCAGTGAAATGTTACCTGTGCCACTGGCTGCAACACAAGCCTAAAGCATGATCGATCCATCCCCATGCCTAACAGTTGGAGAGGTGTTCTTTTCATGAAATTCAGCACCCTTTTTTCTCCAAACATACCTTTGCTCATTGCAACCAAAAAGTTCTATTTTAACTTCATCAGTCCACAGGACTTGTTTCCAAAACGCATCAGGCTTGTTTAGATGTTCCTCTGCAAACTTCTGATGCTGAATTTTGTGGTGAGGATGCAGGAAAGGTTTTCTTCTGATGACTCTTCCATGAAGGTCATATTTGTGCAGGTGTTGCTGCACCGTAGAACAGTGCACCCCCACTCCAGAGTCTGTTAAATCTTCCTGAAGGTCTTTTGCAGTCAAATGGCCTATGTGCAGTTCTCTCAGAAAGTTTCCTTGGTCTTCCAGACCTCAACTTGACCTCCACCGTTCCTGTTAACTGCCATTTCTTAATTACATTACAAACTGAGGAAACGGCTACCTGAAAACGCTTTGCTCTCTTCTTATAGCCTTCTCCTGCTTTGTGGGCATCATTTATTTTAATTTTCAGAGCGCTAGGCAGCTGCTTAGAGGAGCCCATGGCTGCTGATTGTTGGGACAAGGTTTGAGAAGTCAGGGTATTTATGAAGCTTTGTAATTTGCATCACCTGGCCTTTCCTAATGATGACTGTGAACAAAGCCATAGCCCTAACAAGCTAATTAAGGTCTGAGACCTTGGTAAAAATTATCTGAGAGCTCAAATCTCTTGGAATGCCCAAACTTATGCATGGTGCTTTTTTTTCCACTCTAAAATTGTACAAAACAAAAATAATACACTAACCTTGCTTACAACATTGAAAAGAATGTTTCACCTTTAACTTTATGACTTTTGGAGATCAGTTCATCTTCTACTCACTTAACTATTCACAGTAACAGAAATTTTGACCAGGGGTGCCCAAACTTTTGAACCCCACTGTACATCTTACTGATAATGGTTTGTTGTACTAACAAAAAAGTTTCTTGAACTGGGTCAAATCCAAATTAGCAAATGTTACAAGAGGGGAAAGCTCATAAATATGAATAAGAGATCCTTCATTTAGTATGCTTTGCTTTGGATACATATTGGAGCTCAGCTTCATTATCCAGTGGCTACATACTCACCAGTTCTTGGTTCTGCATGTCTTACCAGCTTCCTTCATTTGATGGTATGAGGCATCTCTCTGTTGAAGCTGATCCTTCTGGCACTTGAAGCTCTACAGAAAGCATAAATCATTTACTTTCATTCAAAAAATTTTTAATCACCTAGTCCACCTGCAGTTAACCAAAACAAGATGTCATTGTCTCCACATTTGGTCTTCATAACTTTTTCCACCAACATAGCTGCAAATAAAGAGAAACAAACATGTGCACGAAAACTGGAAAAGTCAAAGAGAAATGCACAATTTATTGCAACACTGAGGGGACAGATGAACATTACCTCACTCTGTTCAGCATGAAGTTGAGCTTTCCATTTCGGGTAACCCAGACCCAGACTCCTGGTGTCCTCCTCTCACACACATTTCTTCTCCCTTTGTTGACTTTCCCCACCTGGTTCCATCTGCCCATGCCATCTCCTCCCCACCTGGGTACACCTCCCCACTCCCCTACACGATATCACCCCTCTCCCCACATAGTGCTCCATACTGGCAAACTTTCCTCTTAGTCCTGCTGCAGAGACATGACTGGAAACATTGACTTACACATTTTGCCTCCACAAATGCTGCTCAACCCACTGTCGTGCTGGAATGTGGAACAAAAAAGAGACACCAGCACTTTTTTTTTGTTCCAGATTATAGCATCTGCAGTCTCTTTTGACTTCATAAAAACTGAAAACTGGAATCTAAACAAAATCCAACACCTTGGAGGATATGAAACAAATCCCAGTGGTTTGGCATCTGACTCTCTGGATGGTATTTCCCACATTTCCCTTCCACTTGCCAGGTCCCCAGATTCCCATATCCCCTGTCAGCTCACCAAGGCATCAGATCCCCACTCCATTGAAATGTACTAGATTCTTTGAAATCTTATTGTGTAATATCTAAAATGAGAATTAAAAATGTGTTGGAGTATTAATAAAAGAACATCTCAGCCCAGAAAATCTGCTGGTCCAGCACCTATCAAAATCCTGAACATACTTACAAGTAATTAAACGCCTACTGTTCAGATTAGCAACAAGTTCCAAGTAAGCCCACCAATTTATTAAAAGGAGTATTCAAATAAAATTTACAATTTACCCTTTTGGAACAACGCAATATCGAAAATTTATTGCTATATTATTCATAATAAACTCTACAACACAGAAGTATTACTAGTGCCATAATCTTCATCAAAGAAAGTTGTTGCAGTCAAAATTAATTTGATTCACCTGTCACATGACCTTCCACTCACTTACTTACTATTGCACACTATCTCTGATAGGTAACTGATTGCAGGTCCTCTTCACTTGCAGCCAAAACAGCTACCTTAAACCCCACCATAAACTATCCGCTTTTGAGTAGAACACCATTTGACTGAACAGCAGAACTGCCACAAGTGATAAACCCAATGCATGTTGTAAATGTAAACTTAATAAAAGAGATATTAAATATCCCCAATGCAACAAAGTTCATTTTCAAGAACATTTATAACTCAAGCTTGTCCAAACTTAAATTTAATAAATGCAATTTACAAATAAGATTCTATTATGTTCAGATCATGTTGAAACAATTTACAGCATCGTTAGTCCTTTTTGAAAGCAAAGGCAGACAGTCTTGAATTCACAGTTGGATGTTCCGGTTTCTTCTTTTTGGCAGAAGCATCAGATTCTTCAGAATTTTCCTTTCTGTCTTCTAGTTCATTCACACCCTGCTCTTCTGTACGCTTGCGTTTTTTAACCTCTGTATCAGGCACAGTATTGGTAGCACTTTTAGCCCTCTCTGTCCAGGCCTGGAAAATAAAATCATTGAATGATCTGACCATTTTGGAATTGGGATAACTATTTAACTACAACTAATTCTAACTTTTCTTTGACTGAAGGGTTAAAACAGGAGATGCAAAAAATGTTTACTATTGACCTGGCCTCTTTAATAGGTAGGAATCTAAACTATAGATACTTTAAGTAAATTGATGATTTGCAAGTTGAGAACTTACTGGACTAAAAACCCAAATGTTACTAACTTAGAATCTCACCATGTCAATTTGTGAAGCTGAATCCCAAAATATACCCCTGGTAATTAATGGACTAATAGCATAAAATGCTGCATTCTTTCTTGGGCAGGCAAAAAGTATTAAGACTCCATTGCAACACACACAAAATGCTGGAGGAACTCAGCAGGTCAAACAACATCTATAGAAATTGATCAACAGTCATCATTTTGGGGCGAGACCCTTCTTCAGGGCTGAGAAGATGCCAGAATAAAAAGGTGTGGGGAGGAGGAAGGAGGCTGGCTGGAAGGTGATAGGTGAAGCCAGATGGGTGGGAAAGGTCAAGGGCAGGAGTGGGAAAGGTCAAGGGGAATCTGATAGGAGAGGACACAGGGGGAACTGATAGCCAGGTGAGAAGAAGTATTTGGTCAGAGTGGTGGTGGGGGTAGGGGGGAGGGGGAATGTTTTAAAACTATATGATGGAATATTCAAGCCATCAGGTTGGAGGCCACTGAAATGGAATACAAGGTGTTGCTCCGCCACCTTGAGGGTAGCCTCATCTTCTCATATTGGCACAAGAGGAGGCCATGGACCGACATGTTGGAATGGGAATGGGAACTGAAATTAAAATGTTTGGCCACCAGGAAGTTCCAGTTGTGGCGGATAGAGTGGAGGTACTTGATGAAGCGGTTTCCCAGTTTAAGACAGGTTTCACCAATGTACAGGAGGCCGCATAGGGAGTACCGGACACAATAAACAACCCCAGTTGATTTGCAGGTGAAGTTGCCTCACCCAGAAGGATTGTTCGGGGCCCTAAATGGAGGTGAGGGAGGAAGTGTAATGGGCAGGTGTAGCATTTAGGCCGCTTGCAGGGTTAAGTGCCAGGATGGAGATTAGTGGCATGAGATGAATGGACAAGGGAATTATAGAAGGAATGATCCATTCGGAAAGTGGAGGGGGAGGGGAGGTAAAAGTATGTTTAGTGGTAGTATATCTTTCCAAATGGCAGAAGTTGTGGAGGATGATGTGTTAGATGTGGAGGCTGATGGGATGGTAGGTGATGAACTATTCCTGTTAAACGATGGGAAGATGGGGTGAGTGCAGATGATTGGGAAATGGAGGATCTGCGGGTGAAGGCAGCATCAATGTTGAAGGGAGGGTAACCCCATTCTCTGAAGAAGGAGAACATCTCTATGAGCCCTGACCAGCATCCAGTCCAGGTATCAGATGTCTGGAGAAGAGGGGACTTCAAACAGGTCTATGGCCCAAGGATAAAAGGCAGGAGCGAGTTGCGGCAGTGTAGCAGAGCTTTGAGCAATGACCAATTGGCGTTTGGGATTGATTAGTCAGAGCAAATTAAAGGAAGGCAGGGGCAAGAGCAGCAGCTGTCATCTGAGTGGACGTAGAATGGTGATCTTAACGCTTTAGCTCTTCAAGGCTTCAGCGAAGAGTGGCTTCACTCAAAGAAAGCAAAGGAAAGAAAAGCTCAAGTTTTTTCCTTCTCTTTATATCTGCTTAGCTAGGACAGTAGAGATGCCAGACAGGATAGTGAAATGGCTCCTCCTGCGGGATGTGGGAACCAGGGAAACCTCCAGTGTCCCTGACAACCACATCTACGAGTAGCGCATCCAGCTGCAGCTTCTAACAAACCACATTAAGGAGCTGAAGCTGGAACTGGATGAACACAGCTAGGAATCACTAGATTTTGGAATGGTTCCAGAAGAATGGAAAATTGCAAATGTCACTCCAGTCTTCAAGAAGGGAAAGAGGCAGAAGAAAGGAAACTATAGGCCAGTTAGTTTAATCTCAATGATTGGGAAGATGTTGCAGTTGATTATTAAAGATGTAGTCTCAGGGTACTTAGAGGCACATGATAAAATCAGGCGTAGTCAGTATGGTTTCTTCTAGAGAAAGTCTTGCCTGACAAATCTGTTGGATTTCTTTGAAGACAAAGGAGAATCAGTTGATACTGTGTACTTGGGATTCTCAGAAGGCCTTTGACAAGGTGCCACACGAGGCTGCTTAACAAGCTACAAGCCAGCCCACAGTATTACAAGAAAGATTCTAGCATGGATAAAGCAGTGGCTAATTGGCAGGAGGCAAAGCGTGGGAATAAAGGAAGCCTTTTCTGACTGGCTGGCAGTGACTAGTGATGTTCTACAGTGGGCTGTGTTGGGACGGATTCCTTTTCCGTTATATGTTAATGACTTGGATGATGGAATTGATGGCCTTGTTGCAAAGTTTGCAAACGATATGAAGATAGGTGGAGGGCAGGTAGTTTTGAGGAGGTAGAGAGGCTACAGAAAGCCTTAGACAAATTAGGAAAATGGGCAAAAAAATGGCAGATGGAATACAGTGTTGGGAAGTGTATAGTCATGCATTTTTGGTAGAAGAAATGAAAGGGTAGACTATTTTCTGGAGGGAAAATACAAAAGTCTGAGGTGCAAAGGGACTTGGGACTGCAAGATTCCCTAAAGGCTAATTCGCAGGTTTAGTCCGTGTTGAAGGTGGCAGGTGCAATGCCAGCATTCATTCAAGGGGACTAGAATATAAAAGCAAGGACGTAATGTTGAAATTTTATAAAGTATGGTGAGGCCTCTCTTGGAGTACTGTGAGCAGGTTTGGGCCTCTTCTCTTAGAAAGGATGTGCTGAAACCGGAGAGGGTTCAAAGGAGGTTCACGAAAATGATTTCAGGATTCAAAATGCTTGTCATATAAAGAACATTTGATGGCTCTGGGCCTATATTTACTAGAATTCAGAAGAATGAAGGGTGACCTCCTTGAAACCTATGAAATGGTGAAAGGCCTTGATAGAGCGGATGTGGAGATGATGTTTCCTATGGTAGGAGAGTCTAAGATGAGAGGACACAGCTTCAGAATAGAGGGGTGTCCTTTTAGAACGGAGATGAGGAGGAATTTCATTAGCCAGAGAGTGGTTAACCTGTGGAATTATTTGCCACAGCCAGCTGGGGAGGCCAAATCTTTATGTTTATTTAAGACAGAGGGTTATAGATTCTTGATTGGTCAGGGCATGAGGGGATATGGGGAGAAGGCAGGAGATTGGGGCTGAGAGAAAAACTGGATCAGCCATGATGAAATGGGCCAAATGGCCTAATTCTGCTCCTATACCTTATGATTTTATCTGATTCCATTGGAATCATCAAGCAAAAGGGAACATTTCAGCCTCCTAAATCAAGGACTCCATTAGACTAGCAAGGTTGCAGCGACAGGACAGCCACTACCAAAACTCATGCCCCTGCAGAAGGGATAAATAGGCTGAGGCAAAAATTAGAAGGAGGTGATTAAAACAAAGGTTAAAAAAATGTGAGAAAAGCTAACAAGTTATATTTTGAGCAAAGTAGCATTGGTATTCAGATTTATAATCAAAGTGTTGAAAAAAAAATTAAAAATGCTAGAAGCATAAATTCGGTTTAAAAGAGACTTGGTTACAACCAAAGCACAAGTAGAAGTTTAAATTATTTTTTTAAAAAAACAAAAATCAGGAAAATGGGAGAGGGATTGGAAGTTGGGCAAACAAGACAATAATTACAGAAGAAATTGAATGACAGAGTGAAAACTGAACCAGTAGAACAGCAACGATGCAAGATTTGGGTAAGAGGTAACCATAGACGTCACGATAATAGTGATGCCTGAGGGATGGTGAATCAACATGGAAAGCAGGGAAACACAAAGCAAATAAACTGTATTTTGTTAGAATGGGTGATACTTTAAAAGGGGATGCAAAACTACTCAAGCAAAATAATAGATTTCATAAAAGTAATCATATGGTTCTCCAAAACGTGTTTTAGTTCAATGGCAACAACAGGAATTCTGCAGATGCTGGAAATTCAAGCAACACACATCAAAGTTGCTGGTAAACGCAGCAGGCCAGGCAGCATCTATTGGAAGAGTTTCAGTCGACGTTTCAGGCCGAGACCCTTCGTCAGGACTAACTGAAGGAAGAGTTAGTAAGAGATTTGAAAGTGAGAGGGTGAGGGGGAGATCCAAAATGATAGGTGAAGACAGGAGGGGAGGGATGGAGCCAAGAGTTGGACAGGTGATTGGCAAAGGGGATATGAGAGGATCATGGGACAGGAGATCCGGGGAGAAAGACGGGGGGGGGGGGAACAGAGGATGGGCAAGGGGTATAGTCAGAGGGACAGAGGGAGAAAAAGGAGAGTGAGAGAAAGAATGTATGTATAAAAATAAATAACGGATGGGGTACTAGGGGTAAGTGTGGCACTAGCGGAAGTTTGAGAAGTCGATGTTCATGCCATCAGGTTGGAGGCTACCCAGATGGAATATAAGATGTTGTTCCTCCAACCTGAGTGTGGCTTCATCTTTACAGTAGAGGAGGCCGTGGATGGACATGTCAGAATGGGAATGGGACGTGGAATTAAAATGTGTGGCCACTGGGAGATCCTGCTTTCTCTGACAGACAGAGCGTAGGTGTTCAGCAAAGCGGTCTCCCAGTCTGCGTCGGGTCTCGCCAATATATAGAAGGCCACATCGGGAGCACCGGACGCAGTATATCACCCCAGCCGACTCACAGGTGAAGTGTCGCCTCACCTGGAAGGACTGTCTGAGGCACTGAATGGTGGTAAGGGAGGAAGTGTAGGGGCATGTGTAGCACTTCTTCCGCTTATCTTTGTAAAGATAAAGTTGTGGTGGTAGGGGATTTTAATTTTCCATACATTGATTGGGACTCCCATACTGTTAGGGGTCTAGATGGTTTAGAGTTTGTAAAATGTGTTCAGGAAAGTTTTCTAAATCAGTCTATAGAGGGACCAACTAGAGGGGATGCAATATTGGATCTCCTGTTAGGAAACGAATTAGGGCAAGTGACGGAAGTCTGTGTAGGGGAGCACTTTGGTTCCAGTGATCATAACACCATTAGTTTCAATTTGATCATGGACAAGGATAGATCTGGTCTCTAGGGTTGAGGTTCTGAACTGGAAGAAGGCCAAATTTGAAGAAATGAGAAAAGATCTAAAAAGCGTGGATTGGGACAGGTTGTTCTCTGGCAAAGATGTGATTGGTAGGTGGGAAGCCTTCAAAGGGGAAATTTTGAGAGTGCAGAGTTGGTATGTTCCTGTCAGGATTAAAGGCAAATTGAATAGGAATTAGGAACCTTGGTTCTCAAGGGATATTGCAACTCTGATAAAGAAGAAGAGGGAGTTGTATGAAATGTATAGGAAACAGGGGGTAAATCAGGTGCTTGAGGAGTATAAGAAGTGCAAGAAAATACTTAAGAAAGAAATCAGGAGGGCAAAAAGAAGACATGAGGTTGCCTTGGCAGTCAAAGTGAAGGATAATCCAAAGAGCTTTTACAAGTATATTAAGAGCAAAAGGATTGTAAGGGATAAAATTGGTCCTCTTGAAGATCAGAGTGGTCGGCTTTGTGCGGAACCAAAGGAAATGGGGGAGATCTTAAATAGGTTTTTTGCGTCTGTATTTACTAAGGAAGCTGACATGAAATCTATGGAATTGAGGGAATCAAGTAGTGAGACCATGGAAACTGTACAGATTGAAAAGCAATTAAAGTGGATAAATCCCCAGGACCTGACAGAGTGTTCCCGCGGACATTGAAGGAGACTAGTGTTGAAATTGCGGGGGCACTGGCAGAAATATTTAAAATGTCGCTGTCTACGGGTGAAGTGCCGCAGGATTGGAGAGTGGCTCATGTTGTTCCGTTGTTTAAAAAAGGATCGAAAAGTAATCCGGGAAATTATAGGCCGGTGAGTTTAACGTTGGTAGTAGGTAAGTTATTGGAGGGAGTACTAAGAGACAGAATCTACAAGCACTTGGATAGACAGGGGCTTATTAGGGAGAGTCAACATGGCTTTGTGCATGGTAGGTCATGTTTGACCAATCTGTTGGAGTTTTTTGAGGAGGTTACCAGGAAAGTGGATGAAGAGAAGGCAGTGGATATTGTCTACATGGACTTCAGTAAGGCCCTTGACAAGGTCCCGCATGGGAGGTTAGTTAGGAAAATTCAGTCGCTAGGTATACATGGAGAGGTGGTAAATTGGATTAGACATTGGCTCGATGGAAGAAGCCAGAGAGTGGCGGTAGAGAATTGCTTCTCTGAGTGGAGGCCTGTGACTAGTGGTGTGCCACAGGGATCAATGCTGGGTCCATTGTTATTTGTCATCTATATCAATGATCTGGATGATAATGTGGTAAATTGGATCAGCAAGTTTGCTGATGATACAGCGATTGGAGGTGTAGTAGATAGTGAGGAAGGTTTTCAGAGCCTGCAGAGGGACTTGGACCAGCTGGAAAAATGGGCTGAAAAATGGCAGATGGAGTTTAATACTGACAAGTGTGAGGTATTGCACATTGGAAGGACAAACCAACATAGAACATACAGGGTTAATGGTAAGGCACTGAGGAGTGCAGTGGAACAGAGGGATCTGGGAATACAGATACAACATTCCCTAAAAGTGGCGTCACAGGTAGATAGGGTCATAAAGAGAGCTTCTGGTACATTGGCCTTTATTAATCAAAGTATTGAGTATGAGAGCTGGAATGTTATGATGAGGTTGTATAAGGCATTGGTGAGGCCGAATCTGGAGTATTGTGTTCAGTTTTGGTCACCAAATTACAGGAAGGATATAAATAAGGTTGAAAGAGTGCAGAGAAGGTTTACAAGGATGTTGCCGGGACTTGAGAAACTCAGTTACAGAGAAAGGTTGAATAGGTTAGGACTTTATTCCCTGGAGCGTAGAAGAACGAGGGGAGATTTGATAGAGGTATATAAAATTATGATGGGTATAGACAGAGTGAATGCAAGCAGGTTTTTTCCACTGAGGCAAGGGGAGAAAAAAACCAGAGGACATGGGTTAAGGATGAGGGGGGAAAAGTTTAAAGGGAACATTGGGGGGGCTTCTTCACACAGAGAGTGGTGGGAGTATGGAATGAGCTGCCAGATGAGGTGGTAAATGCTGGTTCTTTTTTAACATTTAAGAATAAATTGGACAGATACATGGATGGGAGGTGTATGGAGGGATATGGTCCGTGTGCAGGTCAGTGGGACTAGGCAGAAAATGGTTCGGCACAGCCAAGAAGGGCCAAAGGGCCTGTTTCTGTGCTGCAGTTTCTATGGTTCTATGGTAAGTGCTACACATGCCCCTACACTTCCTCCCTTACCACCATTCAGGACCCCGGACAGTCCTTCCAGGTGAGGCGACACTTCACCTGTGAGTCGGCTGGGGTGATATACTGCGTCTGGTGCTCCCGATGTGGCCTTCTATATATTGGCGAGACCCGACGCAGACTGGGAGACCGCTTTGCTGAACACCTATGCTCTGTCCGCCAGAGAAAGCAGGATCTCCCAGTGGCCACACATTTTAATTCTACGCCCCATTCCCATTCTGACATGTCCATCCACGGCCTCCTCTACTGTAAAGATGAAGCCACACTCAAGTAGGAGGAACAACACCTTATATTCCATGTGGGTAGCCTCCAACCTGATGGCATGAACATCGACTTCTCAAACTTCCGCTAGTGCCACACTTACCCCTAGTACCCCATCCGTTATTTATTTTTATACATACATTCTTTCTCTCACTCTCCTTTTTCTCCCTCTGTCCCTCTGACTATACCCCTTGCCCATCCTCTGTTCCCTCCCCCCTCCCGTCTTTCTCCCCGGATCTCCTGTCCCGTGATCCTCTCATATCCCCTTTGACAATCACCTGTCCAACTCTTGGCTCCATCCCTCCCCCTCCTGTCTTCACCTATCATTTTGGATCTCCCCCTCCCCCTCTCACTTTCAAATCTCTTACTAACTCTTCCTTCAGTTAGTCCTGACGAAGGGTCTCGGCCTGAAACGTCGACTGAAACTCTTCCAATAGATGCTGCCTGGCCTGCTGCATTTACCAGCAACTTTGATGTGTGTTGCTTTAGTTTAATGGGACAGGTTAAACATGACTATGTCTGATGAACCACAATTTGATTATAGTGAGCAAATTTAATATTAAGATCAAGAGACTGAAGGGATGAACCACAATGGATTTAAATAAAACACAAAAAATAACTAATTACCATCAAGCATACCGGTATATTCATAAAAACCCTGAGACAGCTGTACTTGAAGTAATAACTGGTAAATATAAAATGAATGCATGCTTATACAAATCAAAAACTCTGCTTGTGAATTTATGTAACAATGACAATTTAAAAAATAATGTAACATAGAAACCTTGCAAAGGGTATCAAAGCCAACACCAACTATTTTACGTATTTGTAGAATGTCACAAAAAAATGACAATTTAAAGACAGGTGCATGTGATAATTAATAACAAGGGTAATATTAAATCAGTACACTTTATTCATATTAAAACTATGGAAGAAAAAAAGGAATATAAAAATTAGTTGAAAGGTATGGTAAATGTATAATGGCAATGGAAAAAAATAATAAGATTGAAAATAGACTCATCTTCAAGAAATAATGGTTCCTATCCAGAGTATTAAATTAAAAATGTATCAACCATTATACTCCAATTCACCCACAAGTCTGCCTGACAGTGTCTCCAGCACAGAAACAGCCTACCATGTTCATCAGGTACCCATTTAAACTAATTCCATTTACCAGTACCTGGCCTCTAGTCTACACTACCTTGGTGATTCAAGTGCCATCCAGACACTTCTTAAATGTTGTGAAAGTACCACCTCCACTACCTTTTCAGGCAGTGTGTTACAGAAATCAACTACTGTCTAGGTGAGAAAGCTCTTCCTCACGTTGTCTCTTTACAATTTGCCACTTACTTCCAACTTTCCTATTGTTTTATCTTGTACTATCTCAATGCTCTGTTATAATGAATTGATCTGTATGAACAGTATACAAGACAAGTTCTTCCATGGTACGTTGGTACATCAGTACACCTGACATTAATAAATAAATTTACCATTTAAAGTTTAGCCCATTCTGTTTCTTCCCATATCTGAAATGTTCCTTCATTTTGCATGAACTTTCTCTGCACCTCTACCGCAATCATTTCCTTCCTATTGTGTGCTAACAAGAACTGCACCCAGTCTTCCAAAAATGTTTTCAGAGTTTAAAGTTCCAACCAACTTGAACAAAGTTCCTTGATGTTCTCAAATTAACATTTACTTTTTGCATTTCCTCCAAGCTTTGTCTAATTTTTGGTTCTATTCAATTATTTCAGATTTGAGTTTATTTGCAGGATTTTCTCTCGTTTTACATACACCTTTGATCCCTTCACCCTTTATTTTATTTTCTTCATATACAGCAGTTGATTTCCAATTGATTGTGAAAATAAGCCTATCACTTTGACAAACAGTTGAATGACATTACACATTACATTGCAAGAGAGAAAAAAAAACAAATCGTAAGGTGCATATCTGTCTAAATGCTCCACCCACCCCGAAAATTGCAAATCCTACCTGTCAGCCAAGACTAATCACCCTTTCATACATTCATTGAGCAAGATTGCTGCAAACCCTTCCATAAAATTCTGTTCCTCATTCTCCAGATTTTATGTCAATTATGTGACCATCTGCCAAGTTGGTTAAATAACAATGTCATTTGCTCACACAGAAATAAAATAAATATTAACAAATACATTAATATATAGTTCCTCAGCAACACCAATTTAAAACCAACTTAGTTATACTTACATTTGCCCAGGATTTTCAGGACACCCGGACACAGCCACTTACCTGAAACATCGTCTATTTATTCCGCTCCACAGATGGTAGGAGGGCTGGGCTGCATGTGACCGTGAAACAGAATGGGTTTAAGCCACCCCTCCTCAGCATACTAACCAGCTAACATCTAAGCCATCAAGAACAAAGCTGATAAGGTAAGGGCAAGACTGACCTACCAAAGAAACTAAGGGATTGCTACGTACTGTGCCTCACCAGCCGGTTCCCTTCAAACTGAGGGCTTCTCAATTCACCAGTGTCCTTGAGTAAAATTAGAGGTGGTGGACTCTGGTGAGTTCCTGCTCAACCAGTTTGGAATATTTAACAGTAAAGGCATTCTATCTGCTACAGAAGTTAACTTCAGATATCCTAATTGCAGACTACATCTCACCTCAAACACACATGAAACCTGCATCCAATGAACTCTGGTCAAGAGCCTTGTAACAGGACACCCAGAGGCCCTTTTCTTCATTGCTAGTGACTTCAACCAGGACAACTTCAAAAGGATATTACCAAAATACTACTAGCATGTATCCTGTCCCACCAGCGGCCTGAACACAGAGCCATTGCTACATAGCCATCAAAGATGCCTACCGAGCCACCCCTGTCCACACTTCGGTAAATCTAACCATAGGCTGTGCTCCTATTCCCTGCATACAAACAGAAACTGAAACGGGAGGATCTAGTGAAGTCTGCCAGTGCATATGCTGGCCTGAGGAAGTAGATGAGTTTTACATGACTGGTCTATGTTCAATGACACGGCTGCCAGCCTCAATGAGAATGTAACATTCTCTATCAGCAAATATATTGATGACTCCATGCCAGAGAGGACAATCTGGGTGTTCTTAAACCATAGATGAACTGGAAGATGCGCTCCCACTTAGGACTGCAGCACTCAAATGAGGTGACCTTAACCGATACAAAAATTGAGATACTAACCCATAAAGCCATCAGAGCGGCCAAGAGACAGTACCAGTCCAAAATAGAGTCGCAGAGCAGCTATAAGTTGTGGCAGGGCTTATACCCTCTCAGGAGACTACAAAACAAAGTCAGGCAACATTGCCAACAATAGCACATTTCTGTCTGAAGAACAACTCATTCTATGAATGTTTAGAACAGATGCTCCACTGTCAGCTCACTACACAATTGTATCACCGTCAAAGTAGCGAAGATCCCCCTCAGGTTCTCATTAAATACTTCCACTTTCACACTCAACCTATCATCCTTAGCTCTAGTCTCACTCAGTCTCAGTGGAAGAAGCCTGCCTGCATTAACTCTAACTATACACCTCAAATGTTTATACCCCCATCAAATCTCCCCTCATTCTCCTTTGCTCCAGGAATAAAGTCCTAACCAATTCAATCTTTCCCTTTCACTAAGCTCAAGTCCAGGCAACAGCTTTGTAAATTTTCTCTGTACTCTTTCAATTTGATCGATATGTTTCCTACAGATGGGTGACCAGAAATGCACAAAAAATACTCCCAAATAGGCCTCACCAATATCTTATACAACTTCAGCATAACATCCTAACTCTATACTCAATACTCTGATTTATAAACATGTCAAAACCCTTCTTTTCAGCCCCATCTACCTGAGATACCACTTTCAAGGAAATATGGATCTGTATTGCTGAGGCTTTATAAGGCATTGATCAGACTGCATTGGAGTACCGTGAGCAACTTTAGGCCCCTTATCTAAGGAAAGATGTGCTGGCATAGGAGAGGATCCAGAGGAGAACGATTCCAGGAATGAAAGGGTTAATGTATGAGGAGTGTTTGATGGCTCTGGGCCTGTACTCAATGGAGTTTAAAAGAATGACAAGGAATCTAATTGAAACCTATTGAATATTGAAAGGCCTAGGATAAAGCGGACATGGAGAGGATGTTTCTTAAAAGGGAAATCTTAGACCAGAGGGCACAGCCTCAGAATAAAAGTACATCCCTTTATAGTAGAAATAAGGAGGAATTTCTTCAGCCAGTGGGTGGTGAATTTGTGGAATTCACGGATGGCTGTGGAAGCCATGTCATTGGGTATATTTAAAACAAAAACTGACAGGTTCTTGATTAGTAAGGGTGTCAAAGGTTATGGGGAGAAGGCAGGAGAATGGTTTTGAGAGGACTAACAAATCAGCCATGATGGAATGGTGGACCAGACTCAATGGGCCGAATGACCTCATTGTGCCCCCAAGTCTTATGGTCTTATGCCTCTGTTCTACCGTATCCTCAGAGCCTCACCATTTACAGTACAAGCCCTACTCTGATTGGTTCTTCCAAAGTGCAACACCTTACACCTGTCTGCATTAACTTCCATCTGCCATTTTCCAGCCCAGTTTTCCAGCTGGTCCAGAACATGCTGTAAGATTTGACAGCCTTCCTCCTTGTCCAATATGCTCACAATCTTGATGTCATCTGCAAATTTACTGACACATAATCATCCAGATCACTGATACAGATAACAATGGACCCAACATTGATTTCTACAATACACCACAGGTCACAGGCACCCATTTACTACCACCCTTGGGCTTCTTCTGCTAAGCCAACGTTAGTCAAATATACTACTTCATCCTGAATGCCAAGTGATTGAACCTTCTTGATTAGCCTCCCCCACAGGATATTGTCTAAAGTCCATGAAGACAACATCCACTTCCATTCCTTCATCCACTTTCCTGGTAACCTCCTTGAAATACTCTAAAAGATTGGTGAGGCACTATCTACCACACACAAAGCCATGTTGACTATCCCTTCTAATGATCAATAATAATCTTGCACCTAATTATTTACTTTTTCAATAGTTGCTACACTTTATTCTGCGTTGTTTAACCTTGTTCCACCTAACTGCACTGTGGAATGACTTGATCTGTATGAACAGTATGCAAGACTAGTGTCAAACGAGCTGCGAGTCGAAGTGGTGGATGCAAGTTTGATTGCAACATTTAAGATCAGTAGATGGATGGGAGGGGTAAGGAGCACCGTGATTCAGATGCACGTTGATGGACTAGGCAGACTAACAGTTCTGCAACTCAATGGGCCACAGGGCCTGTTTCTGTGCTATAGTGCTCCATGACTCCATAAGCTTTACACTGTATCTCGCTAAGTGACGATAATAAACCAATTCCAGAGAAATGGATGTAAAATTAAAATCAAACCATTCTAGTGACAACATCGCTTCCTGATAAATTTTCCAGTATTCAAGAAATATCAGTATGCTGGCTCTAACTCAATGTGTCTATACAGGCTTATATTCTTTCCACCAAGTTAACCAACAACCATAGATTTAAATCTGTATGTCAGCTACAAATAGGCAAGCTTACAAAATCATACATTGTATCCAAACAGATGTTTTTAAATATAACAGGTTTTCTTTGGCACTGTCAAAGCAATCCAAGGTGAGAATCCAAACCAATTAAACACTAAAATCATAAGGCAAGACATAAGACTACAATCAAAGCAATGATCAAAAACTAATTGTCCAAGCATATACATTCTCATGGAAGTGGATTTTCTGAGTTGATAATCTTAAATAACTTGAAGATTTCAATGAAAATGTTTCTAAATTAACTTTATTATTTATAAAGCCAAGACAAAATTGATGTATTAAAAGTATCAAGAGCTAACTACCAGAGATGGGTTTCCTACCTTCCTTTCCTCAGCAGATAGAATGCGGAATCTGTTCATGCCTTCTTTAATTATTTCTTCTTCTGTCAAATCCGGACTTTCAGCAATAATATTATCTCGGCTTTCCTCCAACCAAAGTTGGAAACCTGTTTTCTTTGGCCTTTTCACAATAAAAAAAAATTACTCCTTTATTGCTATCTTCAATCTAGTCATAGTCATACTTTATTGATCCCAAGGGAAATGGTTGATTAAGTCCACTTGATTAGAAATTACAATTGGTGCTTATTATGGAAATAATAATCTGAAATTCAAATGCTGTGTGCAGTTGCTATCTGGTAGTATCATCATAATTTAAATCATATTTATAGAAAATGAGTCATAAAGTTTTTTAAATGTACACTTATCAATACAAATTATTAAATTTCCAAGCAGTTTAATGGTTTCTGACGTGTTTATCCTTTGTATATAATGTAAAAACACACTCACTTTTTGTTATCTGTAACTTTGCTCTCTGGATTAACTGTTTGTACAGGCTTAGCCTCAATAGGTTTATCTTCCGTAATTGTACTGCTGGACTTGGGGGTGGTTGTTTGGAAGAGTGTAGCCTGGGTCTGTAAAAAAAAAAGTGAAAAATAGATGCCAAAATACATTCACAGCACCAATGCATTGCACGAGTTAATTACTCAAGACAAAAACTTTTACAGTGGCATTTAAAATAAAATCGAAGTTTTATTTTATATTTGGCTGTCTAATGCTGGAACAACCAGATAACCATATTTTTGTAAATCTCAAAGCATTATAAGGATGCAAGCAAAGTAACTACAAAATTGATTCGTGATATTCAGCAAAATTAATTGGAACATCTTTGAAACAAAATCATATAGCATGCACTTTGTACCCTCTGGAGTTTGACATACAGAAACGCAAAATATTTCCTTTTTAGTTCTACTTTAGTACTTATTGCATGGAGCTTACAAACATCAGCTATATTGGTTCTTTTTCCACATACAAAAAGAAAAAGCAAATTTCACAGTATTTTTCAACTCAGACTCACTTGTGGTCGAAAAGAACTTCTATATAATAATGTGGTATATGATTGGCTAATGTTTGTAACTTAGTCACAAGGGGAAACACCAAATGAACATATAATTCTTCGTCATAGTCATACTTTATTGATCCCGGGAGAAACTGGTTTTATTCTGAATCTAAACTAAATACTTAATTAGATTAGTACCTGTTTTGTCTTTAACTTTGACATCAGAGGCTTCAGGACTGTCGATTTTTCCTTATTTGTAGATTGATTGTTGTTGTTTGTTGATCTTTTATTAGTTTTCACCATGCTATCTAGAATGTTGGTGTTACGAGTTTGAGCTCCAGGTAGTCCAGGAGTTATGCCACCAGATGTCACCTCGGAAGGAGAACACAAAAGACTGGATTTAAGAAAATTAAAAAAGTAAAGAGCTCCATTCCTCCATGACCTCCTCTACTGCCATAATGAAGTCAAAATCAGGTTGGAGGAGCAACACTTCATATCCCATCTGGCATGAACACTGATTTCTCCAACTTCCAGTAATTTCTTCCCCTCCCTGCTTCTCTCTTTTTCCATTCCCCATTCTGGCCATATTCAAGCTTGCTGACGACACCACTGTTGTAGGCCAAATCAAAAGTGGTGACAAATCAGCACGTAGGAGGGAGATGGAAAATCTGGCTGAGTGGTGGCATAACAACAAACGCTTACTCAATCTCAGCAAGACCAAGGAGTTGATTATTGACTCCAGGCAGAGGAAACCAAAGGGCCATGAGCCAGTCCTCCATCAGTGGTGGAGAGGGTCAGCAACTTTAAATTCTTAGGTGTTATCATTTCAGAGGACTTATCTTAGGCCCAGCACATAGATGCAATTATGAAGAATGCAATGCAGGCCCTCATATTTCCTTTGGAGTTCGCGACGATTCAATATGACATTTAAAACTTTGACAAGCTTCTACAAATGTGGTGTGGAGAGTATAGTGACTGGCTGCATCACAGCCTGGTATGGAAACACCAATGCCGTTAAATGGAAAGTCCTACAAAAGCAGTAGACACAGCCCAGTCCATCACGGTTAAAGACCTCTCCACCATTGAGCACATCTACATGAAATGTTGTTGCAGGAGAGCACAATTCATCATCGGGACCCCCCACAACCCAGGTCAGGCTCTCTTCTCCCTGCTGCCTTTAGTAAGAAGGTGCAGGAACCTCAGAACTCATACCACCAGGTTCAGGAATAGTTATTACCCCTCAACCATCATGGTCTTGAACCAAAGGAAATAATTTCACTCAACTTCATATGCCCCACCATTGAAATGTTCCCACAGCCTGACAACTCACTTTCAAGGACCCTTCATTTCAATTTCTCAATATTTATTGCTTATTTATTGATTAGTATTATTTTTCTTGTTGTATTTGCACAGTTTGTTGTCTTTTGCACACTGTTTCAATGCCCAAGCTGGTGCGGTCTTTCATTGATTCTGTTATGGTCATTATTCTATTCTGGATTTACCGAGTATGCCCGCAAGAAAATGAGCCACTGGGTTGTTTCTAGTGACATACTATATACTTCGATAATAAATTTACTTTGAACTTTGTTTACCCTCTCACTTCATCTCCTCTTCTCACTTGCCCATCACTTCACTCTAGTTTTTGGTCCCTCTTCCTTCCCCTTCTTCCAGGGTCCACTGTCCTCTCCTGTATCCCCTCCCAGCTTCTTACTTCATCTCCCTTCCCCCACTCATCTACCTACCCCCCTCACCTGCCTGCTTGTACTACTTCCCCTTCCCCACCTCCTTCTTCTGCCTTCTACCCCCTTTCTTTCCAGTCCTGTTGGTCTTAGCTCAAACTGTTTGTTGCCCTCTGTAGATACTGCCTGACTTGAGTTCCTCCAGACTTTTGCGTGTTGCTATTAATATATTCCTACTAAATTCAGCTTTGTTGATATGAGATACTGCTCCCTAAGAAGTTTCAATACAAATAAGAAGCAGAAAGATATGCAACTTCATCAGCAGACAGACTCCGTTTGTACCCATAATACAGTCCTATTTGAAAATACTGAGAATATGCTTCTTCTCCTTTTCTAGAAACAGGCCTTGCAAGAGTAAACACTGGGAGGCATATTTAGGATGTCATTGAAAAAATGTAATTTACAACACTAAACGGCAAACTATCTTTTTCTATCATTTTTCTACCTATACTCAAATGTTGAAGGAGAAGGAATACAATTAGCACAAAATCTTCAAGTAAAGTAAAACAATCCCTTACCTTAAAGGGATTGCCACGTGCAAGAATATTGCTTGTAAGAGCTACTGTTAACAGAAGAGATATCAAGTTATATAACAAAACCTTAGAAGGACAAAAATGCTTTTACAATTTTACTGATGGAAAAAAATGTTGTTCCACTGTATATTAAAATTTACGTCAATTAGTGTATGAAGTGATCATCCAGACACAATCAACAGAAGAGGATTGATAAAGGCAAGGCTGTGGACATTGTCTACATTGGTTTTAACAAGGCCTTTTACGAAGTCCTGCATGGTAGGCGAGCTTGGAAGGTTAAATCACATGCAATGCAGAGAGCGCTAGCTTGATCATAGAGGTCGATGATGAAAGGTTGTTTCTAGGCAGGAGGATGTGACCGGTAGTGTGCTATGGGGATTGGTGCTGAGCCTACTGCTGTTAACATCAGTGATTTGGATGAGAATGTATAATTCACGGTTAATAAGTTTGCAGATGACATTTAAATGTGTGTATGATAAAATACGAAGAATGTTATCAAAAATTACAAGATAAATTGATCATCTAGATAAATTGGCTGAGGAATGGCAAATGACATTCAATACAGATAACAACAAAGTGTTGCATTTTGGAAAGCTCACCAGGGTAGAGTAGTATAGTGAACAGTAGTGCTCATGGAAATGTTGTAAAGGACTTAGGAGTACAAGTATATGGTTCATTGAAAATAGCACCACAGTTAAGACAGTATTTTGGCATGCTGACTTTCATCAGTATACCTACAGGAAAGATGCAAATCAGGTCAAAAGAGTACAGGGAAAATTTACAAGAATATTGCCCAATCTGGAGAACCTGTGTTATATGGAAAGATTGAATAGGTTAGGACTTTATTCCTTAGAATGTAGAAGCTTAAGAGATTTGACAGAGGTATACAAAATTATGAGGGGTATAACTAGGGTAAATGTAAGCAGGCTTTTTCCATTGAAGTTACGTGGGACGACAATCAGAGGTCGTGGGTTAAGGGTGAAAGATGAAAAGTTGAAGGGGAACATGAGGGGAAATTACTTCACTCAGAGGGTCGTGAGAGTGTAATGAGTTGCTAGCACAAGTGGTGCATGCAAGCTCAATTTAAACATTTAAAAGAAGTTTGGATAGGTTCATGGATGGTAAAGGTATGCAGGGCTATATTCCAGGTGCAGGTCGATTGGAGTAGGTGATTTTGACATGGACTAGAGGGGGCAAAGGTTCTGTTTCTGAGATGTACTTCTCCATGACTTTATAGGCTTGAACATCATGTTGCAGCTGTACAAGATGTTGGTGAGGGTGAAATTGGATACTCTGTACAGTTCTGGTTATCTTGTTATAGAAAAGATGTCATTAAGGTGGAAAGAGCGCAGTTACCCGAATGCTGTCAAGTCTCAAGGAAGAGCTTGAGCAGGCTAGGACTGTTCCATGCAGTATACAAGAATGAAGGTATAGAGGTGTATGAAATCATTAGGAACATGGATGAAGTGAATACACATAGCCTTTTTCCCTCAGAGAAAGGCAATTGAAAAATAGAAGGTATAGGTTTAACATGAGAGGGGAAAGATTTAAAAGGAAACCAGTCGGCAACTTCTTCACACAGAGGGCGCTATGTATATGGAATAAGCTGCCAGAGGAAGTGGTTGAGGCAGAGACAATAATAACGCTTAAATGACATTTGGATAGATAGATTGGTAAGAAAGGTTTAAAGAGAACTCAGCCAAATAGGATTAGCTTTGATGGGCATATTGGTTGGCATGGACTCTATGACAAAAGAGCCCCTTTCTGTGCTTTTCTACTCTACTTAAAGGAAATGATCCTGGATCAAAAATATACTTGATATTAATGATACATGTCCTGATGTGACACTTACACCATTGCACAAATCATACTCAATATAGTCCACTGTCCAGCACCACACTCCTCTCTTTCTATATTCTAACTAGTTACTGTGTCCAATCTTACTTGAACTCCTGTTTCAGGAGCAAGATGAAAAGGCAATGGGAGCTTCACATATTTGCTACGCATCATTTATAAACCTACCTGGATTCTTTTCTTGACTGGGCTTTACTCTGACAGATTTTGATAGCTTAGCTTTTGAAGTTTTTAATATGTCTCAGATCCATGTGGATAGCTTTTAAATGTCTGACTCTTAAATACTAATTTCAAATAATTTAAAATGCAAAATAGCGAGGTACTGTTAAATAATTAGAAACATTACAAGGTACAATAATCTTAGAACTTGCCTTCCTTGGCATGATCTGATTGTATTCAAACCCAAGGAGCACATGTTCAAACACCAGACATTCTTGGAATAAATCAGAAAGGGCAGATTTAAGTGGAGCCACTCTCTCAGAGTGCCAGAGACGCAGGTTCATTCCTGGCCCTGGGTGCTGTGTGAGGAGATTCTGTGACTGCATTGGCTTCCTCCCACATCCTAAAGATATGTGGTTTAGCAGGCTAATTGGTGGCTGTAAATTGCCCTGATAGTGTAGGCAAATGGAATTGATGAATATGTAGGAGAATTTTAAAAATGGGATTTACAATGAGTATTTACTGATCAGCATACTCAGAGAGCCAAAAGACCTGTTTCCCTGTTGTGTCTTATCTATGACTTTAAAAGTCCACCTATCTTATCATTTCTGCATCATTGAACTCAGTGGTAAGCCCAGCACAAAGCAGATGGTTAACTGCATCAACAACTAACGTCCAGTACATTTCAGATTTCCATGCACAGAAGACCAAGACACACTGACTACCTGACAGCTGATAGTTAATCGTTTTACTGGTGAACACGATTCAGTCTAGTAATGAAGCAAATGGTTGAACAAATTCTGATGTTTTAAGGCATGGCATACTGCAACACGTATTTATCATGCATGCAAGCAAACATACTAAGTTACAGTATTTCTCAAATTATAATTCTAAATACGTAAATGTAAAAAATTGCAGTACTGGCAAGTTCCATGAATATAATTTGATATTACATACCAGATTTTGTAGTTATTTTTTCCAGAGAGTCAAGATCTTTACTAAATGGATTTAATCCTGCAGTAGAGAAGTCCACAAATTAATTGTATTCAATAAGTACTCAATGTTGTTTTAGATGAATACTAGATTAACCAACTGACAAAATGCCAGTAAAAATAAACTAAAATTATTTTAGGAAATTGAGGGAAAGTTTCAGTCAGTCTATTTGTACAAGTATTTCCTCTGTTTATTTTTAACACACTTCTGCACAAAAGGATAAAATGAAAGTGGGTAGATAGAAACATAGAAAATAGATGAAGGAGTGGGCCATTCGGCCCTTCAAGCCTGAACCGCCATTCAATATGATCATGGCTGATCATCCAACTCAGAACCCTGTACCTGCCTTCTCTCCATACCCCCTGATCCCTTTAGCCAAAAGGGCCATATCTAACTCCCTTTTAAATATAGCCAATGAACTGGCCTCAACTGTTTCTTGTGGCAGAGAATTCCACAGATTCACCACTCTCTGTGTGAAGAAGTTTTTCCTCATCTCGGTCCTAAAAGGCTTCCCCTTTATCCTTAAACTGTGACCCCTCGTTCTGGACTTCCCCAACATCGGGAACAATCTTCCTGCATCTAACCTGTCCAATCCCTTTAGAATTTTATACGTTTCAATAAGATCCCCCCTCAATCTTCTGAATTCCAGAGAGTATAAGCCTAGTTGATCCAGTCTTTCATTATATGAAAGTCCTGCCATCCCAGGAATCAATCTGGTGAACCTTCTTTGTACTCCCTCTGTCTTTCCTCAGATTAGGGGACCAAAACTGCACACAATACTCCAGGTGTGGTCTCACCAAGGCCTTGTACAACTACAGTAGTACCTCCCTGCTCCTGTACTCGAATCCTCTTGCTATGAATGCCAGCATACCATTCGCCTTTTTCACCACCTGCTGTACCTGCATGCCCACTTTCAATGACTGGTGTATAATGACACCCAGGTCTCGTTGCACCTCCCCTTTTCCTAATCGGCCACCATTCATATAATAATCTGTTTTCTTGTTTTTGCCACCAAAGTGGATAACACATTTATCCACATTAAATTGCATCTGCCATGAATTTGCCCACTCACCTAACCTATCCAAGTCACCCTGCATCCTCTTAGCATCCTCCTCACAGCTAACACTGCCGCCCAGCTTCGTGTCATCCGCAAACTTGGAGATGCTGCATTTAATTCCCTCGTCTAAGTCATTAATATATATTGTAAACAACTGGGGTCCCAGCACTGAGCCTTGCGGTACCCCACTAGTCACCGCCTGCCATTCTGAAAAGGTCCCGTTTATTCCCACTCTTTGCTTCCTGTCTGCCAACCAATTCTCTATCCATATTAATACCTTACCCCCAATACCGTGTGCTTTAAGTTTGCACACTAATCTCCTGTGTGGGACCTTGTCAAAAGCCTTTTGAAAATCCAAATATACCAAATCCACCGGTTCTCCCCTATCCATTCTACTAGTTACATCCTCAAAAAATTCTTTTTGAGATTCGTCAGACATGATTTTCTTTTCACAAATCCATGTTGACTTTGTCCGATGATTTCACCACTTTCCAAATGTGCTGTTATCACATCTTTGATAACTGACTCTAGCATTCCCCACCACCGATGTCAGGCTAACCGGTCTATAATTCCCCGGTTTCTCTCTCCCTCCCTTTTTAAAAAGCGGGGTTACATTAGCCACCCTCCAATCCTCAGGAACGAGTCCAAAATCTAAAGAGTTCTGAAAAATTATCACCAATGCATCCACTATTTCTTGGGCTACTTCCTTAAGCACTCTGGGATGCAGACCATCTGGCCCTGGGGATTTACCTGCCTTTAATCCCTTCAATTTACCCAACACCACTCCCCTACTAACATGCATTTTCCTTGGTTCCTCCATCTCACTAGACCCTCAGTCCCCTAATATTTCCGGAAGATTATTTCTGTCCTCCTTAGTGAAGACAGAACCAAAGTAGTTATTCCATTGGTCTGCCATGTCCTTGTTCCCCATGATCAATTCACCTGTTTCTGACTACAAGGGACCTACATTTGTCTTAACCAATCTTTTTTCTTTTCACATATCTATAAAAGCTTTTACAGTCAGTTTTTATGTTCCCTGCCAGTCTTCTCTCATAATCTTTTCTCCCTTTCCTAATTAAGCCCTTTGTCCTCCTCTGCTGGACTCTGAATTTCTCCCAGTCCTCAGGTGTGCCACTTTTTCTGGCTAATTTGTACGATTCTTCTTTGGAATTGATACTATCCCTAATTTCCCTTGTCAGCCACGGGTGCACTACCTTCCCTAGTTTATTCTTTTGCCAAACTGGGATGAACAATTGTTATAGTTCATTCATGCGATCTTTAAATGCTTGCCATTGGACATCCACTGTCAACCCTTTAAGTATCATTTGCCAGTCTATCTTAGCTATTTCACGTCTCATACCTTCAAAGTTACCCTTCTTTAAGTTCAGAACCCTTGTTTCTGAATTAACTATGTCACTCTCCACCTTAATGAAGAATTCCACCATATTATGGTCATACTTACCCAAGGGGCCTCCCATGACAAGATTGCTAATTAACCCTTCCTTATTGCTCAATACCCAGTCTAGAATGGCCTGCTGTCTAGTTGGTTCAGAAAACCATCCCGCATACATTCCAAGAAATCCTCTTCCTCAGCACCCTTACCAATTTGGTTCACCCAATCTATATATAGATTGAAGTCACCCATTATAACTGCTGTACCTTTATTTATTTCTAATTTCCTGTTTAATGCCATCCCCAACCTCACTACTACTGTTAGGTGGCCTGTACACAACTCCCACCAGCGTTTTCTGCCCCTTAGTGTTATGCAGCTCTACCCATATCGATTCCACATCCTCCTGGCTGATGTCCTTCCTTTCTATTGCGTTAATCTTCTCTCTAACCAGCAATACTACTCCACCTCTTTTTCTTTCATGTCTATCCCTCCTGAATATTCAATATCCCTGAATGTTGAGCTCCCATCCTTGGTCACCCTGGAGCCATGTCTCTGTGATCCCAACTATATCATATTCATTAATAACTATGTGCAATTCATCCACCTTGTTATGAATGCTCCTTGCATTGACACACAAAGCCTTCAGGCTTGCTTTTACAACACTCTTAGCCCTTATACAATTATGTTGAAAAGTGGCCCTTTTTGATTTCTGCCCTGGGTTTGCCTGCCTGCCACTTTTACATTTTACCTTACTACTTTTTGCTTCTACCCTCATTTTACACCCCTCTGTCTCTCTGTACTTGTTTCCATCCCCCTGTCACATTAGTTTAAATCCTCCTGAACAACAGTAGCAAATGCTCCCCCTAGGAAATTGGTTCCAGTCCAGCCAGGTGCAGACCGTCCTGTTTGTACCGGTCCCACCTCCTCCAGAACTGGTTCCAATGCCCCAGAAATTTGAATCCCTCCCCCTTGCACCATTTTTCAAGCCACGTATTCATCTGATATATCCTCCTATTTCTACTCTGACTAGCACATGGCACTGGTAGTAATCCAGAGATAACTGCAGTGAAAGTAATGCAATTATGTTTATTTAATATCCTCATGGGAATAGCCTCACAAAAGGAACAACCAATATTGTAAAACTACAGCTGGTTAGAATTAGAATCAGGCTAGAGAAATACTCTGCAAATTTAAAATTTTAATATTTGGCTTGTCTCACTTCTATTTGCATGAAGTCGTTCCTCAGGATCCAATCCAGAGACACCATCTTCTTCTGCATCGTTCTGTACACCTTCGTCATTTCCTCCTCCTGTATTCTGAATGCAACTTTGAGCTGAAGGTTGCATGTGGGGTGAATTATATCCAGTAACTGGTCTACTGTAACTATATAAAGAAGACAGTGTCAATAACTAGCAGAATTTACTCCACTAAGTACCTCAGGGTTTAACTTAAAGAAGATCACTTTTCTATACCAAGCAATTCAGTGCCAAGGTACAAAAACATGCAGAGGCTGGTTGCTACTTATTTATTTCAATGTGATTAGGTGAAATCAATTGCTCTTTAGAATTTAATGGGCAACTGTGTGCAATGCCATTTACTGTATTTCAAAATATCCTAACTGCTCATTTTTTCTTCCAAGCTATGAATGATATTCTAAAGTTATATGGGGACTCAGCTTATGCTTCACAAATAAACTTAATTCAAGCCATTTATACTTCACTCCAGCATTTTCCCTACATGTTGATAACATTTGTAAATGTATACACATCACAGGCATCCATTAGTCCGGTGAGACCATGGATTTGCACCTTGGAAGGTTTCCAGGGCGCAGGCCTGGGCAAGGTTGTATGGAAGACCGACAGTTGCCCATGCTGCAAGTCTCCCCTTTCCATGCCGCAAGTCTCCCCTTTCCATGCCACCAATGTTGTCCAAGGGAAGGGCACTAGGGCCGATACAGCTTGGTACTGGTTTCATCGCAGAGCAATGTGTGGTTAAGTGCCTTGCTCAAGGACATAACACGCTGTCTTAGCTAAGGCTTGGACTAGCGACCTTCAGATCACTAGACCGACGCCTTAACCACTTGGCCATGCGCCAACTATACACATCAGAGTAATACAGTACAAGCTAAATTAGGAGTAGAACCACTAGAAAGAAATGGTGTAACAGGAGGAATTTTTAATTCATGATGTGCAGCACTAGATGAAATATTTCAAAAATTCCAGACGTTAACTACATTCTGCTGAGCCATTAACAGTATTTGGTGATTTTGGCTTGGTCATTTTATTTACATTTTATCCTATAATATACTCTCCAGCTTTACAATGTATGTGGAATAGTGTGTCCCTGAGATGTCAATTTTAACACTGCAAAGAATTTGTTACTGTGTTAAGATCTTTTTCCTTAGACCATGATTTTGTGGGAATATACTGCAATTACAATATAACACAAGTGCCAATACCCAGTATTTAATTCCGTATCCTCCTCCTGTACTGCAGTCAGTGTCGCAGCTTTCTCCTGCGCCAGATCACTGAGGCGCTGTGCAAGCGTTAGACGTTTTGAACGTGAAGCATACTTGATAGCCAGACTTAAGACATTCTGGGTCATAAACTCCGAAAGCTCTTCACAACGAAATTCACGATCAACCTTGCAAGATAACTAAATGATAAACAAAATATTAATGCTTTACTTACTTGTCAGATTAGTTCTCATTTTAAAATTGTTTACTTTTAAAAAATACAAATTGCAAGAAGGAACATTAAACAGTTATCACCTTTGCCCTGTAGTTGAAACATCAGTGCTCAAATCAATCTTCAGTGATAAGGAATCTGCATGCATGGATGATGCAAATTTTTCTTTTGTATCATCCATGAAGAATTTCCAATGCATTCAGAGTCAGTATTTCTGCTTCTCAACAATATTTAATCAAAACTTCAAGTAAAATAAAGGAAAAAAAATAACTCAGACTATTTGGGCACAGGCTTCTTAACATGCAACTGCATGATTTTAAAGGAACTGAGTTTCAGCCCAGTGGTCTGATGACAAAATATCCAGAAGTCTATTGTGCAACTGTCACGTGGGTCTCCAATGCACAATACTACAATAAAGTGGCAAGATTAGTTCTATAGTACATCGTCTCATTCACTGCAATCTTAGAAGACTCATGTTTCAGTTTACAGGGGACCCAATATACTTATAAAACTACTTTTTGTTGCAAATTCTAGTAAAGATACAAGGTGGAATTAATCACCCTCACATTAAAAATATTTGCATTTTACCTTAAAAAATACTGCACTTGAGTCAGATCAATCCAAATTCCAATCGCTACTTGTTAAAACTTTAAGAAGATGAGGAGTTAAAGTAGCTCCAAATCGAATGTATATAAAACTATTCAGTTGTACATTAAAAATAAGATTCCAGCCACAATTTATCATACAAAGATTCTTTTGTTGCAGAATATTAGAAGAGTTCCATTTTCACGAACAGCCATGAGATAATACTTATATTTGCAGAAACAGCTGTGGAAGATTATATACATTATACTCACAGCAAACATTTTCATAAGCAGTTCCTGCTGTTCCTTCACTGCTTGGTTTTCCGCAGCTAGATCGAATTCATAGTTATTTGCTTCCAAATAGTCAAAATGGTTATGAAACAAAACAGATCGCCAGTACTGCTCCTGCAAAAAGAGAAAAATTGAAATTATCTATTACGTGCTACTCACAATATTTGAATACAGGGACTTGATATACTGAATATCTGCAGATTGAGCCAACTAATATCGAAAAAGCAAAAATCTCCCCAGGGCTTACATGAAATCCATCTATACTAATTATCTTCGAGATTAACCTCTGCTTACAGATCCAAATCCCACAGAATCATTAGTTGCTTAAAGCTGCATTATGGCTCCATCTGGCACTGGGCATCACAACAAACACAGTGGCAAGAATTAGCTATTTAAACAGTGGGTCAATTCACTTACAGGTGACATACATGTAGGACTGTAGCAGTGACATTCACCTTTCTTGGAAGATGAAGTAGTAGAATGGATCAGTCACTGATTATGGAACCTAGCTGAATTTAATTTCTGTTGATTTCTTTGATCAGAAATGGCATCACCCAAATAATTACCCAATACTCAACCCTCCCAAACATCAGAGTATGTCTCAGTTTTTTCAAAATCTAATAGGCAACTGGGGATGCACAACAATGTAGTGGTTAGCACAACACCTTACAGTACCAGCAACCCAGGTTTAATTTCCACCAATGTCTGTATAATGTTTGTATGTTCTCTGCACAACTGCGTGGATTTCCTCTGGGTTCTCCAGTTTCCTCCCACAGTCCAAAGACTTACCAGCTGGTAGGTTAATTGGGCATTGTAAATTGTCCCGTGATTATGCTAGGGTTAAATCGGGGGAGGGGGCTGCTGGGTGGCACAGCTCGAAGGGCCAGAAGGACATATTCCGCACTGTATCCCAATAAATAAATAAATCTATTAAACTTGGAGTTTTTGATCCTAGCTACATTCTCAGAATTAAAGCCTATCTTCCCAAAATATACTTTGAAAAAAACATGACAGAATATTATACACACATACCTACATCGTCTGCTAAACTTGAGAATGCAAACTTAGAAAAATGGTTAACATAAATTTCACTGATTTAAAAAAAATATTTCAACAATTAGCTTCATAAACTAGAGGCACAGAAGCAGGCTGTTCAGCCTACCACATCCATGCCAACCAAGCATCAAGCTAAACTAACCCCGTTTAACAGCACTTAGTCCAGAGCTTTCTATAACATTACAGTTCAAGTGCTTGTCTAGATACTTTATTAGTATAGAAACATAGAAAACCTACAGCACAATACAGGCCCTTCGGCCCACAAAGCTGTGCCACACATGTTCCTACCTTAAAACTACTTCAGCTTTACCCATAGCCCTCTATTTTTCTAAGCTCCATGTAGCCATCCAAGAGTCTCTTAAAAGACTCCATCGTTTCCGCCTCCACTACCGCCGCCGGCAGCCCATTCCACACACTCACCAGTCTCTGCGTAAAAAACTTACCCCTGACGCCTCCTCTGTACCTACTTCCAAGCACCTTAAAACTATGCTCTCTCACGCTAGCCATTTCAGCCCTGGGGAAAAGCCTCTGACTATCCACACGATCAATGCCTACCATCTCTTCAGACATTGTGTCCGAGGTCACAAGTGAAAAAAAATCTCTCTTTAATCTTTTATTCACTTTAAATCATGTACTTTTCCTTTAAATGTCTTTGTTAGAACATGGAACAGTACAGACCCTTCCAATACCATCTGCTCCTATCTCTCTTCAAGACTATGGTTAAGGTCAGGGAGTTGTGGTCACTGTCTCTGAAATGCTCAGCCATCAAGATATCTGACACCTGACCAGATTCATTAACTAGTAGCAGATCCAATATGGCCTCTCCTTTAGTTAGGCTGTCTAAGCATAGTGTCAGGAATCCTTCCTGGACACACCTATGATATGCCATCTCATCTGAACTTTCTACACTAGAGGTTCCAATCACTCTTAGGGAAGTTGAAGTCACCTATGACACCCTGTTATTTTTCCATTTTTTCCAAAATCTGCCTAACGATCTGCTCCTCAGTGTCTCTGTTGCTATTGGGGACAGGGGGTCTATAGAATACTCCCAATAGTGTGATACCTCCCTTCATGTTTTGTGAAATCTGCCTACCGACCTGCTCCTCAGTGTTTCTGTTGTTATTGGAGTGGGGTGGGGTCTATAGAATACTCCCAATAGTGTGATACCTCTCTTCATGTTTCTGATTTCCACCCACACTGACTCAGTAACTGATCCCTCCATGACATCCTCCCTTTCTGCAGCTATGATACTATTCCTGATTAGCAATACCACTTCCCCCACTCTTTCACCTCCCTCCCTGTCCCTTTTAAAACATCTAAACCCCGGGAACATCCAGGAGCCATTTTTGTCCTTGTGACAGCAAAGTCTCTGTAATGGCTACAAAGTCGTGGTTCAATGTACTCATC
Organism: Mobula hypostoma; assembly: GCF_963921235.1. NCBI lineage: Eukaryota > Metazoa > Chordata > Chondrichthyes > Myliobatiformes > Myliobatidae > Mobula > Mobula hypostoma. The sequence goes on from NC_086097.1 coordinate 54,711,650, forward strand.
CATGCTATGCATTCAACCTTGTTCCTGATACTTCTTGCATTAACAGATACATTTCAACCCATCCAACTTACTGCAGGTATGCTCTATCCACTGCCTAATGTTCCTCACAATCGCTCTACACATTATATCTCCCTTTAAACCAACAGCTCCCTTATCTGACCTGTCACTCTGGTTCAACCCCCATCAACCTAGTTTACACCAACCCCAACAGCTCTAGCAAACCTGCGTGCAAGGACAATGGTTTCCCTTGAGTTCAGGTACAGGTCATACCTTTCCCAGAAGATGTCCCATTGATCCACAAATCTGCAACCCTTCCCCCTCCACACCAATTCTACAACCACACATCTGCCATATCATCCTATTCTTACCCTCACTGGTATCTGGCACAGGCAGCAATCTAGAGATTACTGCCCTTGAGGTCCTGGTTTCTAGCTTCCTACCTACTCCCTGTATTTGCTCTTTAGGATCTCACCCATCTTCCTAACTATGTAAGTTGTACCAACATGCACCATGAGTTCTGGCTGCTCATCCTCCCCTTAAGAGTGCTGTGGACTTGATCTAATAAGGCCTAACTTGGTACCTGGGAGGCAACATATCATCAGGGAGTCCCTTTCATGTCCACCTGTCTATTGAATCTCCTATCACCACAGCTCTCCTCTGATCCCCCATTCCCTTCTGATCCACAGAGATAGACACAGTGCCAGAGACCTGGTCGCTGTGTCTTTCCCCCGGTTGGTCACCCCTCCCACTCCCCCCACCCCACTATATCCAAAGTGGTTTACTTGTTAGTGCCACAGGGGTGACACTGCACTATCTGCATTTTTCCTTCTCCTGACAGTCACCCAGCTACCTGCCGCCTGCAATTTAGACATAACTGCCTCTGTAGCTCCTATCATCCAGTTTCATCTCCAGTTCCCTAACACAGTCTGTAAGTAGCTACAGTCAGATGCACTTCTCACAAGTGTAGTCATCAGGGACACTGGAGGTCTCCTAGACTTCCCACATCGTACAAGGAACACACCACTGCCCTGGGATTCATTCTCTTTCTATAACTAAGCCAATTTTGTATCCAATTTGGCAGCTCCGCTTGGATCCCAGAGAAGCATTCTGGACCAGTCTTCCACATGGGATCTTGTTCAAAAACTTTGCTGAAGTCCATGTAGGTTAGATCAACCGCACTGCCCTCATCGGTAGATTTTGTTACTTCTTCATTTGTCATACAAAATCTCCGACAAACAAGGCTGTGCTGATTATTCCTCATCAATCCCCGAGTTTCCAAGTATAAATTAATCCTATCACTCAGAATGTTAATTTTCTATTAACATCCCTACAACTGACAGTAAACTCACCGGCTTATAATAACCACATTTGAATCAATCCGAAAGAGAAAGCAACCACACTGAAATTCAGTTTGAAAACACACTGGTGGCATCCTTTATGATTTCTTATGCAATTTATAATGAGTTAATTTGCCTTTCTTTTGATTTATCTTAAGTTGCAATAAAGAACAAACTAAATTTTGCGAACATTAAGTACTCAAATAAAACTTAGGTTATGTTAAAAAAAAATGAATTTAGGACATAGGACTAATATAAAAGAACATACCTCCATTTGTCCTTTTTCTGAAGTAGTCTGACAATAGGGAAGTTTCAGTGGTAGGACTGTTACAGTGGGACGAGGAAGTGTTGGTGGAAACTTTGCTCCTTTGCATGGAATGCATCTGTTGATAATGATATGTTTTAGTTCCAAGAATGTGATTATATTTAATCATAATTATTAGTTTTAAATTACAAATGCCATTTGCTTGCTATATAATGCAAGTATTAGTAATGCAGGTGTTAGGTGAAACCAGGTAAAGGGAGAAGTAGGTGGGTGTTATATGGGTGGGTGAATGCTATAGTAGATCAGTAGAGCTACTAGGACTTGATGTTTCAATCCCTGTGGTAAGTTGGCACTCTTGATGTTGGCAGTGGGCTTGAAGTGGTGACAAGAAGGGAAAGTAGGTACGTCATCGGGGTCATCAGGTAGGTATTCTCCTTCTTTGACGTTTCGTTGATAAGCCCACGACGTCTCCAGAGGGCTCAACGGTGCTACCTGGCATCCCAGATACACCCCCTCAGTTCCATACCCTCCTGTCTTCATCTTGCAGCCCAGTTGTTGTCTTTCCTTTTAATCCAAATCCAATTGCTGCTTTCTTCTGCTGCATTTGACAAGGACTTGATTGCTTGTTGGAGGGAGAGACCCCTCACCCCCATCTTCTTCAATAGACTGGTGGTAGATGTAGCAACGAATCCCCTGCATCCCACTTCTACAGGGAAAATCTTGGTCTTCCAGCCATTCTGGGCAGCTTCAGTTGCCAGTTCAGAGTACTTGGCCTTTTCCTTCTCATAAGCTTCTTCGACACCATCTTCCTATGGTACTGTCAATTCCACAACATATGCCAGCTTGGCTGTTGTGGACCACAGGACCATGTCTTGCCGGTGTGCTGTATCCACAATGTCTGGGGGAAACACGAGCTTTTTTTCTCAAGTCCACGTCCATTTTCCAATCCTGAGCAACCTGCAGAATGCTTACATCTTTTGATGTTATATGGTGCTCTGGAGGTTGGCCTGCTTGTACAAATCGTGTGATGTGGACATTTCCTGCCGATGTTTGTGGGAGAGCATTTGTGGTGATTCGCCTCTGTTTCAAGATTGATGCCAGGTGTCTGAGAACTTGGTTATGCCACCAAGTGTACCGCCCCTGGGTGAGGCTATTACAATTGCTATATAAATCTTCCTGGTAATCTGAACTTTTTTAAAACTGCGTTGTTCAGGTTGCCTTACTTGAAACATGCTCATCAGTAAAAAAAATAGACACTGCCACTGAGAAATTCATCATCCCAACCACTGGATTCCACTAGGAAGTTAAGACACCATCTCACCCTCTAGCAGAAATAGGACAGTGCAAACTAGAAGTCAATATCCTCACAGATTATTGTAGACTCACTGGAATTGTTTTTAAGAAGCACAGCATGGAAAAGACCCTTCCAGCCAAACGAGCTACACCGCCCAGCCATCCACCTATTTTACCCTAGCCTAATAACCCGTATGCCTTTGACTGTGGGAGGAAACCGGAGCACCCGGAGGAAACCCACACGTCCACGGGAAGTACAAACAAACTTTCTTGAAGAAGGCGCTGGAATGAACTCTGAGCTGAAACAACAACCGCTCCGCTACCATGGCACTCATACTTGACTATTTTTCAAAACAAATAGTACTTTTAGAGTAATTGATTACTACAGCACATAAACAGGCCTTTTGGCCTATCTAATCCGTGCCGAACTGTTATTCTGTCTAGTCCTATCGCCCCGCACCAGGACCATGCCCCTTCATACCCCTCTCATCCACGTACTTATCCAAACTTATCTTAGATCTTGTAATCAAACTTGCATCCATCACTTCCACTGGCAGCTTGTTCAACACTCACACCACCCTCTGAGTGAAGTTTGCCTTTAGGTTTCCCTTAAAGATTTCACCTTTCACCCTTTACCCTTAACATACAACCTTTAGTTCTAGTCTCAACCTATCTTAGTGGAACAAGTCTACTTGCATTTACCCTATCTATACCCCTCATAATTGTGGTACACCTCTATAAAATCTCCCATAATTCTCCTATGATCCAGGCAAAAATGTCCTAGCCTATTCAACCTTTTCTGATAGCTCAGCTGCTTAAATCTCAGCAACATCCTTGCAAATTTTCTTTGTGCTCTTTCCTGTAGGTAGGTGACCAGAACTGCACCCAATACACCCAATTTGGCCTCACCAATATCTTATACAACTTCAACATAACATCTGAACTCCTATATCCTGACTTATAAAGGCCAATGTGCAAAAAAGCTATATTTATGACTCTATCTAGCTGTGACATCACTTTCAAGGAATTATGGATCTGTATACCCCTTGTTTGACTGCATTCCTCAGTACCCTACCGTTCACTGTGCAGACTAGCTTGTCCTACCAAAGTGCATTAAATTTTATCTATTTTTCAGTCCATCTGGAAAAATTGTTCACCATGCCCCCCGTCTTGGTGTCATCCACAAAATTGCTGATCCAGGGTGCTACGTTATCATCTGAAACATTAATATAGAGGATAAATTGATCTCTGCAGCACACCACCAGTCACAGGCCTCCAGAGAGGCAACCATCTATTACGACCCCATTACGACCCTGTGGCTTATCGTCCTTGATTACGCTCTGCGTCAAGCTACCAAAGATCATGAGAAGCTTGGTTTTACTATAAAACCAGGGCGAACCAAAAGGGTCAGACCAGTTACACTCACAGATCTCGATTTTGCAGATGACATAGTCCTCCTCTCTGACCAGATGGAGGAAGCACAGCAGCTACTGACAAAAATGGAAATTGAGTGCAATAAAGTTGGACTTCACCTAAATGCTAAAAAGACAGAGTACATGGCGTTTAACTGTGACGCAGGTACTCTCAAGACCGTAGAGAATGATACCATTAAGAAAGTCTTTGAATACAAGTACCTCGGGTCAAGAATGATGAGTTCGGAGAAGGACATAAAGATACGGAAGGCGCTGGCGTGGAGGGCTATGAACCCTGAAGGAAATCTGGAAGTCAAACCTGACCAGAGGGCTTAAAAAGAGGATTTCATATTAGTCATAAAGTCCATTCTCACGTACGGATGCGAGACGTGGACACTCACCAAGACTATGCGAAAGTCTCTAGATGGTTGCTATACACGAATGCTCCGGATGGCTCTTGACGTGAGTTGGCAACAGCACATGATGAACGTCGAGCTCTATAACAACCTACCGATGCTCACCACTAAAATCGAGGCGAGAAGACTGCAACTAGCGGGCACTGTCTACGCCACCCCGAGCTACCTGCCAGCCCAGTCATCATATGGGAACCCAAGCACGGGGAGATGAACCCTGGGTGCCCTCCCAAGACTATGGTCAACACGCTCCTAGAAGACAGCAGTGCGGCTAATGTAGAAGAACTGAACACACTGATGAGGGAGAGGGAGAAGTGGAGAGTCCGTGCTCGTGCCCGACGTCAGCCCCCTAGGCTTGGGTCGACATAGTAGTAGTAGTAGGCTTACCCTACTAAGGCAATATTGAATCTAATTTACTACTTCATCCTGAACACCAAGCAACTGAGCCTTCTGAACGAGCTGCCCGTCCGAAGCTTTGTCAAAGGCCTTGCTATAGTCCATGAAGACAATGCCCACAACCTTTCCTTCACCGACTTTTCTGGTAACCTCCTTGAAAAGCTCTACAAGACTGGTTAGACACAACCTACTTTTGTTTGAAGGAAAATGTTTAAGAAGTATCTATTTAAAGTCAAATATTGGTATTGGTTCATTATTGTCATGTGTACCAAGATACAGTGAAAAGCTTGTCTTGCATATGGTTTATACAGATTAAATCATTACACTACATTGAGCTAAAATGGATAAAACAATAACAATGCAGAATGAAGTGTAAAAGACACCGAAAGCGCACAGTGCAGTAAACACTAAAAGTCCAAAATCATAACAAGGTGGACTGCAAGGTCAAGAATCCATGTTATCATTCAAGAGTCTGATTCTGATGACACTGGGATAAAAGCTGTCCATGAACCTGTGGAATGTGCTTTCAGGCTTTTGTATTTGCTGCCCAGTTGGAGATGAGAGAATAGAGAATGCCTGGGGTGGGTGAGGTCTTTTATGTTACTTTACCGAAGCAGTCCGAAATCTACACAGAGTCCATAGAGGGGAGGCTGCTTCCTGAGATGTGCTGAGATGCAGCTTCTGCAATTTCTAACAAATTCGTGCAGAGCTGTTGCCGTACAAAGCTGTCATGCATCCAGACAGAATGCTTTCTCAGGTACGTCGATAAAAATTGGTAAGAATCAACTGGGACATGTTGAACTTGAAACTGAGTTGCAATTTAGATCTCCTTCACAAAAAACCATTCATCAATATCAATAACAATCTTGGGCCCACAAAGTATACACAACTTGGCCAAAATAATTTTCATTTTCTGATAATAACCTAAATACACTGTATGTAAGCATTCATATTTGTTATTGCAGGCAAAACCATTTTGAATAGTTTGCATTTCAGGGTAACTTACATTGCAATGAAGGGAGTTTTTTTTTAAAAAATAAATGGTGTTTAATATACTGCCTATTTTTACTTAGAATCAAGACAACTTGAACTTATTTCTGGGATACAAACAACATTAACCAGACCAGTATTTTTTTAAATTCCTCTGAAGTTATTAAAGAGAAGGCAATGTTGAACCAATTCTTGAACTGCTGCAGCCTATGCTTTATTCATCCATTGGGAAAGGATTTTGTAACAATAAAGGAAGAGTGGCATATTTGCAAATCAGTCTGAGCTGTGAACTGAGCAGGAACATCCAGCTGGCAGTGTTCCTATGTATTTTATCTCCTTGCTCTTTTAAATGATAGAGTGGCTTTTGAAAGTATTTTAGTGAATTGCTACAGCGCATCCCGTGGTCTGCACACACATCGGTGGTCAAAATAGAGAATCTCTGTAGCTGCAACTCGTTAGGTATTCATTGGAATAAGTATTTTCCCAAGTCCTACATTAGCATAAAATGCCTGTAAGGTACTGTTTACTCACACAAACTGCTGGAGAAATTCAGCAAATCAGGCAGCATTTATGCATGGGAATAAACAGTCGATATTTTGAGCTGAAACCCTTCATTAGGGCTGGAAAGGAAGAGGGCAGAAGCCAGAAGGCGGCGATGGGGGAGGGGAAAGAGTACAAGCTGGTAGGTGGCAGGTGAGACCAGGTGAGGAGGAAGGTGGGTGGGTGGGAGAGGGGGATGAAGTAAAAAGCTGGGAGGGATTAGGTGGATGAGGTAAAGGGCTAAAGAAAGAATCTAATATGAGAGGACAGTGAACCATGCAAGAAATGGAAGGAGAGGAACCAGAGGGAGGTGATGAGCAGGTGAGACGCGAACACATGAGAGGATAACCAGAATGAAAAAGGAAGAAGAAGGAGGGAGGAGGAGAAGAAATTACTGGAAATTAGAGAAATTGATGTTCATGTCATCAGGTTGGAGCGTACTAGACAGAATCCGAGGTGTTGCTCCTCCAACCTGAATTTGGCCTCATCATGGCAAAATAAGATGATGAGAGGCATTGATCGTGTGGATAGTAAGAGGCTTTTTCCCAGGACTGAAATGGCTGACACGAGAGGGCACAGTTTTAAGGTGCTTGGAAGCAGGTACAGAGATGTCAGGGGTAAGTTTTCTTACACAGAGAGTGGCGACTGCATGGAATGGGCTGCTGGCGACGGTGGTGGAGGTGGATAGGTACCTCCTGGATAGGTACATCCTTAAGAGACTCCTGGCTAGGTACATGGAGCTTAGAAAAATAGAGGGCTATGGGTAGCCTTAGGTAATTTCAAAGTAAGTATACGTTTGGCACAGTATTGTGGGCTGAAGGGCCGACATTGTGGTGTAGGTTTTCTATGTTTCTATGGCAGTAGAGATGGTCATGGACAGACATGTCAGAATAGGAATGGGAAGCTGAATTGAAATAGGTGGCCATTGGGAGATCCTGCCTTTTGCAATGGACAGAGCAGTAGCGCTCCACAAAACAGCCCCCCAATCTGCACTGCTTTACCTATGTACAGGATATGAGATGATGGTTACTCATTACAATCGATTTTGGTTAAGTGAGACACATCAGGACCTGTACAAATAAGCAGCAGCTCCAAATAGCCAAAGTTTCATGAAAATAGTTAAAAAGTATATTAAAAAAACAAGCTACCACTTTACTGAGTCAAAATTTCTGTGCTTAAATGAAATACAGAACAAACTAGAACATTACCAATACCTCTATAGTACTGTAAAACCGTGTATTAGTTCTTGATAGTTATCGACGGAGGAATTCATCTGTCACATTCCTATGATTGACTTTAAATGAACAAAATCAGTGCAGACACCAAGTGCAGGTAATGGTCTGCCTTCATACAATGTTTTAGATGATTCCATTCCAAATCTTCATTCTCATTGTAGCATTTAAGATGATGGTCGATACCTACAAATTCTTCATTTCTGGCATCTCCAAACCTGAATGCTTAAAACTGCAGCGAGCAAAACAGTTCTGAAGTGTCTTACTGCTTACTTCTCACTTCTCAACATCAATGATAAATATCACTGCTTCTTGAACACAAATACACGCAATTGATGCTACTTAAAAACTGATCACTCTAAGCTTGGTGTATTGCCTAAGTCACACAAGTGCATGCGACTGACACTAGTTAGAAACTGTTCAGCAACAGTCTCCTGCCTCAATTGAGTGGCATAATGTTCCAAATAAATGGCTGCCCCAATTAACCAATGACCCAAACAACTGGAATTCACTATTTCATTTCTAATGAAAAACGTGTCTTAAAAATACATCCTAATATATACAAGTATGTCCAAAAACTTTAAGGATCAAAGTTACAAATTGTGGACAATCTGACCTTACTTCTATAACATTACTTTTTTTGAAGATATTTTGTGGTAGAATTAAGACTTCCCAAATTTGCAACATAATTCAAAATATTTGCTTACTGTAGTTACAATTTGGACAATTTGAAACATTTGTAGCAAAACATGAACACAAGAAAATCTGCAGATGCTGGAAATCCAAAGCAACACACAGAAAATGCTGGAGGATCAGCAGGTCAGGCAGCATCTAAAGAAAAGAGTAAACAGTCAAACCCACATAATACATGTGCTAATGGTTATAATTCTTTCACCTGAGTTGTTGAGGGTTTTCATGGATACCGATCACCCAGTAATGATCAGACTTGCTCTTGCAATGGTCCCTAGTGTTAGAAATAGGAATCCAGGTCATCCCTAGAGATCTGTTCAACATTCGTACTATCCCATCCGAATCTGCAAATGCTGGAGTTCCTGTAGTGAAGTAATGTTACAAGTTACAACAGTTACTATACTGAATATGATCATTATTTAGGATCATAAGTTGATCATATGCCATAACTATTTCAAAACATAACAATTACTGCAATATAAAGACAATGAATTAAGATCTTCAAAAGAATATACAATTAATGCTTTTAAGTTCTAGTCTAGCATTTTTGCAAAAATATCTTTAGTACTACACTTGCAAAACATTTTTGATTAACCAATAATTCTCAAAGTGGTAAAACAAGGTTCCAACATGGAGGCCAAAGTGAAAAAGCACCAATAACCAATGAAAAATCAAAGCAAAACTTTGCACTTTTGATTTAATAACCCAACATAAATAATATAAATTAGAAGAATAATCAGTGATATTATTATTAAAATATTACCAGGGTGATCCACAACATGAATAACCTATTAGCACAGAACCTCACTCAGAAAGATTTCCCTCTGGATTAAACTGCAGAACTCTCTGTTCTGTTTCTTCTTCTGTCACTGCAGTGCAATATTAAAGGTAAGAAACTGTCATGTTGATTATTTGGAATTCTATTTTGCCTACGTATTTTATCCTGCAGCAAGTGTCATGTTAAGGACATACTAAGATTACCTTCAGCAGAAAAGCCCTGCCACGTCAGATATGACTTTCTACTTAAAGGAAGGGGAACACCATGGAGAACCTGTGACCTTCTTTTTCCCAGTTCCATAAGTTGGACCCCAAGACACTGATCTCCATCAAATCCGGTGCCTGAAGAGAAAAATAATTTTTCAATAATATAACAAATTATTTTAATAAAGGGAAGTAACTAAAAGAACAAAGAAACTAAGTTATCCACTATGTCCTTAAGGGAATGGTGAAACTGTTCTTGTGTTAATTCTACCTTAGCATGGATCACATACATAGAAATCTCTAAAGTGGAGAGGAGTTACCATAAACACATTCTGCCGAGCATCCTACAGAAATGCATTCTGCATGCTAATTGTTTGTTGTGTTTTCAGTTTTTACCCTATTCAGTTCATAACTATGAAATAGGTTCATGATAAAAAGATCAAGATTCAAGATCCCAATTTATTTATCATGTGCTTATCAGAACATACAGTTTCATTTTTATTAACATTATTTGTGTCAATATCTAACACATATTCCAGTGCCAACATAGCATGCCAGCAATAAACATTACACGTCTCAAACGGTTCAAAACCTCTTGAATAATTTCTTCCACTTCAGCACCTGAATTAAATAATTCAATCCTGCGGCTTATTGAAAATGAACAGCTTTCCCATAAGGTACAGCAAGTTTAGAAAAATTGAATCAGCCTTCAGCAGAAATGCTCACAAACAGTTAAGTGCAAGGTCTAAACAGTAAAAATACACTAAACAGCAAAAATTAAGCAGCCTAGAGAAAATCTTTTCTCTTCCCCAGGATCATATCATGCACTAAGGCAGAAATACTTAATCACCCAGATGTGTGAGATTTCTTAATCAACATCTTCAGCAAGTACAAAGAGCAGTTCTAATAGACACCATTCAGCACAGTCTACCCCACTTCCTTAAATCAGCAAAGGAAGAATACTATATTCAGCTGAATCAGGATCAACCATAATCTGAGAGCAAGTTAAAAATACTAAATATAAAACAAATATCTTCATATCAAAATCTCAATATAATGTTGGGCAGATCTAAATAATTTTTTTTCCTTATGCTTTCAAAGAAAAGCAACATAGAAGGATATAAAAGTTTAATGAACAATGTTAACCTAAGACACTTTAAAAAAAAAAATCCTTTGTCGACTGATGCTTGGATAGATGCCTTCCAGCATTGTTACCAATATACTTCTGCAAAGGGCAAAGAATATTTTATTACTAATATAATGTATTTTGTCATGGTGGCATTGCGGTTAATGCAATGCTATTACAGTTAGAGTTCAGAGTTCAATTCCAGCATCCTCAGAAGGTAGGCTTGTACATTGTTTCCTGGGTATGCACGTACTTCTTCTGTGCTCCAGTTTACTCCCACAGTTATATAATACCCACTTGGAGTACTGTTCTCAGTTCTGGTCATCTCACTACAGGAAGGATGTGGAAACCATAGAAAGGGTGCAGAGGAGATTTACAAGGATGTTACCTGGTTTGGAGGGCATTCCTTATGAGAACAGGTTGAGTGAACTCGGCCTTTTCTCCTTGGAGCGACGGAGGATGAGAGGTGACCCGATAGAGGTGTATAAGATGATGAGAGTTATTGATCGTGTGGATAGTCAGAGGCTTTTTCCCCAGGGCTGAAATGTCTAACACGAGAGCGCACAGTTTTAAGGTGCTTGCAGGTAGGTACAAAGGAGATGTCAGGGGTAAGTGTTTTATGCAGAGAGTGGTGAATGTGTGGAATGGACTGCCAGCAACGGTGGTGGAGGCGGAAACGATAGGGTCTTTTAAGAGCTTAGAAAAATAGAGGGTTATGGGTAACCCTAGGTAAATTCTAAGGTAAGAACTTGTTCGGCACAGCTTTGTGGGCTGAAGGGCCTGTACTGTTGTGTAGGCTTTCTATGTTTCAGTCCAAAAACGTATCAGCTAGTAGGTTAATTGGTCATTGTAAATTGTCCCATGATTAGGCTGGCATTAAAATTAATTGCTGGGCAGCATGGCTCGCGGGGCTAGAAGGGCCTGTTCCACACTAATTCTAAACTAAATAAATAAATAAATTCCTAGTCTACTAAAACAATGACATGACTAAAAATGCAAGTACTTAAGATCCCACTAGGTGGCAGTCTATATTTCCTCCAGGCAGAATGAACCAAATTTCAACTCTCTTGTTAGATCAAAAATAACTTCCAATTATACAGCAAATTTACTGTTAGAAAATATCCATCCTCTTTGCAGAGCTGTAATCAAAAAATGGGAACAGTCAGATAAGGAGGTGTTCGAAAGTGAAATCAAAATGACAAGATTTAAAGGGCATAACGATGAGACAGACGGAGTCATACAACACAGAAGCAGTCATTTTGGCCTATTGTGCCTATGCCAACCATCAAATGAAGACCTATACTGCACACATTCAGCTGCACTTGGTCTGTGGCCTTCCTTGCCTTGGTAGTTCAATTGTCTGTCTAGATTCATGTTAAATGTGTGAGAATACCTGTGTCCACCACCCCTCAGGCAGAAGTGAACAGATGGATTTCTGTCTGGGCTGCTATGGGAAAGGCAAAGAGATCCAAGGCACGCATGCCCTACCACATCATTCTCCCATTACTACTCACACATTCTCCCATTTGTCAATGTCTTCCCTCAGCTCCCTCATTTCCTTGCCTACCAAGTACTCTCTGTCCTGACATTCAACATCTTGCTAAACAAACCTCAGTTATTTACTGAGATCTGTGGCCCTCCCACACCACCATGCACAATACTCCAGCCACCCCTCACCAGGTACTCCTCTTACAAATTCCCTCCAAAATATTCCCAACTATCCCTGCAAGATCCTCTTGCCTACCTCCTCAATCATACTTTCTCCATTTCATTCCAGTAATAATACTCTCCCAGATTCTTCTACATTCCATCTAAACACAGCTGCTCACAAACATACTTCCACCAACCCTCTTACTGATTCAATAACCCCAGGATTCATTTATTAATTTAACAGCTCCAACAGTTTGGATGTCTCCAGATTAACTGGTATGAACTGGTTACTCTTTACCAAAGATGTACATGATTTAGCAAGGCAGTACTGTGGTTATATTTCTGCATTGTTATTTTAGAAGTTTGTACTAATGATAATCAAACATGAACTGCAGTCCCACAAACAGTAGATTAAAACGTTAAATTCAGTAATTTAGGTAAATCTGGAACAAACAAACAAGTATCAAGAGTGGTAAACAAGAAACGATTAATTCTCATACAAATTCTTCTGATTCGGCTAATGCCCCAGAGAAAGAAAAATGCCACACATTCTGCTCCCAAGTCTCATGGTCTCACACCATTCTGCCAAAGCACGTGAATATTTATTCAGAATTTTGCTACACAAGTCTTAGCGGGCTTGCTGCTTAATCTCAAACTGAAATGTCAAAATTTAAAGATAATTAATCCTCTGTAATAACCTCAACAATCAATGATAAAGGTGCAACATAGATTCTCAAGTTCAGTTCATTACCTTGATGATAAGAGATCATTAGCTGTTCCCCGTGTCCTGACATGGAGACCACAGGCCCTGGTAGACTGAAGAGTTCCTTTTGGATACCACCAATGCTGAATATACGAACAATTAGAGCACTTGTTGAAACAGCAGCCCAACCTTGACCAAGACAGATAGCTTCAATGTTTTCATTGTCTGCCAGATCAACCATCCATTCTTTATTTGTGTCCCTGGAGTTGAAGTGGATACACTGCAGTGTGCTAATTGGTAGACAAACAGAAAGCAGAACGTCTTAATATACACAATAATTTCCTTTACAAAGTTTAAAATTCAAAGTACATTTATTTTCAAAGTATGTATATGTCACCAAATACTATGCTAAGATTAATCTTTTACAGGCATTCACAATAGATCAAAGAAACACAATCGAATCAATGAAAAACTACACACAAAAACTGACAAGTAACCAATGTGCAAGAGAAGACAAATTGTGCAAATACAAAAAGAAACAAATAATAACAAATAAATAATACTGAGAACACGAGTTGTTGAGTCCTTGAAAGTAGGTCCATTGGGTGTGTTCAATGATCAGTTCTGTGTTGTGGTAAGTGAAGAAGTCCACACTGTTTCAGGAGTCTGATAATAGAAGGATAATAACTGTTCCTAAGCTTGGTGGTATGGGACCACTAATCCAGCATTTTATATTGGACCTTCAAGGAGAAATAAGCAAACTGAATGTGCTGAACAATTTAAGAAATTAATTTAAGACAGAAGTGCAGATCTGCACATTCTGTGCCCCACAGTTCCCGAGGAGACGTTAGATTATGCATAATTAGGCACAGCAAGGCCCAATAAAAAGAAGTTAGGTTTAAGTGGAGGGGCTATTGTGAGAGTGGCCATTGTGTGAGTGGGCCAGTGTTAGGGTGGGAAGCTCAGGCTTTGCCAAAGAGAGGTAGAGGCAGTAGGTAGATTTTTTTTGTTTATTTTTCCTTTCTTACTACACAGTTGGAACAGAGGAGAAGCCAGTCAGGATAGTGAAATGCTCCTCTTACTGGATGTAGGGAGGCTTGGAGAAAATTACGTGTCCCTGACGACTACACTTACAAGAAGTGCTTCTAGCTACAGCTTCTTACAGATAATGAAACAGTATTAGAGCCAGAGCTGGATGAACCACGGATCATTCTGGAGACTGAGGCATTGATCGACAGGACATACAAGGAGGTTATTACACCCAAGGTGCAGGACAGAGATAGCTGGCTGATTGTCAGGAGGTGGAAAGGGGATAGGCAGCCAGTGCAGAGTACCCCTGTGGCCATTCCAATCAACAACAGGTATACTGCTTGGATACTTTTGCTCGGGGGGGGGCGGGGAACCAGAGCAGGGAGCAGATAGTGGAGTGGTTATGGGAGAAGGTGCTGTTAAACCTATATGCAACGTCAGGAAACGAAAGTATGGTTGGACTGATGTTCTGGGTAGTGCACATTTCAAAGCAAAGAGTATTGTAGGAAAAGCAGATGAGGTTAGGGCTTGGATCAGCGCATGGAAGTATGACATTGTAGCCATTAGTGAGACTGGGTTGCAGGACGGGCAGAACTGGCAGCTCAGTGTTCCAGGGTTTTGTTGTCTTCGACATGATAGAGTAGAAGGGACTAAAGGGGGAGGGGAAAAAGGACTGAAGAGGCTATATGGATGGAAATAAGGAAGGGATAACCACATTAATGAGATTATATTATAGACCACATAACAGTTTGCATGATTTAGATAAGGAAATTTGTGGAGATCACAGACTGCTGCAAGAAACATAAGACTGTAATAATAGCAATAGTAGATGTGGAAAGAATGTTTCCCATGGCTAGGGAATCTAGGACAAGAGGGGTATCCATTTAAAAAAGAGATGCAAAGAAATTTCATCAGCCAGGTGGTAAATTTGTGGAATTTATTACCACAGGCACCTGTGGAGGCCAGGTCGTTGTTGGGTGTATTTAAGGAGGAGGTTGATAGGTTCTTGATTGGTCATGGCATCATAGGTTTAGGGAGAAGACCAGGGAGTGGGGCTGAGGAGGGGTAAAAAGAATCAGCCATGACTGAATGGCCCAATTCCGCTCCTATGTCTTATGGTCTTATCCTGTAGGAGGCTAGTGCAGAAATTGCAGGGGGCCATAGCAGAGATATTTAAAATATCCTTAGTCACTGGTGAGCTGCCAGAGGACTGGAGGATAACCAATATTATTTCATTGTTTAAGATAGGCTCGAAGAATAAGCCGAGAAATTGCAGGCCAGTGAACCTGACATCATTAGTAGTAAGTTATTGGAAGGTATTGTAAGGGACTGCATTTATTTGGATAGAGAGGGACGGATTAAGGATAGTCAACATGGCTTTGTGCAAGGTAGATCATATCTAACTAATCTTATAGGGTATTTTGAGGAAGTTACCAGAAAAGTTGATGAAGGCAAGGCAGTGGATGGTGGCTACATGGGCTTTTCAAGGCCTTTGACAAGGTCCCACATGGAAGGATGGTCGGGAAGGTTCAGTTATTTGGCATTCAAGATTAGGCAGTAAACTGGATTAGACACTGGCTTTGCGGGAGAAGCCAGAGAGTGGTAGTAGATGGTTGGCTCTCTGATTGGTGACAGAGGCCTGTGACTAGTGAGGTGCTGCAGAGATCAGTGCTGGGTCTATTGTTTGTCATCTCTGTCAATGGCATGGTTGATAATGCAGTAAACTGGATCAGCAAATTTGCAGATGACACCAAGATTGGGGGTGTCATGGACAGTGAGGAAGACTTCAAAGCTTGTAGTGGGATCTGGGCCAGCTATAGATTTCAAACAACATGCAGTAAAATTCCAATAATTGGCAATCCCATTGTTCAGAAATCCTGATGAGTTGGCATCTGGCTTATTTGCATATTTCCACTTATTGGGGACCCATTTCCCCATACTCCCTTTAAATCCACCTGCTTCATTAGAAAACTTTTGGTGTGCAACATCAAAAAGTACATTAAAAGTGTATTAGGGATATTAATAGGAATAAAACCCAATAGTTCAGAAAACCTTGACAGCTCCTCACCACCAAATACCCTGGGGCATCATTAGAAATTTACATTATGTTGACAGCAACGAGAAATTTCTTCTTTTAAGTGAGCAAAAGAGCTTTCCTGGTATATACTGGGCAATGATTCACTTGTGTTTGTGGGAGCTTTGAGCCAATAACTCGCCATGTTTGGTTAACGATGTTTCAACGTATCAAGGGGAATAAGTTCCATTATATGTTTTTATTCCCAGCATGACAATATGCTGTCCTGGAGTGAAGGAGGAATAACTATTTGCAATTCCAGCTCCTAACTATCATCCAACAGCCAGTGTACACGACAAGCTTGGGCAGAGCTACAATAGACAGATAATGCCTTTGACAAAATCCCGCACAGTAGGCTAATCGTGAAGTTTAGAACACATGCGATCCAGAATGTGTTAGTTAAGTGGAATCAAAATTGACTTGGTGACAAGAGATAGAGGGTGGAGGGTCATTTTTAAATTGTAGGGTTGTGGTAATGAAGTGCCACAGGGATCACTGCTGAATCCCCTGCTGTTTGTCATATCATCATTATGTAGCATGTCATATGATATGGGCAATCATGGTCTTGACCATTATTGTTCTTGGCAAATTTTCTACAGAAGTGGTTTGTCATTGCCTTCTTCTGTGCAGTATCAATGCTCATCAGAGATTGTGTGCCTGGCGTCAGTGGTTGCAAAACCAGAATTTGTGATGTGCACCAGCTACTCATTTGACCATCCACCACCTGCTCGCATGGCTTTACGTAACCCTGATTGGGGGTCTAAGCAGGTGAACACCTTGTCCAAGAGTGGCCTGCAGACTAGCATAGGGAAGGAGTGCCTTACACCTCCTCTGGTGGAGATGCATCTCCACCCCACCACCATTATTTGTCATGTGGAATAATGATTTGTATGGGAATGTAAGTGGCATGATTAGTAAGTTGGCAAATGACACTAGATTTGATGCTTTAGTGGACGGTGAAGATAGCCTAAAGTTACACTTAGATTAAGATCAATTGGAAAAGTGGGCAAAGGACTAATAGATGGAAGGTAAATCAGGCACATAAAGGGATGGGAAGTTAAACCAGGGAGGGATATGCACAGTGAATGTTAACACCCTGAGGAGTGTTATTGGAGAGCATGATTGAAGGATGCAAGTATAGAACTCCCTAAAAGTGGGAACAGAGTTGGACAAAATCGTGAAAGTGGCGCATGTCATGCCAGGCTTCACTAGTCAGGGCAATGGGGTTTAATACAGATTACACAAATTGGCATGGATGAGATGGTCCAAATGTCCTGTTTCCATGCTGTCCAATTCTATGATCATTGCCTAAGTTGTTCAGGATAGTGTCCGAGGCATAACTATCTCAGCTGCTTCATCAATAACCTTACATTCATCTTGTATTCTGAATCAAGATGTCTGTACAATATTTACCTGTGTTCACAACATCTCAGAAAGTGAAAGTGTCTGGATGCAACAAGATCTAAACAACAGACAGATAAGTGGCAAATAACACATAACTGCCAGGCAAAGACATCTCTAACAAAATAAAGTCTATAATCTGTACCCCCAGCTCTCAAAGGCAAAAACATTGCCTCATGCCCTAGATTATTTACTATTGACCAGAAACATAATGGGACAAGCTATGTTAATAATGTGGCTACGTGAGCCACCCCATAACCTTTCCACCAACTAAAAGGCATGCCAGGAGTGATTAAAGTTGCCTGGAAGAGTGCAACCAAGAGTGCCTCCTTGACTGATACCTGATGCACGACCCTAAAGGCTCATTCCTTAAGCCACTAGGATCCTGTGCTTGTACACTCTGCAATCTACAAAATAACAATGAATACTCAACGTGACTACACTCACTGCATCTCCCAAATCCATGATCACTACATTCTAGAAGGAGAAGAATACAATACCGCCACCTGCAAGTTCCCCTCCAAGTCTCAATTATCTGAATGGAAATGTATGAGCATTTCTTCATTGTCGTTGGGACTGTATCCTGAAACAGTGGCAGAAGGGGTGAGGAGTGGGTAATACTTTACCTAATGAAACATTTCAAGGCATAGATCATTGCCATCTTCTCAAGTTCAGCTAGGGACAGAGAATAAATAATGGTCATAGCAATGACATACACACACAGCCACTAAAGAAAATCATCACATGCTGCCAACTGGTCTAGTGCTCTCAGGACTGCCAACCAATCTTCTGCTGTAACTTCAACTGAAAATTTACACTGATATGTCAATACCTTCCTCCTGATCTTTACTGATTATTGATCTCTCAACATCTCAAACTTGAAATTCACATCTTTGCAAATAACAATTGAATGCCTTGCACTCCCCATTTCAGTGATGAACAAGTTTCTTTATTCATTTTACTCCAGTCTCTTACACTTGTCTCACTATTATGGCAGGATTGATTGTGCTCACTACTTCCAGTTGTTATGTTGTTACGTTGTTATGCCCTTGAAGGAAAAAGGGGTGTGCATATAAGAACATCATCACTTCTAAATTCCTTGCCAAGTCATTCTCCTGTCAGAGTTGGAGTGGATGATTAACATTTCTTGACCATCAGGGACTTTCTATTCTCCTTCCCTACCAGTACTTTCACCAAACACACTCAAAGTTAATTTTTTCCCAGGATAATTATTTATAGAAGATAAGGAAGTCTTGCCAGAAATGTACACAACTATGAATGAATTCTAAAATAAACCTAAATGTCTTTAAGTTTTGTGTTGCTCATGGAAATTACTAACACAAGTGTTCAAGTAGAATTGTTGCTGAGATTTGGCCCCCAGACTGAACATTTGATATTGTCAAAGGAGAGAGGAATTCTGAATTGCAACCACTGAGTAAACATTCAAGAATGATAGTCCAACCTAAATCTCTTAATGGTATTAAGTATTGGGTGCCATAGTAGCAGATCAGTGAGCACAACACTATTACAGTTGAGGGAGTTTGAGCTCAGAGTTCAATTCCAGTGCCATTCTGTAAGGAGTCTCGCATGGAATGTGTGGGTTTTCTCTGGTTTCCTCCCACAGTCCAAAAACATACCAGGTAGATTAATTAGTTATTGTAAATCGTCCAGTGATTAGGTTAGGGTTAATCGGGGTTGTGGCATTGCTGGGGCTGGAAGGTCCTACTCCGCACTGTATCACCAAATAAAATTTAAAATAAATCAAACGAACAATTAAAACAGACCAATAAAGATGATTAAAACATCCACCCTCTGCAATTTTACCTGGGATGTTCATCAGATTTTGCACAGGCCAACAGCACCGCTTCATGTGATAAATCTGCCATGGTATGATTAAGAAAGTTACTCAAATGAATTGCGTGGTGTATAGAGGTATCGTGGAATTCTACATCTATAGCATTATCTTGATCATCACTGTAGCAGCGAATAATACCAATGGAATTCCACACCTAAAAACAAACAAGCATATCACGATAAAGAAATACTGTGACTTAAAAGTTAACATTCAGTGTTTGAAGCAAAAGTGTTAAAAAAGAGTGACCTTGGTTCAGAGCACATTAATTTCATACACAACTTTACGCACAATACAGGATTTTAACTCATGCATCATTGCATTTCAACTAGAACAGAGGTTCTAAATGAATTGCAACATCATCTTAACAAAGCAAAGAAGCATGACTATAGTTCCATGACTAGTGTCAAATATAAAATCGCTTTCACTCATTTATTGGAAACTGCTTTGTTATATCCATTACTTGAAAGGAACTGATCCTGTATTACACAAGTAAAAAGCTACTTTTTATAAAAAAAAATCCCAAAAAAGGTAGTCAGGGACACTTGCTACTCAAAAAATTCTTTTGGTCCACTTGCTCTCTACTGCCTACATTAACGGCCAAATCAACAGAGTTTTATCAACATAACATACCTGGCACAGTCCTATCATTTTGTGTCCAAACACGATTTAACAAATACATTATGGTCACACCGCTAAATTTCATCAACTAAGCCAAGAAAATTACAGCTGTACCTCATCTATAAGCTCAGGAGTGATACAACTGAAATCTAACTGTGAACTGAAAAGCCATCAGTCTCATTCAGCACAAATCCAAATTACCTCAGAATCGCAATGAAATGCACACTCACATAAGACCCATAATGAGTTTTCATGATCTAATTTAAGCAATGTACACCAAGCTTATTCAGTAAAGGAATGGTTTGCTTATGTCAAAACAAAACCTGATGCTGAATAGTAGCTACAGAATAAGGTAAGATGGCGGTGTGCTTGGTCACAGCAACCTCTTACGGGTCCAACAAATGGTGCAAATGTTTGTCTCAAACATTTTTCTTGTGATGGCAAGACTCTGTTGGACATTGGTAATACAAAATACTACATCGGGTTCATTGCTGAGACCGATGGTGGGGCAGCTGTGTGGCCTCGGTTGTTGCGCAACAAGGTCCCCATGCTGAGATGTTACCTGTTACAGCCACCTAGGGGAGGAGGTGCCAGAGGCAATCTGGGAGGGATCAAGGTGTGCTGGAATCCATGCTGGGTTGCAGGCTGGCCTTCGCAGGCTGACTCTCTTGTTGGTGCAGCTCCCCGGAAGACAAGCTGGACTGCCTTCATCCACGACTGACCCAGCGCGAGAGAAGGAACTGTTCATTTTTGCAGAAATGTGGCTCCAGTACAATATCCCATGCACCATTAATCTTCAGAGCATGCCATTCAGAGACTTGAGCTAATATTATTTTGTGACTGTATGCGCTATAACTACACGTGCTGTGTGCGACTTTATGTACTGTGTTTTGCACCTTAGACCCAGAGGAATGCCGTTTCATTTAGCTGTATACATGAGTACGGTTGAATGAACTTGAATCACAAATCAGTGCCTTAACCATCAAATGTCAACAACATGAACATCTTTAGTGGATCTAGAGATCAGTGAACAGCCAAGTGGTAAACAACAAACATAATTACACACAATGATCATACATACATTCTTCCTGCCAACACAAGGAACCAGTGTTAGCTGTAAAAATACGAGGGGCATTGGGACTTTGCAGACCTCAATATAGGGTTCAGTTTGGGTATTACAACAACTAAGCAGCATTCTGCAGAGGCAGAAGAAAAATGAACCACATGTAAGGCACTAAACTGCCTTCACAACCATCATTCCCGAGACCCTGAATTGCAGTATCCAGTAACACTTGGTCTGCCCACTGCTTGCTTATTGCCTCATGTTTGAAGATTTGACATAGGTCCAAAGGAGAACTTCGAATAATGACCAAAATGGGAATGTAACTGGCTTTGAAGGATAGATATGAAAAAATGATCATTCCCTCAGATCAGTTCTTAATTCTCTTGAAAGAAAGTATACTAAATATCACAAAACTGTGGCATCCTAACCTATTGGCTTTAGTCAGCATCTACTTTAAAACTGTGTCCAGGAACAAATGTAAAAATTTTTGCGCAATGAGAATGTTTTCACTGGTAGGAGAATCTAGAGCTAGGAATTACCATTTAAAAGTAAGGGATCCTCCATTTAAGACATGCAAGGTAAAGATTTCCAACTAAGAGAGTTGTTAGATTTTAGAACTCTCAACCTCACAAGGCAGTGGAAGCAATCTTTGAATTTTTTTTAAGACAGAGACAAATGGATTTTCAATATGAAAGGATTCCAGGGTTGTAAGGAATGCAGAATTGAGTTTATAATGAGATCAGCCTTGATTTTATTGGATGGAAGAGCATGCTCAAGAGACTAAGTGGTCTACTTTTGCTCCTATTTACTATGTCTGGATATGCACATGCTTGGCAAAGTTGATAGTACTGTCAAGAGTGAAGGGTCATCTCATTCAAAATTCTGCCCAGAAAAGGCAAGCATGTACCAAAGGCAACAAGTCCAACCTAAGGGCCAGGTATACGTAGGATGGTTGTTTATTTTGTATTTCCTATAAGATAGAACATAGAACAATACAGCACAGTACAGGCCCTTCAGCCCACAATGTTGTGCCGACCCTTAAACCCTGCCTCCCATATAACCCCACCACCTTAAATTCCTCCATATACCTGTCTAGTAGTCTCTTAAATTTCACTAGTGCATCTGCCTCCACCACTGACTCAGGCAGTGCATTCCACGCATCAACCACTCTCTGAGTAAAAAACCTTCCTCTAATATTTCCCTTGAACTTTCCACCCCTTAACTTAAAGCCATGTCCTCTTGTATTGAGCAGTGGTGCCCTGGGGAAGAGGCGCTGGCTATCCACTCTATCTATTCCTCTTAATATCTTGTATACCTCTATCATGTCTCCTCTCATCCTCCTTCTCTCCACAGAGTAAAGCCCTAGCTCCCTTAATCTCTGATCATAATGCATACTCTCTAAACCAGGCTGCATCCTGGTAAATATCCTCTGCACCCCTTCCAATGCCCCCACATCCCCCCCTACAGCGAGGCGACCAGAACCAGACACAGCACTCCAAGTGCGGCCCTACCAGAGTCCCACAGAGCTGCATCACCACCCTGCGACTCCCAAACTCCATCCCTCAACCCATGAAAGCCAACACTCCATAAGCCTTCCTAACCACCCTATCCACCTGTGAGGCAACTTTCAGGGATCCATGGACGTACCCCCAGATCCCCCCCACAAACAAAGTTTACCAGCAATGGTGCTTACCATGAACCTATGTGAGAGGTGAGATGGTGTGGAACACGGTTGAAAAGGCTTTTGCTTTGGTGTTGGCAATGGTCCAGTGTATCCAACAGAAACTGGTGCTGCTTGTGCAATACTAGCATGGTCGTCATCGTCATCAGCCACTTTACCTAGATGGATGGGAGATCCAATATCTGAAAGAAATTTATAGTTTAAAAGTGTGATTGAAACATTCCTATGCTTCACCCTCTGCACTATTACAAAATAAAAACCTGGTGATTATAATAACTGTAGTCTCAAATAATTATATTTATTTTCATTAAATATAAAGGATTGAAATAGTTTCCTTTGTTAATGGATCAAATATCTCAGGACATATTCTCTGGCACACTTGAGAAATGACAGAAGCTGAACCACAGAAATTGTTCCTACTTATTTCCTCTATGGAAAACTGTTCTTGAGTACAGGCGACCCCCGGGTTAGAGACATTTAGGTAACAGAATTTTGCCTTTGTAGAATTCACAAACCATGGCTCAAAAATTTGAAATACAAAATAAAATTTGGTCTCAAGAAATCTGTGCCAAAAAACAATCAGTATCAACAGCATTTCTTGACAGTTGTGCAAACAAAGCAGCTTCACTTTAAAAGGAATAAATAAATCTCACATGGACTTTTTATTTCAGGAATGCAACCAACACACCTCCACCAGCCACAACTCCATAATCATTAACTGGTTTTTGTGTGGAGCAACTACATCAGTGCATGTCTGAATATTATCTGGGTCTTGTGCATGTAGGTATGGATTGCCTCAATTTGAGGATGTTCAGATAGAAGCAGCTTTCATAGAAACCGCAGCAAATATCCCCACTTCTGGCCTCATAATGGGAAAGGATTATGGATGAGACAGCAGAAGATGTTGAGCTCAGGACAGTGCCCTTATGAACACCTGCAGTAACGTCCTGTAACTATGATGATTCCTCTTCAATAAAGACATCTATGAATGAGGTAGGACTCTAACCAGGCTTTACCCCCTCCGCGTGCCTGTTGACTTCAATTTGACCTGGGCTCCCCAGTATCAATTCAGTAAAATGCTGCCTCACTTCATGCATGCCAATCTTAGGTCCACATCTGGACTAAGGTTGTGATAAGATCTGCAGCTGTAACCCTGCCGAAGCCCAAACCAGTCAATTGACAGCAAGTGCCTTTTCATAGCAAATTAGTGTCACTTTCCACGACTTTGTCAGTGCTGTACAGAACACCAATCATATGATTATATAAGCAGATTGGATTGGTTTTGCAATTGTGGACAATATATACCTGAGTAATTTTCTACCTTAGTGAATAGTTACCAATGATGAAATCAATGAGTATCAAGGGGAAAAATAACACTTCTGCCCCATGTGTAGGTAACTATTGGCATAACCTTGGTAGAGGGGTGGTTACTTTTGGTGTAACATCAAACTTCCATCACCAAGAATGGGGATATTCCTCAACATTCTTCTCCCATTAGCTGCTTAATTATCTATCACCATTTATGACCAGATTTGCCAGGCCAAGAATCTATTCTTATGGGAATGCATTAATTGTACTGCAATTTCATCAGGCTGACACCTTGTTTTCTTGGTATATCTGGTATTACACTGGCATGTTCCTACATACTCCTTGTTAGAACCAAATACAATTGTTGGGCTTGATTATAATGGAATAGTGCCAGGCCATGATTTTACAGATCGTGGTAATCCACATTTGTCTAGTTAAGGGTCTACAGCTGTTTCAAGCTACCATGTCTGACTAAATTCTGCCACACCTCACAATCAAAGATATCCTTACTGCTAAGTCATTTGCATAATGTTTCTTAGCACATTCAAAAAATTTTCAAACTGGTTACAGAAGTACATATTCCCACACAAGAAGTTGTGCTCATTTAAAATCAGTAGTTCCGAATGCAAGGAAACAGAAAATATATTTTACGGATATAGTAAGATGGATTTCTTATTCCCCCTTTAAAAACTGTTAAATCGCCATTCCTGATTCTTTAATCAAAAAATGACATCCAGTTTACTATTCTTCACCACTGTGGTTTAAATTATCATGAATAATGAAAATAAATTAAAAAAGCCAAAAGGATGGATGCAACACACACAAAATGCGAGAGGAACTCAGCAGGCCAGCCAGCATCTATGGAAAAAAATACAGTCGACATTTCCGGCCGAAACCCTTTGGCAGGACTCATCCTTGTCTCTTCTGAAGATGGATGCATTGATATTTTCACAAAAAAAAATCATTGCTCCTCATACCATGCGAGTTATCATCTTCAATTGCCCGATGATATCGAGACCGGTTGACTATGCCCATCACATCGTCATCTTCATCATCATCATCTGCTAATGGATGCCTTATTGGTGATGGCTGTGACAGATAGGTTTCTTTTGTTGTCAAGTCACCACTTTCTTCATCAAATAAATCACTCACTGTAGTAGCAGTGGAATGCGAAGTCAATCCCTAAGCAAAAAAAACAATCCATTAATGTATAGTAACTGATTTGAGCTGAAGTATTTGAATCTTTAATAAGGTACCGTGGATTCCAGATAATTGGAACACATTGGGATAGTACATTTTGGCCCAATTAGGCGGCTGCCCCAATTAGCCAAAATTTCATGGAAATGATTAAAAAGGTATTTAAAAAAGACAAATTACTGTTTAACTGAGTAATAAATTATGTATTTAAATGAAATACAGAGCCAATTAGAACTCTACCAATATTACTACAGTACTATAAAACTGTGTATTAGTTCCTAATAGTTGTCAACGGAGGAATTCATCCAGTGAATATTACCATGTTCTTTTGATTATTGTAAATTAACAATTCTTTGTAGTTCCTAATATGTTGAAGTGGTGAAATGGTTTCATTTTCACTCCTGGCCATTTCTGGCACCTCCAAGCCTGAATGCTTGAAACCGCAGTGAGCAAAACAATTCTGAATTGTTGTATTACTTATTTCTTGCCAACTATCAGTGACAAAAATCACTGCTTTTTGAACACAAACACATGCAACTGACACCTTTTAAAACTGTTTGCTCTAAGCATGGTGTAGTGTCTAATGGCCTCACAAAAGCATGTAACTAATGCTCGTTGCAAACTGTTTGGCAACAATCTCCTGTCTCAATTAAGTACCATAGTGTCCCAAATAAATAAATGGGATCTCGGCTATTTTCTCAATTAATTTTTGTTCTTTAAGAGTTGTCCCAAATAAGCAGCTGCCCCAATTAACCAATGGCCTAATTAACTGGAATCCCCCATGTTTTTAAAACAAGCAATAAAATCAAAAATGTTTATACAAAGGCAGCAAAAGCATTTTAGAGTGTTGAACAAACATTTGTTAATTAAAGTTAATTAATATAACAATTTTCTGCCAAAGTAAGAGAATAGCAATAACACATGTACTTAAGCTGTACATGCACTAATATAAACACACAATATTTATGAAAATAGATTTAGTACAAAGGCACAATTAAATAAAGGAGCTTTAACTTTATTTACCATTGGTTACCACCTCAGTAGCATGTTTAAAAAGGACACAGCATAACAACACTAAATTACACAAGGAACTAAGCACTCTGTTAACATTCTCTCCAACTTACTTTACTGCTAACATCTGCCCAAATCCCTTCAAACATCCCCAAATTTCCTTCAGAATCCGTATAAGCTAGATTTCCTTTCAAAGGGTGCCATGCCATTGCACATATTCGATAAGCCTTCTCATGCCGCAATCTAAGGAAACACATTTCATAACACTTAATATATCATATTTGACATTTAACAACTCTTTTGAAAGACAGCAAACATACCAGCTGCAGAAAAAGAAGCTTTATTGCTGAAACAGCTGCAGTGCCCCCAGGGTTGTGTGCTGGGCCCATTGCTGTACGCTCTGCTCACACATGATTGCAGGACCAAACATCTGAGTAATCTCAGTCAAGTTCACCGATGACATGACAATGGTGGGGCTCATCACCAACAACAATGAGATGGCCTACAGAGAGCAGGTGGAAGAGCTCTAAGCCTGGTGGCAGGCAAATAACCTCTTCCTCAATGTCATCAAGACAAAGGCAATGGTCATCATCTTCAGAACTCACACCCCTCTTCACACATCAGCAGTGAAAACTATAAGCAGTTTCAAATCCCTAGGAGTGGATATATTGCGCAACCTCTTAAGGTCCCAGAACACTCTACACAATCAGGGAAGCTCACCAACATCTCTGCTTTCTGAGGAGGCTGGAGAGCTGGACTATGCACATCTATACTCATGTCCTTCTACAGATATGCAGTAGAGAGCACCCCAACATGCTGCATCACAGCATGATGTGGAAACTGGACTACAACAGACAGGAAGGCTCGCCAAAGGGGAGTCAAAACTGCCCGATGCATCACCAGCACGTTTTATTAAGGAATGAGGCTTGGAGTTGCAAGGAGTGAAAGGTGGTAAGTGGGTGGGGTGATATTTCCACTAGCAAAGTGAATAAAAGTGACAAAATTATCTGCCTATTATCACAAGAACAAAGAGGTAGAATGAAAGTTCTAGAATTCTATAAGTTCTAAACCACACATGATAAATAGCCCAATATCCGTATGATTTCCTTCAGAGGAGAACTTGCCTAACAGGTTGGTTGGAATTCTTTCAGGAAGTAACAAGCAGTTACAAAGAGTCAGTAGATATTGTTTACTTGGATTTTCAAAAGGTCTTTTGAAGGTGCAATACGTGAGGCTATTGAGCAAGGTAGGAGTCCATGGTAGTACAGGGAAAGGTAGAAGCATGGACAAAAGACTGGCTAGCTGGCAGAAGGCAAAGATTAAGAATAAAGGGGGCCTTCTCTGGTTGACTGACAGTGACTAGTGATGTTCCACGGAGTTCAGTATTAGGTCCCCTACTTTTCGCGTTATATTTTCATGATCTGGATGATGGAACTGACGGTCATGTGGCCAAGTGTGCAGATGATACAAAGATAGGTGGAGAAGCAGGTAGTGCTTAGGAAGCAGGGAGTTTGCAGAAGAACTTGGACAGACTGGGAGAACAGACAAAGTAGCAGATGGAATCTATTGCAGGGAAGTGTATGGTCATGCCCATCGGTAAAAGAAATAAAGGTGTAGTCTACTTTTTAAATGGGGAGAGAATTCAAAAATTGGAGGTGCAAAGGTACTTAGGGAGTCCTAATGCAGAACTTCCCTAAGGAGTCTTAGTAGCAGTTAGTCACAGAGGCAGTCGAGTAACGTAAAACTTCACAGTACCAGCGACCAAGGCTTGATTCCCACAGCTGCCAGTACAGTAATGAGTTTGTACATTCTCTCCATGCCTGTGTGGGTTTCCTCCAACATTCCAAAACAAAAGATATACGGTTAATTTGTCACTTGGAAGTATTTGGGTGGTGCTGGCTTGTTGGACCAGAAGGACCTGTTACTGTGCTATAGCTCTAAATAAAATAAAATTAAAGTAAGGAGGCAAAGTAATGTTTGCATTCTCTTCAAGAGTTCTTGAACATAAAAGCAAGGATGTAATACTGAGGCTTTACAAGGTGTGGTCATAAGTGCAAGAGATTCCGCAGATGCTGGGAATCTTGTGCAACACACAAAATGCTGGAGGGACTCAGCAAGTCACAGGGTATTTATGGAAGAGAACAAACATTCGATGTTTTGGGTCGCGACCCTTCATCAGGACTAGAAAGAAAGGAGGCAGAAGCCAGAACAAGGTGAGGATGGGGAAGGAGTACAAGCCGGCAGGTGATTGGTGAGGACAGGCGAGGGAGACGGTAGATTGGTGCGGGGGGGGGGGTTGAAATTAGAAGCTAGGAGGTGACAGGTGGAAGAAATGAAGGGCTGAAGAAAAAATCTCACAGATAGGATGGTGGATTGTGGAAGAACATGTCACAATCTTCCACACTATATTTCATCTAACAGTCTTTTGCCCATTCACTTAATCTATAGCCGTTTGTGATTTCTTTAGAACATATTAACCTATTTATTTTAGTATAATCAGCAAACATGGCTACAGTACTTGAAGTGTTTTTATCCAAGTAATGAATATAGATTATAAATAGTTCAGGCTCCCAGCATTAATCTATAATACCAGCCAACACTAGATGCTGGCTGCCAATCTGAAAAAATGACCCACTTATCACTACTCATAGTTTTGATTTTAACTAGTCACTCCCCTGCCTTTGACATTGCACATTTCCGATCATTCATGAGTTTCCAGTCCTCCAGAGTATAGAGAGCCAACAGGGAAAAAAGGTTTTCACTTTATCTCAAACCTTTACCCTTAGGGTAAGCACATAGCCCCAAATTTCAAGGTTTCCAGCTGGGGGAAACAACTTCACAATATCTACTGTCGTATCATAGATTTCTGACAAATTTCAAAGTTTTAACCAATGCTCAGATTTCCTTTAACAGAAAAATAAAAGAGATCTAACTATTGCACAATTCAGTACGAGTTCATATTCTAAATTCACAAATGATAACAAAGTTTCACAAATCAATAGCAGTATAATACCTTTCTATACATTTTTTCGTCTGTACATTCCATACTGCCATGGATCCATCAATACTCCCAGCAGCTACATAATCACCACATGGAGACCATGATACAACATTTAATGGCTAGAGGAAATAAAAAGAATATAATTTATTCATGTAATTCTTGAAAAGATTGTCTATTATGCTTTTCAACAGTATCCAAGTCTCTATGAAATAACTTTCAATTAGCAAGAATACTTTATAACATATAAATACAAGAGTATTTATGAAACAAACTCTTTCCTCCAGAAACATATTTCCATTATTTTGGTTAAAACATTGATTTTTCTATGATATTCAAACACTAATGCTATTTTCAATTAAGTATTTAAGTTGAGTTAAACTATTCCTGCTTCATGAAATCATTTTCCTAATACATATATACTTTCTGCTGTTATATCCAAGAAAACTGCTTTTAATTTTTATATAAAGCTTACCATCGTAATGCTGTCATCTGAAAGATCGGCAACATTTTCCCAGGATTCTCTTTCATACAGTTTTACAACTTTTTCGACTGGAACAGCCAAGAACTAAGTGTATGTACCAAACAGAGAATAAAAAGTTAGACTAAAGAAAACTTTCAGACATGCTTACCTTATTAAATATCAAAACGTAATATCCCAAATCTGTTCAGTCTCTGCTCCTTTAACCTATTTTCAAAGTTTATCAGATGAGCTCTGAAGAAACGAATCACCATGCTTAAGACACAGTGCACATTGTTCAAGATTGATGATTTGCAGTAAATACATCCTGTTTAGAGAACTGTTTTTCACTTACAAATATTAACAATATCCCACTTATCACTTACAACCTGCTTCAGATGAACGGCCATCAAAACTTGGGAAGTGCACACTACAACATTGTGCAGCTAGGACAACACAAGCTAAAGCAATTGAAACTATTTACCTTTCCAGACTTTGGTTGCCACTCAAGTCTACAGATGGATGTAGCACGGTTCACCTCATTGAACTTGGTTAGCAATGGCCAACTGGATGCAAGTGTCTACAAAGCAGAACGATACTTTAAGACGATTGCCAAACCTATTAAACATGTCATGTTGTAAACCACATATAAGCAACTTGAAATACTTGTTTCTTTTCATGAAAAAAACTTGGGCATATCATGGAACATTCTATCAAGACCAAGGAACTGATTGTGGATTTAAAAGGAGAGGAAGTTGGGTGAATACATAACAAGCCTCACTGAAGGAGCAGCAATGGAAAGGAGCAGCAGCTTTAAGTTCCAGTGTCAGCATCTGAAAGATTCAATCCTGGCCACAATACATCAATGCAATCATGAAGGCAGCAAACCAGTGGCTCTACTTTGTTCAGAGTTTGAGCATATTTGGTATGCTACCAAAGACTCTATCAAATTTCTACAGATGTAAAGTGGAGAGCATTCTGACTGCTTGTATCAGAGCCTAGCGTGGAGGCTTCAATGCACAGGACTGTAAGAAGCCACACAGGGTTGTAGACTCATCATGGGAGCAACTATCTCCACCATAGAGGTCATCTTCAAGAAACAGTGTCTCAAGAAGACGGGATCCATCACCAAGGATCTTCACCATCTAGGATATGCCCCCTTCTCATAACTACCATCAAGGTGGCACCTTAGTAACCTGAAGGACATTATCCAAAACTTTCAGAACTGCTTTTTCCCCTTGCCATCAGATTTCTGGAAGGCTCATGATCATTACCTCATTATTCCTTTTTCTTACACAATTCATTTACTTTTGTAATTTATATATCTTTGCACTGTTCTGCAGCATGAAATTTAACATCGTATGTCAATGATAGTAAATCTGATTCTGACTTCTACAGATGTGCTGCTGAAAGTGTCCTCATGTTGCATCAATGGAAGGCATGGCAAGTCAAAGGCACAAGAACATAAAACATGAGGTGCTACCTCAAGAACACAAAGTTCAAATTCATTCTAGATTAACCGCAACTCTGACTTTGCATGGGACTTAGATGTAGATTTCTCAACCTCAATATGAGTCAAATCATAATTTTTCTTCAGAACATTTTAAAGAATAACACAAATGGCACATTTTCGTTCCTAATACTGATCACATAATGTAAACTATAAGACTTATCCAACTAACCTGATCAGATATTTTCCAAATACATACTAATCCATCACAGCTGGAGGAAGCCTGAAAAATAAAACACCTTGAGATTATTATGAACAAAGCTACTGAAGTATTGAACTGCACAAGAGTTGTAAATATTGCATGCCACTATCACTTAAAATATCAAAAATACCAAAAGCAAACATTGTAAACCTACTCAGGTAATATAAAGTCTACCACAATTGTTCCATGGCTGAAGCAATTCAAGGTGCTACTAAAGATTCTATGTGAATCAAGTGATTTTAAATTAATTACCAGATACACATCCTTTGGGTCAAAAGCCACACTGAGAATAGGACCATCATGACCTCGAATTGTCTTCTGTTGACTATTGTCTTTAACATCAATGATCTTTACCATAAAATCACTGCAAATTGAAGACACAATACAAAAACTTGAAGCAACATTCATAATTCAATTGAAGAAAAATAGATCATGAGAACATAAGAAATAGCAGGCGTTCTGTTTAGTTCACAGTGTTAACTGCAATGAGATCAGATCCAATCTTGTACCTCATTACCATTTTCCTGCACCCCTTACATGTTGTTAATATAGTTACCACAACCACTTCTTCTGGCAGCTCCTTGCATACACTGACCACAATTTGAGTGAAAAAGTTATCACTCAGGTTCCTATTAAATCTCACCCATCTCACTTTGAGCCTACGCTCTTTAGTTCTTGATTCCCAAAACTGGGAAGAAGACCAAGATCCTTCACCTTATTTGTGCCTCTCATGATTGGATATTCCTCTGTAAGATCACCCCTCCTTTTTCTAAGCTCAAATGAAAAGGAGTCCCAACTTGCTTAACCTTTGTCTGGAACTCAGTCCCTCAAATCTTGGCAGCATTCTTGTAAATTTCCTCTGTACTCCTTCCGGTTTAATAGCATCTTTCTTATAGTAGAGTGACCCAAAACCAAGTATAACATACTAAATATAGCCTTACTAACTTCTTGTTCAAATGCAACATAAATGTCCCAGCGTCAACACTCAATACCCTGACTGATGAAAGGCAGCATATCAGAAGCCTTCATTGTCATCCTGTCGATCTGTAATGCCACTTTCAGAGAATCGTATACTTGTATTCCTGGATCCTTCTGATCTATAACAAACCCCAAAGGCCTAACACTGTCTAAATTCTACCTTCATTTGTTATCCCAAAATTCAACATCTTGCCCTTGGCAAAATTAGCCTCTATTTTCCATTCCTTGGCCTGCTTACCCAGCTAATAAAGATCCCTTTGCAAGTATTGATTCACTGCCAATAACATCACCTATTTTAACGTCCTACAAGCTTACTTAGCATTAATATAGATGACAATTAGCAATGGGTTCCCTAGGGAACACCATCAGTCAGAGGCCTCCAGTCTAAAAACCTGAATTCCATGTGATATAACTTTCCACAGCAGTCCACAATGTGGAATCTTTTCAAAGGCCTTACTGAAGTCCATATAGACCACATCTACTACCCTGCCCTCATGACCTTCTTGGCTACTTGTTCAAAAAAGAACTCAATGAATTTGTGAAATGTGGTCTCTGACACAGAACTGTGCCAACTATCCATAATCAGCTTGTCTTACCAAGTACTTGCATTTTCTATCTTACAATCAAAACACCTCTGCTGGGGAAACGTCATCACCACACCTACATATCAAAACTCATAGGAATCTGATTTGTCCTCTCATTCTTCTGAACGATGAAGAGAATGGGACCATCCTTGGTTCTTCTGCCAAAACAAAACCATACCCCTCCCCGCACCCATCCTGAATCACCTCAATCAATTTAGTGAAACCCCAATGCCTCTGTGGGCAAGAAGACTAGTACTGTACACAATGACTTCTTTGTGATCTTATTAGGGATCCCAAATAATTTCAGCACCATGTCTTTACACATTGACTAAAATCCTTTTGCAATAAGAGTAAATTAACCATCAATCTTCCAACAGTTTGTTGCTCCTGCATGTTAATTTTCAATGTTTGATGTACAAGAACAACCTCTAATCGACAATACTTGTCAGATTCTCAACTTTTTTTTCTACTAAAGTGAGTAATCTCAAAATTTTTATCATCATCGGTATGTCACATCCACGTGCTTAGGTTGTCTGTGTCCATTTGATACCTCCCTACATCCCCTTTGCAACTCACACTGCTACCTGGCTTTGTATATCATCAGTAACCTAAATACATTTAATTTGGCTCCCTATCAATATCATTGACATGAATCATTATAGCATGGGGCCCAACTCTGATCCTTGCTGCAAATCATTTGTCATGCCCTCCCAACCTGAAAATAACCTATTTCTACTCTCTTATCTATTAATCAATTGCCAAAGCATTCAAATAGTCAAATCAAGTTTAATTGTCATTCAAACCATACACGGATACAGGCAAATGAGATAGCGTTTCTCATTCCCATCTATTTTGTTTTATGATCCAAACACACCATACTTAAAACCTCAAAATCTCCAATAAAATCCCCCTTGATTACTTTATCCTAATTACAGTCATCCTACCTTGTTATTACTCTTTAGGCACCTATAGATAACTTACACTAATGTTTTCTTCCCATTTATGTTCCTCCGCAGTACACAAAACGTTTCCAAGCTATGATCCTCCTCCTCTCTCCACTTACATCGAGGCTATCCCTCCTCCCTTTCCATTTCTCCTGTCCTTTCTAAGAATTAAGTATCCTGGAATACTTAAATCTCAACCATACATCACCCTATAATCACATACTCAATACTAATTAGATCATACATATGAATTATATCATCAGTTTATCAATCTCGTTACTCAAGCTGTATACATTCAGTTTACATAGCAACAAATGTGAGTTTTTACCTTTTTCCTCTTATAAATCCAACTGGTATTCTCCTTTCTTATTTGCTTTCCTTTTCAGACTAACTCTAGTTATAGATATTTTTTGCCTCCTGCACTATCATTTTGTCCATCAAATGCCTTGACCAATTTATTTCCTTCCATGATTTAGTTTAATGCCTTACCTGTAGGCTTCATTATTTGATAGATTTAAATAAAGCATATTTCAAAGGGACAGATCCCCCGCTTCCTTAGTGGTAGGACTAGTGGCCCATGAATTGAAATCCATTTCTCCCCTCCCATTTTGAGCTACATATTCAACTCTCAGATCTTACTGATTCAATGCCAATTTGCATATGACTCAGGTACTAATCCAGAGATTATCATTGTATTTGTTTTTTTTTTAAATTGGATTCTAATATTCCTTTAGGAGAATCTTTTTTTTGACCCTTCTCTTTATCCTAATCTTCATTAACATAAATAATAAACAATAATTCTTAACAATAATTCACAAAATCAATAATAGTTATTGACTGCCATCTGCAATTGTTCCTGCTGCCTCCAGAAATTGTGCAGTTGATTTCAAATTTTTGAAGAACTCTCCACCAAAATCAAGAACAACTAGGGAAAAGTTGTTGCAATATAATGAGGAAATAACAGGCAGGGTAGCCAAAGAAGAGTCAGAAGATGTTGTATACTTGGATTTTCAGAAGGCCTTTGACAAAGTGCCGCACATGAGGCTGATAAATAAGATAAGGGCTTAAGGTAGTACAGGAAAGATGCTTGCATGGATAGAAGATTGGCTGACCGGCAGGAGGCAAAGAGTTGAAATAAAGGGGGCCTATTCTGGTTGGCTGCAGGTGACTAGTGTTGTTCCCCAAGGGTCAGTGTTATATATCAACGATTTGGATGACAGGATTGATGGTTTTGTGGCCAAATTTGCAGACGATACAAAGATAGGTGGAAGGGCAGATAGTGTTGAGGAAACAGGGAGTGTGCAGAAGGACTTGGACAATTTGGCAGAATGGGCAAAGAAGCAGAAGATGGAATATAGTGTTGGGAAGTGTATGCTCATGCACTTTGGTAGAAGAAATAAAGGTGTAGACTATTTTCTAAATGGGGAGAAAATTCAAAAATCAAAGGTACGAAGCAACTTGGGAGTCCTTGTGCAGGATTCCCTAAAGGTTAACTTACAAGCTGAGTTGGTGGCAAGGAAAGCAAATGCAATGTTAGCATTCATTTGAAGAAGACTAGAATATGTGAACAAGGATGTGATGCTGAGCCTTTATAAGGCAGTGGTCCAACTGCACTTGGAATATAGTGAGCTGTTTTGGGCTCCTTGTCTAAGAAAAATGTGCTGGCATTGGAGAAGGTCTAGAGGAGGTGCACGAGAATGCTTCCAGGAATGAAAGGGTTAATGTTTAAAGAGCATTTGATGGCTCTGGGCTTGTAATTGCTTGATTTTAGAAGAATGAGAAGAGATCTCATTGAAACCTATTTAAAGGCCTAGATGTGGAGAGTATGTTGCATATAGTGGGTGAATCTAAGACCAGAGCACACAGCCTCCATATACAGGTATGTCCATTTGAAACAGAGGTAAGAAGAAAAGTCTTTCACCAGAGGGTGGTGAATCTCTGTAATTCATTGCCACAGACTGCTCTGAAAGCCAAGATACTGAGTATATTTAAAGCAGAGTTTGATAGGTTCTTGATTAGTCAAGCATCAAAGGTTATGGGGAGAAGGTAGGAAAATGAGGTTGAGAGGGATCATAAGTCAGCCACGATGGAATGACAGAGCAGAATCAATGTGTTGAGTGGCCTAATTCTGCTCCCATGTCTTATGGAAAGTCGGCTCCAGATCACGATCATTTCTCCATTATTACCTTACCTGGATCCAGCAGCAACAGTAGTTGCATTGTTATTGAAAACAACGTGGTTTGCTTCGGCAGTGAAGCGAGTTAAAATTCCATCTGGGGAACCATCAGGGAATGAATTTACTTGAACAATGTTGTTAGAAACAGTGGTAACAAGCATTCCATTCTAGAAGAAACAAAATTATTCATTAGATTATTATTATCTCAAATGCAAACCATTTTCTATGAACATAAATCTCTCTATAGTGAAAATGAAATGCCACATGGCAGTACCCTGAGATATGACCATAGAGATTCTCAAGGCAGCTACTTCCTGAAAAAATCATCTGCATCAAAGTGATGTTCTGTTCCATTTCAACACCAAGTTCATATTTGCCATACGGTATTTTAAAACAGTGGTCACAGAATCCATTGCATCAGAGGTGGAAACCAAACAATGTACAAATGCTGCAGTTGCAACTGATTTCTGCCATCTGGGCTAACTGCTGCCAATACGGCTTTACTGTTAAATGCATCAAGGATGCCACAGCTCGTCAACAATCTGTTCTCTAGCTGGTCAACGGCTCACCCAAAAAATACTGTTGGGTGGTGTAAAAAATTATAGGACAACCCTAGAGGAGAAGAAAAAACAAATAGAGGTCATGGTCACATTGACTTCAACAACTTGATTTAAAAAAGCAAAGAGGTCCAGCAATATAAATTGAGGAAACTACATAACATATTCAAGAGCAGAATCTCTAAGATTACATGCCATAAAAGACATGCTAACAGCTATTAAGAGTTTGAGGAGATTTGGCAAGACTAGGCACAGAACAGGCAACTGCTTTGCTATTTCAAGCTTCTGATTAAGTGTTATTTCAACTCCACTTCCTATTCCCACACTTACTTGTCTGTCTTCAGCCTTTTTGTTACAGCCATGGTGAAGCCAAATGCAAACTAAAAGAACAGCACTTAACTTCCACTTTGATAGCCCATAGCCCAAAAGTATGAACATTGAATTTTCTGGCCGCCCTGAGTTACTCTCCCTTTACTTATCTTTTCCATTCCTCCTCCCACCTGCCTCCCCTTATTACCATAACTTCACCCTCCTCCACCTGGTTCCATCTCCCTGTTACCCCCTCCCTTATGTAGCTCCACATATCAACCATCAACTCCCAGCTCCACTCGGATTTATCTGCCAAATATTTATTTTTTTACCTATTTCCATACATCATTTATCAGCCTCCATCTCCACTCATTCCGCCCCTTCCCTATCTACCTATGAATCCCCCACTATATTTTTGTGGGGTACAGAGGAATTTTGACAGGGGTACTGTATATGTCTAGAACTAATTATCATTAGAAAGGAATAAGTATTAGATGTCTGAACAGGCCCAGAGGAGGATAAATCAAGAGGGTCGGATGAAATATATCCCAGGGTGCTCTGGAAGGCAAAGAAAGAGACTGTTGGGGCTCTAACAGAGATTTTTAGATCTTCACAGCTCACAGGCAAGGTGCTAGGTGATTCCAGGTCAGCAAATATGGTACCTTTATTCAAGAAGGACAGCAGGGATAAACCAGGTAATTAATGAAGCTGTGAGTCCATAGTCACTAATTGGAAAATATTCTGAACAGAATTATGTGCAATTAGAAAAGCAAGGATTAATCAAATTGAGACAGAACAGTTTTAATAAGCTAAATCTTGTTTCACCAATTTATTCCAAAGGAGTAACTAAGGACAGTGTGAGCGATGTAATCTACATGAATTTCAGTTAAGTCTTTAACAAGCTCCCATACGGAACTAATCCAAGGTTAAAGTCCATGGGGAAGGCTGGCAAAGTAAATATAAGAGTAAGATGATAGTAGATGATTGGATGGGCATACTGGAAGTATGAACAATCATATGCATTTATTTAAATTAATTTAGTAGATTGTGCTACTTTCTGGACATCCTAACTTCCAAATGTTCCTGATATTGGGAATGGACGACACTAATAGCACTAAAAAGGAGAAATTGAGACCACCACTTCATATAGACATCATCAGTTGCTAGTTGCCACATTATTCCCAATATGAAGCAGGTCAAGGTCCACTGCACCTTGGTCTTTCTATATTCTAAATTAGTAGAGTGAAGTCCTCAAGTGAATCAGGATTAGAAGCCAGATCTTGATTGCATACTAAAAGAAAAGTTCTTGTTAATATTTGCAGATTTTTTCCTTTTGCTTCCTGATCCAAAAAGGTGCTAGAAAAGGGCCAGTAATATCATGGAGGATGCCATCCACCCTGCTCATGGACGTTTTGTCCCACTCCTATTAGGGAGGCTACGTAGCATCCACACCAGGACTACCGGCTCAAAAACAGTTACTTTCCCCAAGCAGTCCCTCCACACTCCCCACTACCACTACTTTATCATTTCCCATCAGTCACCTTGCATACAGACACTCCTGTGCCTAGTGTCACTTTATGGACAGACAATCTATGTATATAAACTACCTTATATAATTAAATATTCATTGCTTTTTTATTATTGTGTTCTTTATCTTATTGTGTTTTTTTTGTGCTGTATCAGATCCAGGGTAGCAATTATTTTGTTCTCCTTTACACTTTGTACCGGAAATAACATTGAACTATTTTGAATTGAATTGGATTGCACAGGATGTAAACATGAGAAGTTTCAGAATAAAGGCATTAAATAAAAATTTCAGTACAATATATATTGAAAGTGAAGCACCTCCTTTTTAACTAATGTGGAAAAGAAAATAATTTTCATAGCCACTATGGATTGAATCTTACAACTTCCTCCTTCAATGTCTGCATTCATTTATAAATTAAGCTAAAGTTAGCAGCTGTCATTATGAAAATACATTCAAAATTTTACATTTTCTCTGCATGTAAAATCTTTAAAGATTTTAAAATCTTGACATTCTCAGCATATTCTCTCCCTGTCAAACCCCATATTCATGAATATATTATAAATTTAATTATCATTCCCTTAATATGTTTGAATTTATAATTAAGTCTTGCCATAAATTACACCATACACTTAATAAGACATTTGCATTTCATAACAGCAGGAATTTTAGAAAGCAAAGGAATCACATACCCGGAGAGCAAGTGAGTAAACTTTATCACCAACATTGATTGATTTGGGATCATCGTCATCTAAACTTTCCCAGATTCTTACATCACCATCACTACCTCCAGTTACAATATATCTGGAAATTCAAAAAGATTTGTTTAATTCAGGACCTTCAAAAGATGATTAGTCTATTGACCATTTTGATCATTCCAAGCCATCTTTTTGATCAGAATGGCTTCAAGCTCCATTCCAGGATCAAGAACATTAAAAGTATAACTGTAACTACAGCCAGCCCTCCGTATCAGCAGGTTCCGCATCCACCGATTCAACCAACCGCGGATCGAAAATATTCAGAAAAAATTCCAGAAAGTTCCAAAAAGCAAAACTTGAATTTGCCACGCGCCAAGCACTACGCTGAATCCACATGAATGACGTGATGTGTAGGCATACCCTGCTGTAGCCTCCCACCATTTCACAGATCCTCAGTCTCTCTCCAGCGCTCGTTGTTTGAGCATTGTTTGCCTCGCGTCTCGTTCATTCGCTACTTGTGTTGTGAGCAGGAGGAAGGAGTTTATGGCTAGTAGGGGATGGCTGGCTAGCTATGTAAAGTGCGACAGCCTCAAGAACTTAAAGATCACGGGAGAATCAGTATCGGCTGATGCCGAGGCAGCATCAGTGTTCCCAGAAGAGCTACGATAGGTGCACCTGTACTGAACATGTAAAGACATTTTTTTCTTGTCATTATTCCCTAAACAATACAGTCTAACAACTATTTACATAGTATTAGGTATTATAAGTAATCTAGAGATGATTTAAAGTATACGGGAGGATGTGTGTAGGTTATATGCAAATACTACACCATTTAAAATAAGAGACTTGAGCATCTGCAGATCTTGATATCCACGGGGGTCCTGGAACCAATCCCCCGCAGATACTGAGGAACGACTGTACACTGTTCAGCCTCTCATGCTTTTTCTACAATTCAGCATGTCATAATTTAGATCTTACTTGATAACATTTTCCTGCACAAACCCAACATCTCTCAATTCCCTTGAAATCTAAAAGACTTGTACCTTTCATTTTGAAAATATTCAACAAATGCATCTCTACCTTCCAGATTCACTAACACTTGTGTGAAGAAATTGCTTCTCATTTCAGAACTTAATAGCTAACCCTGTAGCGGTGTGCTACACACAGCGCTAGAGTAACCACACGGAGTCGGTGAGTTGGAGTTGCGATAAAGAGATTTATTCAAACTTCGCGGCCTGCTTTAAAGCCTTCCTGTTCCCGCCCTCCCTGGGGCGGGACTATTGTGGGGAATGCATATTCCCAGACCCTTTCCGCGCGCGGGATTTTCTCCCTGCTGGTGAAGATGGCCTGGCGCCCTTTTTGGGGCCGGCCCTCTGCCTGCGCGCGCTGTTTCGTGAGCCGGCTCGTGGGTGCTAGAAAATGAGTCGCCACATAACCCCCCACCTCCAGAACCGGCGATACCTCCCCCAATGTCCACAGTCTGGATCGGCCTCTGTTTGGGAGGTCTGCCCTGCGCCACGGTGCCTGAGCCTGGACCGGCTGCGCCAAGTTCACATGGGCCGGTTTGAGTCGGTCCACCGTGAAAACCTCCTCTCTCCCCCCAATGTCCAGCACAAATGTGGACCCATTGTTCCTGATCACCTTAAACAGCCCCTCGTAGGGCCGCTGTAGCGGTGCCCAGTGTTCGCCCCATCGTACAAAAAGAAACTTACAGTTCTGCAGGTCTTTGGGTACGCAGGTCAGGCTCTGTCCGTGCTGTGAAGTGGGTATGGAGGCCAGGTTACCGAGCCTCTCCTGTAGTCTGTCCAGGACTGCTGTGGGTTCTTCCTCTTGCCCCCTTGGGGCTGGTATGAACTCTCCTGGGACTACCAGGGGTGCGCCGTACACCAACTCAGCCGACGAGGTGCGCAGATCTCCTTGGGCGCCGTGCGGATTCCGAGCAGGACCCAGGGAAGCTCGTCCACCCAGTTAGGCCCTTCCAGGCGGGCCATGAGAGCCGACTTCAGGCGACGGTGGAAATGCTCCACTAGTCCGTTTGACTGTGGGTGGTAGGCAGTTGTGTGGTGTAGCTGCGATCCTAAAAGGTTGGCCATAGCTGACCACAGGCTGGAGGTGAACTGGGCGCCCCTGTCGGAGGTAATGTGGGCCGGTACCCCAAAGCGGGCTACCCAGGTTGCGATCAGTGCTCGGGCGCAGGATTCAGAGGTGGTGTCGGTGAGCGGGACTGCCTCTGGCCATCTGGTGAACCGGTCTATCACAGTTAGGAGGTACCGCGCTCCTCGTGACACTGGCAGGGGCCCCACGATATCCACATGGATGTGGTCGAACCTCCGGTGGGTGGGTTCGAACTGCTGCGGCGGAGCCTTGGTGTGCCGCTGCACCTTGGCCGTTTGGCACTGCATGCACGTTTTGGCCCATTCACTGATCCGTTTATGAAGCCCATGCCACACGAACCTGTTGGCGACCAGCCGGACGGTTGTCCTGATGGAGGGGTGCGCTAAGTTGTGAATGGATTTGAAAACCCGCCGGCGCCAGGCTGCTGGGACGACGGGGCGGGGTTGGCCAGTAGCTACATCACATAGTAGGGGTCCTCTCACCTGGACCTACGGGGAGGTCTTGGAGCTGCAAACCGGAGACTGCAGTCCTGTAACTGGGGATCTCAGCGTCTGCCTGCTGTGCCTCTGCCAGCGCTGCATAGTCCACCCCCTGGGACAGGGCCTGTATGGTCGGTCTGGAAAGTGCGTCCGCCATGACGTTGTCCTTTCCCGAGATATGCCGGATGTCCGTCGTGTACTCGGAGATGTAGGACAGATGTCGCTGCTGGCAGGACGACCAGGGGTCGGATACCTTCATGAACGCAAAGA
Source organism: Mobula hypostoma (assembly GCF_963921235.1). Taxonomy (NCBI): domain Eukaryota; kingdom Metazoa; phylum Chordata; class Chondrichthyes; order Myliobatiformes; family Myliobatidae; genus Mobula; species Mobula hypostoma. The sequence goes on from NC_086097.1 coordinate 54,753,720, forward strand.
TAAACGGTTTGAGGTCTGTGAACGCGGTGAAGGGCCTACCTTCTAAGAAGTACCTGAAATGCTGGATTGCCAGGTACAGTGCCAATAGCTCCCGGTCGAAAGCACTGTATTTGAGTTCAGGTGATCGTAGGTGTTTGCTGAAGAACGCCAGGGGTTGCCAGCGACCCTCGATGAGTTGTTCCAGCACTCCACCGACTGCTGTGTTGGATGCGTCCACCGTGAGGGCAGTAGGAACGTCCGTTATGGGATGCACTAGCATCGCGGCATTTGCCAAGGCTTCTTTGGTTTTAACAAAAGCGGCTGCGGCCTCTTCGTCCCAGGTAATGTCCTTGCCCTTACCCGACATCAGGGTGAACAGGGGGCGCATGGTTCGGGCTGCTGAGGGGAGGAAACGGTGGTAGAAATTCACCATACCCACGAATTCCTGCAGACCTTTGATTGTGTTGGGTCGGGGGAAGTGGCGGACCGCGTCTACCTTGGCGGGTAGAGGGGTTGCCCCGTCTTTGGTAATCCTGTGGCCCAGGAATTCGATGGTGTCGAGTCCGAACTGGCATTTGGCCGGGTTGATTGTAAGGCCGAATTCACTCAGGCGGGAGTAGAGTTGGCGGAGGTGGGACGGATTCTCCTGACGACTACTGCTGGCTATGAAGATGTCGTCCAAATAGATGAATGCAAAGTCCAGGTCGCGTCCCACCGCGTCCAGTGGTTGCTGGAACATCTGTGCGGCATTCTTTAGACCAAACGGCATTTGGAGGAATTCGAAAAGTCCAAACGGGGTGACGAGTGCTGTTTTGGGGATGTCGTCCGGATGTACTGGGATTTGATGGTATCCCCAGACGAGGTCTACCTTGGAAAAGATCCTTGCGCCGTGTAGGTTTGGTGCAAAGTCTTGAATGTGCGGCACAGGGTAGCGGTCTGGCGTTGTATCCTCGTTCAGTCTGCGGTAGTCACCGCATGGTCTCCAGCCCCCCGTTGCCTTGGGCACCATGTGCAGGGGGGAGGCCCATGGGCTGTCGGACCGTTGTATGATCCCCAATTCCTCCATCTTCTTGAACTCCTCCTTCGCCAGTCGGAGCTTGTCCGGGAGAAGCCTTCGAGCACGGGCGTGGAGGGGTGGTCCCTGGGTCGGGATGTGATGCTGTACTCCGTGTCTGGGCATGGCTGCCGTGAACTGCAGTGTCAGTACTGATGGAAAATCCGCCAGGACCCTGGTGAATTCATCTTTGGACAGCGTGATGGAGTCCAGGTGTGGGGCTGGCAACTTTGCTTCACCCAGGGAGAACGTTTGAAAAGTCTTGGCGTGGACTAGTCGCTTCCCTTGCAGGTCGACCAGCAGGTTGTGGGCTCGCAGAAAATCCGCCCCCAGGAGTGGTTGGGCCACGGCGGCCAGTGTGAAGTCCCACGTGAACCGGCTGGAGCTGAACTGTAGCCGCACCGTGCGGGTGCCGTAGGTTCATATTGTGCTGCCATTTGCAGCCCTCAGGGTGGGTCCAGGTTCTCTGTTGCGGGTGTCTTAATTCGTTGGAGGCAAAACGCTGATCTCCGCTCTGGTGTCGACCAAAAATCGGCGTCCCGACTGCTTGTCCCAGATGTACAGGAGGCTGTCCTGATGGCCAGCCACTGTAGCGATCTGCGGCGGCTGGGCCTTGGCGTTTCCCGGGAAATTGCAGGGTGGTCTACAGCGGCGGGCCTCTGTGCCCCACCGCTGGTGGTAGAAGCACCATTGTTCATTGGGCTCTGCTGCCGGGCCTGGTCTGGTCTGTCATTGGGCACGCAGCTTGGTGATCTGTGTGACGGATGCCCCTCTCTCCTTCTTGGCATTCCACAACACATCTGCTCAGGCCGCCACCTCCCGGGGGTCACTGAAATCTGTGTTGGACAGCAGCAGGCGTATGTCCTCGGGCAGTTGCTCTAGGAACGCCTGCTCAAACATGAGGCAGGGTTTGTGTCCTTCAGCCAGGGCCAGCATTTCGTTCATTAATGCCGATGGCGGCCTGTCTCCCAAACCATCCAGGTGCAGTAATCGGGGTGCTCGTTCGCGCCGTGAGAGTCCAAAAGTCCTTATGAGCAGGGCTTTGAATGCTGTGTGTTTGCCGTTCTCCGGGGGCGACTGTATAAACTCCTCAACTTGTGCAGCAGTCTCTTGGTCGAGAGAGCTCAGCACGTAGTAGTAGCGAGTGGACTCCGAGGTTATCTGCCGAATGTGGAATTGTGCTTCTGCCTGTTCCAACCACAGACGGAGTCTCAGCAGCCAAAAGCTTGGCAGTTGTAACGAAACAGCGTGAACAGATGCGGCGTCGGTCATCTCTGGCCCAAATATCGTTTGGGCTGTCAGGGTCACCAAATGTAGCGGTGTGCTACACACAGCGCTAGAATAACCACACGGAGTCGGTGAGTTGGAGTTGCGATAAAGAGATTTATTCAAACTTCGCGGCCTGCTTTAAAGCCTTCCCGTTCCCACCCTCCCTGGGGCGGGACTGCTGTGGGGAATGCATATTCCGAGACCCTTTCCGCGCGCGGAATTTTCCCCCTGCTGGTGAAGATGGCCTGGTGCCCTTTTTGGGGCCGGCCCTCTGCCTGCGCGCACTGTTTCATGAGCCGGTTCACGGGTGCTAGAAAATGGGTCGCCACAACCCCTTATCTTGAGATTGTAACCACACGTTCTAGAAACCCTATCGGGGAAACTAACATCTTGAGCTATAAAGAATTTTTGTGTGCTTTATTGAGATCATTTCTCACTCTTGTAAACAAGATAGGAAAGCTGAGTCTACGTAATGTCCCCTCATATAACAAACCTGCCATCCCAGAATCAAAAATGAAAATAGAAAATGCTGGAGATAGTCAGCAAGTCAAGCAGCATCTGCAGAGAAACATAACTAACACTTCTGACAACCCTTTATCAGAACTGGATGTGAGAAGACAAATACAACTGTAAGCGCAGAGAAGGCAGGTGGAGAACACCTGCTCTACAGTGGAGGCCAAGGTTGTACAGCTAACACACTTACTTTTGCTGTTGATCACAGTTGTTCTGGTTGGAAGAGTATAAATTCCGGAAGATGCATCAGGCACATGGAAAAAGCCAAAACAACAGGAGATGCTACAACTATGAGAGGCAAACCACAGCAGTTGCTCAAAACCAAAATGAAAGAAAATGCTGTAAATATTCAGCAGATCAGGCAGCATCTGTTGCAAGAAATTAACTGAGTTAATATCACTGCTCTATGGTCACATACCAGAACAGGCAAGCTCTCAACATTCTGGGAAGGTTGATTACCTGAAAATGTTGAGTTCAATTGAGTCCTGAGGCTCAATATGTCAAGATGGAAGATGAGAAAAATAAAATAAGAGGACTCTCAAAGCTCAGGGACTCTTTTGTGGGCTGTATGGGGATGTCCGTAAAGCAGTTGCTCCATCTGCTTTGGGTTTTGCCTCTGTAGAGATCAACATATGGCAAATATTGCCCTTTCTGTTTTCATTTTAGATTTCTAATGTCTGCAGATTTTGCTTTGCAATCCCTCAAATCAATGTGGTAAACCCACCCTGCAACTCATTGTAAAGGGCATATATCTTTTCCTTTGACAGGAAGTTTAGACATTTCGACAATACAGACTTTTTAAGTAGAAGCTGCAGCCTCAAATAAAAAACTCTGAATGACATAATGAGAGAAGGAAATATTGTCCATAACGAACAGTTCAGGAACTGTTCTGTGCTCTATGGCAAGATACTCACCTATCTCACACCCTGTTCCTTTACATTAATCAAGAAATTCAAAACTAAGGAGGGTAATTATTAAGTTACTCTCTTAACTAGAAAATGAATTGGATCATCTGCTCTTATCATGTCACAGAGATTAAACTACCTATGAAAATCCATTAAATAGCGCTAGATGGGGAAGTGGACTAAATTGCCAATTTGATCTTGGCCTTGGCTCAATTTTCCATTTTCAGTTGCCCATAATCTTCAAGTCCCCCACAGACTAAAAATTTTAACTTTCAATTTATTTAAAGGGTTGGCATCTCTCTGGGATAGAAAATTCCAAAAGATTACAATTCTGTGAGGAGAGAAATAATTTCTTATCTTGGTCTTAAATAGGTGACCCTTTATTCTGAAACTAGTTCTGGATTCCACTCTCCCATCAAACTTAAGTGGAAACATTGTCTCAGGACCTAACTTGTCACTCCCCAAGGTAAAAATGTATTTTGACAGAGTGTTAAACTTTAATATAGAGTTTAATTATGGTGTGCTCTATTAAATTTAGATACATCAAGGGACCTTACCTTCCTGTTTCATCAAAACAAACACCAGTGTATCCCTCGGGGTGTGCATATCGCATTGGCTTTCTCTCAGCTGGCATCCTCAATTGCTGTTTTAACCAAGGAAAAATAACATTCAAAGTGAAGGCACAGATTTTGTAGGTACAATAGAAAAAAAATAGAAACTAACCAGTCTCAATTCTTGTTACATACAATGAGAAATCAACATTTTCAGAGTGGTCTGGTGGATTGTTGTGGAGGATGCAGGTATAATACACTTAATCCAAAAGACACTTGACCATTTCATTTTGGAAAATGAAACAAATTCAAATATATTAATCTGCATGCAATTTCCTCAAAACACACTAGGTTATTCCTAGGATCACAGATATCATCCCAGAGTGACTAATTCCATTGCAAACAATGCAGGACACAAGCTTGATCTAGTCTGAAGGAAGCCATCCACCAACAATTCATACAATAACTGGAAGGAAGTAGAATTTAGAGTATGGAGCAGTAACTAATTATATTCTCTATTTATGTTCCAATTGTACTGATATATAGGGGTATTAGAAAAAAGTGCACACAGTGAAAGCTTAATTGTCTAGCTCAAGCAGGAGACAGATGCTAAATAAATAAGTACGCCTATTAACCTTTATGCTACCCTCAATGTTGATCTGGTGCTGCCCTAATAACCTCCTCTGAAGTGCCCACCTCTAGAAATTGATGAAGTGCCAACTAACTGACCTTCCCAGCGCTAAACTGGGCTGAGGATGTGGTCCTAATGCAGGCAATGGGATTACTGTGCATGGGCAAGAGGATCAACATGGAAGCAATGAACTAAAGAACCCGCTTCTGAGCCGTAAAACTCATGACTCTTGCTATCACTGTATTGACAGAGTGGAGATGATTGGAAGGGAGGGAACTACATCTACGTGAGATGCATCCAGCTGCAGCTCCTTGAAGACTGTGTCGGGGATCTGGACCAGCAACTAGATGACCAAGAGACCAGCTTGTACAGGATAGTGAGGAGATCATCAGAGTTACAGGGAAGTAGTCACCCTTTACGTTGCAAGAGGTGACTGTCAGTAAAAGAAATAGGAAGGCAAATAGGCAGTTAGCACAGAGTACCCCTGTGGTCATTCCCCTCAATAATGAGTGAACTGTTTTGGATACTGTTGTGGGGGATGATTTCCCAGGGGAATGCCACAGAGACCAGGTTGCTGGCACTGAGCGTTAGTCCGTGGTGCAGAAAGGAAAGAGGAAGGAGGAGGAAGCAGTAGTGATAGGGAACACAACAGTCAGAAGAACAGACAGGAGATTCTGCGGACATGAACGGGACACCTGGATGATATAATGCCTCCCAGTTGCCAGGGTTGAGGATGTCTTGGATTGCATTTTGGAGCGCAAGGGAGAGCAGCCAGATGTCTTGGTACATGTTGGTACCAATGACAGAGGAAGGAAAATCAATGAGGTCCTGAAGAGAGAATTTAGAGAGCCAGGTAGAAAGCTGTGAAGCAGGACCGCTAGGCTTGGAATTTCTGGATTGCTACCTGTGAAATGCACCATTGAGGGTAGAAACAGGATGATCTGGCAGATAAATGCACGGCTGAGAAGCTGGTGCAGGGGGCAGAGCTTCAGGTTCTTGGATCACTGGGACCTGTCCGGGGGCAGGTATAACCTGGACAAAAGGAACAGGTTGCATCTGAACCAGAGGGGGACGAATATTCTCATGGGCAGGCTTGTTTGAGCTGTTGGGGAGAGTTTAAATTAATTTGGCAGGGGGATAGGAGCCGGAGTGAAGGGATTCAGGATAGGATGGATGGTAAAAAAAGCAAAGCGAGCATACAATCAGACTCTCAGGAAGGGCAGGCAGATGATAGGGCAACATTGCAGTCAGCAGGGAGAGTATCAGTGCATGAGAGAGGCAGAATCAAAAAGGGTAGCAAACACAGTACTCAAAATGTTATATTTCAATGCACTGAGTATAGGAAATAAGGTGGACGATCTTGTTGCACTTGTACAGATTGTCGGTATGATGTTGTGGCCATCATTGAATCGTGGCTGAAGGATGGTTGTAGTTGAGAGCTGAATGTCCAAGGTTATACATTGTATCAGGGATAGGAAGGTAGGCAGAGGGGGTGGAGTGGCGCTGCTTGTAAAAAATGGCCTCAAATCTTTGGAAAGATGTGACATAGGTTCAGAAGATGTTGAATCCTTGTGGGTTGAGTTAAGAAACTTTAAAGGTAAAAGGACCCTGATGGCAGTTATATACAGGCTTCCAAACAGGAGCTGGGATGTAGACTACAGATTACAACAGGAACTAGAAAAGGTGTGCCAAAAGGGCAACGTTATGATAGTTATGGGAGATTTTAACATGCAGGTAGACTGGAAAGATCAGGTTGGTAATGGATCTCTGGAGAGCACATTTGTCGCATGCCTGCAAGATGGTTTTCAGAGCAGTTTGTTGTTGAGCCTACTAGGGGATCAGCTATACTGGTTTGGGTGTTATGTTATGAACTGGAGGTGATTAGGAAGCTTAAAGTAAATCAACCCCTAGGAGACAGTGATCACAATATGACTGAGTTCAACTTGAAATTTGATAGGGAGAAAGTAAAGTCTGATGTAGCAGTATTTCAGTGGAGTAAAGGAAATTACAGAGGTGCGAGAGAGGAGTTGGCCAAAGTAAATTGGAAGGAGATACTGGCAGGGGTGGCAGCAGAGCAGCAATGGCATGAGTTTCTGAGAAAAATGAAGAAGGTGCAAGATAGATGTATTCCAAAACCAAAAAATACTCAAATGGCAAAATAGTACAACTGTGGCTGACAAGGAAAGTCAAAGCTAATGTAAAAGCAAAAGAGAGAGCATACAACAAGCAAAAATTAGAAGGAAGATAGAGGATTGGGAAGATTTTAAAAACCTACAGAAAACAACTAAAATAATCATTAGGAGGGAAAAGATGAACTATGAATGCAAGCTAGCAAACAATATCATGGTAGATAGAAAACGTTTTTTCAAATTTCAAAATAAAAGAGAGATAAGAGTAGATATAGGACCTCTAGTAAATGAGGCCAGAGAAATAATAACAGGGGACAAGGAGATGGCAGATGAACGAAATGAGTATTTGCATCAGTCCTGACTGTGGAAGACACCAGCAGTGTACCATGTGTTGAAGCGTGTGAAGGAAGAGAAGTGAGTGCAGTTACTATTACAAGGGAGAAGGTGCTCAAAAAGCTGAAAGAAGTAAAGATACATAAGTCACCCAGACCAGATGAACTGCACTCTAGGGTTCTGAAAGAGGTAGCAGTAGAGATTGTGGAGGTGTTAGTCATGGTCTTTCAAGAAACATTGGACTCTGGTTCCGGAGGACTGGAAAACTGAAAATGTCATTCCACTCTCTAAGAAAGGAGGGAGGCAGCAGAATGGAAATCATAATCCAGTTAGCCTGACCTCAGAGGCTGTGAAGATGTTGGAGTCAATTGTTAAGGATGAGGTTATGGAGTACTTAGTGGCACGGGATAAGATAGGACAAAGTCAGCATAGTTTCCATAAGGGAAAATCTTACCTGATGAACCTGTTGGAATTCTTTGAGGAGATTACAAGGAGAAAGGAGATGCAGTGGATGTTGTATATTTGGATTTTCAAAAGGCCTTTGACAAGGTGCCATGCATGAGGCTGCCTATCAAGAGCCCATGGTATTACAGGAAAATTACTAGCATGGTTAGAGCATTGGCTGATTGGTAGGAGACAGCGAGTATGGATGAAAGTATTCTTTTATGGTTGTCTACCAGTGACCAGTGGTGTTCCACAGTGGTCAGTGATGGAACCACTTATTTTTATGCTGTATATCAATAATTTAGATAATGGAATAAATGGCTTTGTTGCCAAGTTTGCAGATGATATGAAGATTGGAGGGGTAGGCAGTGTTAAGGAAACAGGAAGGCTCCAGAAGGACATAGACAGATTAGGAGAATGGGCAAGAAAGTGGAAAATGTAATATGTTGGAAACTGCATGGTCATTCACTTTGGTAGATGAAATAAACGTGCAGAGTATTTTCTAAATGGGGAGAGAATCCAAAAATCTGAGATGCAAAGAGATTTGGGAGTCCTTGTGCTGAACATCCTGAAGGTTAACTTGCAGGTTGAGACTGTGGTGAGCAAGACAAATGCAATGTTAGTATTCATTTCAAGAGGTCTAGAATACAACAGCAGGGATGTAATGCTGAGATTTTATAAGGCACCGGTGAGGCCTCACCTTGAGTATTGTGAATAGTTTTGGGCTCCCTATCTAAGAAGAGATGTGCTGGCAATGGAGACGGTCCAGAAGCAGTTCACAATGATGATTCTGGGAATGAAAGGGTTATCGTAAGAGAAATATTTGATGGCTCTGGGCCTGTACTCACTGGAGTTTAGAAGGATAAGGTGAAACCTCATTAAAAGTTTTCAAATGTTGAAAGATCTAGACAGAGTAGATGTAGAAAGGATATTTCCCATGTTGGGGGAGTCTAGGACAAGAGTGCACGCCCTCAAGATACAGGGGCATCCATTTAAAGCAGAGAAGCAGAGAAATTTCTTTAGCCAGAGGGTGGTGAATTTGTGCAACTTGTTACCACATGCAGTTGTGGAGGCCAGGTTGTTGGGTGTATTTAAAGTAGAGATTGATAGGTTCTTGATTGGCCACAACATCAAAGGCTATGGGAAGAAAGCTGGGGAGTGGGACTGAGGAGGGGAAAAAAGTATCAGCCATGACTGAATGGGCCAAATAGTCTAATTCTGCTCCTATATCTTATGGTCTTATGGATAAATTTGCCATCAGTCAAGCTAAGTAACTGAAACTGAATTTAAGACCCATAATTAGATATAACACTTGTTTTTCCTCACTGAAGAATTATTAATCCATTTACTGAAAGAATTTCCTGTAGTTTTTAAATTTGATTTTTTTTTGTTAAATGGACCATTTCCTGAGTAAATTGATTTTGTTGTAGAGTTGACTGGACAAAAATCTGGCAAATGCAGTATATGTGGAAAAATGTAAAATCATCCACTTTGACGGGAAAAATAAAAGGGCAAAAACGGAGAGAGACAGCAGAATCCTGGGATGCAAAAGGATCTAGGTATCCTAGTGCAAGATTCCCAAAAGGATATAATTCAATTAGATACTTCAAGACCCCATATCAGGAAAAATATAAAGATACAAATGTGATGTGTTGGAGAAGGTGCGGCTCTAAGGAGGCAAATCATTTTCATATTTTCTGGGATTGCCCTAAATTAAGTCTATTTTGGGAAGGTATTCATAGAACATTAGTTAAGGTACTTAGGTCCCAGATACCTCTGAACTTTGAGACGCTCTATTTGGGGCATGTATTGTTCCTTGAACAGAAGGAAGATATAAAGTTGCTGCAGGCCCTCTTAGCGGCAAGTAAGAAATCAATCACTAGAAAATGGCTAAATCCAATACCACCTACATCAGAAGATTGGTACGAAATTATCTTGGAAATATTTAAAATGGAAAAGTTGACCTACTCCCTGAGAACTCAAAAAGAAACATTTTATCAAATCTGGAATAAATGGATTGAATATATAACCCCAATGCGAGCAGACTTTAGATGACTCTCCTAATGATTTATATTGCTCTTCTCATCAACACAGTAATATTGCTAACGTAAGCACCCCTAGTCTAAATGTTTGTTGTTGTTTTTTTTTTTAGAAAATAGAGAATTAACACAAGTAAAGGGAAAGATTTGGGAAAGGGATAAAAAAAATGGAAAAAATTAAGTAAATAAGTACATAGGGATTGGATAATTATGTCTGCGGGCAGGAACAAGCACGAACAAATTGGGATATAAACACCTACAATGGTTGGTATAAAGGCTTGTATGCAACATTTTGGACCAGTGGAAATGGTCCAGAAGGGTTGTATGGAAACTATTATTACCATTTTTCTTAACAACTAATTTCATTACTTAGCCTAATAGGTTAGATTTACCACAGTACATAATTATCTATTTAAATGTTTATTTTGCTTTTATATCATCTCAATGTGTACTTAAGAATGTATAAATAATTGTAGTTTTATACATATAAAAAAATGGAAAAGGTTATATGTGTGAAAAAAGTACATGATAATTGTGAACTCCTTATCCAAATAAAAATAAAATTAAAAAAAAAGAAAAGCTAATAAAATGTTATTGTACTGACCTCCTCTAGCAATAAGGCTGGGAAATTATACTTTAGCTGTGTAGGGCTTTGAAAGAGCATTTACATTTCCTTATAAAATAGAGCTCCTTATTTAAAGAAGGATGGCATTGTATCGGAAACAGTTTATGAAAGCTCACTAGACTAATACCTAACATGGATGTGTTCTTTTACAAGGTTGAACAGGCCAGGCGTACACAGTAAATCACAACCACAAGAAAATCTACAGATGCTGGAAACCCAAAGTAACACACACACACAATGCTGAAGGAGCTCAACAGGTCAGGTAACATCTATGGAAAAGAGTAAACAGTCAATATTTTGGGCCAAGACCCTTCTTCAGGACTGAGAAGGAAGAGGGAAGATGCCAGAATAAAAAGGTGGAGGGAGGGGAAAGAGACTAGCTGGAAAGTGACAGGTGAAGCCAGGTGGGTGGGAAAGGTCAAGGGCTGAAGAAGAATCTGTTAGGAGATGAGAGGGGACAATAGGAGAAAGAGGAGGAGGAGGGGACCCAGGGGAAAGTAATTGGCAGGTGAGAAGTAGTGAAAGGTCAGAGTGGGAATAGAGGAAAGGAGGGAGGGAAATTTATTCACTGGAAGGAGAAATCAATATTCATGCCATTAGTCGGAGATACCAGACAGAATACAAGGTGTTGCTCCCCCACCCTGAGAGTGACCTCATCATGGCACGAGGAGGCCACGAATCGACACATCGGAACAAGAAAGGGAATCGGAATTAAAGCTTTTGGCCACCTAGAAGTCCTGTTTGTGGTGGATGGCGTGGAAGTGCTCGACGAAGCGCTCCCCAATTTATGACATGTCTCACCAATGTAGAGGAGACTGCATTGAGAGCACCAGACACAATAGACAACCCTAGCAGATTCAAAAGTAAGATGCTGCCTCACCTGGAAGAACTGTCCACAACCTTCCCAAAACCTACATGACGTTAAAGTCATGAATGAGATTGAGCACCCTTGACAAGCATCCAGCTATGCTGCATCACAATATCGGTCAGATTTTCATAAGTTTGAAAAAAGCTTGAAGAAATAAAATATAAGAGGAGCATATACTGTACGTTAAACAGCAGGACCCTTGGGATCATTGAGGTGTGAGTCTATAGTTCCCTACAAGTTAAAAGGGTGGTAAAGGTCTCAATAGGTCAGCATGTTGAGTATAACCACAGGAAGTCACACTGCAGCTGTACAAAACATTGATTGGGCGACATTTGGTGCATTTCTGGTCACTCCTGAAGGATATAGAGGCTTTGGAGAAGGTGCAGAAGAGGTTCACCAACGCGTTGCTGGATTAAAGATTATTAGCTATAAGGAGTATTTGGACAAACTTGGATTGTTTCCCCTGGAGCACTGGACGCTTAGGGTTGACCGGATAGAAATATTGTATATTATGAGACAAAGATAGGGTAGATCGTTAGTCTTTTTCCCAGGGTGGAGACATGAACCAGAGGCTATAGTTTTAAGGTAAGAGGAGCAGAAAGCTTAAAGTTGAGTTCCAAAGCAATATTTTTAATGCACAAAGTAGTGGGTGCACATCATGCTGAGGTAGGTGATGGAAGCAATGTTTAAGACATTTGGCAGGCACATGAACAGGCAGGGAATGAGACCATTAGACCACAAGACATAGGAGCAGAATTAGACCATTCGGCTTAGCAAGTTGGCTGCACCATTCCATCATGGCTGATCAATTATCCCACTCAACCTCATTCTCCTGCCTTCTCCCTGTAACTTTGTCACCCTTAAAAATCAAGAATCTATCAACCTCCATTTTAAACATACCCAATGATTTGGCCTCCACAGCAGTCTGTAGCAATGAATCCCATAGGTTCACCACTCTCCAAGAATGGAGTAGTACAAATCATGTGCAGGCAGATTGGATTAATTTAAATTGGCATTCTGGTTGGCAAAGACACCGTGGGCCTTTCCTGCACTGTATTGTTGTATGACTAAGTAAGAGGACATCTGATTAAAACTTAGTTAAGAGATTTAAACTTTCCCTGCCTCCCCAACCTTCAGCTCTAACCATGAATGTTAAATATTCACGTACTTTATTAGTCAAACCTAGCTACCTTTGTGGCTTCCTCATATACTCTATTTTCTAATTTCATGTGACAATAACTCTCTGGGGTCTCAACTCAACTCTCATCATTTTAGGCTTCTCCTCTGCCTATTTATGACTCCACTCCAAGCTCACAACTTCACACCCTCAATGACCCGCTCTCTACTACCGACATCCCATTCTCATTAAACTGCTAACCAACATTGCTTCCGACTCCCTTGGCAACAGACATTGTAAACAATTTCCCCAGAGCCAAGTAAATTCCATCGGTGTCTGTGACCACCAAACTGAGCACAGCAACAGTTGCAAAGACGTGAAAGCAAAATCTGTACCAACACAGGAACATACAGAGACCCCGCACTTTCAAAGACTTCATCTTTGAGGTGTTAATCCAAAGCTCCTCTGGTCAGTATTATGGTGCACAAAAGAAACCATGGTATTATTTAAAGAAGAACAATGTCCTAAGCAGCAGTGAAATGTAAACTGCTGGAAGAACACAATGTGTCAAGCAGCAGGTGTGGACAAGAAGGGATGGTTGATGTTTTGAGTTGAGACCCTGTATCAGAATTGAGAATGTAGAGGGAAATAGGTGCAAAGCGGGGGAAGGGAAGGAAGATGATGGACAGATTTAAAAAGCAGGAAAAGTAATCTCAGGATTACTACCAATGCTGCACGGGTAGAAACAGGTACACAGTGCATTTCGATACAGGGCTAAGGAGCTAGTAGAGGAGGGAGGGCTTCAGATTTATATATAATTGGCAAGGCAGGCAGGATCGCTACAAATAAAACAGTCTTCATCTGAGCTGGAAAGGAATCAGTACATTTGCTAGTGCTACTTGGAGGGTTTAAACCAGAGTGGCAGAGGGGTGGGAACCACAGCAGCAGGGCAACAGGTGGTAGGGTTGAAGGCAAGGAAGACAGTTGCCAAGTTAGACTGAAAGGGAGGAAAGCAGGGGATAAGCTAATGAACATGGTGGGACAGAATGGTTGAAATGAGTTTATTTCAACACTAGGGCTATTATGGGTAAGTCCTCCTGTGCAAGAGCCAAGAGCAATTCCTTTAAAGTTTTTCTACTCTGTAACTGGACAAATGCGCACAAAGTATATCGTTCCCTCTTCGCTTGTTTTCTGTGTGTCCTGCGCATGCCCAGTAGGAGGAGATTCGCCCAAATATCCGTCTAATGTAGACGGAGATATTTTGAAAAACGCTTAGTGTGGACGCCTGTCGTTTTCACTCGAAACCGGCGTTTTCAAAATTATCCGGCGTAGTGTAGACGTAGTCTTAGAACCTAGATAAGTACATGGAACTACGATGAATTACAAAGGCCTGGTTGCATGAGGGACAGTACTGGCAGCTCATTGTTCCTGGGTTTCCTTCTTTTATATGTGATAAAGAGGGATTTTGGAGGAGGGTAAAAGAGGTCGAGGGGTTTCACTAAGGGATAAGGGAGAATGTCACAACGGTACTCAGAGAGGACTCATTGGAGGGATATTCCAGAGGCATTTTGGGAGGGACTCCAAAATGAGAAAGGTGTAATTGTGCAAATGAGATTATACTATCGTGCCCTCCCCCATAAGCCACTGAGAAGTAGAGAAGCAGATATATACAGATTGTGGAAAGGTGTTAAAGAAAAGGGTTTTAAAAAAGTGCTAAAGTGGGGGAATTTAACTTTACTTAATACAAGAGACTTTGATGGAGCAGGATTTCTTCAGTGCATCCAAAAGCGTTCCTGAAACACTATGTGGAGAATCCAACTAGAGAAGAAAACATACTGGATCTGGTTGTGAGAAATGAGCCAGACCGGTGATAGACCTGACAGTGGGTGAACATTTTGGGAATAGGACTGACATGTTCAGGTAAGGAGTAAGGGCAAAAATGTTAAGAGAGCCTTGAATGACCTGGAACGTCCAAAATATAGTCAGGCAGATAAAGGCAGCATAAACAAGGATTAGGAAGGAAAAAAATACAGGCTAGACCCTTCTAGAATATAAAGTGCTCAAGCAGGCAATGAGGAAGGCTCAACAAGATCAGGAAATGTACCTGGCAACCAGATCAAAAAGAAGGCGAAGGCACATTAAGGAAAAAAGAGAATAACTAAGGAGAGGGCAGGTCCACTCAAGGATGGAAAGGATAGGAGCCAGGGGGCGGGGTTGTGCTTGGAGTCAAAGCAAGTGGCAGAGTAAATGAGTACTTTGTGTCAGTATTTACTGAGGAAAAGGATTTGGAAGATAGTGTGGGCATGCTAATGTGCTGGGATATTTTAAGGTTAAGGAGAAGGTAATGCTGAATCTTCCAAGGCACATTAAGGTAGTTGTCCCCAACCCCTGATGGTATATACAGCCTACCAGAATATTGAACAAAGTGAGGAGACTGCTAGGGCTTTGACAAAGATCTTCGTGTCCTCCCTAGCAACAGGTGAGCTCCAGGAGCACTGCAGAGTAGCAAAGGTTGTGCCTTCGTTCAAGAAAGGAAATTGGGATAAACCAGATTGACCAACGATCTTCACATTAGCCGTCAGGAAGATATTGGATAGGACAGTAAAGGATAAAAATTGTGTTTGGAAAGACATGGCCTGCTTCAAGACAGTCAGCATTGCTGTGCAGGGCAAGGTGGGTCATGCCTTATAAACTTAACCAAGTTTTCCTCCCCCTCCCCCACCAAAAGGAGCTTTATGAGGATAAGGCTGTGAGCATTATTTCCTGGCATAATTTACATATTACTATTTAATTATTTATGGTGCAACTGTAACAAAAACCAATTTCCCCCAGGATCAATAAAGTATGACTATGACTATTATCTGCTTAGTAAAGCATTTGATAAGGTCCCTAATGGTAGGTTGATTAAGATAAAGATGCATTGCATCCAGGATGAATTACAAGTTTGCCTTGCCCATAGAATGCAGAGTAGGGGTGGAAGACTTTTACTCTGATGTGACCAGTGGTGTTCTGCAAGGATTCTTGAAAATATAGATAGGTGGATTATCAAGTTTTCAGATGACAGCAAGATCGGTGGAATTGTGAACCAAGTGGCATGTGGCTAAGTGGTTAAGGCATTGGACCAGCTACCTGAAGGTCGTGAGTTCGAGCCCCAGCTGAGGGAACGTGTTGTGTCCTTGAGCAAGGCACTTAATCACACATTGCTCTGCGACGACACTGGTGCCAAGCTGTATGGGTCCTAATGCCCTTCCCTTGGACAGCACTGGTGTCGTGGAGAGGGGAGACTTGCAGCATGGGCAACTGCTGGTCTTCCACACAACCTTGCCCTGGCCTGTGCCCTGGAGAGTGAAGACTTTCCAGGCCCAGATTCATGGTCTCGCAAGACTAACGGATGCCTTTACTTTTACTTTAAAGGACTATTAAAGAATACAGTGGGATATAGATCAGTTACAGATGCAGGCAGAGAAGTAGCAGGTGGAGTTTAATCTTGTTTTATATCTTACCGCAAAACAATATATCATGACATATGTCAGTGATGATAAACCCGATTCTGATCCAGACAATTATGTGGTGTTGTACTTTGTGAGGTCAAATAAAAAGAGGAATTATAGGTAAGTAAGTTAATGGTAGGCCACTTAATAGTATTGAGGTATAGTGGGATCATGGAGTCTAAGTCCATAGTTGACTGAAAGTAGCTACACAGATGCAGGAGGTGGCAAAAATGGCATATGGCGTACCTGCCTTCATTGGATGGGGCGTTCAATATAAGAGTACAGAAGACATACTGCAGCTATATAAATCAGTCACACCACACTTGGAATATTGCATGAGGGTCTGATCACCCCATTATAGGAAGGATGTGGAGACTGTAGAAAAGGTACAGAAGATGTTTATCAGGATGCTGGCTAGATCAGAGGGCATGAGTGACAAGGAAAGTGTGGCTCTCCCCAGAACATCGGAAGCTGAGAGGAGACCTGACAGATGTTTATAAAATTATGAGCGGTCTGGGTAGATAGTCAGCATCCTTCCCTCAGGGTAAAAATGTCAAACACCACAAGATATGTTTTTAAGGGTGGAAGTCGAAGTTTAAAGGCAACATTAAGGGCAAGTTTTATCTTAATAATGTAGGGAGGTAGGTGCCTGGAATAAGTTATTGGGGGTAATAATGGAAGCAGTTTGGTGGAGTTTGAGATTTCCACATAGACACATGAATATGAAAAGAAATGGAGGGATATGGAGGAGAACAGCAAGTATAATTTGACATCAAGATCAACAAAACATTGTGAATGAATGTCTGACCAGTGTTATATTGTTCATGTTTGATGTAGATAGGGCCAGGTGGGGGAAGACTCATGTTACAATAGAGGAACCACAAGAGGGGAAATTAAGCAGATGAAGCCACATGGGAAAGTGGAGGGAGAAGGGTAGAGACAGGTATGTGACAGGTTGAAGGGAGGGATGATAGGCAGATGGAAACCAGGTAGAGGGTAGGATGGGAAAAGTGAACCAAAGGGGTCAAAGAACACTGAGGCTATCTACAAGAAGGGTCAGAGCCAAATCTATTTCCTGAGGAGACTGAGGTCCTTTAACATCTGTCGGACGATGCTGAGGATGTTCTACGAGTCTGTGGTGGCCAGTGCTATCATGTTTGCTGTTGTGTGCTGGGGCAGCAGGCTGAGGGTAGCAGACACCAACAGAATCAACAAACTCATTCGTAAGGCCAGTGATGTTGTGGGGATGGAACTGGACTCTCTCACAGTGGTGTCTAAAAAGAGGATGCTGTCTAAGTTTGCAGGCCATCTTGGTCAATGTCTCCCATCCACTACATAATGTACTGGGTGGGCACAGGAGTACATTCAGCCAGAGACTCATTCCACCGAGATGCAACACAGAGCGTCATAGGAAGTCATTCCTGCCTGTGGCCATCAAACTTTACAACTCCTCCCTTGGAGGGTCAGACACCCTGAGCCGATAGGCTGGTCCTGGATTTATTTCATAATTTACTGGCATAATTTACATATTACAATTTAACTATTTCTGGTTCTATTACTATTTATTAGTTATGGTGCAACTGTAACGAAAACCAATTTCCCCCAGGATCAATAAAGTATGACTATGAAATCTGAATAATCCATATTAGGTATGTAGGTAACACACACAAATGCTGGAGGAACTCAGCAGGCCAGGAAGCATCTATGGAAATAAGTACAGTCAACATTTCAGGCCTAGACCCTTCTCCAGCATCTGCAGATTTTCTCTTGCTTGTGTGGGGTATGCTGGTAATGGGTAGGGTAATGTGCTGGACATGGAAGCTAGTGGGCGAAAGATGAAGACCAGAGGAACTCCATTTCTGTTCTGTCTGAGAAAAGGGGCGAGTAGGAAATAGCAAAAATGCATGTGAGGGCTCCAACTATTAGAGTAAGGGAACAACTACATTTTCAAGGTAGGACTTTTCAGAGGTTCCAGAGTGGAAGGCCTCATTTTGAGAGCAAATGCGGCAGATGCCAAAACATGGTTTATGTTAGCTTCTATAAGCATCCCTTCAGGAGACAGCTCGGAGGAAGCGTAGTTGTGATAAAAACGGGAGTCTTCGGGTTTATGGTAGATAATGTGACAAACACTACAGAAAAAATTTCTCTTCTTCACTTAACGAGATTGAGACTCGCAGTCCTCCACTTTCTTAAAGTATTTGCCTTCAATTTCTGACCTAACAAACATCGCCACATAATATCTCCAAATCTGTTTGTAGATGCATTTCTACTGTAACTTTGTTTGAATCACTTTAAATATGATTCCCGCTACACCACTGATAAGAACCAGTTCGTCAAAAAAACACAAATGCCATCCCTTTTCTTTGTCTACATTATCCTTCTTCATATCTGTGAAGTTTGATGTCGATGAGAATCCAACAAACCTCCTCCTCCGTTTGCTGCTTAGGGAGACAGACCCCTGTCACCTGCAATCACATCCACAGCGCTTTCACTGCTTCACTTACGCCACTATTTCAACATTATTTTCACTGAGGATGCTCCACTTCCTCGCCCAGATTTGGTTTAATCTGCAGAGCTAGATAGGGAGGGTGCTTCCAAACGGGACCAGTTAACTTTCCACAGTCTGGAGAGAAGGTGCATTGTACGGCCGACGGCCGCGTTTTCACTCACCGGGCACCGATGGCTTTCTCTCTCTCGCCGCCGCTCAGCAAAGGTTTCGTGTTTCCCGCCAAACGCCTCCGGCACGTCACAGACTGCGCCAGATGAGGAGGATAAAATACCATATCTTGGGTCGATTCTTAAACTAGAACTTGCTTTTGCCTTGCTTTGTTCTTTTTTAAAAGTGAACCTGGAAAAAAAAGTTTTATTTTTGTGTGAATTTTAATCTTGGGGACTCGCTGCGAGCAACCGCCCCGTCCCCGTCGTCACTTCCTATCGCCGCCGATGTCAGGCCGAGGTGATAAAAGGGAGGTCCCGGGCCGGTGGCTCCGATGATCCGGCGGACGGTCGGTAACGCGAATTGTAAGTCCTGATCTTCTGTTGCCGTCGAAACAGCTCCCTGTTACCCAGCCGTTTGTCCGGATCCCTCCTCCCTTCACCCCACCCCCGGCTCACGCCACTTTTGTTATGGCTTCTACTTTCCGGCCACTTCTTTCCCATTCATTCGGGGTCAAACTGTTCGATGAGCGTTGATTTCTCCGGACGCGGACACCGTGCCAGGAACGGGGGTAGGGACCGTGCAGATACCAGCAGGAGAAAATGGTGGTGGAATTAGTATAAGAGGCCTATGTTATTGATCCCATAACGGCAGCTGGGGAATCCAAATTCTAGTAATAAAGTAAATCTGAAGATGGATCAGTAGTGATAAGTTTGAAGCGACTATAGATCTGCTAACCTTGCCTGTTTTGGCGTGTATGTGACTCCAGAATGATTGAATTAAAACGGACACATCTGGGAATGATAGTTTTACCAATAGTGTCCAGTGAGTGAATTCAGAAACAATACTAAATACACATCACTTACAGACCTCAATCACCAAACTCCACATGCTTCCTAACTCTCCTACCCACACCATCACTTCGGCACTCACATACGTCTCTTTACACTCTTCCCCTCCCATGCCACATCACTGAAATTACCCTACTCTCTCCCCGGCACCTGCAGCCCAACCTGGCTCCTAAATCTACCTCCTTCCACACCAACCTCATGAATCAGCCTATGAGTTTGTTAAACTGGTGACTTCCGTCCACGGCAGATCTCTTTCTCCCTTCTTTCTAATTCCACTTGCCTAGAGTAGTTCTCTTCTCCCCCCCCCCCACCCACCATGTACCATTGAAAGTATCCTGCACAGCCGTCACCTCAGAAGCTGTTTCCAACCCAACCCCTCTAGATTAATTTTTTCTTCTTCTTGTAAGGTTTGATGATATTTGGTAGACTAACGTAAGGTACACTTATGGCTACCTGCTGAGTTGGAGTGGAGCATAGAGACGGGAAATATAACCACTAAATTTATGATAGCAGTGATATCCTAACAAACTTTCCATCTTAAACTTTGTCTGTCCCAAAGGTCTCAATTTAGTAATTAGATGTTTCCTTTGCACCTCATGGGAACTTCATTCTAATAATACTGTATGCTGCACTGTTTTTTGACAAGTGCACTTCCTACAAATGCCGGTATCATGCATGCAAATTCTGAACAAGGAATTATTTAGCCTTGTGTGTCCAATACTTAAATGTCTAATTATAAATTCTTCCACCTTTTTATACCCATCTCTCAGTTGAATTCCCTCCATCCTCTCAATTTTATATAAATGCCATCCTTACATTTCCTTATCCCATCTTGATTGCCACAGTGATTGAATAGACTTTTTAATTGTGGCTTTCACCCCCCCCCATGTAAAATTTGTGTAGATATGTAAGAAGCCATAATGTCTGCCTTGCATATATTGCTGAACTACTTGTGCCACTGATATACAATCATTCTTCATCTTGATCTTTTCTTGAAGCCTTAAATTAACCAGAGACAAAGGGAGACACTATGGAGGAGCAACAGAAAAGAATACACTGAGACCATAATCCACATTAAGCAACCCAAAATTTTGTGCCCATTCATTTCCCATCCACCCAAAAGTGGAAACCTTAGGAATGCAACGCTCTCAACACTCTACAAATGTTGCCGGTATTGGATGACCAACTTTAAGTCTTATTACGTTAATCCAATAAACCATTGGTAACTGTAGCCTGTGTAGTTGGAAAAGTACTTCACCCATTTCTACCAGTAATGTTGAAAGTGGGATGATTTAATAACATAATCTCAATGCTTGAGCTTGAACTTTAAGACTGTTGGTGAGACTGACCCATAAGGAACATATCGATAAATCAAAGACATCTAATTAAAGAAATATACATTTGTTTGTGATCTCCTACTCATACCCCAGTCACACCTAACTAAGCATATTAGGGGCTTCTCTCTTTACACATCTCTAGAATTTTATTCACGTGCACTTTCCATGTTAGTCTTGTGTCCATGCACATAATAGAAATTTTATCACTGACTGTTGTTTAAGAGATTCACCATATAACTTGAGGTCAATTCTGGGTGTAATGTTCCTTTTAGGAAAACAAACAACTTGAGCCTTTGCAACAGAAAATTTAAACCCCACTGACATCACCATTCCTCTACTTCATTAATAGCTGCCTACATTTTCCTAACTATATAATTTATATTCCTGCCTCTCTTCCACACTGCACCATCATTAGCATGCAATGATTTGGAAATGTCTGAGCGAGCATTTAAGCAAATATCATTAATCATAATATTAAAAAAGGAGTGGGCTACACTGTGGGGTCCCATTCTCTATCTCATACTCAAAGAATGTTGTTCCCAACCTAATGTATATCTTCCTATGACATGAAAAATCTTGAATCCAATTGAACATTGTATCACCTATTTCCATCTTTCCAATTTGAGCAGCAATCCTTGTGTCCATAAAATACCATAAACTTTCTCTACATAAAAGAAAACCGCTACCACTGATTCTTTATTAACTTTCGCCTTACGAATATCAGACTCCAAATTTAACACCAAGTCCATGGTCGTTCTCTTTGTTTTGAAATCCAGTTTGGTATACAGCTAATTTCAACTACTTTCCACAAAATAAGAAAGCCTTGCTATAACCACTTGTTTCATTAACTTACATACAGGTGAAATTGGTGAAATAGGTCTGTAACTGAAAGGATCTGATTAATCCTTACCAGGTTTCAATATAGGGATAACAACCACTAATTTCCAGGAAGCAAGAAGTTGCCCTTCAACCCATATTGTGTGAAAGAATTTCAAAACCAACATAAGTTTCGAATCCAATAACTGTGAACATGTTATAACAAAAACAACAGGAATTCTGCAGATGCTGGAAATTCAAGCAACATACATGAAAGTTGCTGGTGAACGCAGCAGGCCAGGCAGCATCTATAGGAAGAGGTGCAGTCGACGTTTCAGGCCGAGACCCTTCGTCAGGACTAACTGAAGGAAGTCCTGACGAAGGGTCTCGGCCTGAAACGTCGACTGCACCTCTTCCTATAGATGCTGCCTGGCCTGCTGCGTTCACCAGCAACTTTGATGTATGTTATAACAAATATCACCTTTCCCAGGTGATGTCTGACCAGCACCATTAATAGTCCTTTTACATTCAAACAATGTAAATTCAACATCCAAGCAGAAACTGGAGCATTCTTTTTTTCTCAGCAATCTGAGGAATGCTTGCCAAAACTGATTCTCTATAAGACCACTCTTCTTTACTTAAATTGGCCAAACTATGTACACTGACATACGTTTTTACGAATAATCCTGCTTTTTCAGAGTCAGTAACTGCAACCTTCTCCCCACCATACAAAACCGGTAATGCATCAAGTTTTCTAACTCCCCCCATTTTCTGTATCATATCCCAAACTTCCCCAATTTGGGTCTCTTTCCCAATGCTATCACAGTATGGTCTCCGATACTTTTTCTTTGCCCTTCTCATTACTTTTCTAACTATGGCTTGAGCTGTGTTATACATATAAAAGATGAATAGGAGTAACACTAAAAGCTTTATTCCGCACCTTCACAGCTCCTTTTCCTTCATCTGTCCATCAGGGAACAGCTCTCCTTTTATTATCTCCCAGTAATCTGGGGATTGATTCCTTAGCTATTGAGTTGAATGCAGAGCACAAGGTATTATTACTCAACTCAATATCCTCCTAAACCAAATGATCCGGAAATATACTTCCACATAAATAATCAAATACATCCCAATTTGCCTTATAAGATTCCATCTGGAGATATGAGAACCTTTGATACACATCAAAGTTTCAAAGTACATTTATTATCAAAATATCTGTACAGTACACAAAGCAGGCAGCCACAAAACAAAGAAACACCTGGAACCCATTTAAAGAAGACATCAAACGCCCAACGCATGAAAAGAAAAAACAAATTGTGCAAACAGCAAATATCAGACAGAATATTAAATATCGAGCTACAGGGTCCCCGAAATGATCCAGGAGTGACAGCCTGAAGTCAATTCAGTTCAGCACTATGTCGATGACTGCAGACTTCAGCCACAAAGCCAGATCTGTACCAAAGCACCTCAGTCAAATTGTGCAAATATATGCTTCCTAGTTACACATATTTGCTATATCCTTAGATATCAGCATAGGGTCTATAGCAGAAACAGTGCTATTAAATAAATTTATCCTGTGCTCTTACTATCATTCAAGCACACCAAACACCTTCCAGAAAGTCTTCCACCAACATTCCATTCACATTTGTGTCACTACAATCCTACGTAGCACTATGAGCATTAAAATTCCCACACCATATAATCTTATTTTTCTTGCTTTACTATTCTTTCCCCAAATTTCAACCATAACTGGCTCATAAACAACTCCAATTTCTGTAACTCTTATGTGCTATTCCATTTTTGACAAAGGGTAGCCACTCATCCATTACCCATTTTCCAATCAACATAAACCTGTATCTTAAAACTTCGACAAGATTTCAACCAGATTTCCTGTACACATACAACATGAGGCATATTTGGTAAAGCTTCAATAAATGTCTTAAATTCTTGATCATTAGCTAACAGGCTTCTAGCATTCCATTGTAAGATTACAGGAACCATAAACAACCCTACTTTGAAATCAGAACATTATTTACTACTCTTGTAAGGCATCATCAATAACTTCCAGAGTAAAGTCTTTTACCTCTAGATGCTTTCCTTCAGCTTTTAATATAATTTATTTTCTTCTGTCCCACTTATAGTTTGTGCTGTACAGTTTACCACATCTGCCATGAAAGTAACAAACTTTAGTGTATCAACAGTCAGCCAATCCTTTGTTATATATTCAAGCACTTTACATGGTCGTGAAGAAGAGTCTCAGCCCGAAACGTTGACTGTTTACTATTTTCTGTAAATGCTGCATGACCTGCTGAGTTCCTCCAACATTTTGTGTGTGTTGCTTTGGATTTCCAGCATCTGAGGAATTTCTTATCTTTGTGATGCATTTTACACACTGTCTTTAATCTATCTGTATTCGGGATATTAATAGGTCCCGTTGACACTGTCTTTTGTACTTTCTGCAGAGTCTCTGCATATGACATACCCATTTCCACTCAAACACGTTGCACTTCCACAGCTTTCTTATATACAGGACAACCTGCTTAAGCTCCCCTGCTTATGTTCCCCTCCAAAGTTGCTACATTTTAGGTTAATGCCTTCACAATTGCCATAATCATGTTCTCCACCACATCTAGCACACCACTTTTTAGCTGTACACACAGCTGCTACATGGCCAAACTTGTTGCATTGAAAACACCTCAGATGAGGCAGCATATCCACTAGAACCACAATAGTCCAAATTAACCATATCCAGCAACTTTTTCCATCAAATTTAATCAACACCAATAAGCTATCTATTCTTAGTCCACCACAAAAACTTCTAAATCATTTTACCATCTGCAAATTTTCTCCCAACTAAATTGTTTTTAACTTACTCAGTGGATACATCTAGAGGCACTCCAGAGATTACTACCAAAGCCATTGTTGTTCATTATATATCCTTGGTGTTCCTCCTTCCCACAGTTATTAATCCCAGAGTTTCCTCATGTTGCTTACTGTCTTTGCAAAATACTAAGAGTGCCCCATCTCTTAAAGGTCTTGAGACCCCAATATCTCCTAATACTTTTTTCAGATCCTTAGTTTGGATTGATAGCAGAAAGAGGTCCACATTTGCAAGTCATTCTTTCTTTCATTTAAATCCCGACTATTGCCTTTGTCACTAGGTGATACGTAAACCACTACAGTCCTCAATCAGCCACTTATTTTTCGTTTCCCAGAAACAGGCCATTCACCTTTCTCCATACAGCTCCTATCACCCAATACCACTTCCTGTTCGTTACCTCCATCTTCTCTGTTGCTTCCTGCATCTCTAACCACTCTCCCCCACTTTCTGCCTGAGAGCCACTTCCAACAGCAGGCTCAATCCTATGCTCCAACCCCAATCATTCAACCAAGCCTCGTGCGTGTTATTGGCTGCAGGCAGGAAGAGCATCCCTCCAGAAAGCTCCTTGCATCCTGATTAAATTATTTTTCCATTCATCCATTTTAAATTGTGGCCAATTTAGCAGGCTTTAATTTGAAACTTCCATTTTAACAGTAAGTCATAAAAGCCATTCATTTCTCCCACCAGCTTGTCCCTTTTCTCATCCAGTCCCTCCTCTTTCCTTGGGAATGTACTCACCCTATTTTAATTATAATTGGTTCATGACCTTTGCTCCATTTTGCTACTTAGTACATCAATCAGTATACACAGGGAATAAATATCCATCATCCTTTTGGGTGGAGAATTACAAAAGCTTATGACCCCATAAGTAAAGAAATTTCTTCACTCACGAAGCCGGGCTCTAAGGAAAGGGATGAAGAGTGAAGTCAGCCAGAGTGATAGCAATAAGGAACTTGATAGTAGGGCTGTCTGAGAGGGGAGGATGAGCAGAAAGTGGTTGTGGTCCATATAGGTACCCATTACATAGACAGGAGCAGGGATGAGGTCCTGCAAAATGATTTTGGGAAGCGAGGTAGAAAGTGAAAACGCAGGACTTGCAGGGTTGTTATCTCAGGATTACTGTCCTGGCCATGTGCTAGTGAGGAGAGAAATAAATACATAGTGCAGTTCAATGTATGGCTAAGGAGCTTGTGCAGGAAGGAGAGCAACGCACACAAAATGTTGGAGGAACTCAGAGTACAGTCAACATTTTGGGCTGAAACCCTTCGGCAGGACAAAGGCTCCCAAGGGGTATCAACCCGAAACATCGAGTGTACTCTTTTCCTAGATGCTCCCTGGCCTGTGGAGTTCCTCCAGCATTTTGTGCATGTTGCTCGGATTTCCAGCATCTGCAGACTTTCTCATGTTTGTGGCAGGAAGAAGGGCTTCAGTTTTATGAATCATTGGGCTCTCTTCCAGGACAGGTGGAATCTCTATAAACAAAACAGTTTGCTGCTGAACTGGAGAGGAACCAATATCCTGGCCAGGAGTTTTGCTAGTGCTGCCCAGGAGGGTTTAAACTGGAGTGATGGTGAGATGGCAACAGGTGGTAGAGTTGAGGGCAAGAAAGATGGTATGACAAATAAGATTGAAAAGAGTAAAACCAATAGCCAAACAAGTAAACATAGTGGAATTGAATGGCTGAAATGTGTTTATTTCAACACTATTTGGGGAGGAAGATGAACTTAGAATCTGGATCAGTACATGGAATTACAATGGTGGTAAGGTGAGGAGCAACTTTTTTATGCAGAGAGTGGTAGGTGCCTGAACTGGTTTACCAACAATAGTAATGGAATTATTACGTTTTGTGGAGTTTAACAGACTTTTAGATAGATACATGAATATGAAGGGAATGGAGGGTTATGGATGAAGACATCTATTATAAATAGGCATCAAGATTGGCAATAGAGTAAATGACCTACCTACTGCTGTACTGTTCTATGTTTAAACATTCAACCCCTTAGCCTGAAACTGCCTTCCTTAATTTTAAAATATCCAGACAGGAAACTTTGTAACGTTTATGTTGTTAGGAATAAACAGAATTTAGAATAGTTGATAGGTGGTTTTTACGCAGAGAGTGGTGTGTGCGTGAAATGGGCTGCCGGCGACTGTGGTGGAGGCGGATACAATAGGGTCTTTTAAGAGGCTTCTGGATAGGTACATGGAGGTTAGAAAAATAGAGGGCTATGGGTAACCCGAAGTAATTTCTGAAATAAGTACATATTAGAGGAGGGAGGAGAAGATGGCGGCACGACACAGCGCACGCAGCCGTTCCGAATGATATCGTATGTGTAACTAGGGGCTGTGCACAATCCGGATTTGATGGAGACACCCATGAGAAGCGCAAAGGAACGTCTGGAGTAACTTCCGAAATGCCTGCTTCACTGCCGCTGCTACTGTGCAATCGAGAATCTCCAGAGACGAAGGCGCCAAATCCTCGGCTTTACATATCGCCTGTTGCCAGGGCCGGGGTCGAAGCGCTCGGCAGAGATGGTGCTCGGTGTCGAATAGGTGGTTGGAGGCTCGGAGTTTTTTCGGATGGACTTGGAGTCGGACTGTGGTCGGATGCTTCCAGAATGCTGCACTGGCAAGTTGGCGGCGCTGGAGGTTTACCCTCTGCGTGAGATGATGGGACTTTCGAGAGACTTTGAGACTTTTACTTTGCCATGGTCTGTTCTTATCAAATTACGTATTGCTTTGCACTGTTGTAACTATATGTTATATGGTTTTTGTTAGTTTTTAAGTCGGTTTGTCATGTGTTTTTCGTGATATCATTCTGGAAAAAACATTTTATCATTTCTTAATGCATGCATTACTAAATGACAATAAAAGGGGACTGCTTGTCCTCATAATCATAATAATAATAATAATGTTCGGCACAGCATTGTGGACCAAAGGTCCTGTATTGTGCTGTAGGTTTTCTATGTTTCTATGTGATATACCTTTTCCAATCCAGATCAGTATTGATAAGTACTTGTCAGATAAGTAAGCCAAGTTTCTCCTGTTACTGATATCAAGTGATTAAATCTTATTGTAACTTACCTTTGCAGTACCTCCATGTAATACATTTAAATATACTTATTTATTTTTGGTTTTCATTTAGTGATACAGCACAGAACAAGCACCACCTATTTAACCTTTGCCTACTCACAAGAAAATTTACAATGACCAATGAACCTACTAACCAGTATGTCTTTTGGAATGTGGTAGGAAACCAGAGTACCAGGAGGAAACACACATACTCTCAGGAAGTACATATACTTCTTACAGACAGCGTCGGAATTGAACTCTTAACGCCCCAAGCTGCAATACAGTGGTGCTAGAAAGTTTGTGAGCTCTAGAATTTTCTCTATTTCTGCATGTGACCTAAAATGTGATCAGATCTTCCTAAAGTCCTAAAGAGAACCTGATTAAGTAAATAACACAAAAAACATACTTGTTCATTTATTTGAGAAAATGATCCAATATTACATGTATTTGTTGGAAAAAGTATGTGAACTTTTGCTTTCAGTAACGGGTATTGACCCCCTTGTACAACAATAACTTCAACCACACATTTCCAATAATTGTTGATCAGTCCTGCACATTGGCTTGGAGGAACTTTAGGCCATTCCTCTTTACAAAACTGCTTCAACTCTGGGATGTTGGTGGGCTTCCTTGCATGAACTGCTTGCTTCAGGTCCTTTCACAACATTTCTATCGGAATAAGGTCGGGACTTTGACTCAGCTATTCCAAAACACGGATTTTCTTCTTTCTAAACCATTCTGTTGTTAATTTACTCTTGTCTTTCAGATCATCTTGTTGCATTGTCCAACTTCTATTAAGCTTCAGGTGACAGACTGCTACCCTGACATTCTCCTGAAAAGTGTCTTGATACAATTTTGAGTTCATTGTTCCCTCAACAATTGCAAGCTGTCCAGGCCCTGAGGCAACAAAGCAGCTCCAAACCACCATGCTTCACAGTTGGGATGAGGTTTTGGTACAGGTTTCCCCCGCCATCCGAAGGTAGCGCGTTCCTATGAAACGGTTCGTAAGCCGAAATGTCGTAAAGCGAAGAAGCAATTACCATTTATTTATATGGGAAAATTTTGTGAGCGTTTGCAGACCCAAAAATAACCTACCAAATCTTGCCAAATAACACATAAGACCTAAAATAACAGTAACATATAGTAAAAGCAGGAATGATATGATAAATACACAGCCTATATAAAGTAGAAATATTTCTCTACAACGATTGCACAGATCTCCGTAGCGAAAATCTCATGCAAGTGCTCTCGGCAGAAAATCTCACGCAAGCGCTGTTGGCATAAACGGCTCTCCAGTAACCTTTAAACTATGAAGCTGCCAGATCTACCAAATAACACGTAAAAATACACAGCCCATATAAAGTAGAAATAATGTATGTACAGTGTAGTATCACTTACCGGAATTGGGAAAACAGCGCCGAGCACACTGATGATGGTGTGTTAGACTGAGTCGTCGCAGGTTGGGGTGGTGCAGTGGCCCCCACCCTCCAGGCCGCCGACCGATACATTGCCGCGAAGAACACAGCGGTAGCCAGGAGGCACACAGCACATCTTTAAGAAAAAAGCCGAAATAAACGAGCTAATTAATTAGATTCTGCCTAGCACGTAACTGTTGGCCCAGATCAGAGGGGACTGCCGATTGCATCGCCTCTGATCTGGGCCGACAATTACGTGCTAGGCAGCACCTAATTAATTAGCATGTTTATTTCGGCTTTTTTCTTAAAGATGTGCTGTGTGCCTCCCAGCTACCACTGCACTCTCCGCGAATCGGTACAGTATTCGGGGCCTGCGGGTTGGGGTGGTGGGACACGGGGGTGTTATTTCATCGTCGATCAGGGCAGGCAGCTAATTTTCTCCTATGACTGCCTGCCTCGATGTCGAAGGTCGAGGTTCGTCGTCTGCTGTGGCTGATGTGGAAGGCTTGCTTGACTGCTGAGCCTCGCGCATTTTTCTATCATACAGTTGTTTGTAAGCACCCAAACCATCCTGCAAATATCCCCTAAACCTGCGTACCCTTTCAAAATTAAAGTCGTACTTTATCATTGCAGCGAGAATCTCACGCAGTTGCTTCACGTTCAGTTCGCTGCTGCATTCAGTTTCAATTGTTATCCTTTCTTTTTCCAATTGCATCAGCTCTTCATCTATCAGTTCTTGGTCATAGGATGCCAAAACCTCTTCAACATCATCTTCGTCAGCTTTCACAAGCCAAACTCACTTTGTCCTTGCTTCGTTCACCACGATCAAAATGCTTAATTATGTCTAGTTTTACGCTAAGTGCAACACCCTTACTCTTTCAGGCTTTTCAGACACCTTAGAACTCATCTTGCAAACGGCTGCTCACAGGCACATGTTTAAGCAATGCCATTCCGAATCCGGGGGAGAGCGGCTGCTCGGGGCGCGCGCTGATTTTTTATCACGCACTGCCTTTCTGCGTAACAGTGAAAACACCTTCTGAAAGCGATAACAGGGTACTAATGTAGGTCTTTCATAACAGTGAGGTTTCGTAAAGTGAATGTTCGAAAAGCGGGGAACACCTGTATTGGTCTGCAGTGTCCTTTTTCCTCCAAACATAGCAATGTGCATTTCTGCCAAAAAGTTCAACTTTTGTCTCATCTGTCCACAGAATATTGTCGCAGAAGCATTGTAGAACACCCAGGTGGTGTTTTGCAAATGTGAGATGTGCAGCAATTTTTTGTTTTGGAGAACAGCGGTTTTCTCCGTGGTGTCCTTCCATGAACACTGTTCTTCTTCAGTGTTTTTCTTATAGTGGACACGAACAAAGACCTTAGTAATTTGTAGGGATTTCTGCGATCTTTTGCTGCTACCCTTAGGTTCTTTTCCACCTCCTTCATTGCACGTTGTGCTCTTGGTGTGATCTTTGCAGGATGTCCACTCCTAGGGAGAATAGCAACAGTACAGTGTTTCCTCCATTTGTAAACAATGTTTCTTACTGTGGACTGATGAACACTCGGGTCTTTAGAAATGCTTTTGTGGCCTTTTCCAATTTCATGCTTCTCTATAGTTCTTCTAAGATCCTCTGAAAGATGTTTTGATCAAGGCATGGTGCACATAAACAGATCTTTCTTGAGACAAGCAGGCTCCGTCAGTAACCTGACTTTGTGTGTCTTTTTTTATAAGGCAGGCCACCTCTACAACCCACATGCAATCTCAACTCATTGATTGGAACACTTGACTCCAAATAGCTTTTGTAGAAGGCATTACCCCAGAGGTTCACATACTTTTTCCCAACAAATACATGTAATATTTGATCATTTTTCTCAATAAATAAATGAACAAGTATAATGTTTTTGTGTTATTTATTTAATTGGGTTCTCTTTTTCTAATTTTAGGACTTGTGTGAAGATCTGATCACATTTTAAGTCATATTTATGCAGAAATAGAGAAAATTCTGCAGGGTTCACAAACTTGCTAGCACCACTGTAGCTATGCTATGCTACTGTGGTGCCTACACATGACGTGAGATTAACCTAGCCTTTTCTTAGTGTAAAAAGGCTCTAGCATGATTTTTGCTTCTGAGTCTTACTCCATCTTCTTTGCAACAATCTCTGCTGCCTTTCTTTGTGTCAAGCCCTAGTCTGCACTTGCAGGCTAATGTAAATGGTCCATTACCACTATTTTGAAAATGTTTTGGGACTATGATAATAATCTTGTGATGTGATTGTGACAAATCATCCTTGAGCCAGTACTCTGTCAGATTGTTGTATTATTTTCTGTGAGAGCCTGTAGTTCCAAAAGTGACTACGATATTTATCTTTTGCTTCTAAATTTCATTAGCCTTAGACTGCTTCATGGGCCCAGAGTTATAAAAGTTGACATTGAAATGCAACATTTTAATGTGTATTTTTGCAGTGGTCGTTATGGACAACCCATCCACCCATTCTCATTTGTTCATCCTCTTTATGTCAGCCTACTCTCTATATATACAGTACCTGTGAAGCCTTGTAGCAACAAATCTGTAATTAGTACTTTCTACTTAAATATTAGATTTTATAAATTGTAGTTTTAATTTTTTAATTCAACTTGTATAGTTTCAACTGTCTTAGCATTGAAGAGCTCCTTCCCTATAAATTGGTACCACCTCATGTAACGGGTATGAAGGTTTCAGCCTGCTCTGATCTTAACTTTTCAAAGGGCATATCAAAGGCATATTGTGGGTTACTGCCTCTCAGTATTATTTTTCATTTTATTTGCACAATTTGTCTTCTTTTGCACATTGCTATATGTCAGTATTTGTTCATTTATAGCTTTCATAAAATTCTATTGAATTTCTTTTTTCCCCTGTAAAGAAGGCCTGCAAAAAATAAATGTCAAGGCAATTACATATACATACGTTGATAATAAATTTACATTGAACTTTGTTTAATCATAACCTGAGTTTAAAGTTAAAAGATATATTTTATCATCTGCCTTTTAGATGGTAGGCTTTATTTTTAAATAAAAATCATCCCATAATCTTGAACCAGATGGACATACATAATAGTATATTGCTTTGTGCACATTTAAATCAACACCTGGCACCCATGATGAATGAACAGGTTGGTGTGAATTTATAGCTAAAGTATTCTTAGCCTGCCCATAAAATTCTTTCTCTTCTCTAAGATTGATATCCTGTTAGTTTTATAACAAATTAGTTAGTCCTGACGAAGGGTCTCGGCCTGAAACGTCGACTGCACCTCTTCCTACAGATGCTGCCTGGCCTGCGCGTTCACCAGCAACTTTGATGTGTGTTGCTTGAATTTCCAGCATCTGCAGAATTCCTGTTGTTTGCGTTTATAACAAATTTACTGTTTGTTCACACACCATTACTTCCTTAGGAATACAGTTGCTCTTGCTTTTGTTCCATTTTATTGATTACTGTTTAAGATGATTTCAGCAGTTTCTGAAGTTGCTCTCTACCACTTTCCTTGAGCAGTTAGATATGGACAATAAATGTTACCACTAAAATCCTCTTCCCATAAACGGATGAATAAAAGTTTAGAAGTAGAACATTTGTGAGTCAACAATTGCTGATTTGCACTGAGACTTGTAATCCTGACTGATACTATAGCACAGTACTAAGCTAAGAATTTACCATTTAATGTTACATCCTTTCCTCAAGAGTCTGGAATAGGACAAGAATCATCCCATAATGAAACTAGTTCTTACATAGTATCTTAATCTTGAATGTTAATTTACAGGTTGAGTCGGTGGTAAGAAAAGCATATGTTAACATTCATTTCAAGAGGACTAGAATATAAAAACAAGGCTGTAATGGTGAGGGTTTCTAAGGCATTGCTCAGGCTACACTTGGAATATTGTAAGCAGTGTTGTGTGCCCTTATCTAAGAAAAGATGTGCTGACAGTGGAGAGGGTCCAGAGGAAGTTCACAAGATCGGGTTACGTATGAGCTCTGGACCTGTACTCGCTGGGGTTTAGAAAAATTGGCGGGGGGGGTGAAATTTCATTGAAACTATCGAATATTGAAAGGCCTAGATGGAGTGCATGTGGAGAGGATTTTTCTTATGGTGGGTGAGTCTATGGCCAGAGGGCACAGCTTCAGAATGGAAGGACGTCCCTATGGAACAGAAATCATTTCTTTAGCCAGAGGGTGATGAATCTGTGGAATTCATTGCCACAGATAGCAGTGGAGGTCAAGTCATTGGGTAAGTTTAAAGTAGAGGTTTATAGGTTCTTAATTAGAAAGGGTGTCAAAGGTTACGGGGAAAAGGCAGAAGAATGGGGATGAGAGGGATAAGAAATCAAACATGATGGCAAACTTGATGGGCAGAATGACCGAATTCTCTTCCTATGTCCTAATGCAGAAAAGTACTCTAGATTCCTCACGTGGTCTGGTCATATCAGCAAAATGAGTCCATTACAAGTGAATCCGTGGTAAAGAAGGAAAATGCAATGTTGGCATTTATTTCAAGGAAAGTAGAATATAAAAGCTAGGAGATATTGCTGAGCCTTTATAAAACACTAGTCAGGTTGCACTTTTGGAGTATTGTCAACAGTTTTGGGCCCCATAT
Organism: Mobula hypostoma; assembly: GCF_963921235.1. NCBI lineage: Eukaryota > Metazoa > Chordata > Chondrichthyes > Myliobatiformes > Myliobatidae > Mobula > Mobula hypostoma. Next base: position 54,787,304 of record NC_086097.1, read on the forward strand.
CTCAGAAAGGATGTGTTGTTATTAGAGAGAATCCAGAGGAGGTTCACGAGGATGATTCCAGGAATGAAGGGGTTAATGTATGAGGAGCGTTTGGCAGCTTTAGGCCTGTACTCACTGAAATTAAGAAGAATGCAGGGGGATCTTATTTGAAACCTGCCGAATGTTGAAAGGACTAGATAGGGTGTATGTAGAAAGGATGTTTTTTATGCTGGTGGTATTCTGAACTAGAGGGCACAGCCTCAAATTTGAGAGGCAACAGAGGTGAGAACTTTTTTTTAGCCAGAGAGTAGTGAATCTGTGGAATGTTCTGCCACAGATTTTGGTGGAGGCCAAGTCCATGGATATATTTAAGGTGGAAGTTGATCGTTTTCTGTTCAGTCAGGGCATCAAAGGATATGGCGAGAAGGCAGGTTGAGTGGGATCTGGGATCTGCCATGATGGAATGGCAGAGCAGACTCGATGGGCTGAATGGCCTAATTCTACTCCTATATCTTATGGTCTAATGCAGATTAAAAACTTGAATCTTAGAGAATAAGCAGCATTGGGAAGGAATTTCAAAACAATGGCTCTATCAGCTGAATGTTTGCAGCAGGGGAGGGGTGGAGGAAACACCAGATTTTCAGAGTCCTTTAGCTTGGGGAGGGTGAGATGTTACCCTGGATGTATAATTGAATATACAAGCATCTGACCAGAAGTTCATGCTCCCGTGTGAATCAAGCTGATGGAAAAGAACATTTCAGTCTTTCAGAAATATCTCTTTAAAATTAAAGCTCTCATTTTCTCTTCTTTTTATGCAGATTTTATCTTTTGAAGATGCATGGTGAATTGTCTGTGCAGCCGTTGGATGAAATGGTCCCATTGTGACTTACCAAATCCTAGATCATATATTTTGCCATTCGGTTTGCTGAAATACTGATGTCCTGAATGAATCCAGCTATCTGAAGGTTAATGAAAGCAATGTCACATCAAACAGGAGCAGCAGCTCATAACTTGGATGTAAAACCCAAGGATGGCCAGGGGAAAAATATTGATCGTAGGGATGGTTATGCTTGGAGTGGCAAGAAACGTTCACGCACTTCCAAGATAGATACTAGTTCAGATGGTGAGGTTGGGGATGTTGCTGGCATATTGTCGATAACTCCGAGAAGGGAGAGGAAATGGAGTTCCCCTGTGCCTGATCTGGATCTTGAAGATTCATGTTCTCGCAAGCTTTCTAGTCGATCACTGAAGCAAAAGATACAAGATGCAGTTGCTCAGTGTTTTCCCCTTAAGGCGAATAATCATAAAAACTCTGTAGCTTTAATTTCAAAAAGTAAAATCCACATTAATGATCTAGTCAATAGTTGTCCGTTTCCAGCTGGAATGGAGCTGGCTGAAAAATGGGACTTAATTAATTGGCATACAATTCCATTAACTCAAAACTGTGACATTTGGGAAGGCTCAGCAGTAGGATTTGGTGAAGAAGAGCCGGGAGAAGGATGCAGAATGAGTGTTGAACTGGAGGTGAATCCATCAGATACACAGATTCACAACCTGGAAGTGATTTCTCGGATTAATGCATTACACGGACAAGACTCTGAGGTGGAGTCTGGAATAACTGAATTAGCAGGTGACAGTGGTATTACATTTCCGTCAAATGATTCAGACTCTGACGAGGAGCTGATGGCTCTTTTCACAGACACTGAAAGTCAGGCAAATACCAAGCTGGATTTTGAGAATGAGTGCAATTGGCTAACACCATTTCATAAATGCCAGGCTCAGTTCGGCTTCACCTACTGCTTAGTCCCAGATCTATTTCGGATCAGTAATAATCCGTGTTACTGGGGTGTAATGGATAGATATGGAGCTGAGGCTCTGTTAGAAGGTAAACCAGAAGGTACGTACTTGCTGAGGGACTCTGCTCAGGAGGATTATCTCTTCTCTGTCAGCTTCAGACGTTACAGCCGCTCTCTTCATGCTAGAATTGAACAGTGGAATCATAACTTCAGTTTTGATGCTCATGATCCCTGTGTTTTTCATGCACCAAGTGTAACAGGCCTCTTAGAACATTACAGCGACCCAAACTCATGTATGTTCTTTGAGCCACTGTTGTCGCTTCCACTAAACAGGACTTTTCCATTTTCACTTCAGCATCTTTGCAGAGCTGTCATTTGCAGCCACACAACCTATGACGGTATTGGTGCTCTTCCTGTACCACCATCAATGAAAACCTACCTGAAGGAGTATCACTATAAACAAAAAATAAAAGTACTTAAGATAAGTACACAACAATGGCATAGTGGATTGAAAGGAAACTATTGAAGGTTACAAGAAAGATTAAGAAGGATCACCAGGAGCTTCTCTCCACCATTAAAAAAAACTTGGAACAGTTTTAAATAGGAGATTACTGGTAATAATTTTCTCCCATCAGAAATTTTGTTTGAAGACTGTTAACTTCCATTCTTTATTCATGTGCTTGTTATTTTTTCCATCTCAACAGTGCAATGAAACATAATGTACCTTGTCTGATCTGACAAATCATTTGTGCTTATCTTCTACAGTCCATGACATTTTGGCGTTTTTGCCAGTAATATATTCTAGTGTCATGTTGGAATGCAGTTTCAAGACAATGAATTTGTTTCTGAAGCCATGACCATCACGCTAAAGTGTACGTTTAGAAGTTCACGAAAATGTTGGCATGTGTATCAATTTTATTTGCACTTTAAAAGACGTTCATATATCTAATTTTCTAAGTTATCTGATGCTTTAAGTATGTGACATACACTATTGCAATGTAATTTTTAAATTAATTTTGAGTAAAACCTCTGAGAGAAATATTGTTCTTATGTTTTGTATTGAATTATGCAACTTGTAAGTCAAGTATTAGTATATCCAACATTGACAAGTATCCATCTTTATGTTGTAATCCCCAAACAGTCCAACAAATGGTTAGGGAAGCAACTTTCTAAATGAGAAGGATTAGAGGATACTTGACGAGGACACCCTTCAGTTTTTAGACATTCAGGCAGAGCTCCAGAAGATGACAGTAACATGGTATCACCTAAACTTGCAAGAGTTTTTTTTAAATATATATGTGTTTCCGGTGACAGCACTTACCATTTCACTTTGTAGATCGTGTTTTATTTCATCAAAACATTGTGCTGAAATATTTTTCATCTGGCCCCATTTTTTTTGGATCACTTTGCCTTATTCTTTGGCACGCATGCATTAAAGACCATAAGATATATAGGAGCAGAATTAGGCCATTTCATCATGGCTGATCCATTTTCTCTCTCAGCCCCAACCTTCTGCCTTCTCCACATATCCCTTCATGCCCTAACCAATCAAGAATCTAGCAACCTCTGCCTTAAATATACATCAAGATTTGGCCTCCATAGCCACCTGATGCAATTAGTTAAACAGTTTCACCACGCTGTGGCTGAAGAAATTTCAACTTATCTTCATTCTAAAAGGACGCCCCTCTATTCTGAGGCTGTGTCCTCTAGTCCTTGACACTCCCACCATAGGAAACTTTCTCTCCATATCCACTCCATCGACGCCTTTCAACATTTGATAGGTTTCAATGAGTTCCCCCTCATTCTTCTGAATTCTAGCGAATACAGGCCAAGAGCCATCAAACGCTATTCATTTGACAAGCCATTCAATCCTGAAATCTCTTTTGTGAACCTCCTTTGAACCCTCTCCAGTGTCAGCACATCCTTTCTAAGATAAGGGACCCAAAACTGCTCACAATGCTCCAAATGAGGCCTCACCAGTGCTTTATAAAGCCTCAATATTATATTCTATTCTTCTTGAAATGAATGCTAATATTGCATTTGCTTTCCTTGCCACCGACTCAATCTTAATGAGCCAGATTTGATAAGGGAACTTGAGATAAAGGAGCCATTAGGAGGTAGTGACCATAATATGGTAAGTTTTAATCTACAATTTGAGAGAGAGAAGGGAAGATTGGAAGTGTCAGTATTACAGTTGAACAAAGGGGATTATGGACACATGAGGGAGGAGCTGGCAAAAGTTGACTGGAAAGATACCCTAGCAGGGATTACAGTGGAACAACAATGGCAGGTACTTCTGGGAATAATACAGAAGATGCAGGATCAGTTCATTCCAAAGAGGAAGAAAGATTCTAAGGGGAGTAAGGGGCGACCATGGATGACAAGGGAAGTCAAGGACAGTATAAAAATAAAAGAGAGGAAGTATAACATAGCAAGGATGAGTGGGAAGCCAGAGGATTGGGAGACTTTTAAGGAGTAACAGAAGTTAACTAAAAAGGCAATACGAGGAAAAGATGAGGTACGAAGGTAAGCTAGCCAAAAATATAAAGGAGGATAGTAAAAGCTTCTTTAGGTATGTGAAGAGGAAAAAATTAGTTAAGACCAAAATTGGGCCCTTGAAGATAGAAACGGGTGAAATTATTATGGGGAACAAGGAAATGGCAGACGAGCTGAACAGGTACTTTGGATCTGTCTTCACTAGGGAAGACACAAACAATCTCCCAGATGTAATTCCTTCTCACAATTCCTCCGTCTCCGCCGCATCTGCTCTCAGGATGAGGCTTTTCATTCTAGGACGAGGGAGATGTCTTCATTTTTTAAAGAAAGGGGCTTCCCTTCCTCCACTATCAACTCTGCTCTTAAACGCATCTCCCCCATTTCACGTACATCTGCTCTCACTCCATCCTCCCACCACCCCACTAGGAATAGGGTTCCCCTGGTCCTCACCTACCACCCCACCAGCCTCCGGGTCCAACATATTATTCTCCGTAACTTCCGCCACCTCCAACGGGATCCCACCACTAAGCATATCTTTCCCTCCCCCCCTCTCTCTGCATTCCGCAGGGATCGCTCCCTACACAACTCCCTTGTCCATTCGTCCCCCCCATCCCTCCCCACTGATCTCCCTCCTGGCACTTATCCGTGTAAGCAGAACAAGTGCTACACATGCCCTTACACTTCCTCCCTTACCACCATTCTGGGCCCCAAACAGTCCTTCCAGGTGAGGCATCACTTCACCTGTGAGTCGACTGGGGTGATATACTGCGTCCGGTGCTCCCGATGTGGCCTTTTATATATTGGTGAGACCCGACGCAGACTGGGAGACCGCTTTGCTGAACATCTACGCTCTGTCCGCCAGAGAAAGCAGAATCTCCCAGTGGCCACACATTTTAATTCCACATCCCATTCCCATTCTGACATGTCTATCCACGGCCTCCTCTACTGTAAAGATGAAGCCACACTCAGGTTGGAGGAACAACACCTTATATTCCGTATGGGTAGCCTCCAACCTGATGGCATGAACATTGACTTCTCTAACTTCCGCTAGGCCCCACCTCCCCCTCGTACCCCATCTGTTACTCTTTTTTATGCACACATTCTTTCTCTCACTCTCCTTTTTCTCCCTCTGTCCCTCTGAATATACCTCTTGCCCATCCTCTGGGTCACCCCCCCCCGTCTTTCTTCCTGGACCTCCTGTCCCATGATCCTCTCGTATCCCCTTCTGCCTATCACCTGTCCAGCTCTCGGCTCCATCCCTCCCCCTCCTGTCTTCTCCTATCATTTTGCATCTCCCCCTCCCCCTCCAGCTTTCAAATCCCTTACTCACTCTTCCTTCAGTTAGTCCTGACGAAGGGTCTCGGCCTGAAACGTCGACTGCGCCTCTCCCTATAGATGCTGCCTGGCCTGCTGCGTTCACCAGCAACTTTGATGTATGTTGCTTGAATTTCCAGCATCTGCAGAATTCCTGTTGTTCCCAGATGTAATGGTGGCCAGAGGACCTAGGGTAACAGAGGTACTGAAGAAAATTCACATCAGGCACAAAATGGTGTTGGGTAAACTGATGGGACTGAAGGTTGATAAATCCCCAGGGCCTGATGGTCTGCATCCCAGGGTACTTAAGGAAGTGGCTCTAGAAATCGTGGACGCATTGGTAATCATTTTCCAACGTTCTATAGATTCAGGATCAGTTCCTGCGGATTGGAGGGTAGCTAATGTTATCCCACTTTTTAAGAAAGGAGGGAGAGAGAAAACAGGCAATTACAGACCAGTTAGTCTGACATCAGTGGTGGGGAAAATGCTGGAATCAATTATAAAAGATGTAATAGCGACATTTTTGGATAGCAGTGGCAGGATAGGTCCAAGTCAGCATGGATTTACGAAGGGGATATCATGCTTGACTAATCTGGAATTTTTTGAGAATGTAACTATGAAAATGGACATGGGAAAGCCAGTGGATGTAGTGTACCTGGACTTTCAGAAAGCCTTTGATAAGGTCCCACATAGGAGGTTAGTGTGCAAAATTAGAGCAAATGGTATTGGGGGTAGGGTACTGAGATGGATAGAAAATTGGTTGGCAGACAGGAAACAAAGAGTAGGGATTAATGGGTCCTTTTCAGAATGGCAGGCAGTGTCTAATTAGTTATGAGAATGCAGGGTGACTTGGACAGGTTGGGTGAGTGGGCAGATGCAGTTTAATGTGGATAAATGTGAGGTTATCCACTTTGGTAGCAAGAACAGGAAGGCTGATTACTATCTGAATGGTGTCAAGTTAGGAAAAGGGGAAGTGCAACGAGATCTGGGTGTTTGTTCATCAGTCACTGAAAGTAAGCATGCAGGTACAGCAGGCAGTGAAGAAAGCTAATGGCATGCTGGCCTTCATAACAAGGGGAATTGAGTATAGGAGCAAAGAGGTCCTGCAGTTGTACAGGGCCCTGGTGAGACCACACCTGGAGTATTGTGTACAGTTTTGGTCTCCAAATTTGAAGAAGGACATTCTAGCTATTGAGGGAGTGCAGCATAGGTTCACGAGGTTAATTCCCGGGATGAAGGGACTGTCATATGTTGAAAGATTGGAGTGACTGGGGTTGTATACACTGGAATTTGGAAGGCTGAGAGGGGATCTGATTGAAACATATAAGATTATTAAGGGATTGGACACGCTAGAGGCAGGAAACATGGCCCCGATGTTGGGGGAGTCCAGAACCAGAGGCCACAGTTTAAGAATAAGGGGTAGACAATATAGAACGTAGTTGAGGAAAAGTTTTCACACAGAGGGTTGTGGTTCTGTGGAATGCTCTGCCTCAGAAGGTAGTGGAGGTCAATTCTCTGGATACTTTCAAAAAAGAGTTAGATAGAGCTCCTAAAGATAGTGGAGTGAAGGGATATGGGGAGAAGGCAGGAAAAGGGTACTGATTGTGGATGATCAGCCATGATCACAGTGAATTGTTTTGCTGGTTTGAAGGGCTGAATGGCCTACTCCTGCACCTATTTTCTATTGTCTAACCTGCAAATTAATCTTTAGGGAATCCTGCACAAGGACTCCCAAGTCCCGTTGCACCTCAGATTTTTGAATTCAGTAAATAGTCTACCCTTATATTTCTTCTACCAAAGTGCATGACCGTACACTCCCCAACACTATTCCATCTGCCACTTCTTTGCCCATTATCTGAATCTGCCCAAGTGGAAAATTGTCCATACTGATGTTTTTGCCCAACTACACCGATCCCTTTTGCCTGCATTATGTCTGTATCCCATTCTTTGTCCATTCAAGTACTTACTTAAATCTCTTAAACATGATGTTTATCATAGAGCTGAAAAGCACAGATACAAACACTTTGGCCCACTACATCCATGCCTACCTTTTTGTATTCTTATTTTTATTAGTTCCTCTGGCAGTAACTTCCAAATATCAATTATTCAGTCTAAAAAGGTTTGCCTCAAATTCTGTTGTAACCCCTTTCCTCTCATCTAAACCCATGCCATCTTAGTTCTAATGCCCCTACCATGGCAAAAAAAGGATTCTGATGATTTACCATATCTATGCTTCTTGTGTACCTCTATCAGATCATCTTCAGCCACCTTTACCTGCTTGCGAACACTATTGTTAATTAATCATTGATTCTCGCGTGAGTTGCCATTCAGGTTCAAATATATAGTCAAAATATATATATATTTCATTCGCTGCTGTGCTCCCTCCTGAAAGGATTCTGAGAAGAAAGGACAAGCATCTCTAATGCAGCTTTCACTGGCCAACATTTGTACAGGATAGGGAAGGATAGAGACTGCATTCAGTTGTGTGATTCCTTGCAACTTTTTGCTTGCACTTCAGTAGCTTTTTCACAACACTTACTAATTTTCTTCTTTCAGGATTTTTTTATGATTACAGAGTTTTATATTTTGAAATATTGTCACTGTTGTCGTAAAGCAAATATGATACTCAGTTGCATAAGCCAAGCATCTATAAATATAGATCTTAATAATTAGTTTTAGTAATTGAGACTGAACATACAACATACACAGCATAGGAACAGGCCCTGTGATGTTGTGCTGAATCAACATGAGCCTAATTAAAACAATTCCCTCTGGCTGCACGTAAGGAAAGGTAGCCAGGACACCCATGATAGAGTTTAACCTCCATCACCGACGCCCCACCCACCAACAGCTGCAGCAGACCTGCCTGCAGGGATATTGCTCCCCCTAGAGTTCAGGTTTAACCTGTAATTTTTGTACAGGTCATACCTTCCCCAGAAGAGATCTCCAATGGTCCAGAAATCTGAAATCCTGCCCCCTGCACTAATTCCTCAGACACGCATTCATCTGCTAAATCTCCCTATTCTTACTCTCGCTGGTGCATGGTACAGATAGCAATCCAGAGATTACTACTCTGGAGGTCCTGCTTTTCAGCTTTCTGCCTAACTCTTTTCAGGACTTCATACCTTTTCCTGCCTAGGTCGCTGGTAGCAATGTGTACCATGACTTACCGTTATTCACCCTCCTCTAGAATGCTGCGGACCCGATCCAAGACATCCTTGACCCTGGCACCTGGGAGGCAATTTACCTCATGTCTACAGAATCACTTGTCTACTTTTTAAAGTCTGGATTTCCCTATCACTACTGCATCTCCTCTTTTCCCACTCTTCCCTTCTAAGCCACACAAGCGGACTCAGTGCGAGACCCAGTCACGTTAGTTTCTCTCGGTATGTCATTACCCTCCCCCCCCCCGCCACAAAAGTGTCCAAAGTGATATACTTATTATTGAGGGGGTGGCCACAGGGGTACTCTGCACTGATTGCCTGATCCCAATCCCTCTCCCTCTCCCTCTCCCTCTCCAGTCAGTCACCCAGCTACCTGACTCCTGCAATTTAGGAGTGACTACCTCCCTATAGTTCCTGTCTATCACCACCGTATTCTCCTGTTTGAGCCGAAAATTAGCGAGCTGTGGCTCCAGTTTCTTAACATGGTCTGTAAGGAGCTGCAGCTCGTTTCACCTCTTGCGTATGTGGCAATCAGGGAAAGTGGAGGTCTCCTAGAGTCCCCAGATCTCTCACAAAGAACTGACCACTGATCCTTGGAGCAACTCACACTGCACTGGCAATGTACCAACAAAGAGAGAAAAAAGCAACTTCCGTGGACCTTCATCCTTTCTCGTCAAAACCTGGTCACTCTTCGCAATGTCCACTCACACAATGCCTGCTCTCCTTACACCTCGTGTCTTCATTGCCCTGTGCCGAGTGCCTGATCGATCGTTATGATTGCAACCCGCAGAAAAGTCTCAAAAGGCTCTGAGCCCCTGTGAAACCTCATGCACCTCAGCCAAACAAGTGAGTGCTTGCAATGATTGAAGCCCGCCGAAAAATTGCAAAAGCATTGCTGTAACTCACCTAAAATGTTTTCAATAAATGTGCAGTTTTCTTTACTCTGTAGCTATAAATCAGACACTTATTCAATCCATGATGTCAATCTTCCTAAAATGTATTTTATAAAGTTGTTGCTACTGTCATTTCAAATAAAGCCAAATATTTGACTTAGCCCAATTTCCTGTGATCACATCTGCCAGGAATTATGTTTTTGCCATTTAAAATTTGACATGCAGAATCACTAAAGTAACTTAGAAACGAAACAACATTGAAATGCTCTTGTGAGGATGGAAAGGGAAGCTTTTAGGTTATCTCTAAAGTCTGGATTATTGATTAAGAGATCAATGTAGCATCACTTCATATATCCCAAAATAATACCCTACTTGTAAAACAAATCTCTATTGACATTTAGAGAAGAAATAAGTTCTATATTGAGCAACACACATCAAAGTTGCTGGTGAACGCAGCAGGCCAGGCAGCATCTATAGGAAGAGGCGCAGTCGACGTTTCAGGCCGAGACCCTTCGTCAGGACTAACTGAAGGAAGAGTGAGTAAGGGATTTGAAAGCTGGAGGGGGAGGGGGAGATGCAAAATGATAGGAGAAGACAGGAGGGGGAGGGATAGAGCCGAGAGCTGGACAGGTGATAGGCAAAAGGGGAATCGAGAGGATCATGGGACAGGAGGTCCGGGAAGAAAGACGGGGGGGGGGTGACCCAGAGGATGGGCAAGAGGTATATTCAGAGGGACAGAGGGAGAAAAAGGAGAGTGAGAGAAAGAATGTGTGCATAAAAATGAGTAACAGCTGGGGTACGAGGGGGAGGTGGGGCCTAGCGGAAGTTAGAGAAGTCAATGTTCATGCCATCAGGTTGGAGGCTACCCAGACGGAATATAAGGTGTTGTTCCTCCAACCTGAGTGTGGCTTCATCTTTACAGTAGAGGAGGCCGTGGATAGACATGTCAGAATGGGAATGGGATGTGGAATTAAAATGTGTGGCCACTGGGAGATTCTGCTTTCTCTGGCGGACAGAGCGTAGATGTTCAGCAAAGCGGTCTCCCAGTCTGCATCGGGTCTCACCAATATATAAAAGGCCACATCGGGAGCACCGGACGCAGTATATCACCCCAGTCGACTCACAGGTGAAGTGATGCCTCACCTGGAAGGACTGTTTGGGGCCCTGAATGGTGGTAAGGGAGGAAGTGTAAGGGCATGTGTAGCACTTGTTCCGCTTACACGGATAAGTGCCAGGAGGGAGATCAGTGGGGAGGGATGGGGGGGACGAATGGACAAGGGAGTTGTGTAGGGAGCGATCCCTGCGGAATGCAGAGAGAGGGGGGGAGGGAAAGATGTGCTTAGTGGTGGGATCCCGTTGGAGGTGGCGGAAGTTACGGAGAATAATATGTTGGACCCGGAGGCTGGTGGGGTGTTAGGTGAGGACCAGGGGAACCCTATTCCTAGTGGGGTGGTGGGAGGATGGAGTGAGAGCAGATGTACGTGAAATGGGGGAGATGCGTTTAAGAGCAGAGTTGATAGTGGAGGAAGGGAAGCCCCTTTCTTTAAAAAATGAAGACATCTCCCTCGTCCTAGAATGAAAAGCCTCATCCTGAGAGCAGATGCGGCGGAGACGGAGGAATTGCGAGAAGGGGATGGCATTTTTGCAAGAGACAGGGTGAGAAGAGGAATAGTCCAGATAGCTGTGAGAGTCAGTAGGCTTATAGTAGACATCAGTGGATAAGCTGTCTCCAGAGACAGAGACAGAAAGATCTAGACCTAATCAGTTCCCCTCTACCACCACTCTGCTCCGTCTAGCAGAATTAGTCCTTACTCTTAATAATTTCTCCTTTGGCTCCTCCCACTTCCTCCAAACTAAAGGTGTAGCTATGGGCACCCGTATGGGTCCTAGCTATGCCTGCCTTTTTGTTGGCTTTGTGGAACAATCTATGTTCCGTGCCTATTCTGGTATCTGTCCCCCACTTTTCCTTCGCTACATCGACGACTGCATTGGCGCTGCTTCCTGCACGCATGCAGAGCTCGTTGACTTTATTAACTTTGCCTCCAACTTTCACCCTGCCCTCAAGTTTACCTGGTCCATTTCCGACACCTCCCTCCCCTTTCTAGATCTTTCTGTCTCTGTCTCTGGAGACAGCTTATCCACTGATGTCTACTATAAGCCTACTGACTCTCACAGCTATCTGGACTATTCCTCTTCTCACCCTGTCTCTTGCAAAAATGCCATCCCCTTCTCGCAATTCCTCCGTCTCCGCCGCATCTGCTCTCAGGATGAGGCTTTTCATTCTAGGACGAGGGAGATGTCTTCATTTTTTAAAGAAAGGGGCTTCCCTTCCTCCACTATCAACTCTGCTCTTAAACGCATCTCCCCCATTTCACGTACATCTGCTCTCACTCCATCCTCCCACCACCCCACTAGGAATAGGGTTCCCCTGGTCCTCACCTACCACCCCACCAGCCTCCGGGTCCAACATATTATTCTCCGTAACTTCCGCCACCTCCAACGGGATCCCACCACTAAGCACATCTTTCCCTCCCCCCCTCTCTCTGCATTCCGCAGGGATCGCTCCCTACACAACTCCCTTGTCCATTCGTTCCCCCCATCCCTCCCCACTGATCTCCCTCCTGGCACTTATCCGTGTAAGCGGAACAAGTGCTACACATGTCCTTACACTTCCTCCCTTACCACCATTCTGGGCCCCAAACAGTCCTTCCAGGTGAGGCATCACTTCACCTGTGAGTCGACTGGGGTGATATACTGCGTCCGGTGCTCCCGATGTGGCCTTTTATATATTGGTGAGACCCGACGCAGACTGGGAGACCGCTTTGCTGAACATCTACGCTCTGTCCGCCAGAGAAAGCAGGATCTCCCAGTGGCCACACATTTTAATTCCACATCCCATTCCCATTCTGACATGTCTATCCACGGCCTCCTCTACTGTAAAGATGAAGCCACACTCAGGTTGGAGGAACAACACCTTATATTCCGTCTGGGTAGCCTCCAACCTGATGGCATGAACATTGACTTCTCTAACTTCCGCTAGGCCCCACCTCCCCCTCGTACCCCAGCTGTTACTCATTTTTATGCACACATTCTTTCTCTCACTCTCCTTTTTCTCCCTCTGTCCCTCTGAATATACCTCTTGCCCATCCTCTGGGTCACCCCCCCCCCCGTCTTTCTTCCCGGACCTCCTGTCCCATGATCCTCTCGTATCCCCTTTTGCCTATCACCTGTCCAGCTCTCGGCTCTATCCCTCCCCCTCCTGTCTTCTCCTATCATTTTGCATCTCCCCCTCCCCCTCCAGCTTTCAAATCCCTTACTCACTCTTCCTTCAGTTAGTCCTGACGAAGGGTCTCGGCCTGAAACGTCGACTGCGCCTCTTCCTATAGATGCTGCCTGGCCTGCTGCGTTCACCAGCAACTTTGATGTGTGTTGCTTGAATTTCCAGCATCTGCAGAATTCCTGTTGTTTGAGTTCTATATTGAAGTGGATTTTATAGTATACAATGTCAGTACAGATTTGCTGCTAATTTTGTGCTCAGGGCTAATCTAAAATGGATATTTAAAACTAATGAAAGGTGAAAACCAGCAAACTGTATTGTTACTACTGATTTTCAAAACACTCAACAGGGAAAGGACAAATGATGCAGAATGCAGGAGAATGAAGAGGTTTCTGTTCTCCCATTGTTTTAATCTAACAAGGAAATCTGCCTCAGAAAAATTGCAAACCTAACTCATTTCCTATAATGAATCAAGGTGAGAAATAATAAAAGTTGGCTTGCCCTTTGGAATTTTATAGGCTGGCCAATTCCCTATATACAGTACATCATTTTACATATTAAACTCATTATCTCAAATCCAATTTTAATTTGAGACAAACATCTGTAGATTTCACAAATTTACAATTATTAAAACTAAATAACCAATGCACTTAAATTATTTAAAGTACTTTTAATTATAAATATTTTTTAAAAAATAAGTTTTACTTTTCCTTAATCATCATTTTCATTCTAGCGGCCCTACAATTGTGCATTCTGTACCAAAACCAATTGGCCCAACACTGGACGCCAGTCTTCCCAGTGTATCTATTACTAATCCATTGCAAACTCCAGCTTCACCAAAGTAACTGTGAAAATGAAAGCTGATTTTTTCAAAGTGCCCCTTAAAATATAATATAGTTGCACATGATAATAAATGTCAACAGATTGGTACTTCATCGGTAATATGTCCATAACTTAAGTAAAAATGTATTTATTCTCTAATGTGGAATAAATACAAAATACCAGAAACACTCAGTAGGTAACGCAGCATCTATGAAATTAACTGCTACTTTTCTTTGCACCACTGGTGACTTGTCCACTGAAAATTTCCACACAGTTTAATCATTCAGTTCTTAATTACATACTTCAATATTTTCTGAGACATTAAACCAGCCAGTCCATGATTCCCTGGTTTTCATTCTCATAAATAGCAAAGAGATATGCAGAATGCATATCAATGCAGTTACAAAGAAGGCATGACAGTGGCTAACATGAGGAAATCTGCAGATGCTGGAAATTCAAGCAACACAAATAAAAGATTGCTGGTGAATGCAGCAGGCCAGGCAACATCTATAGGAAGAGTTACAGTCAATGTTTTGGGCCAAGACCCTTCGTCAGGACTAACTGAAAGAAGAGATTGTAAGAGATTTGAAAGTGGGAGGGGGGAGGATAGTAAGAAATTTGAAAGTGGGAGGGGGGAGGATAGTAAGAGACCCTTCCACTTTCAAATCTCTTACTATCTCTTCTTTCAGTTAGTCTTGACAAAGGGTCTCGACCTGAAACGTTGACTGTACCTCTTCCTATAGACAGTGGCTATATTTCATTGGGAGTTTGAGGAGATCTAGTGTGTCACCAAATACACTCACAATTTTTACAGATGTACCTTGGAGAGCCTTCTAACTGGTTGCATCAATGTCTGGTATGGGAGGTGGCACTGCACAGGACTGAAATGAGCTGCAGAAAGCTATAAGTGTAGTCAGCTCCATCATGGGCACTAGCCTCCCCAGCATGCAGGATTTCTTCAAGGAGCGATGCCTCAGAAAGGTGGCATCCATCATTAAGAACCTCCCATCACCCAGGTCATGCCTTCTTCTCATTGCTACCATCAGTCGTCGTTGTGGCTATCCCTCAAAGTCGAGGATGATGGTCTTCGTTCTGTTGACCTATTTATGGGCTTTCAAGTGGCTTATGAGTCCAATCTTGGCTTTGAAAATTCTTCCACATTCAGGACAGGTAGTTCGAGATGGCAGATCGGGCTTTGGTTGTTGCTGCCTCTCTTTCCTCTCTTTCCATTTTCTTCTCTTTTCTTCTAATTCTGCACATCTGTTGGCTTCGAAAGTTGCTGTTCTTTCTCAGATGATGGCTTGCCAGAGTTTCCTGTCCTTGGCATTGGTTTCCCAATTGTTGATGTCGATGTTACATTTCTTCACGTTGGCTTTTAAGATGTCTTTGAATCTCTTCTGTTGTCCACTTCTTTTATGTTTGCCTTCTTTAAGTTGGGAGTAGAAGATTTGTTTCGGCAGACGTTTGTCTTTCATCCGAACAACATGACCACTCCATCTTAGTTGGTTCTTGATGAGTTGAAAAGTTCCATCAACGCTGTCTTTGAAACATCTTAAATATCAGCTGGGAAGGTAGAAGAGCCGACATCAGTGTGCTAAATGAAGCAAAAACAAGAAGCATTGAAGCCTACCATCAGTAATGAGGTACAGGAGCCTGAAAGCACACACTTAATGATTCAAGAACAGCATCTTCCTTTCTGCCATCTGATTTCTGAATGGACATTGAGCCCATGAAAACAACTTCACTACTGTACTGTTTATCTTCTTTTTGCACTACTTAATTAATTTAACTTTTTAATATTTCTTAATGTAATTCATTTTTATTATTATGTATTGCAATGTACTGCTGCTGTATAACAAGTTTCATGACATGCCAGTGATATTAAGCCTGTTTCTGATCTCTAATGATTAAAAAAGAACAGGACCCTTATTGATAGAATCTCAGAAGACATAGATCGAAGTCAAAGTTGAGTTTATTGTCATATGCACAAATATATGCTTGCATAGGTAACATGAAAAACTAATTTGCGGAAGTATCAGAGACATATAACATCATATAAGCAGCATCAACAAGAAAAGCATAAATTATACATAAATTGCATACAATTCTTACATGACCATATTGGAAGATTTAGATAGGTATTTGAAATATTATCATTATTTTCTTTACAAATGGTGAAATAAGTTCTGCACATTTCATCCTCTTGAGCAAAATCATTGACCACTCCTGACTTCTACTTCTCAGAAATGACTTCCTCCGTAAATTCTCCAATTATTTTCATTGCAACCTTTTCAGTCTTGCCATTTTCCTTGGTTTTGCAGCTTCAGTAATGTTAAGTCTACATCATTATTTCCTGCTGTATCTTTACCCCAACCCTTTTTCCAACAGAATGTTTAAAATACAATTCTCACTGACTAAACTGTACACACTTTTCCCCGCAGCTATGCTTTTGTCTCTCCACCTGCTACAACACCCCTGCAGCTGTGGCTTTGCACAACCATTCCCCTTACCTCCAACTTCAGTGCTAACCTCCTGCAGTACTGTTACTATCTCTCACTCTGATCATTCACAACAACCTGAACACTTATACAGTCATTAATTTACAAAAATATAATAATGTGATTTAATGAATTATAATTCAGCACAGATGGATACAGAGGCAGGAGGTTACCAGATGTGTATTAATGTGGAAGATCTCTGCAATTATTACATCTGCAAGGTTGAACCACACTGAAGTGGCAATTGTGTACAACCACAACAGCAGGAAAAATTCTGCAGATGCTGGAAATCCAAAGCAACACACACAAAATGCTGGAGGAACTCAGCAGGTCATCTATGGAAATGAATAAACAGTCAATGTTTCAGACCAAGACCCTTCTTCAGGGCTGGAAAGGAAGGGGGAAGATGCCAGAATTAAAAGGTGGGGGAAGGGGCCAGAACAGTCCTTTCAGGTGAGGCAACACTTCACTTGTGAATCAGCTGGGATTACCTATTGTGTCCGGTGCTCCCAATATGGCCCCCTCTACATTAGTGAGACATGTCACATATTGGTGGTGGGGGGGGGGGGAATCACTTCTTTGATCACCTCTGTTCCATCCACCTAAAGCGTAATTTCCAGGTGACCAGAAATTTTAATTCCAATTACCATTCCCATTCCAACTTGTCAGTCCATGGCCTCCTCTTGTGCCAAGATGAGGCCACCCTCAGGGTGGAGGAGCAACACCTTATTTTCTGTCTGGGTAGCAACCAACCTGATGGCATGAACATCAATCTCTCCTTCTGGAAAAATATATTTTTCCCTCCCCTTTCCCTCTTCTTTTATTCCCTACTCTGGCCTCTTCTTCTCACCTGCCTATCACCTCCCCATAGGTCCCCACCTCTTTCCCTTTCTCCTATGTTCCACTCTCCTCTCTTAACAAATTCGTTTCTCTCCAGCCCTTTCCTTTTCCTACCCACCTGGTTTCACCTACTACCTTCAAGCTAGCCTCCTTCCCCTCCCCCTACCTTTTTATTCTGACATCTTGCTTACCAGTCCTAAAGAAGGATCTCGTATCTGAAATGTTGACTGCTTATTCATTTCCATAGATGCTGCCTGACCTGTTAAGTTCCTGCAGCATTTTGTGTGTGTCGCTTTAGGCTAAAATTGCCCAGGTCCTTGGGTAATTTGGTGATTTATTACCACTTGTTGTATTCTGCAAGTTTCTTGTCTATTTGAGGAAACTGCATATAAGATTGTTTACCTTGGTGGAAATATCTGCAGCCAAGCACAAACAGAAATGCTCAGCAGATCAGGCAACATTAATATCAAGGACAGATCATGAAAACTGGAAAAATGAGAAGATGAGCCTATTGTAAGTTACTGAAAGGGAAAAGTGAAGGGAACAAAAAGAACACATGTTGTCATGCACCAATTACTTCAAAGAATGGAAACTTCGATGGGACATAATTTCAGTGGGGTAAGAACAGGTTGAAATAATCAGTCTAGTATTAGATCGTGGGATGGAAGTAGCAGTGAGGTTTATAGCTTTGGGATTCTATGAGGTTGGAGCCAATGCAGGGAATATTGATAAAATGAGAGCAGTGAATCTTGATTCAATAGCCAGTTACTGGTAACAATGGTGGGGTCATAATCCAGTAAGAAGTATAAAGAGATTTCTGAGAACTGATGATATGATTGTGTGTGGTGATATGAACTTTACAATAATATCTCTTTTTAATCATTCTGGTTTTGGTGTCCACAAAAATTTGGATGACAGAGGTATCCTTGCATTGTCTCTTTTTCTGTAATATTACATTTTCCAAATGTTGTGTTAAATAGGAACTTAGACCTTTATTTATATTGGTGAGAAGCATAATTCATGTTTCAAGTGGTCCCTGGAATAGGGCTGAAAACTGCCCTTGGGTTGCTCATCTTTGGATGTAAGATAATTGATTTTCAAATTAACCCAAAAAACACACGTGGCCTCCAATCAGCATTTAATATGCTAATTTCATAAACCCGAAACATTATAAATTGTGTGAAGGGGAGTTGTTAATATGTATTATTGTGGTGGTGATAATAGAAAATTTCCATGCATCTTCTAGCTTCTCTGTATAACTATATAATCTTTGCTATAGCAGAAATATACTTTCAGCTTAAATTGAAGTACTGTAAATACCCTTAACAATCCTGATGTACGTTGTACAATTTATTTCTAACTGGTTGGCAGTCAGCAGTGAGCAGAGAGACACAGGTGTCAATGCTGGGCCCAAAACTGTTCAGGTCACGATATACATTAACGATTTGGAAGAGGGACTGTATCTAGTATAAGTTCTCTGATGACACTAAATTGAGTATAAAATCAAATTTTACAGAGGATGTAGAGAGATATAGATAGATTAAGTGAGAGGGCAAAGGTCTGGCAGATGGAGTACAACACAGTTAAATATGAGGTCATCCACTTCAGAAGGAAAAAATAGAAGATCAGATTATTATTTAAACGGTGAAAGATTGCAGCAGGCTGTTGTGCAGAGGAACTTGAAGGTACTTATAGATGAATCACAAAAGGTTGGTTGGCAGGTACAACAGGTTATCAAGAAGGCAAATGGAATGTTGGACTTCATTGCTAGAGAGATTGAATTTAAGAGCCGTGATGTTATGCTGCAACTGTACAGGTGAAAATCGCACCTCAAGTACTCCATGCATTTCTGGTCTCCTTATTTGAGCAAACGATTAGAAGCTTTGGAGGTGTTGCAGAGGATGTTCACCAGATTGATTCCAGAGATGGGAGGGGTTAACGTACATATGAGCAAAGATTGAGTTGCCTGGGACTATACTCACTGGAATTGAGAAGAAATATATAAAATTATGAAAGGGTTAGGTGAGATAGAGTCAGGAAAGTTGGTTCTACTAGTAAGTAAGACAAGAACTAGAGGACATAGCCTCAAGATTCGGGGGAATAGATTCAAGACATAGGTAAGGAGCAACTGCTTTTCCCAGACAGTAGTGAATCTGTGGATTCTCTGTCCAGGGAAGCAGTAGAGGCTTCAACAAGAAGTATATTTAAGCCACAGTAAGAAAGATTTTTGCATAGCTGGGAAAATTAAGGGTTATGAGGAAGAGGCAGGTAGGTTGAGCTGAGATCGGCTGTGATCTTATTGAAATACAGAGCAGTCTAAACGGGCCGGATGACCAGCATGCCAGTGTAGTTGGTTAGTGCAATCATTTTACAGCACCGGTGATCACCAGTCAGGGTTCGATTCCCACCACTGTCTGTAGGAGTTTGTAAGTTCTCCCCATGACCATATGGGTTTCCTCTGAGTGTCCTGGCTTCATCCCACATTCCAAACATGTACGGTTAAGAAGTTGTGGGCATGCTACGTTGGTGCCAGAAGCATGGCGACACTTGTGGGCTCTTCCCAGCACAATCCATGTGACAAGTAAAGTTAATCTTTCATCTTAATCTTTATCTCCTACTCCTATTTCACATGTTTTTACATAGGTGTGGTGATGGTTACTTTATCATGTTACAGTATATAAAGAAAGGAACGGTTTCATCATAAAATATATTGACAGCCTAATGCAGTGTTTTCTAATATTCCAGATGTCTTGGCATTGCATCAATCATTGACCAATTGTTAACAAGGGATGTGAATTTACCATTATGTGCTAGTTAACATACATTCAGTTCAAATGCATGATATGTTAATGAAAAGTTTAAAGCATATGAAAAATTCCATTATCAATTAACTTGAGCACTATTGATCTTCATTATGATACATTGTTTCAATCATTCAGAAAAGCAGTAAATGTTTGAATTATTTATAAAAAGAAACTCCAGTCATACAACCAAGTTGTAAAACAAAATTAGCTAAGAACACTTCAGAATGATGTTAAATCATTATACCTTGTATTATGCAAGAAAATGGGGCCCAGGGAATTATTTTGTACACAGATGTTTGAAACTAAAGGTTTCAACTGGTTTGAATACATGCAATCACTTTCTGAGACACCAAAGTACAACATAATATCTGTGTGCTATTATGCAAAACGTTCCCCCTTTGCAACAAAAATAAGAAAGATTAATTCTTACGGACAGTGTTGCTTCCCTTGTAGGGGCTGCTGGGTCCCGATTTTGAAGTTCTGAGATTTATGGATTGGATTGTAGTTGAAACTAACTGTTGCTCATACTGGCCTCTTTCAGTTCTGTGTTTTTTTTTCATGTCCTTGTCCATTCTTTCTTGTTGACAACTAGCAGGCTGGGGTTGGGGGGGGTTTGATGTTCTTGTTGTTTCTCCGTATGGGAGATCTGTTAGTTTCTGTGCGAGGGAGGGGTTGGGGGGGGTCTGGGATTTGCAAATTTTTGTTTTTCTTTTTGTGCGGGGGGGTGAGGATTGATGTCTTTCTTTCAACTACTATGTTTTTCTGTATTTTATGGCTATCTGGAGAGGACAAATCTCAGAGATGAATTCTGCATATATACTTCGATAATAAAATAAACGTTTGAATCTTTGTTGCATGTAATCAAAACTGAGTGAACACTCAGTTATTAAATGCTCATGTATTTCACCAATCACCATTATTTTTTATACTTAACTTTACTCAAATTTCTGTAGCTGTAATCCTGCGCTATATCTACTGTATGAACTTCCTGTTCTGAAATCAACAGACTTACTGCTGCTTCTGTTTAACACAGTAAAACTCAGAATTTTCAAAATAGGATCCTAACATTCCCAGTCTTTGTTAACCTTGCCTGGGACTAAATGATAAAATAGAGAGATTTTGGTAAAACTATTTATATCCACACCTTGAATGCAATGAAAACCCATTATATTTCATGGGAATGTAATAGCAATACGTGTAATTGATATAAAATATCAAAATTTCATCAATCACATTTTCTACTAAGCAAAACAAAAAGAAGCAGAAGAGAAAGAGGTATATTTCAAGCATTATCTTGAAGGAAGAAAGAAATATAATGGAAAAATAGAGAGGAAATGCCAGTGTTTATAGTGTTGGCTGCAAAGGACACTGCTGCCTGTGGTGGAACTATTAAAATCAGAGGCTCAGGAGATCAGGATTGGAGGACAGCACATAACTTGAGAGTTTGGGTTACAGATTGCTGAGATAAGTGAAACAATGTTAGATTTGCAGGAGCTATTTAACTAGGAGCCATTATAGACCTGTGTTCAGTCTGCAACTAGAACTCATTCCACTAAATTCTGGAAAACTTCCAACAAAGGATCAGAACTGTTTATAACGTTTACCTGAGATAAACACTATATGTCCTAATCTCTGTTTTATACGAAGTTTTGCATCCAATAACATTTCATATCTATACACTGTTGTTATTATTCAACAGGTAATAATCAAATATAATCTTCCAGTTTTAATAAAACATTGTGGATAAGAAAAATCCTTAGTTACCTATAACAAAGTAACTTAATTACTAAAATGCCAATAGAGTCCAGGTGGCAGTGACCTACACATCAAATTTCAATATGAGCTCCATACCATTACAACATAAAATGCCTTTGTCAGAAAATATGCAGCATTTGCTGTAGTCCTGTTCATCAATTACTCTAGTTATAACCTAAACGATATTGTCCTACTACAAAAGTCAAGACAGTAACCTACAACTTTAGGAATAAATTGGGTCTTTAAGATTCCATAAAAGTGGGCACTTAATTCCAGTTGAAGATTAAAACGACATGTGAATGTGAAAGTGAAATTCCTTAAGCTACATTTGGAGACTTTAAGCATGGTCACAGGGCCTTTTGGCAGAACAAACCCAGTCCACCCAATTACACCCATGTGATCAATGAACTTACTAACCTGTAAATGTTTGGAATGCTGAAGAAAACTGGAGCACCTAGAGGAAACCCAGGTGATCATGGTGAGAACAGACAAACTCCTTACAGACACCAGTGGAAGTGAATCCGCGTCACTGGCACTGTAGTAACTGTAATAATGTTACGCGACCCACTATGCTACTGTGCCATCCCACCTACTGCTGCAGAGTTCCACGAAAGTTGCAAAATATTTTCAGTGTTCAATAACAATAACTTCATTTGGATACCAAATTGAAAGGCCTAGAAAGGGTAGATGTGGAAAGGATGTTTCCCATGGTGGGAGAGTCTAGGACAAGAGGGCACAGCCTCAGGATAGAGGGGCACCCTTTCAAAACAGAGATGCGGTGAAAGTTCTTTAGCCAAAGGGTGGTGAATTTCTGGAATTTGTTGCCACATGCAGCTGTGGAGGCCAGGCAGTTGGGTGTATTTAAGGCAAAGATTGATAGGTTCTTGATTGGACATGGCATCAAAGGTTACGGGGAGAAGGCCGGGAACTGGGTTTGAGGAGGAGATATTTTTTAAAAAATGATCAGCCATGATTGAATGGCAGAGCAGAGTCAATGGGCCAGATGGCCTAATTCTGCTCCTATGTCTTATGGTCTAAAATGAAGCAAGTGCTACCTCAGCAGTTTCACACATTGTATGAAACTATCCTAAAATAATATGATTAATATTACCATTATATGAATTCAAAATATTTTATTTATTAATATTAATAATTATGTTATGAAATAGAAAGTTGTAATCTTCCCAAAGGGGTAGTAGGCTTTCTTAGTATCATCTCTGTCTGCACAGGTCTGTCTATGGCTATGAAGCTGATGACTGCCCTCTCATGGAGCCATACGCATCTCTGTTATATCAACCATCTACAACACAGGAAAACATTCACCCAGGGCTGTATGCAAATTACAAGAGAGGCAAAATAAAAGAATCAGGTAATGACCACACTTATGTAGTTGCCATGTGCTCAGAAGAGGCTTTATTAGAGAATGCTGGGAAGAGGAGTTAAGATGCTGGTGTCACAGTTTAACAGTGGTACACAGAATACTCCAGTCGTGCAGTACAGGCTGGTGGAGTGAAGGTTGTCATGATTCTACTCTTCAATTAGTTCTCGTACCACGCCCTTACTAATTCTAATGCAAATGAGTTCTTGACAGTGAAGAAAGAATTAATGCTGCAGATGATAGTGAAAATAAAAATCATAACCTGATTTAATTTTAAGTGATTTGTGTGTAGCCTAATCTTATCTTCCAATTCAGCAGCACTGCGGTTCTAATAAATACAGACAACATTTATACACTCGATACTCATTATTATGACCATGTTATGGATCTGCAGGAATAGATAGCAATCTCTTGTGATTAAAGGGACAGAGAAATAGTGGAACTTTTAAGTTGAATGTTACTTTATAAAGACGGTACAATGGCAGTAAAATAATTAAATTACAAGCTTGTTTTTGGCCTCATATGTGCCCATATTTTGGAACCCCCAGCATTAGGTGATTTCCTCATCACACCAAGGTCATTCTCTGTGATGCTATCAATGGAACATTTCAGACTGGGAATGTCCAAATTTTGAAACCAGCATGCCACAGGCATTGTCCCGACTTTTTTTTTGCAGTGAGAATGAGTATTTTAGCTCAGGTTAAAATTGAGGACCACATCCCAAATGGTAGGAATGGTTAAATTAACATAATAAAATTAAAAAATACATTGTTTTGCCCAGGCCAAGAATTCAGACAGCTCTGTAAAATGGACATGATTTTCGGAGGCTGCAACATGTGAAAGGGATTTAACAGTAGGTTGCAATGGTAGAGT
Organism: Mobula hypostoma; assembly: GCF_963921235.1. Taxonomy (NCBI): domain Eukaryota; kingdom Metazoa; phylum Chordata; class Chondrichthyes; order Myliobatiformes; family Myliobatidae; genus Mobula; species Mobula hypostoma. Next base: position 54,811,193 of record NC_086097.1, read on the forward strand.
GATGATAACAACAGCTTTAAGGAGAGAAAAATAGAACCTTACGATAGAGAATATTAAAAATATTGATTGAAGTTAGTGGTCAGTCGTCCAGTGGGAATAACATTGAGGAAGTCAAAAGTAAGACTTATGAACTAGATAAATTTGTAGAATGCTTGAGAACAGATGGGGCAGAAACTGAAATAAAACACAAGGTTGAGCTTAGCATTGGAGGAATATTTGTCTTTTGCTTACTAGTTATGGGAATTAAGTTAAGTGGAAAAGGCAGCAGACAGAAAATCACATTTCAACTATGTAAAAGAAAACAAAGTCTTCTGATCTTCAAGACATAAACTTTTCTTTGTAATTATTGTTGACAACACAATGAAAAATATGTCAAGTTTTACTAAATTATAGATTATTAAATCAAATTTCAGTTTTTGAACAGATAACTCAGTCGTTAGTGTTAAACATAATTTATCCATTGGCATCAAATCAAGACATATTGTGAAGTGGGTTTTCAAAGTACAACGGTGAAGCTTCTGCCAATTGTTTCCGATAATACTTTCTGGATACAAGAAGAAATAGAAACATTTCCAGGATTTTCAGATGGTGATCTATTTCTGTAAAAGAATTCATAATTATGTGTGAGTGTAAATTCCGGTAGTAAACAAAAGATTGAAAAATATTTGGCTTTACACTGACATTGAAATAGTATAAATATTAATGGCATTCCAAGAACAAATAGATGAAAGGAAGAATAAAGCCGATAAAAGATAAATACTACTATAACATGAAGCTATACAAACAATAAAAGTGAATGGTGATTAATATAATACTAACACAAAAGCAAACCACTATGACAGACAATGCAAAATTACAAAATCTGCAGATGCTGGAATTCCACACAAAATGCAGGAGGAACGCAACAGGCCAGGCAGTATCTATGGAAAAGAGTATAGTCGACGTTTTAGGCTGAGACCTTTCAACAGGACTCAGGCTGAAGAGTCTCGGCCCGAAACGTCGACTATACTCTTTTTCATAAATGCTGCCTGGCCTGCTGAGTTCCTCCTGCATTTTGTGTGTGTTGCAAACTACTGTGGATGCTGATAACCTGAAATAACAATAGCAATAATCCCATGGGACCAAACTATTTGTGAAAAGAGAATAGAGTCAACTTTTCAGATTGATGACCGTTTATCAGAACTAGAAAAAGCAAGCACCAGAAAAGAAAAAAAATCGGGCGAGGGAAGAAAAGGGAAAGTCTGTAATAGATTGGATGATGAATCAATCACCATTAGATTGAAAGAAAGATGAAGGTACAAGGAACAAATAGGCATAAAGAAACACAAACAACTCATGTGTTAATATTATTTATATTTTAATTTATTATTATTATTTGTTTTTTGTATTTCCAGTTTATCTTGTTTTTCTCATTGATTGTTGGTAGTATTCCCATTGTTTTTCCATTGATTCTATTGTATTACTTTGTTCTACTGTGAATGCCCGCAAGAAAGTGAAACTCACAGGGACACATGTGTACTTTGAATATAAATTTACTTTGAACTTTGAATTGGACCCAAAGGAGGAGTAAGTGGAAATAGCAGAATGATTGCCAGCAACTACCGGCAGGAAAAAAAAGATTGTGATCCAAAGTTGAACTTAGTTGAGACAGTAAGTCTGAAAGTGCATGGTCAAAAGTGGTGGAGCAGTCCTGCAAATGAGTCTCATAGGATTAGGAAGGCAAAGAAAAAGACTATTAAGTCAAACTGGCATTTAGGCTCTACTTTAGCTTCCCTGCATCTCTTCTCAACTAAATCTATCACCATAATCACCTATTCTTATCTCCTTCATATACTTGCTACGGATCTGCAGGAATAGATAGCACTGGATGCGCAGTCTCCTGTGATTAAAAGGACAGAGAAATAGTAGAGACATTAAGCTGCATGTTACTTCATGCAGATTTTTGGTAAAATTCTTGACATTCTGGAGGAAGAATGTGAGAATAGAGATGTGTACGTAAAGTTTATCTAGAACAATGCAGGTTAAAAGTGATGGATGAATTAACGTATATGCATTTGGCATTACATTGGCCGATTTCTTGTGCCATTACATTCAGAGTCAAACCCAAATATGGCTATAATATCAAGCAATATTAGAGTGCACGGGAATAATTACACATGGGTGTAGAAAAGGGCATGGAAAACAAGGTAGAAAATGGCTTTTCTTTTCTTATAATATAAACTCAAACATGGAAATCAGAATACTTCGAAACACCTTGACCTGACTTCTCAGGTCAAAGTGCTAAGATGTAGAGGAGGTCAGGGAATGATGAATTGGACAAAGGAAATACCTGTGACAGGGTGAGTGAGTAGCCCAGGCCCAAAGTGATTACTGTGGTCATGGAACAGCTGGAGAATTATGCTGCAATGACATGTATCATGGCAACACAATCCATCTGCTTAATGGTAGAACAGCTCTTTTATGGAGCCACAAAATTGGCAAGCACAAACATTGCCTAAAGGCAGGCTACATCTCATATAAAGTAGAAATTAATTCTGTGGTCAGCCAGATTTGAGGAGAATGTTCCATAGAAACTTCCAGCTGATGGAATCAAAGTCTTCAATAGGAGAGTGCCCAGAAATGGTAAATTTCATCCGGAAAATACATGGGAGACACTGTGCAAAATGGCTGAGACTCATCTAATGATACAAAGTATGTAGAGGTGCACCTATGGTTTCCCAATACTTGGGACTAACTTTGATTTTTTAATATCTTCAGAAAAGGCAAGTATCGAAAGGTGCTTAGACTGTGTCCTAAATTCATCTCAAAACTGCACTCCACTCAGTAGATACCCAGTTAAAAGGAACTGTGAATGAACTTTCAAAGAGGTATATTCCACATTCTATCACCAATTTCTGTGTTGAATCCAATAATCTGGAAAGGTTTCCACATTCACTCTTACCTGGATTGATATGCTCTAAATTTAGATAATTAAACTGAAGTTTGATATGAAACCTCAAAGGTAAATTGTGAAGATTAATGGTAAAATAAACATAGGCATATTTATATTAGCATTCTTTAAATGCCTTAAGTGTAGATCTGATCCCAGATATATTTTTCAAGTTGAATAAAAATTATGCCAAAATTCTCAATGCAGTAGCCTATATTCATAACAAAGTTGTTAACAATACAGGTGGCCCCCGCTTTTCAAACGTTCGCTTTACAAAACCTCACTGTTACGAAAGACCTACATTAGTACCCTGTTTTCACTTTTAGAAGGTGTTGTCACTGTTACGAAGAAAGGCAGCGCGCGAAAAAAATCAGTGCGCGATAAAAGGCAGCGCGCGCCCCGAGCATCCGCTCTGCCCCGGATTCGGAGCAGCATTGCTTAAACACATTGCATTGAGCAGCCGTTAGCAAGATGAGTTCTAAGGTGTCAGAAAAGCCTGAAAGAGTAAGGGTGTTACACTTAGCGTAAAATTAGACATAATTAAGCGTTTCGATCGTGGTGAATGAAGCAAGGACAAAGTGAGTTTGGCTTGTGGAAGTTGACGAAGATGATGTTGAAGAGGTTTTGGCATCCCATGACCAAGAACTGATAGATGAAGAGCTGATGCAATTGGAAGAGGAAAGGATAACAATCGAAACCGAATGCAGAAAGTGAAGCAACTGCGTGAGATTTTCGCTGCAATGATAAAGTACGACTTTAATTTTGAAAGGGTACGTAGCTTTAGGGGATACTTGCAGGATGGTTTGAGTGCTTAAAAACAACTGTATGATAGAAAAATGCACGAGGCTCAGCAATCGGCAATTGCCTCTGATCTGCGCCGACATTTACATGCCGGGCAGCACCTAATTAATTAGCATGTTTATTTTGGCTTTTTTCTTAACGATGTGCTGTGTGTCTCCCGGCTACCGCTGCGTGCTTCGCGGCAATGTATCGGGTCAGCGGCCCGGAGGGTGGGGGCCACTGCACCACCCAGCCTGCGATGACTCAGTCTAACACACCATCATCAGTGTGCTCGGTGCTGTTTTCCCAATTCCAGTAAGTGATACTACACTGTACATACATTATTTCTACTTTATATAGGCTGTGTATTTTTACGTGTTATTTAGTAGATTTGGCAGCTTCATAGTTTAAAAGTTACTGGAGAGAGTGTTTATGCCAACAGCGCTTGCGTGAGATTTTCTGCCGAGAGCGCTTGCATGAGATTTCCTCTGCAGAGATCTGTGCAGGCAATCGTTGTAAAGAAGTATTTCTACTTTATATAGGCTGTGTATTTATCATATCATTCCTGCTTCTACTATATGTTACTGTTATTTTAGGTTTTATGTGTTATTTGGCATGATTTGGTTGGTTATTTTTGGGTCTGTGAACGCTCACAAAATTTTCCCATGTAAATAAATGGTAATTGCTTCTTTGCTTTACGACGTTTCGGCTTACGAACCGTTTCAGAGGAATGCTCTACCTTTGGATGGCGGGGGAAACCTGTATTTCATTTTCAGTACAAATTTATCAAAGTACTGTCATTTTTAATAATTAAAACTCTTGTACATTACATTATTTTGCCTGCTGGATTTGCATAAATATCAAATTATTAATAAATAATGATAGAGACTACTCACGTGAAGCTCTGTCTTTTGAGGAATACAAAGTCACACAGGGAATGATGTTGTAGGTTGCAAGGCAGCTAAGGATTAATGGTTGTAAATTGCTAACGATGATGTAGACAATAATGATTGCATATTTAGCCACAAGATGATAGCCTGCTTCTACAATTCCAAATGCAGTCTTCAGCAACAGATTAAATACATACAGGGACATTAACGCAGATATATTGAGCAGGATCTTAATATAGAATATAGGGTTGGTTGAATTGACCTGCAACAGAAAGTTTTACTGATAACTACAGTTCAAAATAATTTCGATTGCAATGGTAACATTTTTCTACTAAGACACATAAAAAGGTGTTTCTACAGAATATGCAGAACAATGACCTCAGAAGGTTATTAAATTAACAAAGGTTCGAAGGTTCATTTATTATCAAAGTATACATCTCTGAATTCTTCAGTTCTCTGGGTAGCCATGAAACCAAGAAAGAAAAGAAAGGAAGTACGATCATCAACTACCCCCCCCATCTCTCCGCAAAAAAAATGAACAAAAACTGAACAGGTGCATCAAACCTCAAATCCCTCCTCCCACACAAAAACTGAGCAAAATGCATCAAGCACATCGAATGCAAAAAACTAAACTGAGGAGATAAGGTGGATGCGTATATACTGTAGATGTTTGTATTAAACTCAGCCTTCTTCCCACTCCATTTGATGCAGTCATTGAGTGTTGCCATACTAGTGTAGGATCTTTTTGTTCAGCAACCTGGGTTAAAGTTTTCCTCCAAGTATGAATTTCAAACCAGTGTCATTAAAGGTGTTGAAGAAAAAGAAAATAATATGATAAAAAGATAAGGTAGTCACATGGGACATCTGTTTACATGGTATTTAAGTAACAATGTATATTTTTTGGTTTGAGTAACTTGCTTTGCATTATAATATTCTGAAAAATTTTGTGTTTGATCTTTAAATAATTAGGTGTAGGAATCCTTGTTGAGCATGATAACCAGCAGAACTATCCTACACATAGGAGTCATTCCTACTTTCCTGATAACCACATAAAATTGGAAACATGGAAATTCATCATGTTATCAGCTGGAGGTGCAGTCCTGCAGCAGGAGATTTTGCCCCTTTGCATTGTTATGTAGTAAATACAGGATACACAAGCAAGTCTCGTAGCTAGCTTTAGCAGTTGTTGGCCCTAGACATAGATTTATAAAATCAATCAAAATCTCATAAACTTTACTTGGAAAATATTCATTTAAATTAAGTTCAGTTACTCTAAAGGTTATTAAACATATAGGCATTTCATATTGTTTTGTTAAAAACTGTAATGCAGACTACCCATAGGAATTCTTAAATGAATGAAAATATTTTAAAAATTGACTTGAGGTGATCTATTGGCTATACATTCTAACACTGATACAAGTACATTTCAGAAAATTACCTCTCCACTGTCATATTTCCCATCAGCCCACAAAACAGCAGAAATAAACTGAAGCACTGGTTGCAGAATTAATGTCTGTAAAATGCCAAATCGAAGGATTCTATAAGTTTTTCTGTAAAATAAATATTCCAGAATTTTAAAAAAAGGCTAAAATAGCACTGCTCATTACTTCAATAGCTGTCGAGTGCATTAGGACACCCTCAGATTATAAAATTGCTGGATGTAAAAGCCTGCATGTCTATCAATTAATCCTACTGAAAACTTATTATCTGACCACTCATTTCCAATCATTTGTATCAACCTAAAAAAACTTCATAAAAGCTAAGTAGTTATGAAGATAAGGTTAGTCCTGACGAAGGGTCTCGGCCTGAAACGTCGACTGCGCCTCTTCCTATAGATGCTGCCTGGCCTGCTGCGTTCACCAGCAACTTTGATGTATGTTGCATGAAGATAAGGGGGCCAGTTTTAACTTTAACAGTACAATAGAAACAAACAAGTCCCAGTGAAAAAAGAAATGTGTAACTTACTTAGATGCAGTACGTATTGCTGACATTAACACCACTATTATGTAGTTATTTCAGCTCCTGTCTAAAGCAGGCAGGAGCTTCACAAATTTATGCAATTTCAATAGGAGACATGATACTGCTTTAACTGGGTGTCTGCAGAGAAAATGTAGTGGCTTTGTCACAATGTAGAAACCATTCTGTGACTATCCATAAATGGGGAAGTTCTTCAGGTTAATCTAAAGCATTTCTTAATGGAGTCAGACGAAGCCAATGTACTTTTCCCAGGCTCATGAGCAATCTTCTTTCTCTGGTACTATGTAACTGAAGCCCAGAAGTTAAAAGTACAGAAGGGATTTTGCTCTCTCTGTCCAGCTTCTCATCACAAAGCCTCTTAAATTTAATATCAAATGAAGTGAAGATATAAGTAAATTCTTCCTTTCTTGGATTCTGACACATTTTGTCTATAGGCAAATTAATTAATATACATGGCCCCATAGAAGTCTCATTTTAACACCTCATCTAAAGAATCTACAATATTGCCTAATCATCACAGAGTGTGGGTGTTACAATGATCTTTCAAAAGAAATTTCCACCTTCTCAGTTTGATGTAATAGATATTATGTTAGTTTGGAAAACAGCTCCAAAGCTTTTTGTGTTTTTTGGTTGATATTTATGCCCTGAACAACATCAGTAAAACCTGGGCATTACTTCACCATTCATTGTGTAATTTTTCTGTTCACAAATTGGCTACCATATTACCAAATCTTGCAACAGTTATACTTCTCTACACTATTTTAAAGAAGGCAATAGCTGGTTTAAAATAAATACCTTATTAATAATGTACAAAACAACAATACATTATATTTTATATCTGACAGCTAATATCTCACAATTTGTAACTCGAGCCAAATAAGGTTGCTGGATTGAGGGGAGAAGTTAGAGAACAGAAAGGAAAAGTGAGTTAATATTATGAGGGGTATAAATAGGGTAAATGCAAGCAGGCTTTCTCCACTGAAATTGGGTGGGACCACGACCAGAAGTTAAGAGTGACAGGTGAAATGTTAAAGAGTAGGAACTTCTTCACTCAGAGAGTGGTGAGAGTGTGGAATGAGCTGCCAGTGCAAGTGGTGAATGCAGAATCAATTTCAACATTTGTGATAGGCACATGGATGGAGGGGGGGGATATGGAGGACTATGGTCCAGGTGCAGGTTGATGGGAGTAGGCAGATTAATGGTTTGGCACAGACTAGATGGGCTGAAGGGCCTGTTTCTATTTGTAGTGTTATATGACTATATGATGGAACTAATCGAGTATGAGCAACTATTATGATTACTTTTGTTGCTGCTGGTATCATGTATCAACAGTAGTTGTCAGTACGGATCCAATAAAAAGTTGATTTTATGCAGTTATGCTTCCAATATATGATGTTTTAAAAACAGATTACGTTAATGTTAGTTGACCTATTGCACCGAGACTCTTCATCACAAGTCCTGATGAAGGGTCTCGGCCTGAAACATCAACTGTTTATTCATTTTCATAGATGCTGCCTGAACTGCTGCGTTCCTCCAGCATTTTATACGTGTTGCTCTGGATTTCCAATATCTGCTGTATCTCTTGTGTTTATGTTAATGATAATTTTATTGAATATAACTTTTCAAATTATGTAATCCAGGAACCTTAATGTAATTTATACATGTATTAACCTTGCTCAAAAGCAAAATATATTGTGGAATTAAGTCATAATTAACTTGCTAATCTGCAGTTTTGCTTTGTCAGTCTTAGCAAATGTGTCAACCAACACTCTGATATTTTTGGAGTTTGTGAAATTGAGTTTATATCTGATGCCACAGATAACAGGATATCTCAGTGTAAAGAGCCAGTGGTAGGCCTGTTATCATCAAACAGGGAAAGAAAAATAGGGAATTGAAGGAAGGGTGAGAGCCTGAGACAGAAGTGGCTTGTCCCACACTCATGACTCTTCCAGTTGGATAACTGACAGGTCGGTTTAATTGAGTTACTAATTGATTTGAGAATTCATCAGTCTGTGTTACTGGGATAAGTGCACAAACATTCCAGGTAGCATTCAAAAAGGAAGAAAGATCAGGCAGGACATTAAGCGGATTTACATGTTATGAAAATACTGACCATTTGTCCCACACCAAGATGATACTGTATGAAGTATATACTGTAACATTGTGTTGTTAACTTCTATTTGTACAATTTGAACTGAACCTGAACCACAATGAATTAGTTCAATCAAGTTACTGCAACCATACTGGTAGTGACATCGCATCTGTTTTATGCTGTGAAGGGCAACACCACTAAAACTACAAACAAATTTCAACTTAACGTCAAATAAATTTTGAACAGTTCTGCTCCAGCTGTGTAAACTAGAGGTATAAAATATTACCTGGAGTATAACCATTGGCTAACTTTGCAAGGACAGCAAACCTGTGGGTGTCAACATGTGGCACGTGCAGAAATAAATTGTTGGCATGCAGCATGCAGTGTTATCCTTTGATTCAAAACACCTCCCTGAATATAAAGATACTTATCTTTACTGCCAAATGAAGCAACAAGTGATTTTTTACAACCTAAGAGCAGTGAGATGTTTCACAGAAAATGTCTCAGCCAGCTTGGCACCAACTAGGTGATTGTAAGGACATTGGATGATATATTTGAAATTCTCACAGTACCTCTGTATTTGGATAGTAAATGATTACAATAACAATACCATTTAGAAATGATATTTTCTATTACCTTTCTAAAAACTAATTTTAATAATTTTAATAGGTTTTTTAAAATGCTTCATTTATTTCAATTCATCTCATACTTCTATTAATAGTAAAACAATGAATGCAGAAAAATTAGAAACACCCTTTTTTCCTTTAAAATGTCCATAATTATTGCTAATAATTCATTAATCAATGATAATCCCTGCTCAAAATTACCATGGCACGTGAAAGAATTATTTAGATTATCATCAGTTTCAGCACACACTCTCAGAAAGATTTGCCACCCTTGCTTTATAGCATTTTATTATATTAAACATTAAAACACTTATAAATACACACCTGGTTATCTTAACTTTCGGAAGACACACGCAACAACAACAACAAGGGCCCACATTTAGAGATGCCTCCACATACTGCAGCTTATCAACAGCTTCAGTTACTCCACCAAGGTAAGCTATAGCAAGGTGGAAGAAACCGAACAAAGATATACTCGTATAACTGTAAAAAAAAGATCATTGAAGTTAGTACTAAAAGTGAGTTCAGCATGGCCACATGTAACAAAGTTGATTTACAAATATACTTACACTGCTGCCACAAAGTCGACCAAAGTTCCAGCTCGTGGAACAAATGTGCCCAGTTGATAGGCAACTGTAGTTACCTAAAAAACAAGAGTATTAACTTCTGCTGAAGATTTCCCATTATCTGCACTTTATGCATATGAAATGCTTTTGGTTATACATAATGATAGTAATAACCAAGTCAAGACCATAGTTATATGTAATGATGGTAACATCAATAACTAATGCTATTTTCCACTTAAGAGTTGTATTTTTATTGAAGGACATTCAGACGACAATAAAGTACAAGAACTTTAAATACGAAAAATATTTATTAACAATGATAGAATTTACTTTTAAGTACATGCTGGATGATTCTTAAAAGAAAAATAACAGTATATCAAAGATGTTTGCTGTCATTAAGACCATAAGACATAGGAGCAGAATTAGGCCATCTGGCCCATTGAGTCTGCTCCTCCATTTCATCATGGTTGATCCATTTTCTCTCTCAACCCCATTCTTCTGCCTTCTCCCCATATCTTATCATGCCCTGACTAATCAAGGACCTATCAAACTCCACCCTAAATGCACCCAGTGACCAGGCCTCCACAGCTGACTAGGGAAAGAACTCCACAGATTTGTCACCCTCTGGCTGAAGTAATTACTCCTCATCTCTGTTCTGAAGAGATGTCCCTCTATTTTGAAGCTGTGCACTCTGGTCATAGACTCTCCCACCAAAGGAAACATCTTCTTCACGTCCACGCTATGAATTTCCCCTCATTCTTTGAAATTCCTGAGTACAGGCGCAGAGCCTTTAATTGTTGCTCATGTGATAACTCTTTCACTCCTGGAATCATTCTCGTGAACCTCCTCTGAACACTCCCCAGTGTCCACACATTCTTTCTTAAATAAGGGCCCAAATCTGCCCACAATACTTCAAGTGAGGCCTCACCAGTGTCTTATACAGCTTCAGCATTTCATCCTCGCTTTTATATTCTGGTCCTCTTGAAACTAATGCTAACATTGCATTCGCTTTCCTCACCAGTGAGTCAATCCGCAAGTTAAACTTCAGGGGATCCTGCACAAGGACTCACAAATCCTTTTGCAACCTGGATTTTTGAATCTTCTCCCCATTCAGAAAATAATCTATGCTTTTATTCCTTCGACCAAAGTGCATGACCATACACTGCCCGGCTCTGTGTTCCATCTGCCATTTCTTTGCCCATTCTCCTAATCTGTCCAAGTCCTACTGCAGCCTCTTTGCTTCCTCAACACTAACTGATCCTCCATCTATCTTAATATTGTCCACATGGATGGCCACAAAGTCATCAATTCCGTTGTCCAAATTGTTGACGTACAATGTACAAAGAAGCAATCCCAACACAGTCCTGTTGGAACACCACGTCACTGGCAACCAATCCAAAAAGGATCCTTTTATTTCCTCTCTATGCCCCCTGTCAATCAGCTAATAATCTAGTATCTTTCCTGTAATACTGTGTACTTATCTTGTTTAGCAGCCTCCTGTACGCCACCTTATCAAAGTACCCAACATCCACTGATTCTCCTTTGTCTATCCTGCTTGTTATTTCTTCAAAGAATTCCAACAGATTTGTCAGGCAAGAGTTTCCCTTAAGAATCCATGCTGTCTTTAGCCTATTTTGTCATGTGCTTCCAAGTACCCTGAAATTTCATCCTTAACAATCAACTTCAATATCTTCCCAACCACTGAGGTCAGGCTAGCTGGATAACTTCCTTTCTTCTGGCCTCTCTCCCTTCTTGAAGAGAGAAGTGACATTTGCAATTTTCCAGTCCTCCCGAACCATGCCAGAATATAATGATTCTTGAAAGATCATTATTAATGCCTCCACAATCTCTTCAGCCACCTCTTTCAGAACCCTGGGGTGTAGTCCATCAGGTCCAGGTGACTCATCTACCTTCAGACCTTTCTGTTTCCCAAGTTCCAACTCCCTAGTAACAGCCACCGCACACACTTCTGCCCCCTGACACTCTCCAATTTCTGGCATACTATTAGTGTCTTTTACAGTGATGACTGATGCAAAATACTTGCAACACACACAAAATGCTGGAGGAACTCAGGAGGCCAGGCAGCATCTATGGAAAAGAGTAAACAGTCAATTTTCAGGCCAAGATCCTTCACTGGGACTTATGAAGAATTTTGGCCGAAATGTCAACTGTACTTTTCTCCATCGGTGCTGCCTGGCCTGAGTTCCTCCAGCATTTTGTGTGTGTTGCTTGGATTTCCAGCATCTGCAGATTTTCTCGTGATTGATGCAAGATACTTATTCAATTCATCTGCTATGTCCTTGTCCCCTGCTACTCTCTCTCCAGCATCATTTTCCAGCAGTCCAATATCTACTCATAACTTTCTTTTAGTCTTTATATATCTGAAAAAAATCTTCTGGGATTATTTTTGATATTATTGTCTAGCTTACCTTCGTATTTCATCTTTTCCCTCCTTATAGTTTTTTTAGTTGTCCTCTATTGGTTTTTTAAAAAAAATTCCTAATCCTCTAACTTCCCACTAACTTTTGCTATATTATATGCCCTCCCTTTTGCTTTTATGTTGGCTTTGACTTCCCTTGTCAGCCACGGTTGTGTCATCCTGCCTTTAGAATACTTCCTCTTCTTTGGGATGAATCTATCTTACGTCTTCCGAATTGCTCCCAGAAGCTCCAGCTATTGCTGTTCTGTAATCATCCCTACTAGTGTCTCCTTCCAATCAACTTTAGGCAGCTCCCCTCTTGTGCCTCTGTAATTCCCTTTATTCCACAGTGATACTGATACATCTGACTTCAGCTCTTCCCTCTCAAATTGCTGGGTGAATTGTATCATATTTTGACCACTGTTTGCTAAGTTCCTTAATCACATTTGGTTTATTACACAATACCCAGTCCAGAATTGCTGATCCCCCGGTGGGCTCAACAACAAGCTGCTCCAAAAAGCCATCTCGGAGGTATGCCACAAATTCTCTCTCCTATGATCCAGCATCAAATTGATTTTCCCAATCCATTTGCATACTGAAATCCCCCATGACTAACATAACATTGCCTCTTTGACATGCTATTTTTGTCTCCCACTGTAATTTGTAGACCACATTCTAGTTACTATATGGAGGTCTGTAAATAACTCCCTTCAGAGTCTTCGTACTCATGCAGTTTCTAAACTCCACCCACAGGAATTCTACCTCACCACTCTCTAAAGCTTTTATCTGATTTTTTACCAGCTGAACCACACCTCCTCTTCTGCCTATCTGCCTGACCTTTCGAAACTTTAAGCAGCAGTGAAGGAATGTGACATGAAATGCGAGTTTTCAAAATCGCTGGCAAATTTACCCTATGTCATATCAGATCCTTCAGACTACCAAATCCATGCTGACCATCAAGTACCCATTTAGATTACACCTACTTTATTTTCCCCACATTCCAACCAACTTCATCTATACACAAGGGGCAATTTAGGAGATCAAGTCAACCAACAGGGCTGTATCTGAGGCAGCAGAGAAAGGATCAGCATGGGTGTGGACCAAGTATGTCCAGAGGGGCAGATAGTCGGACAGTGTATACATATCTTGCAAACCGTTCAGTAGTTGCATAGACACCTGAAGGGTAGACTATCTGTTGGATAGAAGTGACCAACAACTCTGATAGAGGCAGATGCCAAGTTTTTAAGCTCACCAGTGGGAGGTGGTGCTTTAGCACTGCTGGCCCACCACCTCGAGGGAGTCTTGATCAGGAGTGGGCTGAAACTCCTGAAGACAGGTGGCAGATCAACTGATCCCACTGGTGATAGCACAGGACAGTTAACATCTTAGTCCATATGTAGTTTGTAACTCTAGGGACCAATTAACCTTACAACTCGAGTGTCTTTGGGATGTGGTAGAAAACTGGACTACCCAGTGGAAACCTACATTGTCACGGACTCCACACCGGAGGTGAGGATTGGACCCAGATTGTCAGTGCTGTGTGGCAGCAGCTTTACTAGAGCACCAATGCGCGGCTGTTCATTGAAGGGCATATGGCATCTTACCCTCAGTTTTCTTGAAACTGGTGGATTTGCACCTCAATTGTTCATTTAGCTGACCATGATGAACTCGGTCAGGAACTTTACGATTGTTCAAGGCCAATTAAATTCTCTGGCATAGAAAGAAAACCATTTAAACTGCCTACTCTCATTTTTGCATGTAGTAAATTGTGCTTTCAGGCCCCATTGATATTTAAGTAAAATGTACATATACGTCTATTGATGACAAGACCAATATTTTTTGATGATCCTTGATGATTTAGTAGTGAATGGCTAAACTGAACCTTTGCAATCTGTATGGTGGGTAGGGAATCTCACTATGTAAACCCAGCAGTACTGACAGAACAAGAAATTGGTGGAAGGCCTGCAGATAATTATGTCCGGTAAGATGGCGGTGCATTCGATCGCAGTAGCTTCTAATGGGTCAACCAAAGGTGTCATTGTCTTTTTTAAAATGTATCTTTTAGGATTGCAAGACCCTGCTGGTCATTAAGAACTTAAAGTTCTGCAGAGGTCTCCCAATCAGCAAGTTGCTTGTTGGCGGAGAAACTGAAGGAGCTGGGCTTGGTGTGGATCGTGTTGCTGCCTGCGTCAGAGAGACATCGGAGGAGTTTGGTGGGCAAAGGCAGTTCGCAGTCTGAGTCACCTTTCTCCTGATCGCAAGGCCCTGGTAGACATGGTTAATGTGGAACGCCGCAAGTCTGGTTCACTGATTTAATTGATGGACGGCAGGGTCGGATGGCGGGGGAGCTGCGTGGCCTTGGTCGTAGTGAGGACTAGGCCCTGTTACTTGTTTCTAGCCGCCCTGAAGAAAGGCGTTGGAGTCAGTGCGCTCCACCGGAGGCGGCGTGGCACAGCGTCCAAATGGAACTGGTGCTGCCTCCGATGTTCACTCGGCAGAAGACAAGCTGTATTGTGTTTGACTGCAGACTGCTGCAACATTCATGGACTCAGGGTCTTAGACTATACTGTTTTGTGTGGCCATATTTTACTGATATCTTATACATGCTTGCTATGTTGTGCTGTGCCTTGTGCTGTGTATGACTGTTGGTACTACGTTTTGCATCTTGGTCTGGGAGTAACGCCATCTCACTTGATTGTATTCATGTATGGTTAAACGTTAAACGACATTTAAACTTAAACTTGAAACTTAATGATGTGCCTTCTGCTCCTTCTAGATGGTAAAACAAAATATCACAGTTTGGAGAGGTGCTATCAATTTATCGTAGTGAAGTAAAAGGGATGCATTTTGTAGATGGTACATACTACAGCCAGGATGCAATGATAGTGGAGAGAGTGAATTTACACGTTCTAAAATGTTAACACATCTGTAACTCACCAGCTTTAGCATCTAAAACCGTAAATAAACAGTAATGTGCAAATATTACTGCTAATAACACCATTAGCACAATGCAGCAATATTCAGTCAAAACAAACTACTCACTGGAAATAAGCCAAGGACTAGGAGGGTCTTCTCTTTAATTGCATCATTTGCAGTGTTTTTGTTCAAATAGCTCCATAGCTCAATGAAGATGGCATAATTGACAATTGCCACTACATTAAGTATTACTGTGACAACAACATCACCAGCTGTGAGACCTATTGAGAGAAGAAAAATAAATGTGCTAGAAAGGCATGAGTTTTCATATTTAATCAAAATTGGTACAATAATGTATATGTTATTAACTTATATCCAACCACAGAAAATTTAACTAACTAAATAACTTTTCCATTAAAATAAAAAATATTTTATTAAAAATTCTCTGAATTGCAATGACTGAATTTTCCTCTCTTTGGAAACTAAGTAGTCACTGGAACATCTTTTGAATGTATCAATGATACACATTAATTTCATTCTAAGGTGATAATTTCTAATCAAGAACTATAGTATACTTGGCCAGTTCTGCAAATGCAATTAGGTTTACTGGTACCAATAGATTAAAAAATGCAGTTGCTGATAGAGATTTTAAAGGCAACTAGACTTTAGATGTTGGAACCTAGAACAAGAACAGACACTACACTGGAAGAACTTAATGTCTCTGCAGGTAAAGGATGTAAGCTGGTGTTTCAAGGTGGGATCCTGCATCAGATCTGCGAGGGAACAGAGGAAAATTGCCAGTATGTTGCAGTACAAAGAGGCTGCTAAGTGATAGGAGGAAGCAGATGGATAGACAATGATGAGCAGATGGAACCAGTCAAATAGAGGCTGATACATGACTGGTGGAACCAGATAAGGAGGTGATAATGGGCAGATGAAACCAAATATGGGGAGCAGATAAGAGAGGTGAACAAAGGGAGAAGAAAACCAGGCAGACAGACAAGAATATGTGAGATCAGAGTGCCAGGTGACTTGAAATCGGAATATTCAATATTCATACCAATGGGTTGTAAGCTTTCTAAGCAGAATACGAAATGTTGTTCAGTCAATTTGAGTTTGGTCTCTTCATAGTGGTGGGGAAGGCTGAGGACAGATGTGTCAGTGAAAGGAAAGGAAAGGTACGTTGCATCCAGAGTTTCTCTGATTAGCGGACGATTTCCCTCCACGCCTCTCTGACGTAGTGAGGAACCGAGTACAAGGCAAGTTACAGTAGTGGTTTGCCATTGCCTTCTGCCGGGTGAGTTTCCAAAGAGATCACCAGCTCGTAACCCAGCACGTGCAGGGGAGCCGGCTGGATTCGAACTTGGAACCTTTTGTCCCGAAGTCTGACGCTGATGCCACTATGCCACCAGCCGGGTCAGCTGCTGGTGGCGTAGTGGCATCAGCGCTGGACTTCGGAGCAAAGGCTCCCAAGTTCAAATCCAGCCAGCTCCCTTGCATGCTTTCCATTCGTGCTGGGTTGAGCATCGAGCTAGCAACTCGGCCTCAGAAAAATAAGAAAGCCTGCTAAGAAAATGCCGTCATGACAGCGTCCTAATGACTCCACTCGAAGTTAAGGGATTTCTTCTTCTTCTCTCAGTGAGAGTTAAAATGACACACAACTAATAGCTTGAGGTGGAACTACAGGAAGACCACAGGTGATATCCAAAAGAGTCACTTAGTCTACACTTAGTTTCACCAATGTAGAGGAGGCCACATTATGTAGACCAAATATAGTAGAACAGATTGGAAGTGGTGAACCTTGGTCTTACCTGAAAGGACCGTTCAGGGCTCTGGATGAGGTGAAAGGGAAGGTGAATGGACAAGTGTTACATCTTCTTCATTTACAGGGGGAAAAGCCAAGGATCAAAATGTTTTGATATACTGATACTGTAGAAAGGAGAGTAGAGGGCTCAGCTAAGCTGCAGCATTAGCTGTAGCCTTGGGGTTGGGACAGAAGGGGTGGGGGGGGTGGAATGCTACTGGAAAGATTCCTAAATTTTCCTACAAATCTATGGAATGCGTGAGGCCGTCATTACATGGGCAGCTTTTACTGCAGAGGTAGAAGTGATACTGTACTGCAGCCTCAATGATCCTGGGACCCACATTCTGTTTTAATCCAAGTTACTGAGCTGTGTAGGTGCTGCCAGGTGTTCTGATTCCCTCCCACGTTTTGAAGAACTGGCAAATTAATCGGTTACTGTCAGTTACCCCAGACAAGCAGTAAAGCAGAGTTGATGGGGCACTTGAGAAAGAATAATTGGAGAACTGTAGGGAAATTGAAAGAGTGGGACTGCTGGGATTGGTCTGCTGAAAACCAGCGACACTGAGGACCAGAATAGCTTCAGTGCTTTGCTAAGTGAGGCTGAAGGGTGCTGCTCTCTGCCTGACACAGGGGATCATCAGTCTCTTGTGCATGAGCTGGCAGCACTCAGTTGGGTCAATCACGGATATCACAGTCTTTCAGAACAACTCAAATTTGTGCTGAGCTCTTGTTTTAATCAGATAGAAAAACTTGTCCCTGTGCTGTATAACTCAATGACCCTTTACAGCATTTCAGGACTTTGTACACTTGAACATAATCATAAGAAGTGGTTACAATGCTGGTGGCTTCGTATTTGATGAGACATCAAAATAAGGACTCTTGTATTGGGCATAAGATATTCCATTCTACTATTTGAAGAAGCACTAACTATTTTTCCGGCTTTGGAGCTGACATTAATTCTTTCACCAAAACAGATAAATGATTTTTGTGTGATCTTCAGTGCAACCCATCAGCTGATTTGATTACACATTAGCAATGATGATGCTTTGGATGGGCTGTGTCAAAGGGGATGTTATATTCAGAACTGAACGTACTTTAATTCATTGGGATTGTCAAGGCAACCTCTTCAGACACTATACATTCCAGAATTTATGAAACTGAATTTTTTTAAGTACTTGTTTATTTTTCATGAGACCAAAGTTTACTGCCCATTTCTAAATGCCTTGGAGATGCATTACTTATACTTTATTGTCGCCAAACAATTGATACTAGAACGTACAATCATCACAGCGATATTTGATTCTGCGCTTCCCGTTCCCTGGATTACAAATATTAAATATTAAAAATAGTAAAAATTAGTAAATATAAAAAATTAAATTATAAATCATGAATCGAAAATAGAAAAATGGAAAGTAAGGTAGTGCAAAAAAACCAAGAGGCAGGTCCGGATATTTGGAGGGTATGGCACTATCTGCTTGAACAACTGGTATACGTGCTACTAGAAACTGTTGGGTAGAGTTCCAGGATTTAAAATCAGCAAAAATTAAAGTACAGTGACATATTTCCAAATCTGTACAAGTTCTGATACTGAATTGTATTTCATATTTCAAATTATTAGCTATTGTCCTACCTTTGATTTGATCTTCAGAACTCGGTAAGCTGTGACTGCAGTTTGGCATGATTGTTGTAGGTAAAGCTTCAAATTAATCACTAATCAAGGAGTTCAAGTAGGATTAAATATTTTGTTATAGTTCAGGACTGTTCCAAGTTCTTCCCAATAACTAGATTAATTTTTTTTGGATACTTTGTTGTATTAATTTAGAAATATTCATATCCAAGAGTTTGGTCACAGGAACCTCCTTGTCCAGAATTGCGAAGACTAAATAAAAATTCTGCAGTCAAGAGCAGGAAATTATCTCTAATAAAATGAGAGACAAATGAACTTTGTCATTTAACTCTTAAGTGATCAGCACATTTTGTGAGCTTTCAAAGTACTGTACTCAAACTTCTGTACACACAGCATCTGAAACAATGAAATGTATTTACAGTAATCGCTAAATCAATTGCAAAAATTATAAAAATGAAGTTTATTTTATCATGTCTGATAATTATTCTACAATTCTACAAAGGGTTAAAAAAAATTATCAGTTAGTGACTGGTACAACCAAGCGAAAGCAAACAGCTTTATCATAAAATTGGAATGTCATAGGTAAACAATGAGAGGTAATGGAGGAGTTTTTAAAAGGTAATTTGTTAGAAGGGTGATATTTAATAATAATAAATAAGGGTTTTCTACAGAATACTGTATATGCATTGGATTGGAATTACTTTAAGCTTGATTTCTTCAGGCTGTTTCCTCCAACTGTTTTGCTGTCTTTCACAGAAAATTTAAAATTATAAGCCATACGGAAATTCATGTTTAAAAAGCAATCACCGCTGATAATCTGAAAACAAATACATTTAGGTTAAACCAAGATAACACATATAAATGAACAAGGTTTTTTACTTTGAGAATGAAGAGAGAGAAGACAAGAAAGAAGTTTGGCCAATGGGGAAATTAGGGGAAAGATTAGGGGTAAAAACAGAAGTGAGCAGAGAGAAGGAATGTAGGAAGAACTGACCAAGAATGGGAAAGAAAAAGGAAGGAGGAAAGAAAGAGGAACAGAGATTTTTGTTTGTGCAAGAGGAGGTGGTTTTATGAGTGACAAGTTTGCTTTAACAGGGCAGAAACTGGTAAATTCTCCTTCAATGAAAGAATTAGTTCTTTTTTTAACTTGAAGTTGGTACTTGCTTATCATGTTTACTTTTTCTCTCGCTATGCAAAGTTTCATGGGATTTCCAAGGTTATTTGCTTTGGGCTTTCAATGATAGCACTCACATTTTGCTTGTTATTTCAGAAGGCTGCAGTATATTTTAGACTATTATTTCTCTTGGGGATTGTTGGGAGATGCACAACTAACTCGTTCTGACATCAACATTTTGCAACAGCAAGCATAATTGCCTTTAAGCCAGCTCCTACCTTTGGCTCTATCATTCTTCTTCAGGTTAGAAAAAAACAGAAATTGAGTGCTCTCTTCACTTTCACAGATATATTTATTATTCCAAATATGGATGTTGATTTTTTCCCTTTTGATAGCTTTAACATAAGATTGTGCCATATTACATCATGTTTACAAAACCATTGAAACTACTCATTGCTTTTAAATATAAAATAAACTACAAGTGCTAAGAAATTTCCTGTAAATACTTTTGCAAAATAATCTGTTAAGCAATTTCTGAGAAAACAACTTATCAGGAATTTCTGTTTTATTTTCTTAATAACTATAGTAGGTCTTATTAACCAAGTTAAACACCTAAAGCTGTAACTACAGAGCATGAATGTAAATGAGCAGATTCACCTAAGTTTGGATTATTGACTTGCCATCAAGACAGCCAACCACCAAAGCAAAAAACAGCATAAAATAAAAGTCTGCCTAGCTATTTTTGTGCCACAGCAAGTGAGGCAGAAGAAACAAGCTGTACATTTATCATTGTAACGTAGCAATGACCCAGATAGAAAATGGTGGTGTCATCATTCGTAAAGATTTGAAGCATATGGGCAGCATGAATTTAGCCTCTTGAAAATGGCTGGGAGAATATTCATGAGTAGTGTTCCCTCTAATTTGTAATGACCAGTGTGTGCAAAAATTAGCACTGTGCAATGTTTTGCTCAGTGACAACAG
Organism: Mobula hypostoma; assembly: GCF_963921235.1. NCBI lineage: Eukaryota > Metazoa > Chordata > Chondrichthyes > Myliobatiformes > Myliobatidae > Mobula > Mobula hypostoma. The sequence goes on from NC_086097.1 coordinate 54,831,914, forward strand.
CACATGTACAATGAATTTTATATATAGAGAAATTCATTTTAACTGCTAGGAAAACAGCTAGTCAGACCTATTGTCTCAGCTTGCTCCTGCCCCACCGAACTCATTTCTGCATACCTCGACACGGTTTTATTCCCCCTTGTTCAATCCCTTCCGACCTATGTTCGTGACACTTCTCACGCTCTTAAACTTTTCGATGATTTTAAGTTCCCTGGCCCCCACCGCTTTATTTTCACCATGGATGTCCAGTCCCTATATACTTCCATCCCCCATCAGGAAGGTCTCAAAGCTCTACGCTTCTTTTTGGATTCCAGACCTAATCAGTTCCCCTCTACCACCACTCTGCTCCGTCTAGCGGAATTAGTCCTTACTCTTAATAATTTCTCCTTTGGCTCCTCCCACTTCCTCCAAACTAAAGGTGTAGCTATGGGCACCCGTATGGGTCCTAGCTATGCCTGCCTTTTTGTTGGCTTTGTGGAACAATCTATGTTCCGTGCCTATTCTGGTATCTGTCCCCCACTTTTCCTTCGCTACATCGACGACTGCATTGGCGCTGCTTCCTGCACGCATGCAGAGCTCGTTGACTTTATTAACTTCGCCTCCAACTTTCACCCTGCCCTCAAGTTTACCTGGTCCATTTCCGACACCTCCCTCCCCTTTCTAGATCTTTCTGTCTCTGTCTCTGGAGACAGCTTATCCACTGATGTCTACTATAAGCCTACTGACTCTCACAGCTATCTGGACTATTCCTCTTCTCACCCTGTCTCTTGCAAAAACGCCATCCCCTTCTCGCAATTCCTCCGTCTCCGCCGCATCTGCTCTCAGGATGAGGCTTTTCATTCTAGGACGAGGGAGATATCTTCCTTTTTTAAAGAAAGGGGCTTCCCTTCCTCCACTATCAACTCTGCTCTTAAACGCATCTCCCCCATTTCACGTACATCTGCTCTCACTCCATCCTCCCACCACCCCACTAGGAATAGGGTTCCCCTGGTCCTCACCTACCACCCCACCAGCCTCCGGGTCCAACATATTATTCTCCGTAACTTCCGCCACCTCCAACGGGATCCCACCACTAAGCACATCTTTTCCTCCCCGCCTCTCTCTGCATTCCGCAGGGATCGCTCCCTACACGACTCCCTTGTCCATTCGTCCCCCCCATCCCTCCCCACTGATCTCCCTCCTGGCACTTATCCGTGTAAGCAGAACAAGTGCTACACATGCCCTTACACTTCCTCCCTTACCACCATTCAGGGCCCCAAACAGTCCTTCCAGGTGAGGCAACACTTCACCTGTGAGTCGGCTGGGGTGATATACTGCGTCCGGTGCTCCCGATGTGGCCTTTTATATATTGGCGAGACCCGATGCAGACTGGGAGACTGCTTTGCTGAACATCTACACTCTGTCCGCCAGAGAAAGCAGGATCTTCCAGTGGCCACGCATTTTAATTCCACATCCCATTTCCATTCTGACATGTCTATCCACGGCCTCCTCTACTGTAAAGATGAAGCCACACTCAGGTTGGAGGAACAACACCTTATATTACCTCTGGGTAGCCTCCAACCTGATGGCATGAACATCGACTTCTCTAACTTCCGCTAATGCCCCACCTCCCCCTCGTACCCCATCTGTTACTTATTTTTATACATACTTTCTTTCTCTCACTCTCCTTTTTCTCCCTCTGTCCCTCTGAATATACCTCTTGTTCATCCTCTGGGTCCCGCCCCCCCCCGTCTTTCTTCCCGGACCTCCTGTCCCATGATCCTCTCGTATCCCTTTTGCCTATCACCTGTCCAGCTCTTGGCTCCATCCCTCCCCCTCCTGTCTTCTCCTATCATTTTGGATCTCCCCCTCCCCCTCCAACTTTCAAATCCCTTACTCACTCTTCCTTCAGTTAGTCCTGACGAAGGGTCTCGGCCTGAAATGTCGACTGCACCTCTTCCTTGAGATGCTGACTGGCCTGCTGCGTTCACCAGCAACTTTTATGTTGTGTTGCTTGAATTTCCAGCATCTGCAGAATTCCTGTTGTTTGCGTTTATAACTTTGACTCCTCTGCGTTTGATCGTTTTTGCTCTCGTTCATCTACACTCTCACAAAACACAAAGCAGGCCTGTTGTGGGTAATGAAGGATTTTTTCGCCAGAGCTTTTGCACATATGTGATTTGCTTGCTGAAGGTCACTTTAAAAAGTCAAGTTTCCAAATATCACTCCATCATCATCATCATCAGGTGCCGTGCCCAGTTTGAGCTTTGACTGCCATGGCCCACACACACTTCTGTTTCGGGTCAAGTGGATCAATTCATTGGTATTCATTTCCAGTTCTCTGGCTGCTGTCTCCATCATCATTTGTCTTTGTCTTCCTCTTGCTTTCTTCCCTTCAATCTTTCTCATAATTACCATGTATTCTAATTCCTCTTTCCTAATCACATGTCCAATGAAGTTACATTGCCTTTTCATGATCTTATATATTATTTCTTTTTGTGTTTGCTCTGTTCATGACATCCTCATTAGATATTTGTTTCGTCCATGATATTCTTTGCATCCTCCTCAAAAATCAGATCTCTGCTGCTACAATTCGTTTCCTCATGTTACTAGATATTGTCCAACATCCTGAGACATATAACATAACTGGATAAATGTAACATTTCAATACTCTGAGGTGGATTGTCATACCTAGTTTAGTATTGGTCAGTATACTCTTCATTCTCGTAAAGGTGTCTTTTGCCATCCCTATTCTTCTTTTGATGTCCAAGTCGCACCTGCCATCTGATGTCACCCAGCTTCCTAAGTAGCAAAAGTTCTGTACTTGTTTTATGTCTTCCCCATTTATTCTCAGCCTGCAGATAGGATTCTCCTTCTTTTTGGATATCACCATACATTCTGTCTTTTTGCAATTGATACATAGACCCATTTTTGCACTTTCTTCAACAACTAAAGTTTTGTAGTTCTTCCTCCGTACTTGCAATTAACACAGTGTCATCCGCATATCTGAAATTATTGATGTTTTCACCGCCAACTTTGATTCCCAAGACGTCTCTTATTTTTTGTAATATTGTTCACTACACATTAAATAAATCAGGGGAGAAAACACACCCTTGTCTAACACCTCTCTTGATTTTCGTAAAATGACTTACTTCTCCATCTATTCTTACAGCGGCAGTTTGTTCCCAGTGCAGATTTCTGATTAGGCAGAGGTCTTTCAAATCTGATCTAGAGTTTCCTATAATATTTCAAATAACTTATTGTGCTTCACTTTATCAAATGCTTTTGTGTAGTTGATAAAACAAACAAATCTTTTTGCACTTGAATAGCTTGTTCTGATAGTATCCTTAACATCAATATTGCTTTTCTTGTACCTTTGTCTTTCACAAAACCACATTGTTCTTTGCCTATTTCAGCTTGTATCTTATTTTTAGCTCTTGTCATCAAAATTCTTAGAAGTATCTTGGTGATATGACTCATTAAACTTATGGTCCTATGTAATTCACATTCTATTGCTCCAGGTTTCTTAGGAAGAGTGATAAATACTGATTTTTTTCATCTCTTCTGGTATTATTCCAGTCTCATAAATGTCATTGATTAAATCAGTAAATTTTTCAATTCCATAATCTTCAAGGGCAATAATTTGTTCTATTACTAATTCATCAGGACCTGCTGCCTTTCCTTTCTTCATCTTATTTATTGCATTACGAACTTCAGAGTTTAAATGTTTTTCTTAATTTCTGTTTTTCGCCTCGATTGTCTTCAAACAATTCCTGAATATACTCAGTCCATCTGTTCATAATCTCATCTTTTTCCATGATAATGTTACCATCGTTTGCTTTCAAACATAGGAGCTTTTTATCAGTGATATTCTTGATTTGTTGATGTAACCTTTTTGGATCAGTAATAGGGATTCTTTCTATTTGCTCACATTCCTGGTTTAACCATTCTTCTTTGGCTTTTTGACATAAGCTTTTAACTTTTTTTATCTAAGAACTTATATTTTATAGGATTTACTTTCTTCCGTCTCCTTTCTTCCATTAGATTTTGATGTCATCTGTCACCCATTTATTCTTTGTGCTTTTTTCTTTTTTAGGAATCACTGACTTTGCTGATTCTACCAAGGCATCCTTTAGAGAGTTAAACTTCATTTCTACATGATTGCCATCATCTTCAACAGATTCTATTTCTAGACTTTGAAATCTATTCCTTACTTCAATTGTAAATTTTTGTCTTAAGTTTTCTTCTTTAATTAACTGCAAGTAGTCAAGGGATTCTTCAGGTTTTTGCCTCTAGTTTTTTTAGGTTTTACTTTTACATGACATACTACTGGGTTATGGTCACTATTACAGTATGCATTGAGTCACTGAGTTTCTAAATCTTTCGTTTATAGTAATAAAGTCAATTTGATTTCCAGTGTTATCACCTGGACTTTTCCAGGTCCACAAGCGTCTTGGGTGGTTTTTAAAGTACAAATGTTTGTAGGTATTCATAATGACCTGATTATTCATCTTGCACCATTCTACCCATTTCTCACCTCTTTCATTTCTTTCCCCTAGTCCAAATTTTCCTATGGTATTTCCATCAGCACCTTGTCCTACTTTAGCATTTAGATCTCCCATGACAATAACAATATCTTGAGATTTGTATCATTTCTTTGTTTGTTCAAGCTCTTCATAGAATTTATCCATATCTTCATTTGTTCCATCTGTTGTTGGTGCATATATCTATATAATTGCTAAATCAAATGGTTGTCCTCTGAATCTAAAAAGGAGCATTCTTTCTGATATTGCCCAATGTCCTAAAACACTTTTTGCCATGTTTTCATCCATAAGAATTCCTACTGTATTGGTATGGGATGTTCCACAAGAATAAACTAGAGTTTTATTTCTAATCTGACATGTTCCAGCACCTATCCAACGAACTTTGCTAATTCCCATGATGTTAATCTTTAGTCTTTCCATTTCATTTATCACATTGTCCAATCTTCCTGCTTGATATAGGGTTCTTACATTCCAAGTGGCAATAATTTTCTTTTGTGTTACTTTAATTTTATGAGCAGTAGCTTGATGACGGTTGGGGATCCCCTGCTGGCCAGAATCAACCCTACCGAGCGAAACATCTTCAGAGTTGTCTTGAAGATCCTCTTGACGCTGTTGTTGTGTGATACATTTTGTGAGTTTGACCATGGTTTTCTTAGCAAATTGCAACAGTGGTTTGCTATTACCTACCACTGGGCGAACTAAAGAAATCGCCATTTCTCTTCCCAAATGTTCATCCGTCTGTACTATAGCCATTGACATTTGAGGCCCTAGCTCATCGGCCTTCTCCATCATAAGTTCAGTTCCTGAACCTGCCAGATCTGCTGTTGGCCTTCGCTCATATTCTGAGCAGGAACCCTTGCAGGTGCTACCGTTCCAGGTCAGAGTGGCCCTGGGAGCAATGAATGACTGAGGGGTAACTCTACTTTTCCCAAAGCTCTGAAAGTCCCCAGTCAGAGCCTCATCACTGGTAAAAGTTTAGAATCATATCCAAGACTAAATATTACTCCACTTCTCCCAATTACAAATATTTTGCATTGCTACAATACACACAGGTAACACCAATTTCTGTATTGTATATTAATAATTCTCGTAGCTGCATGTTCCTGACCTCATGAGCTTTTGGTGTAGCAGTTTCTACTGTTTCATTAAGCCATTCCACTTTAAATGAATTAGCAGTTCTTTTGTGCTTCACACCCTTTGCTCCTTTGGAATTTGATATAGTGAATCAATAATTTCTTCAATAAAAACAGTATAAGTAAGCCAGTTCTAAAATCCACAGAGAAGTCATTACAAACTTCACATTGTCAACACTGTCCACATCAGGAACTGGAAAAGGAAATGTGATTGTGTACAATCGTGAAATATACTTAACGTGCCAGTGAGGTCGAGGGTGACAACCTTTTGTGCACAGTTTAAATTCCTTTGTGCGCTAGTAGCAAAAGATGTGTGCGTGTGCACACCTCAGTGGGAACATTGTTCATGAGGGAGATCGGCAAATGTAAGCCATCAAAGAAAACAGAAAAATAGCAACTGAGAACCAAATATAAAATCTGAGCTGTTGCAGGACAGAAAGAAGAGAATTCAATTTTAAACTATTTGATATCAATGTTTTGTTGACAAATATATATTGGGTTTAGAGCAGAAAGGTAAGAGTTCGATGGGATAAGATGAGAAGATGGAAAATAGAATAAGAGAGTGATAGACCTTGGGTAAAGGGAGAATGGTGGTAGTGACACAGCAGTGATGGAATGGAGAGCAGAGGGAAATAGCATGATATTGGGGGTTGTAGAGCAATAGGTTGGAGAGGGGTAATGGGGGGAAGAAAAGGATTGAGAGAAGCGGTCAGGGAGGAGTTTAGGAGAGGAGGACCAAGGAAGGTAAAGAAGGATTTAGGAGAGCAGGCACTAAGGAAGAGCACGAGTGCCCATGTGCACATGTGAAGTGTGAGTGTATCTCAGCACAGGAGAATGTTCACTGCAGTCATAACACCGGATTTTTTCCTGCTTAAATTTTGTTTTTTTCCCCACATTTTCATTGAAATAATCTAGAGTTTCTCAAACCAGTTACTACTAACTCACAATAAATGCATGCCTTCATTTGGACAAGTACTCACAAACGATAATGAACCCTGAAGTGACTCTTCAGAGACCAAGAATTTTAAATCTAGCACTACCTAACAGTGGTGATTCCCATCCTCCTGTGTGCTTCTGAGGCAAAGCTAAGCTTCAAGACATTTCCCAAAACAGTGGAGAAATAACACTGATACTGTCTCCACAAATACTCTGAATCTCTGGGCAGAATGAGAACTAGGATTAGTGTCATCTCCCAATCCAACATATCCAGTATCCAGGCTCTAATCATATTCAACCTGCTCTGGTTGTCTATTAGATCACCTGTAAGCCCACTACCAAGGTCCCAAGGAAAGGCAGTAAAGTGGATCCCAGTTAACTGGGCCATTTGTTAATCGGGGCAGCCACTTAGTTGGGACAACTCTTAAAGAACACAAGCTAATCGAGAAAATAGCTAAGATTCCCTTTGTTTATTTGGGATACTGTACCATCTAATTGAGACAGGAGCATCGGTCAGTCATGTGCATTTTGTCTGGCCATTAGGCACTACCCCATTCTTAGAGTGAACGGTTTTTAAACAGCGTCACTTGCATGCATGTGTTCAAAAAGCAGCGATTTTTGTCACTGATAGTTGACAAGTAATAAACAGTTAGATAATTCAGAACTGTTTTGCTCGCTGCAGTTTCAAGCATTCAGACTTAGAGATGCCAGAAATGGCCGGGAGTGAAAGTGAAAAGACTTCACCACTTCACGTTAGGAACTATGTAGAATTTGAAGGTACCAACAATCATCTTGAATGTTACGATTAAAATGAGGACTTGGAAAATGCAATTGCCAAAGAGCAGTCCATTATCTCCACTAGGGTTTGTGCTGATTTTGTTCATTTAGTCAATCAAAAGAACACCAGCGTACACTGAATGAATTCCTCTGTCGATAACTATTAGTTTTATAGTACTGCAGTAGCATTGTTAATGTTCTAATTTATTTTGTTCTTCATTTTAATACAAAATTTGTTACTCAGTTAAATAGTAGTTTCTCTATTTTATACCTTTTTAACTGTTTCCATGAAACTTCAGCCAATTGGGGGAGCAGGTACAGCAAGCAGTTAAGAAAGCTAATAGCATGTTGGCCTTCATAACAAGGGGAGTTGAGTATAGGAGCAAAGAGGTCCTTCTGCAGTTGTACAGGGCACTAGTGAGACCACATCTGGAGTATTGTGTACAGTTTTGGTCTCCAAATTTGAGGAAGGACATTCATGCTATTGAGGGAGTGCAGTGGAGGTTCACGAGGTTAATTCCCGGGATGGAGGGACTGTCATATGTTGAAAGATTGGAGCAACTGGGCTTGTATACACTGGAATTTAGAAGGATGAGAGGGGATCTGATTGAAACATATGAGATTATTAAGGGATTGGACACGCTAGAGGCAGGAAACATGTTCCCGATGTTGGGGGAGTCCAGAGCCAGAGGCCACAATTTGAGAATAAGGGGTAGGCCATTTAGAACGGAGTTGAGGAAAAACTTTTTCACCCAGAGAGTTGTGGATCTGTGGAATGCTCTGCCTCAGAAGGCAGTGGAGGCCAATTCTCTGGATGCTTTCAAGAAAGAGTTAGATAGAGCTCTTAATGATAGCGGAGTCAAGGGATATGGGGAGAAGGCAGGAATGGGGTACTGATTGTGGATGATCAGCCATGATCACAATGAATGGTGGTGCTGGCTCAAAGGGCCGAATGGCCTGCTCCTGCACCTATTATCTATTGTCTGCTTAATTGGGCCAAAATGTACTGGTCTCTACTTACTGCCCATTCCGTCACTGGCATTTAGGGCAGCAATAAAGATCCTCCATCGCTGGCGGTGTTCGGCTTCCTTCATCATGTCAGTAGCTTCCTCTTGGTTTTCACTGCCATCAGTCATGCAAGTCCTGGGTAGAGACTCAGCAATACCATCACACTCTGATGTAGAGGATTCTTCATTGCTGTTTCCAAAACAATTTTGTTTTACCAGTCAGTGTTGTTAGCCCTGAGCTGAACCACCAAACCTGGAGATCTGGTGGACTACTTTTAGTCTGGTCTCCACCCTTTAACCTATTTGGCATGTGCGACCCTACCATGGGCCAAAGAATAAGGCCCTGTCTTCAACCAGCATAGCGCTCCGGGTCTTTGAGGCACACAAACCTCCAAACCACGACAAGGTTGTGGTCCTCTTGGAGGGTACTGGTCCCAATGTGTCCTGATTAATGGGAATCCACTGTATTATGAATTGAAAGGCAGATACAAAGAGGCTTCAAGGAGATTTGGACAACGTGAATGGACAATATGACAACACAGATAAATATCGAGTTATCTGCTTTGTTAAGACAAACAAAACTGCAGGTTATTTTCAAGTGAATTTAGAAGGAAAGGTTGATGTACAAAGGGATCTGGGTGTCCTGTATACCAGAAGACATAGGAGCAATGTCAGTCTCCCCAGCCCATCGAGTCTGCTGTGCCATTCCATCATGGCTAATTTATTACACTCTCACCCCCATCCTCCTGCCTTCCCCCTGGGATCGCATGCTCTTACTGATCCAGAAGCTATCAGCCTCTGCTTGAAATGTACTCAGTGATTTGGCCTCCACAGCTGTCTGCAGTTATGAATTACCACCCTCTTCCTCATCATCTCTATTCTAAATGGAGGTCCTCTTCTGAAGTTGTGCCCTCTGGTCCTAGACTCACCCACTCAAGGAAACAGCTTCTCCACATCCACTCTATCTAGGCCTCTCAATATTCGATACATTCTGATGACGTTCCCCCCACCCCCCATTCTTCTAAACTCCAGTGAATATAGACACAGAACCATCAAATGCTCCTCATATGTTAACCCTTTCATTCCTGGACTATTTCTCCTGAACCTCTTCTGGGTTTTCTCCAATGCCCACATCTTTTCTTAGATTAGGGGCCCAAAACTGCTCACCGTACTTAAAGTGTGGTCTCACCAATGTCTTTTAATCCTCAGCATCACATCCTTGCTCTTATATTCTATTCCTCTTGAAATGAATGACAACATTGCATTTGTCTTTCTTACTACTAACTTAACCTGCACATTAACCTTTAGGGAATCCTGTACTTGGTCTCCCAAGTCCCTTTGCACCTCTGATTTTTGAATTTTCTCCCCATTTAGAAGATAATCTATGTCTTTATTCCTTCTGCTAAAGTACATGACTATACACTTCCCTACACTATATTCCATTTGCCACTTCTTTGCCAATTCTCCCAATCTGTCCAAGTCCTTCTGGAAACTCCCTACTTCCTTAATGCTACCTGCCCTTCCACGCATCTTTGTATCATCTGCAAATATGGGCACAATGCCATCTATTCCATCCTCCAAATCATTGACATATAATGTGAAAAGTAACTGTCCCAATAATAATCTCTGTGGAACACCACAAGTCACCAATAGCCAGCCAGAATTGGCCCCTCTTATTCCCACTCCTTACCTCCTGCCAGTTAGCCAATCTTCTGTCCATGCTACTGTCCTTCCTGTAATGTCAAGAGCTCTTATCTTGTTAAGCAAACTCATGTGCAGCACCTTGACAAAGGCCTTCTGAAAATCCAAGTAAACAATATCCACTAATGATCTTTTGTTTATCCTGTGTATTATTTCCTCAAAGAATTCCAAAAGATTTGTCAGGCGAGATTTCCTATTAAGGAGACTATGCTGACTTTCACCTACTTTATCATGCACCTCCAAGTACCCTGAAACCTCATCCTTAATAATGGATACCAATATCTTTTTAACCACTAAAATCAGGCTGACTGGTGTATAATTTCATTTCTTCTGCCTCCCTCCATTCTTAAAGAGAGAAGTGACATTTGCAATTTTTTAGTCCTCTGGAACAATTCCAGAATCTAGTGATTCTTGAGAGATCATTACTAATGCCTCCACAATCTCGTCAGCTTCTTCTTTCAGAACCCTGGGGTGCATTCCGTCTGAGTCTAACCAGGTGACATATCTATCTTCAGACCCTTCAGCCTCCCAAGCACATTCTTCTTAGTAACAACAACTACACTCACTTCTGACCCTTGACACTCGAATTTCTAGAATACTGATAGTGCCTTATACAGTGGAGACTGACACAAAATACTTGTTTGTCTTTCTTCACCGTTACTACCTCTCCAGCATCATGTTCCAGTAGTCCAGTATCCACTCTCTTTTACTGTTTATATATCTAAAAAAATTGTTATCCTCTTTGATATTATTGGCTAGCTTACCTTCATACTTCACCTTTTCTGTCCTTATGGTTTTTTTAGCTGCCTTCTGTTGGATTTTAAAAGCTCCCCATTCCTCTAAATTCCCACTGATTTTTGCTATATTATATGCTCTTTCTTTTGCTTTTATGCTGTCTTTAACTTCCGTTGTCAGCCACATCCTCCCTTTAGAATACTTCATCAACTTTGGGATATATCTACCCTGCATCTTCTTAATTACCCTCAGAAGCTCCAACCTTTGCTGTTCTGACACCATACCTGCTAATGTCCCCTTCCAATCAACTCTGGCAAGCTCTTCTCTCATGCCTCTGTAATTCACTTTATTCCACTGTAATAGTGATACATCTGACTTTATTTTTTCCCTCTCAGACTGCAGGGTGAATTCTGTCATATTATGATTACTGTTTCCTAAGGGTTTCTTTACCTTAAACTCCCAAAATAAATCTGGTTCATTGCACAACGCCCAATCCAAAATGCCTCTCCCCTAGTAGGCTCAACCATAAGCTTCTCTAAAAAGTCATCTCATAGACATTCTACTAATTCCCTTTCTCGGGATCCACCACCAACCTGATTTTCCCAATCTGCTTGCATAATAAAATCTTCATGACTATCATAACATTGCCATCTTTACATGCTTTTTCCATCTCCCATTGTAATTTACATCCCACATCCTGGTTACTGCCTGGGGGCCTGTATGTAACTCCCATCAGGATCTTTTTACCCTTGCAGTTTCTTAACTCTACCCATAAGGATTCCGCATTTTCTGATTCTGTGTTACCTCTTTCTAAGGATTTGATCTCAATTTTTACTAACAGAGGCACCCAACCCCTCTGACTATTTTCCAGTCCTTTCAATACAGGAGTGTCCTTAAGCTCCCAACTATGATCTTCTTTAGCCATGACTTATTTGAAGCCCTCACTGTCATACCTGCCAATTTCTAACTGTGTTAGAAGATCATCTATCTTATTCCACATACTGTGTGCATGCATTTATAACGTCTTCAGTCCTATATTCATCATCTTTTTTGAGTTTGTCCCTGTGTTACACTTCAACTCATCCTACTGACGGCAATTTTGCCTCATCACCTGCCTGCCCTTCCTCACAGTCTCACTACACAATGCATCAATGTATATCAATTGCCCCATCCTCTGCCAAATTAGTTTAAATCCTCAACAGCTCTAGAAAATCTGCCCACAAAGATATTTGCCCCCCCGTCCCTAACTCAGTTGTTAAATGCAAACATGCAGGTGAAATAAACAGTTAAGAAGGGCATCTGACAACAATTATACAGGACCTAATGAGAACACAGCTGGAGTACTGTGTACAGTTTTAGTCTTCTTCCTAAAAACAAAATGCAACAAAGACTTTTCAGACTGGTTCCTGGGATGGTAGAGCTTTTATCGGAGAGGACATTGAATCCACTCGGGCTCTATTACTGGAGTTTAGAAAAATAAGAGAAAATCTCTTCTAAATGTAAAATACTGACAGGACTTGACAGGTTGGATGCAGAAAGGCTATTTCTCCTTGCTGCGGGGTCCAGAAAGATGGCTCACTGCTTCAGGATGTGGGATAAGAAGTTTAGTATTCAGTTGAGAAGAGATTTCTTTACTGAAATGGTGGTGAACTTACGAACTTCTTTACCATAGAAGTTGTGGGAGGTCAAGTCACTGAATATATTTGAAAAGAAAACAAATAGATTTCTCGACACAGAAGGTGCAAAGGAATTCCCTTCTGTCAGTTCCTCTGCCTCTATTGCATCTGTTCTCAGGAACATTCCAGAACATCTGCTGTATCTGTTTTTTTCAGTTAACATGATTTCCCATCCACCACAATTGATGCTGCCCTCACCCATAGCTCCTTCACTTCCTACCCATTTCCTACCCTTCACTTCCTACCCTGTCAGTCCCTACATTGTCACGACTGGGATAGAGTTCCCCTTGTCCTCACCTTTCAGCCCACGAACCTCCATATCCACCTTGATTCTCCACAACTTCTGCATCTAGATCAGGGTCCTATTATCAGTCATATCTTTCCTCACCTCCCCCTTTCTGCTTTATAAATGACTCCTTTTCCACTCATTCCACCCCACAGATCTCCTTCCAGACACTTACCAATGCAAGTATGACATGTGCTACACTTGCCCCTACGTCTCCTCCCTCACCACCATTCAGGGTTCCAAACAGTCCTTGCATGTGAGCCAGCAAGGTGATGTTGACAGGGTCATTTATAGCATCTGGTGCTCCCAGTGTGGCCTCCTCTACATCGGTGAGACCTGACAGATTGCTGTACTCCTTCATCGAACACCTTCACTCCGCCTGCCGCAAAAGGCAGGATCTCCCAGCGGCCACTCACTTTCATTTAACTTGCCATTACCACACAACTATGTCTATCTATCCCCTCCTCTTCTGCCATGATGAAGCGAAATGCAGGTTAGAGGAGCAACACCTTGTATTCAGTCTGAGTCCCCTCCAACTTGATGGTATGGACATCAATTTCTATAATTAGAGTAACAACACCCAACTCTATTGTTGTTTATTTCTCTCCCCCCCCCCCCACCCCATTCTGGTGGCCCTTTCACCCTTTCTCTTCTCCTCAACTCTCATGATCTATTCATCACCTCCCTTCAGTTATCTCCTCCTTCCCTTTATTACCATAGAACCATAGAAACTACAGCACAGAAACAGGCCTTTTTGGCCCTTCTTGGCTCTGCTGAACCATTTTCTGCCTAGTCCCACTGACCTGCACACAGACCATATCCCTCCATACACCTCCCATCGATGTATCTGTCCAATTTATTCTTAAATGTTAAAAAAGAACCCGCATTTACCACCTCGTCTGGCAGCTCATTCCATACTCCCACCACTCTCTGTGTGAAGAAGCCCCCCCCTTATGTTCCCTTTAAACTTTTCCCCCATCACCCTTAACCCATGTCCTCTGGTTTTTTTCTCCCCTTGCCTCAGTGGAAAAAGCCTGCTTGCATTCACTCTATCTATACCCATCATAATTTTATATACCTCTATCAAATCTCCCCTCATTCTTCTACGCGCCAGGGAATAAAGTCCTAACCTATTCAACCTTTCTCTGTAACTGAGTTTCTCAAGTCCCGGCAACATCCTTGTAAACCTTCTCTGCACTCTTTCAACCTTATTTATATCCTTCCTGTAATTTGGTGACCAAAACTGAACACAATACTCCAGATTCGGCCTCACCAATGCCTTATCATACCATTCCAGCTCTTATACTCAATACTTTGATTAATAAAGGCCAATGTACCAAAAGCTCACTTTATGACCCTATCTACCTGTGACGCCACTTTTAGGGAATTTTGTATCTGTATTCCCGGATCCCTCCGTTCCACTGCACTCCTCAGTGCCTTACCATTAACCCTGTATGTTCTACCTTGGTTTGTCCTTCCAACATGCAATACCTCACACTTGTCTGTATTAAACTCCATCTGCCATTTTTCAGCCCACTTTTCCAGCTGGTCCAAGTCCCTCTGCAGACTCTAAAAACCTTCCTCACTGTCTACTACATCTCCAATCTTTGTATCATCATCAAATTTGCTGATCCAATTTACCACATTATCATCCAGATCATTGATATAGATGACAAATAACAATGGACCCAGCATTGATCCCTGTGGCACACCACTAGTCACAGGCCTCCACTCAGAGAAGCAATTCTCTACTACCACTCTTTGGCTTCTTCCATTGAGCCAATGTCTAATCCAATTTACCACCTCTCCATGTATACCTAGCGACTGAATTTTCCTAACTAACCTCCCATGCGGGACCTTGTCAAAGGCCTTACTGAAGTCCATGTAGACAATATCCACTGCCTTCCCTTCATTCACTTTCCTGGTAACCTCCTTGAAAAACTCCAATAGATTGGTCAAACGTGACCTACCACGCACAAAGCCATGTTGACTCTCCCTAATAAGTCCCTGTCTATCCAAATGCTTGTAGATTCTGTCTCTTAGTACTCCCTCCAATAACTTACCTACTACCAACGTTAAACTTACTGGCCTATAATTTCCCGGATTACTTTTCGATCCTTTTTTAAACAACGGAACAACATAAGCCACTCTCCAATCCTCCGGCACCTAACCTGTAGACAGCGATATTTTAAATATTTCTGCCAGGGCCCCTGCAATTTCAACACTAGTCTCCTTCAAGGTCCGAGGGAACACCCTGTCAGGTCCCGGGGATTTATCCACTTTAATTTTCCTCAAGACAGCAAGGACCTCCTCCTTTTCGATCTGTACAGTTTCCATGATCTCACTACGTGTTTCCTTTAATTCCATAGACTTCATGCCAGTTTGCTTAGTAAATACAGACGCAAAAAACCTATTTAAGATCTCCCCCATTTCCTTTGGTTCCGCACATAGCCAACCACTCTGATCTTCAAGAGGACCAGTTTTATCCCTTACAATCCTTTTGCTCTTAATATACCTGTAAAAGCTCTTTGGATTATCCTTCACTTTGACTGCCAAGGCAACCTCATGTCTTCTTTTAGCCCTCCTGATTTCTTTCTTAAGTATTTTCTTGCACTTCTTATACTCCTCAAGCACCTTATTTACTCCCTGCTTCCTATACATTTCATACAACTCACTCTTCTTCTTTATCAGAGTTGCAATATCCCTTGAGAGCCAAGGTTCCTTATTCCTATTCACTTTGCCTTTAATCCTGACAGGAACATACAAATTCTGCACTCTCAAAATTTCTCCTTTGAAGGCTTCCCACCTACTGATCACATCCTTGCCAGAGAACAACCTGTCCCAATCCACGCTTTTTAGATCCTTTCTCATTTCTTCAAATTTGGCCTTCTTCCAGTTAAGAACCTCAACCCTAGGACCAGATCTATCCTTGTCCATGATCAAGTTGAAACTAATGGTGTTATGATCACTGGAACCAAAGTGCTCCCCTACACAGACTTCTGTCACTTGTCCTAACTCGTTTCCTAACAGGAGATGCAATATTGCATCCCCTCTAGTTGGTCCCTCTATATATTGATTTAGAAAACTTCCCTGAACACATTTTACAAACTCTAAACCATCTAGACCCCTAACAGTATGGGAGACCCAATCAATGTATGGAAAATTAAAATCCCCAACCACCACAACTTTATGTTTCCTGCAGTTGCCTGCTATATCTCTGCAGATTTGCTCTTCCAATTCTCGTTGACTATTGGGTGGTCTGTAATACAATCCCACTAATGTGGCCATACCTTTCCTGTTTCTCAGCTCCACCCATAAGGACTCAGTAGACAAGCCCTCTAATCTGTCCAGCCTGAGCACTGCTGTAATATTTTCCCTAACAAGCAAAGCTACTCCTCCACCTTTCGTTCCTCTGCCTCGATCACATCTGAAACATCGGAACCCTGGAATATTAAGCTGCCAGTCCTGCCCCTCCTGTAGCCAAGTTTCACTAATTGCTATAACGTCATAATTCCACGTGTCAATCCATGCCCTCAACTCGTCCGCCTTCCCCGCAATACTCCTAGCATTGAAATATATACACCTCAGAAGATTTTTACCACCACTCACAACCTTTCTATTAGCGGATTTGCTTGAACTTTTAAAATCATTTATTTTCACCCCAGCCACGCTGTCAGTTCTGGCACTCTGGTTCCCATCCCCCTGCAAATCTAGTTTAAAACCTCCCCAATAGCATTAACAAACCTCCCTGAAAGGATATTGGTCCCCCTGTTTTCTCTTATACTGTCTTCTCTTATCAGGTTCTTTCTTATTCAGACCTTTACCTCTTTCACTCTCACCTTCCAGCTTCTCACTTTCTTTCCCCTCACCTGATCTCACCTGTCATCTATCTTATACCACTCCCCATTCTCCTACCTTCTTTTCTTTTTTCTTTATTAATCTTTTTATTTATTTAAAAGGAACATAAATACAAACAAGAGGAGAATTATCTCAAATATATATATACATCAATAACAATACAAACCAAGATTGAGATAGACATTTTGAAAATCATACATCCTGTTAAGCTAGTATATAATATATAATAAAAAAGAAAACAACAATTCTCCTCTCATCAGTTCATGAAGAGGAAAGAAAAAACTTTGAATTTTAAATGAAGGAAAAAAAAACACTACACTATACAAAAAAAAATCCATAAAAACGGGACTGGGCAGTCCATTCTGAGGATACGACCAAAAAAAAAACCAAGAAAGACTTTCTGATCAAATCTAAAACTTCGAAAAAAAATTGGAAGAGTAATAAATAAAATTAAATGAAAGTATTGAATAAAAGTTCGCCAGATTTGCTTAAATTTAAAGGATGTATCAAATGTCCGACTTCTTATTTTCTCTAAACTTAAACAGGAGATAATAGAGGAGACCGAAGGTGAATTAGAATCCTTCCACTTCAATAAAATGGCTCTCCCAGCCAATAAAGTCGAAGAGGCTATCATACATTGAGCGGAAACAGGAATGTTTCCTGCTTCCGATGGGATAATCCCAAAAATTGCCGTAAGCAAATTAGATTGTAGATCCAGATCCAAGACTTTTGATAGCATTTTAAAAACATTTCTCCAAAATTTATCTAGCTTTATACAAGACTAATACATGAGTTTAAGTGGCCACCTCAATATTACATCTGTCACAAATAGGATTGATATTGAAAAAGTATGCGCTAGTTTATCCTTTGACATATGGGCCCGATGCGCTACCTTGAACTGTATCAAGGAATGACGGGCACAAATAGATGAGTTATTAACCAAATGAAAAATTTTACTCCATTGATTATCTTGAAATGACTCTTGAAATTCTGATTCCCAAGCACGTTTACTTTTATCATTAGATATCATTTGTGAGTTCAATAACTGTTTATAGATTATAGCTATCAACCCTTTTTGAAATGGTTTAAACTGAAAGAGAACATCTGTCATATTAGGTGGATAAGCAGAAGGGTAATTTGGCACCAAACCACGTAAAAAATTCCTAATTTGTAAATATCTAAAAGTGTACATTAGATGAATCATATTTATCCACTAACTGAGAAAAAGACATTAAACAGTCCCATAAAAACAAATCTGAAAAGGTATTACTCCCTTGGTTTTCCAAATTAAAAAGACCTTATCCAAAATTGATGGTTTAAAAAAACAATTGAGATAGATATTACTAGAAGGAATAAAATTATGTAACTCAAAAAATCTACGAAACTGAAACCAAATTCTTGATGTATGTTTAGTAATGGGATTAAAATCATGTCTACTAATTTGAGAAAACAAAAGGGGAAGAGGAGCTCCCAGTAAAGAGCCCAAAGAGAATCCTTCCACCAAGTTTTCCTCCAAATCCAACCATAAAGGACATTCATGTATATCTGAATAGTGAATCCAAAAAGTAATATATCGAATATTAGTTACCCAATAGTACATTCTAAAATTTGGCAAAGCCATACCACCATCCTTTTTTAATTTCTGCAATAAGGATTTACTCATCTCATATCTCCTTATTCTGTCTTCTGCCCCCTTCCCTCCCAGTCTTAATGAAGGCTCTACGCCCAAAATGTCAAATCTCTATTTCCCTCATAAATCCTGCCTGGCCTGCCGAGTTCCTCCAGCATTGTGCATGTATCCATGGATTATGGGGAACAAACAGGAATACAGTATTGAATTAGAGGATGACCTGTGATCATATCAAACTGTGAAGTAGCCTCCAAGGTTCAAATATATTTCCTACAGCAACAACAACCCATCAGATCCAAAGGGAAATGGCATGTGGCCAAAAATAGCTCAGTAGCAGAAAACAAACGTTAATGATTGACGTAAATTGGTGTTGAGAAGATTGTTTGCAAATATTTTCTGTGGTGGTCTGTGCTAAGGCTATTGCAAATTGCAGCATTTTCTGATGGCTTAGCTTTAAGTGCAGAGGCAATGACTGGGAAAGTTGCTAATGGCCATGTGGTTGTTACTGATGAAAAAAACATGGGAAGATATCAATGGAATAGTTAAATGGACTGACTATGGGATTCAGTCCAGGGAAGTGTGAGGAAATGTATTTAAGGAGAGCGAACAAGGCATTGGGAATGTGCAATAAACACAGAAACATGTAAAAAATAAGCAAATTAGTAAATTAGCTTACTATTGTCACATGTACAGAGGTACAGTGAAAAGCTTTGTTTTGCATGCCATTCATATCAATCATTACAACAGTACAAGGAAAAACGATAACTGAATGCAGAATATAAAGTTACAGTTAAAGAAAAAGCTCAGTGCAGGCGGGTAAAAAAGTACAAAGCCATGAAAAGGTAGATTATGAGGTTAGGGGTCCATCTTATCATTAAAAGGTTCGTTCAACAGTCTTACAGAAGCTACCTTTGATCCTGGTGCTATGTGTTTTCAGGCTTTTCTCTCTTCTACCCAATGAGAGACGTGGGAAGAGAGAATGTCCTGGATGGGAGGGGCCTTGGATTACATAGGCTCCTTTACCATGGCAACAAGAGGTGTAGACCGAGCCCAGAATGGGAGGCTGGTTTCCACGGTGTGCTGAGTTACTAATTACCGACCTCCAGCTCGAGTAAGTCCCTTCGATACCACTCTTTGTCAACTATGCGCAAGCCAGTTCCGAATCCAAACAGTCACTTCACCGCCGACCACATGCATCTGAATCTTCTGGATCAGCCTCCCATGAGGGACTTTGTCAAATGCTTTACTAAAATCCATGTAGACAACACCCACTGCCCTACCCTCATCAATTTCTCTCATCACCTTGTCAACATGTTCAGTCAAGTTGGCAAGACATGACCTGCCCTGCACAAAACTGTGCTGGTTCTCCCTAATTAGACCATGGGTTTCCAAATGTTTATATATCCTATCCGTAAGAAGTTCTCCAGCAATGTTCCTACAATCAACGTGAGAAACACCAATCTATAGTTCCCAGGATTTTCCCTTATTCCCTTCTTAAGTAGAGATACAACATTAGCCACTTGCCAGTCCTCCAGGACCTTGCCTGTGGCTGAAGAGGACACAAAGATTCTGGTCAAGGCCCCAGTGATCTCGTTTCTTCCCTCCTTCAATTACCTGGGGTAAAACCCATCAGGCCCTAGTGACTTGATACTCTTAGGAGAGCTAATCCTTCCTCCTCCTTGACCTCTAAACACCCTGGTGTATTTAGACACTCAGCACCGGTCTCCTAGTCCTCCGTATCCTTTTCCTTGGTAATTACTGAAGCAAAGTTCTCATGAAGTACCTCACTCACATTCTCCGCACCCAAGCAAATGTTCCCCCGTTTTTCCTCGAGTGATCCCACCCTCTTGCTCGATGCTTGTATAGAATGCCTTGGGATTCACCTTAATCCTAATTGCCAAGGACATCTCATGGCCCCTCCTGGCTTTCCTAATTCCCTTCTTTATATTTTTTCTGGCTTCTTTATACTCATCATGTGCTTCATTTGATCCAAACTTCTGAAGTTTTACATACTTTTCCTTTTTTTCCTTGACTAAATTCATCACCTCTCTGGTTATCCAATGTCCTCTTATTTTTCCATCCCCGTCCTTCCTTCGAACAACAACATGCCTTTCCTGTACTATACACTGGGAGGCCCATTCGTTAGTTAGGGCCTTCAGCATTTTGGGCACCGAGGGAGAGAGGAAGAGGAGAGCCATCCGCAGTACCACCGATGCGGCAGAGAGGGCCTCAAGATGGCTGTGGCTCAAAAGAGGGGAGCCATGGAGTCATAAGTAGCTAGCCATCTGGACACAAGCTGGGGTCTGATCGGCCCCGGCTGGGTCACCTGGAGGAGGTTGTATGATGTTGAAAGACCCGAAACACCCGATGATTCCAGGAACATCACTGAAGATGTGTCCAGAAGTATCAATAGATGTATGTACACAGCTTACACCCTGAGTTAATCAGTGACAACCAGGAAAGACTGGGTGACAACCACGAAAAGAGTGGTGACGACTGGAGAGTCAGTGACAGCCCGGAGAGACGGCAACCAGGGCAGAACGGGCTGGCAACCCAATCTGCATCCTCTGAAAGGAGGACCCCCACAAAAGCCACAAAGAATCTAAGGAGAAGATACCCCCAGGGGTGCCCGAGAGGGGGGGGGAGGATGAGCACCCCAGTCGGATGGACACAACGACATCAAACCCAGGCAATGAACAAACGACGATGAGGAAGCAGTGTGCATGTGGCAAAATCTGCAAGAACGATTGCGGTTTGAAGATCCACCAAGCGAGGATGAAGTGTTTGGCGGGAGCAGGAGCAGCACAACGCGCAGGTGTCCAACCTGGTGAGATGAAGGAGGGGCCAGGCCCGGAGTCACCCCATAGTGCCCGGAACCTCCAAGTGTTGCAAACTGATCCCTCGAACATGAAGTCTAACAGGAGGTGGATCAAATGGCCTGCAGCTAACATGATTTCACTGTGGAAGCAGTTTGATGAAGATGTTAACCAAATTCTGGAGGCAACGGCAAAGGGAGGGGTTGATAGGAAGCTGCAAGCCATGACAACAATGATTGTCAGTATTGCAGCTGAACGGTTCGGAGAAGAGGAGAAGGAAGGCTCCAAAACATCTTACTCGAAGAACCAAAGAGCATTGAGGATCCACAACATCAGGCAGGAGATGAAAGCGCTGAAGTCCCAATACAAGGAGGCAGGAGAAGAGGAGCGCATTGGCTTGGCCCAGCTGATGTGCATACTATGAAAGAAGATCAGGGTCCTCCGCCGGGCAGAGTGGCATCGGAGGCAGCGTCGTGAAAGGGCCCGAAAACGTGCTGCCTTTATCGCCAACCCCTTCAAGTTCACCAAGGAGTTGCTGGGGGAGAAGTGCAGTGGGAAACTGGCCTGTTTGCAGGAAGACATAGACCAACATCTGAAAGAGAGCAGGAGTTGGGAGAGTGCGACATCCCAATAGACCCAACTGAACCGGATGTGCAGTTCGACATGTCAGAGCTGTAACTAAAGGAAGTCAGAGAGGTTGTCCGCAAAGCAAGGGCAAGCTCGGCTCCAGGACCAAGCAACACCTCGTACAAAGTGTACAAGAACTGCCCCAAACTCCTGCTGCGTCTGTGGAAGATCCTGAGAATGTTCTAGAGAAGGGGGAAGATCCCAGAACGGTGGAGAGTGGCTGAAGGGGTGTGGATCCCGAAGGAGGAAAACACCACCCAGATAGATCAGTTTGGCATCATCTTCCTGCTGTGTGTCAAGGCGAAGATCTTCTTCAGTGCCGTTTCTAACCGGCTGTGCACCTACCTGGCAAAGAACACCTATATTGATACATCAGTCCAGAAGGGTGGCACTTCAGGGATGCCGGGCTGTCTGGAGCATACCAGTGTGGTGACACAGCTCATCAGGGAGGCCAGAGAGAACAAGGGCAACCTGTCAGTGTTGTGGCTCGACCTGGCAAATGCATATGGCTCCATTCCGCACAAACTGGTGCAGCTCACACTGACCAAATATCACGTCCCCAGCAGAATCAGAAACCTTATCGCTGATTATTACAGCAACTTCAGGATGAGGGTCTCTTCAGGAGCAATTACATCAACCTGGCACAAGGTGGAGGTCAGCATCATCACAGGGTGCACTATCTCAGTGACACTGTTCTCCCTAGCCATGAACATGCTCACTAAGTCTGCTGAATCAGAGTGCAGAGGGCCCAGAATGAATTCCGCTCAATGGCAACCACCTATCAGGGCATTCATGGATGACCTCACAGTCACCACAGCATCAGTCCCAGGCTGCCAGTGGATTCTGCAAGGGCTCGAAAAGCTGGTGGAGTGGGCCCAGATGCGTTTCAAACCTGCCAAATCAAGATCGATGGTGCTGAGGAAAGGGAAGGTGGAGAACAAGTTCCAGTTCAGCATCGCAGGCACAGCCATCCCAACCATCACAGAAAAGCCAGTCAAGAGCTTAGGCAAAGTTTTTGACAGCTCTTTAAGGGACACAACATCCATTCAGGCAACATGCACCGAGTTGGATGGCTGGCTGTAATCTGTGAACAAGTCTGGCCTACCTGGGAAGTTTAAAGCCTGGGTGTATCAGCGTGGCATTCTTCCCAGAATCCTGTGACCCCTCCTCGTCTATGCAGTTCCAATCTCGACAGTCGAAACCTTAGAGAGGAGGGTTAGCAACCACCTCAGGAGATGGCTGGGGCTGCCAAAGAGCCTGAGCAGCATCGCACTCTATGGACACCACAACAAACTGCAACTGCCCTTCAAATCCTTGGAGGAAGAATTCAAGGTAACAAGAGTCAGAGAAGTGCTACAGTATAGGGACTCAAGTGACCCGAAGGTGGCTAGAGCAGGGATCCAAGTAAGTACTGGTAGGAAGTGGAGGGCAGAGGAAGCTGTTCAGGAGGCAGAGGCGCGGCTGCGTCATAGGAGGCTGGTGGGAGTGGTCACACGAGGCCGAGCTGGGCTAGGATCCTTTCCAACTCCCCAAATGGACACCAGAGGCAAGGAAAGGCGTTGTCTAGTTCAGGAGGAGGTGAGAGCAGTAGTGGAGGAGATGAGAGCCTGCAAGGCGGTGGGAATGAAGCAACAGGGTTGGACAAGATGTGAGAATGTGGTTGAGAGGAAAGTGACCTGGGCTGATCTTTGGAAAGCCAAACCACACCGCATCCAATTTCTCATCCAGGCAGTGTACGATGTGCTTCCAAGCCCATCAAACCTGCACACATGGGGCAAGGCAGAGTCATCTGCGTGCCCACTGTGCTCCAAGCGAGGAACTCTGGCGCACATCCTCAGCGGCTGCGCAAGGGCACTTGGTGAGGGACGGTACAGGTGGAGGCATGATCAGGTCCTGAAGACCATCGCTGAAGCCGTCAGCGCAGGAGTTGAGTGGGCGAAGCGGTCCCAACCCTCCAAGCAGACCATTGCCTTTGTCAGAGCTGGGAAGCAGCCAATACCTGCCAAAAGAATATCTGCAGGCATTCTGACCTCTGCAAGGGACTGGCAGCTGTTGGTGGACCTCGAAGGGCAGCTGAAGTTCCCCAACCATATCGCAGCCACCACCCTGTGACCAGACATTGTCCTAGTGTCTGAGTCGACTAAGCAAGTGGTGCTGCTGGAGTTGACAGTCCCATGGGAAGATAGCTTGGAAGAGGCCTTTGAAAGGAAGCTCTCCAAGTACGCAGGACTGGTCAGCAACTGTCAGCAGGCTGGATGGAGAGCGAGGTGTCTCCCAGTGGGGGTTGGTTGTAGGAGATTCGTAGCCCGTTCTTTAGTTAGGGCCTTCAGCATCTTGGGCATCGAGGGAGAGAGGAAGAGGAGAGCCATCCGCAGTACCACCGATGCGGCAGAGAGGGCCTCAAGATGGCTGTGGCTCAAAAGAGGGGAGCCATGGAGTCATAAGTAGCTAGCCACCTGGACAGAAGCTGGGGTCTGATCAGCCCCGGCTGGGTCACCTGGAGGAGGTTGTATGATGTTGAAAGACCCGAAACACCCGATGATTCCAGGAACATCACTGAAGATGTGTCCAGAAGCATCAATAGATGTATGTACACAGCAGTACACTGTTTAATTCATCTTTAAACACCTTCTGCATGTCTGATGTGGACTTGTCAGAGAAAAGGTGTTCCCAATTAACTCTTCTTAGTTCCTGCCTAATGCCCTTGTAATTTGCTCTACTCTAATTTAAAGCTCTCCCACAAGGAGTTGTGGTCACTGTTCCCCAGCTGCTCACCCACTGAAAGGTCAGTCACCTGGCCTGGCTCATTACCCAACACCAGGTCCAGTGTGGTCCCTCCTATCACTGGACCTTCCAGATACTGATTGAAGAAACCTTCCTGGATACACTTAACAAGCTCTGCCCCATCTAGGTGCCTCTTGCACTAAAGTCCCAGCTTATATAAGGAGTTGAAATCTCCCATGACACAATCCTATTATTTTTTACATTTTCTTAAACTGAATACCAATGTCCCGGTGGCTATTGGGGTGGGGGGAGCATTATAGTTCCACGTACTGATCCATGCTCAAAGTTCATCACCCTTACCCATAATACTAGCAGTAAAATATGCACACTTAAACCATAAGATATAGGAGAAGTAGGCCATTTGGCCCATCGAGTGAATCATGGGCTGATTCAATTCTTCCAGTCATCCCCATTCCCCTGCCTTCTCCCCATATCCTTTGATGCCCTGGCTAATCAAAAATCTATCTATCTCTGCCTTAAATGCACCCAATGACCTGGCCTCCACAGCCACTCATGGCAACAAATTTCACAGATCTACCACCCTCTGACTAAAATAATTTCTCCGCATCTCTGTTCTAAAGGGACGTCCTTCAATCCGGAAGTTGTGCCCTCTTGTCCTAGACTCCCCTATCATGGGAAATAACTTTGCCATATCTAATCTGTTCAGGCCTTTTAAAATTCGGAATGTTTCAATGCGATCATCCCTCATTTTCCTGAACTCCAGGGAATACAGCCCAAGGGCTGCCAGATGTTCCTCATACAGTAACCCTCTCATTCCTGGAATCATTCTTGTGAATCTTCTCTAAACCCTGTCCAACGTTAGTATCTCCTTTCTAAAATAAGGCGCCCAAAACTGCACACAATACTCCAAGTGTGGTCTCACAAGTACCTTATAGAGCCTCAACATCACACCCTTGCTATCAAACTTCAAACCTATTTTGATTTTGCCTTTCAATATTTTTCCTGACACCTACCTTCCTGTCCAATCTTTTCCTTCCTGACCTGCGGCACTGGTTCCCAGCCCCCTGCAAAACTAGTTTAACCTCTCTCGTGTAGCATCAGCAAACCACCTGGTTAGGATATTGGTTTCCTCCAGTTCAGGTGCAACCCGTCCCTCTTGTACAGGTCACCCCTTCCCCAGAAAAGTTCCAATGGTCCAAACTGCACCATCTCCACAGCCACTCATGCATCCATGCTATCACCCCATTCCTACCTGCACTAGCCCACAGCACTGAGTGTAATCGGAGATTACTCCCTTGGAGGTCCTTCTCTTCAGCCTATTTCTTAACCCTCTATTCTCACTGCGCAGGACCTCTTCCCCTTTTCTGCTGATGTCATTGGTACCAATATGCACCACGACCTCTGGCTGTTCACCCTCCCCCTTGAGACTACTTTGCAGCCCCCCCCCAATATATCCTGGACCCCCGCACTCAGGAGGCAATACACTATCCTGGTGTCTCTTCTGCAGCCACAGAATCTTGTTTCTGTCCCCTATAACTACTGCCCTGCCTGACTTCACCCTTCTCTGGTGAGCCTCAGAGCTGGCAACAGAGCCACCAGTCTGGCTGCTGCTGCCGTGCTTTGATGGATCATACCCCTCCCCCCCTGCCCCAGTAATATCCAGAGTTATACCTTGCTGAGGGGAATGGTCACAGGGGAACCCTAATCCCCTTACTTCACCTGGTAGTCCTTGACCCAGTTAGTCAGGCATTGAAGTTGGGTGCACTTCCTGCAGGAAACTATCAGGTATCCTGCATTCCCACACATGCAGGAACAGCATTCCATCCTGACTACTCTGTATTAAAAAAAGACATACCTTTTCTTAACTGTGCCCCGCCTGTTCACGCTGAAGCCCGTTAAGCTGAATCCTTCCCACTCCATCACTGGCACACTCCGACAATGGCCGCTCCAACGTGAGCTTACCTTCCTTTTATTTGCAACTGAGTTTAGGCCTCCAATGCCAACACTTCCCGTGCATGAGCAGCCAGAAAGAAAAACAGCTGTGCCCGAATCTGCTCCTTTTACTCCCTCTCCCGTTCTCCGTAGGGCTCCAATGCCGGCACTCACACTCCCAGCACCTGGGCCGCCGAAACAAGCCCGGATTTAGTCAAATCTGCTCTTTTTATATTCACACCCCAACCTTTGGTAGGCCTCTGACACTGACACTTATCACACCTGTACAGCCAAAAAACGGAAGGAAACTGAGTTCAGTCTCAATACCCACCTGGCATGGCCACAATGGAACAAGTAACCTCTTAGAACACTGTAAATTTCTGATGGCATACTTAAATATTTTGTTAGTTTTCTAACATGGGCATGAAATTCTGAGCCCGTTATTAGATTAAAAACAAGGCTGTGCCATCCCTGCCTTTCAGCATTAGTTTCACTGGAGGTGAACAGAAGTCAGAGCCTAGTTTGTATCCACCAGCAGGTGGCCATATGACTAACTGTGCATGTATTAAAAAAAGCAAATTAGCAAAAGAGAAAATAAAAGCTTGGATCTATACTGTGCCTTTCATAACCTTAGGATATTAAAAATGCTCTACAGTAAATTAAGCCCTACTGAATGTACTCCACCCCAAAAGAACATTGGATGGATCTCTGGGCCTTATGACTGAGGATGTTTTTAAAATCCATTTATTTTCAGTGAAAGCCACATAAACCTCACTGCCTGAAAGCATTAGCCTTGATTAGCCTTAGGTTCCCTAAGTGCCTGGCAAAAAAAGGAATACCCAGCCTGGCTAGCCTGCATCTCGAATTATTTCAAGGACACAACATCCATTCAGGCAACCTGCACCGAGTTGGATAGCTGGCTGAAATCTGTGGACAAGTCTGGCCTACCTGGGAAGTTTAAAGCCTGGGTGTATCAGCATGGCATTCTTCCCAGAATCCTGTGGCCCCTCCTCGTCTATGCAGTTCCGATCTCGACAGTCAAAACCTTAGAGAGGAGGGTTAGCAACCACCTCAGGAGATGGCTGGGGCTGCCAAAGAGCCTGAGCAGCATCGCACTTTATGAACACCACAACAAACTGCAACTGCCCTTCAAATCCTTGGAGGAAGAATTCAAGGTAACAAGAGTCAGAGAAGTGCTACAGTATAGGGACTCAAGTGACCCGAAGGTGGCTCGAGCAGGGATCCAAGTAAGTACTGGTAGGAAGTGGAGGGCAGAGGAAGCTGTTCAGGAGGCAGAGGCGCGGCTGCGTCATAGGAGGCTGGTGGGAGTGGTCACACGAGGCCGAGCTGGGCTAGGATCCTTTCCAACTCCCCAAATGGACACCAGAGGGAAGGAAAGGCGTCGTCTAGTTCAGGAGGAGGTGACAGCAGTAGTGGAGGAGATGAGAGCCTGCAAGGCGGTGGGAATGAAACAACAGGGAGCTTGGACAAGATGGGAGAATGTGGTTGAGAGGAAAGTGACCTGGGCTGATCTTTGGAAAGCCGAACCACACCGCATCCAATTTCTCATCCAGGCAGTGTACGATGTGCTTCCAAGCCCATCAAACCTGCACACATGGGGCAAGGCAGAGTCATCTGCGTGCCCACTGTGCTCCAAGCGAGGAACCCTGGAGCACATCCTCAGCGGCTGTGCAAGGGCACTTGGTGAGGGACAGTACAAGTGGAGGCATGATCAGGTCCTGAAGACCATCGCTGAAGCTGCCAGTGCAGGCGTTGAGTGGGCGAAGCGGTCCTGACCCTCCAAGCAGACCATTGCCTTTGTCAGAGCTGGGGAGCAGCCAATACCTGCCAAAAGAACATCTGCAGGCATCCTGACCTCTGCAAGGGACTGGCAGCTGTTGGTGGACCTCGAACGGCAGCGGAAGTTCCCCAACCATATCGCAACCACCACCCTATGACCAGACATTGTCCTAGTGTCTGAGTCGACTAAGCAAGTTGTGCTGCTGGAGCTGACAGTCCCATGGGAAGATAGCTTGGAGGAGGCCTTTGAAAGGAAGCTCTCCAAGTACGCAGGACTGGTCAGCAACTGTCAGCAGGCTGGATGGAGAGCGAGGTGTCTCCCAGTGGAGGTTGGTTGTAGGGGATTCGTAGCCCATTCTTTAGTTAGAGCATTCAGCATCTTGGGCATCGAGGGAGAGAGGAAGAGGAGAGCCATCCGCAGTACCACCGATGCGGCAGAGAGGGCCTCAAGATGGCTGTGGCTCAAAAGAGGGGAGCCATGGAGTCATAAGTAGCTAGCCATCTGGACACAAGCTGGGGTCTGATCAGCCCCGGCTGGGTCACCTGGAGGAGGCTGTATGATGTTGAAAGACCCGAAACACCCGATGATTCCAGGAACATCACTGAAGATGTGTCCAGAAGCGTCAATAGATGTATGTACACAGCTACACTGACACAAACAATGAGATTTAGGCTTTTTTTTTTGTTCACCTGAATTTTATCCTGGCCTCCATTGCTATGTGAGTGTGGGGTTGGAATACTCTCACTGTGATTACATGTGTTCCCCTACAGTGCTACCCCCAAGTATAAAGTGCTGTTGCTTGGTAGGTTAATTAGCTGTTGTAAACTGACCCTACTAGAGCTGGCTGGTGGGAAATCAGGAGTTGTTTGTAGCATGAGAGAGAGAGTAGTTTCCAGGGAAGTAAATAGAAGAATGGGTTTGATAGTATTGTTCCAAATGCCGGCAGAGACTTGCGGGCTGAATGTTGCAGGAAAATATGGGATAAATGTACTAAGGTCTGATAATATTTAAACAAAATCTTGGCAGATCCCAAACCAAATTTCATGATTTCAGGTGTAATACTGACTACACTATATGAAATAAGGCCATCAATATATGCAAGAAGTTGGTCTATTGTACAAGGTTTCTGAAAGACAAATTTTAAAAATGCTGATTTTAATTAGTAATTCAAATTCCACATTTGGGGTTTGGTTGATAGGCAGTTTGCACAGCTTTCAGTGGCTGATAGGATCCCCTTGAGTACATGTTAAGGACCTTCATATCTATTGCAGGATTTTCAGAAAAAAATGTTTTAAACTCAGTTTTGGTTACTAAATTCAATAGCTTAAATTTATACTGTTCCTTTAAATTTGAAATATATTCCAATGTCTTTCATGGGAATGTTATCAAATAAAATATTGTACTAAGCATATAAAATGATGATAGGACATTGACTCATAGCTTGGTCATAAGAGACAGGACTTAGAATAAAAGAGAAACAAGAGATAGAGGCAGGAACTCAGGAAGCCAACTTCAGACTTTGTGGTTTTTGTTGCTGTAACTAGTATCAACACTGAAACAATTAAGCTCAGTATAATGAAGAGACTACATCTAAAACAGCTCGGATTTCAGGGGTGCTAATGTTGGTGGAAATAAAAGACAAAGGGAAAAGCAAGACTGATTTTCTCCCTACCTATCTTTTAAGAACCTAGCTCAAATGGAGAAAACAAAGGAGAAAGCTCATCTATTTCTCCAGATTGTAGCAATCCATGGCAGTTTCCATTCCTTTCACTCTGGCCTTTTGCGTGCTACAGCACCCCGCCCCCCCGCACCATACTATCATTGAGACCAGTAGCATCTGCTACTTAGTAGGAATCAATGCCTACTAGCATTTCACCATGCTTAGAGAGAACAATATTGCTTTTTCATGCCAATGCTGAGTAGCATGGTCTTAAGTTAGGCAACACTGTTCAAAAGGTCATGTGAGGCTTCCTTTGGAGAACAAATATCACAAATAACAAATATATAAACATAACTTACAGAAGCCTAACGAAGGTGCAACTTCCCACCCACCCACCGACCTACACCCCAGGACAGACTGTCTTTGATTTTATTGAAAGGGCGGTTACAGTTAAACAAATTGTCTATGCCTTGCTTTCATTTCTGATCCTACATGTCTGACATACCAGATGGCATTGCTATGACTTGTCTGAAATTTTCCATTGTATAAAAAGGTGCTGCTATTGGTTCACCAGAAGCTGGTTTAGCTGGTCTGTTCAAACTTAAACTCAAGGATGATAACTGGCAACTCCACCCTTGAAAACACCTTTCTCCACATGTACTAAAACAGAAACTACCTCATGCTGACAAATAATATAGATCTATTATCAAAATGTTCTTAATTTTTATACCCAAGTGTTCTGCCTCATTGAATTGAACCCACTCCAAACATTAGTATTTCAAGGCAAATTGCAGTGATTCTCTCAAGAAAAACATAAAATTCACTTTCATCCATTTCATGAAATTGAACACAATTTAAAAAGCATAGTAATTTCTCCTACAGATTGAAACATGATAGGAATCAATGAAGGCAAGTGATGAGAGTGGCGAATAAACACAAAATCAGACAATGGAGATATTTTGAACTATCAGGCAGGATATCCAACTGTGGAAGTTCAGTTTTCTACCCTGTTTAATAATACTCACATCCCACTAATGGAAAGCAAAATGGATTAAAGTGGAAAATTAGAACATAGAATAGTACAGCACAGTACAGGCCCTTCAGCCCACAATGTTGTGCCGACCCTCAAACCCTGCCTCCCATGTAACCCCCCACTTTAAATTCCTCCATATACCTGTCCAGTAGTCTCTGAAACTACACAAGTGTATCTGCCTCCACCACTGACTCAGGCAGTGCATTCCACGCACCAACCACTCTCTGAGTAAAAAACCTTCCTCTAATGTCCCCCTTGAACTTCCCACCCCTTACCTTAAAGCCAGGTCCTCTTGTATTGAGCAGTGGTACCCTGGGGAAGAGGCGCTGGCTATCCACTCTATCTATTCCTCTTAATATCTTGTATACCTCTATCATGTCTCCTCTCATCCTCCTTCTCTCCAAAGAGTAAAGCCCTAGCTCCTTTGATCTCTGATCAAAATGCATACTCTCTAAACCAGGCAGCATCCTGGTAAATCTCCTCTGTACCCTTTCCAATGCTTCCACATCCTTTCTATAGTGAGACAACCAGAACTGGACACAGTACTCCAAGTGTGGCCTAACCAGAGTTTTATAGAGCTGCATCATTACATCGCGACTCTTAAACTCGACTTATGAAAGCTAACACCCCATAAGCTTTCTTAACTACCCTATCTACCTGTGAGGCAACTTTCAGGGATCTGTGGACATGTACTCCAAGACCCCTCTGCTCCTCCACACTACCAAGTATCCTGCAATTTACTTTGTACTCTGCCTTGGAGTTTGTCCTTCCAAAGTGTACCACCTCACACTTCTCTGGGTTGAACTCCATGTGCCAGCCTACTACTGCATCCTATCAATGTCTCTCTGCAATCTTCGACAATCCTCTACATTATCTACAACACCACCAACCTTTGTGTCATCTGCAAACTTGCCAACCCACCCTTCTACCCTCACATCCAGGTCATTAATAAAAATCACAAAAGGAGAGGTCCAGAACCAATCCTTGTGACACACCACTAGTCCCAACTCTTCAATCCGAATGTACTCCCTCCATCACGACTCTCTGCTTTCTGCAGGCAAGCCAATTCTGAATCCACCTGGCCAAACTTCCCTGGATCCCATGCCTTCTAACTTTCTGAATAAGCCTACCATGTGGAACCTTGTCAAATGCCTTACTAAACTCCATGTAGATAACATCCACTGCACTACCCTCATCTATATGCCTGGTCCCCTCCTCAAAGAACTCTATCAGGCTTGTTAGACACGATCTGCCCTTCACAAAGCCATGCTGACTGTCCCTGATCAGACCATGATTCTCTAAATGCCCATAGATCCTATCTCTAAGAATTTTTTCCAACAGCTTTCCCACCATAGGTGTAATACTCACTGGTCTATAATTACCTGGACTATCCCTACTACCTTTTTTGAACAAGGGGGCAATGTTCGCCTCCCTCCAATCCTCCGGTACCATTCCCGTGGACAACGAGGACATAAAGACCCTAGCCAGAGGCTCATCAATCTCTTCCCTTGCCTCGTGGAGCAGCCTGGGGAATATTCCGTCAGGCCCCGAGGACTTATCCGTCCTAATGTATTTTAACAACTCCAACACCTCCTCTCCCTTAATATCAACATGCTCCAGAACATCAACCTCACTCATATTGTCCTCACCGTCATCAAGTTCCCTCTCATTGGTGAATACTGAAGAGAAGTATTCATTGAGGACCTCGCTCACTTCCACAGCCTCCAGGCACATCTTCCCACCTTTATCTCTAATCGGTCCTACCTTCACTCCTGTCATCCTTTTGTTCTTCACATAATTGAAGAATGCCTTGGGGTTTTCCTTTACCCTACTCGCCAAGGCCTTCTCATGCCCCCTCCTTGCTCTTTTCAGCCCCTTCTTAAGCTCCTTTCTTGCTTCCCTATATTCCTCAATAGACACATCTGATCCGTGCTTCCTAAACCTCATGTATGTTGCTTTCTTCCACCTGACTAGATTTTCCACCTCACTTGTCACCCATGGTTCCTTCACCCAACCATTCTTTATCTTCCTCACCGGGACAAATTTATCCCTAACATCCCGCAAGAGATCTCTAAACATCGACCACATGTCCATAGTACATTTCCCTGCAAAAACATCATCCCAATTCACACCCGCAAGTTCTAACCTTATAGCCTCATAATTTGTCCTTCCCCAGTTAAAAATTCTCTTGTCCTCTCTGATTCTACCCTTTTCCATGATAATGCTAAAGGGCAGGGAATGGTGGTCACTGTCCCCCAGATGCTCACCCACTGAGAGATCTGTGACCTGACCTGGTTCGTTACCTAGTACTAGATCCAGTATGGCATTCCCCCTAGACGGACTGTCAACATACTGTGACAGGAATCCATCCTGGACACACTTAACAAACTCTGCCCCATCTAAACCCTTGGAACTAATCAGGTGCCAATCAATATTAGGGAAGTTAAAGTCACCCATGATAACAA
The DNA here is from genome assembly GCF_963921235.1 of Mobula hypostoma. Classification (NCBI taxonomy): domain Eukaryota; kingdom Metazoa; phylum Chordata; class Chondrichthyes; order Myliobatiformes; family Myliobatidae; genus Mobula; species Mobula hypostoma. Next base: position 54,865,252 of record NC_086097.1, read on the forward strand.
CCCTGTTACTTTTGCACCTTTCCAAAATCTGCCTCCCAATCTGCTCCTCTGTATCTCTGCTGCTACCAGGGGGCCTATAGAATACCCCCAATAGAGTAACTGCTCCCTTCCTGTTCCGGACTTCCACCCATACTGACTCAAAAGAGGATCCTGCTACATTACCCACCCTTTCTGTAGCTGTAATAGTATCCCTGACCAGTAATGCCACCCCTCCGCCCCTTTCCCCCGCTCTCTATCCCTTTTAAAGCACTGAAATCCAGGAATATTGAGAATCCATTCCTGCCCTGGTGCCAGCCAAGTCTCTGTAATGGCCACTACATCATAATGCTATGTATGTATCCAAGCTCTCAGTTCATCACCTTTGTTCCTGATGCTTCTTGCATTGAGGTACACACATTTCAGCCCTTCTACCTTCCTACCTTTACACCATTTATTCTGCTTCTCTTTCCTCAAAACCTCTCTATATGTTAGATCTGGCTTTACTCCATGCACTTCTTTCAATGCTCTATCACTCCGGGTCCCATCCCCCTTGCAAATTAGTTTAAACCCTCCCGAACCATGCTAGCAAACCTAAAAAATTAAGATTACAAAATGATCTCCTGTGTTTCCTATTGGTTAAGATTACCCAAAATAAGTATCATGGTATATCATTCAACTTTAGAGAAATTATCTAATCACTAATTATCTAATTAGGAATGACTGCTGGAGGTTCTGGAGTGAAGATGTTCCAAAATGGACAGGGAGGGAGTTAAAATAGCTGGGGGAGTGGCATTGTCAGTGAGGGATAGTGTCAAAGTGACAGAAAGGGAGGACATTGTGGAGGGATTGTCTACCGAGTCAATGAGGGTGGAAGTCAAAAGCAGGAAGGTGGCAATCATTCTGTTAGGTGCATTCTATAAAATTACCACCCCCCCCAAAAAAAACCTTTCAGTAGCAACAGAGACACTGAGAAGCAGATTAGGAAACAGATTTTAGAAAGATGTTGAAATGGGTGACTTCAACTTCCCTAATATTGATTAGCACCTCCTTAGTGAAAAAGTTTTAGATGGGACAAATTCTGTTAGATGTGTCTGGGAAGAATTCCTGATGCAATATAGACAGGGTGACCAGAAGAGAGGACATACTGTATCTAGTAATAGGCAATGAACCTGGTCAGGTGACAGATCTCTCAGTGATTGAGCATTACCAAGACAATGACCACTTCTCTCTGACCTTCAGTATAGCCTTGGACAGGAATAGGAGCAGACAGAATGGTGAAATATTTAAGTGGGAGAGGATGCATTATGATAATATTAGACAGGAACTTGGGAGCATACATTAGGAATAGCTATAGTCGAGGAACTGTACACTAAAAATGAGGAGATTGTTTGTGTGGATGTTGTTTAGGAGCACTTACATGGGATTATTGAGGGGTTTGTCCCTTTGAGATATGGAAAGGGTGGTAAGGTGAAGGAACCAGGCAGACAAGAGATGTGGGGCATCTAGTCAAGAAAAAAAAGCAGCATACTTACAATTTAGGAAGCAATGATAAGAGAGGCTATATAAGAGTTACAAGGCAGCTAGGATGGAGCTTAGGAAGGGACTTTGGAGAGCTGGAAGGGGACGAGAAGTCCTTAGTGAGTAGGATTAAGGAAAACCCTTAAGTATTCTACATATACATGTCAGGGATAAAAGAAGAAACATATGCCTGGAGTTGGCGGTAGGGAAGGTTTTTAATGAACACATTGCTTCAGTATTCACCAGTGAGTGGGACCTTGATAAATGTGAGGTCAGCACAGAACAGGCTGATATGCTGGAACATGCCGATTTTATGGAAGAAAATGATCTGCAACTTCTAATAAGTCCTTGGGCCAGACAGGATATACCCCGGAGTATTACCATGGGAAGCAAGGGAAAAGATTGATGCACCTTTGGCAATGATCTTTGTGTCCTCACTGGCCACAGGAAGACTGGAGAATGGAAAATGTTATTCCTTTCTTCAAGGAAGGCAAGAGGGAGAATATGAGGAATTATAGACCATGACACAAGCTATTGGAGTAGATTCTGGAGATAGAATTTAGGAACATTAGGAGAAGCATAGATTGATTAGGGATAGTCAGCATGGCTTTGTGTGGTTGTGCCTCACAGTTCTGATTGAAATCTTTGAAGTAGTGACAAAACATATTGAGGACGCAACAGTGGATGTGGTGTACATGGATTTTCGTAAGGCATTTCCCCATGCACATTCAGATAGTCAGCAGGCATTTTGTGTGGATTCGGAACTGGCTTGCCCACAGAGGGCTGAGGGTGGTAGTTGATGGAATGTATTCTGCCTGCAGCTAGGTGACTAGTGGTGTTCAACAGGTATCTATTGTGGGCCCCCTGCTGTTTGTGACTTTTATAAAGGACTTAGAAGAGGAAATGGAAGGATGGGTTAGTAAGTCAGCAGCTGACATGAAAGTTGGTGGTATTGTGGAGAGTGTAGAAGGTTGTCATATGTAACAATGGGATATTGATAGGATGCAAAGCTCAGCTGAGAGGTGCCAGATGGAGTTCAATCTGGAAAAGTGTGAGGTCTTACTTGATTCTTATCTTAATAAATAAATAAATAAATAATACAATACAATACACTATAATACAACACAACCAATTTAAATTGTTATATTCAGGCCTAAAGATTTAATTGCTGTGGAGGATTTCTTACTCTTGTGGGATAATATCTTTCCTGACAAGGTTGGGCTGGGAGGTCATTCTGCTTGGCAAGCGAGACTCCTGGCATTGAACAATATCAGGTTCTGGGCCTCCTCCACGGTGGTTGAACGAGTTGAGTCTGGGGCTGCAGGATGTGGTTCTGATGGTTCTGAACACCTTGAAGTGTTGGCATCCCAAGCAGTGCATGTCAAGCTTCGCTGGATGATGCAGATCATAATGTGTGACTATAGTGTCTGATGTCACCACTACATTCACGTTTTTGAAAGCCATCTCACGCTGTTTTGTCCATTGCCATTTCAAAGTCCAAAACTTCAAAGTATACAACTCTGAAACTCTTCAATTCTCTGGGTATATAGAGACATGAAAAACCTACAGCACAATACAGGCCCTTTGGCCCACAATGCTGTGCCAAACATGTACTTACTTTAGAAATTACCTAGGGTTGCCCATAGACCTCTATTTTCCTAAGCTCCATGTACCTATCCAGGAGTCTCTTAAAAGACCCTATCATATCTGCCTCCACCACCGTCGCTGGCAATCCATTCCACACACTCACCACTCTCTGCGTAAAAAACTTACCCCGATGTCTCCTCTGTACCTACTTCGAAGCACCTTAAAACTGTGCCCTCTCATGTTAGCCATTTCAGGCCTGGGAAAAAGCCTCTGACTATCCACACGATCAATGCCTCTCATTATCTTATACACCTCTACCAGGTCACCTCTCATCCTCCATCACTCCAAGGAGAAAAGGCTCAGTTCACTCAACCTATTCTCATAAGGCATGCTCCCCAATCCAGGCAACATCCTTGTAGATCTCTTCTGCACCCTTTCATGGGTAGCCATGAAACAAAAAAAGAAAAGAAAGGCAGCACAATCATCAACCCTGAAACAGAAATGGAAGAGGCACATCAACCCCCAAATCCATCCCTCTTCCTGCACAAAAAAATGAACAAAATGGAAAAAGTACATCAACTCCCAAATCTCTCTTCCCACACAAAAAAATGAACAAAATGGATCAGGCACGTCGACTCCCAAATCCCTCTTCCCACACAAAAACCAATGAACAAAATGGATCAGGCAGATCGAACCCCCAAATCCTTCCTCCCACACAAAAAAAATGAACAAAATGGATTAGGCACAGCAATCTTGAAATCTATCTCCCCACACAAAAAGTACTGAGAAGATCGGGCGAGAAAACACAGAATATGAAAACTATAAAGCTGAAAAAAAGGTCTATAGTCCAAAGTCCAAATCCAAAACACAGAAAAAGTCTGGACAACACTCTCCGGGTGCACTCTTCCCAATCTGTACTAATGGGTTGGAGGGGTGGCAGAAACCTGTCATAATAATTGACAAATCCTAAAAAGGACAACAACTATGACACGTACTTTGGCTTTTGGACATCCACTGCTGCTTGAATTTTCTTAGCACACTTGTGTAATCCTTGAGTGTCATTGGTGTGACTACAATAGGTGGAAATGTTCCTTGTTATCCTTGCCCCTAACTATGAGGTCATCCAGGTAACACTGAATGCCTGGGAAGCCTTGCAGGACCTGGTCCATAGCTTTCTGCCAGAGTGTAGTTACAGATGCTATTCCAAAAGTAGGCCTATTATAGCGATAAAGCTCTCTGTGAGTGTCGATAGTGAGAAAAAACTTTGGACTCTTCTTCCATCTCCATCTGTAGATAGGCATCAGCCATATCCACTTTGCTGAAGTGTTTTCCTCCAGAAAGATGTACAAAGATATCCTGGACAGAGGGTATTGATCTACATTCAGTTCTGTGTTGATGGTGACCTTAAAATCACCACAGATCCTGACAAACCCATTCTTCTTGGCTACTGGGACCACTGGCATTGCTCATGGGTTCCATTCAGCCTTGACAGATTAGTGCTCTTTTTGAAACTGCAACTTGACTTTTTACCTTCATTTCTTTCCTGTGCAGTCTATTTATTTTTGTCTGGCCAACATGACATTTGTGTGTGTGTCCTACTTTGCTGCTTTTTCTGCAAGTTCTGCCTTTAAACTTGCATTGATCTGGTGAATGTGAGCCCCTGCCACAATGGTAAAAGAATTTGTGCAATTTTGTTCATGCTCACTTTCTTTCCTTTCTGCAACTTGATTGCATCATGTTTACGTTGATGTAATGATTTCAACTGCTCTTTGGAATTATCTCTCAGTGCATCTTTATGCCCATCACTGAATGGACAATACTCGGTCAACTTCCTCAATTCAGACACAAATGCTGAAATAGACTCCCTTTCTTTTTGATTCCACTTATGAAACCTAAAGTGTTCTGCAATCAACAATGGCTCCGGTTCTAAATGTTCCTGCATTCATGATATCAGCAAAGCTCATTTCGGCTGGTTTGCTTGCAGCAATTAAACTTCTAAGCAAATTGTACGACTTTAAACCTATTGCACTTAGCAAATCTGGTACTCGTTTCTCATTGACTATTTTGTTTGCTTTAAAACACTGCTCCATTTGCTTAGTACACAAAATCCAGTTATCTCTAGTGCAATCGAACACATCAATTTTCTGTTGTAGCCAGCCATTTCTGCTCTTTTTTAAAAATTTATGATTATTATCACCCTATACTCATTGTTTTTGAACTTGCCTGTTTTCTGCTTTATTTCAAAACTCAGCTGTGTCTTTCCCTTCCGAAGAACATGCGCTGTGCTGTTCTTTTTCCTCGAGTTTTTCCACTACCATTCAATAGGTAGGTACTTACCTTGGGTTTGCTTAAAACTTCCTGATCACTACTGTTATGATTTGTAACTCCAAAACATAATAACTAATTGAAAAGAAAATAAGGTAATCTAAGAGATAACTTGTGTACGTTTATTTTTACTTTACGTATGCAAATTATGTGAAAATGTCATGACATATGATATTCACAGACATGTACATATGATGTGATAGCATCATAATCATAGAAAAGTACAACACAGAAACAGGCCCTTCACCCTGTCCAGTCCATACTGAAACATTTCAACTGCCTACTCCCATCAACTTGCACCAGAACCTTAGCCCTCCATTACCCTACCATCTATGTACGTATCCAAACTTCTCTTTAATGTTGAAATGGAGCTTGCATGCATCACTTTTGTTGGCAGTTCATTCCACACTCTCACAACCCTCTGGGTGAAGACATTTCTCCTCATGTTCCCCATAAACTTAGCACCTTTTACCCTTCTCCCTTGTCCTTTAGTTGTAGTTCCACCCAACTTCAATGGAAAAAGCCAGCTTAAATTAACCCAGTCTATACCATTCAATTTTTTTACACCTCTATCAAACCTCCTCTCAATCTTCTACATTCCATGACTAAAATCTTAAACCTATTCGACCTTTCCTTATAATTCATGTTCTCTAGACCCGGCAAATCCTTGTAAATTTTCTCTGTACTCCTTCAACTTCATTTTCATCTTTCCTGTAAGTAGGTGACCAAAACTGCACACAATATTCCAAATTAGGCCTCCCAAACATCTTATACCCCTTCAACATAACATCTCATCTCCTGTACTCAATAATTTGATTTATAAAGGCCAATGTGCCAAAAGCATACTTTACGACCTTATCTACCATCTGACGCCACCCTCAATGAATTATGGACCTGTATTCCCAGATCCTTCCATTCTACCACGCTCCTCAGTGCTCTACTGTTCACTGTGTAAGACCTACCCTGGTCGGTCCTACCGAAGTGCACAACGTCACACTTACTTGCATTCAATTCCATCTACCATTTTCCCATCTGGTCCAGATCTTGCTGCAAGCCACAATAGCCCTCCTCACTGTCCACTACACTCCCAGTCTTGGTGTCATCCGCAAATTTTCTGATCCAGTTTACCACATTATCATCCAGATCACTGATATAGATGACAAACAACAATTCCTCAAAAAATTCTCTAAGACTGGTTAGACATGACCTAATACACACGAGGCCATGCTGACTACCCATAATCAGTCCATGTCTATTCAAATACTTACATATGGTCCCTCAGGATGCCTTCCAATAACTTTCCCACTACTGATGTCAGGCTCACTGGCTTATAACTCCCTGGTTTAATTTTAGAGTTTTTCCTAAACAGCAGAACATTGGCTATCCTCCAATCCTCTGATACTTCACCTGTCATTAAAAATGATATAAGTATTTTTGCTAGGGTCCCAGGAATTTCTGCATGCCTCCCATAGGGTCTGAGGGAACAGCTTGTTAGGCCCTGGGGATTTACCCACCCTCATTTGCCTCAGAACAGCAAACTTGTAATCTGTATAGGGTCCACAAAATTGATGCAGCTTTGCGTTACTTCTATCGACTCTGTGTCTATCTCCTGAGTTGCAAAAAATGTATTTAAGATCTCCCCATCTCTTTTAGCTCCTCACATGGACTGCCATTCTGATCTTCCAGAGGATCATTTTTGTCCCTCGCAGACCTTTTGCTCTTAACATATCCATAGAATCCCCTGGGATTCTCCTTCACCTTGTCCGGTAGGTCAACCTCATACTTTCTTATAGCCCTTCTGATTTCTTTCTTAAGTGTTCTCTTGCAATTCTTATATTACATAAGCATCCCATTTGTTCTTACCTGCTACGCACTTCTTATTTTCCTTAACCAGGGCCTTAATAACTCTTGAAAACCTGGTATCTTTATCTTTCATTCAGACAGGCACATATAAACTTTGTACTCTCAAAACTTCACTTGTAAAGGCTTCCCACTTACCAAGTACGCATTTGTCAGGAAACAGCCTGTCCCAATCCACACTTGCCAGATCCTCTCTGATACCATCAGAATTGGGCTTTCTCCATTTTACAGAGTCAACCAGCAGACAAGACCCTTCTTTTTGCATACGTACTTGGAAACTAATGGCATTGTGATCATTAGATGCAAAGTGTTCCACTACACAATCTTCTGTCATTTTGAAGCTTTCTACGATTAAAAACAGCAGGAACCTTTTTATGTTTAAGAAAAACTGTGATAATTTGTTTATCATACTCCAAAAACTGAACACAAATGCACGGTAAACTGTACTTTATGAAATTATGTCATCATGTCAGACTAGTCTCTTTAAGTGAACCCCAACTCATTGTTGGTGGATGTGAATTATGTACACTTCCATCAATTATGTTAAGCTACACAAAACTCACATGCTATGGGACATACACTTGACAGTTGTTGTGGGGAACTTACAGGAGGAGCAGGGTAATGACTCAAAGTCTGTGACATCCACAAGCTGGCAGTCCTTAAGATTGACTAATAGTCCTTGGGCACACAGGAAATCTGCACTGACTAGAGGTCTAGCCACTTTAGCCAGGATGGTTCCATGTGTAACGTCACCTACTGAAACAGAGCATCACCCACTGTGTCCTGCAAGTCTGGATACTGCTGCCTTTGGCGGCTTCCAATGAGGTTTCCTTGCTCTTTGCCTTCTCATTAATAGATGATGCCAGCAGCACACTCACTTGAGCACCCATGTCATCCTGGAAAGCTGTCTGTAATAAATAGTGGATGTCCCTGGCTGCTGGAATCCATGATGTTCACAAACTTCTGGTGTCCTGATGCACTGGCACTGTTGAAGCTGCAAGACGGTTAGCACTTCCCAGCATCTGTACCAAAGCAAGCGTGGTAAAAACACAGGCTTAGTGTCACCTGTTTCGCAGCCGCGAGCGCCTTCATATTGGAAGCTTTGCCGACCAGGATTATGAGGAAGAGGAATGATGCACTGCTGCCCAGCTAAGTGTAAGCTATCGGCCATTTTATTAAGTTCCCTATAGACGATCTCTTGAAATCAGTATTTATAACTCCTGGAAATTCCTGGAACTATTGACTGCGAAAATTATACAACAATCAGTCTTATGAGTCACATAATAAAGATTTTGTTGAGAATTGTTCTGAGTCAAATTAAAAACAAGTTGAGGTCAGAAACTTCTAAACAGCAATATGGGTTTATTGAGGATAGAGGAACTAGGAACGCAATTTTCATACTACGAATGCTTTCAGAAAGGGCAATTGAATATCAAAATGATGTCTTTTAATGTTTTATTGATTTCACTAAAGCATTCGACAAAGTGCAACATGAAAAATTATTTCTAATTCTCACTAAACTAAACATTGATGGAAGGGACCAACAACTGCTTCAAAATTTATATTGGAATCAAACGACAGCGGTAAAAATTGATGATAATATAAGCAGTTGGACTAAAATTCAGAGGAATTAGACATGGATGTGTTGCCTCACTGGAATTATTTAATATCAAAAGTGAAATGATTCTTAGATAAATAGAAGACGTAGATGGGATAAAAATTGGAGGTGTTAACATCAACATTTTAAGATATGCAGATGATACCACCCTAATAGCAAGTGCTGCAGAAGACCTAAAAATCCTCCTAGACAAAATAGTACAATCAAGCACAGATTTTAGTCTAACCATCAACAGTGAAAAAAACCAAATGTATGGTAATATCAAAACAGCAGGATACTCCCAACTGCCAATTGTATATCAGTAACCAAGGATTGAACAAAAGACCAGCTTTAGTTACCTTGGTAGCTTTATATCACAAGATGCTAGAAGTAAAGTAGAAATAAAAAGTAGAATTGCCATCGCCAAAACCAACTTCCAAAAAATGAAACACATTTTTACCAACAGACACATATCTATGACAACAAGGCTGAGGCTACTAAAATGTTACATATGGTCAATCTTGCTGTATGCTTCCGAAACATGGATTATAACACCAGAACTCCAAAGAAACTTAGAAGCAACAGAAATGTGGTTTCTTAGAAGAATGCTGAAAATATCATATAAAGATAGGGTAACTAATGAGACAGTACTCCAACGTGCCCATACAAAAAGATCTTTAATGAGAACATTAAATGAGAGGAAGCTTAAATTTCTGGGCCATGGGCCATGGAAAGGGAGAAATAGAATGTCTTACATTACAAGGCCGTATACCTGGGAAATGTGGAAGGGGAAGGCAAAGGAGAAAATATATGGACACTGTGAAAGAACTAACAGATCTAAGTGCGCGATATATCATTGACGCTGCGAGGGATAGTTCGATGTGGATAGCCATGATCGCCCAAGTGTGTAATGGGCAAGGCACATGAAGAACAAGAAGAGAGTCTATCATAGGTGCATTAGTGAGGGCTATGTGAACGTGATACGGCATTTGCTGCATGAAGAGTTCTTTAAAAATAATACAAGGATGGTGATTTCCCAGAAGAGGCGGTATGTGATCCATTAGCTCCGATGGCTTACCCATCTTTGAGGCCGGTCAAGGAGAGTAAACAGACTCTGATAGTCCTGAAGTCTGTAAAAGGTGAGTTTTCAGCGACCGGTACTTACTGTGTTCAGGTGGGTGTTCCAGTAGACTCACCACTCACAACCATTGAGTGGTTTGTAATGTAGCCCCATTACTGTGGTCATACCTTCCTTCTTTCTCATTTCCACCCATCACACCTCACTAGACGAGTTCTCCAGTCTGCCCTGACAGAGCACCACCATGATATCTTCTCTGACTAGTAACGCCACCCCTCCTCCTTTAATCCCTCCCGCTCCCACTTCCAAAACAACTGATCCCCAGAATATTGAGCTGACAGTTCTGCCCGTCCTGCAACCAAGTCTCACTAACAGCTACAACATCATAATTCCAGGTGTTGATCTATGTCCTGAGCTCATCTGTCTTTCCTATTGAAATATACACAGCTCAGGACACTAGTTGCACCATGCAGATCCTTTTGGTTGCTGACTTTGTCTGAGGTCTTATCAATATGTGTCTCCATAAACTCTCCACTATCTGTTCTGGCACTCTGGTTCCCATCCCCCTGTAACTCTAGTTTAAACCCCACGGTGCAGCATTAACAAACCTTCCCACTAGGATATTAGTCCTCCTCCAGTTCAGGTCAAACAGTCTTTTCCGTACAGGTTCCATCTTCCCTGGAAGAGAGCCCAGTGATCCAAAAATCTTATGCCCTCCCTCCTACACTAAATCCATAGCCATGTGTTAAACTGCATAATCTTCCTATTTCTGGCCTCAATAGCACGTGACATGGGTAGCAATCCTGAGATCACAACCCTGGAGGTCCTGGCCTTTAACTTAGCACCTATCTCCCTGAACTCCCTTTGCAGAATCTTGTCACTCGTCCTACCATGTCAGTGGTACCTACATAGACCATGACCTCTGGCTGATCACCCTCCCACTAATGAATGCTGAGGACTCGATCTAAGATGTCCCAGACATGGAACCCAGGAGACAACATACCATCTGGGATTCTTGTTCTCATCCACAGAACTTCCTTCCTATTCCCCTAACTAACAAATCCCCTATCACCAGAGCACATCTCTTCTCCCCACCCCCCTGCCCCCACTCCTTCTCTTCTGAGCTGCAGAGTCAGACTCAGTGCCAGACACCTGAGCTCAGAGACCTTCCCTGCTAGGTCACCCCCACCTTCTCCACCCCCGGCCCCAGCAGTATTCAACTTGGTAAATCTCTTGTTCAGGGGGATGGCCACAGGGGTACTCTGCACTGGTTGTTTATCCCCTTTCACCTTCCTCACTGTCACTCAGTCTCCTGTGTCCTGCACCTTGGATATAACTGCCTTTCTATATGTCCCATCCATCACCCCTTCCCGAATGATCCAGAGTTCATCCAGTTCCAGCTCCAACTCCTTAACTGGGAATGCTAGAAGCAGCCGGATGCTCTTCTCGCAGGGGCAGACATCAGGGACACTGGAGGTCTCCCTGCCTTACCGCAACTTGCAGGAGGAGCATTCCACTATCTTACCTGGCAGCTACTGTCCTAACTGAGCAAGTATAAAGAAGGAAGAACATTAAACAGTGGGGGGGGGGGAGCTGGAGGAACTCCACCTCCAGCTTTTCTGCCTTCTCTCACTGAAGCCTTGAAGAGCTTAAGCCTGAAAATTTATTTGCTGTTGCCAATCAATCCCAAACGCTGACTGGCCACTGCTCAAAGTTCCAAACTGCCGTGAGTCTCTGCCTTTTCTATTCAATCGGTGAACCTGAATGAGCTATTAGATTAGATTAGATACAACTTTATTGTCATTGTGCCGAGTACAGATACAAAGCCAATGAAATGCATTTAGCATCTGACCAGAAATGCAAGGAGTAGTGTTATTTACAAAATAACTGTGAATAAAAAAAGTGCTACAGCACACAAATATAAAAGTACTGAGACAGTACAATACGGATGCAATACTGCTTAGCGCTGTGATGAGAGGTTCAGCAGTGAGCTATGTCTCCTCAAACTTCTGATGTCCGTTTGGGTACTGCTGTAATCACGGATACAATTCAAGTATCTTTACAAAATGCAAAGTGAATTACTTAAACAACAATGTTTAATCACACAATACATTTCAAGCAATGTTACTCAAATGTGAAATACACAACACAAGAGGACAAAAAATATTGCTTCAGCTATGTTCCCAAAGCCATCATGAATAAATGTAACACCCTAACCAAACTGTGGCTCCCTGTGATCAGCCAGAGAGAGCAAATGAGGGGCATTAAGAACAGCAGGTCTCTTTGACAGGACATGGAGAAAATAGTAGCAGAAGGGCACCAAACTCTGCCCTAGCAGGCAGTCTCAAACCCAACCCACCTCCAACCATCCTTTGGCAAAGATTACTGGGGCTCATCAAGATCCACCAAACTACAATGGAAATACATCATCCTTGGATTTTAAACATCTGCCTAAGAGAAAACAAAATTTT